>NC_133535.1:57376620-58841620 GCF_048544455.1 Silene latifolia | reverse complement strand
TGAGTCCAACCAATTTTAGCGTGTGATAACCGTTTACCACCCTACTTACCCAAGGTAAAAAGAGAACACCCCGCTTGGGCGTGCGTGGCTCTAATGAACAAGAGATTCATAGGTGTTACTAATTGGTAAGGCTAATCTCAATTTTAGATATGTGAGAGATCTTGTCAATTTAGTCATAAATTCCTTATAAGTGAATTAATTCGGTGAATGTAAATGACGTGAATTGACAACCGCGAAAATAAAATGCATGTGAATGGCGATTTTGGCATGCGCGAAAATAAAACAAGCAAACATGTAAGCATATGAATAAATGCTAGTATGGCCGCCTAGTTAATAAAAACTAGTCTATTACATTTCGGAAACCAACTCCTTGGTCCCTTGCCTCTTCATTCCATAAGTGGCTCTTCCTTGTGGGATTTGGAACACCTTCCAAAAATAGACTCCGTCTCGTTGTAATCCGTCTTTTGGAAACGCCGGTAAAAATAACTATTACAAATGAATTACATAGCTATTCCTATTATACATTAATTAATAAAATAAATAAAACTATTAATTAATTACAAACCGACGATACGAGATCGTATTTAATTACAAACAAATCGATATTCCCATTCATTTCGGGGTAATAACGATTAAAATTAACTAGGCCATACTAAGTACAACAAGATAAATACTTTAAATAAATGACAATCATTCATTCAACTTAAATAAATATGCTTAAAATGCTGTAAAAATGATGCTAAAATCGCCCTATCTATCATTCGTTGGTATCCATCTCGGTTTTTGTGGATTTAATCGATCTTTAACATGTAAAAATCAATAATCAACTCTTAAATCTTATTTAAGTTCAAACTGTTTTGAACCTCAAAATTAGTCCTCACTAATTTTATGATAAATAATTAGTTTGATTTGGTGATATTTTGCTAATTTAATCGGTAAAATCATAATATTTAAGTAAAAATCCAAAATAATTGAAAAATTACCCAAAAAATTGAATTTTTTTAATATTCTGGAACACTCCCAAGAATACCAAAATGTCAGAAAAATTGCCCAAAAATTCCGGATAAATTTTATGAAGGAAAAGATCGAAATTTATCGGTTTTTAATCACTAAAGCCAATAAACATCAAAACAAAGTGAAAACACAGATGCAAAATCACTTTTGACATTTAAATATTATTCTTAAATGTACATAAATTTATCATGGGCAGAATCAAAAGATTCAAAATTATGATTAATTAATTTGACTTTTATCGACTTTTATCTCATAAAATCAATAAACATGCAAAAAATTCGAAACAACCTTCAACTTTTTGCATACAAACAGTAGAAAACATGCATGAAATACCATAAAAAATCCATGCACCGAATCAACATTTAACTATTTTTAGTCAATTTTTCACTAAAATGCGACATTTTGACTCGGTTTTCTACCAAAAATCATTAAAATTAGCAAAATAACTTCAAAAATCACCAAACAATTCCACAAATCTTTTTAGATCAGTAGGTATGCATGTACCAAACATTTCGTGCTAAAACCTCTTCTAACACCATTTTTGAGTTTTTATAAATTTTATCATAATTCATTAAAATGCTTAAAATCAACATGCAAATTACAAGCCTAAGCTCTGATACCACTTTAAAGATCATAGATCCATATTAGACTCTCTAATAAAATTAATTTATCTCATAAATTGTCATTTAGGTGATCTATGTAACATGCATGCTAATATGAAAGCATAAAAAGAAAGTATAAGGAAAAACAATTTCCTTACATTGATTTAGTGGTAAAAAGGGCACAAACTAGTTCACCTTACTAGCTTGTTCTTGAGCTTAAACCAAATGGAAGATCCTCCTTGCAAATCTTCAAAAAGAAGGTTTCCTTGTTGCACCCAAGAACTAACCCAATAATAATAACAAGTTTTGAACTAGAACTTGTTAATATTGTACCCTTGATTATTATTAGTAATATCACTAACTAGTCTTAGTAATATTATTTATGTATACTAACAACTTAGTAGTGATGAATAATTATTTTAGAGAGATGAAGAAATATTGTTCACATGCCAGAATGTAGAGTGTAGAAGTGAGGTAGTGTAAAATAGTGAACAATAGATGGAGTATAAGAGGAGGGAAAGTGGCGGGTGGAAGTGGAGTGAGGGAGTGGACAAATTTTGTCTTATGTTTTTCATCTTACATCACATGCAAAATCCTACATAAGATAAATTATGGTAGTATACAAAATAAGGTGAAATGATTATGTGAGTAATCATCCACTAATCTTATTTTACACGGTCCACTTGACCATTACGGGTCCATGTTGGTTCTTATATTTGTCGCACAAATCCGTGTAATTTTTATTTTAAACATCGTATCATGTTTAAATACTTCCATAATTAATTCGTCCAATTCACTCCGTAAATATACGTGTACCACTACACATATTATTTACGTACTAATATTAATCACATTAATCAATTAGTACAATTTTAGTAAATTAACAGTTAATTAACTAAAACCCGTTTCCCAAAACTTATTATTCAATTATCGCATAATTAAATAATAACTGCCGCTCCTCGAGTTCGCAACTCGAAATCTCTCTAAAATTAATCGACTAACTTTTTAGTCTATAAATCAAGGGACTAAATAAATTGTATCTCATACAATTAATTAGTTGTCTATTGGGGTTTGTTCCTTTAGGTGTGACCGAAAGGGGTCAGTTGATCACCGCCGTCTCACGACAATAACGTCAAACTATAGTCAGCCAACCGTTATCGATTTACGTTAATCAATTGACGAGGATCAAATAATTAAATATCTGATAATATTCCATTAATGAGATTTATTATGTTAACGCACTATTGTGGAGGACACTAACTCCAACACATGGTTTGCCTAAGATCTCAAGCTTTCCAATGACATAAGAATCATTGATTTTTCATGATTAAAACTTGAGATATAGAGCTTGGAAGTTAGGCTTGCTGTAATGACACTTCAAAAAGCGATGAAATGCATTCAATTGTGAACGTTCCTTAGACTGTTTCTTTTGGCTTAAAAATGAATCACAATGCAACAAATTTTGTTGCAAACTCCCTTTCTTCAAAAGAATTTTCCCTCAAATTCTTTTGGATCAAAATAAAGAGACTTGTTAGCAAGGTTCGTGTCCTCCTATTCATCAAAAAATCAAGCTCAACTTTAAGAGATGGATTCTCATGACTTCTTCCCGGATCATAGACCAGAATTGTGTATGGCAAGAGAGGTGTTGTGCCATTCCCAAATTCAGTTTGTTCACTCATCCAAGTACCCCTTATCCTTCTTGAAATAAAGTTCATGGTTGCTTGGCTAGGTCGAATGTGAGTACCACCATTAAATTCAGCAAATAGAGTTGCAAATTTCATACCCATGAAAGGCTCATTGTCACCACTTATGCCCATTCCAACTTTCCTCTCGATTGAACTCATGTACCCATAATCAAAAGGCCACGGTGGCTTTACTCCAAGCTTAACAACCATTTCACCACATTGGATAACCAGCAACATATACTCACCCAAGCTCAAGCGATGATGAGCATTAACACAACTAGTAGAGCACAACAATGCAACTAAGGACTTATTTCTGTTTTCGTGCATCACCCTCAACACAAACATCACCAAATGTGCTACAACTATTTCTAAACCATGTAGAGACCTTGTACTTGATGTACCAAACAATTATAACAAGCTTTCACAATGAATTTGAACAAAGTTTAACCCCAAACACAGGAATTCCAAAATTGGACTGCAAGTTTTAAATTGATTCATTTCACTCTCAAAAATTAATTTCCACCTTGATTGAGTAAGAATGAACCTTTTAAAAACAACAATCCTACTTAGAATCATCAACAACACCCAATAAATATAATTCAAGCCTCTAAACTTCTCAAAATAATTCAAGTCATTACTCTAAAACAGTTTAGACAAGTTAGCATTCATATGCTTGGATTCTTCATTTAACATATATGGAATTGCACCCAAATAAACAAGACTAACTTATAACCTTACCAACATGTAAAAATGAAAGTGAGGAGCAGGTTTTGACAATTTATACCTTCCAAGATGTTGGTTTCGAAACATAAATCAGACCTGGTGCATGAGTTAAGATTTGACACACAAAAGTATGGGACAACCCAAGCTTCTCCTCTTGCTTCACCTTTCCTTGAATCCCAACACATCTCACCCTCAAAGGAGCTTAGGAAATTATCCATATTAAGGCTTAGAGGTTGCTGCAACTTCTTGTTTATGAATAGTTCTAATGGACTCAAGTATATACTTGAGCAAGCAACAAGTTCAACCTTATGCTCTTTCTCAACAAGGACTTGTGTAGAGTGTGTAGGTGCTGGTTCCTCCTCCTTTTGGGGAGCAAGGACATCACCAACATCCTCCCCCTTAGGAGCATGAACATCCTTCACCTTAGACTCAAGAGAGACCAAGCATACACCTTCTTCTTTTTGCATTTCAAATTTCACCTCTTCCTCCTTCCCAACTGTTTTGATGGCCACTATTCTGTCCGCCTAAGGTAAGACCTCATCGTTTTTAGGCCTTGCTAAGTTATACTCAACATACAAAGCCAACTCAAGCAACTCACCATATGAGTGCATCATTTTCAAGTTAATTCTCCTAGCAATTTCAGATTTCAAGCCAAGACAAAATCTGATTCCCTCTTGGACATAATCCACTTCTTTGTCACACACAAAGTGTAACTCCTCAAACAACTTAGAATATTCAATAACACTTAAGGATTTTTGTTTAAGGGTCTTAAGTTCAGCCCATAATTCATTCATGGTAGAGCAAGGTAGAAACTTTAGTCTCATGTTCTTTTTAAGTTTAAACCAAGACCTAATTTTACCCTTCCCTTCCATCCTCCTTGAAAAATAGAGTATTATACCACAACAAAGCAACACCCATTAAACAAGACACAACCATTTCATACTTCCTTGAATCAGAAAAATATTTGTTCTTGAAATAACATTCAACATCAAACAACCAAGACAACAAATGCTTTACTGTTTTCACCATTAAAGGAAGGAAGTAATGGCGTGTTACCTTTGCCTCTAAGGGTAGGAGAGGACTTAGAATACTCATAGGGCAGGAGGTGTTCTCCTTGGTGCAAATCAGGAGGTTTTGGTTCCCTTGGAACCCCATGGGTGCTTGTTTCACTCTTTGTATGCACAGCACCTTCATACCCTTTTGTTAGAGCTTGTAACTTCACCATAACTGCTTCTAATGACTTGGAAATGGAACCAAGATCACAAGGCTTCATCTTTGAGCATGGAACATAGGGTACAACACCAATAGCTACTGATTTCCCCATGAAAAATCAGAATGACAACAATTTAAGTAAAAACTGATTTTTCAAGAAACAAACCAAAGCTTTGATAAGCTCTTTTCACTCATTGGGTTGTTTTTGTGTTTTTGATGTAGTTAAGGATAAACAATAAACTCACAAAGGCTTAACCCAAGACTAACACAAGATGAAATTGTGTTATAACCTGGATCTTGGTACCAATTTGAAGTAAAACGTAAAGAACTCGGTTTTGGACAGAATTGGACTCGAAAACAGGTTGTGTTTGTGACTGAAATGGACACGAAAACAATGCAAGTAACCAAGGATATGACTTGAGCTAGATCACTAAGAAGGCTCAAGACTCGCAATCTCGTTCAAGATCACTAAGCATGAACTAAATTCCTCCTCAAACACTAAGTAATGAGGGGTTTTCCGTACTAAGCAAGAAGAAAAGAAGTAGAAAACTCAGTTTTCAAACTCATAATTTTAACTCAACATAATCTGAATGTTTACAATAGGTTTGCTTGGTTTATATAGACCAAAGCAATACAATCTCCACTATTCTTTCTAGATCTAAGGGCCATGAAAGAGCCTTACAAAACCACAAAATAACAGCTATTTTATCTTACACAAACTGAATATAAAGACTAGAAAACAATAAAGCATAAAGCATAAAGTAATAAAGTGAGTTCAGATTTGTTTGCTTGCTAAAGGTTAAATAAGATGTGAAAGCCTTAGGAGAATGGTCCTTAGCAGCTGCAAATCTTCAAGCACAAGAGGTTAGAAGAAGTCCCAAGTCGTGCCCAACCCTTGTTTATGTTGGAAAATGTGTCCTCAACAATAGTGCGATCACATGATTTAATATCATAATTAAATCTCATATAAAGAATATGTAAGGGATGATTCATTTATATAGTCAACTGATTAACATTAATCGGTAACGATTGGCTTGCTAGAGTTTGACGTTACTATCGTAGGACGGTGGTGGTCAATTGATCCCTTAAGGTCACACCTAAAGGATGATGCCCTTATCTGTAAAGTTGATTAATTGTATGACGATACAAGTTAATCAATTCCTTAAAATTAAAAAAATTCATTTCTGAGAGAGAATATATTTATCTTATTGTAATGGGATTAAATAAGATTTATTTTAGTAATAAAAATGCTTTATTACTAAAACTGTTTATTGTTTGAGAAATAATAGAGATAAGAATGAATGGTTGATTATAATTACAAGATGTTGTGAATTATAATTAAATGACCCATTTTATTTATGTGATCAAATATCACTAGTCAATTTGTTGAATGTAATTTAATTAATTTATAAAATGATATTTGTGTGATAAATATGCATTAACTTAATTAATAACATGTAAAATACTACATGTGACATATTGTGCGACAAATGACAAATTGACAAAATAAAATGGTAGTCCATTTTACATGAATGGACCGAAATGTAGGGAGTTATTAGTGGGTTGTGCTTATATTATTTTATGTGATAAGATTTAAATAATAAGCCTACACTATACTAGCCTTACATAACCTACACTTTGATAAGAGAAAAAGAAAAAAGAAGATGCCTTCCTTGGCTATATGTGTGCCGGCCACACTACTCATGGATGAGTCATTTTTGGCTTTTTATCTTCACTCTTACACACTACCATTCATACAACATGCAAAAACTTTCCTCTCTTATACATTCTTCATCTTTCTCTAAAAATTTGAGAAATGATGATCCAAATTGTTCAATCATATTACTAATATTTTTAGTGTAATATATGAGTATTAGTAATCAATTTTAAGGTTGACTACTAAACAAATATCTAGCAAATATTATTTAGTAGAGATAAGGGATAATCTTGGGTGCAATCAAGAGGAGTGGCTTCTATACATGGAGTCTTTGGAGGATCATCCTAATACTCATCATAGCTCAAGAACAAGTGAAGGTAGGAGATCTTACTTGTGCCCACAAAACCGAAATTAACAATGTAAGGGACATTGTTTTCTTATAAATCTCTTCTTTTGTTATGCATGCACTAGATCTAAAGAATAAATTATTAAGAAGTTATTTAGTTCATTATTATAGGAGTCTAATAATAGGTAAACAAACCTAACAAGTGGTATCAGAGCATAAGGATGATGCATGCATAATCGGTTATTGTTTTTCCGAGTTAAAATGTTAACATATAAAACTAAAAATTTGTGATCTATAAGAGTAGGCCACGAAATAGTTATGCATGTTATATATTCTGGTCATAAAATGTTTTTAGGTCAGTTTTATGATTTATGGAAATTTATTGCTCATTTGAATGATTTTTAGTGATTTTATTACATTTTTATGAGTAAAATGAACTTTTATTCACTAAAATAAGTTAACCTTCAATAATGGCCGTGGTATTTTAGTATGACCTCACATGAATATTTTATGTATTGCATGTAAAATATCATATTAATGTGATTAATATTTCATGATTTATGAATTTTTAGTGTAAAAATGGCATAAATGGAGGTTAATTGACTAAAAATGGTTAAACTTACTCTCTGACCTTGAAAATTTTATATGACCTCACATGCATATTTTACAAGTTGTGTGTAAAATCTCGTATTAATAGGATTAATATTTCATGATTTATGATTTTTATGAGATAAAAATGGATTAAAATAGGTAAAATGGTTAAAAATAGTTAAATTTTGAATTAGGCCATGAGATTTTAATATGTTGTCACATACATATTTTAAAGAATGTATGTAAATTTGGAGATTAAATGATCTCATTTAGCATGATTTATGAAATTTTAGTGTAAAAATGGCACAAATAGTGACTATTTTAGCATAAATAGCTAAAACGAATTGCATGGTATGAGAAAATTATTTTAGGTTGCATAAATATCCAAATAATCAGATCTAAGGTTTTAAAATTGATTCAATTAAGTTTTGGATACTTTAGATGTTTTATGAGATAAAACCGATAAATTGCAACTATATTTTTTCAAAATTAATTCAAAAATTTTAACCATGATTTTTGACATTATGAGTATCATGTAATTATTCCAGAATATTCAAAAATTTAAAATTGAAATTTTGAAATTATTGTATTTAATTTGGATTTATTTCATATATATTATTATTTTAAGGTCAAAAATGAGCATAAAAATTAAATCAAGTTGAATTATTGTCAAAAATTGAGTGATGACTAATTGTTTGAGTCCTAAGAGTGTTAGGATAATTAAATTGAGCTTAGATGTGATTTAAGTGTTAATTTGTGATTTTAAGAAGTTACGATCACGCTTTTTCCATAAAACCGGGTTATATATACGATATAAGTTAAATAGGGTGATTTGGCACATAATTTGGCATGATAGATACATATTATAATGCTGCATATTTCAATTGTTGAATGTCTTTTATTTATATAATTTTGAATTATGTCATTTTATCTTAGTATGGCCTTAGTTTTAATCAATATTACCCGTAATGAAAGGAAATATTGATTTGGTTGTAATTTAATGTGATCTCGTATCACTTTTATTTTTATTAGTTTTTCCATTTTACGAATGTATAATAGGAATAGCTTTGTATTTTTATTATTATTTCTAATTATGGAGTATCTTCAAAAACAGTGCCATTCGGAAAGGTGATCCGACGAAGACAGTGTTCTTGGGAGGCGTGTCAATTGAAGATTCAAGGGATCAAAGGAGTTGGTTTCCGAATATGTAATAGATTATTTGATTTTCTATTTTAGGAAGGCCATACTAAGAAATTTATTATTGCTTTGCATTTCTTTTAATATGTTACATGCATTGCCAAATCGCCATAACAACACATGCATATCATATCGAGTCATCGACCGTGTCAATTATAATTATCGTAGTTCACCGCTTTAGTTCAGTTAAAACATGATGGATAATAAATTGACAAGACCTCTCACATATAATAATTGAGAATTAGCCTTACCAAATAGTAGAAACCATGAATCTCAATTTCATAAGGAAGTAGATTCGGCTCACCGGGTTACTAAACTTGTTACGTTGGGTAAGTGGGTAATAAAATGTTATTACATCGAAATTTGGATTGAGCTCAACGGAAGTATTCGTGACCGTAGTCGCATGTGTTCCGGGCTAAAGATGAAAATTAGAGTAATTTTTATCGACCGAGAGTTCTAAAAGTAGAATCCATTAAGAGGTTAATCCACCGAGTTATATTAATAAGGGATGACTCGGCCCACCGTACCCGTATTAATATGAATTTGGATCTCGGAATCATTTATAATAGTTGGATAGAGGTTACTATATAAATGCAATACTTGTTTACAAGTAATTTTAAAATGATAGATGTTAATTATTTCCTTCATTTCCGTTTTTGTAGTTAATTATATGCAACGGATTTATCAAATACTCTTACACCAATCACTATTAATTCTTGGCTCCAATTATTTGATGAAAAGTGCTCCGAGTATGACAATGATACGATTAGAGAATTACGCTTTGGCATTGGTCAGGATGGAAATCTTTGCTACTTTACCACTTCCACACCACCCATTCAGATATTTATGCCTAACTCTTTAATAAGAAAATCTTGTGAAGAAAATCTCACTAAACCCAAGGCATCCTTGTTTAAAGAAACAAGGAGAAATATTAAATTGAGTGGGAGTTCTAGCAAGAGTGTCCTTGCAAATGAAAGGAGTATTGGCATTGTTAAAGGGATGGCAAAGATGGGTGAGAAACCCAAACCTGATAATGAATTGGAAATGGATAGTGGGACTACCAAAACCAAGACCAAGAAGGGTGCCCAATCCTATGAGGAATGTCATTATTAGAATGTCATGGGCCATTGGAAGCGAAATTGCCCTAAGTATTTGGGAGATATCAAAGTTGGACTTATTACTCCAAGTAGGACTTGGAATGTGGAAAAGCTAAACAAGAATGATATGAATCTCCGACAAGTAAATGGAGCTAGGGTAGCCGCCACTTCAAGAGGGACTTATGTACTTGTTTTAGCTAATAGCTTTGAGTTATAATTTACAGAATTGTTATTATGTACCCACTTTGTCTAAAACATTATTTCCATTTCTATGTGAGACATGAAAGGATTTATATTTTGCCATCAAAGATGTATTTTGTTGAAAATAGACATAGCTGTGAGCCATGTCACTTATCTTTATGATATACAAGTTTTAGACACTTCCAACTCAAGCAAAGATATCTTCATAATACAATCCAAAAGACTCATAACTAGTGATCCAAATGATATGCACATTTGGCTTTTTCGATTAGGTCACATAAATGAGAAACACATTGAAAGCTAGTGTCGACTAGATTTTATTAACTATTTGATTCACAATCATATGGAATATGCGAATCTTGTCACCTTTGCAAAATGATTTATACTCCCTTTAGTGGTAAAGGGACATGAGCAAGTAATTTGTTGGGACTAATACATGCCGATGTATGTGTTCTAATGAGCATCACCGCAAGCGAATTTCTGACTACTTCGTCACTTTTTCCGATGATTTAAGTAGATATGGGTATATTTACTTAATCAAATATAAAGTGAAGCATTTGATAAATTTGAGAAATTTCTAAATGACGTAGAGAACCAATTGAACAAAGTACTAAAGCATTACGATTCGATCGTAGTGACAAAGATCTAAGTAATGAATTTGATTTATTAAAATATGGATTATGACCAAGTGTCACTACCCATAAGATCAAACTAAAATGAGTCAGTTTGAGTTATTTAACTTAATTTTGGGAATTTTCAAACCAAAACAGACATGTAATTCTAAACGGATGGTCAACCATGAGATACCTGAAATAGAGAGTCTATTTAACAAATGATATGGATCAGACTGGCATATCACATGAATCAAACTGCCATGATAGGGAAGACCTTTTGAAAGCTAATTCATAGTCTAGATAAACTCCTAATACTCCACCATATATATGTTTGTAACTCACAAAGCTATCTCTCAAGAAGATAGATGTATTTCTGAGAGATAGAGTGGGAGTAGATTGGATCGTTACAAACATGTCTTATAATGTTACTTTGTGAAAGTAATAGAACTATAATCTATAAAAATAGAGTATCTATAAAGATAGAGTGGGAGTATAGCTCAGTAGGAGTTTAGCATACATGTCTTGTTGTTAAAATATTGCTTTATGAAAATAGTGGTATTATGACCTTATTCCAAATCGATCTTGTTACAAACGAGCCAGAGCATTACAATTCGAAAACTGTTACTCAAGAGTAGATTTACTTTAAAGCGAGGGTCTCTTTAAAGTTAAATAGAGCTATAGAGTACTCTTATGCATAAGATTGACATAAAGATGTTGATCAAGATTAATTATGTTAGGAATTGCCGCATTTCATTTTAATGAGGAATGGCAAATAAAAATTCACTTTTCTAAAATGGGAATTTAGAGAAGGAAGTGTTTGGAACACAAAACCTTAGATAAAGATTTAAGAGTCCTAACATCTTATGCGTAGCTTTCTTAAGTGATCCTAGAATGGTCTTAAGCAAGCATTAAAGGATTATACTTTTCGTTCATGTGATAATAGTGAATGGTTTCATTCACATGATTGAAGAATCATGATTATACATGAAGTTAAGTGGGAGCCAGAATCATTTCTCCATGTCTTATATGTTGATGACATATTACTTATTGAGAATAATGTACCAATGCTCTCTTCTGTGAAAGAGTGATTGAAGACTTGGAAAAGGGTGCAAAGTATTCTAGATTTTTGAATCTATGAGAGAGAATATTGTCATAGAGTGGAGAGTCTTATGAGGATAAGATCTTTCGTATCTGTTGTACATCAACAAGGTTGAATAGGCTATTCATGTTGATGGAAGTGGAATTACTATGATGGAGTCATAGTCATTCACTGAACCTATTAAGTTGTTGATCACATGAAATCAAGTAATAATGTTTCCGCCATTAGAACGATCATGTATGCCAACAGATACACATGCCATGGTGTAATATATGCTAAGAGCATAATAAGTCAATAACAAGATAATTCCCATGATATGGCTTGTGAGAGCCTTAAAGAACATTCTTGAGATTCTTGAGAAGAATTAAGGATTCGTTCATATGGTTGGATGATAAAATAAGTTATCTGTTGAAGGATTGCACAAACTTTAGTTTCCAAACTTAAAGGGATTTGTTGTAATCCTAGGATATCTTATTGACTAAGGAGTAAGAGACTAAAAATGTGTTTTAGTTTCGCGCATTGCAAATACTACAAAAGGAATCTAAGTAAATTGTGATAAAATGGTCAACGTAGAGATTAAGGGCGAATCCCTCTACAAATGACTTTATCACAAGTTATGCGATAACAGTGAGAGCATCTTTCAAGTTAAAGAGCCCATGTCTAGCAAGAAAACTAGACAAATACTTAGAGATAAATTCAAGTTGTTAGAAATAACATTGAATAGAAGGAAATAACAATTGACAAAGTTGGAATATATGGATATAAGGTATATCCACTTGCCAAGCTTTTATTGCATTTTAACTAGTGTTAATAATACACTAAAGATTATAAGATATGAAGTAGTAATAGTGTATTGACTATTCATATGTGATAATCACATTTATCGTTAAGAGTTTTATTAAACTCACCCGTTACCTTGTTGAATCTAAATGGGTTGTAGAGACAAATTGAACCCCATTAAAGTGAAATGGATTGACATGGTATTCGCCCCTAGTTACTTATATGAGGTGACGTCTTGAAGTGACTAGAGTATGATGCGATTGATGGTAAGTTCAAGTGCTATAGAGTCATATGGGATGTCTGGTCGATCACATAGGCAGACTGTATGGGACACTCTGTCGGGCAGTTACCGCTTATAGAGTTATGGTAATTCATAAAGCCTGGTCGTGGCAAGAGCTACTATAGTATTCTTGTGAGTCAATTCTTTTGACTAGAGACTATTCGCCCAAGTTGGCACAAATTTCTGATTAGCTTTGATTTATACTCTACAGCTGTCGAAAATGAAGTCAAACTGGGTATATTTTGGGTTATGATGAACTGTGGCTAGACGAAGGGAATAGTGCGATAGAAATTGTCCACCGCCTTGTCAGGGTTGTTTGAAATCTCAAGGCCACTCGAGGAGTAGTGAACTGGAAATGCGTGGCCACGCTTGGAAGGTATCTATGGTAGATAATTCCGGTCAGACAGTTACTCTACAGATCGAGGAAACCACTAAAGATATGATCAAGTGCAAGTACGACCTGCAAGACACCTTGCATTGAGTGGGAGATTGTAATAGGACAAGAGAATTGGTGACGCACACTTGTCTCGGACAAGTGGGAGATTGTTGAAAATGTGTCCTCAACAATAATGCGATCACATGATTTAATATCATAATTAAATCTCATATAAAGAATACGTAAGGGATGATTCATTTATATAGTCAACTGATCAACATTAATCGGTAACGATTGGCTTGCTAGAGTTTGACGTTACTGTCGCAGGACGGTGGTGGTCAGTTGATCCCATAAGTTCACACATAAAGGATGATGCCCTTATCTGTAAAGTTGATTAATTGTATGACGATACAAGTTAATCAATTCCTTAAAATTGAACAATTCATTTGTGAGAGAAAATATATTTATCTTATTGTAATGGGATTAAATAAGATTTATTTTAGTAATAAAAATGCTTTATTACTAAAATTGTTTATTGTTTGAGAAACAATAGAGATAAGAATGAATGGTTGATTATAATTACAAGATGTTGTGAATCATAATTAAATGACCCATTTTATTTATGTGATCAAGTATCACTAGTCAATTTGTTGAATGTAATTTAATTAATTTATAAAATGATATTTATGTGATAAATACGCATAAATTAATTATTAACATGTAAAATACTACATGTGAACATATTGTGTGACAAATGACAAATTGACAAAATAAAATGGTAGTCCATTTTACATGAATGGACCGAAATGTAGGAGGTATTAGTGGGTTGTGCTTATATTATTTTATGTGATAAGATTCAAAAAATAAGCCTACACTACACTAGCCTTACATAACCTACACTTTGATAAGAGAAAAAGAAAAAGGAAGATGCCTTCCTTGGCTATATGTGTGCCGGCCACACTACTCATGGATGAGTAGTTTTTGGCTTTTTATCTTCACTCTTACACACTACCATTCATACAACATGCAAAAACTTTCCTCTCTTACACATTCTTCTTCATCTTTCTCTAAAAATTTGAGAAATGATGATCCAAATTGTTCAATCACATTACTAATATTATTAGTGTAATATATGAGTATTAATAATCAGTTTTAAGGCTGACTACTAAACAAATATCTAGCAAATATTATTTAGTAGAGATAAGGGATAATCTTGGGTGCAATCAAGAGGAGTGGCTTCTATACTTGGAGTCTTTGGAGGATCATCCTAATACTCATCATAGCTCCAGAACAAGTGAAGGTAGGAGACCTCACTTGTGCCCACAAAACCGAAATTAACAATGTAAGGGACATTGTTTTCTTATAAATCTCTTATTTTGTTATGCATGCACTAGATCTAAAGAACAAATTATTATGAAGTTAATTAGTTCATTATTAGAGGGGTCTAATAATAGGTAAACAAACCTAACAGTTTTGACCAAAGAATGAAGTTGAAAGCAACATTTCACCCATTCTCTAAAACAGCCCAATTTCTGATAGACAAAATGTGTCCTTAAGCTACGTCTTTAATCCTGCATTTTTAGGACCAATGACCCAGATAAAGTTGCTCCAAACTCTCTAAATTATCCAGTTTAGGCTTTGGTTTCATGACTTTAGCATTTGTAAAGCTCCTGGACCTAAAAATAGAAGATGGACCAAAACCAGGTTAGGGAACAACTCAGGAATTCAGACGCATCTTTTAGGAGCCATATCTCTTCGCTGTGGATGAATCTTAAGGCCTATGATAGCTCATTGGAAAGCTAATGAAGTTAACTTTTACCCTAAAAAATAATCACCCTAAAACATTGAGTAAATCTTGATTTAATCAACGTATAGTTCACATAGGTCATGGGCTGTCCAATAATGCGTAGTCTGTTTGCATCGGCCATAACTCAAGCTATAGACCTGATATGGAGGTGATTCAAAATCCATGGTTTGCCTAAGATCTCAAGCTTTCCAATGACATAAGAATCATTGTATTTTCATGATTTAAACTTGAGATATAGAGCTTGGAAGTTAGGCTTGCTGTAATGACACTTCAAAAAGCGATGAAATGCATTCAATTGTGAACTGTTCCTTGGACTGTTTCTTTTGGCTTAAAATGAATCACAATGCAACAAATTTTGTTCCAGCAGCTGTTGCATTTCTTCTCGACGTTAGTCCTCCGCTGTTTTATAAATACGGTTTTAAAAGATGGATTATAAGACGGTTTTGAACGTGCTTCTGATATAAACCTACATTAATGATACAAAATAAAACTACAATAAATAAAATAGGATTTTACACCCTCAGACTTACATGTTTGATGAAACGAGATTGACTAAAGTTAACGTTTAGTGATTGCTCGACTCAAATATGCGTGGAGATGCCCTTGTTAAAGGATTTAAAAGATTGATTAAGTTGATTAAGTGGAGTTGGTCAAATTGGCCGGTCTATGCAACATGACTGGGACTCAGAATGATATGAGCTTACGTGGTCGATTGGTCAAGCACGTAGGCGTCGAAAGCAATAGCGTAGTCTAGAATGCAAAGGGAGAAGAGAAGGGCGGACACTCGCGTGCCAAATATGGAGGTCGAAGGCCTCTATTTATACTAAACACACGAAGGAGTTTAGGAATGACACATATACAGAAACAAATAACGGAAATATTCTGGAGAGCATGGAAAGAGGGCTGGGGAAGAGGCGCAATAGCCACTGCGACCCTTGGAAGAGGCGCAACACCTGCTGCATCATTTCCCTAGAGGTTTCCTCCTCAGCAAGAAAGATTTCCGTGTTTTTTTTATGGAATTTCGGTAGATATACACTTTCTTATTCCGTGAAACACAATATGCGTAAGATATTTCCTTAAAAAAATTGAATTAATTAGGAATAAATATCTAGAGAATTCTAGAACGCTCCGGAATATTCCGCCTCGGCATTAAACCGGTTTTTAGAAAGTGAAGCGGTTTTTGACCTGGACTCCAAATGAACTCTAATTACTGTCAAAACGACCATATCGGCGCGGAGATGACGACCATGAGGTTGACTCGAGTGTTTGAGCTATCACTTGTCGATGAACTTACAAACTGTCATAAAATCGTTCCGCGTATCAAACATGCAGCCCAATCATCATTGGGTGGTTGGCGAGAGGTGTAGAAATGAGGTATCTACAGAGCCCCCACTTTGACTGAGGCTTGGACAACGCGAAAGGCAAAGTATAGCCATCAGGTCAAGTGAAGATTACAACCTGACGACTATGGCGATGCGAGGCCATTAGACTATCGGGGAGAGTCGTTTAAAGTCCATTAGACTACGTAAGGAAGCTCGCCAGCCATAAAAAGAAACCATACCTGAGTTGGCAACGGTGCTCTCTTGGTACCGTGGGGAAGAATCATAAAGGTCGACAACGATGCGTCCTTAGCATCGCTGAGGAAAATTAGATAAAGGTTCGACACGCCCTTTGCATTGCTGAGGAGAAAATAAAGGTTCGACACCCCCTTTGCATCGTTGAGGAAAATAAAGGTTTGACACGCTCTTTGTATCGTTAAGGAAAGAATAAAGGTTCGACACGCCCTTTGCCTTGCTGAGGAGAAAATAAAGGTTCGACACGCCCTTTGTATTATTGAGGAAAGAATAAAGGTTCGACACGCCCTTTGCCTTACTGAGGAGAGAAAAATCCGCTCGGGTAGTCACAAACGAAATTCCGATAAAGAGGAGAACCAATGAACTGTATTTAGTGATCATGAATTCTCGCGGAGAACAAAATGTCGTGGTTGTCTGCAGTCTGTTGAAGAGAAAATGCTGATTACGATGAAGAGAACACCCAAAAAGGAGACATATGTTGAGGAAAGGCGCATGAAGCCTGGACCCATAAATAACGAACTTATAACGAATTTCAACGAATTTTGAGGAAACTTGTTGAGGAAAAGGCGCAACAAAAGCTGCGACCTTTGAAAGAGGTGCAACAAGTGCTGCGTCCTTTACCGAGCTCGTCCCTGTCTGGGTAAAAACCCGACTTAAGTTGTGTTTTGTTTTCATTTCAAAACACAAATATTTCGTTTTCCTCATAAAATCTCAACCAAATTCCGTCAAAAACTTGATCAAATCTCACCATAAATGATGACTAATAAAGGTATGTGTCTTGTTCTTGCTTTAATTGCCATTTGAGCTTGATTTTTGGGTCGAAAATTAGGGTTTATATACCCATTTATGTCGAAAATTTGGGGTTTTCGTCCCAAATTAATTTGCCTTATGAAATTGACATTAGAAATGAGAAATTGGTCATGTTAGGAACACAACCATATCCCTTTCGAATTTTCGTCAAGTATTAAAGATTTGAGGGCGAAATGTGACGGTTTTTCTACTAAATCGTAAAACGCTTCGAAAATGGTCCTATGCTAGTCCATTTTAGATGAAACCTGATGTTTTGGAACCCTTGATTAATGGGTAAACTTGCTATCATGCCAGATTTTTGATTTGTGATAGCTCCTCCGGGACACTTTTATATGGCATAATTGACATTGTAGCGAATTGCTGCCGAATTTTCAGCTCAAACCCGCAACTAGGCTCGAACTTAGACTCTTCTTGACTTAACTAATCACGTGTGTGGTCGGGCCTTGGAAAGCATGGCCAAAGATGGCTAGAAATTCCGTCGTAAATGCTTGAAAATGCTTAAAAACGCTTCATTTGCTTCGATTTGCAGAGGAGGTTCCCTCTACGTCGGGGAGAGACCTAGATATGGCAAAAAATGCTTAAAATTATTACATTTTCAGGATACCGACATTGAGCCTTCTACCGTCGAGGATATGGAAGTGGATATGGAGGAGGAGGCCCCGCGGAGGGCTAATGTGGGACGAGGCAGCCATCAGCTCGCGGGAGAGCCTGAGTGGGCCAAGAAATAGGATGGGAGACATATTATTTGGGCGGTAGAGATCCACTTGTCGTATAGGACGGCGAGGATCATGGTAAGCCTTCAACTTGTCATTTATTAATTCACTTACTTCTTACAAATTTCCTTGTTTGTTTATTTGCACTTTTCTATGCTTAAGAAAGCTTTCTTTTGAATTGATGCAGAAGGCTGGGAACATGAGGTCCTTTTTCGGTTACACGACGATGATGGACGCCTTCAAGAAGTTGACAGAGGAGGAGAAGGCCATCATCGAGCAGGGAGCCTTCGGTGCCTTGGTGGGAGGCTGGAGGAAGATCAAGGAGAGGAAGATTCGGGCTAACCTCAGCCTGATTCGGGCCTTCCTTGATCGGTTCTGGGACACCACCTCGACTTTCCATTTGACTTTTGGAGAGATCAGGGTCACCTTGGAGGACTACAGCATGATCTCGGGTCTGCCGTGTAGAGAGGAGCCGTTGGTGTGGCCGTCGACGGCCATGAGAGTAGACTCGGCCGAGGCGAGGAGTCTGATTGGCTAGAACCTGACTGCGTACGCGGTCCAGGTTTCTGGTTTAGTGCCGAGTACCTACGTCAGGGATTACTTCGGCGGCAGGGTTCCTGCGAGGGTAAGGATGAATGGACGCATGGTGCCTCCACCACCTTGTACTGCTAAGCAGCGGGCACGCTTGTGGTTGTGGTGGTTCTTGTCTTCGATTTACCTCGGAGACAAGGGGGAGAGGCTGTCGATGAAGCTTCTTCCATTTATTGCTGACTTGAGTAGCCTAGGTCGTTGGGACTTGGTTACTCCTAGATTTTCGGTCCTCACGCGTTACATGAGGGCCATGGTTCGTCCGAAGTTGATGGAGAAGGGGACTTCTCCTGCCACTGTCGGTCCTGGACTTCTGTTGGAGGTATGAATCTTTCTTGAAAATATGAAAGATCATTTTGTAATTTTTTCTTCTCTTTTTTTTTTCGAAAATATGAAAGATCATTTTTGTAGAGACTGAGTTGTAATTATTATTATTTTGTCTACAGGCGTGGGTGTACTCTTACTTTCCTAACTTCGCGCCCACAAGGGCGGCGGATGTACCGAGAGCGTACCCCGTCGTGAAGGACTGGATTGTGTGTCGTCGGAAGAGCTAGTGGTCTTCTTACGACGTCTGTCGGAAGGGGGTGAACGCCCTGAGCTTAGACAGCGTAAGTATCTTTGATCTTCATTTTATTTTTTTCTTCATTTAGAGACGATCATAGGAATAACCCCTCGTTTCCTTGCTTTAGTGGGTGCCTAGGCCTTAGGAGAGCTACTCTAGGGCTTCAGCCTTTGTGGCTGAGGTTCTCCGTCCTTGGAGTTCGAGTCGGTTGCTGTTGACGACGCCCATGGGGCCTGTGTAGTACTTGGGTGAGCATTTGGCTCAGCAGTGCTCCCGTGACACTTTTGCGGTTTCCATCGATCCTCCCCGGACGATGTTTAGGGAGCCCTCAGAGGCTGAGAGGACGACTGACCTGGCTGGTGTGAGTGGCAACGCTCTCCTTCTTCCTGGCAAAGAGTACGCCGAGATTGTTCCCCGGAGGTTAGCGTATTGGCCGATCGTGGTAAGCATACTTACTTGTTGTTTTTGATAAAACTGATAAATGATGAATGACCATCAAAATAATGAATCACTTGGGCCTCGCAGGAAATCGAGGTGGCGGGCGTCGAGACTCTAGCTTTTCCAAAGATACTGGAGTACACCGACTCAACGGGCATAACGACGATCTCGGAGATCCGGGACTTTAGCGAGGCGGTGACTGACGCTGGCTTGGACGAGTGGCAGCATATCATAAGGAGGGTAAGCCCCCAGCTTTGATTCTCTTCAGTGTTTTCTTCTTTATGACATAGGAATGCATTTGCTTGAACCTTCTCCGTATTTGAATGAAGGTGGTGCCGTCTAGGCACGTGGAGCTGTGGCGGATGGCCAACCGGCTGCGAGCTACTGCCATTGAGGCCCTTGCAGGTGGCTCTGGGAGGTAGGTATGAACCCTCGATACCCGTTCTTTATTTCTTATTTTTACTACTTCCAACTTTGTGAAGGAGAGTAAAGTAAAATATGGCTCCATTTCTTTTGTGTAGAGGGAGCGTAGCTTGGAGCGTGAGCTGGCGCAGTCCCATGAGGAGACAGCCCGCTTTCTGAGAGAGTTAGTGGCTAGAGATGCTGAGAACGCCGCCCTTGGGGTGATAGTGGCTGAGCTGAGGGGTCGTCAGGACTAGTTTGCTGACTGTTTGTTATATAATTGTATATTTTTTTTTCGATGTCATTTTGGGCAGGAGCTCGTACTTTGTTGTATATTTTGCATTTTTGGTTGTATATATGATGGCTTGTATGCCTTTGCTGCTGCGTGTTTGCTGTATCTGCAGGTTAGCTTTGAAAAACAGGTTTGGCATGTGGTGGTTTACGCCGTCATGCTGCCGAAATTCACGTAGAAAATCACATAGCAGAGCATATAATAAAAGGAATTAACTTAAATAAATGGCATAAATAAGCGCGGAAAAAAGAGTGCCCGAAAATAGACGAAATGACGCGACTGACAAAATGAAAAAAAGTGCCCGAAAATGGACAAAAATGACGCGACCGGACGGTAGGGAGGGCTACCCCCTAAAAAAAGAATTTGAAAGAAATGTCTAAGTGTATTAGAAACATTTTGAAAAGAGGGAGTGAAATGATTCCCCGAAAAGAAAAAGAAAATAAAAATGAGTAAGTGTGTGTATTTGGTAAAAATGTTGATTTTGCCTCAAAAAGCGAACCCGTAGCGTTTAGGAAACCAAAATTTGGTAATTATTCGAAATTACCGAATTAAATCCCTATAGGAATAGGAAATTTTAACTAAAATGGATTTAGGAAAGATCCACGGCCGTCAAATGGGGAAAAGGTCCTGGGGAAGAGGCGCAGCAGGAGCTGCGATCCTTCGAAGAGGCGTAGCAACTGCTGCGTCTTCTCTTCAACTTGTCCGTCCTCAGCTGAAGTTAGGAAATAGCGAATAGTATAAATAGGGACTTCGGTTGAGCTTCTATTCTCACAATTCTTTCTTCCTCGACCTCGTCTATTGCATAAAACCTCCTATATATCTTCTCAAAATTTTTTCAACAAAACATGGATGCCTTTGAAAATTGCATTAAGGAGCGGATGAATGAATTTACAAATGTGGAGAAACACGACATAGGTGCTTTCAAATTGGGACCAATCATAAGTTTGAAGCTAGTGAATGTAGTGAGGCCCTTTTTGGATGTTTGTCTTAAATATTTGGACCCGAATTTCCATGTATTTGCCTTTCCGGGAGGCGAAATTTGTTTTTTTCCTGAAGAAATCGCCGCGGTTGGAGGATGGGATGCGGAAAGCGATCCAGCTATGCCCCCTAGCTCTCAAGGATATAAAAATAAAATCAGGGATTTGCTGGAATTGACCAAGGCTGAGGTAGACCGTCTTATAACCTCAAAAGGTGTCCGCATGTTTGAATTTGTTGATCGATTTGTGAGTAGGGAGGACCCCACTATTTCTTATGTGGCGAGGCGCCGTGCTTATGGATTCTGTCTTCTTCATTGTTATGTCCTACGAGGGCATGTGGACAAAGAGATAAGGGGTGACCCTCGGTTTCTAGGCATAGTGGAGCAAATGGAACTGCGCTGGAGCCCAGCATGCTTGATTCTAGGAGAGACCATTCTTGGATTATACATAGGAAGGCGAACCGTGAGCATCCCTATCTTGGGAATCCTATCATTTTACAGGTAAGAACCCGTTTTCTTGTCTTATTTGGCCGTTTTATTATTTCTGTCTTTTTTTTTCTTTTTGGCCGGTTTGCAATATTGACTCCCATTTTTTTTTTTTTTTTTTTTTTTTTTTTTGCAGATCTGGCTGATGGAGAGACTGCGGTTGATCGAGCCCTCAGTTGATGTGATGGGATATCGCTCTCGATCAATCGCGACGAGGACAAGGCTACACATGGTGGACGTCACTCGAGTGTGCAATTATTAGGAAAACAAATTGAAGAGTGAAGACGGGCCCTTGATTAGGTGGATAGTGCCATGGTGGCATCTTATGTCATTGACTGGAGTATCGTCTTTGGAACTGACACGGTCCATTCGCGTTCCTGGCTTGGAATTCATGATCCATAATTTTTCGGAGATATTGATGAGGCAAGTGGGCTTAAGACAGAAAATACCGAAGCTAGACACAGTCCCTCAAACTGCCTTGGCGCATACTTCAGAGTCTTGTAGAGAATGGGCAAATCGTTGGGCCCAAAGGAACATGTGGTTCATACTCATTCCGGTTGGCTTGCTATGGGTATCTAACTCATATTTGCAGTGGAGGAAAGCTGGCACTCCCGAGGAGCGTGAAAATCTGAAAAGCTGAAAAGCTAAGGAAACACGTGCCCGTAGACTACAAAATCCGCGAAGTGGCGAAGGAGAACCAAAGGTATTTAACTGAGGAGGAAGAAGAGGTCGGATATCGGGTCGTCCGTCCGTCGAAGAAACCAAAGAATGCTCCTGTCGAGAAAATGGTTGTGGATCGAAATGGGAATGCTAGACCGCGAGAACGACCATTGGTGATTAGGCCAGAAATAGCGCAAGAGCGTTCTGCTCGTGGTCGAGACAAGAAATATGACAAGGGTGACAAAGGTAAGGGGAAAATGGAAGAGTAGCCTTAGTCATTTTTAAATAGTATTTATTTATTATTTGAGTTGTAATAAACGATGGGGTTTTTAGAATCCTAGCCTAGCATTTTAATTTTCAGCATTTTTAAAATTTATATATATTTGGCGTATTACTATTATTTATGGAATAATGAATAAAAGATTTATTAGTTAAGAAACTTTACAAAATTTTCTTATTTATTCTTGTCGAATTTCAAATGCGAATGCAAATGTCCTTCTGTTTACATTTTGAATTGACGGGTTGTATCCTGTAAAGGAGTGCCTACGTATTCATTAGAAAAAATGAAATCAAATCTTGTACGTAGTTCCCTAAAATGTAAAAGAATAAATGTTCGAAGCAAGAGCTTGTAATGAACTTAGAAAATAAGCATGTGCTTTACTTACTCTTAAGGAAATGCTATTCAATTTATTTGATGATATGAGGATGTCAAAAATTCAAAA
This sequence comes from Silene latifolia, assembly GCF_048544455.1. Taxonomy (NCBI): domain Eukaryota; kingdom Viridiplantae; phylum Streptophyta; class Magnoliopsida; order Caryophyllales; family Caryophyllaceae; genus Silene; species Silene latifolia. The sequence goes on along the minus strand of NC_133535.1, from coordinate 58,818,116 downwards.
CGCAAGAGTGAAATGTCATAAGCTTTTAGCGGGCCAGGAGCCGATTTTATTTCGTGTCGCACGAGCGGCATGTGGGTCACGCGAGGCGCGTTTTATCCTATTTCTAATGGTAGTACCGTTTCAATTGGTCTATGTTAGTCGGGTTAGAAAACTCATTCCCGTCTAGGTCTGTGATCTTAACCGCACCCCCTGAAAGTATGGACTTGACCAAGAATGGTCCTGCCCAATTAGGCTTAAATTTTCCCCGTGGATCGACAGGTAAGAGAGCTCTGACTGACTCGAGTACTAAATCTCCTTCCTTGATATTTCTGGGTTTGACCCGTTTGTTAAAGGCTTGTTTGATACGTGCCTGATATGTCAGCATATTATGTAATGCGCGTAGCCTCCCTTTGTCCAAGAGGACGCGTTCATCATACCTATCCCTATTCCATTCAGCTTCTAGGATCTGACTTTCGAGTAAAATGCATAGAGATGGGATCTCTAGCTCTACTGGTTGTACAGCTTCCATGCCGTAAGTTAAATAGAAAGGAGTAGCCCCAGTGGGTGTCCTAACTGACGTGCGATATCCCCATAATGCAAAGGGTATTTTGCTAGGCCAATCGCGATAATTTTCGATCATTTTCTTAAGGATTGTGATGACATTCTTGTTAGCCGCCTCTACCGCACCATTAGTTTGAGGTCTATATGGCGAGGAATGGTGATGCTTGGTCTTATATTTGGCTAGCAATTGTGCAGCTTCTACTTGAAAATGTGACCCGTTGTCACTGATGATTTCATGTGGGCAACTGTATCGACAAATGATGTTGGTTTGTATGAAATTTGCCACATGTTTGGCTGTAAGGCTATCGTAAGATGCTGCCTCGACCCATTTAGTAAAATAGTCGATGCTACTAAGATGAAATAATGGCCTCCTGTCCTAGCTGGAGTGATCTTCCCAATGATGTCTATTCCCCAAGCAGAAAATAGCCAAGGAGATGTCATGGTATATAGCATTGATGGAGGGACATGTTGCACATTCCCGAAGATCTGGCGATTATGACAATGTCTAACGTATTTGATGCAATATGACTCCATTGTCGTCCAGTAATAACCTAGATGCGTGATGTTCTTTTCCATCATAGGTCCACTCATGTGAGGACCTCATTCTCCATCGTGAACTTCTTCCATTACTTTATGTGCCTGTGAATGATCAAGGCAACGCAAGAGGACACCAAGTGGTGTTCTTTTGTACAACTCTTCCTGTTGGAAAATGTGTCCTCAACAATAGTGCGATCACATGATTTAATATCATATTTAAATCTCATATTAAGAATACGTGAGGGATGATTTATTATATAATCAACTGATTGTCATTAATCGGTAATGATTGGCTGACTAGAGTTTGACATTACTGTCGTGTGACGGTGTTGGTCAGTTGATCCCTTAAGGTCACACCTAAAGGACAATTTCCTTAATGGATAAATTGATTAATTGTATGACGATACAAGGTAATCAATTCTTTAAATATGAACAATTTACTTGTGAGAGAGAATATAGATATCTTATTGTAATGGGATTAAATAAGATTTATTTTAGTAATAAAAATGCTTTATTACTAAAATTGCTTATTGTTTGAGAAACAATAGAGATAAGAATGAATGGCTAATTATAATTACAAAGTATTGTGAATTATAATTATATGACCCATTTTATTTGTATGATCAAGTATCACTAGTCAATTTGTTGTATGTAATTTAATTAATTTATAAAATGATATTTATGTGATAAATATGCATTAAATTAATTAACATGTAAAATACTACATGTGACATATTGTTTGACAAATGACAAATTGACAAAATAAAATGGTAGTCCATTATATGGTATATGGACCGAAATGGAGGGAGTGTAAGTGGGTGTGATTATTTTATTATATGTGATAAAATATAAACAATTGCACCTAGCCTAATATAGCTTATACTACCTACATTTTGATAAGATAAAAATAAAAAAGGAGATTCCATTTTGGCTTGTTCTCCTTGCCTCCCACCGGTTGCATGCTTCAAATATGAGAACATTTTGTTCTCATTTTACTTGTTCATTCATTCACATATCATCTTACATGCAAAACTCTCATATTCTCTCCATCTCTCTAAAACAAGATTTTTGAGAAATACAAGCATTTGTTCATCCATTCTAATATCACAATAACATTACTAGTGTAGTAATAGTAATAATATTAGAATCATTTTAAGGATACTAGTATAATAATCTAGTTAATTAGTATACTAGTTTAAGTGTAAGTCTTGGGTGCAATCTAAGGAGGATTTTATATAACCTCACATGCATATTTTACAAGTTGTGTGTAAAATCTCGTATTAATTGGATTAATATTGCATGATTTATGATTTTTATGAGATAAAAATGGATTAAAAGAGGTAAAATGGTTAAAAATAGTTAAATTTCGAATTAGGCTATGAGATTTTAATGTGTTGTCAGATGCATAATTTACAGAGTGTATGTAAATTTTGAGATTAAAATATCTCTTTTAGCATGATTTATGAATTTTTAGAGTAAAAATGGCATAAATAGTGACTATTTTAGCATAAATAGCTAAAACGATTTGCATGGCATGAGAAAATTATTTTAGGTTGCATAAATATCCCACTAATCAGATCTAAGGTTGTAAAGGTGATTGGATTAATTTTTGGATACTTAAGATGTTTTATGAGATAAAACCGATAAAATGCAACTATATTTTCTCAAAATTAATTCGAAAATTTTAACCATGATTTTTGACATTATAAGTGTCATGGAAATATTCCAGAATATTCAAAAATTTAAAATTCAAGTCTTAAAATTTTTATAATTTAATTTGGATTTATTTCATAAATATTATGATTTTAAGGTCAAGAATGAGCATAAAATTAAATCAATTTGAATTATTGTCAAAAAATGAGTGATGACTAATTTTTGAGTCCTTAAGAGTGTTAGGATAATTAACTTGAGCTTAGATGTGATTTAAGTGTTAATTAGTGATTATAAAAGGTTATTATCACGCATTTCCATAAAATCGGGTTATATATATACGACATAAGTTAAATAGGGCGATTTGGCACATAATTTGGCATGATAGGTACATATTATAATGCTGCATGTTTCAATTGTTGAATGTCTTTTATTTATATAATTTTGAATTATGTCATTTTATCTTAGTATGGCTTTAGTTTTAATCGATATTACCCGTAATGAAAGGGAATATTGATTCGGTTGTAATTTAATGTGATCTCGTATTACTTTTATTTTATTAGTTTTTCTATTTTACAAATGTATAATAGGAATAGCTTTGTATTTTTTTTGTAATTATGGAGTATCTTCAAGACGGTGCCATTCGGAAAGGTGATCCGACGAAGACAGTGTCTTGGGAAGCGTGCCATTTGAAGATTCAAGGGACCAAAGGAGTTGGTTTCCGAATATGTAATAGATTATTAGATTTTCTATTTTAGGAAGGCCATACTAGGAATTTAGTTTTATTGCTTTGCATTTCTTTTAATATGTTACATGCATTGCCAAATCGCCATAAACAACAACATGCATTTTAAATTGAGTCATCGACCGTGTCAATTATAATTATCGTAGTTCAGCGCTTTAGTTCACTTAAAACGTGATAGATAATAAATTGACAAGACCTCTCACATATAATAATTGAGAAATAGCCTTACCAAATAGTAGAAACCATGAATCCCAATTTCATAAGGAAGTTGAGCCGGCTTTACCGTAATAAAAACCTTGTTACGTTGGGTAAGTGGGTAATAAAATGTTATTACATCGAAATTTGGATTGAGCTCAACGGAAGTATTCGTGACCGTAGTCGCATGTGGTGCGGGCTAAAGATGAGAATTAGAGTAATTTTTATCAACCGAGAGTTCTAAAAGTAGAATCGATTAAGAAGTTAATCCACCGAGTTATATTAATAAGGGATGACTCGGCTTACCGTACCCGTATTTATATAAATTTGGATCTCGGAATCATTTATGTTAGTTGGGTGGAGGTCACTACATAGATGCTTAAATAATTGTATTAAAATATAGAGTGCTATAAAACGATAGATGTTAATTAATTCCTTCATTTTCTATTTTGTAGTCAAAATTGTTTTAGCAATCGCAATGGCAACTCCAATCACGTCCGCATCCACTAGTTTGACCATGCTCACCAATGTGTCATAGCTCTGATCCTTCATGGATCGATGTAAGTTAGAAAAGAATGGGTCTAATTTTGCCGATTGGGACGCGCAACTTCGCTTGGCCGCGGAAGGTGACGACAAGCTTCGTTACCTTACCGAGGCATCTCCCACCGAACCTAGTGCTAGGTCCACCGCTGCCGCTAGGTTAGCCTATGAGGTTTACCAAAAGGAGTCGGCCGTGATAAAAAACGTGTTGATCTTTGCCATGAAGGCCGAACTCCAACGAAGTGCTATAAAGATTAGCACCGCTCATGAGATCTACATGAAGCTTCTGAACATGTTTCCACGAGCTCCTAGGGTCATATAATATGAAGAAGCTTCCGCATTCTTTTATCTTAACATCAAGGAGGGCCAAAAAGTGAGCCCTCATGTGCTCAAGTTGATGGAGCATGTTGAGATGTTGAAAATGCATAAGGTGGAGATTCCCGATGGACTCGTGATTGATCGCATCCTTCATTCCCTCAATAAAATCAAAGCATATGTTCAATTCCGGGTGAATTTCAATATGCAAGATAAGATGGTTTCCCTTGATGAGTTGCACAAAATGCTTGTGCAAGCTGAAAGGGACATGGGGATAAGTGTTAGCACCACCAAAGATGTGCTCAATGTCAATCATAAGAGCAAGGGAACCTTCAAGAAAGGCGGAAAAAAGGACAAGAAGCGAACTCCCAACAGGAACAAAGCGAAGACTTATGAAGTAAGGTCCTCTAAGCCTAAGTACAGTGCCTCCTCTGGGGACAAGTGCCACTACTGTTGTGGTGTTGGGCATTGGAAGAGAAACTGTTCCAAATATCTTGGCGACATCAAAGCTGGAAAGGTTATTCCAGTAGGTATATGACTATCTCTATCTTTTATGTTTCAATCTCAACCTTGGTATGATGATACAATATTTGATGATTACCCCTTTTTATTGTAAATAGGGCCTCCTAGCAAGGACAAAGGCAAGGAGAAGCAAGCCTAGAGGATCACGTGGGAAGCTAGAGTAGCCAACCGTGGTGATGGATCAATGGAAGCTTGGCTTTAATTTGCTTTGTCTGTAATTTTATGATGTATTTGAAGTTTTTAGAACTATTTGATTTCCTTGTGTGACTTGGAAATTGGTTTGTAATCCTTAAACAATTGTTGTGCTTTGGATATTTGTGGTTTGGTTTTCAACCCAAATCACTTGTTTTATTACTTGTTCCAAAATCATCATCATTAATTACTTGCGTAGAGAAACATTAGATAGACAACTTAAATTGATCAAATAGACGATTATGATGATTGGATCATTATATGTCCATAAGCTATGAATTTGATTCTCCTTTTGTCATTATTACTAAAAGTAACAACTTATGTAAGATCAATTATAAAGTTGTGATGAGCTATTGAACTCATTAAGATGGGAATTTACGATACTATACGGACACATTATTCTAAATGGATGGTCAACCATGAGATACCTAGAATAGAGAGTCTATTAAACAGTTGACATGGATAAGACTCGTATATTACATGAATCAAACTACCATGTTAGGGATGGCCTTTTGAAAGCTAATACATAGTCTAGATAAACTTCTGAAAATCCACCATATAAATGTTTGTAACTCACAAAGCTATCTCTCAAGAAGATAGATGTATTTCTGAGAGATAGAGTGGGAGTAGATTGGATCGTTACAAACATGTCTTATAGTGTTACTTTGTGAAAGTAATGAAACTATAGAGTGAGGCATAGTTCAGTGGGAGTTTATCGCACATGTCTTATTGTTTTAAAATGTTACTTTGTGAAAGTGATAGTATCATAACCTTGTTACATACGAGCCGAAGCATTACAATCCGAAAATGGTTGCTCATGAGTAGATTTACTTTAAAGTAAGGGTCTCTTTAAAGGTAAATAGAGCTTCAGAGTACACAAATGCATAAGATTTACATGAAGATGTTGATCAAGATAAATTGTGTTAGGAATTGCCGCATTTCATTCTAATGAAAAATGGCAAATAAAATTCGCTTTTCTAAAATGGGAATTTAGAGAAGGAAGTGTTTGAAACATAAAACCTTAGATAAAGATTTAAGTATCCTTACATCTTATGCGTAGCTTTCTTAAGTGAACCAAGGATGGTCTTAAGCAAGCATTAAAGGATTATACTTTTCATGTGATAATAGTGAATGGTTTCATTCACATGATTGAAAAATCATGATTATACATGTAGTTAAGTGGGAGCCAGAATCATATTTCCATGTCTTATATATTGAAGACATATGTACCAATGCTCTCTTCTGGCAAGAGTGATTGGGAGACTTGGAATGGGATGCAAAGTATTCTAGATTTTTGAATCTAAGTGAGAGAATATTGGCATAGAGTAGAGAGTCTTATGACGATAAGATCTTTAATACCTGCTGTACATCAACACGGTCAATTAGGCTATTCATGTTAATAGAAGTGGAAATACTATGATGGAGTCATAGTCATTCACTAAATCTATTAAGTTGTTGATTACATGAAATTGATTTCTAATGTTTCCGCCATTAGAATTATCATGTATGCCAACAGACGCACATGCCATGATGTGATATATGCTAAGAACATGATAAGTCAATAACAAGATAATTCCCATGATATGGCTTGTGAAAGCCTTAAAGAACATCCTTGAGATTCTTGAGAAGAATTAAGGATTCGTTCATATGTTTGGATGATAAACTAAGTTATGTGTTGAAGGGTTGCACAAACTTTAGGTTCCAAACCAAAAGGGATTTGTTGAAATCGTAGGATATCTTATTGACTAAGGAGTAAGAGACTAGAAAAGTGTTTTAGTTTCACACATTGTAAATTCTACAAAAGGAATCTAAGTAAATTGTGATAAAATCGTCAATGTAGGGATTAAGGGTGAATCCCTCTACAAATGATTTTGTCACAAGTTATGCGATAACAGTGGGAGCATCTTTCAAGTTAAAGAGCCCAAGTCTAGTAAGAAGTCTAGACATATACTTAGATAAATTCATGTCATTGGAGATGACATTGAATGGAAGGAAAAAGCAATTGAAAAGTTGGAATATATGGATATAGGGTATATTCACTTTCCAAGCTTTTATTGCATCTAAACTAGTGTTAATAATACACTAAAGATTATAAGATATGAAGTAGTAATAGTGTATTGACTGTTCATATGTGATAATCGTATTTATCGTTTGAGTTTCATTAAACTCACCCGCTACCTTGTCGTATCCGAATGGGTTGTAGAGACAAATTGAACCCCATTAAAGTGAACTGGATTGACATGGTATTCGCCCCTAGTTGCTTATATGAGGTGACGACTCGAAGTGACTAGAGTGTGATGCGATTGATGGCAAGTTCAAGGGCCATAGAGTCATATGGGATGACTGGTGGATCACATAGGCAGACTGTATGGGACACTCTGTCGGGCAGTGACCGCTTATAGAGTTCTGGTAATTCATAAAGCCTGGTAGTGGCAAGAGCTACTATAGTATTCTTATGAGTCAATTCTTTTGACTAGAGACTATTCGCCCAAGTTGGCACAACTTCTGATTAGCTTTGATTTATACTCTACGATTTCGTAAATGAGGTCAAACTGGGTATATTTTGGGTTATGATGGACTGTGGCTGAACGAAGGTAATAGGGCGATAGGAATTATCCATCGCTTGTCAGGGTTGTTTGAAATCTCAAGGCCACTCGAGGAATAGTTAACTGGAAATGCGTGGCCACGCTCGGAAGGTGTCTATGGTGGAAGATTCCGGTCAGACAGTTACTCTCCAGATCGAGGAAACCACTCAAGATATGATCAAATGTAAGTACGACCTTCAAGACACCTTGCATTGAGTGGGATATTGTAATAGGACAAGAGAATTGGTGATGCACACTTGTCTCGGACAAGTGGGAGATTGTTGGAAAATGTGTCCTAAAGAATAGTGCGATCACATGATTTAATATCATAATTAAATATCATATTAAGAATACGTGAGGGATGATTTATTATATAATCAACTGATCGTCATTAATCGGTAATGATTGGCTGACTAGAGTTTGACATTACTGTCGTGCGACGATGGTGGTCAGTTGATCCCTTAAGGTCACACCTAAAGGACAATTTCCTTAATGGATAAATTGATTAATTGTATGACGATACAAGGTAATCAATTCCTTAAAAGTGAACACTTTACTTGTGAGAGAGAATATTGATATCTTATTGTAATGGGATAAAAAAAGATTTATTTTAGTAATAAAAATGCTTTATTACTAAAATTGCTTATTGTTTGAGAAACAATAGAGATAAGAATGAATGGTTAATTATAATTACAAAATGTTGTGAATTATAATTATATGACCCATTTTATTTGTATGATCAAGTATCACTAGTCAATTTGTTGTATGTAATTTAATTAATTTGTAAAATGATATTTATGTGATAAATATGCATTAAATTAATTAATAACATGTAAAATACTACATGTGACATATTGTGTGACAAATGACAAATTGACAAAATAAAATGGTAGTCCATTTTATGTTATATGGACCGAAATGGAGGGAGTGTAAGTGGGTGTGATTATTTTATTATATGTGATAAAATATAAACAATTGCACCTAGCCTAATATAGCTTACACTACCTACATTTTGATAAGATAAAAATCAAAAAGGAGATTCCATTTTGGCTTGTTCTCCTTACCTCCCACCGGTTGCATGCTTCAAATATGAGAACATTTTGTTCTCATTTTACTTGTTCATTCATTCACATATCATCTTGCATGCAAAACTCTCATATTCTCTCCGTCTCTCTAAAACAAGATTTTTGAGAAACACAAGCATTTGTTCATTCATTCTAATATCACAATAACATTACTAGTGTAGTAATAGTAATAATATTAGAATCATTTTAAGGATACTAGTATAATAATCTAGTTAATTAGTATACTAGTTTAAGGGTAAGTCTTGGGTGCAATCTAAGGAGGATTTCTATACTTGGGATCTTGGAGGATCATCCATCACATTAAGCTCAAGAACAAGTGAAGGAAGGTGACCTTACTTGTGCCCTATATTTCGAACCATATAGCAATGTAAGGGACATTGTTTTTCCTTATAAATCTTTTATTTTGTTATGCATGCACTAGATCTAAAGAACATATAATTAAGAAGTTAATTAGTTCATCATTAGAGGAGTCTAATAATAGGTATATAAACCTAACACTTCCTGGATGAGGAGGTATTGAGATGCAAGTAGGCATATGACACGTTGTCCCCTCTTATCCATATCTGGTGGGTATGTACCATTGAGCTTGAAATTGAGAATGGCCTGGAACCAAGGTTCCTCTGGGTTTTCCTCTTCATCTGTAAGGAAGTGTACATAGGCTGGCTCTGATCGCCGTTCGATGCATAAAGGCATTTCGACCATGTTATTTGGCATGTTAATCAAGGATGCGAGTTTTGCAAGAGCATCCGCAAACTGATTTTCTTCGCAAGGCAGGTGTAAATAAGTAACCTGATCGAAGAATTGAGCCACTTGATCTATCCTAGCCTGATAGGGTGCTAGGCTTTCACCTCGAATTTTCCAGGATCCAGTGATTTGGTTAATGATCAAGAATGAGTCGCCGTGAACTCGAAGATACTTGATGCCTAAACTTACTGCTGCTTGTAGACCAATGAGCCAAGCTTCATATTCTGCTGTATTATTTGTTACCTCGAAGTCGTGTTTGATAGAAAGTGGTGTATGCTCGCCTTCAGGAGAAATGAACAACACTCATATCCTAAATCCTCTCAAATTGGACGCCCCATCAAAGTAAAGATCCCAAGAATCCATACTGGTTTGCAGAATATCCTCATCTGGAAATGACCACATGTCTATTGCTTGTATATCGTTGATTGGATTATCTGCGAGGAATTCAGCCACGACACTCCCCTTTATGACTTTCAAAGGTATGTATTTGAGATCGAACTCTGAGAGCATTAAGGTCCATCTTGCCAAACATCCATTGAGAACGAGTTTCTCGAACAGGTATTTGACGGGATCCATTTTAGAATACACCTTGATAGAGTAGCTAAGCATGTAATGGCGTAGCTTCTTTTTTGCCCACACAAGAGCGAGGCATGTTTTCTCGAGAGGCATATACTTACTCTCGTACTATAAGAACTTACTACTAAGGTAGTAGATAACTCGTTCTTCTTTTCCAACGGTCTGCGCGAGCATAGCCCCCATGGCTGTTTCGGTGACTATGAGATATAAACCAAGAGGTTGATCTCGTTGGGGAGGCATTAGCACTGGTGGTTTGGCTAATATCTCCTTTATCCTATCAAACACCTTTTGACAGTCGTCGTCCTATATGGTATGGTCCGTTTTCTTGAACTTTTTGAAGATAGGTTCGTATATCATAGTGAGTTTCGAAATGAATCGACTTATGTATTGCACTTTGCCCAGGAATCCTCTAACCTCTTTTTCTGTCTGGGGTTATGACATCTTGATTAAGGCCTTGATATTGGATGGATCAACTTCTATCCCCCTCTGGCTCACAATGTATCCCAGAAGCTTGCCTGATGTTACTCCGAATACACATTTCTGAGGATTGAGCCTTATGTTGTATTTGCGCAATCCGAGGAAGAATTTGCGAAGGTTAGCAATGTGCCCTTCTCTTTCCTTGGATTTGACGATCATATCTTCCACGTACACTTCCACTTCTTTATGCATCATGTCATGTAGCAAAGTATTCGCAGTACGTTGGTATGTAGCCCCAGCACTGATTAGCCCGAATGGCATAACAGTATAGCAATATGTGCCCCACTGAGTGACGAAGGCTGTCTTGTGCATATCTTCCACGACCATTTTGATTTGGTTATACCCTGTATACCCGTCCATGAAGTATAATAACGCGTGATCTGCTGTATTATCTACCAATATATCGATGTGTGGTAGAGGGAAGTCGTCTTTAGGACTCGCTTTGTTCAAGTCTCCGAAATCAACACAAACCCGGATTCGCCCATCCTTTTTGGGTACGGGGACTATATTAGCCACCCAGTCTGAATCCTCAGAAACTTTGATGAATCCGGCTTTGAATTTCTTATCGACTTCTTCTTTAATATTAAGAGCCCACTCTGTCCTCATTCGACGAAGCTTTTGCTTTACAGGTTTGAAACCTGGCTTGATTGGAATGCGATGTTTTGCAATATCCCTGTCAATCCTTGGCATGTCCTTGTAAGACCAAGCGAAGTCGTCTTTGAACTCATTTATGATATCGATGAAGTTTGCCCTTTAAGTTGGGTCTAGGGTCGTCCCTATCCTAAGTTCTTGGGGGTTCTAATTTCATTCCTACGTTGATAGAATCAGTGCTTTCTATAACTGGTGCCCCTTCTCCCTCTTTTAGTATTTATTTGATTATGTAGGGAGGTAATTCGATCGAGTCTGGGCCAGGATCATCCTTATTATCATCATAAATAGAATTGCATTCAGAATAACACAAGGAGTAAGCAGAATCAGAATTATTCATATTAAAGTTTGAAAACAGCTGAAACAAAGAAGCCATCTGCGCAGTAGTCAGTGGCGGTAAAGGGACAGTTGCTGGGACATTTCCCAAGCTACTGTTACTAGGCGATGCTATGCTAGGAGAAACAAAAGGATGAGGAATGATGACATAAGGAGACTCTCTAACGACTTCTCTAGACTTAGGTTCTGACTCCGACTCTGATTCCGACTCTAACTCGAATTCATCATCTTCGGGTTCTCCTTTGAACATCTCTCCTTTCCCGGTAGTGACCTTGAAGGACTTTCCTTGATTATTGGTCCATTTAATTGACTATCTCCATCCTTTATGCTGATTTGAGTTGGTGTCAATGATCAGTGCTGTAGGGTTGAAATGGTCGTCTTGAAGGCTAACAGCCTGTTTGTCGAGACAAGGTGTCTGACGAGTTTTGACGGTAGGAACTGTTTCTTGAGGAATGAAGTAGCAATCATGGAAGACCTCGATTCCAGCTAGTTGTATTCCTTTGTTTTCCAAGGTTCGAGAAATCCATGAAAACTTTCATAGTCCCCTTCCCTGGCGAAGTATCCATTTAGTGTAGGGAGATAGGGTTGCATTTCGACTCCTTTACTTTTGCTATTTTGAACATGAGCAAGCATTTCGAGAGGTTCGGCCTTCGTGGGCTTGCACCCCAAGCCTAGTGGTATCCTTTGGGAGTTACCTTCTTTGAAAGTTGCAAAGGTATTCTTTCTGATAGGGCTTAGTGGCATTCCTGGGAAGTATCCCTGGGATTTGAGTATGTGATTGACCACTAAGTTGGAGTATGGGTTGAAGTACAAGGGAGCAAGCTCACTCTCTATAAGGTTTATAATTTGAAATCCTCCAAGCTCGTATACTGGATATGTAATTATTTTGTTGCTTGACATTTTCTCTATTACGGCCTTGATAGGTGATGAAGTGATCATCACTACTTTGTCGTCTAGAGGGATCTTGAACTTTTGGTGTAAGGTGGATGTTACTGCTTTGGAAGTGTGAATCCAGGGCCTTCCTAGGAGTATATTGAAAGATGTCTCGATGTCTACTATCTGAAAATTAAACTTTCGCTAAATTGGCCCAGTGGCCACAGTAAGATTAACTAGCCCCACTACTTTACGTCGTGTTCCATCGTATGCTCGAATGCCTTGGTTAGTAGGAGTCCAGTCTGATTCTTTCATGCCTAACTTGTATGCTGTTTTCAGTGGTATGACATTGACTGCGGAGCCATCATCCACCAAAGTCATTGGTACATTTTTCTTCGAGCATGTGATTGTGATGTATAGAGCAAGGTTATGAGTGACGCCAAAGGGAGGCAAGTCCTCATCTGAGAAAGCAACTGGGTTACTTAACTTGATTGAGTCTTGGAAGACTAGGTTGACGACGTCGTCAGGTGTAGAGTCATGTGCTACGTTCAATTTAGCCAATGCTTGCAGTAAAGCCTGGCGATGAGGAAATGAACTTGCAACTAGTTGCCAGACTAAAAGATCAGCCTTTGTCTTTTGAAGTTGCTTCAATAAATGGTCAAGAGAAGTATCTTCGCCATCATTTGGGGTGATGACATTGGTAATAGTAGTAACTGGACCACTAGCTTGTCCTTGAGTGACATTTTGGTATGGACGCCAAGAGCGAGTAAGGTGGTCCACATCTTGATCTTCACTAGCCTCGACTAGAGGATGTTCTTGGAGGTAAAGATCTTCATCATCATCTGCCCATATTCCATTGACGATATTGAGCTCTCTCAAGCTTATGATTTCAGCTTCTAAGTTGATTATTTGCTCGACTAGATTTTCGGTCACTGCGATCACTTCTTGCATTCTGGATTCTTGAGATAAGATTGGAATCACTGGCCTGTGTTCCCTAGGTATAGTGCTTGGATCACTATAGCTTCTAGCTCTGAAACTTGTCTACTAACAAGCTTTGCCCATGCGGCAAAATCAACGATAGTAGGGGAGATGGTGGAATATCTCTCCTCATTTTCTAATGCATTAACCTTATCTTCAACTGGAGAAATGAGGTGTGAGCAATCTAAGCTGGATTCCTCATTTGTGATCATTAGAATTCCAAGAGGATTTTGAGTATTGTTGGGCTTACTTGCAGGAGGTATATGCAGGTGCCAATCCTCAATCATATCGTGAATGACATGTTATAATTTGAAACATTTCTCTGTATCAAGCCCTTTGCCTCTATGGTACTCCCAGTAGGCATTCTCATCCCAGAACTTAGACTTCCTCTCTGGGTCAGGTGTGGATCCTATAGGTTGGAGTTTAGCTTGCTTCATTAATATTATTAGAGCATTGGAGTACGAGTCACCAACATTGGCCAACTTCTTCTGCGGATTATTCTTCTTAGTAGATGATTCGACAAGGTTGACCTCGTCGGTCTTGCTAGTGGAGCCATAGAACGACTCGTTATGCCTTGATATCCACGACCCATCGTTTTGGACAAGAGTCCTTACGGATGTCGTCTTCAATTCTTGTTCCTAGTACAATTAAATATTTAAAAGACTTTATGTTTTGGAACCTTAGATGGTTCACATAGATTGAAAATTGTCCATGAACTTTTCAACAAGAGTAGCCTCGTCTGGGCGTTCGACAAGTTGCGTGCTAGTATTTCTCCACCTACTTAGGAAGTAGGTGAAACCTTCTTTCTCATTTTGGGTAAGAACCTCTAGAGTGCGCATATTGACTTGAATATCAGCATTATCTGCATACTGTTTGGTGAACTCAATTGCAACATCATCCCAAGTAGCAATTTTCTTATGATCCAAGGAGTAGAACCATTGCTTAGGAATAGTATCGAGAGATGAAGGAAATATACTTAGGAACATCTATGGCTTGATGCCTTTGATAGACATATAATCTTTGAAGGCACGAATATGGTTCAAAGAGTTTTTATGCCCCTTAAACTTTGGGATGTCGGTCATGTTGAAGTTAGTTGGCAGTTGAGCATTTACTGCGTCATACTTGCGATTGTTTTCCCTGTAGATGTCATCTCTTTTGAGGTACATTAGTTGCTCCTCCAAATATTGGAGTCATTTTTCAGCTTCAGTAGGACCTGGTGGAAGATTAACTTCTGGTTGTCCAACAAAGGGTGGAAGATTATCGTGTATGACCATGTCGAGAATGGCATCATCTGCAGGAGGAAGTCTAGCTTCTACAACGACAATACGGCCTTCGATGGCGTTAAGGGAGCATAAGCTTGTTTTTGGCTTGTCTGGAGACGAATGAGTGCAGCTAGGATTTGATCATTACCATTTACAGACGGTTGGGGTTGACAATTAATGCTTCCATGACTAGTTCCCACCATTTTGGAACTGAGGATAAGAGATCGACGACGAATCAAAACACGATCGACCATTTTCGCATACTTACTCAAAAAAAAAAGACTTGACTCGTGAAGTGGGTGTGTGCCACTGTGTCAAGTAAGGTTTGAAAATGACAAATTTCGAAATGTTTGTCCTAGACAACTGCAGTGTAGTTGTAGGACTGATGACTCGAAGTGAGGTTTGAAATGGGTTTGGGGCCCGAATTTTGACTCGATATTTGAACAGAGTTTCGGCTTATTTTGCGCTATTTTAGGCCATTTTCAAAAATATTTACATTTTGAAAATGATTTTATTTTACAAAATTTCGTCATGGTTTTGTTTACAAATGGTGATCACGTAAATGATACAAACATACATATGGGCATTATAACGGTATGCTGAGTGCATTTAAAGGGTTTTGGCTTAAAAGGTGGGTTGCCATACCAAGCAATCAAACCCTGGTCTGTGGAGAGGTCCGTGCCAAACTTAAGGTCGGTTCCTAGTCCATTTCCTCGAGTAGTGAAAGCCCTTGATACAAACATGAGTACGTACCACGGTATGGTTGACGTCAATCGCTATCCATCCCAAGGCCCAGATAAGAATTTGGACCGTCCAGATGGGACGATTGGTCAAGTGGGTTGGGTTAAGCCTAAGAAGGCCAGCTAAAACGACCTAAGAAGGTCGAGTAATGAAAACCGACAACTGTCTCGTATAAACTATTCATTCCCTAACCTTGTTCAAGTTTCACCCCGGGTAACACATAAGTGTATCTTCCCCAGCGGAGTTGCCAAAATGTGGACAGGGGCCACCCGCGCCGCGCGCACCAGCGCATTGGTTTCGAGGCGGCGGCACTTCTCCCACGGAACCTTGGTTTGCCAATGCACGTCATGGGCCATTACCGATTTGTAAGGCATTGAAACCGGTGAAAGGTTGAATAAGCCTGCATTTGTGAAGTTGTCACCAATTTATTGTGGAAAATTGGAAACCGTTCGAATACCTCATGTTATGTCAAGACACAAAGCAATGACATGAACACTAAGAACTCGTTCCCCTTAGCATTCTATGTCTAGAATGACTCTCGAAATGCCAATGGACATGGATGTCCAGAGATAGCTGGAGTAAAGGGGCGAGGGTACGTATTAGGAAGCTCTTTAATTCGAACACCTAATCCCACCCGCCTCGATAGCGGCCTCTACTAATGATTAGGGAAATCGTTCATATGTGATATGTCATGGATGTAATGCATGCAATGCAACAAACATAGATTAATATTAGCATGTGAAATTAGACAATATCGGTTAATACGTGTTTTAGCAAACAATTGGGTCGAAGTGAATGTTAGATTAAATTACATGTGAATGCCAAGTAATTAAATCATACATAATTACAATAAATGAATTACAATAATTAAATTATAAGAATTACAAAGTTTATTTGATCTACGTCAGAAGCACGCTAAAAAACGGGATTAAGAATAAAATAAAAGAAAAATAAAATTAGAATTGAAATACAGAAATACGTCAGATTAGAGGTGATAGTACGGATAATAGTTGATTTAAAACCGTAATTAGAAGCTACGTCAAAGCGAGAAAGAGTTCAGGGACAGAAACCAACCCAGAACAGGTGCAGCATCTGATGCGTCCTCTAGAAGAGGCGCAACACTTCCTACATCTATTCTTGAGTTGGGTTCTGGCTGTGAAGTCAGAACTGCGGGTCACTTATCGTTCATTGGTAATTTAAGATCGATTATTGATATTAGACTCAAGTTAAAGTGTTTTAGTTGATTACAAGCATCCGGAATCATCATAAAACGAATTAAAGACAAGAAAATACAAAGGATTACAAAATTAATGATGAACTCGTGTCGAAAATACAAAAAAGAAGGAAACTTTGAACTTGAAAGCGGAAAATTTGGTAAACTGAAATCAAATAAAGAAAAATATGTACAAATAACGAATTCTAAAGAATCGATATGAGAAAATCGAGCCTTTAAAATCCGGATTTGAATAGGTGACGAAAACCCGTAAATATTGAATTATAAGGGATTTATGTCGAATTATGCATTATAATAAAAGAATTACTTAAAACACAATTTTATGTACTGAAAATTACAAAAGGAACGAAAGAATAAGAGAAATAGGAAAAATTGCAGAAAATCGAGGAAGAAGAAGAAGAACAGGAGTAGCGGCAGCCTCTGGAAGAGGCGCACCATATGCTGTGATTCTTCGAAGAGGCACATCAGCTGCTGTGTTTCTTCTCGACGTCAGTCCTCCGCTGTTTTGTAAATACGGTTTTAAAAAATGGATTTTAAGATGGTTTTGAACGTGCTTCTGATATAAACCTACATTAATGATATAAAATAAAAGTACAATAAATAAAATGGGATTTTACATCCTCAGACTTACATGTCTGACGAAACGAGATTGACTAAAGTTAACGTTTAGTGATTGCTCGACTCGAATATGTGATGTGACTCTTTTTTGCGTACTTTTTTGCGCACACTGAGGAACAATCCAAGTGGCTTAGGCACAAGACGAGCTGATCCTCCTCTCATGATCCGAGCGTCCCGTGCATAAGACGCTCGTATCCGTCTCCTTACAATACGAGCATCTCCCCTCCCGGGCCGAGCGTCTCGTGACAGCACTAGCGTGATATGCTCATCTCCTCGCAAGACTTGCATTTCCGTAGTTTAAAACCTAAAATTGTTATTTACTAATCTATCCTTACTTAACCTAATGATGTACTACTATATATACCCCATTTGTAATTATGAAAGAGGAGAGGCCAATTAGACAACCATTAGACTAGGAGTAGATTAGGATAGTTTAATTTCAACCATTCCACTTAAATCTTTCCTTAATCATTTTTGTTCAAGTATTGTTATTATTGGTGTAGATACCTCATTTCAGCACCTCTCGCAAAACCACCCGGTGATGATTGGGCCGCATGTTTGGTACGCGGAACGATTTGTGACAGTTCATAAAATTATCGTCAAGTGATTGCTCAAATACTAATGTCTACCTCTTAGTTGTCATCTACGTCCCGATACGGTCGTTTTGACAGTAATTAGAGTACATTCGGAGTCCGGGCCTAAAACCGTCACCATTTTTCTGATAACCGTTAAATCCCGAGTCAGAATGTTCTGGAATGTTCCGGATATTTCTATTCCATATTTCATAAATTTTATCTTTTGGTAAACAATTTCCCGTAATATTCACATAAGATATTAAGGAAAACCGAATTATTTCCGTCCTACCATAACTCAAACACGGAAATCTTTCTTCCGCAGGAGGAAACCCCTTGGGAACAGACGCAGCAGGTGCTGCGCCTCTTCCAAGAGACGCAGTGACTGCTGCGCCTCTTCCCAGGTCCTTTTCTGCGTATTTCTCGTATCTTTTTCATATCTTTCCGATATTCACTTCCAAAGAGTCTCTGAAACCCTAATTCCTCCACGTGATTAGTATAAATAGGAGCCTTCGCTCCTCATATTTCTCACGCGAGTGTCCGCCCTTCTCTTCTCCCTTTGCATTCTAGACTTTGTTCTTACTTTTTGGCGTCTACGTGCTTGAACTTTTGACCACGTAAGCTCGGATCCTTCTGAGTACCAGCCTCCCCGTTTGCATGACCGACCAATTTGACCAACTCCACATCAATCAACTTAATTAACTTAATCGTTTTCCTCTTACGAGGGCACTTTCTTTGCATTCGCGTCGAGCATCACTAATCGATATCTTAGTCCTTCTCGTTTCGTCAATATGTAAGTCTGAGGGTGTAATCTCTTTTTATTCATTGTATTTACTTTTTGTATCATCATCAATTGTAAGGTTTATGTCGAAAATACCATTAAAACCGATTTCTAAAACCATGCTTTAAAACCTCTTTTTACGGATTTCCAGTAGATAACCGTCGAGAAAGGACGCAAAGAATCGCTGCGCCTCTTCGAAGGAGCGCAGTTCCTGCTGCGCCTCTTCGTGAGGCTGCCGCAGTTCCTGCTTCCTTTCTTCTTCGTTCGTCCTCTGTTATTCGTCAAATTCTTTTATTTGTTTCGTTTGTTTGTTAATTCTTCGTCATGATAGCATTAATTTCACATGTATATTATAATCGTCATCATCATTAATATGTTTTAAATCGTCACAAATCCGACTTAAATCCCTAATAATCCAGTATTTGCGGGTTTTCGTCATTAAATTCAATTCCGGGTTATAGAGATTCAATTCATCTATATTGGGTTTCTGGAATTCGTCTTTGATATAGTTTTCATCTGTCTTTTGTCATATCTATCGCATATTCGTCATTAATCCATCGTGTTTAACTTAATTAATTAATTAATTTGTTTAGTTTGTTAATATTTTTCACTCCTGTAATTAATCCATCTTATGTCAATTAGTTTAATTCCGTCTTATTCATGTTTTATTGTTTTAATGACCCATTCATATGTTAAATAACCTATTAATCACTTTCATCCGAGTAAATATCATCAATCGATCATTAAATTCACCAATTAACATTAACGGCTTGCAATTACGCTTTCACCCAAATTTAATCGGGCCAAGGGCGACGACGCGGCGTCTACTACGCCTATTCAAGGGACGCTGACTCTGCTGCTTTGTTTCTGGCTGAGTTCTGTCCCTGAACTCCGTTTCTGCCTTGACGTAGTGTAATTAGTTTACGTATTAATCAACTATTATCCGTAATATCACGCTAATTCCTGTTCGTTAATTTACTTGATTCTTTCTTTCTTTCTTTTATTCTTTTTCTCAAATTATCCGTTTTAAAGGTATTTTCGACATAAATCACCTATTCCATTGTAATTATTGTAATTTCGTTGTAATTATCATATTTCTTTTATCATTTGTATGTTTTCATATGTAATTGAACATTAATTCCAACTTCGACCCAATTGTATGCTAACTAATTGTCAACCGACTTAGTCTAATTCTTCACATGCTAGGATTAAAACTTGGATGTTGCATTGCATGCATATAGCCGACAATATATCAAGTATGAATAACTTCCCTAATCATTAGTAGAGGCCGCTATCGAGGCGGGCGGGATTAGGTGTTCGATCAAAAGAGCTTCCTAATACGTACCCTCACCCCTTACTCCAGATATCTGTGAACACCCGTGTTCATTGGCATCCACGAGAGTCATTCTAGACATAGAATGCTAAGGGTAACGATTGCTTAGTGTTCATGTCTCTACTTTGTGTCTTGACATGACACGAGGTATTCGAACGGTTCCAATTTCCCATAAAAATTGGTGGCGACTCCATACAAAAATGCAAACGCTTGTTTCTCTTTTCCTCCCAAGCGCCCCCGTGGGCCCCCGCTGTCCACAGTTTGGCGACTCCGCTGGGGATAATACACTTACGTGTAGCAAGGGTGAAACTTGAACAAGGTTAGGGAATAGTTTGTACAAGACAATTGTCGGTTTTCATAACTCGGTCTTCCTAGATCGTTTTATTCGGTCTTCCTAGGCCCAACCCAACTCATTCGACCAATCGTCCCGTCTAAACGGTCCTAATTCTTATTTGGGCCTAAGGATGGATAGCGATTGACGTCATCCATACCATGATGCTTACTCTTGTTTGTATCAAGGGCCTTCACTACTTGAGGAAATGGATTAGGAATCGGCCTTACTCTTGTTTGGTATGAGCCTCTCCACAGACTTCGGGTTTGATGGTTCGGTATGGCAACCCACCCTTTAAACCAAAACCATTTTAAATGCACTCAGCATCCCGTTATAATGCTTGTATAAATGTGTGTACCTTACGTGATCACCACTTCTAAACAAAACCATAACGAGTTTTCAAAAAATCAAAACCCATTTTTAAACAAAATTTCGAAATAGGCCTTCAATTAGCGCAAAATCCGGTCAAAACTCTGTCCGTTTGTCGTGTCAAAATTCGGGCCACAAGCCCATTTCAAAGCCTCACTTCGAGTCCACTCCTACAACTACACTACAGTTGACTAGGACACACATTTTCAAAAACCTTGTCTTTCTTCAAAGAGCACTCAACACAAGTGGCACACACCCACTTCACGAGTCAAAACATTTCTTCCTTTAGCAAGTGTGTTAGAATGGTCGATTGTGTTTTGATTCGTCGCCGATCTCTTATCCAGTTTTCAAGATGCCCGGATCAAGTGATGAAACAAACCTCCACCAACTTCAAGATGGTAATGATCGAATCCTAGCCGCGCTAGCCCAAATGCAAGTCACCCAAGACCAAGTCTATGACCGCCTTGAGCTCATTGAGGGCCGTATCTATGCCGTAGAGTCCTCATGAAAATGAAGTACTACGTGACTCTGACAATGAATACAAGGATGAAAATCCTCTCATGGGGATGACTGCAGCTGAGAAAAGACTCCAATACTTAGAGGAGCAATTGATGTACCTTAAGGGGGATGACATTTATAGGGAGAACAATCGCAAGTATGAGGCCGTCAATTCCAAATTGCCAACTAACTTCAATATGACGGATATCCCTAAGTTCAAGGGACACGAGAACCCTTTGAACCACATCCGTGCCTTCAAGGATTACATGTCTATCAAAGGCATCAAACCCGAGATGTTCTTAAGGATCTTTCCTTCATCTCTTGACACTATCCCAAGGCAATGGTTCTACTCCTTAGATCACAAGAAGGTCGCTACTTGGGAAGACGCCGCAATCGAGTTCTCTAAACAATATGCGGATAATGCCGAGATCCAAGTCAACATGCGTACTCTAGAGGTTCTTACCCAAAATGACAAAGAGGGATTCACCGACTTCCTAAGTAGGAGGAGGAAGACTAGCACCCAACTAGTTGAACGCCCGGATGAGGCTACCCTTGTGGAAAAGTTTGTGGATAATCTCAAACCCATCTATGCCAATCATTTGAGATACCAAAACATCAAAAATTTCAAGGACTTAACCGTACTAGGGACAAGGATTGAAGATGATATCCTTAAAGGACTCTTGTCCAAAACGGTAGGTCGAGGATATCAAGGGTCCACAAGTCGTTCATACGGCTCTACTAGCAAGACCGATGAAGTTAACCTTCTCGAGCCATCCAAGAAAAGTACCCCACCAAGGAAATTCACAAATATTGGGGACACTTACTCCAACGCTCTAAAAAGGTTAATGAAGCAAGGTAAACTCCAACCCATTGGACCTACTCCCGAACCCGAAAGAAAATCCAAATTCTGGGACGAGAACTCGTACTGTGAATACCATAGGGGCAAGGGGCACGACACAAAAAAATGCTACAAGTTGAAAAACGTGCTTCAAGACATGATTGAAGATGGTCGACTGCCAATACCACCGGGAGGTAAGCCCAACAACACTCAGAATCCTCTTGGAGTTCTAGTGATCACAAGTGAGGAATCTACCTTAGATTGCTCACACCTCATTTCTCCATGTGAAAATGAAATTTATGCAATCGAGAATGAAGGGCTCTACTCTACTATCTCCCCTACCATTTCCGACTTCATCACATGGGAAAGGAGTGTGGATAGATAAGTTTGGGAATTAGAAAACATAGTGACAACTCTACATAATCCCAACGCAACACCCGAAGAACATGTGCCACTAATCTTCTCCCAAAACGCTACTATGCAAGAAGTAGTCACCGTGGTTGACAAACTAGTTGACCAAATCATACGACTGGAAGGTGATATCATAAGAATGAGGGAACTAACTGCAATCAATGGAGTTTGGGCCGACGATGATGAGGACGAGTATCTCATCGAAAACTCCCTAGTCAAAGAAATAGTCCAAAATGGCGAAGACCAAGATGTGGACCACCTAACTCGTTCGGGTCGTCCATATCAAAGCACTACTCAAAATGGTCCAACCAACGCCATCACACCAAGTGACAACGAAGATGACTCCACTGATCATTTGCTCAAGCAATTACAGAAGACAAAGGCTGATCTTTCAGTCTGGCAATTAATAGCAAGCTCATTCCCACATCGCCAAGCTTTACTGCAAGCTTTGGCCAAACTAAATGTAGCACATAACTCCACTCCTGAAGATGTATTCAACTTGGTCTTCCAAGAATCACCGAAGCTAAGTAATCCTATTACTTTCTCGGACGAAGATTTGCCACCTTTTGGCGTTAGTCACAACCTTGCTCTATATATCACTGTCATTTGTCTAAAGAAGAATGTGCCAATGACCTTGGTGGATGATGGCTCTGCAGTCAACGTCATACCCCTCAAAACAGCATACAAGCTAGGCATGAAAGAGTCGGATTGGACCCCTACCAATCAAGGTGTGCGTGCATATGACGGTACACGACGAAAGGCGGTAGGACTTGTTAACCTAACCATAGCCACAGGGCCAATCGAACGAAAATTTAACTTCCAAATAGTGGACATCGAAGCTTCCTTCAACATACTTCTGGGAAGGCCCTGGATTCACGCTTCCAAATCGATAACATCCACTCTTCATCAAAAGATCAAGATCCCAGTAAATGGCAAAGTAGTGACGATCACTTCGTCACCCATCAAGGCAATAATCGAAAAACAGTCAAACAATCAAGTCCTTGCGGATCCCGTGTACGAACTTGGGGGCTTCCAAAGTGTAAGTGTCATAGAAAGCGAGTTGGCACCCTTATACTATAATCCCTACTCCAACTTGGTGGTCAACCACATACTCAAAACCCAGGGATACTTCCCTGGAATGCCATTAAACCGTACTCGAAGAAACACCTTCGCACCATACAAGGAAGGCAACTTAAAGAGGATACCACTTGGACTAGGGTACAAACCCACAAAAGAGGAGGTTCTCGAAATGCTTGCCCAAGTCCAAAACCGTAAGCACATAGGAGTCCAAATGCGACCCTATCTCCCTACTTTAAATGGGTACTTTGTTCAAGAGGGAAGTCTAGAACTCTTTCACGGATTTCCCGAGCCATGGCATTATCTCGAGAGGAAGCTAGCCGGAATCGAGATCTTTCACGATTGCTACTTTATCCCTCCAGAAACGGTTCCTATCGTCAAAACCCGTCAAGCACCTTGCTTAGACGAACAAGCCGTTAGCCTATTGTTTGGAGAAGATCGATTCGTTAGGGCCGCGCAGGATGAGATCATTACCATGATACTTCAAGACGATCGCTTCAACCCCACCGCGTTAATCACAGAAACCAACGCAAGACAGCGAAAGGATGGAGAAAATCAATCAAATGGACCAACAATCAAGGAAGACTCTTCAAGCTCACCACTGGAGAAGGAGAGATGTTCAAAGGAGAACCGGAAGACGATGAGTTCGAGTCGGAGTCAGAGTCGGAGTCTAGAGAAGTCATTAGAGAGTCTACTCCTGTCGTCATCCCCACTCCCTTTGTTTCTCCTAGCTTAGCCTCGAGTAGTCACAGTAGTTCGGGAAATGCCCCAACCACTGTCCCTTTACCGCCACTGACCATGGATCAGTTGGCTTCTTTGTTTCAACTTTACTCAAATTTTAATATGAATAAATCAGGTTCTGCTTACTCTTTGTGTTATCTTGAGTGCAATTCTGTTTACGATGATACTGAGGATGACCAAGACCCAGACTCGATCGAAATACCTCCCTACGTAGCCAAAGAAATACTACAGGAAGGGGAAGGGGGACCAGTAATAGAGGACACCGAACCCATCAATGTAGGAACCGAACTAGAACCTCAAGAACTTAGGATAGGGACTACCTTGAGCTCTACCGAAAGGGCCGATTTCATAGCCCTCCTAAATTAATTCAAAGACGTTTTCGCTTGTTCCTACAAAGACATGCCAGGGATCGACAGGGATATCGCCGAACATAGGATTCCGATTAAGCCAGGTTTTAAACCTGTAAAACAGAAGCTTCGACGAATGAGAACAGAATGGGCTCTAAAGATTAAGGAAGAAGTTGACAAACAATTCAAAGCCGGGTTCATCAAAGTTTCCGAGTATTCTGACTGGGTAGCCAACATAGTACCCGTACCCAAAAAGGATGGGAGAATCCGTGTTTGTGTTGACTTTAGGGACTTAAACAAAGCAAGTCCAAAAGATGACTTCCCTCTACCTCACATTGACATATTGGTGGACAATACTGCAGACCACGCATTACTATCCTTCATGGATGGGTATGCGGGATATAATCAAATCAAGATGGCCATGGAAGATATGCATAAGACCGCCTTTGTCACCCAATGGGGAACCTATTGTTATACGGTAATGCCGTTTGGATTGATCAACGCCGGAGCTACATATCAACGCACTGCAACTACACTCCTACATGACATGATGCACAAAGAAGTTGAAGTATACGTAGATGACATGATTGTCAAATCCAAGGAGAGAGAGGGACATATTGCGAACCTTCGCAAGTTCTTCGCAAGGCTACGAAAGTATAACATGAGACTCAATCCTCAGAAATGCACATTCGGGGTAACATCTGGCAAACTCCTGGGATACGTTGTTAGCCAACGAGGTATAGAAATAGATCCTTCCAAAATCAAAGCTCTGATCTAAATGCCACAACCTCAAACAGAAAAAGAAGTCAGAGGATTCCTGGGAAAAGTACAATATATAAGTCGATTCATATCGAAACTTACGATGATTTGTGAGCCTATCTTCAAGAAACTCAAGAAAACAGACCACACCATGTGGGATGATGATTGTCAAAAGGCATTTGACCAGATCAAGGAGATATTAGCTAAACCACCAGTGCTCATGCCACCACAACGAGATCAACCTCTTGGTTTATATCTCACAAGAATCAAACGGCCATGGGTGCCATCTTTGGCTCAAAGCGTAGGAAGTGAAGAAAGAGCTATCTACTATCTTAGTAAGAAGTTCTTGGAGTACGAGTGCAAATACTCACAACTCGAAAAGACATGCCTCGCTCTTGTGTGGGCAACGAAGAAGCTACGCCATTACATGCTTAGCTACTCTATCAAAATATACTCCAAAATGGATCCAGTCAAATACCTCTTCGAGAAACCTGTCCTCAACGGACGTCTAGCAAGATGGACCCTGATGCTCTCAGAATTCGACCTCAAATACGTGCCACTGAAAGTTATAAAAGGTCGCGCCGTCGCCGAATTTTTCGCAGAAAATCCTATCAATGACGCACAAACAATAGATACTTGGTCATTTCCAGACGAGGATATACTCCAAACTGATGTAGACTCCTGGGACCTGTACTTTGATGGAGCATCGAACTTAAGAGGATTCGGAATAGGAGTGGTGCTCATTTCTCCTGAAGGCAAGCACACACCAATTGCTGTCAAACTCGACTTCGAGGTGACGAACAATGCTGCCGAATACGAAGCTTGTCTCATTGGACTACAAGCGGCAGTGAGCTTAGGCATTAAAAACCTCCGAGTACATGGGGATTCATCACTGATCATCAACCAAGTTACAGGATCTTGGAAAATACGAAGCGAAAGCGTCGCACCTTATCAGGCTAGAATAGACCAAGTTGCTCAATTCTTTGATCACGTAACCTACCTACACCTACCTCGGGAAGAAAATCAGTTTGCAGACGCTCTTGCGAAACTTGCATCTCTGATTAATATGCCGGATCACATGATGGAAATGCCTTTGTGCATCGAACGACGGTCAGAGCCGGCTTATGTCCACCAAATCACCGATGAAGAAGAAATCGCGCAGGAACCCTGGTTCCAAGCAATCCTGAATTTTAAGCTTAATGGTACCTATCCACCGGATATGGACAAGAGGGGACAACGTGCTATACGCCTACTAGCTTCCCAATACGTTCTCATGCAAGGAGAATTATACAAAAGAACACCTCTTGGTGTAGTCCTACGTTGCCTTGATCATTCACAGGCACGAAAGGTGATGGAAGAAGTCCACGACAGAGAATGAGGTCCTCACATGAGTGGGCCTATGATGGCAAAGAAAATCACACGTCTGGGGTATTATTGGACCACAATGGAATCCGATTGCATCAAATACGTAAGACATTGCCACAATTGCCAAATCTTCGGGAGTGTACAACATGTCCCTCCTTCGCTACTCTATACGATGACATCCCCTTGCCATTTTCTGCATGGGGAATTGACATAATCGGGAAGATAATCCCAGCCGGAACAGGAGGTCACTGTTTCATTCTAGTAGCAATCGACTATTTCACCAAATGGGTGGAAGCGGCTTCCTACACTAGTCTTACAGCTAAAAATGTGGCAAAGTTCATACAAAACAACATCATCTGTCGATATGGTTGCCCACATGAGATCATTAGTGATAATGGATCACATTTCCAAGCTGATACCGAGCAATTGATAGCCAAATACAAGATTAAGCATCACCACTCTTCGCCATATAGACCACAGACTAACGGTGCGGTAGAGGCGTCAAACAAGAATGTTGTCACAATTCTCAAGAAAATGATTGACAACTATAGAGATTGGCCAAGCAAGATACCCTTTGCTTTGTGGGGGTATCGCACATCTGTTAGGACGCCCACTGGGGCTACTCCTTTCTATTTGACATACGGCATGGAAGCTGTACAACCAGTCGAGCTAGAAATACCATCCTTGCGTATTTTACTAGAAAGTCAAATCCCGGAAGCCGATTGGAAGAAGGATAGATATGAAGAACTCATCCTCCTGGATGAACGTAGGCTACGCGTCTTACATAATGTTCAAACATATCAAGCACGTATCAAACGAGCTTTCAACAAAAGTGTTAGGCCAAGAAACATCAAAGAGGGAGACTTAGTGCTCAAATCGGTTAGAGCTCTTTTACCTGTTGACCCACGGGAAAAATTCAAACCTAATTGGGCCGGACCATTTCTAGTCAAATCCATACTCCCAGGGAGTGCGGTTAGAATCACAGACCTAGACGGGAATGAGTTTTCAAACCCAACAAACCTTGACCAACTAAAACGATACTATGCCTAGAATAGGAACGAAAACGCGCCTCGCGTAACCCCACGTGTCGCTCTTGTGGCACTAAATAAACGGCCCCTGGCCAAGCTGAAATAAGCTAATGTCACTGTGCTCTTGCATTTTGACAAATTTGCCATCCTCGTATCATCAAATAAACTAAATTCGCACCTTCAGAGTAAGCAAAAACTCATGCTTATTTTCTACGTTCATTACAAGCTCTTGCTTAGAACAATTATTCTTTTACATTTACTCGAACTACGCGCAAGGGTTTGATTTCACTTTTTTAAGTGAATACGTAGGCAATCCTTCACAGGATTCAACCCGTTATGTTTAAAATGTAAATAGAAGGACATTTGCATTGCATTTGAAATTCGACAAGAATAATAGATAGAAAATCACAACGGTTTCATAACCATTTAACCTTTTTATTTCATTCATTTTCTGATAATAATAGTACGCTACATAATAAAAATAGAATAGGCTAGGATTCTAAAAAACCCCACCTTTTTTATTACAACAACAATAAATAATAATAATCAAATAATAAATAAAGACTCAGGCTATTCCTCCATCTTCCCCTTGCCCTTGTCATTCCTATCATATTTCTTGTCACGACCTCGAGCTGGACGCTCTTGCGTCACTTCAGACCTAATCACCAACGGTCTTTCTCGAGGCCTAGCCTTTCCATTCTTGCCAATCACCATTTCCGCGACAGGAGTAGTCTTTGGTTTCTTTGAAGGATGAACAACTTGAAACCCGGCTTCTTCTTCTCCCTCTGTCGGGTGCATCTCTTTCTCTTTCTCTCCCTCGCGCACCTTGTAGTCAACAGGCTCGCGTTTCCTCAGTCTCTCGCGCTCTTTCGGAGTAGTAGCCTTTCTCCATCACAGATAAGAATCCGACACCCACAAGGCATTGGCAGAGAAATTCAAGAACCACATGTTTCTTTGGGCCCATTTAATAGCCCACTCTCTTCGGCTCTCTGTAGTAAGCGCCATAGCAGTATGCGGGACGGTATCCAGCCTCAGGATCGTCTGTTTCAGCCCAACTTGTCTCATCAGTCTTTCCGGGAAGATACACACCATAAACTCCAATCCAGGAATGCGCACGGACCTAGTGGGATCCAAAGAAGACACTCCAGTGACAGATTTGAGGTGCCACCACGGTACTACCCACTTAATCAACGGGCCATCGTCGCTCTTCAGCTTATTCTTCCAATAATCACAGACCCGAGTGAAGTCCACCATGTACAACCTCGTCCTCATCGCAATCGAGCGGGCATGATAGGAAAGCACATGAACTGGGGGCTCGATCAATCGGAGCCGTTCCATAAGCCAAACCTACCAAAAGCAGGTATTAGACATCCAAAAAAAACGAAAGAACGAAAAAAAAAAAAAAAAAAAAAAAACCTCTTTTACCTGCAAAAGGACAGGGCTTCCCAAATACGGTAGATCGCGGTTGGGTTTCCTACTATCCAAGTCCAAAATAATCTCCCCTAAGCATAAGCAAGCTGGGCTCCTGCGCAGCTCCATCTGCTCAACAAGGCCCAAAAGACGGGGGATCACCTCTCAAGTCTTCATCAACATGCCCTTGGAAGACATACACATGCAACAAGCAAAAGCCAAATGCCCTCCGCCTAGCAACATGGGAAACGGTGGGGTCAGCTCTGTTGATGAATCGATCTATGAAGTCCAACATTCTCACGCCTTTCGAGGTAACTAGACGGTCCACCTCAAGTCTAGTCAACCCAAGAAAGTCTCTAAATTTGCTCTTGTACCCTTGCGAAGTAGAAGGAATGGCAGGCAAATGTTCGGGATCCCATCCACCAATAGCAGCAATTTCTTCAGGAAATGGGCATATATCACCTCCAGGGAACGCAAAAACATGATAATTCGGGTCCCAATAGTCAAGGCAAGCATCCAAGAAAGGTTTAACAACCTTGATGCGTTTTAAACTCAACAAAGACCCAAAATTATAAGCACCCATATCATGCTTCTCTAGATTCGAAAATTCGTTGGTCCATTCCTTCAAGCGGATCTCCAAAGTATTCATGATGAGAAATTTCTTTTGAGAATTTTATGTAAATAGACGAAGAAGAGACGGAAGAATTATGTGAATAAAAGCTCCACCCGCGCTTCTATTTATACTAATTTCTGTTTCCAAAAATCCGTCAGAACAGGACAGCTTGGGAACAGGCGCAACACCTGCTGCGCCTCTTCAAAGGGACGCAGCTCATGCTGCGCCTCTTCCCCAGCTTCACTTCTGTGATTTCCGCGTTGGATCTTTCCTAATTCCGTGACGAATAATTTCCTATTCTTACGGGTTATTATTTTGGTAAATACGAGAAGATTACCATGTTTCAGGTTTCCTAAATTTCGCGGGCACGCATTTCGAGGCGACGTCGACATTTTCCCATTTTATCACACTTGTATATTTTCATTTTAGGAAGTAATTTTCATTTTAATTCATCATTTTAGAGAATAATTTTCGTTTTAATATTTCTCATTTAATTCATTTATTTTACCAAATCCCAACATTTCTATATTAATTTCAATTTCTTAATTTCATTTCTACATTTCTAACTTATAGATTTCTTTTTTTTCTTTTTTTTTAGGGGGTAACCCTCCCTACCGTCCGGTCATTTCCGGCAAAATTTTTGCATTTTTGCATTCTTTTGAGTCACTCGTTTTGCGCTAATTAAGGCCATATGTATATATATAAATGGATGCTTTGCATGTTTTCTATGTAAATTTCGGCAGCATGACGGCGCAAACCGTCATCTACCAAACCTGTTCAAAACTAACCTGCAGATACAGGCAACACAACCCAGCAGCAAAGGCACTCATGCCGTCGTATATACACCAAACAAAGGAAATGTGCAACAAACTGGGGGCTCGAGCCCCAAACAAAGTCAAAAAATGCTCAAAATCAATGTCCAAATGTACAAATGTACAAAGTACGGCCAACAAACAAAAAAAGCTACACAAAACTACTGCTGGGCGCCTTCCAACTCCGCAACTCTCGCCGCAAGAACGGCGATCTCGGCGTCCCGAACCTCGAGCTCCCTCAACAAGCGAGCTGCCTCCTCCCGAGACTGGGTCAACTCTCGCTCCAGCTCGGGGTCACCCTGTAAGCAATAAATTGGCTCATGTCAATCGATTCAAGCATAATCGGAAAATCAAAAATCAAAAATGAAATAGGCGTAAGGTTCATACCTGACGACCTCGACCGCCGACAAGTGCCTCGACGGCAGTAGCTCGCAGCCGGTTGGCCACCCTCCACAACGTCACGAACCGAGACGGCGCAACCTGCATTTTCAAAAAGAAATTCTCAACAATTGAGCAAACTCAATCAAATGTGTTCTTACACGAAAGTCATACAAGTTAGAGGCTCACCCTCCGAATTAGATGCTGCCAATCGTCCAGGCCAGCATCCGTCACAGCTACGTCAAAGTCACGCAGCTCGGAGATCGTCATCCTCCCAGTCGCGTCAGTGTACTCGAGGGTCTCGGGGTACTCTGGGGGCTCGATGCCCGCCGCCTCGACCTCCTGCAAAAACAAATGGTTCTCACTAATCGATGATCTTTCATCATAATTCTCAAAATCAAAACAAGAGGAAAAATAGAAGATGCTCACCACTACCGGCCAGTACGCCAACCTCCCGTAAAGGAACGTCGAGTAGTCCTCGCCAGGAAGAAGAAGGGCGTCACAACTAGCACCAGCCAAGTCCGCCTCCCTCTCAGCCTCAAAAGGCTCCCTAAACATCGTCCTGGGAGGATCGACGGGAACCGTCAACACGTCCCGAGAGCACTGACAAGCCAAGCGCTCGTCCAAGTACCACACAGGACCAATCGACGTCCTCAACAGCAGCCGGCTCGAGCACCTAGGCCGAAGGACCTCAGCCATGAAAGGAGGCGCTCCTGCGTACTCTGCCCAAGGTCTGGGCACCCACTGTGCAAGATAAAAAGGATCATTCCTATGATCAATTAAAAGCAAATATAAGAAGCAAGTGAATATAAGTGAGATACTCACACTGTCTAGCTGAAGAGCGTTCACGTCCCGCCGGTAGACGTTGTGAGAAGAACACTTGCTCTTCGTCCGGCACATCACCCAATCCCTCACCACGGGATAGGCCCTCTCCAGCGGCTCCGTCCTCCTGGACGCGAGGCTCGAGAAGTAGGAGTACACTCACGCCTGTAAAGCAGAATAATCAATGACGATCTTTCGTGATTTGATAAAGAAAGGGAATTTACTTTGGTCTAAAGGAAGGTTCATACCTCCAGCAGTAGTCCAGGTCCGACAACACCAGGAGAAGTCCCCTTCTCCATCAACTCCGGACGAACCATGGCCCTAGGGAACTCAGGTCAGAAAGGAAGGGAAGAAGCTTCATCGACAGCCTCTCGCCCTTCTCTCCGAGGTAAATCGAAGACAGAAACCACCAGAGCCACAAACGAGCCCTCTGCTCAGCTGTACATGGAGGAGGAGCCGTCTCCCTCCCGTCAATCGTCACCAGCGCCGGGGTCTTCCCCGCAAAGTAGTCTCGAACGTAGAAACTGGGTATCAAACCCAAGATCATGAATGACCTTCGGCGACAAGTTCCAGCCGATCAATCTCCTCGCCTCGGCCGAGTCCGCCCTCATGGCGTCTCTGGCCACTCCACCTCCTCGGTCCCGCACGGCAGACCAGAAATCATGCCGTAGTCCTCCAGAGTGACTCCCACCTCACCGAAAGGCATGTGAAACGTGGAAGTCGTATCCCAGAATCGGTCTAAGAAAGCGCGGACCAGGCTAAGGTTAGCCCGCAACTTCCTCTTCGCGATATCCCTTCAGACCTGAACCAAAGGACCGAACACTCCACGCTCGATCATGGCCCGCTCCTCCGCCGACAGCCACTCGTAGTGCTCCATCGCCGTCGTGTACCCCGAGAACGACCTGATGTTCCCGGCCTCCTATTGTGATTCGAAACAAAAGCTATCTTTAGTTTTGAATGAAATTTGAAAGGAATTTGAACAAATGAATGAAAGAGGATGAGTAATGAGTAGTGAATTCCTATTTACCAAACTCTTCACCGTCCTGTAGGACAGGTGACCCTCTGCAGCCCACACCAGGTGCCTGCTCTCCCAAGTCTCAGCCCACGAAGGATCTCCTCTCAGCTGACGACCTCCTCGCCCGACGTTGGCCCGTCTCGGGGCCTCCTCCTCCTCGCCGGCCTCCTCCTCCTCATGGACCTCGTCCCCACCAGTCATCACCGCAGCGATGAAGGCCTGCTCCAAAGCCTCCTCGACAGCAGCAGCGTCTATCTCCATGGGAGCACTCCCAGAAGTAGAAGCCTCATCACCTGCAACATTAAAGCAAATTTAGGCCGCGTCACGTGACGACAAGCCTTGGTTAAGGGACTTTCGAGCCTTCGGAAGCCCTGAAATCGCTCTTTTCTTGCCGTCCTTGGCCATATTCCCACCTACCCGATCACTCATGTGGTAATTTAGGTCAAGTCATGCCTAATGTAAAGCCTAGTCTCGGGTTCGAGTCAAAATTTCGGCAGCATTTCGTTATAACGACGATTATGCCCTAGAAAAGTGTCCTGAAAAAGCTGTCACAAACCAAAATTCCGAGATGGTAGAAAGTTTACCCATCATTCAAGGATCCCAAATATCAAGTTTCATCACAAATGGGCAATCCTAAGGCTATTTTCGAAGTAATTTACGGTTTAGCTGTGAAACCGTCTCAAACTTCACTCAAAGGCTCAAAACTCAACAAAAATTCGAGACAAATACATGGTTATGTTCCTAATACTACCTACTATCCATTTCTAATGTCAATTTGATAAGGCAAATGCGTTTGGGGGAAAAGCCCCAAAATTTCGATCAAATGGGTCATAAACCCTAATTTTTTCGGCTCAAAATTGGACAAATATGGATGATTAATGCAAGAATGAGACACATACCTCGATTAGTCATGATGAATGCAAGCTTTTGGACCAAACCTTGGCGGAAATGGTGAAGATTTGAGAGAGGAATTATGTGAATTGTGTTTCGAACAAATGAACATAAGCCTCCTGATTATCGCGTTTTTACGCAGAAAGAACACTTTGGGGAATAGACGCAGCAGGCGCTGCGCCTCTTCCAAGAGACGCAGCTCTTGCTGCGCCTCTTCCCTGTGTTCCCTCCATACGGAATTTCAAAAATTCGTTATGAGTTCGTTATTTGTGGGCCCATCTTTGGTGCGCCTCTTCCCCGATGCTATTTTATTCTTTTGGTCCGTTTGACGATTTTCTTTCGTTCCGGCCCGCATTTTCCAAGCCCGCAGCAGACTGTCGCACGTTATTTATTCCTTCCAAGACCTTTTGCTTGTCGCAACGAGCATTTATTCCTTCACAGAATTCGACACACCTTCATTATGTCTCCAGCGAGAGTAAGCGGATACACTTTCCCTCTCATGACAAGAAGAATAATTCCTAATCATGTCTTCAGCGAGAGTAAGCGGACGTACTGTCCCTCTCAAGACATGAGGATTAACATCTACCTAAGCAGATTTCCCCTCAGCAGTTCCCGCCTGTGTCCTGCTACTCGCAATTATTTCTCGAAGACTACCCAAGCAGTTTTCTCTCAGCAGCTCCCGCCTGTGTTCTGCTACCCACAATATTTCGTGTTTCCCCGCGGAGTTCGACGAAGGTGTCGTTCTCCAGAAGTTCCCAAACCAATAGAGTTCATATACCCAACTCTTCAGCCTTCCCTTTAGAGAGAACTATCCCTTCAGTCCTTCCCTTTAGAGAGACACCGAGTTATCTTCAGACCAAAGAGTTTTGCCGAAGCGTCTTCAGTTCCGTTTCGCCCAGGGGTATCTCAGGTATGATCTCTTCTTATGGCTGGCGAGCTTCCTTACGTAGTCTAATGGACTTTAAACGACCCTCCCCGATAGTCGACAGACTCTAAAATGTTCCCGACGACAGGTCCTTGGTTCAGACCCCTTGAGCCGCCTCGCGTCGCCATAGTCGTCAGGTTGTAATCTTCGATTGACTTGATGGCTATACTTTGACTTTCGCCTTATCCAAGCCTCAGTCAAAGTGGGGGCTCTGTAGATACCTCATTTCTGCACCTCTCGCAAAACCACCCGGTGATGATTGGGCCGCATGTTTGGTACGCGAAACGATTTGTGACAGTTCGTAAGATTATCGTCAAGTGATTGCTCAAATACTAATGTCTACCTCTTAGTTGTCATCTACGTCCCGATACGGTCGTTTTGACAGTAATTAGAGTACATTCGGAGTCCGGGCCTAAAACCGTCTCCATTTTTCTGATAACCGTTAAATCCCGAGTCAGAATGTTCTGGAACGTTCCGGATATTTCTATTCCATATTTCATAAATTTTATCTTTTGGTAAACAATTTCCCGTAATATTCACATAAGATATTAAGGAAAACCGAATTATTTCCGTCCTACCATAACTCAAACACGGAAATCTTTCTTCCGCAGGAGGAAACCCCTTGGGAACAGACGCAGCAGGTGCTGCGCCTCTTCCAAGAGACGCAGTGACTGCTGCACCTCTTCCCAGGTCCTTTTCTACGTATTTCTCGTATCTTTTTCATATCTTTCCGAGATTCACTTCCAAAGAGTCTCCGAAACCCTAATTCCTCCACGTGATTAGTATAAATAGGAGCCTTCGCTCCTCATATTTCTCACGCGAGTGTCCGCCCTTCTCTTCTCCCTTTGCATTCTAGACTTTGTTCTTACTTTTTGGCGTCTACGTGCTTGAACTTTCGACCAGGTAAGCTCGGATCCTTCTGAGTACCAGCCTCCCCGTTTGCATGACCGACCAATTTGACCAACTCCACATCAATCAACTTAATTAACTTAATCGTTTTCCTCTTACGAGGGCACTTTCTTTGCATTCGCGTCGAGCATCACTAATCGATATCTTAGTCCTTCTCGTTTTGTCAACATGTAAGTCTGAGGGTGTAATCTCTTTTTATTCATTGTATTTACTTTTTGTATCATCATCAATTGTAAGGTTTATGTCGAAAATACCATTAAAACCGATTTCTAAAACCATGCTTTAAAACCTCTTTTTACGGATTTCCAGTAGATAACCGTCGAGAAAGGACGCAGCAACTGCTGTGCCTCTTTGAAGGAGCGCAGTTCCTGCTGCGCCTCTTCGTGAGGCTGCCGCAGTTCCTGCTTCCTTTCTTCTTCGTTCGTCCTCTGTTATTCGTCAAATTCTTTTATATGTTTCGTTTGTTTGTTAATTCTTCGTCATGATAGCATTAATTTCACATGTATATTATAATCGTCATCATCATTAATATGTTTTAAATCGTCACAAATCCGACTTAAATCCCTAATAATCCAATATTTGCGGGTTTTCGTCATTAAATTCAATTCCGGGTTGTAGAGATTCAATTCATCTATATTGGGTTTCTGGAATTCGTCTTTGATATAGTTTTCATCTGTCTTTTGTCATATCTATTGCATATTCATCATTAATCCATCATGTTTAACTTAATTAATTAATTAATTTGTTTAGTTTGTTAATATTTTTCACTCCTGTAATTAATCCATCTTATGTCTATTCGTTTAATTCCGTCTTATTCATGTTTTATTGTTTTAATAACCCATTCATATGTTAAATAACCTATTAATCACTTTCATCCGAGTAAATATCATCAATCGATCATTAAATTCACCAATTAACATTAACGGCTTGCAATTACGGCTTCACAGCCAGAACTGAGCCAAGGAACAGACGCAGCGTCTGCTCCGCCTATTCCAAGGGACGCAGCTCTGCTGCGCCTGTTCCTGGCTTAGTTCTGTCCCTGAACTCCATTTCTGCCTTGACGTAGTGTAATTAGTTTACGTATTAATCAACTATTATCCGTAATATCACGCTAATTCCTGTTCGTTAATTTACTTGATTCTTTCTTTCTTTCTTTTATTCTTTTTCTCAAATTATCCGTTTTAAAGGTATTTTCGACATAAATCGCCTATTCCATTGTAATTATTGTAATTTCGTTGTAATTATCATATTTCTTTTATCATTTGTATGTTTTCATATGTAATTGAACATTAATTCCAACTTCGACCCAATTGTATGCTAACTAATTGTCAACCGACTTAGTCTAATTCTTCACATGCTAGGATTAAAACTTGGATGTTGCATTGCATGCATATAGCCGACAATATATCAAGTATGAATAACTTCCCTAATCATTAGTAGAGGCCGCTATCGAGGCGGGCGGGATTAGGTGTTCGATCAAAAGAGCTTCCTAATACGTACCCTCACCCCTTACTCCAGATATCTGTGAACACCCGTGTTCATTGGCATCCACGAGAGTCATTCTAGACATAGAATGCTAAGGGTAACGATTGCTTAGTGTTCATGTCTCTACTTTGTGTCTTGACATGACACGAGGTATTCGAACGGTTCCAATTTCCCATAAAAATTGGTGGCGACTCCATACAAAAATGCAAACGCTTGTTTCTCTTTTCCTCCCAAGCGCCCCCGTGGGCCCCCGCTGTCCACAATTGGGCAATTGAAGATTATTGGGTTATTATTGGAGAATTGACAACTCTTCATCAATCAAGTTCTCTTCTTTTATTCTTTGCTTTATTATTTGGAATCATCTTCATAGGTATAATTCCCTTTTACTCTTGTTTAATTATTGTTAATCATTTTCATTCATTCATCATGTTTTGCATTGTTAATATGATTGACAACCTTATTAGCATGTTGTACTTGATAATAAGTGAGTAGTCTTTTAGCTAGAATTAATGGGAAATTAGGGGAAACCAACATGGGAAAGGTTCATGCTTAATCTAATATGTTTTCATAATTAATTTGCTTGCTTGTTGAGATCTCAACTTATGCACATGTTATGTTTGATGAAATGCTAAGCCTATGAATCCTTGCATTTATTATCCTTCACCTATCTCTTCAATGAGACTTGTAAGACATTGTAGATACCCGTATCCGTCGATATTGGAATTTATAGAGAACCCGACAAACACCCGATGATGATAGGACACATGTATTCTTTAGTTGTCATTGTCATTATTTGGAGCTCGTTTTACGAGGTAGAATGGGCGTCGTCGATAAAGTATTTTATTAATTTAAATGATATTTAAATTAATGTTTTTTTAAGTGAATTCATTCTGTTAATTTAAATGATATTTATTTTAATGTTTTTAGTGAGTTCATTTTGTTATTTTAAATGATATTTAAAATTAATGTGTTTTTTTAAGTGAATTCATTCTGTTAATTTAAATGATATTTATTTTAATGTTTTTAGTGAGTTCATTTTGTTATTTTAAATGATATTTAAAATTAATGTGTTTTTTTAGTGAATTCATTTTTTATTTAGTTTAAATGATATTTAAATTAAAGCTTTATTTTGAATTTATTTTCTTAAGTTTATTTTATTGAAAATAAAATAAATATTTGATTTGAAAAATCATTTTATGAGTATATTTGATTTGAAAAGTCATTTATTTCAATTTATTAATTGATTTGAAAAATCGATTTGAAAAGCGAAGAAAACTCGTTTTGAACACTTGTTTTTGAGCTCGATTTTAGCTCGGTTTTTGAGCCCGTTTCCTTTACGAATTGGCATGAATCTCGAGTACACTAACCCACCTAGACCAATACCCATCCACCCTCGTTCGAACCCCCTCACAAGCAGCCCAAATTCTCGTCCCAAACCCCTCACAAGCAGCCCGCAACCCAATCCCGTATACCCTGTTTTGCAGCTCAATTCGCGAGCCCAAACCCGCTCCAAACACTACCAAGACCCGTACCCATTAACCCTAACCCATACCCTAGTATCCTACCCATATTATCCTAGCTTAATCACCAAGAAAACCCCCCTCAAACCCTCACAAAAGTCGATGGACAGCAGCCATCCGTGAGCTAGCCCGATTTGCCCTCCCTCTCTTTTAACCTATTTTAACTCCCTATAAATACCACCCCTCCACCATACAATCATTCCTCTAAGTTCTCTATACATCCTACCATCACCCACAAGCTTTAAACCTCAGAAACAAACCCTAATTGCCTCTCAAAAACCCTAAACAAAACTGACACACAAACTGAAACTGTTTGTGTGTCCTCTTCGAAAACCCACTCGTTCCTCCATCAAACCTCCATAAAAATTCGAGTTTCTTGTTCCTAATTAACCACATAACATCCATCTACACATTAGACAAAGAATTACGAGCCAAATTGCCCTTGAGAGTACACGAAATCCCTCGAAAAACAGAGTGAAATAACACTCTGTTTTCGCGGTTTCTTCTTGTCTGTCCAGTTCTGTTTGTGCTCGTTTTTCGTGCCCAATAACCCAAAACGAGCAGGGGTTGCTTTAAGATCCTTGTTCTCCTCTCTTTCTAGTTTTCAAAACATCTTTTAAATCGAATTTTCGTCGTGAAACGAGGGAGATATCACTGTTTGAAAATCGCTGTCCAGAAAGTTTCCAAAACGCGTGTTTGCTTTATTCTTCGTCGACGACGGCCTCTCGAGATAAAATCTACCATCGATTACGACCCAAGACGGTGTCAACGATACATGTAGGTTGAGGGTGCATCAAATCCTCCTCTTCTCCCTTTTATTTCGTTTGTTTTATGCTCGTTTTTTATTGTCTTTTTTTGTTTGTTTTTTCGTTTGTTTATCGATTGTTTTAAATTAACTATGAAACTAGTTAGTCCGAGTATGAGTTAAAGTACCACCATGAACACCCGCGTTGACTTGAGATGGGAAAAGAAACCGCTACTTCTGTCGGTCGTACACCCCCGTCTCATTTACATATCCTCGTGTTCAAGGTAGGGCATAAATAAAACAATTGTCTAACTTCGTTCTTCGCTTTCGACCCCCTTTTGTTTCGGCCAAATCGACATACCCTAGGACCCGTTGTATGTTAGTTTGACCTCTGATTGTTAACCTATGACGTATTTAGATAACTTTAATTTAATTTAATAACCTAATTAGACACGATAGGTGGCTTCGACGTAAGTTATAAAATCAATCGACGATTCTGTAAATAATTGAATGCATCTCTCTCTTTCACCTAATTTCTCGCTAGTATAAGAGTGCGTGATTAGCACCTTCTTATTGACACTCGATGAGTTAAATTAATTAGCGAATTTGACCTAATTAGTTCCTTTAGGCCGTGTGAATGCACCCTCGTGCGACAATCAATCAACATCGTTTTTTTACTCGTTTTCTAACTTGTTTCTTATCCCTTTTCGCAATCACTCGGTCTAATCAATGAATCTAACTTAGGAACTAGGTTGGCCTTGTCTTGGCCGTGAGGGTGGCCGTTGGTTTGGGCCGTGGGGTGGCCGTTTTATTTACCTTTCTCGTTTTGTTTTTATACCGTTTGTTTCCTCGTTGTTTCATTGTTTGTAATTTATCGTTTGTTATCGAGTTGTATTTTTTTTTCAAGTTAGCTTTCTTTTATCGAGTCAAAACCTTTTCAAAAACCTTGGTCTTGTTTGGTTAGACGGTTGTTCCCCAATGCTTGTAGGAGCGTAGTAAACCGCATGTTGTCTAAAGCAACATGGCCCGGTTTATGCTAATGCATGCTTTGGTGCGTAGCCCTATGTCTAATTCGATGAGATTAAGTGAGAGCGCGCAACACGAGGAGTGACCCAAGGCCGTGTGTCCTGTAGGCCGTGAGTCACCTCCCCCTTGTGCACGGTTTTCAAGGCCCAATGGCCGTGTGTTTTGTGTCGCGTATTGCGTTGTATGTAGCAATTGTATTTAGATCGAGTTGTATCTTTAATTTGTCGTTGTGTCGGCATGAAATGCCTGGTTTGTAATAGGTAGATCCCAACGGCTCCCCCATTCCCCCTAAGCCTTGTTTGCTTTCGTTTGTATGTTGTTAGATCAATCAACCCACATGCTAAATTACAACTTTGACAAAGTTAGTTTAGTTGCATCTAAATCGACATAGAAACTTCACATGTTAGGGTTAAAATGATGTTTGCATTTCATATATCGTAGTAGCTATGACCTTGTTTGAACTCCAACACTTGACTTAGTAGAGGCCGTTATCGACGGGCGGGGTTGGGTGTCCTTATGGGCTTCCCAACACGTACCCTCACCCCTTACTCAAGATCTATGGTTTGTGGATCCGTCTAAATACCATTGGATTACGAGAGTCATTCAAA
Organism: Silene latifolia; assembly: GCF_048544455.1. NCBI lineage: Eukaryota > Viridiplantae > Streptophyta > Magnoliopsida > Caryophyllales > Caryophyllaceae > Silene > Silene latifolia. The sequence continues at coordinate 58,777,114 of NC_133535.1, read as the reverse complement.
ACGAGTGATATAGGGTACAAGTCTTTATCTTTAATCACTCGTAGTCGATTGGCTTTATGCTTTTCGATGAAAGGTGTAAAGTTGACTTGAACGGTTCCAAGTTCCCATAAAACTTGGTGGCGACTCTAATTTGTCTTAATTCGATTCGAAAGAACCTCGAGTCGATTATGCCTGGTGTGGATCCCGCGGACGCAGTTCCCGAGGGCCTTGTCCATAGACATAAACCAACTCGAGCCTCATTAGACCATGCATAAAGTTGAATAGGAGGAGACTAAGTCGACTTGTAGGTGTTGTACAATCTAATCGATTCGGCTCCGGGACCTAAATCTTCCTAGGGATTATAAGATATACACTAACTCGATCCCATCACAACAATAATTGCTTGCTTATAACTTTAGAGTATGTTTGTATGATCAACTCCCATGTATTCCCCTATGAACCCATGATATCCTAGCACTTTTAGTCATTTGTTTACATCCTTCCTTTTATTGCTTGTTTTACTTTATTGCTTGCATTAGTTTAGACTCACCAACTACAAACCCAAATCAATTGTGACACTAGCATAAATTGAGATAGATAGACTTAGAACCCAAAGCACACCGTCCCGTGGATCGACCTCGACTTAACCACTAACTAGTTGTTTGTTGAGAAATATAAATGTGTTTGATTGGGAGACACGATGACACCTTCCATCAAAATGGCGCCGTTTCCTAGGACGGTGTTATGTGATTAAGTTCTTACTTGTTTATCTATTTTAATTTTGCTCTAACCTTGAGGAACTTGTTCCTCAAGGATTGTTCTTACCATTTTTATGTAGTTTTCATGCTTGTAGTTGTTTCCTTGTCTTAGCTATGATGGCTTAAGACTTGACATATGGAGTATGTGGTGAATCTTTTGAGTATGACTATGGGTATGGGGAGTTTGAGGAGCAAGTCAACACAAACCTACCTTACTACTCATACAATGAAAATCCTAACTACTACCCCAAATGTTCCCACCAAAATCACCACATCCAATATCCACAACAACCACCCACCCAATACCCACTTCATAATGAATTCCAAATACCACAATACAACCACTTTCACACCCACCTATAACAAAAAGATGAGCCTAACCTTGACATTCAAGGTATGATTCTCCAATTAATGGGAGATCAACAAAACTTCTTCAAATAAGTGCTAGAAGAGAGCCAAATTTGAGACGATGTCCTCAAAATATTGTTACCCATGGTGAGGAGTTAGCAAATCAAATTGCCCAAATGAAAGAAACCCAAGAAGCCACTCCCCACCAAGCCTTCAACATTGTCCGTGAATGCGAATTTGAAGGGGTAACCTTTGACATAGAAGATGAGTGGGAAGAGCCAATCTCCTTGACCTCTTGTGAGTATAAAAGTGTGGTGTTTGATGAAGAAGACATGAGGTTGAGTAAGCCAAATACTCTTAGCCTTTGTGAGTATGAGGGTGTGACCTTTGATGTGAATATCGAAATGATAGAGAAAGAGTTATTGAAGAAAATTGAAGCCCCCATCTATGATTCTTATGAGGATAGCCATGATGACGAGATCGTGAAAGAAGTTTATGTGTTTTACAAGGACTTTTGGAATGAAGAGGAAGATGTTGGAGTAAGTGTCCCCGACAATAATGCGATCACAATTGTCGATCATATTGATCACATATTTAAATCTCATACCAAGAATACGAAAGGGATGATACATTACATATATAGTCAACTGGTCCACACATATCGGTAATGATTGGCTGGCTAGAGTTTGACATTACTATCGTGCGACGGTGGTGATCAGTTGATCCCTTGAGGTCACACCTAAAGGACGATTCCCTTAATTGAAAAGGTAAATTAATTGTATGCCGATACAGATTAATTAATTCCTTAAAATTGAACAAATTATATCATAAGAGAGAAAATGACATCTTATTATAATGTGATTAAATACGATTTTATTTAGTAATTTAAGAAGTTATATTACTAAAATTAATCGGTGTTTGCGAAACACGCGAGATGAGAATGATAAGTCAGTTATAATTACAAGATGTTGTGAATTATACTAACTAGTAATTAAATGACCATTTTATGAGAAAGTAATTTTAAATTACTAGTCAATTTGTTAAATATGATTTATTTAATTTGTAAATGATATTTAATTTGTTAAATATGCATTTTAAATTAAAACATGACATAAGACATGTCACATGTCACATGACATACAATTGTACAATTGACAAAAATAAAATGGACTCCATATTACACACATAAACCGAAATTGGTGGGCATTGTGAGATGTTTTGTCTTTTTCCATTTGTCCTATTCATTTGTCCAATATACTTGATAGTGACATGACTATGGACAAAGGCAAATGTCACTATCAAGCATATTGGACAAATGAATAGGACAAATGGATATGTTAAATAATGAGATATTGGACATAAATTAATTTGAAACATATATGAATATAGAGAGATTTTTCTCATTTTTTATTCATTCCAACATTTTTTTTTATGAAAATACCTCTCTCTCTCTCTCTCTCATGTTCTTCATAAAAGTCCTTTTATGAATCTAATTTGTTCATATCAATCACTAATAATACTAGTAGTAGTATATGGGTATTAGTAACCAACTTTAAGGTAAACCACATTGCAAATATCTAGTACATATTAGTTTGTGGGATTAAGGGATAGTCTTGGGTGCTACTAATTGGAGGGCTTCTATTTTGAAGTCATGAATGTTCATCCATTATTGGAAAGCTCAAGAACTAACAAGAAGGAGATCTTGTTGGTGCCCATTTGTCTGAAAATTAGATGGTGAGAAATTGATTTTCTTATCTCTTCTTATTTAGTTTGCATGTATAAGATTTGTAATTAATTTTATGACTAAATTAATTTGAAACATATATGAATATGTTAAATAATGAGATATTATTTGTAATTAATTTTATGACTAAATTAATTTGAAACATATATGAATATGTTAAATAATGAGATATTATTTGTAACAGAAGAAACTTGTGAGATCACTTTACTTGAGGAGCCTATCCTCGAGAAATTTGAGATACCTTACTATGAATAAGAATGCCCCTTCCCTATTGCCTATGAAGACTATTTTACACCCACCATGGAACCTAAGATCGTTGGAGACGATATGGTGGATCTTCTCCAAAAAGTCAAATCGTCATATAAAGGGTACTTGGTGGAAAAGCTCAAGAACAAATGTAATACCCCATATTTTGATAGTAAGTTATGAGAATAATTTATGTAATTTAATAATTGATTAATGACATTTCTAATAATAATTACAAGTAAGACGATAATTAGTTAATAAATTAATAATCCAAGTTGTGAATTGGGCTTAGCTAATAATCGAGTGTTGGGCCGAGTGCCATTGATTAATTGGGCCGAAATTTATTAAATTGGTGTGAGTGTAATCGGGATTTATGTCGGGAATTAATAATAATATAATATGGAAATAATAATATATAAAAGTAATAATAATTATATCAATAATAATATTAAGTTATGACAAATAATAAATTAGTAAGTATTGTATGAGGAAATCCTAGTTATGGTAAGATTAATAATATATGATAATAATAATAATAATAATAATATAATAGTAATGACAATTCCTAAAATAATTGGAATAAGGTAATTATAATAAGTTTCCTAATTGACCTCACATACTCTTTAATCGTACACTATAAATACCATGATAATTCTGAAAATATAACTTACAATTCACAAAGAAGAATAAAGAGATTTAAGAGACGGAAAAGAGCAAATAAAGCGATAAAAGGTAAGACCGTCTTAATTTATATTTATCTCGTCGTATTCAATTAAGATAACTTTTAAACAGCGTATAGACCACCGTGATACACGCCATTGACCTTAGTAGTTACCTTTGACCACCATGATGCTATTAAGACTGTTTGTGACCATCGTTGACCACCGTAGGTGGCGGGTTTAGCGTCTTAAAGAGGTGGTGTCGTGAACCTTTAGATGGGGTTTGTGGCTTGTGTAGTTGACGACGTGACCTGGGGATGGGATGGTTGGTTAGGTCGGTGGTAGGAGGTTCTACTGGTGGTGCTGGTGTGGTGAGTCGTGGGGGTTGCTGCGGTGGCTGTCGAGTGGGTGGTTGTTTGGGGTGTTTGTGTAGTATATAGGGTGTGCGTAGTTTCTGGGTGATCGTGGGGTGTAGTGAGAGGTCGTGGCTAGTGGTGGGACCACCGTGGGTCAAGGGAGACCACGATGGTGGCCATTGGCTGTCGGGGTTGTGGTTTGGTTGTTGGTGTCGGGTTTAGAAGGGATGGTTATGGCGTGAAGGGTTGTGGGTAGCTGGTGGTGGTTAGGCTCGTGGTTATGGGTTGCTGGTGGTGTTGGGTACGGTGGATGATGATAGTGGCATGTAGTGGTGGTGGTGGTCGTATGTATTAGCTTGAATACGAAGTTTGGATGTCGGGTTTTCGGTAAAGTTGATGTTGTGCTTGTCGTTGCTAGGGCGCCAGTTTGTGGCGGTTGGAGGCGGTTGTAGCTGGTGTTTGGGATGTGGTTGGGTGGCTGGAAGAGGAGACTCACGGTGGGGCAGATGGCAGAGGTGGTTGTGTCGGGTTTGGGTGTAATAAAACGGGTTATTTGGAGGTGTATGTGTGGACGTTGGTGAGGGGTTTTACACGGGGAATGGTAGTGGATTTTGGGGTATTTGTGTATGGGTTGGTTTTTTAATTATTGAGTCGGGTTTATCTTTAGTAAAGTCGGGATTAGTGAATTATTAATTGTTGAGTCGGGTTTTAATATCGTGGACCTTTAATAATAAATAGTAATTAATTAATTTGAATAATTAATAAAATAAAAGGAATAAACAAATAAATAATTGTATTATAATATTTATGTTAGGTTGATTTGTGAAGAAAGTATAATCGGGTCGGATTGCTTTATTTATTTGGATTGCTTGAGCTGCTTTATTGGAATCGCTTGCCAGGTAGGAATTTCCTACTCAACTCGGTTTTATTGTTCAGTGAATGAATATTTAAATGTGGCGATTCATGAGGTTAAGGTTAATATTGTGAATCATTATTGGAAGTAGAGTAATGGAGTATGTTAAGATGTTAGTTGAGATGAAGACGAGATTATTATTGAGTTTTTGTTGGTGGGTTATATTTGGTATGGAGAGTTGATTATTCAGTTGAGCATAACACGGAGTGTGTTACTGCTAGTTGTGCATAACAAGTGATTGTTACTGCCAGTTGTGCATAATAAGTAATTACTACTGCCAGAGATAGTTGAGCATAGTATGGAGGGTACTACTGCCAGGTGAGCATGGTACGCAAGTACTACTGCCAGTTGAGCATAGCACGGTGTTAAGGGAGTTGTGCTACTGCCAGTGATGTAAGTGAGTTGTACGAATGAAGTGATGAGAATACGAAGGATGTCTATTTTGGTTGGATTATTACTTTTGTTTAGTTTCTTCCTACTCAACCTCGCGGTTGACTATGTATTCGTGAACACCTACGGTGAACCGTTTTATGGGGAGCAGATTTGACAGGTACTAAAGATTAGCTGACTCGGGAGCATTGGGATGAGAGCTCGACTTTGACCATAGCTGAAGTCTAGATGACATAGAATAATTATATCACTTTATTTATTTCCGCTGCGAGTTGTAATTGTTTTACATTAAGTTTAGTTGGTTAACTTGTAATGAACATTTAATCATTAAAGTTTTAATTAAAGTACTTTGGTGAGTTGGACTTTGTTATTCACTACCTCGGGAAACAGAGATGGTAACGCTCTCATTTACTTGGGATGTCTAGCTAAAGGCTCCTAAATAAATGGGGGTGTTACAACAAACTTGCAAATGAAGTCACTTGGGTAAATTTGGCATCCACAATTTCAACTTCTAAAGAACCCGATCATCAATGTTGTGAGAATTCTCCTTCTACTTTGGAAGGATTGAGTAACCAAAATGCTATCATCATCACCAAAATTGAAGGAGAGGATAGTAAATGGAAATCTCCGGACGAAAGTGAGCCATACTTCATCCCTAGCATTGACAAGAATCATGGGCTTGTTGGTTTGAAGCGTTGCAAATATTGATGTGCCAAGAGAAAGGTGAAAAAGAAAATAAATGACAAGTCTCCTTGGCCAAGCTTTAGTTTGAATTTAAGAAAACCATACTTATGCTTATTTGGGGCTTGTTCAGAAGCTTTTGAACTTCTTCTAAGAGCCTTGAGTTCTATGGACAAGAAATCTCGACAATTTGAACTAGTTTGGTGGAGTCCTATCTGAAACCACCATTTGTAAAATATTCCTTCCCATAATCTTTGCATTGTATAATATTGTATATAATTTCGTATTTCTTATATTTCCTTATATGAAAGTAGTGAGAGAGGGTTTCTTACCCATTTATTGAGCATAATTTAAGAAAAAGATAAGAAGGAATCACAAAAGGGTGCAAGGGAATCAAATTCAAAAGGAATGAAAAAAGGATTGAGAAAGACGGCACAAGACGCTCGTCCCGAGGGCAGGACGCTTGTCCAGAGCCTAGTCCTGAGCATTAATCAGCACTAACTAAGAAGATGCTCGGATTCCGCAGGAGACGCTCGTCTCAAATGGAAGACGCTCGTATAGCATCTGAGACGCTCGTCTTGAGCATAGCCATGGAAACCATATTTCACTGGATAAGAATCTGCCCGGATTCATCAGGATCCACTTGACCCAGATAAGACGCTCGTCTCAAACAGGATACGCTCGTCCCCAGCCGGTCTCAAGAGTTCCAAGATCCCTGACTAAGAATCCGCTCGTCCTCTCAGCAAGACGCTCGAATTGCTCAACAAAGTCGCTCGTCCAATGCTGAAGACGCTCGGATCTGCTCTTATTTTTGCTGAAACCTCGTGGAATCCGCCCGAGCCCAGCCCTAACCCGTTCGACTTCCACCCCTTTTTCTTTATAAACACCCCCACCATCCCTCATTTTCCTTACCTTATCTACTCAAAATCTCACAACATCATCTCTCAAAAATCCCCATCACAAAAATCAACCCAAAACCCTAAATTTTCAACCAAAAATGATGAACCTAAAGGGAAAAGGCAAGAAATCATACGAATCTGCACCTAAGAACCACAAGGGAACTTCCTCATCCACTCCTAGGGAGACAAGGGGTCATCATATTGTGATGATAGGAGGTATGGAGCAACTCGAATTTTTTCCCGAGGTAATCTTCACTTGTAATGAACACCGCCAAAAATAAGTTCATCTTCTAGGTAAGCATTACAAACCCACTTAGTTCATTGATACCAATGTTTTAGAGGTTCTAGGTATAAGGTATCAAACTGAAATGTTCTTCGATGGTATGGGTCTCGGGAAGCTATTCTATGCCCATGAGGAGACCTACCTTAGCCTTACCCTCGAGTTTTTGTGTAGTCTTCGCATTGTCACAAATACTCGGAGAACTGTTGCTATGGAGTTCCGACTTTGCAACCAAGACCATAGGTTGACCTTGGACTAGTTTGCAAACATTTTTTGTCTTATAGTGCCAAATGACAACACCGATAAGCCCTCCGACTTCAATGTTAACCACATTTGGAGAGCTATCTCTGAAAGGGACCTCATTCACTTGAAGCAATGCTACACCTTTGTAATTCAACATCCGGTTATTCGAATCACCGAGCGCTTCATAGCCGGCACTATCAATGGGAGATTTGAACAAGATAGGTGCACTCTCCTTGACTTGACCTTCTTAGAGTCTTATTTGAATGTTCAAGAGACAAGGCCTTATAATTTTAACACGCCCCTTGATATTCTTACAAGGTTCTTTGATTATGCTCAAGGGAACTCTAACATTAAGACCTTTGTGATGGGAGGCCTAGTCACAATGTTGGCCAATGACCTTTGCCCCAGGTTTAACCTTCACGGGGCCTATGTGAAGCTCGAAGGGAGCACTTTGATCGACGAAAAGGCTGTTTTCAACCACCACCGATGGTGTGCCTACACTCAAACCGGGAGTGTGGAGTGGTTTACAAAGGGTTGTTCTTCTATTGTCCTCGCGGGGTGGAATGTACCACCTACCGAGCCACGGTTGAGTCGATACTCGCCTACACCAAGCTAACTCCTCGATATTGAGATCCACCCCAACCCGCCACAACGAGAGGACGCAACTCGTCAACCTCTTAACCTCGTGGGATATCGGCGCAAGATTTTGCACCACCAACATATGTACCCATTCCACCCTACCCCACTCAACATGCTCTGGACATGAATGACTTGATGAAGCTTATGCAATGGGCCGATCTTGGAGTGCACGATGGGAGGGTTGACAACTATTTGGCCCTTTATCCTCAATACTACCAAATGGCTCAACAAGGGTATATCGACCCTAGAGGCCCTCGCCCATCTTGGGCTCAACCGGACCTTTTGTTCCCTAATCAAGGGAACCAAGACGGGAATTTTGGCGGCCAAGGAGGAGGGTATGACCAAGGAGGTCCTAGCGGGTATAGATACCGCGATGATGATGATGACGAGTGATAGGTGCCTACCACACCACCTCCAATTGTATGGTACCCCTTCTTTCTCTATCTCTTATGTATAGTTGCATTACATTTTACTTACCTTGAATTTAGTTTACACATCACTTGCACTTGTATTATATCATTCACCTTAGCATAATTCATATTGTATAGTTGTATTGTTATATCTCTCAAATGATTCATGTAGATAGTTGCATATAGACTAAAATTCATGCATAATCACTAATGACAAAACCTACTCATTTCTACACTAGAAATAGTGTTTAAATTGGTTTGGGGAGGTTTGATCATAGGTGACTTATGCATTTAGCATGCGTCATATAGTGTAGTTTAGATTGCATTCATTTGTTATATATGTCATATAGAATTGCATTTAGTTAGAACATGCATTCACTCATATCATTGCATTTGTACTTCATTTGCATAAAATCAAAAATCCAAAAACATATATTTCTTTTTCATTCATATTCCTAAATGCACATTGAGGACAATGTCCAAACTAAAGTGGGGGATGAGAATTTATATTCCAAAAATACAAAAAAATTAAAAAATTTTGAAAAATACAAAAATATGTCCTTTTGTTTCATAAATCACAAAAACCATTAAAATTTGAAAATTGAAAAAATCAAAAACATGTTCATTCCTTTTTAGTGTAGAATTGTATATACTTGTTTGTTTGTTTGTCCTTTTTAACATTGATCGACTATGCAACATCCGAGACATGAGGATATTGAAGACCGCATGGTATGATCTTTCCAATCTCCTTTTTTCCTCTTTATGTTAATGACTATGTGGCTTTATTTTGGTTGATGCGGTACAAACCGATGTGATCTTAGGAGTTGCATTTAGTCTATATGGCATAATAGCTGATAGAAGCATATGAATTAAAGTTGTATATATGCTAGTTGCATCATGGCATGTAGTTTGCATGGTTAGAAATTTTTTTTGAAAGCATCTATTTGGGAAACTTGACAAGTGTATATAAGGCCCTTGTAGATAATTTTTCTTCTTGAGACTTTGCTCATTAGAATACTTGTAAAACACTCTAGGATGTGTCATGCTAGTATCCTTTGACCCATGGATTAAGGCCTAGTCAAGAGTACCTTGTGATGTGATAACTCCTTGGCTATCGTTTATTCCAAGGTGACCCTTGAAACCATGCAACCATCATCCATGTTCTACCACATTTTGTCATCAAAGGGAATGGGCACAAAAATTGTTCAAATTTGAGTTCAAGAATTGAAATGAAAAGAAAAAGTTTGCAATTGCATCAAAAGAAAACAGGAGTAACAAAAACGAAAACTCCTATGCTTCAAATACAAGCACCCTCACTACAAATGGGGTAGCTTTGAAAATGTTCAAAAAGAAATGGAAAAAGTTGAAATTGTCAAGTATTGAAATGCCAAACATCGAAAGAAATGGCAAAGAAAATGTTCTCAAATGTCAAATGCCACAAGAAAATTGGGGGGAATAACAACAACAAAAGCAAACTCCCACATGAAACTCAAAAATCTATTGATCCCTTTTATCCATCGAATCCATTTTTGCGCATGGTAGGGAGGGGACGACCCTTCTCCTTGTCTAGGCAAGATGAGGAATTCCGCAATCCTCCAGTGTTTCTAACACCATAGGGAGTCTACTCTTGACGAAAGCATTTAATAATTGAGGACAAAGGTACCCTAGCTTGACACAACTTGGAGGTGATTTATTGGTATCCTTCTGGGCTTAGTAGTTTGAAGAAACCATATCTATGATGGAACGTGTACCCTTAGATTGCTTCCCTTTTAGATAATTTCTGCCACTTAGATGAGGAAATTGGCTATTTATTTTTGTAGATGCATCCATTACTTGTTTTATGTGCTTTAATGCTTGGATGTATCGCCATTTTGGCAATTCCCACCTTGCCTTGCAAGAAGGCATCTTACCCCATGGGTGTCTTGTTGTGAGTTGAAGGGGCAGAGTGAGACCCATTAATTGTCTCACATCAGCTATATTATTAGAATAGTTTAAATAAAGGTCTAGTTCTAGTCACCTCTTTACTCGGGACGAGTAAAGGTTTGGTTTGTGGATGTTTGATGTGACTCTTATTTGCATACATTTAGTCCCCTAATTGAGCCTATTTTGAATACTATTATAATATTTCATGTCCATTTTATCCGTCAAATGCTTTCTACTTTGCTTTTCTAGTGCATTTTATATGTTTTATAGGAAAGGAGATAATAAGGCGGAATTCCCGTCCCTCGCGCATATTCGAAAGAATGTTGATAACCTTAGATGGACTAGTATGAAGAGGAAGCAAGAACGACGACCAACAAAGCAAGAATAAGGAGTATGCAAAGACTAAAGGGTGAGAAGCAAGGATCACACTGAGGAACAATCCGAGCGGCTTAGGCAGAAGACGAGCGGATCATCCTCTCATGATCCGAGCGTCCCGTGCAGAAGACGCTCATCTCCCTCCCCTTACAATCTGAGCGTCTCCCCTCCTGGGCCAAGCGTCTCGTGACCGCACTAGCGTGATATGCTCATCTCCTCGCAAGACTTGCATTTCCCTAGTTTAAAACCTAGCATTGTTATTTACTAATCTATCCTTACTTAACCTAATGATGTACTACTATATATACCCCATTTGTAATAATGAAAGAGGAGAGGCCAATTAGACAACCATTAGACTAGGATTAGATTAGGATAGTTTAATTTCAAACATTCCACTTAAATCTTTCCTTAATCATTTTTGTTCACGTATTGTTATTATTGGGCAATTGAAGATTATTGGGTTATTATTGGAGATAATCAAGGAAGAAGAAGAAGAGCAGGAGTAGTGGCAGCCTCTGGAAGAGGCGCACCATATGCTGTGATTCTTCGAAGAGGCGCATCAGCTAATTTGTTTCTTCTCGACGTCAGTCCTCCGCTGTTTTGTAAATACGGTTTTAAAAAATGGATTTTAAGATGGTTTTGAACGTTCTTATGATATAAACCTACATTAATGATACAAAATAAAAGTACAGTAAATAAAATGGGATTTTACATCCTCAGACATACATGTCTGACGAAACGAGATTGACTAAAGTTAACGTTTAGTGATTGCTCGACTCGAATATGTGATGTGACTCTTTTTTGTGTACGTTTTTGCGCACACTGAGGAACAATCCAAGTGGCTTAGGCAGAAGACGAGCGGATCCTCCTCTCATGATCCGAGCGTCCCGTGCATAAGACGCTCGTCTCCCTCTCCTTACAATCCGAGCGTCTCCCCTCCTGGGCCGAGCGTCTCGTGACAGCACTAGCATGATATGCTCATCTCCTCGCAAGACTTGCATTTCCCTAGTTTATAACCTAGCATTGTTATTTAGTAATCTATCCTTAACCTAATGATGTACTACTATATATACCCCATTTGTAATAATGAAAGAGGAGAGGCCAATTAGACAACCATTAGACTAGGATTAGATTAGGATAGTTTAATTTCAAACATTCCACTTAAATCTTTCCTTAATCATTTTTGTTCAAGTATTGTTATTATTGGGAAATTGAAGATTATTGGGTTATTATTGGAGAAAATCGAGGAAGAAGAAGAAGAGCAGGAGTAGCGGCAGCTTCTGGAAGAGGCGCACCATATGCTGTGATTCTTCAAAGAGGCGTATCAGCTAATGTGTTTCTTCTTGACGTCAGTCCTCCGCTGTTTTGTAAATATGGTTTTAAAAAATGGATTTTAAGATGGTTTTGAACGTGCTTCTGATATAAACCTACATTAATGATACAAAATAAATGTACAATAAATAAAATGGGATTTTACATCCTCAGACTTACATGTCTTACGAAACGAGATTGACTAAAGTTAACGTTTAGTGATTGCTCGACTCGAATATGTGATGTGACTCTTTTTTGTGTACTTTTTTGCGCACACTGAGGAAAAATCCAAGTGGCTTAGGCAGAAGACGAGCGGATTATCCTCTCATGATCCGAGCGTCCCGTGCATAAGACGCTCGTCTCCCTCTCCTTACAATCCGAGCGTCTCCCCTCCTGGGCCGAGCGTCTCGTGACAGCACTAGCGTGATATGCTCATCTCCTCGCAAGACTTTTATTTCCCTAGTTTAAAACCTAGCATTGTTATTTACTAATCTATCCTTACTTAACCTAATGATGTACTACTATATATACCCTATTTGTAATAATGAAAGAGGAGAGGCCAATTATATAACCATTAGACTAGGATTAGATTAGGATAGTTTAATTTCAACCATTCCACTTAAATCTTTCCTTAATCATTTTTGTTCAAGTATTGTTATTATTGGGCAATTGAAGATTATTGGGTTATTATTGGAGATAATCTGTAACACTACGGATTTTATAGGTTGGTACTCGACCGAGTATGGCCTACTCGGTCGAGCAAGGTGTGTTGGGTATTCTGTTTGGCTACTGCCCAGAAATACTCGGCCGAGTATGGGTAATATTCGACCGAGTAGAGGATACTCGGCCGAGTATACTCTATACTCGACCGAGTATCCGGTTTGAAGGGTAATATTTTCCGCGGTTGATTTAGAAAGGACTAGAGTTATATTGAGACGCATTTTACAGTTTCTAAACATTTTACAAAACCTAAACTACAAAACGTAACTCTAATCCTCTCCAAATCTCCCTCTCATTTGCGTGGATTGTTCGTGAGTCTAACGAATCTTGCCTTGCGTCGATTATGTCTGTAAGTCTCTGATTTCATGAGTCTCATTAAGTTGTCTTTTAGGGTTTTGCCCTAATTATTGTTTTGGGTTAATTTGGGGGTTTAGGGTTTGGTCATTATATGTGTGTTGATTGTTGATTAAAATTGTTGTAGGTGATGATGTGGTAATTGCTATGCATATTGTATGATTGATTAGAGCATATCACATTGTGAAAAGGTAGGGTTTCCCTACTCAGTTACTGTTAATTGATTTAAGACTGTGCTTGTGTTGTAATTGTTGTTATCTGTTGATCATCGGAGTATGGGTGTTGTGATGACGGTGGTGATGTGGTTGTGTTGTGACGGTTGTGGTGTTGTGACATTTTGTGATCTTTGTGGTGTTTGTGTGATTGTAGTGGAGTCACTTGCGGGAGTGGCTTCACACCCTAGTTCGCCCTCCGTGGAACACGTCACGGGAGGGGATGTGCACATTAAGGGACAGGGATTGTTAGTCGCTCGTTGATGAGCTGGACTTGGTGGGGATGGGCTGCGGTCACCCACTGGCGGAGTGGATTACCTGTTGCGATGGGTAATCTGGCAGGGCTACACACTTCGGTGTGTAGTCGGTTACTATGGAGGATGATCAGTCGGTTACATTGTTTGTTTGTCTTACATTGATTGAATGGTACTGACCCCGTTGTTATTGTTTTGTAAAACCTGCGGTGATCCATTCGGGGATGGTGAGCAGACTTGACAGGAATTGCATGTGGTGAGCCTGGGCGGTCATGGGGAAGTTGTCATCACCAGTTGTAGTATCACAGTCACGAGTCTTAGCTATGATTTTGTAGTTGTCCTCAGTTGTATTCACTTTATTGGTTTTCGTTTGGAATTGAATTGTTGTAAACATTAATACTTTACAGTACTTCTAATAAATGTGTTTAGGACGGACGCTTTTGATATATACTAACCTCGGGCAACCGAGATGGTAACAGCCTTTCATGCTTGGGTAGTCCTGGTAAGGTACCTTGGTATGAGGGGTGTTACAAAGTGGTATCAGAGACGAAGATTCTGGCACCTAAAACTAATGAACCCAATGAACTTAGGGAGTCTAAATAAAATGAACCCGGGGAGAGTTGTTTGGAGCTACCGCAAAGACTTGGGAGACGTCCCGAAGTCGCATTAAGGCCCTTACGATCTCAAGCCGGTCACATGGGGGGAAACTGTTGTATGTTTGAGTCATGTGTGTTTGATATTTATAGTTTGAATCTTGTGCATGGTTGGATGAAATGATGAAAGAAATGGAATGTGATAGTTGTTGAAAGATGTATCGAGGATTGTTGATTTTAAACTTTGAGCATGAATATGTTGGCATGTTAAGTGTTGGAGCATGGTAAAATATGAAAGGTGAATTGTGAATTCGTATCTGATTAATATTGAGCATGGAGAATGTGATCATGTTACCTGTTTAATACAATCTTGAGCATGAAGTATGGTAGTGGTACATATGCATATGAACATGATGATGATAATGCTTTATTGTTGGTAGTAGCATATGGTTAAGGTCATGCGTTTATATATGTGAATGTCGTGTTTAATTTTAATGTGAGTATGATAAAAGTTCAACTACGTACTGGTTTTTAGAGGTTTTAAATTGTTATTGTTGCCTTATGTATGTCCAAGTTGTTTTGACTTACGAAACTTGATCTGTAGAAAGAACGATTACGGAAGGGTTGTCTTAAAACTGTCATAATTCGAGTTATAGAAATGATATTGCTGTAATTCCAAGTTGAGGTGATAGCTTGTCTTCTTACGATTCTAACGATAGGTCACACGCCCAAAATGACCAAGTAACGAGTGAGATATGACTATTTTACAAAAACTGGACGGTGTTGAGAACTGCGCCGATACTCGACCGAGTAGTCCCTACTCGGCCGAGTATCTTTTATACTCGACCGAGTATTCCATATTCGGCCGAGTAATCTCTCTGTGATAATACTGTTTAGCGTCTGGAGTCGTGAACTCGGCCGAGTAGTCTCATACTCGACCGAGTAAGGTCTACTCGGCCGAGTATTCCCAAGGCCGAGTATTCCCAATACTCGACCGAGTAATCCTTCTGCGACAATTGAGTTTGCTTCTGGAGTTGAAAACTCGACCGAGTAATATAGTTACTCGACCGAGTACCCTATACTCGACCTAGTATGCTATGTAATCGATTGAGTACTTCGATGGGTGGTCATTTTGAGTCGGTGGTTATGTTCTTACGGTTGTTTTGAGTCGTAAGGTAGGTATACATGTATGTTCTGGGTCTTAAAGTATTCTTTTATATGTGACGGTCTTGATACGTAAGTTACCAAATGTTATGATAGGGAGAATGCTGGCTTATGAGAGATAAGTGTTGGATAAGGAAGACATGTGTTAATGTGGTTGCCAGAAATAGTGGAAAGAGGAAAGGGAAGAATGATGAGCTAATCGAGGTAAATAACATGTTTTGTGAGATATGGTGAGTGATATAATCGTGTGTTGAGTAATATAAAGTAAGTATATATGGGCAAAGGTAATGTAAGTTTAAAGAAACGCGAGAATGAAAGATTGAGATGAGGGATATGAATAGTGGCATATTTGGATGTGTAAGGATTTATGGAGGAAGACAGCTAGGATAGAGTTGCTTAAAGATATATGTAATGTAAGGTTGTTGTAAGAAGATAGGAAAGAGAGATATATAGTGAACTTAAAGGAAGTTATGTCGCGATGTGGATTTGTAGATAGTGGCTAAGTTTGGGAAGTTGGAATATCAAGGGGTGAGCCTAGTGTGTAATTCTTTGGACAAACGGTATAAAATGAATTTTGATTTCTAGAGATGTAAAAAGGGAGATGCAATTGTTTGAACAAATAAACGTTGATTCTATGGATGGATTGGTGACAAGGGTGAGTGATAGCATAATAAGAGAATATTTATGGGAAGAAAGAGTTAGATGATATCGATATGAAATAATGAGATGTGAGTTTTGGAGCAATGAGAAGGTAACCGGAGCATTAAAGAATTAGGTAAGAGGTAATAAAGAGTTGAGTGGTTAATTGCTTTTGTCGAGTGTAAAAAGAAAAGAATGAGGGGAGTAAAGCTAAGAAAAATGTTCACCAGAGTTATGTGATATAAAGTAAGGAATCGTCGAGATGTATGATACTATCATGAGGATTTGAGTTAATGGTTATATAGGAGTTTCAGAACAACATGATTAGTAAGGAGTTTCGAGGAATTAAGTAAAGTAAAAGTTGGGTAGAGAATTTGCACGATATGAAATCTTGGTGGTGAGTCGGGTAATAATACAATTAAGAATACTATTGGGAAGAACGTTAAGGTAATTTTGTTGATGGATTTGATGTTCGTTATTAAGGATGTGAACCAAAGTTAGGAAAGAAATCGTGAGGTTTAGAGATGAGTGTAAGAGGTTGATGTCCGGACAATGGTAGTGTTATCGTTTGTGACTAGTGGTTAAGGGTAATGGTATATTAGAAAAGTAGCAATTCTAAAGAGGTTGATTTTGTAGAGACCAGGTTGATATGTACGGCTGTGAGAGAGCATAAGATGTGGTTATATGAGGCGGTTTTTAGTAGTTGAGTATTAATGGTATGGTTACATTTGGCAGGGGGTTGATGGGTATGCGAATGGGAGAATGTGTTATGAGGGGCATACGAGTTAAACTCAAGCGATAGGTAACCTTTATCGGGCGGTAACTTACGTGATCAGGATTGACTAGTTGGATGTGATTGTGGGTCTATGATGTGTATAAATGTTTGTGTGAGGTTCTGACCTCACGAGAAGCGGTATGGTGTGATAGTCATAAAGTTGTTATATGAGTGTTTGTGATATATGTTGGGTACGACAATCTAATGGAATAAGGTTCAAAAGGTAATAATTTGATTGATCTGGCATGGATAGTTAAAATCGTATGTGTATTGATGATACATGTTTATTCCGTGAAAAGGTATGGATGATATGCATGAGATTCTTGTATGTTTATTCCGTATAATATGTTGTGTTATGATCGAGTAAAGCAGTTTTGACTAAGTTTTCTTGTCCGGAGAGTTATACTGAGTCAGTGTTTGTGAGAATTATATGTGGGTGTGATGTTTATCGATGTGGTTGTTGTGCCTCGGGTAGTGATCCGGGCACGGTACTTCGTATTGTGATGCGGGCATTTTCGCGCTGCGGTTGGTGGCGGTGTTGCGATGCCGTCACCGGTTGTGGTGGAGTATACGGGGTGGTTACGATTTGAGTTTCGAAAGTACAGGCCAGTTATGCACAGATTGTTGTTTTGTTGTTGTTCTTGTGAGTTTCGGTTAGACATGTAGACTGTTGTTTTGTTTGTTGACGTTTCTTACCAGTTTCAGTTTGGGAATGAGGGTAGAGTATGATATGAAAGAGAGTTGTATATGTTTTCGTTGTTATCATGGTATAGTGATATTCTGTTGATGGGACACAGTTGTGATAGGTTGTTACAGTAATTTTGATCTTGTTCTAGATGAGGCTTTGGTAGACATGGTAATAATCGGATATATGCAAGTGATTCGTAGAACATGTGTAGTAATGATCTGATATATGCAGGTGGTTCATAATCCTTTGTTGAGACAGTGAGTGTAGGGTGTTGGGTATGTAGTGTCGTGTTAAGTTATGTATGAGTCTTGCGGTAATGAAAGAAAGGAACTTGAGGATCTAGTGTGAGTGTACGTAACGAGTGTGGATCGTGAGTTATGCTTTTGGCGATAAGAGTTTTATATAGTTTATATAGAGAGGTATGTCGTGTTGCGGCAATGTGGAAGAGTTAGAGTGTTTGTTATGATCAGGATTGTGTGGTATTGGTTAGATGGAGTGCAGAATGAGTTGAGGTATGATAACTGTTTAAGTAAGAGAGCTTTGGATATAGGAATAGTAAGTGTTTAGATTATAGGCGGGTATCTTTCACATGTGGTGGTGATGAAGATAATGAGAGAGATAGCTAAGGATCTAGTATTAGTGAGTTACGAGGACGTAACATGTGTCTTAAGAGGAGTAGGATGCGGCAAAGAGCGTTTGAGGGTTGTGCATGTCGTAATATTATTGGACGTAGAGTGTTGGTGTAGCATAAGGAATGGATGGGTGCATATAGTGGTTGATAGTGTTAAAAGGCCATGGCTTTACTTGTAGTAGTTCGATGTTTAGGAGTGTGAGAATTTTTTCGATAGTGTTGATAAAAGTGGATGATGATATTTATGAGTTCGAGAGTTTTGGCAGCTGGATGATGATGTTGATGAGTGTGAGTAAACTTCGAGGACGAAGTTCCTTTTAAGGGTGGTAGAATGTAACATTCTGTTTCGATGGTTGATCTTGTTTTGTGGATTGTCTTGGTATTGAGTTGCTAGTGAGTGTTATGGAAGTGAGACAAGGTTGGCAACGTTATATTGTGGTTATTCGATAATATTATGGAGTCAATATCGAGAGGATATGTTAACTAGTAAGAGTGGTTGGTGGAGTTAATGTTAGGTGTTCATGTTTTATAGATTGGGTTGGAACTTTGGGGACGAAGTTCTTTTTAAGGGGGGAAGATTGTAACACTACGGATTTTATAGGTTGGTACTCGACCGAGTATGGCCTACTCGGTCGAGCAAGGTGTGTTGGGTATTCTGTTTGGCTACTGCCCAGGAATACTCGGCCGAGTATGGGTAATACTCGACCGTGTAGATGATACTCGGCCGAGTATACTCTATACTCGACCGAGTATCCGGTTTGAAGGGTAATATTTTCCGCGGTCGATTTAGAAAGGACTAGAGTTATATTGAGACGCATTTTACAGTTTCTAAACATTTTACAAAACCTAAACTACACAACGTAACTCTAATCCTCTCCAAATATCCCTCTCATTTGCGTGGATTGTTCGTGAGTCTAACGAATCTTGCCTTGCGTCGATTATGTCTGTAAGTCTCTGATTTCATGAGTCTCATTAAGTTGTCTTTTAGGGTTTTGCTCTAATTATTGTTTTGGGTTAATTTGGGGGTTTAGGGTTTGGTCATTATATGTGTGTTGATTGTTGATTATAATTGTTGTAGGTGATGATGTGGTAATTGCTATGCATATTGTATGATTGATTAGAGCATATCGGATTGCGAAAAGGTAGGGTTTCCCTACCCAGTTACTGTTAATTGTTTTAAGACTGTGCTTGTGTTGTAATTGTTGTTATCTGTTGATCACCGGAGTATGGGTGTTGTGATGACGGTGGTGATGTGGTTGTGTTGTGACGGTTGTGGTGTTGTGACAGCTGTGATGCTGTGGTGTTGTGTGATTGTGGTGGAGTCACTTGCGGGAGTGGCTTCACACCCTAGTTCGCCCTCCGTGGACCCCGTCACGGGAGGGGATGTGCACATTAAGGGACAGGGATTGTTAGTCGCTCGTTGATGAGCTGGACTTGGTGGGGATGGGTGCGGTCACCCCTTTGGCGGAGTGGATTACATTGCGATGGGTAATGGCGGGGCTACACACTTCGGTGTGTAGTCGGTTACTATGGAGGATGATCAGTCGGTTACATTGTTTGTTTGTCTTACATTGATTGAATGGTACTGACCCCGTTGTTGTTGTTTTATAAAACCTGCGGTGATCCATTCGGGGATGGTGAGCAGACTTGACAGGTATTGCATGTGGTGAGCCTGGGCGGTCATGGGGAAGTTGTCATCACCAGTTGTAGTATCACAGTCACGAGTCTTAGCTATGATTTTGTAGTTGTCCTCAGTTGTATTCACTTTATTGGTTTTAGTTTGGAATTGGATTGTTGTAAACAATAATACTTTACAGTACTTCTAATAAATGTGTTTAGGACGGACGCTTTTGATATATACTAACCTCGGGCAACCGAGATGATAACAACCTTTCATGCTTGGGTAGTCCTGGTAAGGTACCTTGGTATGAGGGGTGTTACATAATCGAGGAAGAAGAAGAAGAGCAGGAGTAGTGGCAGCCTCTGGAAGAGGCGCACCATATGCTGTGATTTTTCGAAGAGGCGCATCAGCTAATGTGTTACTTCTCGACGTTAGTCCTCCGCTGTTTTGTAAATACGGTTTTAAAAAATGAATTTTAAGATGGTTTTGAACGTGCTTCTGATATAAACCTACATTAATGATACAAAATAAAAGTACAATAAATAAAATGGGATTTTATATCCTCAGACTTACATGTCTGACGAAACGAGATTGACTAAAGTTAACGTTTAGTGATTGTTCGACTCGAATATGTGATGTGACTCTTTTTTGTGTACTTTTTTGCGCACACTGAGGAACAATCCAAGTGGCTTAGGCAGAAGACGAGCGGATCCTCCTCTCATGATCCGAGCGTCCCGTGCATAAGACGCTCGTCTCCCTCTCCTTACAATCCGAGCGTCTCACCTCCTGGGCCGAGCGTCTCGTGACAGCACTAGCGTGATATGCTCATCTCCTCGCAAGACTTGGATTTCCCTAGTTTAAAACCTAGCATTGTTATTTACTAATCTATCCTTAGTTAACCTAATGATGTACTACTATATATACCCCATTTGTAATAATGAAAGAGGAGAGGCCAATTAGACAACCATTAGACTAGGATTAGATTAGGATAGTTTAATTTCAACCATTCCACTTAAATCTTTCCTTAATCATTTTTGTTCAAGTATTGTTATTATTGGGCAATTGAAGATTATTGGGTTATTATTGGAGATAATCGAGGAAGAAGAAGAAGAGCAGGAGTAGTGGCAACCTCTGGAAGAGGCGCACCATATGCTGTGATTCTTCGAAGAGATGCATCAGCTAATGTGTTTCTTCTCGACGTCTGTCCTCCGCTGTTTTGTAAATACGGTTTTAAAAAATGGATTTTAAGATGGTTTTGAACGTGATTCTTATATAAACCTACATTAATGATACAAAATAAAAGTACAATAAATAAAATGGGATTTTACATCCTCAGACTTACATGTCTGACGAAACGAGATTGACTAAAGTTAACGTTTAGTGATTGCTCGACACGAGTATGTGATGTGACTCTTTTTTGGGTACCTTTTTGCGCACACTGAGGAACAATCCAAGTGGCTTAGGCAGAAGACGAGCGGATCCTCCTCTCATGATCCGAGCGTCCCGTGCATAAGACGCTCATCTCCCTCTCCTTACAATCCGAGCGTCTCACCTCCTGGGCCGAGCGTCTCGTGACAGCACTAGCGTGATATGCTCATCTCCTCGCAAGACTTGCATTTCCCTAGTTTAAAACCTAGCATTGTTATTTACTAATCTATCCTTACTTAACCTAATGATGTACTACTATATATACCCCATTTGTAATAATGAAAGAGGAGAGGCCAATTAGACAACCATTAGACTAGGATTAGATTAGGATAGTTTAATTTCAACCATTCCACTTAAATCTTTCCTTAATCATTTTTGTTCAAGTATTGTTATTATTGGGCAATTGAAGATTATTGGGTTATTATTGGAGAAAATCGAGGAATAAGAAGAAGAGCAGGAGTAGCTGCACCCTCTGGAAGAGGCGCACCATAAACTGTGATTCTGCGAAGAGGCGCATCAGCTAATGTGTTTGTTCTTGACGTCAGTCCTCCGCTGTTTTGTAAATACGGTTTTAAAAAATGGATTTTAAGATGGTTTTGAACGTGCTTCTTATATAAACCTACATTAATGATACAATTGCGCACACTGAGGAACAATCCAAGTGGCTTAGGCAGAAGACGAGCGGATCCTCCTCTCATGATCTGAGCGTCCCGTGCATAAGACGCTCATCTCCCTCTCCTTACAATCCGAGCGTCTCCCCTCCTCGGCCGAGCGTCTCGTGACAGCACTAGCGTGATATGCTCATCTCCTCGCAAGACTTTTATTTCCCTAGTTTAAAACCCAGCATTGTTATTTACTAATCTATCCTTACTTAACCTAATGATGTACTACTATATATATCCCATTTGTAATAATGAAAGAGGAGAGGCCAATTAGACAACCATTAGACTAGGATTAGATTAGGATAGTTTAATTTCAACCATTCCACTTAAATCTTTCCTTAATCATTTTTGTTCAAGTATTGTTATTATTGGGCAATTGAAGATTATTGGGTTATTATTGGAGAAAATCGAGGAAGAAGAAGAAGAGCAGGAGTAGCGGCAGCCTCTGGAAGAGGCGCACCATATGCTGTGATTCTTCGAAGAGGCGCATCAGCTAATGTGTTTCTTCTTGACGTCAGTCCTCCGCTGTTTTGTAAATACGGTTATAAAAATGGATTTTAAGATGGTTTTGAACGTGCTTCTGATATAAACCTACATTAATGATACAAAATAAAAGTACAATAAATAAAATGGGATTTTACATCCTCAGGCTTACATATATGACGAAACGAGATTGACTAAAGTTAACGTTTAGTGATTGCTCGACTCGAATATGTGATGTGACTCTTTTTTGGGTACTTTTTTGCGCACACTGAGGAACAATCCAAGTGGCTTAGGCAGAAGACGAGCGGATCCTCCTCTCATGATCCGAGCGTCCCGTGCATACGACGCTCGTCTCCCTCTCCTTACAATCCGAGCATCTCCCCTCCTGGGCCGAGCGTCTCGTGACAGCACTAGCGTGATATGCTTATCTCCTCGCAAGACTTTTATTTCCCTAGTTTAAAACCCAGCATTGTTATTTACTAATCTATCCTTACATAACCTAATGATGTACTACTATATATACCCCATTTGTAATAATGAAAGAGGAGAGGCTACTTAGACAACCATTAGACTAGGATTAGATTAGGATAGTTTAATTTCAACCATTCCACTTAAATCTTTCCTTAATCATTTTTGTTCAAGTATTGTTATTATTGGGCAATTGAAGATTATTGGGTTATTATTGGAGATAATCGAGGAAGAAGAAGAAGAGCAGGAGTAGTGGCAGCCTCTAGAAGAGGCGCACCATATGCTGTGATTCTTCGAAGAGGCGCATCAGCTAATGTGTTTCTTCTTGACGTCAGTCCTCCGCTGTTTTGTAAATACTGTTTTAAAAAATGGATTTTAAGATGGTTTTGAACGTGCTTCTGATATAAACCTACATTAATGATACAAAATAAAAGTACAATAAATAAAATGGGATTTTACATCCTCAGACTTACATGTCCGATTTAAACGAGATTGACTAAAGTTAACGTTTAGTGATTGCTCGACTCGAATATGTGATGTGACCCTTTTTTGCGTACTTTTTTGCGCACACTGAGGAACAATCCAAGTGGCTTAGGCAGAAGACGAGCGGATCCTCCTCTCATGATCCGAGCATCCCGTGCATGAGATGCTCATCTCCCTCTCCTTACAATCCGAGCGTCTCCCCTCCTGGGCCGAGCGTCTCGTGACAGCACTAGCGTGATATGCTCATCTCCTCGCAAGACTTTTATTTCCCTAGTTTAAAACCTAGCGTTGTTATTTACTAATCAATCCTTACTTAACCTAATGATGTACTACTATATATACCCCATTTGTAATAATGAAAGAGGAGAGGCCAATTAGACAACCATTAGACTAGGATTAGATTAGGATAGTTTAATTTCAACCATTCCACTTAAATCTTTCCTTAATCATTTTTGTTCAAGTATTGTTATTATTGGGCAATTGAAGATTATTGGGTTATTATTGGAGATAATCGAGGAAGAAGAAGAAGAGCAGGAGTAGTGGCAGCCTCTAGAAGAGGCGCACCATATGCTGTGATTCTTCGAAGAGGCGCATCAGCTAATGTGTTTCTTCTTGACGTCAGTCCTCCGCTGTTTTGTAAATACTGTTTTAAAAAATGGATTTTAAGATGGTTTTGAACGTGCTTCTGATATAAACCTACATTAATGATACAAAATAAAAGTACAATAAATAAAATGGGATTTTACATCCTCAGACTTACATGTCTGACGAAACGAGATTGACTAAAGTTAACGTTTAGTGATTGCTCGACTCGAATATGTGATGTGACCCTTTTTTGCGTACTTTTTTGCGCACACTGAGGAACAATCCAAGTGGCTTAGGCAGAAGACGAGCGGATCCTCCTCTCATGATCCGAGTGTCCCGTGCATAAGACGCTCGTCTCCCTCTCCTTACAATCCGAGCGTCTCCCCTCCTGGGCCGAGCGTCTCGTGACAGCACTAGCGTCATATGCTCATCTCCTCGCAAGACTTTTATTTCCCTAGTTTAAAACCTAGCGTTGTTATTTACTAATCAATCCTTACTTAACCTAATGATGTACTACTATATATACCCCATTTGTAATAATGAAAGAGGAGAGGCCAATTAGACAACCATTAGACTAGGATTAGATTAGGATAGTTTAATTTCAACCATTCCACTTAAATCTTTCCTTAATCATTTTTGTTCAAGTATTGTTATTATTGGGCAATTGAAGATTATTGGGTTATTATTGGAGAAAACCGAGGAAGAAGAAGAAGAGAAGGAGTAGCGGCAGCCTCTGGAAGAGGCGCACCATATGCTGTGATTCTTCGAAGAGGCGCATCAGCTAATGTGTTTCTTCTCGACGTCAGTCCTCCGCTGTTTTGTAAATACGGTTTTAAAAAATGGATTTTAAGATGGTTTTGAACGTGCTTCTGATATAAACCTACATTAATGATGCAAAATAAAAGTACAATAAATATAATGGGATTTTACATCCTCAGACTTACATGTCTGATGAAACGAGATTGACTAAAGTTAACGTTTAGTGATTGCTCGACTCGAATATGTGATGTGACTCTTTTTTGCGTACATTTTTGCTCACACTGAGGAACAATCCAAGTGGCTTAGGCAGAAGACGAGCGGATCCTCCTCTCATGATCCGAGCGTCCCGTGCAAAAGACGCTCGTCTCCCTCTCCTTACAATCCGAGCGTCTCACCTCCTGGGCCGAGCGTCTCGTGACAGCACTAGCGTGATATGCTCATCTCCTCGCAAGACTTGCATTTCCTTAGTTTAAAACCTATCATTGTTATTTACTAATCTATCCTTACTTAACCTAATGATGTACTACTATATATATCCCATTTGTAATAATGAATGAGGAGAGGCCAATTAGACAACCATTAGACTAGGATTAGATTAGGATAGTTTAATTTCAACCATTCCACTTAAATCTTTCCTTAATCATTTTTGTTCAAGTATTGTTATTATTGGACAATTGAAGATTATTGGGTTATTATTGGAGAAAACCGAGGAAGAAGAAGAAGAGAAGGAGTAGCGTCAACCTCTGGAAGAGGTGCACCATATGCTGTGATTCTTCGAAGAGGCGCATCAGCTAATGTGTTTCTTCTCGACGTCAGTCCTCCGCTATTTTGTAAATACGGTTTTAAAAAATGGATTTTAAGATGGTTTTGAACGTGCTTCTGATATAAACCTACATTAATGATGCAAAATAAAAGTACAATAAATAAAATGGGATTTTACATCCTCAGACTTACATGTCTGACGAAACGAGATTGACTAAAGTTAACGTTTAGTGATTGCTCGACTCGAATATGTGATGTGACTCTTTTTTGCGTACTTTTTTGCTCACACTGAGGAACAATCCAAGTGGCTTAGGCAGAAGACGAGCGGATCCTCCTCTCATGATCCGAGTGTCCCGTGCATAAGACGCTCGTCTCCCTCTCCTTACAATCCGAGCGTCTCCCCTCCTGGGCCGAGCGTCTCGTGACAGCACTAGCGTCATATGCTCATCTCCTCGCAAGACTTTTATTTCCCTAGTTTAAAACCTAGCGTTGTTATTTACTAATTAATCCTTACTTAACCTAATGATGTACTACTATATATACCCCATTTGTAATAATGAAAGAGGAGAGGCCAATTAGACAACCATTAGACTAGGATTAGATTAGGATAGTTTAATTTCAACCATTCCACTTAAATCTTTCCTTAATCATTTTTGTTCAAGTATTGTTATTATTGGGCAATTGAAGATTATTGGGTTATTATTGGAGAAAACCGAGGAAGAAGAAGAAGAGAAGGAGTAGCGGCAGCCTCTGGAAGAGGCGCACCATATGCTGTGATTCTTCGAAGAGGCGCATCAGCTAATGTGTTTCTTCTCGACGTCAGTCCTCCGCTGTTTTGTAAATACGGTTTTAAAAAATGGATTTTAAGATGGTTTTGAACGTGCTTCTGATATAAACCTACATTAATGATGCAAAATAAAAGTACAATAAATATAATGGGATTTTACATCCTCAGACTTACATGTCTGATGAAACGAGATTGACTAAAGTTAACGTTTAGTGATTGCTCGACTCGAATATGTGATGTGACTCTTTTTTGCGTACATTTTTGCTCACACTGAGGAACAATCCAAGTGGCTTAGGCAGAAGACGAGCGGATCCTCCTCTCATGATCCGAGCGTCCCGTGCAAAAGACGCTCGTCTCCCTCTCCTTACAATCCGAGCGTCTCACCTCCTGGGCCGAGCGTCTCGTGACAGCACTAGCGTGATATGCTCATCTCCTCGCAAGACTTGCATTTCCTTAGTTTAAAACCTATCATTGTTATTTACTAATCTATCCTTACTTAACCTAATGATGTACTACTATATATACCCCATTTGTAATAATGAAAGAGGAGAGGCCAATTAGACAACCATTAGACTAGGATTAGATTAGGATAGTTTAATTTCAACCATTCCACTTAAATCTTTCCTTAATCATTTTTGTTCAAGTATTGTTATTATTGGGCAATTGAAGATTATTGGGTTATTATTGGAGAAAACCGAGGAAGAAGAAGAAGAGAAGGAGTAGCGTCAACCTCTGGAAGAGGTGCACCATATGCTGTGATTCTTCGAAGAGGCGCATCAGCTAATGTGTTTCTTCTCGACGTCAGTCCTCCGCTATTTTGTAAATACGGTTTTAAAAAATGGATTTTAAGATGGTTTTGAACGTGCTTCTGATATAAACCTACATTAATGATGCAAAATAAAAGTACAATAAATATAATGGGATTTTACATCCTCAGACTTACATGGCTGACGAAACGAGATTGACTAAAGTTAACGTTTAGTGATTGCTCGACTCGAATATGTGATGTGACTCTTTTTTGCGTACATTTTTGCTCACACTGAGGAACAATCCAAGTGGCTTAGGCAGAAGACGAGCGGATCCTCCTCTCATGATCCGAGCGTCCCGTGCATAAGACGCTCGTCTCCCTCTCCTTACAATCCGAGCGTCTCCCCTCCTGGGCCGAGCGTCTCGTGACAGCCACTAGCGTCATATGCTCATCTCCTCGCAAGACTTTTATTTCCCTAGTTTAAAACCTAGCGTTGTTATTTACTAATTAATCCTTACTTAACCTAATGATGTACTACTATATATACCCCATTTGTAATAATGAAAGAGGAGAGGCCAATTAGACAACCATTAGACTAGGATTAGATTAGGATAGTTTAATTTCAACCATTCCAGTTAAATCTTTCCTTAATCATTTTTGTTCAAGTATTGTTATTATTGGGCAATTGAAGATTATTGGGTTATTATTGGAGAAAACCGAGGAAGAAGAAGAAGAGAAGGAGTAGCGGCGGCCTCGGAAGAGGCGCACCATATGCTGTGATTCTTCGAAGAGGCGCATCAGCTAATGTGTTTCTTCTCGACGTCAGTCCTCCGCTGTTTTGTAAATACGGTTTTAAAAAATGGATTTTAAGATGGTTTTGAACGTGCTTCTGATATAAACCTACATTAATGATGCAAAATAAAAGTACAATAAATATAATGGGATTTTACATCCTCAGACTTACATGGCTGACGAAACGAGATTGACTAAAGTTAACGTTTAGTGATTGCTCGACTCGAATATGTGATGTGACTCTTTTTTGCGTACATTTTTGCTCACACTGAGGAACAATCCAAGTGGCTTAGGCAGAAGACGAGCGGATCCTCCTCTCATGATCCGAGCGTCCCGTGCATAAGACGCTCGTCTCCCTCTCCTTACAATCCGAGCGTCTCACCTCCTGGGCCGAGCGTCTCGTGACAGCACTAGCGTGATATGCTCATCTCCTCGCAAGACTTGCATTTCCTTAGTTTAAAACCTATCATTGTTATTTACTAATCTATCCTTACTTAACCTAATGATGTACTACTATATATACCCCATTTGTAATAATGAATGAGGAGAGGCCAATTAGACAACCATTAGACTAGGATTAGATTAGGATAGTTTAATTTCAACCATTCCACTTAAATCTTTCCTTAATCATTTTTGTTCAAGTATTGTTATTATTGGGCAATTGATAATTATTGGGTTATTATTGGAGAAAATCGAGGAAGAAGAAGAAGAGCAGGAGTAGCGGCAGCCTCTGAAAGAGGCGCACCATATGCTGTGATTCTTCGAAGAGGCGCATCAGCTAATGTGTTTCTTCTCGACGTCAGTCCTCTGCTGTTTTCTAAATACGGTTTTAAAAAATGGATTTTAAGATGGTTTTGAACGTGCTTCTGATATAAACCTACATTAATGATACAAAATAAAAGTACAATAAATAAAATGGGATTTTACATCCTCAGACTTACATGTCCGATTTAAACGAGATTGACTAAAGTTAACGTTTAGTGATTGCTCGACTCGAATATGTGATGTGACTCTTTTTTGCGTACTTTTTTGCGCACACTGAGGAACAATCCAAGTGGCTTAGGCAGAAGACGAGCGAATCCTCCTCTCATGATCCGAGCGTCCCGTGCATAAGATGCTCGTCTCCCTCTCCTTACAATCCGAGCGTCTCCCCTCCTGGGCCGAGCGTCTCGTGACAGCACTAGCGTGATATGCTCATCTCCTCGCAAGACTTTTATTTCCCTAGTTTAAAACCTAGCGTTGTTATTTACTAATCAATCCTTACTTAACCTAATGATGTACTACTATATATACCCCATTTGTAATAATGAAAGAGGAGAGGCCAATTAGACAACCATTAGACTAGGATTAGATTAGGATAGTTTAATTTCAACCATTCCACTTAAATCTTTCCTTAATCATTCTTGTTCAAGTATTGTTATTATTGGGCAATTGAAGATTATTGGGTTATTATTGGAGAAAACCGAGGAAGAAGAAGAAGAGAAGGAGTAGCGGCAACCTCTGGAAGAGGCGCACCATATGCTGTGATTCTTCGAAGAGGCGCATCAGCTAATGTGTTTCTTCTCGACGTCAGTCCTCCGCTGTTTTGTAAATACGGTTTTAAAATAAAATACAATAAATAAAATGGGATTTTACATCCTCAGACTTACATGTCTGACGAAACGAGATTGACTAAAGTTAACGTTTAGTGATTGCTCGACTCGAATATGTGACGTGACTCTTTTTTGCGTACTTTTTTGCTCACACTGAGGAACAATCCAAGTGGCTTAGGCAGAAGACGAGCGGATCCTCCTTTCATGATCCGAGCGTCCCGTGCATAAGACGCTCATCTCCCTTTCCTTACAATCCGAGCGTCTCCCCTCCTGGGCCGAGCATCTCGTTACAGCACTAGCGTGATATGCTCATCTCCTCGCAAGACTTGCATTTCCCTAGTTTAAAACCTAGCATTGTTATTTACTAATCTATCCTTACTTAACCTAATTATGTACTACTATATATACCCCATTTGTAATAATGAAAGAGGAGAGGCCAATTAGACAACCATTATACTAGGAGTAGATTAGGATAGTTTAATTTCAACCATTCCACTTAAATCTTTCCTTAGTCATTTTTGTTCAAGTATTGTTATTATTGGGCAATTGAAGATTATTGGGTTATTATTAGAGAATTGACAACTCTTCATCAATCAAGTTCTCTTCTTTTATTCTTTGCTTTATTATTTGGAATCATCTTCATAGGTATAATTCCCTTTTACTCTTGTTTTATTATTTTTAATCATTTTCATTCATTCATCATGTTTTGCTTTGTTAATATGATTGACAACCTTATTAGCATGTTGTACTTGAGAATCAGTGAGTAGTCTTTTAGCTAGGATTAATGGGAAATTAGGGGAAACCAACATGGGAAAGGTTCATGCTTAATCTAATATGTTTTCATAATTAATTTGCTTGCTTGTTGAGATCTCAACTTATGCACATGTTATGTTTGATGAAATGCTAAGCCTATGAATCCTTGCATTTCTTATCCATCACCTATCTCTTCAATGAGACTTGTAAGACATAAACCACCTCGAGCCTTATTAGACCATGCATAAAGTTGAATAGGAAGAGACTAAGTCGACTTGTAGGTGTTGTACAATCTAATCGATTCGGCTCCGGGACCTAAATCTTCCTAGGGATTCTAAGATATACACTAGCTTGATCCCATCACAACAATAATTGCTTGCTTATAACTTGAGAGTATGATTGTATGATCAATTCCCATGTATTCCCCTATGAACCCATGATATCCTAGCACTTTTAATCATTTGTTTACATCCAAACCAATTGTGACACTAGCATAAATTGAGATAGATAGACCTAGAACCCAAAGCACATCGTCCCATGGATCGACCTCGACTTAACCACTAACTAGTTATTTGTTGAGAAATATAAATGTGTTTGATTAGGAGACACGATGACACCTTCCATCAATATGGGTGGAGAGTGCCCTTGTTAAAGGATTTAAAAGATTGATTAAGTTGATTAAGTGGAGTTGTTCAAATTGGTCGGTTTATGCAACTTGACTGGGACTCAGAATGATCAGAGCTTACGTGATCGATTGATCAAGCACGTAGGCGTCGAAAGCAATAGCTTAGCCTAGAATTCAAATAGAGAAGAGAAGGGCGGACCTCGCGTGCAAAATATGGATTGAACAATTAGCAGGAACTGTGACCCTTGGAAGAGGCGCAGCACCTGCTGTGTCATTTCCCCAGAGGTTTCCTCCGCAGCAAGAAAGATTTCCGCGTTTTTTTATGGAATTTCGGTAGATATACACTTCCTTATTATGTGAAACACAATATGTGGAAGATGTTTCCATAAACAAAATGGAATTTAATTAGGAATAAATATCCCTAGAATTCTAGAACGCTCCGGAATATTCTGATTCGGCATTTAAACGGTTTTTAGAAAATCAAGCGATTTTTGACCTGGACTCCAAATGAACTCTAATTACTGTCAAAACGACCGTATCAGCGCGTAGATGACGGCCATGAGGTTGACTCGAGTGTTTGAGCTATCACTTGTCGATGAACTTACAAACTGTCCTAAAATCATTCCCTGTATCAAACATGCGGCCCAATCATCACTGGGTGGTTGGCGGAAGGGGTAGAAATAAGGTATCTACACATTTGCATTTGTTTTGCATTCACGTTTATTGCAATGTCTTTTATTTCAAAAAAAAAATGAAAAATTCAAAAAAATTAGAAAATTCAAAAATTCAAAAAAAAAATCACGTTTATTTTTGCATATATATTGAGTCGGAATGGTGTATTTCAATGATGAAATTGCACTGCATTTAGTCCTTTTACTTAAGTCTTGTAATAGCTAAGTATCTTTTAGCATAGTCATTTTGCATAATCTACGTGTCTATGTTGAAATTTAGCTGAACGAATAGACTTGACTTGATATTTTGGCAACCTACTTATAAATTCTACGTTTTAGAGCCTTTAAACTGGTGTCATTCATGACCAGTTTATGTAAGATTGTGAGTAGTTACTCCTTGCATAACATGTAACATTAATTTGCACAAGTATGAAATTCAATTGCTTATTGCCTGCATACATTCGGGTTAGTGGTTGGTGTCACATGCAGAGAGGTGTTTACATTCCTTTTTCTTCCATTTTTACTCATTAACTCCACATTTAGCCAAATTTGCATTTTGACCCCTTAACTACACCCAAACTTAGCCTGTCTTGTCAAGCTAGTTTAGTTTGTTTTTGCGGGTATATTGTTTATTGTGCCAAATTTGGTTTGCATTGAAAAGTTGGGAGTTGGTATTTTGGAGAAGGAGAAAAAAAAAGAAGTTGAAAAAAGAAAAGAAAATGAAAACAAAAAAACAGAAAAACCGAGAAGAAAAAGAAAGAAAAAAATGGAAAAAGAGTTTGAATAATATTGGTTTTGCTCCTATACTCTTATTTTATCTTATGAGGAGTTGTTTGCTTTTGGTTTAGTGAGTTTTTATGCCAAACAAAGGCATTTGTGCTTAATTTTGATGGTCTTGAAGCGGATATGGTTTATTTGGTTTTTTAGGATACTAGCTTGGCTTATACCCTCACATTTCCAAAATGTTTTGCCTCTTCTTACCCATTGCCTTACTTTTCCAAACTTTTGTAAGCCCTCGGCATGTGATAGGACCTCGTTGGATGGAGTGTATGTATACGGTAGCTAGAATTGTCTATCATACTAGATTGCATGCATGTTTATGTGGGTCGTAGTTAGGTGAGCGACTTTTTATTCTTTCTCTCTTACTTATAGCTGCTTACCCTTTGCTTCATGAGAGAAGAGTGACCCGTGAGAGTCCATTTTTAAAGGTCTAGCAAGGTCGACGGTTCAGCTTTATTATAAACATCTTATAACTCATTTGCATTTGACAGTTTTTGCAATAAGTGTTAGTTTCTTGCATTAAATTGGTTTAGGTGGACAATTTGTAGCTGGCTCTGAGTTTTCATTCCGTTCCATTAAGTTAGTTGCATATAGTTTACTTGGAGACAAGCAATGGTTTGGTTTGGGGAGGTTTGACGCGTGCATTTCATATAGTCTTTTTAAGGCTTATTTGCACACATTTCTATGTGTTTTACGTAGTATTATGCTACAAATGTCCCCCGAATCGTATACTTTGGTTTGCTTTGTCTTATTGGCAGCAATGTACCAAAGAGGACGGAATTGAGCCTTTTACTGTCCCTTTAGCTTGCATTTAGGAGATGAGTAGATTTGGAGCGGAAATACTTCTGCCTTGGGATGCGTGAAGTCGTCTTGGAAGCTAAATCAACGTCCCATGGCTGGTTCAGTGGTAGATCCTTCAATCGAGAGCTTTTCATGGCTAAACTGCTCGATCGAGACCTTTTTTATGGTGAACAGTCCTCGATCGAACTCCTGCTATGTTCGATCGAGAAGTGGCTTTTTGGTGTTCCTCAATCGAGTAGTTTTTATACTCGATCGAGAGGTTTCTGCTGGAAGTTGGTCGATCGAGTAGTCTTAAAGTGCTCGATCGAACACTTTTTGATTTGACGCAAGATTTTATTACGTAAACCTTATTTACTTAATATCTTAGTTATCATATTTAGGTTAATAAATATCTTGCCTATAAATAGGAGAGACTTAATTAGGTTTAGGTATCTTTTAATCTTTTTCATTAATCTTTAATCAGTCATTAATTTCAGTACTCAGACTCTTGTTCAACGTTGCTTGCTATTTCTCGGATCTTCGATTTGTGTAATTTCTTTACTCTCTTTTATCATAATTTAATTCCTTTTTGCAACATTTAATCTCTTGTCTCTTAATCGCTGTTAGGTTGTTAGATTTAATATTTAGTTTATGCAATTTCCTTTTATTCATCTTTATACCATGTTTATTATGGTTTTATTCATCGTTATTAGTTTTATCATCTTTATGAGTAGCTAAATTCCTTATTGCTAGGATTAGGGGAGCCATGATAGTAAAACAATGATGCGATAATTAGTTTAGGAGGTTTTAATGTGAGAATTGTCTTATAGCAATATATTAGTAATTACTAGGTTGAGTGCACGCAACTATATTAATTAATCCGGTTAAATTCAGACCTAGATCTGAAGATTGGAATGAATAAACCTGTTATGAACAATAGACTACCCTAATCAGAGCGGAAGCTATTTAGGTAGAATCTAGGGCGGATAGGAGACCGAAAGGACTTTTCCACTACCCTTCTCACATCAGACCGACTGACCTTATCTTTAGCTGATTTGCGTAATATCATGTTGAACCGACATCCTAGCATCTTTCTCTCTATTTAATCACATCCTATTTCATTCTTATTAGTTTTGATTGTTGTTTCTCTTATTGCTTTAAATTCAGTTCATTAGTTTAGTTAAAACAAATCAATCAAAACCCCCCATTTTGTGACCGTAGACAGACTAGATAACAAGTAGATAGTGACCGACTCCCTGTGGATACAATACCCTGCTTACCTCTACTGCATAAGTTTAGGCTGGTTAGGTTTATTTTTGATAGGTTGCGATAGCCGTGTCAAAGATCATTACATTGTTGATGTTCTATCAGAATTGCTTCATTTTCCTGTTAAACTCCATAGTTTACACTCCAAATTGGTACCAAGAGTCAGGTAATAACACAATTCCACCTTTTGTGTTAGTCTTGGGTTGAGAGAATAGTGTGTTCATTATCCCTAACTACTTTTAAAAACACAAAAAAATAACCATGAGTGAAGAAAGAATGGCAGGAATTGAAATAAGGATTGAACAATTAGCAGGAACTGTCAATGTGATGGTTAATGCTATGAATGCTGTCATAGAAAGGATCCCAAACCCTGATCCAAGGAGAAGACCACCTGGTAGAGGCAGAGGCAGGGCCAGAGGGTTTCATATGGGAGCAGGAAGAGGATAGCCACATCATAAAGAGGATTATGGCTCAGATTCATATGAGAGTATCAGGACAAAAGAGGAGGCGCTTAAGCAGACAGATAAGCATCTAAAGGTAGAAATTCCTAGTTTTTTTGGTAGTGTTAACCCTGATGACTTATTAGAATGGATTAGGGTTGTTGAAAAGATATTTGAGTATAAAAACTACAATGATGCTAAGGCTTGTAAGGTTGTTGTGTTGAAATTAAAGGGGTATGTCTCACTATGGTATGATAACCTTAAACACCAGAGATTAAGGGAAGGGAAAGAACCTACTAAATCTTGGTCCAAAGTTAAAAAGAAATTATCGGATAAGTTTGTTACCAAAAACTACACTCAGAATTTGTTCATTAAGTTGTCTAAGCTTACGTAGGATGAGAGACCCCTTGAGACTTATTTAAGGGAATTTGAGCAATTAACCTTGCAATGTGAGATTAATGAGAATCCTGAGTAAAGGATTGCTAGGTTTTTGGAAGGGCTTTATAAAAACATTGCTACTAAGGTTAGGATGCAACCACTGTGGTCATATGATGATGTAGTTAACCTAGCACTCAGAATAGAAAAAATGGGGAGATCTAAACCTGCTATACCCAAAGCAATCACCAAGCATGTTTTTAAACCTTACACTTGAAGCAGGAGCTCAAGGCCAAGGCAACCAAGTTCATAGTCCAAACAACACAAGCTCATGCAATGCAATGCAAGCTCTCAAATCAACCAGTGTAGGGTCCTGCTCTAAAGAAAACTCTGAGAGTTCCAAGTCCAGCCACCAGTGGCCACCAGGGCCAACTGGTCCCATGTTTTATTAAGCACAAAAAATTTCTAGGGAGACAAGATTATTTCGTAAAAAAATCTCACAAAAACGGGCCAAATTGTAGAAGAGGACAATCCAGGAAAAGCAGAAAAGTAAATTGCTATTTCTGGCTAAACATTTGAGGACTGAAACTGTGAAGTATTTTACCTTATCTTACTAAAACAAAGATATGACCTAAATCAAGGTAAGACCTTGTTCTTACCTAAGGACAGCCAACACCAGAAACAACCAAAAGAAGCCATTAAGAAGGAGAACCTGTCACTGTCACTCAGCTGCAACTTTTTGTCCCTAGCCTGTTTTTACCTTAGTAATTTACTTTCACCTTATGAAACCTTTGTAAAATAGATCACTTATCTTTATGTATTATGTAAGCAATAAATATTGGCCTTTGTATGAGATTTCTTAGGGTTTCTTTTGTACTGAACTTGAACCAAGGCCTATATAAGAACCTTTCAGTAGTCTGTAATAGTCAGACTTTGATTAATGAACAAAAAAACTGAGATTTCTCTCAAGCTTTCCAAATCTTAATTTGTGTTGAGTCCTAGAGTTAAGTCAGGCTTAATAACACCCTCCAAGTGTTGATTAAGTACCTGTGGGTGAGTCTCATTCAATCTTGTGCTTGCCGTGGGTTGTCTGATCCTCATTGTGTGTCTTGAGTTCGATGCTTTATGTGCTTGCTGTAATTGTATCAAATTTAAGGCTTAAATTGTTAGACTAATTTCATGTGCTTGTTGTGGTCATTAGTTTGATAATTATATCCATTTTATTCCAGAAAATACCAAATGAAAAACAATCACTTTATCTTTCTACATCAGTCTGTTGTGAGAATTATTAAAATTACTTAGAGGGCTTGTAAAATCGTGAAATTTAGATCAGTGCTAGTTCATCATTTTAACTATATTATCACCAAATTTCATAATTTGTTAAGCTCATTTACTATTTTTACTAAATTACTGAAGTTTATTGCATTGCTGAGTCAGACTGTGTTTGTGGCTTGTCAGGAATTCTTCATTTATGTCAAAGCTCCATAACTTACACTGTAAATTGGTAATTAGAGCTTTGGTTATAACACAATTCCATCTTCTGTTAGTCCTGAGTGAGAGAAAGTGAGTCCATTTAACCTACCTACAACAAAAACACAAAAAATAACTCAATGAGTGAAGAGAGACTTGCTGGTATTGAGACACGGATAAAGAATTTGGCAGGAAATGTGGATACTTTGTTCATTGCTGTCCATACTGTCATGGAAAGATTTTCAAACCATGACCCAAGAAGGCAACCACCACCTTTCAGAGGAAGAAGAAGGGGGAGAGGGATTGCAATGGGAGCAGGAAGGAGGCAGCCACAACATGATCCATATGAGGAAGCCATCTCTGAATCAGATGACTCCAGACCGGAGGAAGGGATCTATGATGCCAGAGACTAGGATGTAAAGTTAGACATTCCTGAATTCCATGGTAGTTTAAACCCCGAAGATTTACTAGATTGGCTTAGATCTGTTGAAAGGATTTTTGAATTTAAAGAGTACAATGACAAGAAATCCTTTAAAGTTGCCATTTTAAAATTTAATGGGTATGCTTCTATGTGGTATGAGAGTATGAAACACCATAGAATTAGGGATGGGAAGGATACAATTAGATCTTGGCTTAAGTTGAAAAAGAAATTAAAAGAAAAATTCATAGCCAAAGACTATACCTAGGACATTTTTATCAAGTTGACTCAGTTAAGGCAAGACCAACAAACTGTTGAGGACTATCTTAGGAGCTTTGAACAGCTAACCCTGCAATGCGAGGTCACTGAAAAACCTAAGCAAAAGATTGATAGGTTTGTTGAGGGTCTCGATCCTAGGATTGCTAGCAGGGTAAGGATGCAACAAGTGTGGTCATTTGATGAGGCAGTCAATCTGGCTTTAAGAGTTGAGAAACTGGGAAAGGTGAAACCTTTAACACCCAAACTCCCCACCAGACCAATATTCAAACCTTATACTGGTGTTAAGATCACTGAGATACCTAAACCAACAACCCAACCCACAGGGGATAAGGGGAAGGCACCTCTAACCTCAAAAGTTAATCCTGCTGTAACAAGAGACAAGATAAGATGCTTCCAGTGCCAAGGGTTTGGTCACTATACAAAGGACTGTCCTTCCAATAGGGCTCTTACCCTGATGGAGATTGAAGAATGGGAAAGGGAGGGTCTCATTGAGTATGAGAAGAATGAAACTCTGGTCTTAGAAGAGGTAGAAACAGAAGAGGAGTCAAGCCAGGGACAAGTTATTGCTCCTCCTGACACAGGACACAACTTTTGTCTTATGGAGGGTTATGCACTCTCAACAGGCTCCTTTGGAAGCTGACCAGAGGTCCCTGATCTTCAGGAGCTGGTGCACAGTCCAGGGAAGGGTTTGTAACATGATAACTGAAGGGGGAAGCTACACTAATGTTGCCTCCACTACCTTGGTTAGTAAGCTGATCTTACCTACCCAGGACCACCTAAACCCATACAAGCTGAGATGGTTGAACAAAGGGTCAGAGGTGAGAGTTGACAAGCACTACATTGTGTCATTCTCCATTGGGAAGGTGTACAAACACTAGTACAAAAACATTGATTTGCGGCGTCAAAATATGGGCCATTTGCGGCGTTTTTGATGTAGCGGCAAATAAGGGGGCCGCAAATAGCAAAGTTATTTGCGGCGTTTAAACGCCGCAAATAAGGACCTATTTGCGGCGTTTTTTTTGAAAAAAACGCAGGTCCTTATTTGCGGCGTTTTTTTTGAAAAAAACCGCAGCAAATAACATTTATTTAAATTTTTTTTAAAAAGCTCAAATAAACTAAAAAAATAATAAAATAAAATAAAATTGCCAAACAAATGATTTATATATAAATAATCACTAATATAATTTTATACAATGCAATCGTACATAATTTTAATAAATATTCTAAATTCATACATTAAATATAAATAAAACCTCTACAATACTCTAATCTCTTTTCGGCTAATAAAGTTGGCTGCCGTTTTTCTTAGGGTAAGGTATCGAGTTGATCTTGTGCCAATCTTCTTTTTCCTCATTTTATCACCTGAAATGTTTAAAGAACAAATCTTCTTTACTCTTGTCATTAATAGAAGGACACCCTTAATGCACAATCACCACTTAAATGAAATATTTATTTACTTAATTGACTTTGGTAGGGGTTAGGTTAACTTTGTCATAATCCAGTTGAACAAGCAGATTCATTAGAGCAACAAAACTCCCCTTTGCCAGATTTGTTGATAATAGATGATTTGAGAACAACCTACTTTGCTGCTGATGGCATGACATACTTCACTAAATCAGTCTAATTTACCTATCTCTATTCTTTCAGGCATTCTTACAAAGAAAAGAGTCGAGCCTAAGCAGTTCAAGCCTATGTGAGCAATGCTAGCATAACTCTTTCAACCTGCGGGGAAAAAAGAAACTTGTCCACTCAACCCATATCATATTTTCCAACAAAATCATGACTCTATAAGTCTTGTTTTTCAAAAGGTTCGTCAATGGCAGTTAACCTTTAAACAAGGGGAGGATGAGAAAAGCGATAAGCGAGTACCATGGGTCCGGATTCATAACTGACAATGACAAATTCTCCTCCTGGAAAATTAGCACATCATTTAACAACTCAAGTTGCCTTAATTATTTGTGATACGTGCAATTTATATAGACTTTTTAGCCTTTTATTGCACGCATTTCTATGTCATTTGTATTGCTTTATATTGCAAAATGCCCCGAATTGGCTACTTTGGTTCGTTTTGTCTCATTTGCAGGAATGGACTTTAAAGTAGTGGAATCGTGCCTTAATCGTTCCTCTTAGCATGCATTTTGAGAAGATGAAGATTTAGAGCGGAATGCTTACCCCGGGAAGTGTGAAAGAGGTCCTTGGAAGCTAATAAAGTGAGTTCAAGGCTGTTCCAGTGGCTATTTGCTCGATCGAGAGGATTTGTGGTCGATCGAGTAGTTGTGGTAGAGCAAGGAGTTCGATCGAGCTGTTTTTATACTCGATCGAAATGTGCTTCATTGAAGGTGTTCGATCGACAACCTAAGTTGCTCGATCGAAGGGTTTGGTTGAGGAATCACTCGATCGAGAGGGGTGAAATGCCTCGATCGAGTGGTTTAGTTAGTTACGCGGGATTTCTATTCCGTGTTAGATTTATTTTATGTTAATAAACACTTCCCTATATAAAGGAAGCCGTCATTAAGTTAATTTACATCTTAATTACGCTTTATCATACTCTATTCTACACTAATTACTGCTGGAACTTTTCTCTGCCTCTTTTCTCTCCGGATTCGAACTTTCTAATCTTTCCCTTCTCTTTAATCTTAATTCTTTGTTTCCTCTCATTTATTGTTTTCTTGTTTTAGTTTATGCTTCATCCTTATTATTCCTTTATTATGTCTCTTATTAGCATATTCATTGTTATTATTGTTGACTGCATTAAAAGCATGAATAGCTAAACCCCCTTATGTTAGGATTAAGGGTGCCATGGTAGGGAATTAATGATGTTGTAAATAGACTAGACGATTAATTATGAGAAATGTTTTATAACAATATAACTGTATTTTCTTAAGGATTGTGACGACATTCTTGTTAGCTGCCTCTACCGCACCATTAGTTTGAGGTCTATATGGCGAGGAATGGTGATGCTTGATCTTATATTTGGCTAGCAATTGTGCAGCTTCTGCCTAAAAATGTGACCGGTTGTCACTGATGATTTCATGTGGGCAACCGTATCGACAAATGATGTTGGTTTGTATGAACTTTGCCACATGTTTGGCTGTAAGGCTATCGTAAGATGCTGCCTCGACCCATTTAGTAAAATAGTCGATGCTACTAAGATGAAATAATGGCCTCCTGTCCTAGCTGGAGTGATCTTCCCGATGATGTCTATTCCCCAAGCAGAAAATGGCCAAGGAGATGTCATGGTAAATAGCATTGATGGAGGGACATGTTGCACATTCCCGAAGATCTGGCAATTATGACAATGTCTGACGTATTTGATGCAATCTGACTCCATTGTCGTCCAGTAATAACCTAGATGCGTGATGTTCTTTGTCATCATAGGTCCACTCATGTGAGGACCTCATTCTCCATCGTGAACTTCTTCCATTACTTTCTGTGCCTGTGAATGATCAAGGCAACGCAAGAGGACACCAAGTGGTGTTCTTTTGTACAACTCTTCCTGTTGGAAAATGTATCCTCAACAATAGTGCGATCACATGATTTAATATCATAATTAAATCTCATATTAAGAATACGTGAGGGATGATTTATTATATAATCAACTGATCGTCATTAATCGGTAATGATTGGCTGACTAGAGTTTGACATTACTGTCGTGTGACGGTGGTAGTCAGTTGATCTCTTAAGGTCACACCTAAAGGACAATTTCCTTAATGGATAAATTGATTAATTGTATGACGATACAAGGTAATCAATTCCTTAAATATGAACAATTTACTTGTGAGAGAGAATATTGATATCTTATTGTAATGGGATTATATAAGATTTATTTTAGTAATAAAAATGCTTTATTACTAAAATTGCTTATTGTTTGAGAAACAATAGAGATAAGAATGAATGGTTAATTATAACTACAAAATGTTGTGAATTATAATTATATGACCCATTTTATTTGTATGATCAAGTATCACTAGTCAATTTGTTGTATGTAATTTAATTAATTTATAAAATGATATTTATGTGATAAATATGCATTAAATTAATTAATAACATGTAAAATACTACAAGTGACATATTGTGTGACAAATGACAAATTGATAAAATAAAATGGTAGTCCATTATATGGTATATGGATCGAAATGGAGGGAGTGTAAGTGGGTGTGATTATTTTATTATATGTGATAAAATATAAACAATTGCACCTAGCCTAATATAGCTTACATTACCTACATTTTGATAAGATAAAAATCAAAAAGGAGATTCCATTTTGGCTTGTTCTCCTTTCCTCTCACCGGTTGCATGCTTCAAATATGAGTATATTTTGTTCTCATTTTACTTGTTCATTCATTCACATATCATCTTGCATGCAAAACTCTCATATTCTCTCCATCTCTCTAAAACAAGATTTTTGAGAAATACAAGCATTTGTTCATCCATTCTAATATCACAATAACATTACTAGTGTAGTAATAGTAATAATATTAGAATCATTTTAAGGATACTAGTATAATAATCTAGTTAATTAGTATACTAGTTTAAGGGTAAGTCTTGGGTGCAATCTAAGGAGGATTTTATATGACCTCACATGCATATTTTACAAGTTGTGTGTAAAATCTTGTATTAATTGGATTAATATTGCATGATTTATGATTTTTATGAGATAAAAATGGATTAAAAGAGGTAAAATGGTTAAAAATAGTTAAATTTCGAATTAGGCCATGAGATTTTAATGTGTAGTCACATGCATAATTTACAGAGTGTATGTAAATTTTGAGATTAAAATATCTCTTTTAGCATGATTTATGAATTGTTAGAGTAAAAATGGCATAAATAGTGACTATTTTAGCATAAATAGCTAAAACGATTTGCATGGTATGAGAAAATTATTTTAGGTTGCATAAATATCCCACTAATCAGATCTAAGGTTGTAAAGGTGATTGGATTAATTTTTGGATACTTTAGATGTTTTATGAGATAAAATCGATATAATGCAACTATATTTTCTCAAAATTAATTCGAAAATTTTAACCATGATTTTTGACATTATAAGTATCATGGAAATTTTCCAGAATGTTCAAAAATTTAAAATTCAAATCTTAAAATTTTTATAATTTAATTTTGATTTATTTCATAAATATTATGATTTTAACGTCAAGAATGAGCATAAAATTAAATCAAGTTGAATTATTGTCAAAAAATGAGTGATGACTAATTTTTGAGTCCTAAAAAGTGTTAGGATAATTAACTTGAGCTTAGATGTGATTTAAGTGTTAATTAGTGATTATAAAAGGTTATTATCACGCATTTCCATAAAACCGGGTTATATATATACGACATAAGTTAAATAGGGTGATTTGGCACATCATTTGGCATGATAGGTACATATTATAATGCTGCATATTTCAATTGTTGAATGTCTTTTATTTATATAATTTTGAATTATGTAATTTTATCTTAGTATGGCCTTAGTTTTAATCGATATTACCCGTAATGAAAGAGAATATTGATTCGGTTGTAATTTAATATGATTTCGTATTACTTTTATTTTATTAGTTTTTCCATTTTACAAATGTATAATAGGAATAGCTTTGTATTTTTTTGTAATTATAGAGTATCTTCAAGACGGTGCCATTCGGAAAGGTGATCGAACGAAGACGGTGTCTTGGGAAGCGTGCCATTTGAAGATTCAAGGGACCAAAGGAGTCGGTTTCCGAATATGTAATAGATTATTAGATTTTCTATTTTAGGAAGGCCATACTAGGAATTTAGTTTTAATACTTTGCATTTCTTTTAATATGTTACATGCATTGCCAAATCGCCATAAACAACAACATGCATTTTAAATTGAGTCATCGACCGTGTCAATTATAATTATTGTAGTTCAGCGCTTTAGTTCACTTAAAACGTGATAGATAATAAATTGACAAGACCTCTCACATATAATAATTGAGAAATAGCCTTACCAAATAGTAGAAACCATGAATCCCAATTTCATAAGGAAGTTGAGCTGGCTTTACCGTAATACAAACCTTGTTACGTTGGGTAAGTGGGTAATAAAATGTTATTACATCGAAATTTGGATTGAGCTCAACGGAAGTATTCGTGACCGTAGTCGCATGTGTTCCGGGCTAAAGATGAGAATTAGAGTAATTTTTATCAACCGAGAGTTCTAAAAGTAGAATCGATTAAGAGGTTAATCCATCGAGTTATATTAATAAGGGATGACTCGGCTTACCGTACCCGTATTAATATAAATTTGGATCTCGGAATCATTTATGTTAGTTGGGTGGAGGTCACTACATAGATGCTTAAATAATTGTATTAAAATATAGAGTGCTATAAAACGATAGATGTTAATTAATTCCTTCATTTCCTATTTTGTAGTCAAAATTGTTTTAGTAATCGCAATGGCAACTCCAATCACGTCCGCACCCACTAGTTCGACCACGCTCACCAATGTGTCATGGTTCCGATCCTTCATGGATCGATGTAAGTTAGAAAATAATGGGTCTAATTTCGCCGATTGGGACGCACAACTTCGCTTGGCCGCGGAAGGTGACGACAAGCTTCGTTACCTTACCAAGGCATCTCCCACCGAACCTAATGCCAGGTCCACCGTCGCCGCTAGGTTAGCCTATGAGGTTTACCAAAAGGAGTCGGCCGTGATCAAAAACGTGTTGATCTTTGCCATGGAGGCCGAACTCCAACGAAGTGCTATAAAAATTAGCACCGCTCATGAGATCTACATGAAGCTTCTGAATATGTTTTCACGAGCTCCTAGGGTTATACAATATGAAGCGGCTTCCGCATTCTTTGATCTTAACATCAAGGAGGGCCAAAAAGTG
Organism: Silene latifolia; assembly: GCF_048544455.1. NCBI lineage: Eukaryota > Viridiplantae > Streptophyta > Magnoliopsida > Caryophyllales > Caryophyllaceae > Silene > Silene latifolia. Next base: position 58,733,061 of record NC_133535.1, on the reverse strand, counting down.
AGCCCTCATGTGTACAAGTTGATGGAGCATGTTGAGATGTTGAAAATGCATAAGGTGGAGATTCCCGATGGACTCGTGATTAATCGCATCCTTCATTCCCTCAATAAAATCAAAGCATATGTTCAATTCCGGGTGAATTTCAATATGCAAGATAAGATGGTTTCCCTTGATGAGTTGCACAAAATGCTTGTTCAAGCTGAAAGGGACATGGGGATAAGTGTTAGCACCACCAAAGATGTGCTCAATGTCAATCATAAGAGCAAGGGAACCTTCAATAAAGGCGGGAAAAAGGACAAGAAGCGAACTCCCAACAAGAACAAAGCTAAGACTTATGAAGCAAGCTCCTCTAAGCCCAAGTACAGTGCCTCCTCTGGGGACAAGTGCCACTACTGTTGTGGTGTTGGGCATTGGAAGAGAAACTGTTCCAAATATCTTGGCGACATCAAAGCTGGAAAGGTTATTCTAGTAGGTATATGACATCCCTATCTTTTATGTTTCAATCTCAACCTTGGTATGATGATACAAGTTGTGATGATTACCCCTTTTTATTGTAAATAGAGGCTCCTAGCAAGGACAAAGGCAAGGAGAAGCAAGCCTAAAGGATCATGTGGGAAGCTAGAGTAGCCAGCCGTTGTGATGGATCAATGGAAGCTTGGCTTTAATTTGCTTTGTCTGTAATTTTATGATTTATTTGAAGTTTTTAGAACTATTTGATTTCCTTGTGTGACTTGGAAATTGGTTTGTAATCCTTAAACAATTGTTGTGCTTTGGATATTTGTGGTTTGGTTTTCAACCCAAATCACTTGTTTTATTACTTGTTCTAAAATCATCATCATTAATTACTTGCGTGGAGAAACATTAGATAGACAACTTAAATTGATCAAATAGATGATTATGATGATTGGATCATTATATGTCCATAAGCTATGAATTTGATTCTCCTTTTGTCATTATTACTAAAAGTAACAACTTACTTATGTAAGATCAATTATAAAGTTGTGATGAGCTATTGAACTCATTAAGTAGGGAATTTACGATACTCTACGGACACATTATTCTAAACGGATGGTCAACCATGAGATACCTAGAATAGAGAGTCTATTAAATAGTTGACATGGATAAGACTCGTATATTACATGAATCAAGCTGCCATGTTAGGGATGGCCTTTTGAAAGCTAATACATAGTCTAGATAAACTTATGAAAATCCACCATATAAATGTTTGTAACTCACAAAGCTATCTCTCAAGAAGATAGATGTATTTCTGAGAGATAGAGTGGGAGTAGATTGGATCGTTACAAACATGTCTTATAGTGTTACTTTGTGAAAGTAATGAAACTATAGAGTGGGGCATAGTTCAGTGGGAGTTTATCGCACATGTCTTATTGTTTAAAAATATTACTTTGTGAATTTGATAGTATCATGACCTTGTTACATACGAGCCGAAGCATTACAATCCGAAAATGGTTGCTCATGAGTAGATTTACTTTAAAGTAAGGGTCTCTTTAAAGGTAAATAGAGATTCAGAGTACACAAATGCATAGATTTACATGAAGATGTTGATCAAGATAAATTATGTTAGGAATTGCCGCATTTCATTCTAATGAAAAATGGCAAATAAAATTCGCTTTTCTAAAATGGGAATTTAGAGAAGGAAGTGTTTGAAACACAAAACCTTAGATAAATATTTAAGTGTCCTAACATCTTATGCGTAGCTTTCTTAAGTGAACCTAGGATGATCTTAAGCAAGCATTAAAGGATTATACTTTTCATGTGATAATAGTGAATGGTTTCATTCACATGATTGAAGAATCATGATTATACATGAAGTTAAATGGGAGCCAGAATCATATTTCCATGTCTTATATATTGAAGACATATGTACCAATGCTCTCTTCTGGCAAGAGTGATTGGGAGACTTGGAATGGGATGCAAAGTATTCTAGATTTTTGAATCTATGTGAGAGAATATTGGCATAGAGTAGAGAGTCTTATGACGATAAGATCTTTCATACCTGCTGTACATCAACAAGGTCAATTAGGATATTCATGTTGATAGAAGTGGAAATACTATGATGGAGTCATAGTCATTCACTAAACCTATTAAGTTGTTGATTACATGAAATCGTTTTCTAATGTTTCCGCCATTAGAATGATCATGTATGCCAACAGACGCACATGCCATGATGTGATATATGCTAAGAACATGATAAGTCAATAACAAGATAATTCCCATGATATGGCTTGTGAAAGCCTTAAAGAACATCCTTGAGATTCTTGAGAAGAATTAAGGATTCGTTCATATGTTTGGATGATAAACTAAGTTATGTGTTGAAGGGTTGCACAAACTTTAGGTTCCAAACCAAAAGGGATTTGTTGAAATCGTAGGATATATTATTGACTAAGGAGTAAGAGACTAGAAAAGTCTTTTAGTTTCGCACATTGTAAATTCTACAAAAGGAATCTAAGTAAATTATGATAAAATCGTCAATGTAGGGATTAATGGTGAATCCCTCTACAAATGATTTTGTCACAAGTTATGCGATAAAAGTGGGAGCATCTTTCAAGTTAAAGAGCCCAAGTCTAGTAAGAAGTCTAGACATATACTTAGATAAATTCGTGTCATTGGAGATGACATTGAATGGAAGGAAAAAGCAATTGAAAAGTTGGAATATATGGATATAGGGTATATTCACTTTCCAACCTTTTATTGCATCTAAACTAGTGTTAATAATACACTAAAGATTATAAGATATGAAGTAGTAATAGTGTATTGACTGTTCATATGTGATAATCGCATTTATCGTTTGAGTTTCATTAAACTCACCCGCTACCTTGTCGTATCGGAATGGGTTTTAGAGACAAATTGAACCCCATTAAAGTGAACTGGATTGACATGGTATTCGCCCCTAGTTGTTTATATGAGGTGATGCGATTGATGGCAAGTTCAAGTGCCATAGAGTCATATGGGATGACTGGTCGATCACATAGGTAGACTGTATGGGACACTCTGTCGGGCAATGACCGCTTATAGAGTTCTGGTAATTCATAAAGCCTGGTAGTGGCAAGAGCTACTATAGTATTCTTATGAGTCAATTCTTTTGACTAGAGACTATTCGCCCAAGTTGGCACAACTTCTGATTAGCTTTGATTTATACTCTACGATTTCGTAAAAGAGGTCAAACTGGGTATATTTTGGGTTATGATGGACTGTGGCTGAACGAAGGGAATAAGGCGATATGAATTGTCCATCCCTTGTCAGGGTTGTTTGAAATCTCAAGGCCACTCGAGGAATAGTTAACTGGAATGTGTGGCTACGCTCGGAAGGTGTCTATGGTAGATGATTCCGGTCAGACAGTTACTCTCCAGATCGAGGAAACCACACAAGATATGATCAAATGTAAGTATGACCTTCAAGACACCTTCCATTGAGTGGGAGATTGTAATAGGACAAGAGAATTGGTGATGCACACTTGTCTCTGACAAGTGGGAGATTGTTGGAAAATGTATCCTCAACAATAGTGCGATCACATGATTTAATATCATAATTAAATCTCATATTAAGAATACATGAGGGATGATTTATTATATAATCAACTGATCGTCATTAATCGGTAATGATTGGCTGACTAGAGTTTGACATTACTGTCTTGTGACGGTGGTGGTCAGTTGATCCCTTAAGGTCACACCTAAAGGACAATTTCCTTAATGGATAAATTGATTAATTGTATGACGATACAAGGTAAACAATTCCTTAAAAGTGAACAATTTACTTGTGAGAGAGAATATTGATATCTTATTGTAATGAGATTAAAAAAGATTTATTTTAGTAATAAAAATGCTTTATTACTAAAATTGCTTATTGTTTGAGAAACAATAGAGATAAGAATGAATGGTTAATTATAATTACAAAATATTGTGAATTATAATTATATGACCCATTTTATTTGTATGATCAAGTATCACTAGTCAATTTGTTGTATGTAATTTAATTAATTTGTAAAATGATATTTATGTGATAAATATGCATTAAATTAATTAATAACATGTAAAATACTACATGTGACATATTGTGTGATAAATGACAAATTGACAAAACAAAATGGTAGTCCATTTTATGGTATATGGACCGAAATGGAGGGAGTGTAAGTGGGTGTGATTATTTTATTATATGTGATAAAATATAAACAATTGCACCTAGCCTAATATAGCTTACACTACCTACATTTTGATAAGATGAAAAGCAAAAAGGAGATTCCATTTTGGCTTGTTCTCCATGCCTCCCACCGGTTGCATGCTTCAAATATGAGAATATTTTGTTCTCATTTTACTTGTTCATTCATTGACATATCATCTTGCATGTAAAACTCTCATATTCTCTCCATCTCTCTAAAACAAAATTTTTGAGAAACACAAGCATTTGTTCATTCATTCTAATATCACAATAACATTACTAGTGTAGTAATAGTAATAATACTAGAATCATTTTAAGGATACTAGTATAATAATCTAGTTAATTAGTATACTAGTTTAAGGGTAAGTCTTGGGTGCAATCTAAGGAGGATTTCTATACTTGGGATCTTGGAGGATCATCCATCACATTAAGCTCAAGAACAAGTGAAGGAAGGTGACCTTACTTGTGCCCTATATTTCGAACCATATAGCAATGTAAGGGACATTGTTTTTCGTTATAAATCTTTTATCTTGTTATGCATGCACTAGATCTAAAGAACATATAACTAAGAAGTTAATTAGTTCATCATTAGAGGAGTCTAATAATAGTTATATAAACCTAACACTTCTTGCATGAGGAGATATTAAGAGGCAAGTAGGCATATGGCACGTTGTCCCCTCTTATCCATATCTGGTGGGTATGTACCATTGAGCTTGAAATTGAAAATGGCCTCGAACCAAGGTTCCTCTGGGTTTTCCTCTTCATCTGTAAAGAAGTCTACATAGGCTGGCTCTGATCGCTGTTCGATGCATAAAGGCATTTCGACCATGTTATCTGGTATGTTAATCAAGGATGCGAGTTTTGTAAGAGCATCTGCAAACTGATTTTCTTCGCAAGGCAGGTGTAAGTAAGTAACCTGATCAAAGAACTGAGCCACTTGATCTATCCTAGCCTGATAGGATGCTAGGATTTCACCTCGAATTTTCCAGGATCAACTGATTTGGTTAATGATCAAGAAGGAGTCGCCGTGAACTCGAAGATGCTTGATGCCTAAACTTACTGTTGCTTGTAAACCAGTGAGGCAAGCTTCATATTCTGCTGCATTATTTGTTACCTCGAAGTCGTGTTTGACAGAAAGTGGTGTATGCTCACCTTCAGGAGAAATGAGCAACACTCCTATCCAAAATCCTCTCAAATTGGACGCCCCATCAAAGTAAAGATCCCAAGAATCCATACTGGTTTGCAGAATATCCTCATCTGGAAATGACCACATGTCTATTGCTTGCATATCGTTGATTGGATTATCTGCGAGGAATTCAGCCACGGCACGCCCCTTTATGACTTTCAAAGGTACGTATTTGAGATCGAACTCTGAGAGCATTAAGGTCCATCTTGCCAAACATCCATTGAGAACGAGTTTCTCGAACAAGTATTTGACGGGATCGATGTTAGAATACACCTTGATAGAGTAGCTAAGCATGTAATGGCGTAACTTCTTTTTTGCCCACACAAGAGCGAGGCATGTCTTCTCGAGAGGCATATAATTACTCTCGTACTCTAAGAACTTACTACTAAGGTAGTAGATAGCTCGTTCTGCTTTTCCAACGGTCTGCGCGAGCATAGCCCCCATGGCTGTTTCGGTGACTATGAGATATAAACCAAGAGGTTGGTCTCGTTGGGGAGGCATTAGCACTGGTGGTTTGGCTATATCTCCTTTATCCTATCAAACACCATTTGACAGTCGTCGTCCTATATGGTATGGTCCATTTTCTTGAACTTTTTGAAGATAGGTTCGCATATCATAGTGAGTTTCGATATGAATCGACTTATGTATTACACTTTGCCCAGGAATCCTCTAACCTCTTTTTCTATCTGGGGTTATGGCATCTCGATTAAGGCCTTGATCTTGGATGGATCAATTTCTATCCCCCTCTGGCTGACAACGTATCCCAGAAGCTTGCCTGATGTTACTCCGAATACACATTTCTGAGGATTGAGCCTCATGTTGTATTTGCGCAATCCGAGGAAGAATTTGCGAAGGTTAGTAATGTGCCCTTCTCTTTCCTTGGATTTGACGATCATATCTTCCACGTACACTTCCACTTCTTTATGCATCATGTCATATAGCAAAGTAGTCGCAGTACGTTGGTATGTAGCCCCAGCATTGATTAGCCCGAATGGAATAATAGTATAGCAGTATGTGCCCCACTGAGTGACGAAGGCTGTCTTGTGCATATCTTCCACGACAATTTTGATTTGGTTATACCCTGTATACCCGTACATGAAGGATAATAACGCGTGATCTGCTGTACTATCTACCAACATATCGATGTCTGGTAGAGGGAAGTCGTCTTTAGGACTCGCTTAGTTCAAGTCTCCGAAATCAACACAAACCCGGATTCGCCCATCCTTTTTGGGTACGGGGACTATATTAGCCACCCAGTCTGAATACTCGGACTTTGATGAATCCAGCTTTGAATTTCTTATCGACTTCTTCTTTAATCTTAAGAGCCCACTCTGTCCTCATTCGACGAAACTTCTGCTTTACAGGTTTGAAACCTGGCTTGATTGGAATGCGATGTTTTGCAATATCCCTGTCAATCCTTGGCATGTCCTTTTAAGACCAAGCGAATACGTCTTTGAACTCGTGTATGATATTGATGAAGTTGGCCCTTTCAGTTGGGTCTAGGGTCGTCCCTATCCTTAGTTCTTGGGGGTTCTAATTCCATTCCTACATTGATAGGTTCAGTGCTTTCTATAACTGGCGCCCCTTCTCCCTCTTTTAGTAATTATTTGATTATGTAGGGAGGTAATTCGATCGAGTCTGGGCCAGGATCATCCTCATTATCATCGTAAATAGAATTGCATTCAGAATAACACAAGGAGTAAGCAGAATCAGATTTATTCATATTAAAGTTTGAAAACAGCTGAAACAAAGAAGCCATCTGCGCAGTAGTCAGTGGCGGTAAAGGGACAGTTGCTGGGACATTTCCCAAGCTACTGTTACTAGGCGATGCTATGCTAGGAGAAACAAAAGGGTGGGGAATGACGACATGAGGAGACTCTCTAGCAACTTCTCTAGACTTAGGTTCCGACTCCGACTTTGATTTCGACTCTGACTCGAATTCATCATCTTCGGGTTCTCCTTTGAACATCTCTCCTTTCCCGGTAGTGACCTTGAAGGACTTTCCTTGATTATTGGTCCATTTGATTGACTATCTCCATCCTTTCTGCTGATTTGAGTTGGTGTCAATGATCAGTGTTGTAGGGTTGAAATGGTCGTCTTGAAGTATCATGGTAATGATCTCATCCTGCGCTGCCCTGACGAATTGATCTTCTCCAAACAGAAGGCTAACAGCCTGTTTGTCGAGACAAGGTGTCTGACGAGTTTTGACGGTAGGAACTGTTTCTGGAGGAATGAAGTAACAATCACGGAAGACCTCGATTCCAGCTAGTTGCATTCCTTTGTACTCCAAGGTTCGGGAAATCCATGAAAATTTTCACAGTCCCCTTCCCTGACGAAGTATCCATTTAGTGTAGGGAGATAGGGTTGCATTTGGACTCCTTTACTTTTGCTATTTTGAACGTGAGCAAGCATTTTGAGAGATTCGGCCTTCGTGGGCTTGCACCCCAAGCGTAGTGGTATCCTTTGGGAGTTACCTTCTTTGAAAGGTGCAAAGGTATTCTTTCTGATAGGGCTTAGTGGCATTCCTGGGAAGTATCCCTGGGATTTGAGTATGTGATTGACCACTAAGTTAGAGTATGGGTTGAAGTACAAGGGAGCAAGCTCGCCCTCTATAAGGTTTATAATTTGAAATCCTCCAAGCTCGAATACTGGATATGTAATTATTTGGTTGCTTGACACTTTCTCTATTACGGCCTTGATAGGTGACGAAGTGATCATCACTACTTTGTCGTCTAGAGGGATCTTGAACTTTTGGTGTAAGGTTGATGTTACTGCTTTGGAAGCGTGAATCCAGAGCCTTCCTAGGAGTATATTGAAAGATGTCTCGATTTCAACTATCTCAAAATTAACCTTTCGCTCAATTGACCCAGTGGCCACAGTAAGATTAACTAGCCCCACTACTTTACGTCGTGTTCCATTGTATGCTCGAACGCCTTGGTTAGTAGGAGTCCAGTCTGATTCTTTCATGGCTAACTTGTATGCTGTTTTCAGTGGTATGACATTGACTGCGGAGCCATCATCCACCAAAGTTATTGGTACATTTTTCTTCGAGCATGTGATTGTGATGTATTGAGCAAGGTTATGAGTGACGCCAAAGGGAGGCAAGTCCTCATCTGAGAAAGCAACTGGGTTACTTAGCTTTATTGAGTCTTGGAAGACTAGGTTGACGACGTCGTCTGGTGTAGAGTCATGTGCTACGTTCAATTTAGCCAATGCTTGCAGTAAAGCCTGGCGATGAGGAAATGAACTTGCAACTAGTTGCCAGACTGAAAGATCAGCCTTTGTCTTTTGAAGTTGCTTCAATAAATGGTCAAGAGAAGTATCTTCGCCATCATTTGGGGTGATGACATTGGTATTAGTAGTAACTGCACCACTCGCTTGTCCTTGAGTGACATTTTGGTATGGACGCCAAGAGCGAGTAAGGTGGTCCACATCTTGATCTTTACTAACCTCGACTAGAGGCTGTTCTTGGAGGTAAAGATCTTCATCGTCATCTGCCCATATTCCATTGATGATATTGAGCTCTCTCAAGCTTATGATTTCAGCTTCTAAGTTGATTATTTGCTCGACTATATTGTCGGTCACTGCGATCACTTCTTGCATTCTGGATTCTTGAGATAAGATTGGAATCACTGGCCTATCTTCCCTATGTATAGTGCTTGGATCACGTAGGGATGCCACTATAGCTTCTAGCTCTGAAAATTTTCTACTGACAGTCTTTGCGCATGTGGCAAATTCAACGATAGTAGGGGAGATGTTGGAATAACTCTCCTCATTTTCTAATGCATTAACCGTATCTTCAACTGGAGAAATGAGGTGTGAGCAATCTAAGGTGGATTCCTCATTTGTGATCATTAGAATTCCAAGAGGATTCTGAGTATTGTTGGGCTTACTTGCAGGAGGTATAGGCAGGTGCCCATCCTCAATCATATCGTGAATGGCATGTTATAATTTGAAACATTTCTCTGTATCAATGTAATACCCGCCCTTTTAGAGACCCTTTGACCAGCGTTGACTGACCTTGGGAGCGATAATAGTCCTTAGAAGTGCGTGCCAAGTTACCTTGGGTTGTGAGTTATGCGCGGTGCTTGATAGAGTAGAGGTTACTCGATCGAGTATCTCGGATACTCGATCGAGTAGGGGACACTCGATCGAGTATGTGGGACACTCGATCGAGTAACGGGTTTTCAGCGAGGGTTTATATCGCGTTTTGTTAAATCCACAAATCATTTATGCCTCATTTCTTCAATCCTTAAGTCGCCTCTTTCCCTTCCCTTCACCATAAAACCTCCATGGATGCCTTTGAAGGTTCTTGTGCCTTAGAAGAGCGTAACTTGAGTCGGGTAGCGGTCTTTTGCCAGCTTTCTCCTTGTAGGTATGTCGTCATTATCATCCGTATCCTTGTCTTTGCAGTTAGGGTTTGCTTGGTAGTGATAGATGATTGTGTTGTGTATATAGGTGTTGCTTGATTGCTGGATGTTTCGTATGTTGGCATGGAGTGGTTGGAGTTGCTTAAAGGTAGGTTCGCCTACTTAGTTTCTGTGGATGGTCTAGTGTGTCAATTGTTGTGCTGTGGTTGTTGTATTGTAGTTGTGTCTGTTTGGCGGTTGTCGGTTGGTGTATACAGTTTGTTGGCTGTTGTTGAATTGCAGCTGTCTGTGATTGTTTGTCTCTGGTTCTCGAGATGCGTTCTCGGCTGAGTGGAGTCACTTGCGGGAGTGGCTTCACGCCCTAGTTTCGCCCTCCGTGGAACCCGCCACGGGAGGGGATGTGCACATTAATGGGACAGGGTTATCGCTCGGTATGATGAGTGGGGATTTGGTGGGTACGGCTGCGGTCCCTCACTGGCAGGGCTGGTCCAGTGGACAGTCGGTGACGGAGATTGATTGGAGTGGGTGTGCATGTGTGTGTGCCTGATTATGTTGTATTGTGTTGATAGGTGTTGATGATATTGTCATGTCTTATCTCAGTACTGACCTTGTGTGGTTGTCTCGTTGTCTTATGTGTCTGCCGTGATCCCTTATGGTGAGCAGTCTGTCTTAGTAGGTGTTGATGTTGTTGATAGCTGGAGTCCGGGCAGGGAGGAGTCTTCACGAGATTTGATATTCTTAGAGTGTAGCCAATGAGTTGTACCTTTATTTTTTTAAGTTGGTTGTAACGCTTGTAACATAACTACAAATGTTCTTTTATCGACTTTTGATGATTACTTACCTCGGGCAACCGAGATGGTAACGCCCTTATATGCTAAGGAAGGCCTAGTGAAGACTCCTCTGAATATGGGGGTGTTACAATCAAGCCCTTTCCCTCTATGGTACTCCCAGTAGGCATTCTCATCCCAGAACTTAGACTTCCTCTCTGGGTCAGGTGTGGGTCCTATGGGTTGGAGTTTAGCTTGCTTAATTAATCTTGTTAGAGCATTGGAGTACGAGTGAAGTGAAACTCTCAAGACTCGGATTTTGACTGAAAGTGACTCGATTTGGACAGTAAAAGGAACTGTTTAATTGTGATAAAAAGGACTAAAAACCGAACAGAAACTCTGAAGACTGCAATCGAACAGTCGACAGAACTGTTTGGCACCACGCAATCCTGAACTCTACAATCGAATAGAGTAACAAGCGTGATTGGGATATGACTTAATCCAAGCACTAAGCCACTAGATTAAGCCTAAGGAAAATTTCAAGCACTAAGCAAAGAAATTACCCAAACCTCAAGCACTAAGCAAAGAGGACTATTCAAGCACTCAGCAAAGAATAGGTTTTGATGAAGAAAACTCTTGGTTTCTTACTCATTCTTTAATTCACTCAATCTGATTTTTACACTAAGGAATGCCTTGCTTTTATAGGCCAAGCTAAGAAATCCTAACCATCCATCTAATCCTAGCATCTAACGGTTCTAAAGAACCTAAGAAAACCGGTACCAAAGTGGCCCAAGGCCTTACACAAAGTTCTTACACAAGCTAAAAATCAAAAGCTAAAAATAAGGAAAATAAACTAGTAAGACAATGAGGATTTAAACATAGAGGAAGACCCTCTTGGAAGCTTCATGGTCCGGCCACCCAAGCATAAAGGAGCTAGAGCATGTAAGAAAAACTCAAGGGATGGTCTTGGCCAAATTGGGAAGCTTTGAAAGCGACCTTTGTCCTTGTGTTGCAAACCGTGCAAATAAGGGGCCACCGATTTTGTTCTTGTTTCTTCCCTTGATTATTTGGACTCCTTGGAAGCTTCAAATGGTCCTCATACCAGCCGAAAAAGAGCCTTGGAGTAGCCATCATAGAGTCAAACAAAAGCCCTTACACAAGCCTTACACACATGTAAGAGTGAAAGCGACATGTGGACCTTCCTTGATAGCGACATTTGATCTTCATTTGAAAATGATAAAAGAGCCCTCTTGGACTCTCTTGGACGACCAACCAACTCTTCTTTAGCCTAGGATTGTCTTGATTTATTTAATTAGAAAGAATAGGACCATTTGGAAGCGAACTTAAGGTCGATTGTGAAAACCGATAAACTCGTCACTCGGTTTTGTCTCGTGACTTTATCTTAGTTCGGATCCTTATTTAAATAAAAGTCCCTAGCCAAAAAGTCTCCAAATTCATTAAAGAATTGAAACATGACAAAAATTACCGTGCCTTCTTAGACGGATATTGGAGTTTGGACCTCGTTTTGCGTGAAGGATCAAAATCGGGTGGAAGCATGGTTTAGGCGTGGCTCCTTTTGCTTCAAACTCTCCCTCTTGAAAAGGACTTGTCCTCAAGTCCTCGACATCACCATCCTTGACCTTCTCATAGTATTGACTTAAGTCCTCAACATTAAATATGACACGGATGCCCAAAAGAACCAACCCAATTGAACTAGGACTCGGGTTTTCGGACAAGGACTCGAAACTGAACAGCGCAATGGACTGTCTGTTTGTGATATAAGGACTGAAACTTTGGATGGACAAGGGAGAATTATACGGTCGACAAGACTGTTTAATTCTTGCAGAGAACTCTAACATGAAAACAATTTCGGTGAGCTTGAAAGGACCTCTTCCACTTGCCATGGACCATTCTTTTCTTTGCTTGACAACCCTTCCTTTGATGAAATGTATCCACACGGGATCTCCGGGATCAAATACTTTGGTTTGCATAGGACTCTTGGACCTTTCCTCCCAAGTCCCATTGTCCTTCTCGGTTTGATCATGGATTGAGAACCTCTCCTTGACTTGCTCTTTACCAACACGACATCCTTTGCTAGAGCAAACATTTAGCATGATTTCTTGCATTAGGACAGCCACCTTGTCAATGCTACTAGCTTCACTTTCAATCTCAAACGAATTAGTGAAATTTGGAATAGAGAAAGTAGGATAATCACATTGCAAACCATTGAAAGTTCCCTCGGTTTGATCATTGGTGAACGGCTTCCTTTTAACTCGTCCCTTGGAATCATTCCACTTGAGCTTACTTTGTTTAAGTGGGCATTCTCCTACCTTGCCATCGGATTTGTATATATCACGGCTGCCCAAATGAGGTTTAGGGACCTCGGTCATCAACTCCATGGTGGTACTTGGTGAAACATCTTCATAGAGTTTGATCAATCTTTGAACTTTGGTAGGGAATGGTTCCTCTTGCTCTTTGGACATATCTTTGGTAGGGAAAACATGGACATTCTCCATACCACTCACCTCTTGATTTAGCACCTCAATGTGATTAGTAGATGCTTTCCAAGAAACCAAGTCAAGACCCATACCCGTTTCTGCCAAATCATCACCCATTTCCTTATGACCCGTTTCTTCCACATCCTTATTAAACTCAAGGATCTCATCATCACCCCAATGCACTAACTCAAAAGTGTTAAGGGCTTTCTTTGTTGGGAATTATTTAACAAAGTGACCAAAGCCTTGACATTGACAACATTTTTTGAGGGTAGTGACCTTTTTGTGAGGTTTGGTTTCCTTACTTTTGTCAAAAGTTGTGGTTTTGTTTTGAGGGTTTGGTTTGAAAACCTTGGTCACGGTTTGAACCTTGTGGGGGACTGTTTTGGAGGACAATTTTGTGGTGATAGGCTCATTCATTTCGGTTTTGGGTCGGGGTTTATGAGGGACTATTTTGGACGACCATTTTGTGGTGGTAGACATGTTTCGGGTGTAGTTTCTAGGCACAAACTTTCTCATAAGCTTCTCCTTCAACTTAGACCAAGACTTAATAGGTTCCTTACCATCTCTTCTCCTTTGAAATTTTATGTTCTCATAACAAAGAAAAGCATGGCCTTTGAGTTTCAAGATTGCAACTTTGAAAGATTTGCTATCCGAATAATCTTTAAACTCAAAGATTCTTTCCATGGTCTCAAACCAATCTAACCAATCATTGGGGTTTAAGCTACCATAAAAATCAGGAATTATTACCTTTAAATCCTTGGTGTGCTCTTGTTGGAAAGCTTTGGCCATAGAATCATCCGAATCCGAGTTGGTCTTGCCTTCATTGACACCTTGAGCAACCTCATGTTCTCTTCTTCTCCCTATGAACCCACGGCATCTACCTCTGCCCGGTGGTGGTTGTGGTGGTGGTCTTACTCCTCCTCTTGGTAGTGTAGGGACGTTTGCCATCAACGTCGTCATAGATTGCAAGATCAAATCGACATTTGTTGTTAGCCGATTAAACTTTTGTTCAAGACCACTCAATCTCTCTTCACTCATTTCACTCATGGATATTTTTGTGTTTTTGAATGTGGTTGAGGTTTAGTGAACTCACAAGAAAGATTACCAACCCAAGACTAACACAACAATGGAATTGTGTTAAACCTTTGCTCTGATAACCAATTTGAAGTGAAACTCTCAAGACTCGGATTTTGACTGAAATCGACTCGATTTGGACAAAGTAAAAGGAACTGTTTAATTGTGATAAAAAGGACTAAAAACCGAACAGAAACTCGAAGACGCAATCGAACAGTCGACAGAACTGTTTGGCACCACGCAATCCTGAACTCTACAATCGAATAGAGTAACAAGCGTGATTGGGATATGACTTAATCCAAGCACTAAGCCACTAAATTAAGCCTAAGGAAAATTTCAAGCACTAAGCAAAGAAATTACCCAAACCTCAAGCACTAAGCAAAGAGGACTATTCAAGCACTCAGCAAAGAATAGGTTTTGATGAAGAAAACTCTTGGTTTCTTACTCATTCTTTAATTCACTCAATCTGATTTTTACACTAAGGAATGCCTTGCTTTTATAGGCCAAGCTAAGAAATCCTAACCATCCATCTAATCCTAGCATCTAACGGTTCTAAAGAACCTAAGAAAACCGGTACAAAAGTGGCCCAAGGCCTTACACAAAGTTCTTACACAAGCTAAAAATCAAAAGCTAAAAACAAGGAAAATAAACTAGTAAGACAATGAGGATTTAAACATAGAGGAAGACCCTCTTGGAAGCTTCATGGTCCGGCCACCCAAGCATAAAGGAGCTAGAGCATGTAAGAAAAACTCAAGGGATGGTCTTGGCCAAATTGGGAAGCTTTGAAAGCGACCTTTGTCCTTGTGTTGCAAACCGTAAGGGGCCACCGATTTTGTTCTTGTTTCTTCCCTTGATTATTTGGACTCCTTGGAAGCTTCAAATGGTCCTCATACCAGCCGAAAAAGAGCCTTGGAGTAGCCATCATAGAGTCAAACAAAAGCCCTTACACAAGCCTTACACACATGTAAGAGTGAAAGCGACATGTGGACCTTCCTTGATAGCGACATTTGATCTTCATTTGAAAATGATAAAAGAGCCCTCTTGGACTCTCTTGGACGACCAACCAACTCTTCTTTAGCCTAGGATTGTCTTGATTTATTTAATTAGAAAGAATAGGACCATTTGGAAGCGAACTTAAGGTCGATTGTGAAAACCGATAAACTCGTCACTCGGTTTTGTCTCGTGACTTTATCTTAGTTCGGATCCTTATTTAAATAAAAGTCCCTAGCCAAAAAGTCTCCAAATTCATTAAAGAATTGAAACATGACAAAAATTACCGTGCCTTCTTAGACGGATTTTGGAGTTTGGACCTCGTTTTGCGTGAAGGATCAAAATCGGGTGGAAGCATGGTTTAGGCGTGGCTCCTTTTGCTTCAAACTCTCCCTCTTGAAAAGGACTTGTCCTCAAGTCCTCGACATCACCATCCTTGACCTTCTCATAGTATTGACTTAAGTCCTCAACATTAAATATGACACGGATGCCCAAAAGAACCAACCCAATTGAACTAGGACTCGGGTTTTCGGACAAGGACTCGAAACTGAACAGCGCAATGGACTGTCTGTTTGTGATATAAGGACTGAAACTTTGGATGGACAAGGGAGAATTAAACGGTCGACAAGACTGTTTAATTCTTGCAGAGAACTCTAACATGAAAACAATTTCGGTGAGCTTGAAAGGACCTCTTCCACTTGCCATGGACCATTCTTTTCTTTGCTTGACAACCCTTCCTTTGATGAAATGTATCCACACGGGATCTCCGGGATCAAATACTTTGGTTTGCATAGGACTCTTGGACCTTTCCTCCCAAGTCCCATTGTCCTTCTCGGTTTGATCATGGATTGAGAACCTCTCCTTGACTTGCTCTTTACCAACACGACATCCTTTGCTAGAGCAAACATTTAGCATGATTTCTTGCATTAGGACAGCCACCTTGTCAATGCTACTAGCTTCACTTTCAATCTCAAACGAATTAGTGAAATTTGGAATAGAGAAAGTAGGATAATCACATTGCAAACCATTGAAAGTTCCCTCGGTTTGATCATTGGTGAACGGCTTCCTTTTAACTCGTCCCTTGGAATCATTCCACTTGAGCTTACTTTGTTTAAGTGGGCATTCTCCTACCTTGCCATCGGATTTGTATATATCACGGCTGCCCAAATGAGGTTTAGGGACCTCGGTCATCAACTCCATGGTGGTACTTGGTGAAACATCTTCATAGAGTTTGATCAATCTTTGAACTTTGGTAGGGAATGGTTCCTCTTGCTCTTTGGACATATCTTTGGTAGGGAAAACATGGACATTCTCCATACCACTCACCTCTTGATTTAGCACCTCAATGTGATTAGTAGATGCTTTCCAAGAAACCAAGTCAAGACCCATACCCGTTTCTGCCAAATCATCACCCATTTCCTTATGACCCGTTTCTTCCACATCCTTATTAAACTCAAGGATCTCATCATCACCCCAATGCACTAACTCAAAAGTGTTAAGGGCTTTCTTTGTTGGGAATTATTGAACAAAGTGACCAAAGCCTTGACATTGACAACATTTTTTGAGGGTAGTGACCTTTTTTTGTGAGGTTTCGGTTTCCTTACTTTTGTCAAAAGTTGTGGTTTTGTTTTGAGGGTTTGGTTTGAAAACCTTGGTCACGGTTTGAACCTTGTGGGGGACTGTTTTGGAGGACAATTTTGTGGTGATAGGCTCATTCATTTCGGTTTTGGGTCGGGGTTTATGAGGGACTATTTTGGACGACCATTTTGTGGTGGTAGACATGTTTCGGGTGTAGTTTCTAGGCACAAACTTTCTCATAAGCTTCTCCTTCAACTTAGACCAAGACTTAATAGGTTCCTTACCATCTCTTCTCCTTTGAAATTTTATGTTCTCATAACAAAGAAAAGCATGGCCTTTGAGTTTCAAGATTGCAACTTTGAAAGATTTGCTATCCGAATAATCTTTAAACTCAAAGATTCTTTCCATGGTCTCAAACCAATCTAACCAATCATTGGGGTTTAAGCTACCATAAAAATCAGGAATTATTACCTTTAAATCCTTGGTGTGCTCTTGTTGGAAAGCTTTGGCCATAGAATCATCCGAATCCGAGTTGGTCTTGCCTTCATTGACACCTTGAGCAACCTCATGTTCTCTTCTTCTCCCTATGAACCCACAGCATCTACCTCTGCCCGGTGGTGGTTGTGGTGGTGGTCTTACTCCTCCTCTTGGTAGTGTAGGGACGTTTGCCATCAACGTCGTCATAGATTGCAAGATCAAATCGACATTTGTTGTTAGCCGATTAAACTTTTGTTCAAGACCACTCAATCTCTCTTCATTCATTTCACTCATGGATATTTTTGTGTTTTTGAATGTGGTTGAGGTTTAGTGAACTCACAAGAAAGATTACCAACCCAAGACTAACACAACAATGGAATTGTGTTAAACCTTTGCTCTGATAACCAATTTGAAGTGAAACTCTCAAGACTCGGATTTTGACTGAAACTGACTCGATTTGGACAGTAAAAGGAACTGTTTAATTGTGATAAAAAGGACTAAAAACCGAACAGAAACTCTGAAGACTGCAATCGAACAGTCGACAGAACTGTTTGGCACCACGCAATCCTGAACTCTACAATCGAATAGAGTAACAAGCGTGATTGGGATATGACTTAATCCAAGCACTAAGCCACTAAATTAAGCCTAAGGAAAATTTCAAGCACTAAGCAAAGAAATTACCCAAACCTCAAGCACTAAGCAAAGAGGACTATTCAAGCACTCAGCAAAGAATAGGTTTTGATGAAGAAAACTCTTGGTTTCTTACTCATTCTTTAATTCACTCAATCTGATTTTTACACTAAGGAATGCCTTGCTTTTATAGGCCAAGCTAAGAAATCCTAACCATCCATCTAATCCTAGCATCTAACGGTTCTAAAGAACCTAAGAAAACCGGTACAAAAGTGGCCCAAGGCCTTACACAAAGTTCTTACACAAGCTAAAAATCAAAAGCTAAAAACAAGGAAAATAAACTAGTAAGATAATGAGGATTTAAACATAGAGGAAGACCCTCTTGGAAGCTTCATGGTCCGGCCACCCAAGCATAAAGGAGCTAGAGCATGTAAGAAAAACTCAAGGGATGGTCTTGGCCAAATTGGGAAGCTTTGAAAGCGACCTTTGTCCTTGTGTTGCAAACCGTGCAAATAAGGGGCCCCCGATTTTGTTCTTGTTTCTTCCCTTGATTATTTGGACTCCTTGGAAGCTTCAAATGGTCCTCATACCAGCCGAAAAAGGGCCTTGGAGTAGCCATCATAGAGTCAAACAAAAGCCCTTACACAAGCCTTACACACATGTAAGAGTGAAAGCGACATGTGGACCTTCCTTGATAGCGACATTTGATCTTCATTTAAAAATGATAAAAGAGCCCTCTTGGACTCTCTTGGACGACCAACCAACTCTTCTTTAGCCTAGGATTGTCTTGATTTATTTAATTAGAAAGAATAGGACCATTTGGAAGCGAACTTAAGGTCGATTGTGAAAACCGATAAACTCGTCACTCGGTTTTGTCTCGTGACTTTATCTTAGTTCGGATCCTTATTTAAATAAAAGTCCCGAGCCAAAAAGTCTCCAAATTCATTAAAGAATTGAAACATGACAAAAATTACCATGGCTTCTTAGACGGATTTTGGAGTTTGGACCTCGTTTTGCGTGAAGGATCAAAATCGGGTGGAAGCATGGTTTAGGCGTGGCTCCTTTTGCTTCAACGAGTCACCAACATTGGCGAACTTCCTCTGCGGATTATTCTTCTTGGTAGATGATTCGATAAGGTTGACCTCGTCGGTCTTGCTAGTGGAGCCATAGAACGACTCGTTATGCCTTGATATCCACGACCCATCGTTTTGGACAAGAGTCCTTACGGATGTCGTCTTCAATTCTTGTTCCTAGTACAATTAAATCTTTAAAAGACTTTATGTTTTGGAACCTTAGATGGTTCGCATAGATTGAAAATTGTCCATGAAATTTTCAACAAGAGTAGCCTCGTCTGGGCGTTCGACGAGTTGCGTGCTAGTCTTTCTCCACCTACTTAGGAAGTAGGTGAAACCTTCTTTCTCATTTTGGGTAAGAACCTCTAGAGTGCGCATATTGACTTGAATTTCACCATTATCTGCCTACTGTTTGGTGAACTCAATTGCGACATCATCCTAAGTAGCAATTTTCTTATGATCCAAGGAGTAGAACAATTGCTTAGGAATAGTATCGAGAGATGAAGGAAAGATCCTTAGGAACATCTATGGCTTGATGCCTTTGATAGACATATAATCTTTGAAGGCACGAATATGGTTCAAAGGATTTTTATGCCCCTTAAACTTCGAGATGTCAGTCTTGTTGAAGTTAATTAGAAGTTGAGCGTTTACTGCGTCATACTTGCAACTGTTTTCCCTGTAGATGTCATCTCTTTTGAGGTACATTAGTTGCTCCTCCAAATATTGGAGTCGTTTTTCAGCTTCAGTAGGACCTGGTGGAAGATTAACTTCTGGTTGTCCAACAAAGGGTGGAAGATTATCGTGTATGACCATGTGGAGAATGGCATCCTCTGTAGGAGGAAGTCTAGCTTTTACAAAGACAATACGGCCTTCGATGGCGTTAAGGCGAGCATAAGCTTGTTTTTGGCTTGTCTGGAGACGAATGAGTGCAGCTAGGATTTGATCATTACCATTTACGGACGGTTGGGGTTGACAATTAATGCTTCCATGACTAGTTCCCACCATTTTGGAACTGAGGATAAGAGATCGACGACGAATCAAAACACGATCGACCATTTTCGCATACTTACTAAAAAAAAGACTTGAGTCGTGAAGTGGGTGTGTGCCACTGTGTCAAGTAAGGTTTGAAAATGACAAATTTCGAAACGTTTGTCCTAGACAACTGTAGTGTAGTTGTAGGACTGATGACTCGAAGTGAGGTTTGAAATGGGTTTGGGGCCCGAATTTTGACTCGATATTTGGACAGAGTTTTGGCTTATTTTGCGCTATTTTAGGCCATTTTCAAAAATATTTACATTTTGAAAATGATTTTATTTTAAAAAATTTCGTCATGGTTTTGTTTACAAATGGTGATCACGTAAATGATACAAACATACATATGGGCATTATAACGGTATGCTGAGTGCATTTAAAGGGTTTTGGCTTAAAAGGTGGGTTGCCATACCAAGCAATCAATTTCTGGTCTGTGGAGAGGTCCGTGCCAAACTTAAGGTCGGTTCCTAGTCCATTTCCTCGAGTAGTGAAAGCCCTTGATACAAACATGAGTACGTACCACGGCATGGTTGACGTCAATCGCTATCCATCCTAAAGCCCAGATAAGAATTTGGACCGTCCAGATGGGACGATTGGTCAAATGGGTTGGGTTAAGCCTAAGAAGGCTAGCTAAAACGACCTAAGAAGGTCAAGTAATGAAAACCGACAACTGTCTCGTATAATCTATTCATTCCCTAACCTTGTTCAAGTTTCACCCCGGGTAACACATAAGTGTATCTTCCCCAGCGGAGTTGCCAAAATGTGGACACGGGCCACCCACGCCCCGCGCACCAGCGCGTTGGTTTCGAGGCGGCGACACTTCTCCCACAGAACCTTGGTTTGCCAATGCACGTCATGGGCCGTTACCGATTTGTAAGGCATTAAAACCGGTGAAAGGTTGAATAAGCCTGCATTTGTGGAGTCGCCACCAATTTATTGTGGAAAATTGGAAACCATTCAAATACCTCATGTTATGTCAAGACACAAAGCAATGACATGAACGCTAAGAACTCGTTCCCCTTAGCATTCTATGTCTAAAATGACTCTCGAAATGCCAATGGACACGGATGTCCAGAGATAGCTGGAGTAAAGGGGTGAGGGTACGTATTAGGAAGCTCTTTAATTCGAACACCTAATCCCACCCGCCTCGATAGCGGCCTCTACTAATGATTAGGGAAACCGTTCATAGTTGATATGTCATCGATGTAATGCATGCAATGCAACAAATATAGATTAATATTAGCATGTGAAATTAGACAATGTCAGTTAATACGTGTTTTAGCAAACAATTGGGTCGAAGTGAATGTTAGATTAAATTACATGTGAATGCCAAGTAATTAAATCATACACAATTACAATAAATGAATTACAATAATTAAATTATAAGAATTACAAAGTTTATTTGATCTACGTCAGAAGCACGCTAAAAAACGGGATTAAGAATAAAATAAAAGAAAAATAAAATTAGAATTGAAATACGGAAATACGTCAGATTAGAGGTGATAGTACGGATAATAGTTGATTTAAAACCGTAATTAGAAGCTACGTCAAAGCGAGAAAGAGTTCAAGGACAGAAACCAACCCAGAACAGGTGCAGCATCTGCTGCATCCTCTAGAAGAGGCACAACACTTCCTGCGTCTATTCTTGAGTTGGGTTCTGGCTGTGAAGTAAGAACCGCGGGTCAGTTATCGTTCATTGGTAATTTAAGATCGATTATTGATATTAGGCTCAAGTTAAAGTGTTTTAATTGATTACATGCTTCCGGAATCGTCATAAAACGAATTAAAGACAAGAAAATACAAAGGATTACATAATTAATGATGAACTCGTGTCGGAAATACAAAAAAGAAGGAAACTTTGAACTTGAAAGCGAAAAATTTGGTAAACTGAAATCAAATAAAGAAAAATATGTACAAATAACGAATTATAAAGAATCGATATGAGAAAATCGAGCCTTTAAAATCCGGGTTTGAATAGGTGACGAAAACCCGTAAATATTGAATTATAAGGGATTTATGTCGAATTAAGCATTATAATAAAAGAATTACTTAAAACACAGTTTTATGTACTGAAAACTACAAAAGGAACGAAAGAATAAGAGAAATAGGAAAATTTGCAGAAAATCGAGGAAGAAGAAGAAGAGCAGGAGTAGCGGAAGCCTCTGGAAGAGGCGCACCATATGCTGTGATTTTTCGAAGAGGCGCATCAGCTGCTGTGTTTCTTCTCGACGTCAGTCCTCCGCTGTTTTGTAAATACGGTTTTAAAAAATAGATTTTAAGATGGTTTTGAACGTGCTTCTGATATAAACCTACATTAATGATACAAAATAAAAGTACAATAAATAAAATGGGGTTTTACATCCTCAGACTTACATGTCTGACGAAACGAGATTGACTAAAGTTAACGTTTAGTGATTGCTCGACTCGAATATGTGATGTGACTCTTTTTTGCGTACTTTTTTGCGCACACTGAGGAACAATCCAAGTGGCTTAGGCAGAAGACGAGCGAATCCTCCTCTCATGATCCGAGCGTCCCGTGCAGAAGACGCTCGTCTCCCTCTCCTTACAATCCGAGCGTGTCCCTGTTGGAATAAGTTTCCTCCGACAATAATGTGATCACAACTGTTGATCATTAAGATCACATGTTTAAATCTCATTTTAAGAATACATGTGGGATGTAATATTTTACAATCAACTGGTCCACACATATCGGTAATGATTGGCTGACTAGAGTTTGACATTACTGTCGTGCGACGTTGGTGATCAGTTGATCCCCTTAGGTCATACCTATAGGGAAATACTCTTAATTGATTATTTAATTAATCGTATGCCGATACGAGTTAATTAAATTGCTTAAAATTGACGGATGATTTTGTGAGTAAAATTAACGTATCTTATTGTAATTTGATTAAATGAGACACGGTCTAAGTAATCGAATTGTTTTATTACTTAGATGAAATTATTGTTTACGGAAACAATTGAAACGGAATGAATAAATTATTATAAATACAGAATGTTGTAGTTTATAATCCGGAAACACTTTTGGTACAACTAATTATGAATTACTATGTTAATTTTTATAAGTGACATATTTTATTAATATGTTGATGTTTAATTGTTAAAAATACATTTTATATATAAGATATCATGTAATGTGTCACATGTGACATATTGACAAAATCACAAATAAAATGGACTCATACATTTTATGTGTGTGTACCGAAATGGAGGGAGTTTTAGGATAAAAATTGTGTTGATTATTTTTAAGTGGAAAACACAATAATTACCTATAGTCTTAGCCTTGCATGCCTATCTTTTCTTGGGTAGAAAACCTAGCCCATGCATTGGACATCATACTCCCTCCAACCGGTTTTATCATGGTAATAGAGAGTGTTTCCTCTACAATTATTCATTCACTCTTATCATAAAATTTCAAGTGTAAGAAATCATATACTCTCTACAATTTGTGAAAATTCTAGAGAAATAAACTCACATAATCACTTCCTCTTGAACCGATTTTTCAAGAGCAAAACTATATTTTTGTGTCAATTTTATAGTAAAACTTATATTATTTCTAGTACAAAGTAATATTAGTTATTAAGAGGTTTCCTTGGGTATATGCTTTTGGGAGAGATTCTAAACTTGAATCTTGTTCATCCATTGTTGGAAAGCTCAAGAACTAACAAGAAGGAGATCTTGTTGGTGCCCATAAAACCGAAATCACATAGTAAGGAAAATGATTTTCTTATCTCTTCTTATTTAGTTTGCATGCATAAGATTTGTAATTATTTTATGACTAAATAATTTCTAACATATATGAATATGTTAAATAATGAGATTAATAATTTCTAACAAGCGGTATTATGAGCCTTAGGTTGTTTGCATTCAAATCGGTTATTGTTTTTCCGAGTTATACGTTTAACAAATAAAACTTATAAATTGGTGTTTATTATGATATATCACGAAATTAATTATGCATGTTAAAGTTTCTGGTCCTAAAATGTTTTTAGGATATTTTGGTTTATTTATGGATTTTATTGTTCATTTTTTATTAATAATGGCATTAAAATGTGATTTTTATGATTAAAATGTCATGTTTGGACTGTAAATTTTCATAATAATATGAGTTGTTATGCTCCAAATTTGGATTTTTCAAGAAAAAATCGTATTTAAATGAGAAAATAGGTTAATATGAGTTATATTTCGAATCTGGTCATAGAAATTTAGTATGTTGTCACATGCAATTTTACAAGATGTGTGTAAAATATTTGGCTATAATGAAGTCTTAATGCATGATTTATGAATTTGTGATGAAAAATCACATAAATAGTGACTTTAATTAGTTAAAATTGCTAAAACATACTTCATGACTAAGGAAAAACGTCACATGTTGCATTTTATCACCTATTTCAGATCTAAAATTGAAAAGTCGATAAAAATAATTTTTCTCATATTTTTATGGTCATAATTGTTAAAATCGATAAACCGCAACATTGTTTTTCTCGATAAATTTTCGAAATTTTTAACCAAGTTTTGAGCATTATGAGTGTCATGGAATTTTTCCAGAATGTTCATGAGTTTAAATTTCAAATTTTGGATTTATTTGAAATTTTATGATTTAATTTGAAGTTTATGACATAATTTTGTATTTTAAGCCCATTTATGAACAATATTAAGAAATATAAGTTAATTATTGTCAATATGTTAGTGGAGACTAATTTTGAGTCCTAAGTTGGTTAGGGTAATTAACTTGTACATAAATATGAATTTATGTAATTATTGTGATTATAAAAGGTTAAATCAAGCAAATCCGTAAAAATCGATTAATATACGATATTGGCTCCTTAAAGGCGATGTAGCATAAAATTGGGCATGTTCATACATATTATAATGCTGCATTTTAGTTATGATTGTCATTTTTTAATTTTATGTAATTTTTGAATTATGTAATTTTACTTAGTATGGCCTTAGTTTTAATTGGTATTGCCCGAAATGTATGGGAATATCGATTCGGTTGTAATTTATTGTGATCTCGTATCACCGTTTTGTAATTTAATAGATTTATTTTATTTTAATTACAAATGTATAATAGGAAATTATGTAATTTATTATGTAATTTATTTATTCCGGAGTTCCTTGAAGACGGTGCCACTCGAGAAGGCGATCCATTAAAGAAAGTATTGCCTTGAAATGCGTGCCAAGACCGAAGTTTAAGGGACCAAAGGAGTTGGTTTCCGAATTTGTAATAGTTTATTAGATTTACTATTCTAGGAAGGCCATACTAGGATTTTATTTATGCTTTGCATTTTATTTATATGTTGCATGCATCGCTAAATCGTCATAACTAAAACATGCATTATCATTATATCGAGTTTATCGACCGTGTCAATTACAATTGTCGTAGTTCACCGCTTTAGTTCACTTAAAACGTGATAGATAATAAATTGACATGACCTCTCGCTAAATAAACAATTAAGACTTAGCCTTACCAAAAAGTAGATACCATGAAAACCTATTTCATGAGGGAGTGCACTCGGCCACACCGGGGTACAAACCTTGTTACGTAGGGGACGTGGGTGATAAATGTATATCCACCGAATTTATGTTAATGAAGGGTATTTCGGCACACCGTGCCCTAAGTTGGTATGAGTTTGGATTATGGACACATTTATTCGAAATTTGGGTTGAACTCAACGAAAGTATTCACGACGATTTCCGGATGTGTTTCGGGCTAGAGATAAATATTAATGTAATTTTATCGACCAAGAGTTCTAAAAGTAGAATCGATTAAAAGGTTAATCCACCAAGTTATGTTAATAAAGGGTATTTCGGCACACCGTTCCCTAAGTTGATATGAATTTGGGTCTTGGAATCATTTATCAAGTTGGGAAGAGGCCACCAGATAAATGCAATAAAACTTGTTTAAATTAAATTTACAAGTATTAATAAAACGATAAATGTTAAGTTTTCCACTATTCCGTTACAATATTGTTCTATTTCTTTACCACAATTCATATACGATATCATTTTGATTTTTGATTCAAATCTCCATTAAAACATCGTAACTAAAGACAAAATTTGAATTTTTCTTCTAAAAACCTCGTATTATCCATTGTAAGGATCTCTTGTGAAGAGTATAGATAAAAGTTATTTATGATCAAAAGGGTTTTTGATTCTTGACTAACATATCCACTTATAATAAATTGTTTCTCATATGCTTAATTGAGTTAAGTACATTGAAACGTTAAATCATTTTGGTAACTAGATTTGTTGGAAATCAAAAATTGACCAAAATACCGCAACCACTTCAATGAAAGTTTTAAGACTAAACAAACGAATGAAGAGTAGTCTTCATGAATTTCAATTTTGCTACTCTTAGCAAAGACTAATTGAAAAGAGTGGGAGCATTCTCTTAAACCGTTAAGAAAAGGATAAGGTTTTAAAGAAGTAAAATTAGAATGGAATTGATACAAGGTAATGTTAAAAGTAAAGTTATTGAGAATAACGATACTAAACCTATCAATCCCGACCGATATAGTTTCCATTGTCTTAATTGTTGGACGATTGAAAGGAAACTACCCCAAATTATTGAAGAATCAACAAGTTAGTTGTGGGACATCTAATGGGACCTTCTTCTTTAAATGTTTATTTGATTGACATAAATTTTTCTAGTACTACTTCGTCAATATTAGAAACCGGTGGTGGTTTTCATCATTGTATTTGATACATAGGATGATTAGAATATGACGACTAGCAACAATGATGTTGAGAGATAGAGTCATTGTGTACTCAATCTAGTTTTTGGGTTTAGAGTTGTACTTAATTGTGACTATTAAGTGCATAAACTCTAAATAAGTATATAAACTTGTTAAGATACAAAAGAGGTTTCACTTTTGTGACCCTATACACCATGATTTGATGTATGGCTAGCCCATTATCAAGGTGATTATATTCTAAACCCAACTAGAATGATATATCATGAAGATGATGCAAGACTCAAATTGGTAACCCAAGATTAAACCTTAGATTCTGGAATGATGAACGTAAAGAGTTATTGAGTACTCTTGAAACCATTAGATATTATGGTATATGCGTATCTTGTATTCAAAGCAATATGTCTCGTGTCTTTTGGTTGAAAAGGAGATCGAGGTTGTAAATCATTGATCCAATATAGGTTGATCATTTTCTTTTACCAACAATTTAGGTTGACACTAATGTGTTCATTTAATAAAGTAAATAGAGAAATCTTTGAAGAAGTTCAAAGAGTTCAAAGAATCACGATTTAGTCGTGATGGGATTATCAAAGTGAAGACTTTGATATAAGCCAAAGGAAATGTGATATAGTATCACAAATTAATCTCTCTTAGCACGCATTATGGGATAATGTGTGGTTGGATAAAGAAATCAAACGCTATTCGATATGGTTTGGAGTTCAATCAAGTTACTTTGAGTTACTTGATCCTTTTGGGGATTTTATCATTTTGTCTAAATTATTTTTCCACTAAATCTAAAACGAATCATATGAGATATGAAATGGTAGGGTACCATGTTTGTAAGTTTTTCAAAAGAAACAAATGCTCATTTTTCCTTACTATAATCATGAGTACAACGGGTTTGTGGCTCGTGAAGCTGTCTTTCTAGAATACAAGTTTATTTCTAGAAGACAGAGTGGGAGAAATTATTCAAAGAGCCACAAGGAATGTTATGTCGCAAGAAACTGGTCTTTCTTGGCTACATGAGACGTTTTGTGTAAGACGTTGTTTCTTCAAAACCTAAGAGGTTAAAGTCATCACTTGGTGAAGATGATGAATTAGTGTTACTTTTAGAAAGTAAAGAGCTTGCAACTTACAAAGAAATTGTTTGATTTAAGTTGATTACTTCTGGAAAGTAATGAACATTTGACTACATGAGAGTGTTTAAGTCACAACTCAATACAAGGCTTAGAGCCATGAAAATCCGAAATTAATTCCAAGTGAATTATTAGATATCAAAGCTTGATTGGTAGCAAAGGGTTTTGCATTAGTTGAAATGCTTAAGTCTATTTGGATCTTCTTAGGGATTGTGTTTCATTATGATGATATACATATAGCAAGTGAATCTAAAACCCACTTCTTCAATTAGAAGGAATGTATTGAATACATGTCTTGAGTTTTGTAGATTCTTGCAATCCTAAGATAATGTGAAACTTAAGAGAGGGTCTTGAGTAGGACATCAATGAGTTGGAATCAATGATTTGATCATGTGATAAAAACTTTTCTCAATAGGTTGAGAAGTTATGTTTATACATGGAGTTTAGTGGGAGTTACGGTAATTTTAATTAGTCTTATATGTGGATGACATATTGATCATTGGGAATGATTTAAGACTTATGGAGTATTATAATACATCTTTAATATCCGGATTTAAGGAGATAAATCCACATGATATTAGCATCAAATAAGAAGTCTTATGTTGATAAGTTTCATGATTAGTTCAATCGAGTTGAACATATTTGATTGATTCCATTTGCTTCCGCTGCCGGATCAATTAAATAAGTAATGATGTATAACACTTCATATGCTTTGAGTATGATGAATTGTTTCAAATCGAATTTAAGTAATAGTTACCAAGTAAGC
Organism: Silene latifolia; assembly: GCF_048544455.1. Lineage (NCBI taxonomy): Eukaryota > Viridiplantae > Streptophyta > Magnoliopsida > Caryophyllales > Caryophyllaceae > Silene > Silene latifolia. The sequence goes on along the minus strand of NC_133535.1, from coordinate 58,704,598 downwards.
CATAAAGATTAACCTTAAGTGCTTGCAGAAGCATTAAGGATGTAATGCAAAGTGTTTTTGATACAATTTTGTGTAAGGGTGTTACACAAGTGACAAGTGACAATTGAGATTGCGCATGGTTTCCGACAAAACCATAATCAAAACACATTAGGATGGTTAAGATACCATTGTGGCTATGTTATTTAAGAAATAGATTTTCTAGAATCGTTCTAGGCAATAAAAAACAATGAGGAATATTTACAACGGAAATTGAGTACACTTGCAATCATGAGATGTGCAAGAAGGATGAGTCCCGCACACTGTGAAAACAGTGGGAGATATTCTAAGGCTAGAGGGCCTATGTCTTGATTGGATCTCGACACGTACTCAGAAAGTTTTGTAATGCAAATGTATACATTACAAAGGTAAACGAGTATGTAGTAAGGTTGAGTTAGGTACAAGAAGTTGATAAAACCTACTAACCAAAGCCTTCTCATAGGCTTAACATGATGAGTCATGTCATATGTCATTTCAATTGCATTGAGACGAACAACTACATATAAGATAAAAATGGATTATAAAAATATGAAGTAGTAATCAGGTATTGACTTTTCATATGTGATAATCACATTTGTCGTTCGAGTTTTTAAATCTGAAAACTCCATTTATACTTTGTAACATCCAAACGGGTTGTAGAGACAATATTGAACCCCGTTAAAGTGAACTCGGATTAACATAGTATTTGCCCATAGTCACTTGTATGAGGTGACGTCTCGAAGTGACTAGAGTGTGATGCAATTGATGGCAAGTTCAATTGCCATAGAGTCATGTGAGATGACTAGTCGATCACATAGGCAGACTTTTAGGAACACTTTGTCGAGCCTTATGACCGCTTATAGAGTTCTGGCAAATTTATATAGCCCGGTCGTGGCGAGAGGTACTATAGTATTCTAATGAGTCGATTCTTTTGACTAAAGACTGTTCGCCTAAGGTGGCACAGTTTCAGATTAACTTTGATTTGAGTTACTACGACCTTCGTAAATGGGGTCAAATGGGCATATTTTGGGTTATGATGGCTGTGGCTAGTCGAAGGGAATAAGTGCGATAGGAATTGTCCACCTCTTGTCAGGGTTAAAACAATATCTCAGGGCCACTCGAGGAGTAATGAACTGGAAATGCGTGGCCACGCTCGGAAGGTATCTATGGTAGATGATTCCGGTCAATCAGTTATTCTCCAGATCAAGGAAACCACTCTCGATATGATCACTTGCAAGTACGACCTGAAAGACACCTTGCATTGAGTGGGAGATAGTAATAGGACAAGAGAATTGGTGACGCACACTTGTCGAGGACAAGTGGGAGATTGTTGGAATAAGTGACCTCCGACAATAATGCGATCACAACTGTTGATCATAAAGATCACATGTTTAAATCTCATTTTAAGAATACATGTGGGATGTAATATTTTACAGTCAACTGGTCCACACATATAGGTAATGATTGGCTGACTAGAGTTTGACATTACTGTCGTGCGACGGTGGTGATAAGTTGATCCCCTTAGGTCATACCTATAGGGAAATACTCTTAAATGATTATTTAATTAATCGTATGCCGATACGAGTTAATTAAATTGCTTAAAATTGACGGATGATTTTGTGAGTAAAATTAACGTATCTTATTGTAATTTGATTAAATGAGACACGGTCTAAGTAATCGAATTGTTTTATTACTTAGATGAAATTATTGTTTATGGAAACAATTGAAACGGAATGAATAAATTATTATAAATACAGAATGTTGTAGTTTATAATCCGGAAACACTTTTGGTACAAGTAGTTATGAATTACTATGTTAATTTTTATAAGTGACATATTTTATTAATATGTTGATTTTTAATTGTTAAAAATACATTTTATATATAAGATGTCATGTAATGTGTCGCATGTGACATATTGACAAAATCACAAATAAAATGGACTCATCCATTTTATGTGTGTGTACCGAAATGGTGGGAGTTTTAGGATAAAAATTGTGTTGATTATTTTTAAGTGGAAAACACAATAATTACCTATAGTCTTAGCCTTGCATGCCTATCTTTTCTTGGGTAGAAAAACTAGCCCATGCATTGGACATCATACTCCCTCCAACCGGTTTTACCATGGTAATAGAGAGTGTTTCCTCTACAGTTATTCATTCACTCTTATCATAAAATTTCTAGTGTAAGAAATCATATACTCTCTACAATTTGTGAAAATTCTAGAGAAATAAACTCACATAATCACTTCCTCTTGAACCGATTTCTCAAGAGCAAAACTATATTTTTGTGTCAATTTTATAGTAAGACTTATATTATTTCTAGTACAAAATAATATTAGTTATTAAGAGGTTTCCTTGGGTATATGCTTTTGGGAGAGATTCTAAACTTGAATCTTGTTCATCCATTGTTGGAAAGCTCAAGAACTAACAAGAAGGAGATCTTGTTGGTGCCCATAAAACCGAAATCACATAGTAAGGAAAACGATTTTCTTATCTCTTCTTATTTAGTTTGCATGCATAAGATTTGTAATTATTTTATGACTAAATAATTTCTCACATATATGAATATGTTAAATAATGAGATTAATAATTTCTAACACTCCCCTCCTGGGCCGAGCGTCTCGTGACAGCACTAGCGTGATATGCTCATCTCCTCGCAAGACTTGCATTTCCCTAGTTTAAAACCTAGCATTGTTATTTACTAATCTATCCTTACTTAACCTAATGATGTACTACTATATATACCCCATTTGTAATAATGAAAGAGGAGAGTCCAATTAGACAACCATTAGACTAGGAGTAGATTAGGATAGTTTAATTTCAACCATTCCACTTAAATCTTTCCTTAATCATTTTTGTTAAAGTATTGTTATTATTGGGCAATTGAAGATTATTGGGTTATTATTGGAGAATTGACAACTCTTCATCAATCAAGTTCTCTTCTTTTATTCTTTGCTTTATTATTTGGAATCATCTTCATAGGTGTAATTCCCTTTTACTCTTGTTTAATTATTGTTAATCATTTTCATTCATTCATCATGTTTTGCTTTGTTATTAATATGATTGACAACCTTATTAGCATGTTGAACTTGATAATAAGTGAGTAGTCTTTTAACTAGGATTAATGGGCAATTAGGGGAAACCAACATGGGAAAGGTTCATGCTTAATCTAATATGTTTTCATAATTAATTTGCTTGCTTGTTGAGATCTCAACTTATGCACATGTTATGTTTGATGAAATGCTAAGCCTATGAATCCTTGCATTTCTTATCCATCACCTATCTCTTCAATGAGACTTGTAAGACATAAACCAACTCGAGCCTCATTAGACCATGCATAAAGTTTTATAAGAGGAGACTAAGTCGACTTGTAGATGTTGTACAATCTAATCGATTCAGCTTCGGGACTTAAATCTTCCTAGGGATTGTAAGATATACACTAACTCGATCCCATCACAACAATAATTGCTTGCTTATAACTTGAGAGTATGTTTGTATGATCAACTCCCATGTATTCCTCTATGAACCCATGATATCCTAGCACTTTTAGTCATTTGTTTACATCCTTCCTTTTATTGCTTGTTTTACTTTATTGCTTGCATTAGTTTAGACTCACCAACTACAAACCCAAATCAATTGTGACACTATCATAAATTGAGATAGATAGACTTAGAACCCAAAGGACACCGTCCCGTGGATCGACCTCGACTTAACCACTAACTAGTTGTTTGTTGAGAAATATAAATGTGTTTGATTGGGAGACACGATGACACCTTCCATCAAAATGGCGCCGTTGCCGGGGACGGTGTTATGTGATTAAGTTCTTACTTGTTTATCTATTTTAATTTTGCTCTAACCTTGAGGAACTTGTTCCTCAAGGATTGTTCTTACCATTTTTATGTAGTTTTCATGCTTGTAGTTGTTTCCTTGTCTTAGCTATGATGGCTCAAGACTTGACATATGGAGTATGTGGTGAATCTTTTGAGTATGACTATGGGTATGGGGAGTTTGAGGAGCAAGTCAACACAAACCTGCCTTACTACTCATACAATGAAAATCCTTACTACTACCCCGAATGTTCCCACCAAAATCACCACATCCAATATCCACAACAACCACCCACCCAATACCCACTTCATAATGAATTCCAAATACCATAATACAACCACTTTCAAACCCACCCATAACAAAAAGATGAGCCTAACTTGACATTCAAGGTATGATTCTCCAAGTGCTAGAAGAGAGCCAAATTAGAGACAATGTCCTTCAAAATATTGTTACCCATGGTGAGGAGTTAGCAAATCAAATTGCCCAAATGAAAGAAACCCAAGAAGCCACTCCCCACCAAGCCTTAAACATTGTCCGTGAATGCGAATTTGAAGGGGTAACCTTTGACATAGAAGATTAGTGGGAAGAGCTAATCTCCTTGAGCTCTTGTGAGTATAAAAGTGTGGTGTTTGATGAAGAAGACATGAGGTTGAGTAAGCCAAATACTCTTAGCCTTTGTGAGTATGAGGGTGTGACCTTTGATGTGAATATCGAAATGATGGAGAAAGAGTTATTGAAGAAAATTGAAGCCCCCATCTATGATTCTTATGAGGATAGCCATGATGACGAGATCGTGAAAGAATTTTATGTGTTTTACAAGGACTTTTGAATTGAGGAGGAAGAAACTTGTGAGATCACTTTACTTGAGGAGCCTATCCTCGAAAAATTTGAGATACCTTACTATGGATAAGAATGCCCCTTCCCTATTGCCTATGAAGACTATTTTACACCCACCATGGAACCTATGATCGTTGGAGAAGATATGGTGGATCTTCTCCAAAAAGTCAAATCGTCATATAAAGGATACTTGGTGGAAAAGCTCAAGAACAAACTTGCAAATGAAGTCACTTGTGGAAATTTGGCATCCACAATTTTAACTTCTAAAGAACCCGATCATCAATGTTGTGAGAATTCTCCTTCTACTTTGGAAGGATTGAGTAACCAAAATGCTATCATCATCACCAAAATTGAAGGAGAAGATGGTAAATGGAAATCTCCGGACGAAAGTGAGCCATACTTCATCCCTAACATTGACAAGAATCATGGGCTTGTTGGTTTGAAGCGTTGCAAATATTGAAGTGCCAAGAGAAAGGTGAAAAATAAAATAAATGACAAGTCTCCTTGGCCAATCTTTAGTTTGAATTTAAGAAAACCATACTTCTGCTTATTTGGGGCTTGTTCAGAAGCTTTTGATCTTCTTCTAAGAGCCTTGAGTTCTATGGACAAGAAATCTCGACAATTTGAACTAGTTTGGTGGAGTCCTATCTGAAACCACCATTTGTAAAATATTCCTTCCCATAATCTTTGCATTGTATAATATTGTATATAATTTCGCATTTCTTATATTTCCTTACATGAAAGTAGTGAGAGAGGGTTTCTTACCCATTTATTGAGCATAATTTAAGAAAAAGATAAGAAGGAATCACAAAAGGGTGCAAGGGAATCAAATTCAAAAGGAATGAAAAAAGGATTGAGAAAGACGGCACAAGACGCTCGTCCCGAGGGCAGGACGCTTGTCCAGAGCCTAGTCCTGAGCATTAATCAGCACTGATTAAGAAGACGCTCGGATTCCGCAGGAGATGCTCGTCTCAAATGGAAGACGCTCGTATAGCATCTGAGACGCTCGTCTTGAGCATAGCCATGGAAATCATATTTCACTGGATAAGAATCTGCTCGGATTCATCAGAATCCGCTCGACCCAGATAAGACGCTCGTCTCAAACAGGATACGCTCGTCCCCAGCCGGTCTCAAAAGTTCCAAGATCCTTGACTAAGAATCTGCTCGTCCTCTCAGCAAGACGCTCGGATTGCTCAACAAAGACGCTCGTCCCGTGCTGAAGACGCTCGGATCTGCTCTTATTTTTGCTGAAACCTCGTGGAATCCGCCCGAGCCCAGCCCTAACCCGCTCGACTTCCACCCATTTTTCTTTATAAACACTCCCACCATCCCTCCTTTTCCTTATTTTATCTACTCAAAATCTCACAACATCATCTCTCAAAAATCCCCATCACAAAACTCAACCCAAAACCCTAAATTTTCAACCAAAAATGATGAACCTAAAGGGAAAAGGCAAGAAATCATACGAATCCGCACCTAAGAACCGCAAGGGAACTTCTTCATCCACTCCTAGGGAGACAAGGGGTCATCACATTGTGATGATAGGAGGTGTGGAGCAACTCGAATTTTTTCCCGAGGTAATCTTCACTTGCAATGAACACTGCCAAAAATTCGTTCATCTTCTAGGTAAGCATTAAGAACCCACTCAGTTCATTGATACCAATGTTTTAGAGGTTCTAGGTATAAGGTATCAAACTGAAATGTTCTTCGATGGTATGGGTCTCGGGAAGCTATTTTATGCCCATGAGGAGACCTACCTTAGCCTTACCCTCGAGTTTTTATGTAGTCTTAGAATTGTCATAAATACTCGGAGAACTGTTGCTATGGAGTTCCGACTTTGCAACCAAGACCATAGGTTGACCTTGGACCAATTTGCAAACATTTTTGGTCTTATAGTGCCAAATGACAACACTGATAAGCCCTCCGACTTCAATGTTAACCACATTTGGAGAGCTATCTCCGGAAGGGACCTCATTCACTTGAAGCATTGCTACACCTTTGTAATTCAACATCCGGTGATTCGAATCACCGAGCGCTTCATAGCCGGCACTATCAATGGGAGATTTGAACAAGATAGGTGCACTCTCCTTGACTTGACTTTCTTAGAGTCTTATTTGAATATTCAAGAGACAAGGCCTTACAATTTTAACACGCCCCTTGAGATGCTTACAAGGTCCTTTGATTATGCTCAAGGGAACTATAACATTAAGACCTTTGTGATGGGAGGCCTAGTCACAATGTTGGCCAATGACCTTTGCCCCGGGTTTAACCTTCACGGGGCCTATGTGAAGCTCGAAGGGAGCACTTTGATTTATGAAGAGGCTGTCTTCAACCACCACCGGTGGTGTGCCTACACTCAAACCAGGAGTGGAGTCGTTTACAAAGGGTTGTTCTTCTATTGTCCTCGCGGGGTGGAATGTACCACCTACCGAGCCACGGTTGAGTCGGTACTCGCCTACACCGAGCTACCTCCTCGATATTTAGATCCACCCCAACCCGCCACAACGAGAGGACGCACCTCTTCAACCACGTCAACCTCGTGGGATATCGGCGCAAGATTTTGCACCACCAACATATGTACCCATTCCACCCTACCCCACTCAACATGTACCATATACTCCTCAAGTTCCCAATGCTCCGGACCTGAATGACTTGATGAAGCTTACGAAAAGGGTCGATCTTGGAGTGCACGATGGGAGGGTTGACAACTATTTGGCCCTTTATCCTCAATACTACCAAATGGCTCAACAAGGGTATATCGACCCTAGAGGCCCTCGCCCATCTTGGGCTCAACCGGACCTTTTGTTCCCTAATCAAGGGAACCAAGACGGAAATTTTGGCGGCCAAGGAGGAGGGTTATACGGTTAAGGAGGAGGGTATGACCAAAGAGGTTCTAGCAGGTATAGATACCGCGATGATGATGATGATGATGATGAGTGAGAGGTGCCTACCACACCACCTCCAATTGTATGATACCCCTTCTTTCCCTATCTCCTATGTATAGTTGCATTGCATTTTACTTACCTTGAATTTAGTTTACACATCACTTGCACTTGTATTATATCATTCACCTTAGCATAATTCATATTCTATAGTTGCATTGTTATATATCTCAAATGATTCATGTAGATAGTTTCATATAGACTAAAATTCATGCATAATCACTAATGACCAAACCTATTCATTTCTACACTAGAAATAGTGTTTAAATCGGTTTGGGGAGGTTTGATCATAGGTGACTTAAGCATTTAGCATGCGTCATATAGTGTAGTTTAGATTGCATTCATTTGTTATATATGTCATATAGAATTGCATTTAGTTAGAACATGCATTCACTCATATCATTGCATTTGTACTTCATTTCCATAAATCAAAAATCCAAAAACATATATTTCTTTTTCATTCCTATTCCTAAATGTACATTGAGGACAATGTCCAAACTAAAGTGGGGGATGGGAATTTATATTCCAAAAATACAAAAAAATTAAAAAAATTTGAAAAATACAAAAATATGTCGTTTTGTTTCATAAATCACAAAAACCATAAAAATTTAAAAATTGAAAAAAATCAAAAACATGTTCATTCCTTTTTAGTGTAGAATTGTATATACTTGTTTTTTTGTTTGTCCATTTTCACATTGATCGACTATGCCACATCCGAGACATGAGGATATTGAAGACCGCATGGTATGATCTTTCCAATCTCTTTTTTTCCTCTTTATGTTAATGACTATGCGGCTTTATTTTGGTTGATGCGGTACAATAGCTGATAGAAGCATATGCATTAAAGTTGTATATATGCTAGTTGTATCATGGCATGTAGTTTGCATGGTTAGAAATTTTTTTTGAAAGCATCTATTTGGGAAACTTGACAAGTGTATATAAGGCCCTTGTAGATAATTTTTCTTCTTGAGACTTTGCTCATTAGAATACTTATAAAACCCTAGGATGTGTCATGCTAGTATCCTTTAACCCATGGATTAAGACCTAGTCAAGAGTACCTTGTGGTGTGATAACTCCTTGGCTACCGTTTATTCCAAGGTGACCCTTGAAACCATGCAACCATCATCCATGTTCTACAACATTTTGTCATCAAAGGGAATGGGCACAAAAATTGTTCAAATTTGAGTTCAAGAATTGAAATGAAAAGAAAAAGTTTGCAATTGCATCAAAAGAAAAGAGGAGTAATAAAAACGAAAACTCCTATGCTTCAAATACAAGCACCCTCACTACAAATGGGGTAGCTTTGAAAATGTTCAAAAATAAATGGAAAAAGTTGAAATTGCCAAGTATTGAAATGCCAAACATCGAAAGAAATGGCAAATAAAGTGTTCTAAAATGTCAAATGCCACAAGAAAATTAAGGGGAATAACAACAACAAAAGCAAACTCTCACATGAAACTCAAAAACCTCTTGATCCCTTTTATCCATCGAATCCATTTTTGCGCATGGTAGAGAGGGGACGACCCTTCTTCTTGTCTAGATAAGAAGGGGAATTCCGCGATCCTCCAGTGTTTCTAACACCATAGGGAGTCTACTCTTGACGAAAGCATTAAACAATTGAGGACAAAGGTACCCTAGCTTGACACAACTTTGAGGTGATTTATTGGTATCCTTCTGGGCTTATTAGTTTGAAGAAACCATATCTATGATGAACGTGTACCCTTAGATTGCTTCCCTTTTAGATAATTTCCGCCACTTAGATGAGGAAAGTGGCTATTCATTTTTGTAGATGCATCCATTACTTGTTTTGTGTGCTTTAATGCTTGGAGGTATCGCCATTTTGGCAATTTACACCATGCCTTGCAAGAAGGCATCTTACCCCATGGGTGTCTTTTTCTGAGTTGAAGGGGCAGAGTGAGACCCATTAATTGTCTCACATCAGCTATATTATTAGAATAGTTTAAATAAAGGTCTAGTTCTAGTCACCTCTTTACTCGGGACGAGTAAAGGTTCGGTTTGGGGATGTTTGATGTGACTCTTATTTGCGTACATTTAGTCCCTTAATTGAGCCTATTTTGCATACTATTATAATATTTCATGGCCATTTTATCCGTCAAATGCTTTCTGTTTTGCTTTCCTAGTGCATTTTATATGTTTTATAGGAAAGGAGATAATAAGACGGAATTCTCGTCCCTCGCGCATATTCGAAAGCATGTTTATAACCTTAGATGGACTAGTATGAAGAGGAAGCAAGAACGACGACCAACAAAGCAAGAATAAGAAGTATGCAAAGACTAAAGGGTAAGAAGCAAGGATCACACCGAGGAACAATCCGAGCGGCTTAGGTAGAAGACGAGCGAATCTTCCTCTCATGATCCGAGCGTCCCGTGCAGAAGACGCTCATCTCCCTCCCCTTACAATCCGAGCGTCTACCCTCCTGGGCCGAGCGTCTCGTGACAGCACTAGCGTGATATGCTCATCTCCTCACAAGACTTGCATTTACCTAGTTTAGAACCTAGCATTGTTATTTACTAATCTATCCTTACTTAACCTAATGATGTACTACTATATATACCCCATTTGTAATAATGAAAGAGGAGAGGACAATTAGACAACCATTAGACTAGGATTAGATTAGGATAGTTTAATTTCAACCATTCCACTTAAATCTTTCCTTAATCATTTTTGTTCAAGTATTGTTATTATTGGGCAATTGAAGATTATTGGGTTATTATTGGAGAATTGACAACTCTTCATCAATCAAGTTATGTTCTTTATTCTTTGCTTTATTATTTAGAATCATCTTCATAGGTATAATTCCCTTTTACTCTTGTTTAATTATTGTTAATCGTTTTCATTCATTTATCATGTTTTGCTTTGTTAATATGATTGACAACCTTATTAGCATGTTGAACTTGATAATAAGTGAGTAGTCTTTTAGCTAGGATTAATGGTCAATTAGGGGAAACCAACATGGGAATGGTTCATGCTTAATCTAATATGTTTTCATAATTAATTTGCTTGCTTGTTGAGATCTCAACTTATGCACATGTTATGTTTGATGAAATGCTAAGCCTATGAATCCTTGCATTTCTTATCCATCACCTATATCTTCAATGAGACTTGTAAGACATAAACCAACTCGAGCCTCATTAGACCATGCATAAAGTTGAATAGGAGGAGACTAAGTCGATTTATAGGTGTTGTACAATCTAATCAATTCGGCTCCGGGACCTAAATCTTCCTAGGGATTGTAAGATATACACTAGCTCGATCCCATCACAACAATAATTGCTTGCTTATAATTTGAGAGTGTGATTGTATGATCCACTCCCATGTATTCCTCTATGAACCCATGATATCCTAGCACTTTTAATCATTTGTTTACATCCAAACCAATTGTGACACTAGCATAAATTGAGATAGATAGACTTAGAACCCAAAGCACACCGTCCCATGGATCGACCTCGACTTAACCACTAACTAGTTGTTTGTTGAGAAATATAAATGTGTTTGATTAGGAGACACGATGAGACCTTCCATCAATATGCGTGGAGAGTGCCCTTGTTAAAGGATTTAAAAGATTTATTAAGTTGATTAAGTGGAGTTGTCCTTATTCTGTGAAACACAATATGCGGAAGATGTTTCCATAAACAAAATGGAATTTAATTAGGAATAAATATCCCCAGAATTCTAGAACGCTCCGGAATATTCCGACTCGGCATTTAAACGGTTTTTAGAAAATCAAGCGGTTTTTGACCTGGACTCCAAATGAACTCTAATTACTGTCAAAACAACCGTATCGGCGCGTAGATGACGACCATGAGGTTGACTCTAGTGTTTGAGCTATCACTTGTCGATGAACTTACAAACTGTCATAAAATCGTTCCGTGTATCAAACATGCGGCCCAATCATCACTGGGTGGTTGGCGGAAGGGGTAGAAATGAGGTATCTACACATTTTCATTTGTTTTGCATTCACGTTTATTGCATTGTCTTTTATTTCAAAAAAAAATGAAAAATTCAAAAAAATTAGAAATATCAAAAATTAAAAAAAATTTCACGTTTATTTTTGCATATAGATTGAGTCGGAATGGTGTATTTCAATGATGAAATTGCACTGCATTTAGTCCTTTTACTTAAGCCTTGCAAAAGCTAAGTATCTTTTAGCATAGTCATTTTGCATAATCAACGTGTCTATGTTGAAATTTAGCTGAACGAATAGACTTGACTTGATATTTTAGCAACCTACTTATAAATTCTACGTTTTAGAGCCTTTAAACTGGTGTCATTCATGACCAGTTTATGTAAGATTGTGAGTAGTTACTCCTTCCATAACATGTAACATTAATTTGCACAAGTATGAAATTCAATTGCTTATTGCCTGCATACATTCGGGTTAGTGGTTGGTGTCACATGCAGAGAGATGCTTACATTCCCTTTTCTTCCATTTTTACTCATTAACTCCACATTTAGCCAAATTTGCCTTTTGACCCCTTAACTACACCCAAACTTAGCCTGTCTTGTCAAGCTAGTTTAGTTTTTGTTTGCATTGAAAAGTTGGGAGTTGGTATTTTGGAGAAGGAGAAAAAAAAAGGAGTTGAAAAAAGAAAAGAAAATGAAAAAAAAAAAAAACAGAAAAACCGAGAAGAAAAAGAAAGAAAAATGGAAAAAGAGTTTGAATAATATCGGTTTTGCTCCTATACTCTTATTTTATCTTATGAGGAGTTGTTTTATTTTGGTTTAGTGAGTTTTTATGCCAAACAAAGGCATTTGTGCTTAATTTTGATGGTCTTGAAGCGGATATGGTTTATTTGGTTTTTTAGGATACTAGCTTGGCTTATACCCTCACATTTCCAAAATGTTTTGCCTCTTCTTACCCATTGCCTTACTTTTCCAAACTTTTGTAAGCCCTCGGCATGTGATAGGACCTCGTTGGATGGAGTGTATGTATACGGTAGCCAGAATTGTCTATCATAGTAGATTGCATGCATGTTTATGTGGGTCGTAGTTAGGTGAGCGACTTTTTATTCTTTCTCTCTTACTTATAGTTGCTTACCCTTTGCTTCATGAGAGAAGAGTGACCCGTGAGAGTCCATTTTTAAAGGTCTTGCAAGGTCGACGGTTCAGCTTTATTATAAACATCTTATAACTCATTTGCATTTGACAGTTTTTGCAATAAGTGTTAGTTTTCTTGCATTAATATGGTTTAGGTGGATAATTTGTAGCTGGCTCTGAGTTTTCATTCCGTTCCATTAAGTTAGTTGCATATAGTTTACTTGGGGACAAGCAAAGGTTTGGTTTGGGGAGGTTTGATGCGTGCATTTCATGTAATCTTTTTAAGCCTTATTTGCACGCATTTCTATGTGTTTTACGTAGTATTATGCTACAAATGTCCCCCGAATTATATACTTTGGTTTGCTTTGTCTTATTGGCAGGAATGTACCAAAGAGGACGGAATTGAGCCTTTTACTGTCCCTTTAGCTTGCATTTAGAAGATGAGTAGATTTGGAGCGGAAATACTTATGCCTTGGGATGCGTGAAGTCGTCTTGGAAGCTAAATCAATGTCCCATGGCTGGTTCAGTGGTAGATCCTTCAATCGAGAGCTTTTCCTGGCTAAACTGCTCGATCGAGACCTTTTTGATGGTGAACAGTCCTCGATCGAACTCATGCTATGTTCGATCGAGAAGTGGCTTTTTGGTGTTCTTCAATCGAGTAGTTTTTATACTCGATCGAGAGGTTTCTGCTGGAAGTTGGTCGATCGAGTAGTCTTAAAGTGCTCGATCGAACACTTTTTGATCTGACGCAAGATTTTATTACGTAAACCTTATTTACTTAATATCTTAGTTATCATATTTAGGTTAATAAATATCTTGCCTATAAATAGGAGAGATTTAATTAGGTTTAGGTATCTTTTAATCTTTTTCATTAATCTTTAATCAGTCATTAATTTCAGTACTCAGACTCTTGTTCAACGTTGCTTGCTATTTCTCGGATCTTCGATTTGTGTAATTTCTTTACTCTCTTTTATCATAACTTAATTCCTTTTTGCAACATTTAATCTCTTGTCTCTTAATCGCTGTTAGGTTGTTAGATTTAATATTTAGTTTATGCAATTTCCTTTTATTCATCTTTATACCATGTTTATTATGGTTTTATTCATCGTTATTAGTTTTATCATCGTTATGAGTAGCTAAATTTCTTATTGTTAGGATTAGGGGAGCCATGATAGTAAAACAATGATGCGATAATTAGTTTAGGAGGTTTTAATGTGAGAATTGTCTTATAGCAATATATTAGTAATTACTAGGTTGAGTGCACACGACTATATTAATTAATTCGATTAAATTCAGACCTAGATCAGAAGATTGGAATGAATAAACCTGTTATGAACAATACACTACCCTAATCAGAGCGGAAGCTATTTAGGAAGAATATAGGGCGGATAGGGGACCGGAAGGACCTTTCCACTTCCCTTCTCACATCAGACCGACTGACCTTATCTTTAGCTGATTTGCATAATATCATGTTGAACCGACATCCTAGCATCTTTCTCTCTATTTAATCACATCCTATTTCATTCTTATTAGTTTTGATTGTTGTTTCTCTTATTGCTTTAAATTCAGTTCATTAGTTTAGTTAAAACAAATCAATCAAAACCCCCCATTTTGTGACCGTAGACAGACTAGATGACAAGTAGATAGTGACCGACTCCCTGTGGATACGATACCCTACTTACCTCTACTGCATAAGTTTAGGCCGGTTAGGTTTATTTTTGATAGGTTGCGACAGCCGTGTCAAAGATCATTACATTGTTGATGTTCTATTAGAATTGCTTCATTTTCCTGTTAAACTCCATAGTTTACACTCCAAATTGGTACCAAGAGTCAGGTTATAACACAATTCCACCTTTTGTGTTAGTCTTGGGTTGAGAGAATAGTGCGTTCATTATCCCTAACTACTTTTAAAAACACAAAAAATTAACCATGAGTGAAGAAAGAATGGCAGGAATTGAAATAAGGATTGAACAATTAGCAGGAACTGTCAATGTGATGGTTAATGCTATGAATGTTGTCATAGAAAGGATCCCAAACCCTGATCCAAGGAGAAGACCACCTGGTAGAGGCAGAGGCAGGGCCAGAGGGTTTCATATGGGAGCAGGAAGAGGACAGCCACATCATAAAGAGGATTATGGCTCAGATTCATATGAGAGTATCAGGACAAAAGAGAAGGCGCTTAAGCAGACAGATAAGCATCTAAAGGTAGAAATTTCTGGTTTTTCTGGTAGTCTTAACCCTGATGCTGAAAAGGACTACCACATCATAAAGAGAATGGACTAGGGATGTTGAAAAGATATCTGAGTATAAAAACTACAATGATGCTAAGGCTTGTAAGGTTGTTGTGTTGAAATTAAAGAGGTATGTCTCACTGTGGTATGATAACCTTAAACACCAGAGATTAAGGGAAGGGAAAGAACCTACTAAATCTTGGTCCAAACTTAAAAAGAAATTATCGGATAAGTTTGTCACCAAAAACTACACTCATAATTTATTCATTAAGTTGTCTAAGCTTAGGTAGAATGAGAGACCCCTTGAGACTTATTTAAGGGAATTTGAGCAATTAACCTTGCAATGTGAGATTAATGAGAATCCTGAGCAAAGGATTGCTAGGTTTTTTGAAGGGCTTGATAAAAACATTGCTACTAAGGTTAGGATGCAACCACTGTGGTCATATGATGATGTAGTTAACCTAGCACTCAGAATAGAAAAAATGGGGAGATCTAAACCTGCTATACCCAAAGCAATCACCAAGCATGCTTTTAAACCTTACACTTGAAGCAGGAGCTCAAGGCCAAGGCAACCAAGTTCATAGTCCAAACAACACAAGCTCATGCAATGCAATGCAAGCTCTCAATTCAACCAGTGCAGGGTCATGTTCTAAAGAAAAATCTGAGAGTTCCAAGTCTAGCCACCAGTGGCCACCAGGGGCAACTGGTCCCATGTTTTATTAAGCACAAAAAATTGCTAGGGAGACAGGATTATTTTGTAAGAAAATCTCACAAAAACGGGCCAAATTGTAGAAGAGGACAATTCAGGAAAAGCAGAAACGTAAATTGCTATTTTTGGCTAAACATTATAGGACTGAAACTGTGAAGTCTTTTACCTTGTCTTACCAAAACAAAGATACTACCTAAATCAAGGTAAGACCTTGTTCTTACCCAAGGACAACCAACACCAGAAACAACCAAAAGAAGCCATTAAGAAGGAGAACATGTCACTGTCACTCAGCTGCAACTTTTTGTCCCTAGCCTGTTTTTACCTTAGTAATTTACTTTCACCTTCTGCAACCTTTGTAAAATAGATCACTTATCTTTATGTATTATGTAAGTAATAAATCTTGGCCCTTGTATGAGATTTCTTAGGGTTTCTTTTGTACTGAACTTGAACCAAGGCCTATATAAGAACCTTTCAGCAGTCTGTAATAGTCAGACTTTGATTAATGAACAAAAAAACTGAGATTTCTCTCAAGCTTTCCAAATCTTAATTCTTGTTGAGTCCTAGAGTTAAGTTAGGCTTAATAACACCCTCCAAGTGTTGATTAAGTACCTGTGGGTGAGTCTTATTCAATCCTGTGCTTGCCGTGGGTTGTCTGTTCCTCATTGTGTGTCTTGAGTTCGATGCTTTTTGTGCTTGTTGTGATTGTATCAAATTTAAGGCTTAAATTGTTAGACTAATTTCCTGTGCTTGCTGTGGTCATTAGTTTGATAATTATATCCATTTTATTCCGAAAATACCAAATGAAAAAGAATCACTTTGTCTTCCCCGTAGATTGGGTTACATCTTTCTACATCACTCTGTTGTGAGAATAATTAAAATTACTTAGAGGGCTTGTAAAATCGTGAAATTTAGATCAGTGCTAGTTCATCATTTTAACTATATTATCACCAAATTTCATAATTTGTTAAGCTCATTTACTATTTTTACTAAATTACTGAAGTTCATTGCATTGCTGAGTCAGTCTGTGTTTGTGGCTTATCAGGAATTCTTCATTTATGTCAAAGCTCCATAACTTACACTGTAAATTGGTAATTAGATCTTTGGTTATAACACAATTCCATCTTGTGTTAGTCCTGAGTGAGGGAAAGTGAGTCCATTTAACCTACCTACAACAAAAACACAAAAAATAACTCAATGAGTGAAGAGAGACTTGCTGGTATTGACACAAGGATAAAGAATTTGGCAGGAAATGTGGATACTTTGTTCAATGCTATCCATACTGTCATGGAAAGATTTTCAAACCATGACCCAAGAAGGCAACCACCACCTTTCAGAGGAAGAAGAAGGGGGAGAGGGATTGCAATGGGAGCAGGAAGGAGGCAGCCACAACATGATCCATATGAGGAAGCCATCTCTGAATCAGATGACTCCAGACCGGAGGAAGGGATCTATGATGCCAGAGACAAGGATGTAAAGGTAGACATTCCTGAACTCCATGGTAATTTAAACCCCGAAGATTTACTAGATTGGCTTAGAGCTGTTGAAAGGATTTTTGAATTTAAAGAGTACAATGACAAGAAATCCTTTAAAGTTGCCATTTTAAAATTTAATGGGTATGCTTCTATGTGGTATGAGAGTATGAAACACCATAGAATTAGGGATGGGAAGGATACAATTAGATCTTGGCTTAAGTTGAAAAAGAAATTAAAAGAAAAATTCATAGCCAAAGACTATACCTATGACATTTTTATCAAGCTGACTCAGTTAAGGCAAGACCAACAAACTGTTGAGGACTATCTTAGGAGCTTTGAACAGCTAACCTTGCAATGCGAGGTCACTGAAAAACCTGAGCAAAAGATTGCTAGGTTTGTTGAGGGTCTCGATCCTAGGATTGCTAGCAGGGTAAGGATGCAGCAAGTGTGGTCATTTGATGAGGCAGTCAATCTGGCCTTAAGAGTTGAGAAACTGGGAAAGGTGAAACCTTTAACACCCAAACTCCCCACCAGACCAATATTCAAACCTTATACTGGTGTTAAGATCACTGAGACACCTAAACCAACAACCCAACCCACAGGGGATAAGGGGAAGGCACCTCTAACCTCAAAAGTCAATCCTGCTGTAACAAGAGACAAGATAAGATGCTTCCAGTGCCAAGGGTTTGGTCACTATACAAAGGACTGTCCTTCCAATAGGGCTCTTACCCTGATGGAGATTGAAGAATGGGAAAGGGAGGGTCTTATTGAGTATGAGAAGAATGAAACTCTGGTCTTAGAAGAGGTAGAAACAGAAGAGGAGTCAAGCCAGGGACAAGTTGTTGCTCCTCCTGACACAGGACACAGCTTCGTCTTGTGGAGGGTTATGCACTCTCAACAGACTCCTTTGGAAGCTGACCAGAGGTCCCTGATCTTCAGGAGCAGGTGCACAGTCCAGGGAAGGGTTTGTAACATGATAATTGAAAGGGGATGCTGCACTAATGTTGCCTCCACTAACTTGGTTAGTAAGCTGATCTTACCTACCCAGGACCACCTAAACCCATACAAGCTGAGATGGTTGAACAAAGGGTCAGAGGTGAGAGTTAACAAGCAGTGCATTGTGTCATTCTCCATTGGGAAGGTGTACAAACACTAGTACAAAAACATTGATTTGCGGCGTCAAAATATGGGCCATTTGCGGCGTTTTTGATGTAGCAACAAATAAGGGGGCCGCAAATAGCAAAGTTATTTGCGGCGTTTAAACGCCGCAAATAAGGACCTATTCGCGGCATTTTCTTTGAAAAAAACGCAGCAAATAGGTCCTTATTTGCGGCGTTTTTTTTGAAAAAAAAACGCAGCAAATAGCATTTATTTAAATTTTTTTAAAAAAGCTGAAATAAACTAAAAAAAATAATAAACTAAAATAAAATTGCCAAACAAATGATTTATATATAAATAATCACTAATATAATTTTATACAATGCAATCTTACATAATTTTAATAAATATTCTAAATTCATACATTAAATATAACTAAAACCTCTACAATACTCTAATCTCTTTTTGGCTAATAAAGTTGGCTGCCGTTTTTCTTAGGGTAAGGTATCGAGTTGATCTTGTGCCAATCTTCTTTTTCCTCATTTCATCACCTGAAATGTTTAAAGAACAAATATTCTTTACTCTTGTCATTAATAGAAGGACACCCTTAATGCACAATCACCACTTAAATGAAATATTTATGTACTTAATTGACTTTGGTAGGGGTTAGGTTAACTTTGTCATAATCCAGTTAAACAAGCAGATTCATTATAGCAACAAAACTCCCCTTGCCAGATTTGTTGATAATAGATGATTTGAGAACAACCTACTTTGCTACTGATGGCATGACATACTTCACTAAATCAGTCTAATTTACCTATCTCTATTCTTTCAGGCATTCTTGCAAAGAAAAAAGTCGAGCCTAAGCAGTTCAAGCCTATGTGAGGAATGCTAGCATAACTCTTTCAACCTGCGGGGAAAAAAGAAACTTGTCCACTCAACCCATATCATATTTTCCAACAAAATCATGACTCTATAAGTCTTGTTTTTCAAAAGGTTCGTCAATGGCAGTTAACCTTTAAACAAGGGGAGGATGAGAAAAGCGATAAGCGAGTACCATGGGTCCGGATTCATAACTGACAATGACAAGTTCTCCTCCTGGAAAATTAGCACATCATTTAACAACTCAAGTTGCCTTAATTATTTGTGATACGTGCAATTTATATAGACTTTTTAGCCTTTTATTGCACGCATTTCTATGGCATTTGTATTGCTTTATATTGCAAATTGCCTCGAATTGGCTACTTTGGTTCGTTTTGTCTCATTTGCAGGAATTGACTTTAAAGTAGTGGAATCGTGCCTTAATCGTTCCTCTTAGCATGCATTTTGAGAAGATGAAGATTTAGAGCGGAATGCTTACATCGGGAAGTGTGAAGGAGGTCCTTGGAAGCTAATCAAGTGAGTTCAAGGCTATTCCAGTGGCTATTTGCTCGATCGAGAGGATTTGTGGTCGATCGAGTAGTTGTGGCAGAGCGAGGAGTTCGATCGAGCTGTTTTTATACTCGATCGAAATGTGCTTCATTGAAGGTGTTCGATCGACAGCCTAAGTTGCTCGATCGAAGGGTTTGGTTGAGGAATCACTCGATCGAGAGGGGTGAAATGCCTCTATCGAGTGGTTTAGTTAGTTACGCAGGATTTCTATTCCGTGTTAGGTTTATTTTATGTTAATAAACACTTCCCTATATAAAGGAAGCCGTCATTAGGTTAATTTACATCTTAATTATGCTTTATCATACTCTATTCTACACTAATTACTGCTGGAACTTTTCTCTGCCTCTTTTCTCTCCGGATTCGAACTTTTTAATCTTTCCCTTCTCTTTAATCTTAATTCTTTGTTTCCTCTCATTTATTGTTTTCTTATTTTAGTTTATACTTCATCCTTATTATTCCTTTATTATGTCTCTTATTAGCATATTCATTGTTGTTATTGTTGACTGCATTAAAAGCATGAGTAGCTAAACCCCCTTATGTTAGGATTAGGGGCGCCATGGTAAGGAATTGATGATGTTGTAAATAGACTAGACGATTAGTTATGAGAACTGTTTTATAACAATATAACTGTATTGAGTTTAGTTGAGTGCACGCTTCTAAACCCCTTTAATTTGGTTAAATTCGATCCTAGATCAGAAGATTGGACTGGACAGACCTGTTATGAACAGTAGACTACCCTAATGAGAACGGAAGTTAAGTTAGTTGTAATCTAGGGTGGATAGCGGACCGGAAGGACATTTCCCTTGCCCTTCTCACAGTTGATCGTCTGAATTATTTATGACTGAGTTAGTGAACTGCCATGGTGAACTGAAATCCTGATATATCTCTCTTTATCTGATCACATATCTTACTTATTCTCGCTTTATTGTTCTTTTCTTTATTTCTCTTGCATTAGACCTTCAGTAGTTTAGAAACCAATTTAAAACCCCCCATTTGTTACTAGACAGACGTACTTGACAAATAGATACTTTAGCCTCCCTGTGGAGATCGATCCTACTTACCGCTGACTTCTGGTAGTAGTACTTAGGTATTTATTTTTGATACTAAAATGACGGTATCAAATTTTGGCGCCGTTGCCGGGGAGGCAATTAGCCTATTTGTCTGTTTATTTTCGTTTGTCTTCGTCTCAGAGAATTTTTAATTCCTTGAGACAGTTCTTATTTATTTTCTCTAGTGCTGTTTATGCCCAGGTCTAACAGGTCATAGTTAGTGCCAGCTGATCCTGAACCAGGGCGGACCTTTCGCTATAGACAAAGACTGTTGAGAAAGATTCAAAAGGAAGCCTTGAGTACTTTTGAACCCGAGCTAGAACATTTCTTATTTGCAGAAGACCCGTCTTTTGAAGAAGACAAATCTATTTCTGCCGTCTTTTGAGTCAATTCTTTGACTAGAGACTGTTCACCCAAGTTGGCACAGTTTCTGAGTGACTTTAAATTATGCTCTACGATTTTCATAAATGAAGTCAAATGGGCATCTTTTGGGTCATGTTGAGTAGTGGCTAGACAAAGGAAATAGTTCGATAAGAATTTTCCACCCCCTTGTCAGGGTTATTTGAAATGTCAAGGCCACTCGAGGAGTAGTGAACTGAAAATGCGTGGCCACGCTCGGAAGGTATCTACGGTAGATAATTCCGGTCAGACAGTTACTCTCCAGATCGAGGAAACCACTCTTGATGTGATCACATGCAAGAAGGATATGCAAGACACCTTGCATTGAGTAGGAGATTGTAATAGGAAGAGAGAATTGGTGACGCACACTTGTCTCGGACAAGTGGGAGATTGTTGGAGTATGTGTCCTCAACAATAGTGAGATCACATTATTAAAACTCATGATAAGAATACATGAAGGGATGATTGATTTTTATACGTCAACTGATCAACATTAATCGGTAATGATTGGCTGACTAGAGTTTGACATTACTGTCGTTTGACGGTGGTGATCAGTTGGTTCCTTAAGGTCACACCTAAAGGACGATTCCCTTAATAGATAAATTAATTATTTGTATGCTGATACGGATTAATTAACTTCTTAAAAAACTGAACAATTTACATATGAGATTAAGAATTTGAATCTTATTGTAATTCGATTAAATGAGATTCGTTTTAGTAAATTAAATGTTATATATTACTAAAACTTTGTTTATGAAACAATTAAATTAAGAATGATCCGTTAATTATAATTACAATCTGTTGTAGATTATATTAACATGAACTATTTTATTTACTTGTGATTGTGAATTACTAGTCAATTGTTATATGAAATTAAATTTATATATGTAATGATATTTAATTTTTAAATATGCATTAATATGATTAATAACATGTTACACATTATATGACAAAGTGACAATTGACAAAAATAAAATGGAGTCCATATTATCTAATGGACCGGTTTTCTGAGGAAATTTGAGGGTGAATTGTTTAATTGTATTTTTATTGTGGAGAACACAATGATTACAATTATAGAATAGCCTACACCCTAATGCATTTTGATAAGAACAATTCTAAAAGAGAATGGGCATGCATTGGTCCTCTTGGACACACCTCCACCCCACCGGTTTTCTCCCCTGTAAAATAATAAGAATTGTTCTTATTTTTCCACTCAATTCATTCTTAGATGATTCACTTCTCACTTCTCTCATCTTCTCTCTAAAATAAGTTTTAGAAAATAAATTGTTCTAATCTAATATTATTTAGTTTACTAAAGGTAGTAATAAGAAATATTATTAGATTTTTTAAAGGTCTCTAATTACATATATCTAGTTAATATATTAATTAGTTTTAAGTGGAAGTCTTGGTACAATTGTTCTCACACTATTGGAACTAAGGGGGATCATCCATTTACTTTAAGCTCAAGAACAAGTTAAGAAAGGTGTTTTTACTTGTGCCCTTAAAACCATTTTCATCATTGTAAGGAACCTTGTTCTTACTTTCCTATTTTATTATGTTATGCATGCATAAGATCAACATCTATTTTAATAAGTAATTTAGATCTAAAATTGATGGAGTTTAATTAGAGGGTTATAGAATCCTTTCAAGTGGTATCAGAACTATGGTTGTTGCATACATAATCGGTTTATAGTTTTTCCGAGTTAAAAGTATAACATATAAAACTAGAGATTTTGTAATTTATATTATAAAGTCACGAAAATTTTTGCATGTTATATATTCTGGTCCTAAATTATATTTAGGTCATTTTGATGATTTATGGTAATTTTTAGCTCATTTTAATGATTTTTGATTTTATTACATTTTAATGAATAAAATGGTATTTAAAATGCTAAAACTATTTAAACTTTGTTTCTGACCTTGAAATTTTTATATGACCTCACATGCATATTTTACTTATTGTATGTAAAATTTCGTATAAATTTGATTTATTTTGCATGATTTATAATTTTTATGAGATAAAAATTAAATAAATGGAGGTAAAATGGTTAAAATTAGTTAAACTTCGAAACAGGACATGAAATTTTAATATGTTGTCACATGAAGATTTTACTCACTGTGTGTAAAATTTGAGATGAACTTGATTCATGTTGCATGATTTATGATTTTTTAGTGTAAAAATGACATAAATAGTGACTATTTTAGCAAAAATAGCTAAAATGAATTACATGGCATGAGAAAATTATTTTAGGTTGAATTATTATCTCACAAATCATATCTAAAGTTGGAACATTGATTAGATTAATTTTCATATGCTTTAGATGTTTTATTTGATAAAACCGATAAATAGCAACTATTTTTTTCACGAAATAAATTTGAAAAATTTTAACCTTGATTTTTGACATTATGAGTGTCATGGAATTTTTCCATAATGTTCAAAAATTTAAAATTCAAATTTTGAAATTATTGTAATTTAATTTGGATTTATGTCATAAAAGGTTATGATTTTAAGGTCAAAAATGAGCAAAAATGTTAAAACAAGTTGAATCATTGTCAAAAATTGAGTGATGACTAATTTTTGAGTCCTAAAAGGTTAGGATAATTAACTTGGACTAAAATTTGATTTTAGTATTATTGTGTAATTTTAATAAGTTAAAATTGCGAATATCCATGAAACCGGATTATATTTAAGATATAAGTTTAAATAGGGCGATTTGGCACATATCATGGCATGTTAGATACATATTATAATGCTGGATTTTTCATTAATGAATGTCATATTTCTTTTATATAATTTTGAATTATGTAATTTTATCTTAGTACGACCATAGTTTTAATCGATATTACCCTTAATGTAAGGGAATATTGATTCGGTTGTAATTTAATGTGATCTCGTATCACTTTTATTTTTATTAGATTTTATTTTAGAAATGTATAATAGGAAGTACAATGTACATTTTATTATTTAATTATTTGTTATTCCGGAGATTCCTAAAGACGGTACCATTCGGAAAGGAGTTCCGATCAAGACGGTGTCTATCCTTGGGAAGCATGTCACTTGAAGATTCAAGGGACCAATGGAGTTGGTTTCTGAATATGTAATAGAATATAAGATTTTCTATTTTAGGAAAGGCCATACTAGGACATTCTTTTTCCTTTATTTGCTTGCTTTATATGTTTGCATGCATTGCCAAATCGCCATAACTTCACATGCATTTTTTTAATCGTCTTTTCGACCGGTGTCGATTATAATTATCGTTAGTTCACTAATATAATTCACATAAAAGTGATAGATAATAAATCTAAAAGACCTCTCACATATTTAAAATTGAGATTAGCCTTCCCAAATAGTAGGACCCATGAATCCCTTTGACATTTGGGGTAGATTCGGTTTCCCGGAGTACTTTCATTTTTCATTGGGTAAGTGGGGTAATAACAAGTTATTACACGCGAAATTTGGTTGGACTCAACGGGATATTAAGACTAGTCTTATGTTCCGGGGCCAAAGATGAACTTAATGTAATTTCATCGACCGAGAGTTCTAATTGTGGAATCGGTTAAAGAGTTAACCCACCGAGTTGTATTAGTGAGGGATGTATCGGTTTCCCCGTGCCCGAGTTAATATGGATTTGGATCTCGGAATCATTTATATAATTGGGTAGAGGTCATTATATAAATGCTAAAACATGCTAAAATGTTTTCGTATCTTAACGATGAATGTTACTTTTCCCATTATTTCGTTATTTTATGTTGTTCTTTGTGATTTCTCGTATTAATATACGATATCAATTCGATTGTAACACGAGTCTCCGCTAAACCAATATTATTAACGACAAATATAATCTCTTTCTAAATCCTCATATGAACCGCTTAATAGGGCATAGACTAGTTCCATAGGAATTGTTCTATTCCATAGAGCTCTATAGGAGTTGTCCTATGTCATATAAGATTAGCATCATAAAATTCCTAACATACCTATGTATGATTTCTTGTGAAGAAATATGACTAGAGGTAATAATTAGTCAAAATATGTTTTGATAATTCTTCTATGCATCAATGGTTCAAAAGTCTTATTGCTCAACCTAAACACTTGTCATCAAGCACTTAAGTTGTTAAGAACATGACAATGTTAAATTGGTAAATTGATTTGTCAGAAATTTTGATTGACCAAATACCACAATTGAGTTCGTCCTTGTGAAGGATTAACTAGGAATTTATATGAAGATAAGTCTTCATCAAGTAGAAATTCTTGAAGTCAGTGGGAGCAATAAGAAGTACCTATCTTAATCATTAAGGATAGAACTAGGTAAGAAAGAGAAGGTGTTAGACACTAAAATAGAGACAAACCCCAAATAAGTAAAGATCTAGGAAGTTGGTCGTGAGACTCCAACATATTCCTTCCTGAATATCTTTGACATTGCATTCTTGCCAATTATCACATCATGAGTATTTAATACAAATTTGTGAATCATGTTAGCAATTGCCACATTTCAGGATTATGAAATATGGCAAAAAGATGTCAAAACCACCTTTCTAAATGAGTATTTAGAGGAGGATGTGTTCATAACACAATCCGAGAGTTTTGTAAATCCTTAGAATCCTAACATTGAATAATCGTATGATGACTAGCATGAATGAAATTGATATGAATGGAACTTGGGTAGTTACCATTTCATCCATGAACATATGAATGTTGTAGTGTATTCATTTTAGTTTTGTATTTAGAATTGTACCTCAATAATTGTTATGATGTACACTAAGTCTAAATAAGAATATAATTCAAGTTTTTGTATAAAACGCAAAGGGTTTCTCTATTATGCAATTAAAACAAGAGTTGTGCCCTTACATACCACGATTAAATTTATGGTGAGACCATACAAATCAAGGTAATTATATTCAAACTAAAAATAAATGTCATATATACAAGACTCAAGTTGGTGACCCCAATCATTTCTCAATTCCCGATTGAAATTCGCATTTAGAAACTAGTTTTGACTAGTGTCCCAAACCAGTTGATTGGGAATCTCTTGGTGTGTGCGAATCTTGTATTCAAAGCAAGACAATTCATGATTTTTCCTTGAAAAAGATTACGAATAGAGCATATATTCGCCCTATATACACCTTAAAGTGTATGGTCGAATACAATTTCAATCAGAAAAGGTTATTACTTCTTCATCTCTTCTACCAACGAACTAGGTAGATACTTGGTATCCACTTAATGGGGTAAGAAGAGAAATTATTTGAATAAGTTCAATGAATGTTTAAAAGGTATTAAAACCTAGAGATTATAAAATCAAAGTATTAGTACTTTGTTAAAATAGGGAACAATAAAGTGAAGACTTTTATATGCACCAAAAGAAGTGTGATATGGTATCACAAGTTCACTTTCATTATGATATGATTGAATCTTTACTATAAAGTTGGAAGTAGTTTCTATCACAATTTGTCTAATATTTATTTATTCCGCTAAAACAAAACATAGTTAAAGCAATCAAGTACAATTCATATATGATAGGATTAGGCATGGTACCTAAGTTGTAGCTTGTTTTGGAAGAAAGCATGTGGCTTTGTATCCCAACTATCACGAGAACAACAGGTTTGTGGCTCGTGATGCTGTCTTTTGAGAAAAGAGGATTATTTCTAAAAGACAGAGTGGGAGAAAATGTTCAAAAGTCACAAACTGAGAATAAGACATAGGAAGATGTTCTTTCTTGGTCAAAATCAATAATTATTTCTTCGAAACATAAAGTGGATAGGAGTCATGTTATTTTTGAAAGTAACAAACCTGTAACTTATCAAGATGCTTTATCTAGTTTCAACTCCGCAAAAGTCTAAAATGAGCATAAACATGAAAATGTCTATTAAGCTTAGTTCGTTGGTGGCAAAGGGCTTTGCACGCAACAACAACGCTTCATTGTATTCGGATATGATTTGATATAGTTGGATTTTAAAATCATCTTGCATGAGTTTTGTAAATCGCAACTGTCTGATTTAACATCCGAATACTGTTGGATTTTAAAATCATCTTGCACGAATTTCGTAAATCGCAACTATCCTAAGGTAGGATACGAACTTAAAGAGAAATCTTAAGTAGAAGTTAAGGAGTTGAATTGTATGTTTTGATCATGTGATAAACTTTTGTCGAATTGTCGAGAAGTTTTGTTTATACATGAAGTTTAGTTGGAGTACGGTGGTATTATTAGTCCTATAAGTGAATGACATATTGATCACTGTGAGTGATGAAAGAATTAGGAGAAGGATAATACATCTCTAAGGTATCCAGACCTATAAAGATAGTTCTAAGAGGATATTAGCGTTGAATGAATTTTCTTATATTGATAAGAGCCTTGACAAGTTCAAAAGTATTGAACATGTAGAAACTGAATCCACATGCTTCCGCTGCGGGATTAATTCATTACGCTAAGATGTATCACCATTCTTAAGCTTCATATACTTGGAGTATGACGAGAAGTTATAAATCGAATCTTTGAGAGAAGTCTCTATATAGCCACATAGTTCATTAGTTAGTACTCAGGAAGTACTAAAGATATGAAGCTAAGCATTTAGAAATGAGATGGATTTATGTGCAAGGAGTTACACAAAAACCATATTCTAAACACATAAGGATGGTTAGAGAACCATATTGGCTATATTATTTAAGGAGGATATCTGCTAAAAATGTCCTAGGCAGTTGAACAATGAGATATACACAACGGAAATTGAGTACACTTGCAATAATGAGATATGCAAGAAGTAAGGGATGATATTAGGAATCAGTTTTGTGAATTGGAGGAACTATGGTAGTTCGTTCCAATAATCGAAGGTCCTATCCCTACACACTGTGAGGGCAGTGGGAGCTATTCTAAGGCAAGAGAGCCTATGTCTAGATTGGATCTAGACACGTGCTCAAAAGTTTTATAATAAAGATTATACATAACAAACGAAAAAAGTATATAGTAAAGTTAGTTAAGTGCCAAATGTTGCTGAGACTTACTAACCAAAGCCTTCTCAAGGGCTTAACATGACAAGTCATGTCATTTCAATTCAGTTGAAATTTACAACCATATACAAAATTAAAAAGGATTAATTGATGGGAATACTCTAAAGTATGAGTGTGCTGCTCAAAATACTCCAAACTCAATTTTAACTACCAATAAAACAAAGTATCACCCCTCTTCGCTTTCATTACAATATGTGACCGGCTACTCGCTAAGCCGGTGAACAAATTTCTAACCCTTCCTTAACTCCTTTTCTTCATTTTATTTCTCTGTTAACTTCTTCACATAATCACCATTAAACCCCTCTCCCAACTGCAAAGTCGGTAAAATCACTCAACCCAGAAATCGGAATATCCCTCTATTTCAATCCTAAAATTTCCTTAAAAATTTCCCTTTTTGCCCAATTCTATCCCTAGGCCGATTCACCAATGGTATACAAACCTACACACAACCTCAAGTTGCCGGCGAAAATAACCACCTGGACGAGATGGTGATGTTACATACCGGAGACGCGCCGTCAGTCGCCGGCGGTGGTGTGATGGCACGAAAATGGCGGTCCAGGTAGTGAAAGCTCAGTCTTCTTTGTCAAGACCCTCTCTTCCTTTATTGTTGATGGGTATTACTGAAATATGTGCTCGATTTAATGGGAATTAATTGAAAAGTTGTGTTCTTTAGATTGTGAATATGATACATTGATATGGAGTGTACATGAATATTTGTTTGATAAAAGAGATTTTATGATTAGTTTAATGATGATATTCAGATGCAACTACAGGATAATTATGATAACCCTGATCTTATTGCTCTTGAGTTGCAGGCTCTTGATGAGGTGAGATTCTGGTCTAAAGCTAGGGACAGTTTTTTACAACAGAAAGCTAAGGCTCAATGGATAGATGAAGGGGATAGCAATACAGCTTATTTTCACAATGTTATTAAGAAAAGATGCCTGATAAACAAGATAGTGCAGATAGAAGATCAGAATGGTAAACTTTGTACTGATACACTCAGTATTCAGGATGCCTTCCTGAAGTTTTATCAGGGTTTGTTGGGTAGCAAGAAGGTGACTGAACAGGTAAGAATGGAGGTACTGCAGACTGGTTCCTTTTGCAGTGATCAACATTGTACTTCCTTATTATCTCCTGTCTCTAAAGAAGAAATTAAAGATGCAGTGTTCTCTATTCCTAAGGATAAGGTTCCAGGCCTGATGGATATACCAGTGGATTCTTCAGGGATTCATGGGACATTGTTGGGGATGAGGTTTGCAGTGCTGTAATAGACTTCTTTACTACTGGTTGTCTGCTCACCCAAATAAATGCAACTAATATCACCCTAATCCCTAAGTGTGATAGACCAACTGCTGTTAGCCACTTCAGACCTATAGCTTGTTGTAACTTGATTTACAAGGTGATATCTAAATTGCTTTGTAATAGGCTG
The DNA here is from genome assembly GCF_048544455.1 of Silene latifolia. Classification (NCBI taxonomy): domain Eukaryota; kingdom Viridiplantae; phylum Streptophyta; class Magnoliopsida; order Caryophyllales; family Caryophyllaceae; genus Silene; species Silene latifolia. Next base: position 58,675,097 of record NC_133535.1, on the reverse strand, counting down.
GCTATAGTTTTGCCTGACATCATTCATGAGAACCAAGGAGCCTTTATCAAAGGTAGGTCTATCATTGAAAATATCCTTATCTGTCAGGACATCATTCATCTGTATTCCAGGAAAGCTGTCACTCCAAGATGTCTATTCAAAATTGATTTGCAAAAAGCTTATGATATGGTTGAGTGGGATTTTGTTGAGCAGATGCTACATGGTCTCAAGTTTCCCTCTCACTTCATCCAGTTAGTTATGCAATATGTGAGGTCTACCTCTTTTACCTTGTCCTTGAATGGGAATAATTTTGGTTATTTTAAAGGACAAAGGGGTCTGAGGCAGGGAGACCCAATTTCTCCTCTTCTTTTTACTATATGCATGGAGTACTTAACAAGACTGATTAAATTTGCAACAGATAGATGGCCATTCCAATATCACCCCCTCTGCAAGAATTTGAAGCTCACACATCTCATGTTTGCTGATGATTTACTTCTTTTCTGCAAGGGTAAGCCACAGTCCATATGGCTTCTCATGAGAGCCTTTTCCTCTTTTTCTAAGGCATCTGGTTTAGCCATGAACAATGCCAAGTTTGAAATATTGTTCAATAGAGTTTCTGAGGACATTAGAGAGGGTATTAAACAGGTGATAGGTTTCAGGGAAGGCACCATGCTCTTCAGGTACCTGGGAGTGCCTATTAAAGCAGGTAGGCTCACCAAGAAAGAATGTTCTACCTTAACTGAAAAAATGGTGGCAAGGATCAGAGGCCTAGGAGCCAAGAAACTTTTCTATGCTGGCAGGGTGACTCTCATCAATGATGTTCTCAACACTTTACAGAACTATTGGGCTCAAATGTTCATTATCCCTAAAAGCATCATTAACCATATTATGGCCATTTGCAGGAATTTCCTTTGGGATGGCTCCCATGATTACCACAGAGTACCCCTTGTAGCTTGGGACAAAGTTACTTTGCCTAAAAAGGAGGGAGGTTTGGGGATAAAGAAAGCTGATGTCTGGAATATTGCCACTGTGGGAAAACTGGTTAATTGGGTCTATTGCAAAGCTGATAGGCTTTGGATTAAGTGGATCAATGATGTGTATATTAAAAATCAAGATTGGCATAACTATTCTCCCCCTGCTGATGCAACCTGAGTTTGGAAAAATGTCTGTAAAGTAAAAGAGAAGCTCAAGGATGGTTTTCATGACAGCAAATGGACCATGAGCACTAAAGGTTACTCTATCAAAGAAGGGTATGCTTGGCTTGCTCCTGATCAACCCACTCTGAATTGGACTAATATTGTGTGGAATAACTGGAACATCCCTAAACAACTCGTTGACTACCTGGCTGAGAATGAATGAAGGAATGAATGTGAAGAGTAAATTGTTCAGGTTTGGCTGCTGTACAGATGACTGGTGTATACTGTGCCAGAGACAACCTGAAATAGTGGAGCATCTGTTTACGAGCTGTGTGTATTCTGTCAGAGTTCAGAGCTGTCTGTTGCATTGGTTTGGAGGCACTTTCCAACAATAGACAGATTGAGTGCAGAAAACAGGAATACTTTGCAATGGAAGTTTAAGGTGGCCATGTTTAATGCTTATCACTACTTCATCTGGTTTTAAAGAAATAATGCCAGGATCAATGACTGGCTATCAAGACCTGAAGTTGTTGCTGTTCGTATAGAGGATGATATTAAGAGGAGGGTTAAAATGAAATGTAGGGCTGTTGTAGATCAATCTGATCTCCTTTGGCTGCAAAATGTGGTTTTGGTTTGATATGCTTGTAGTAGGATTTGATCCTAGAACCTCATGTAATTATTTTTTTGATATGATATATAATATACTCACATTACACCAAAAAAAAAATAATGAAGGTACTTATTATTTGGCAGAATGTAAGGATGAGTTGGATTTGGGCCTTATACTGATGATATGTGGAATAAGCCAGTTATGCCTTCGTTTATAGCCGCACACTACTCTCATCTTATTTAAATCTTCTATAATATAACATCTTATCTCAGATGACTAAGTTGGGTCAAATTAAGATAGAATTTGTAAAAAAAATGGGAGAGAGAGAGAGACAGAATTTGTAAAAAAAAAAAAGGGTTAATGAGATGAAGAATAGAGAAGAAGAAAAGAAGAGTAAAGAAAGAAGATGAAGATTAAAGGGAAGAAATGGAAATTCATAAATTAGAAAAAAAAAATGGGGCACCAAATAAAATGACCTGTTATAATTAACAAAACAATCAATTCTATTCAAAATAAAGGGTGGCATTAGTTTGTTATATTGGTAGTTAAAATAAAGTTTGGAGTATTTTAAGCAGTTCACTCATAGTTCAGAGTATTCCTATCAATTAATCCAATTAAAAATGGAGTATAGATTATATAGTAATTGATATTGTATCAATTTTACATATGTGATAATGCATTCATCGTTTGAATTTTATAAAAAACTCTTTTCGTTAAAACTTTGTTTTTCCAAATGGGTTGTTGAGACAATTTTGTACCCTATTAAAGTGAACTGGATTAACATAGTAATTGTCCATGATTACTTATATGAGGTGACGTCTCCAAGTGACTAGAGTGTGATGCGATTGATGGCAAGTTCAAGTGCCATAGGGTCATAAGGGATGACTAGTCGATCACATAGGCAGACTGTTTGGGACACTCTGTCGGGCAGTGACCGCTTATAGAGTTCTGGTAATTCATATAGCCTGGTCGTGGCAAGAGCTACTATAGTATTCTTTTGAGTCAATTCTTTGACTAGAGACTGTTCACCCAAGTTGGCACAGTTTCTGAGTGACGTTAAATTATGCTCTACGACTTTCGTAAATGAAGTCAAATGGGCATCTATTGGGTCATGATGAGCTGTGGCTAGACAAAGGGAATAGTGCGATAAGAATCGTCCACCCCCTTGTCACGGTTATTTGAAATCTCAAGGCCACTCGAGGAATAGTGAACTTAAAATGCGTGGCCACGCTCGGAATGTATCTACGGTAGATAATTCCGGTCAGACAGTTATTTTCCAGATCGAGGAAACCAATCTTGATGTGATCAAATGCAAGAACGACCTGCAAGACACCTTGCATTGAGTAGGATATTGTAATAGGACAAGAGAATTGGTGACGCACACTTGTCTCGGACAAGTGGGAGATTGTTGGAGTATGTGTCCTCAACAATAGTACGATCACATTAATAAAACTCATGATAAGAATACATGAAGGTATGATTCATTTTTATACGTCAACTGATCAACATTAATCGGTAATGATTTGCTAACTAGAGTTTGACATTACTGTCGTTTGATGGTGGTGATCAGTTGATCCCTTAAGGTCACACCTAAAGGACGACTCCCTTAATAGATAAATTAATTATTTGTATGCTGATACGGATTAATTAATTCATTAAAAAATTGAACAATTTACATATGAGATTAAGAATTTGAATCTTATTGTAATTCGATTAAATGAGATTCGTTTTAGTAAATAAAATGTTATTATTAAAACTTTGTTTATGAAACAATTAAATTAAGAATGATCCGTTAGTTATAATTACAATCTGTTGTAGATTATATTAACATGAACCACTTTATTTACTTGTGACTGTGAATTACTAGTCAATTGTTATATGTAATTAAATTAATATATGTAATGATATTTAATTGTTAAATATGCATTAATATGATTAATAACATGTTACATGTCACATGTTACACATTATATGACAAAGTGACAATTGACAAAAATAAAATGGAGTCTATATTATCTAATGGACCGGTTTTTAGAGAAAATTAGAGAGTGAATTATTTAATTGAATTTTTATTGTGCAGAACACAATGATTACAATTATAGAATAGCCTACACCCTAATGCATTTTGATAAGAAGAATTCTAAAAGAGATTGGGCATGCATTGGTCCTCTGGGACACCTCCACCCCACTGGTTTTCTCCCCTCTATAATAATAAGAATTGTTCTTATTTTTCCACTCAATTCATTCTTAGATGATTTACTTCTCACTTCTCTCATCTTCTCTATAAAATAAGTTTTAGAAAATAAATTGTTCTAATCTAATATTATTTAGTTTACTAAAGGTAGTAATAAGAAATATTATTAGATTATTTTTTTTAAGGTCTCTAATTACATATATCTAGTTAATATATTAATTAAGGGGAAGTCTTGGTGCAATTGAAAGGAGGTTCTCACACTATTGGAACTAAGGGGATCATCCATTCACTTTGAGTTCAAGAACAAGTTAAGAAAGGTGTTCTTACTTGTGCCCTTAAAAATATTTTCATCATTGTAAGGAACCTTGTTCTTACTTTTCTATTTTATTATGTTATGCATGCATATGATCAACATCTATTTTAATAAGTAATTTAGATCTAAAATTAAAGGAGTTTAACTAGAGGGTTATAAAATCCTTTCACTGAAACCATGTTTGGGGAAATTTGTTGTAGTCTACTTTGATGACATTCTGATATACGTCCACAACTCTTCTGAACATCTCAAGCATTTGGAAGCTGTGTTCAAAATCCTTAGAACAGAAAATCTTTGGCAAGCTAGAGAAGTGCACTTTCATGGTTAAGGAATTGGCCTTCTTAGGGTACATTGTATCTGGGAGGAGTATCTGTTGGAGTATGTGTCCTCGACAATAATGCGATCACAAGTTTAAATCTCAAATTAAGAATGCTAAAGGGAAAGTAATATTTTATTGTCAAATGATCCACATTAATCGGTAATATAATACCCCGTATTTTGATAATTAATTAATGATAATAATTCATGTAATTTAATAATTAAATTAAAGGCATTCTTAATAATAAAGAAAGACGGTGTTAAGGGAGTTGTGCAACTGCCAGTGATGTAAGTGAGTTGTACGAATGAAGTGATGAGAATTTGAAGGATGTTTAATTTGGTTGGATTATTATTGTTGTTTAGTTTATTCCTACTCAACCTCGTGGTTGACTGTGTATTCGTGAACACCTGCGGTGAACCGTTTTATGTGGAGCAGATTTGACAGGTACTAAAGATTAGCTGACTCGGGAGCATTGGGATGAGAGCTCGACTTGGACAATAGTTGAAGTCTAGATCACATAGAATAATTATATCACTTTATTTATATCCGCTGCGAGTTTTAATTATTTTTATATTAAGTTTTAGTTGGTTAAGTTGTAATAAACATGTATTTAGTAAAGTTTTAATTTAAAGTACTTTGGTTTGTTGTACTTTGTTATTCACTACCTCGGGAAACCGAGATGGTAACGCTCTCATTTACTTGGGAATGTCTAGCCAAAGGCTCCCGAATAAATGGAGGTGTTACAAAGTGGTATCAGAGCAAAACGATCCTCAGGCCTAACTAATGAATAATAATGAACTTAGGATGTGTCTAAATAAAATGAACCCCGGGTAGAAACTGTTAAGAGCCCCTCTTAGTGCGGTTAAGAAGCGCGCCTTAATTCGTACCATGGCCCTCTCAGTTTCGAACCGGGAACCTTGAGAGAATACTTGAGATTTGGGGTAATTTAAAAGGAACATTGGTTATTTTGTTTTGAAAGTTTTGTTGCCTTGTTTGAATGTTGTTTCATTAATGTTTGCGATTACGTGGACGTAACTTTGCTTTTTCGGTGAAGGGATGTGATATGATTTATTTTAAGCATTGTTATAAGTATGTTGATATGAGGAAGTATGTTGTCATGTATGTGGAAGGTGTGAATATGATTAAGCATGTGAAGTATTAATTATTGTGTGGAATTGGAAAGAATGCGATTTTGGTTGATTTCACAAGATTTTTACCCTTGATTGTTGTGGCTGCCATTTACGGTATGTTTAAAGTTCTTTTTCGAGATTTTTATGTGTGATAGCTTTGTGAGTTAACTTTCATATGCTACTGGTCTCATATTCAAATAATATATGGTTTAGGAGAAATAAATATTTTAAGGGGCAGTAGTCGAAATATTCCTGTACAGTAATGTTTTCGCGCCATGTTTTTTGTAAAAATTATCATTTAAAAACTACGTAATTATTTGTTATAATTCCAACTCCAATGTTTAATAGACTCATGTATGTTTCTAAATTGGTAAGCCACGTTGTAAGGAAATATTTTGACAATTTATGGTAAGTTTTACAATTTGACCTAAGTTTCTGACAAGTTGCTGTGAAATTTATGTTGTGACCAAATAAATTGTAAAATGCATTATAAATTGACCTTATGAGTTTTTGACTTAATTCTTTTTCTCATAATTTACTAACTCTCTGTATTTTCTAAAAAGTATAAGTTATCGAGGATTAATTAAGTTATTATTTATTTATGATTTTTAGAAGTTATAACATGTTTTCCTAGCCTTGAAAAGTATAAGTTTTTGTTTCTTATCTTTTGCACGTTGATAATTTGATGTTCTAAATTAAGTGAAGTAGATTATCATGTCTGGTGATATGCGGAATATGTTCCCTAAACCTATATATATATCCACATTAATTACATCCATGTTGTAGTTAGATGTCATTATTAAGAAAAGATTAACTAGACAATTATGCGCATTTTGTGAGAAATTATTATTTAGTCTGGCAATCTATTCGTCGATAACTACAGTAAGAAGTTTATGTTTAAGTAATGTTTAGTTCGAATATCCTATATGATGTGGTTTGCTATTTGGAAGAAATCAAAGATTTTGTTATTCAATTAATCATCACTTGGAGTTGTGTTTGAAATAATTGTTGACTTGTGTTATGGTGTGCGTTCTTGATTGGTAGCATGTTGTTCCTATTGTTTGATATTCCGAACTTCGAGGACGATGTTTATTTTTAGGGGGAAGGAATGTAATACTACGAATGTTTTGGGTTATTATTGTAATACTACAAATGTTTTGGGAAGGAATGTAATACTACGAATGTTTTGGGTTATTCATTTAATCATTACTTGGAGTTGTGTTTGAAATAATAAATTAATAATCCAAGTCGTGAATTTGGGTTAGTTGGTAATCGAGTGTTGGACCGTGTGCCATTGATTAATTCAGCCAAAATTTATTAAATTGGTATGAATATAATCGGGATTTATATCGGGAATTAATAATAATATAATACGGAAATAATAATATATAAAAGTAATAATAATATATAAAAGTAATAATAATTATATCAATAATAATAATTTATGGCAATAATAAATTAGTAAATGTTGTATGAGGGAATCCTATTTATGGTAAGATTAACCTATGTAATAATAATAATAATAATAATAATAATAATAATAATAATATAATGGTAATTATAATAATGGTAATTCCTATACTAATTGGAATAGGGTAAGTTATGATAGTTTCCTAATTGACCTCGTATTCTCTATAATCCTACGCTATAAATACCCTATTAAATCTGAGAAATTAATCACAAATTAAAGAGGAGGAGCTTTAGGAGACGGAAAGAAGAAGGAATTAACAAAACCAATTAATCGATTCAAGGTAATATTTCAGACCATCTTATGTATACACTTTAGCATATTATAACTCGATAACTAGACCAGCATAAGACTCGAAATTTAGACGTAGAGCAACCTTGGACTGCCGTGATTATGACCTGACTTTATTTGACCGTCGTTGACCGTGTTGGCGTGGTTTTTGGGGCGGTTAAAGGTGGCTGGTCAAGGGGGTTACGGGTTTTGGTCGTGGGGTTTAAGATGGGTGATTGGACCCATAAAAGGGCATGACTTAACCTGAGTTGTGGCGGGTTGGCTTCAGGGGGTTGGTTCAACTACGGTGGGGGTGTTGGTAGGGTGGCTGGTGGTGGTTTGTGGTGTTGGTCGTCGGAATAGCGAGAAACAGGGGAAGTGTGTGAATGTGTCGCTGCTGCTGTTTATGGCATTGTTTGTGGAGGGTGCAGTGGATCGAGGGGATTGAGGGACCACCGTGTTCCAGTGGTGTCAGTGGTGGTGGCCACTGGTTGTCGTAGGGTGGCGTAAGGAGGTGGATATATGTGTGTTGTGTTGTTGTGTCGGGTTTTGAGGGGGTTGTTTAGGGCGTTGAGTTGTGGGGTGTTAGTGGCCGTATGGTCAGTGGTTAGGGTGTACTTGGGGACGTTGGGTTTCAAGCTAGTTGTGGCTAGGTTGGGTGGAGTCGATGGAGGCTGGTGGTGGTCGTAAGTAGTGGTTAAATGTTGGGTGGTATATGTCGGGTTTTCGGTATTATTGGTGAGGTGTGTGGTTGTTGCTGCTAGGGCTTGCTTTGGCAGCCCTGTAGGGTAGTTCTTGCTGGTGGTAGTGTCGTGTCTTGGTTGTGGGAAGAGGAGGCTCACGGTAGGGCAGGTGGCAGAGGTGGTGGTGTCGGGTTTGGGTGAAATAAAATGGTTTGGTGGAGGTGTATACACGGGTGATTGGGGGAAATTGGTCGTGGTATGGGTATAAGATAGTTTACACAAATTATATGTTAACTTGTATTATTATATTCGGGGTATGAGACACGGGTTTGTTTGGGGATGCGTGCTTAATTATTTAGCGGGTGTTACACAATAATTTACACGAGAAAATAAGTAATGTAAATAAATTATAATCGAATAAATTAATATAATGAATTGAATAATAAATAACTAAATTATAATATTTATGTTAGGTGACGGTTTGTGAAGAATTTATAATCGGGTTCGTCAACTTTAGTTATTTATTTGGATTGCTTGAGCTGCTTTATTGGAATCACTTGCCAGGTAGGAATCTCCTACTCAACTCGGTTTTATTGTCAAGTGAATGAATGTTTAAATGTGACAATTTATGAGGTTAAGGTTAATATTGTGATTCATTATTGGAAGTAGAGTAATGGAGTATGTTAAGATGTTGGTTGAGATTGATGACGGGATTTTTATTGAGTTTTTGTTGTTGGGTTATATTTGTTATGGAGAGTTGATTATTCAGTTGAGCATAACACGCAGTGTGTTACTGCCAGTTGTGCATAACAAGTGATTTTTACTGCCAGTTGCGCTTAGCAACTAAGTGCTACTGCCAGATAGTTGTACATAGTAAGTGATTACTACTGCCAGTTGTGCATAGTACGGGGGGTACTACTACCAGTTGAGCATGGTACGAAAGTACTACTGCCAGTTGTTGAGTTGAGCATAGCACGGTGTTAAGGGAGTTGTGCTACTGCCAGTGATGTAAGTGAGTTGTACGGATAAAGTGATGAGAATTAGAAGGATGTTTAATTTGGTTGGATTATTATTGTTGTTTAGTTTATTCCTACTCAACCTCGTGGTTGACTGTGTATTCGTGAACACCTGGGGTGAACCGTTTTATGGGGTGCAGATTTGACAGGTACTAAAGATTAGCTGACTCGGGAGCATTGGGATGAGAGCTCGACTTGGACCATAGTTGAAGTCTAGATCACATAGAATAATTATATCACTTTATTTATATCCGCTGCGAGTTGTAATTATTTTTATATTAAGTTTTAGTTGGTTAAGTTGTAATAAACATGTATTCACTAAAGTTTTAATTAAAGTACTTTGATTTGTTGTACTTTGTTATTCACTACCTCGGGAAACCGAGATGGTAACGCTCTCATTTACTTGGGAATGTCTAGCTAAAGGCTCCCGAATAAATGGGGGTGTTACAAAGTGATATCAGAGCAAAACGATGCTCAGGCCTAACTAATGAATAATAATGAACTTAGGATGTGTCTAAATAAAATGAACCCCGGGTAGAAACTGTTAGGAGCCCCTCTTAGTGCGGTTAAGAAGCGCGCCTTAATTCGTACCATGGCCCTCTCAGTTTCGAACCGGGAACCTTGAGAGAATACTTGAGAGTTGGGGTAATTTAAAAGGAACATTGGTTATTTTGTTTTGAATGTTTTGTTGCCTTGTTTGAATGTTGTTTCATTAATGCTTGCGATTACGTGGACGGAACTTTGCTTTTTCGGTGAACGGATGTGATATGATTTATTTTAAGCATTGTTATAAGTATGTTGATATGAGGAAGTATGTTGGCATGTATGTGAAAGGTGTTAATATGATTAAGCATGTGAAGTATTAATTATTGTGTGGAATTGGGAAGAATGCGATTTTTGTTGATTTCACAAGATTTTTACCCTTGATTGTTGTGGCTCCCATTTACGGTCTGTTTAAAGTTCTTTTTCGAGATTTTTATGTGTGATAGCTTTGTGAGTAAAATTTCATATGCCACTGGTCTCATATTCAAATAATATACGGTTAGGAGAAATAAATATTTTAAGGGACAGTAGTCGAAATATTCCTGTACAGTAATGTTTTCGCGCCATGTTTTTGTAAAAATTATCATTTAAAAAATACGTATTTATTTGTTATAATTCTAACTCCAATGTTTAATAGACTCGTGTATGTTTCTAAATTGGTAAGCCACGTTATAAGGAAATATTTTGACAATTTATGGTGATTTTTTAAATTTGACCTAAGTTTTTGACAAGTTGCTGTGAAATTTATGTTTTGACCAATAAATTGTAAAATGCATTATAAATTGACTTTATGAGTTTTTGACTTGATTATCTTTCTCATAATTTACTAACTCTCTGTATTTTATAAAAAGTATAAGTTATCGAGGAGTAATTAAGTTATTATTTATTTATGATTTTTAGAAGTTATAACATGTTTTCCTAGCCTTGAAAAGTATAAGTTTTTGTTTCTTATCTTTTGCACATTGATAATTTGATGTTGTAAATTATGTGAACTAGATTACCATGTCTGGTGATATGCGGGATATGTTCCCTAAACCTATTAAGAAAATATTAACTAGACAATTATGCGTATTTTGTTAGAGATTATTATTTAGTCTGGCAATCTATTCGTCGATAACTACAGTAAGAAGTTTAAGTTTAAGTAATGTTTAGTTCGAATATCCTATATGATGTGGTTTGCTATTTGGAAGAAAATCAAAGATTTTGTTATTCATTTAATCATTACTTGGAGTTGTGTTTGAAATAATAGTTGACTTATGTTATGGTGTGCGTTCTTGATTGGTGGCATGTTGTTCCTATTGTTTGATATTCCGAACTTCGAGGACGAAGTTTATTTTTAGGGGGAAGGAATGTAATACTACGAATGTTTTGGGTTATTATTGTGACACCTTGTGATAAGATTGGCATGATTGTTAATTGTAATATGATAATTGTGTTGGATGATGCTTAGTTATGAGAATTTCTATGAGTGTTGTGGTGAGTGTTGTGGTAGTAGTTGTGGGCGAACTTCGGGATGAAGTTCATTTTAATGGGGAAAGACTGTAATACCCCGTATTTTGATAATTAATTAATGATAATAATTCATGTAATTTAATAATTAAATTAAAGGCATTCTTAATAATAAAGAAAGACGATAATTAATTAATAAATTAATAATCCAAGTCGTGAATTGGGCTTAGTTGGTAATCAAGTGTTGGACCGTGTGCCATTGATTACATCGGCCAAAATTTATTAAATTGGTATGAATATAATCGGGATTTATATCGGGAATTAATAATAGTATAATACGGAAATAATAATATATAAAAGTAATAATAATTATATCAATAATAATAATATATGGCAATAATAAATTAGTAAATGTTGTATGAGGGAATCCTATTTATGGTAAGATTAACCTATGTAATAATAATAATAATAATAATAATAATAATAATAATAATAATAATAATAATAATAATAATAATAATAATAATAATAATAATAATAATAATAATAATAATAATAATAATAATAATAATAATAATAATAATAATAATAATAATAATAATAATAATATAATGGTAATTATAATAATGGTAATTCCTATACTAATTGGAATAGGGTAAGTTATGATAGTTTCCTAATTGACCTCGTATTCTCTATAATCCTACGCTATAAATACCCTATTAAATCTGAGAAATTAATCACAAATTAAAGAGAAGGAGCTTTAGGAGACGAAAAGAAGAAGGAATTAACAAAACCAATTAATCGACTCAAGGTAATATTTCAGACCATCTTATGTATACACTTTAGCATATTATAACTCGATAACTAGACCAGCATAGGACTCGAAATTTAGACCTAGAGCAACCTTGGACCGCCGTGATTATGACCTGACTTTATTTGACCGTCGTTGACCGTGTTGGGGTGGTTTTTGGGGCGGTTAAAGGTGGTTGGTGAAGGGGGTTACGGGTTTTGGTCGTCGGGTTTAGGATGGGTGATTGGACCCATAAACGGGCATGACTTGACCTGGGTTGTGGTAGGTTGGATTCAGGGGGTTGGGTCGACTACGGTGGGGGTGTTGGTAGGGTGGCTGGTGGTGGTTTGTGGTGGTGGTCGTCGGGATAGCGAGAAACAGGGGAGGTGTGTGAATGTGTCGCTGCTGCTGTTTATGGCATTGTTTGTGGAGGGTGCAGTGGGTCGAGGGGATTGAGAGACCACCGTGTTCCAGTGGTGTCAGTGGTGGTGGCCACTAGTTGTCGTAGGGTGGCGTAAGGAGGTGGATATATGTGTATTGTGTTGTTGTGTCGGGTTTTGAGGGGGTTGTTTAGGGCGTTGGGTTGTGGGGTGTTGGTGGCCGTATGGTCGGTGGTTAGGGTGTACATGGGGACGTTGGGTTTCAGGCTAGTTGTGTCTAGGTTGTGTGGAGTCGATGGAGGCTGGTGGTGGTCGTAAGTAGTGGTTAAATGTTGGGTGGTATATATTGGGTTTTCGGTATTGTTGGTGAGGTGTGTGGTTGTTGCTGCTAGGGCTTGCTTTGGCAGCCGTGTAGGGTAGTTCTTGCTAGTCGTAGTGCCGTGTCTTGGTTGTGAGAAGAGGAGGTTCACGGTAGGGCAGGTGGCAGAGGTGGTGGTGTCGAGTTTGGGTGAAATAAAATGGTTTGGTGGAGGTGTATACACGGGTGATTGGGGGAAATTGTTCGTGGTATGGGTATAGGATAGTTTCCACAAATTATATGTTGACTTGTATTATTATATTCGGTGTATGAGACACGGGTTTGTTTGGGGATGCGTGCTTAATTATTTAGCGGGTGTTACACAATAATTTACACGAGAAAATAGGTAATGTAAATAAATTATAATCGAATAAATTAATATAATGAATTGAATAATAAATAACTAAATTATAATATTTATGTTAGGTGACGGTTTGTGAAGAATTTATAATCGGGTTAAATGCGCTTTAGTTATTTATTTGGATTGCTTGAGCTGCTTTATTGGAATCGCTTGCCAGGTAGGAATTTCCTACTCAACTCGGTTTTATTGTTAAGTGAATGAATGTTTAAATGTGACGATTTATGAGGTTAAGGTTAATATTGTGATTCATTATTGGAAGTAGAGTAATGGAGTATGTTAAGATGTTGGTTGAGATTGATGACAGGATTTTTATTGAGTTTTAGTTGTTGGGTTATATTTGGTTTGGAGAGTTTATTATTCAGTTGAGCATAACACGGCGTGTGTTACTGCCAGTTGTGCATAACAAGTGATTTTCTTTGCCAGTTGCGCATAGCAAGTGCTTGCTACTGCCAGATAGTTGTGCATAGTAAGTGATTACTACTGCCAGTTGTGCATAGTACGGGGGGTACTACTGCCAGTTGAGCATGGTATGAAAGTACTACTGCCAGTTGTTGAGTTGAGCATAGCACGGTGTTAAGGGAGTTGTGCTACTGCCAGTGATGTAAGTGAGTTATACGGATGAAGTGATGAGAATTTGAAGGATGTTTAATTTGGTTGGATTATTATTGTTGTTTAGTTTATTCCTACTCAACCTCATGGTTGACTGTGTATTCGTAAACACCTGCGGTGAACCATTTTATGTGGTGCAGATTTGACAAGTACTAAAGATTAGCTGACTCGGGAGCATTGGGATGAGAGCTCGACTTGGACCATAGTTGAAGTCTAGATCACATAGAATAATTATATCACTTTATTTATATCCGCTGCGAGTTTTAATTATTTTTATATTAAGTTTTAGTTGGTTAAGTTGTAATAAACATGTATTCACTAAAGTTTTAATTTAAAGTACTTTGGTTTGTTGTACTTTGTTATTCACTACCTCGGGAAACCGAGATGGTAACGCTCTCATTTACTTGGGAATGTCTAGCTAAAGGCTCCCGAATAAATGGGGGTGTTACAAAGTGGTATCAGAGCAAAATGATCCTCTGGCCTAACTAATGAATAATAATGAACTTAGGATCTGTCTAAATAAAATGAACCCCGAGTAGAAACTGTTAGGAGCCCCTTTTAGTGCGGTTAAGAAGCGCGCCTTAATACGTACCATGGCCCTCTCAGTTTCGAACCGGGAACCTTGAGAGAATACTTGAGATTTGGGGTAATTTAAAAGGAACATTGGTTATTTTGTTTTGAAAGTTTTGTTGCCTTGTTTGAATGTTGTTTCATTAATGTTTGCGATTACGTGGACGTAACTTTGCTTTTTCGGTGAAGGGATGTGATATGATTTATTTTAAGCATTGTTATAAGTATGTTGATATGAGGAAGTATGTTGTCATGTATGTGGAAGGTGTGAATATGATTAAGCATGTGAAGTATTAATTATTGTGTGGAATTGGAAAGAATGCGACTTGGGTTGATTTCACAAGATTTTTACCCTTGATTGTTGTGGCTGCCATTTACGCTCTGTTTAAAGTTCTTTTTCGAGATTTTTATGTGTGATAGCTTTGTGAGTTACTTTCATATGCTACTGGTCTCATATTCAAATAATATACGGTTTAGGAGAAATAAATATTTTAAGGGACAGTAGTCGAAATATTCCTGTACAGTAATGTTTTCGCGCCATGTTTTTGTAAAAATTATCATTTAAAAACTACGTAATTATTTGTTATAATTTCAACACCAATGTTTAATAGACTCATGTATGTTTCTAAATTGGTAAGCCACGTTGTAAGGAAATATTTTGACAATTTATGGTAATTTTTACAATTTGACCTAAGTTTCTGACAAGTTGCTGTGAAATTTATGTTTTGACCAAATAAATTCTAAAATGCATTATAAATTGACCTTATGATTTTTTGACTTGATTCTTTTTCTCATAATTTACTAACTCTCTGTATTTTCTAAAAAGTATAAGTTATCGAGGATTAATTAAGTTATTATTTATTTATGATTTTTAGAATTTATAACATGTTTTCCTAGCCTTGAAAAGTATAAGTTTTTGTTTCTTATCTTTTGCACATTGATAATTTGATGTTGTAAATTATGTGAAGTAGATTATCATGTCTGGTGATATGCGGAATATGTTCCCTAAACCTATATATATGTATCCACATTAATTACATCCATGTTGTAGTTAGATGTCATTATTAAGAAAAGATTAACTAGACAATTATGCGCATTTTTTAAGAAATTATTATTTAGTCTGGCAATCTATTCGTCGATAACTACAATAAGAAGTTTATGTTTAAGTAATGTTTAGTTCGAATATCTTATATGATGTGGTTTGCTATTTGGAAGAAAATCAAAGATTTTATTATTCATTTAATCATTACTTGGAGTTGTGTTTGAAATAATAGTTGACTTGTGTTATGGTGTGCGTTCTTGATTGGTGGCATGTTGTTCCTATTGTTTGATATTCCGAACTTCGAGGACGAAGTTTATTTTTAGGGGGAAAGAATGTAATACTACGAATGTTTTGGGTTATTATTGTGACACCTTGTGATAAGATTGGCATGATTGATAATCGTAATATGATAATTGTGTTGGATGATGCTTAGTTATGAGAATTTCTATGAGTGTTGTGGTAGTAGTTGTGGGCGAACTTCGGGACGAAGTTCATTTTAAGAGGGAAAGACTGTAATACCCCGTATTTTGATAATTAATTAATGATAATAATTCATGTAATTTAATAATTAAACTAAAGGCATTCTTAATAATAAAGAAAGACGATAATTAATTAATAAATTAATAATCCAAGTCGTGAATTGGGCTTAGTTGGTAATCGAGTGTTGGACCGTGTGCCATTGATTAATTCAGCCAAAATTTATTAAATTGGTATGAATATAATTGGGATTTATATCGGGAATTAATAATAATATAATACGGAAATAATAATATATAAAAGTAATAATAATAATTAAAAGTAATAAAAATTATATCAATAATAATAATTTATGGCAATAATAAATTAGTAAATGTTGTATGAGGGAATCCTATTTATGGTAAGATTAACCTATGTAGTAGTAATAATAATAATAATAATAATAATAATAATAATAATAATAATAATAATAATAATAATAATAATAATAATAATAATAATAATAATAATAATAATAATAATAATAATAATAATAATAATAATAATAATAATAATAATAATAATAATAATAATAATAATAATAATAATAATAATAATAATAATAATAATAATAATAATAATAATAATAATAATAACAATAATAATAATAATAATAATATAATGGTAATTATAATAATGGTAATTCCTATACTAATTGGAATAGGGTAAGCTATGACAGTTTCCTAATTGACCTCGTATTCTCTATAATCCTACGCTATAAATACCCTATTAAATCTGAGAAATTAATCACAAATTGAAGAGGAGGAGCTTTAGGAGACGGAAAGAAGAAGGAATTAACAAAACCAATTAATCGACTCAAGGTAATATTTCAGACCATCTTATGTATACACTTTAGCATATTATAACTCGATAACTAGACCAGCATAGGACTCGAAATTTAGACCTAGAACAACCTTGGACTGCCGTGATTATGACCTGACTTTATTTGACCGTCGTTGACCGTGTTGGGGTGGTTTTTGGGGCGGTTAAATGTGGTTGGTCAAGGGGGTTATGGGTTTTGGTCGTGGGGTTTAGGATGGGTGATTGGACCCATAAAAGGGCATGACTTGACCTGGGTTGTGGTGGGTTTGCTTCAGGGGTTGGTTCGACTATGGTGGGGGTGTTGGTAGGGTGGCTGGTGGTGGTTTGTGGTGTTGGTCGTCGGAATAGCGAGAAACAGGGGAAGTGTGTGAATGTGTCGATGCTGCTGTTTATGGCGTTGTTTGTGGAGGGTGCAGTGGATCGAGGGGATTGAGGGACCACCGTGTTCCAGTGGTGTCAGTGGTGGTGGCCACTGGTTGTCGTAGGGTGGCGTAAGGAGGTGGATATGTGTGTGTTGTGCTGTTGTCGGGTTTTGAGGGGGTCGTTCAGGGCGTTGAGTTGTGGGGTGTTGGTGGCCGTATGGTCAGTGGTTAGGGTGTACTTGGGGATGTTGGGTTTCAGGCTAGTTGTGGCTAGGTTAGGTGGAGTCGATAGAGGCTGGTGGTGGTCGTAAGTAGTGGTTAAATGTTGGGTGGTATATGTCGGGGTTTCGGTATTGTTGGTGAGGTGTGTGGTTGTTGCTGCTAGGGCTTGCTTTGGCAGCCGTGTAGGGTAGTTCTTGCTGGTGGTAGTGTCGTGTCTTGGTTGTGGGAAGAGGAGGCTCACGGTAGGGCAGGTGGCAGAGGTGGTGGTGTCGGGTTTGGGTGAAATAAAATGGTTTGGTGGAGGTGTATACACGGGTGATTGGGGGAAATTGGTCGTGGTATGGGTATAGGGTAGTTTACACAAATTATATGTTGACTTTTATTATTATATTCGGGGTATGAGACACGGGTTTGTTTGGGGATGTGTGCTTAATTATTTAGCGGGTGTTACACAATAATTTACACGAGAAAATAAGTAATGTAAATAAATTATAATCGAATAAATTAATATAATGAATTGAATAATATATAACTAAATTATAATATTTATGTTAGGTGACGGTTTGTGAAGAATTTATAATCGGGTTCGTCTGCTTTAGTTATTTATTTGGATTGCTTGAGCTGCTTTATTGGAATCGCTTGCCAGGTAGGAATTTCCTACTCAACTTGGTTTTATTGCTAAGTGAATGAATGTTTAAATGTGACGATTTATGAGGTTAAGGTTAATATTGTGATTCATTATTGGAAGTAGAGTAATGGAGTATCTTAAGATGTTGGTTGAGATTGATGACGGGATTTTTATTGAGTTTTTGTTGTTGGGTTATATTTGTTATGGAGAGTTGATTATTCAGTTGAGCATAACACGCAGTGTGTTACTGCCAGTTGTGAATAACAAGTGATTTTTACTGCCAGTTGCGCATAACAAGTGATTGCTACTGCCAGATAGTTGTGCATAGTAAGTGATTACTATCGCGATTTTGTGCATAGTACGGGGGTACTACGCGATTGAGCATGGTACGAAAGTACTACTGCCAGTTGTTGAGTTGAGCATAGCACGGTGTTAAGGGAGTTGTGCTACTGCCAGTGATGTAAGTGAGTTGTACGGATAAAGTGATGAGAATTTGAAGGATGTTTAATTTGGTTGGATTATTATTGTTGTCTAGTTTATTCCTACTCAACTTCGTGGTTGACTGTGTATTCGTGAACACCTGCGGTGAACCGTTTTATGGGGTGCAGATTTGACAGATACTAAAGATTAGCTGACTCGGGAGCATTGGGATGAGAGCTCGACTTGGACCGTAGTTGAAGTCTAGATCACATAGAATAATTATATCACTTTATTTATATCCGCTGCGAGTTGTAATTATTTTTATATTAAGTTTTAGTTGGTTAAGTTGTAATAAACATGTATTCACTAAAGTTTTAATTTAAAGTACTTTGGTTTGTTGTACTTTGTTATTCACTACCTCGGGAAACCGAGATGGTAACGCTCTCATTTACTTGGGAATGTCTAGCTAAAGGCTCCCGAATAAATGGGGGTGTTACAAAGTGGTATCAGAGCAAAACGATCCTCAGGCCTAACTAATGAATTATAATGAACTTAGGATGTGTCTAAATAATATGAACCCCGGGTAGAAACTGTTAGGAGCCCCTCTTAGTGCGGTTATGAAGCGCGCCTTAATTCGTACCATGGCCCTCTCAGTTTCGAACCAGGAACCTTGAGAGAATACTTGAGAGTTGGGGTAATTTAAAAGGAACATTGATTATTTTGTTTTGAATGTTTTGTTGCCTTGTTTGAATGTTTTTTCATTAATGCTTGCGATTACGTGGACGTAACTTTGCTTTTTCGGTGAAGGGATGTGATATGATTTATTTTAAGCATTGTTATAAGTATGTTGATATGAGGAAGTATGTTGGCATGTATGTGAAAGGTGTGAATATGATTAAGCATGTGAAGTATTAATTATTGTGTGGAATTGGGAAGAATGCGATTTTGGTTTATTTCACGAGATTTTTACCCTTGATTGTTGTGGCTGCCATTTACGATCTGTTTAAAGTTCTTTTTCGAGATTTTTATGTGTGATAGCTTTGTGAGTAAACTTTCATATGCCACTAGTTTCATATTCAAATAATATACGGTTAGGAGAAATAAATAATTTAAGGGACAGTAGTCAAAATATTCCTGTACAGTAATGTTTTCTCGCCGTGTTTTTGTAAAAATTATCAATTAAAATCTACGTAATTATTTGTTATAATTCTAACTCCAATGTTTAATAGACTCATGTATGTTTCTAAATTGGTAAGCCACGTTATAAGGAAATATTTTGACAATTTATGGTGATTTTTACAATTTGACCTAAGTTTCTGACAAGTTGCTGTGAAATTTCTGTTTTGACCAAATAAATTGTAAAATGCATTATAAATTGACCTTATGAGTTTTTGACTTGATTCTTTTTCTCATAATTTACTAACTCTCTGTATTTTCTAAAAAGTATAAGTTATCGAGGAGTAATTAAGTTATTATTTATTTATGATTTTTAGAAGTTATAACATGTTTTCCTAGTCTTGAAAAGTATAAGTTTTTGTTTCTTATCTCTTGCACGTTGATAATTTGATGTTGTAAATTATGTGAAGTAGATTACCATGTCTGGTGATATACGGAATATGTTCCCTAAACCTATTAAGAAAATATTAACTAGACAATTATGCGTATTTTGTTAGAGATTATTATTTAGTCTGGCAATCTATTCGTCGATAACTACAGTAAGAAGTTTAAGTTTAAATAATGTTTAGTTCAAATATCCTATATGATGTGGTTTGCTATTTGGAAGAAAATCAAAGATTTTGTTATTCATTTAATCATTACTTGGAGTTGTGTTTGAAATAATAGTTGACTTGTGTTATGGTGTGCGTTCTTGATTGGTGGCATGTTGTTCCTATTGTTTGATATTCCGAACTTCGAGGACGAAGTTTATTTTTAGGGGGAAGGAATGTAATACTACGAATGTTTTGGGTTATTATTGTGACACCTTGTGATAATATTGGCATGATTGATAATTGTAATATGATAATTGTGTTGGATGATGCTTAGTTATGAGAATTTCTATGAGTGTTGTGGTGAGTGCTGTGGTAGTAGTTGTGGGCGAACTTCGGGATGAAGTTCATTTTAAGGAGGAAAGACTGTAATACCCCGTATTTTGATAATTAATTAATGATAATAATTCATGTAATTTAATAATTAAATTAAAGGCATTCTTAATAATAAAGAAAGACGATAATTAATTAATAAATTAATAATCCAAGTCGTGAATTGGGCTTAGTTGGTAATCAAGTGTTGGACCGTGTGCCATTGATTAATTCGGCCAAAATTTATTAAATTGGTATGAATATAATCGGGATTTATATCGGGAATTAATAATAGTATAATACGGAAATAATAATATATAAAAGTAATAATAATTATATCAATAATAATAATTTATGGCAATAATAAATTAGTAAATGTTGTATGTGGGAATCCTATTTATGGTAAGATTAACCTATGTAATAATAATAATAATAATAATAATAATAATAATAATAATAATAATAATAATAATAATAATAATAATAATAATAATAATAATAATAATAATAATAATAATAATAATAATAATAATAATAATAATAATAATAATAATAATAATAATAATAATAATAATAATAATAATAATAATAATAATAATAATAATAATAATAATAATAATAATAATAATAATATAATGGTAATTATAATAATGGTAATTCCTATACTAATTGGAATATGGTAAGTTATGATAGTTTCCTCATTGACCTCGTATTCTCTATAATCCTACGCTAAATACCCTATTAAATCTGAGAAATTAATCACAAATTAAAGAGGAGGAGCTTTAGGAGACGGAAAGAAGAAGGAATTAACAAAACCAATTAATCGACTCAAGGTAATATTTCAGACCATCTTATGTATACACTTTAGCATATTATAACTCGATAACTAGACCAGCATAGGACTCGAAATTTAGACCTAGAGCAACCTTGTGAAGGAAAAGTAGATCTATATATACTTAACATACTCATATATGTTATAATTTAATTTGTCATAAAATTAACAAATGATCTTATGCATGCAAACTAATAAACAATATAAGGAAGAAACCATCATCTTACATTGGATTTTCGGTTTTAGGGCACAAGAGAGATCTCCTTCTCTCTTGTTCTTGAGCTTTCTTTTTGGATGAACAAAGACCCAAGTGTAGGATCTCTCCCAAGGATTTATACCCAAAGCTTACTCTTAATTTAAATCAATATTATAAATACTAGTACAATATTAATTTTGTAAGAAAAATTGACCCAAAATAATTTTGGTTTTTGTCTCCTAAAACCGGGTAGGAGGAAGAGGAAGGAAGGAAAATATTTTTATCTCTCTAAAAATATTTTTTTGATAAGATGAATGAATAATATTATCACACACTTAAGCATGTAGTGAATGATCATATTTTATGCAAAAGACACTTGTTCTTTTCTAGGGGAAACCGGGTAGGAGGGTGTGGGATGGCCAATGCATGGGCTTGGTGCTCTTCCACAAAAGACACTAGGTATGCATGCCTATTGTAGAGAAATAATCATGTATTCCACTAGTCTTAATTAACATTATATAAATTGTTAATCACACCCAATATTTCGGTCCATATGAGGATAAAATGGATTCCATTTTATCTTTGTCAATTTGTCAATATGTCACATGTCACATGTTACATAGAATTGTTATGTATTTTTAACATATTAAAAATCAACGTATTAATAAAAACACGTCATGTACAAAATTGACTTTAGTAATTCATAATTACTTGTACCAAAATATTTTACCAATTATAAATCACAACAAATTGTATTTATAATAATTCATTCAAATTTAATTGTTTCCTTAAACAATAATTTCATCTGAGCAATGATACAATTCGATTACTCAGACCGTATCTCATTTAATCAAATTTCAATGTGATACGTAAAATTTACTTCCAAAATCGTCCGTCAATTTTCAAGTAATTTAATTAACTCGTAACGCTATACGATTAATTAAATGATCAATTAAGAGTGTTGCCCTATAGGTATGACCTAGGGGATCAATTGATCACCACCGTCGCACGACAGTAATGTCAAACTCTAGTCAGCCAATCATTACCGATATATGTTGACCAGTTGATAGTAAAAATACTTCCCAATTGTATTCTTTAAAATGAGACTTAAACATGTGATCATCATGATCAACAGTCGTGATCGCATTATTGTCGGAGGACACATATTCCAACAATCTCCCACTTGTCCTCGACAAGTGTGCGTCACCAATTCTCTTGTCCTATTACTATCTCCCACTCAATGCAAGGTGTCTTTCAGGTCGTACTTGCAAGTGATCATATCGAGAGTGGTTTCCTCGATCTGGAGAATAACTGATTGACCGGATTCATCCACCATGGATACATTCCGAGCGTGGCCACGCATTTCCAGTTCATTACTCCTCGAGTGGCCCTGAGATATTGTTATAACCCTGACTAGGGGTGGAAAATTCCTATCGCACTCATTCCCTTCGACTAGCCACAGCCATCATAACCCAAAATATGCCCATTTGACCCCATTTACGAAGGTCGTAGTAACACAAATCAAAGTTAATCAAATCGTGCCATCTTAGGCGAATAGTCTTTAGTCAAAAGAATCGACTCATTTGAATACTATAGCAGCTCTCGCCATGACCAGGCTATATAAATTTGCCAGAACTCTATAAGCGGTCATAAGGCCCGACAAAATGTTCCTAACAGTCTGCCTATGTGATCGACTAGTCATCTCACATGACTCTATGGCACTTGAACTTGCCATCAATCGCATCACACTCTAGTCACTTCGAGACGTCACCTCATACAAGTGACTATGGGCAAATACTACGTTAATCCGTGTTCACTTTAACGGGGTTCAATTGTCATTACAACCCGTTTGGATGTAACAATGTATAAATTAAGATAAAAGACAAATGTGATTATGAACATGAACAAAAACAACACTTTTATTTCATTTCAAAATCTAACATAGACTTGGTACACGTTTAAGTCCCATGGACGCCATATGTCCATCATGTTTAGCCTGCGATAAAGGCTTGGTGAGCGGATCGGCTATGTTGTCATCCGTCCCAACCTTACAAATCGCAATTTCCTTTCTTTCAATGAAATCTCTTATTACATGATATTTTCTAAGTACATGTCTAGATCTATTACTAGACTTTGGCTCCTTAGCTTGGAAGATCGTCCCACTATTATCACAATAGAGAGTGATGGGATCATTGGCGGTAGGTACTACGTTTAGACCTTCCGTGAATTGCCTGATCCACACAACTTCCTTAGCAGCTTCTGATAATGCAATGTACTCAGCCTCCGTTGTAGAATCCATGATTCTGACTTCCTTGAAGCTTCTCCACTCTAAAGACCACCATTGAGCATGAAAACGAAACCAGCTTGTGATTTCATATCATCTCTATCTGTTTGAAAACTTGAGTCCGTGTATCCATTAACACGCAGCTCAGTGTCTCCTCCAAACACTAGGATAGAATCCTTAGTTCTTCTCAAGTACTTAAGGATGTTCTTGACGACAATCCAGTGACTCTCACATGGATTTCCTTGATATCTACTCGTCATACTCAAAGCATACGAGACATCAGGACGTGTGCATATCATGGCATACATGATTGATCCAACAGCGGAAGCATAAGGGATCGTCTTCATGCGTTCAACATCATGGGGTTCGGAGGGAGATTGAGTCTTGCTCAATATCGTCCCGGTTACCATAGGTACCCATCCCCTTTTGGATTTGTCCATGCTGAACCGTCGAAGAATCTTATCAACATAAGACTCTTGACTTAGTGCCAATATCCTCTTGGATCTATCTCTATGGATCCGGATACCTAATATGCGTTGTGCTTCTCCTAAATCCTTCATTTGGAAGTGGTTACCTAATAAATGATTCCAAGATCCAAATTCATATCAACTTAGGCACGGTATGGCCGATGAAACCCTCATCAATATAACTCGGTGGATTAACGTTTTAATCGATTCTACTTTTAGAACTCTTGGTCGATAAAATTACTCTAATAATTATCTTTAGCCCAAAACACATCCGACAAGGGCACGGTATGGCCGATGAAACCCTTATCAAAAACTTTTGTTGAGTTCAATCCAAATTTCGAATAAATGTGTCCATGATCCAAATCCACATCAATTTAGGCACGGTATGGCCGATGAAACCCTCATCAATATGAACTCGGTGGATAGACATTTATCACCCACTTCCCCTACGTAACAAGGTTTGTACCCCGGTAGGGCCGAGTGCACTCCCTCGCGAAATAGGTTTTCATGGTTTCTACTATTTGGTAAGGCTATGTCTCAATTAATTGTTTTAGCGAGAGGTCATGTCAATTTATTATCTATCACGTTTTAAGTGAACTAGAGCGGTGAACTACGATAATTTTAATTGACACGGTCGATAAACTCGATGAAAGAAGATGCATGTTTTAGTTATGGCGATTTAGCGATGCATGCGACATATAAATAAAATGCAAAGCATAAAATAAATCCTAGTATGGCCTTCGTAGAATAAAAAATCTAATTAACTATTACATATTCGGAAACCAACTCCATTGGTCCCTTGAACTTCGGTTGTGGCACGCATCTCGAGGTAACACCGTCTTTATGTATCGCCATCTTGAAGAAATCCGTCTTTGGGAACTCCGAATAAATAAAATTACATAATAAATTACATAATTTCCTATTATACATTTGTAACTAAAATAAAATAAATCTATTAAATTACAAAACGGTGAAACGAGATCACAATAAAATTACAACCGAATCGATATTCCCATACATTTCGAGTAATATCAATTAAAATCTAAGGCCATACTAAGTAAAATTACATAATTCAAAAATTACATAAATTAAAATTATGACAATCATAAAGAAAATGCAGCATTATAATAAGTATGAACATGCTCAATTATATGCTAAATCGCCTTTAAATAGCCAATATCGTATATTACACGGTTTTTACGGATTTGCGTGATTTCAACATTTTATAATCACAAAATTACATAAATTCATATTTATGCATAAGTTAATTACCCTAACCTCTTAGGACTCAAAATTTAGTCTTCACTAATTATTTGACCATAATTAACTCATATTTCTAAAATTGTTCATTAATGGACTTAAAATTATAAAAATAAGCTATAAACTTCAAATAAATCACAAAATTTCAAATAAATTTGAAATTTGAAATTTAAACTCATGAACATTCTGGGAAAAATACCATGACACTCATAATGTTCAAAAACTTAGGTTAAAAATTTCGAAATTTATCCGAAAAAACAATGTTGCGGTTTATCGGTTTTAACTAAAATAATCATAAAAACATGTGAAAAATTATATTCATCAACTTTTCAATTTTAGATCTGTAAAAGGTAATAAAATGCAACATATAATGTTTTTCCTTAGTCATAGAGTATGTTTTATTAATATTTCACTAATAAAGTCACTATTCATGCTATTTTTCTTCAAAAATCCATAAATCATGCAAAAAGACTTCTCTATAGCCTATTATTTTACACACATCTTATAAAATTGCATGTGACAACATACTAAATTTCTATGACTAGATTCGAAATTTATCTCATATTAACCTATTTTTCACCTAAATCCGAATTTAATAATGAAAAATCCATTTTTCGAGCATAACAAGTCCAAAAATTATGCAAATTTACAGGTCATCTCAAAATAATGTATGTGATAACATATCCAAAAATCACTGGAAAATTAATTTCGTGATATATCATAATAACACGAATTTACAAGTTTTATATGTTATTCTTATAACTCGGAAAAACTTTTAACCGATTTGCATGCAAACAACCTTGGCTCTTGATACCGATTGAAGGAAAAGTGGATCTATATATACTTAACATACTCATATATGTTATAATTTAATTTGTCATAAAATTAACAAATGATCTTATGCATGCAAACTAATAAACAATATAAGGAAGAAACCATCATCTTACATTGGATTTTCGGTTTTAGGGCACAAGAGAGATCTCCTTCTCTCTTGTTCTTGAGCTTTCCTTTTGGATGAACAAAGACCCAAGTGTAGGATCTCTCCCAAGGATTTATACCCAAAGCTTACTCTTAATTAAAATCAATATTATAAATACTAGTACAATATTAATTTTGTAAGAAAAATTGACCCAAAATAATTTTGGTTTTTGTCTCCTAAAACCGGGTAGGAGGAAGAGGAAGGAAGGAAAATATTTTTATCTCTCTAAAAATATTGTTTTGATAAGATGAATGAATAATATTATCACACACTTAAGCATGTAGTGAATGATCATATTTTAAGCAAAAGACACTTGTTCTTTTCTAGGGGAAACCGGGTAGGAGGGTGTGGGATGGCCAATGCATGGGCTTTGTGCTCTTCCACAAAAGACACTAGGTATGCATGCCTATTGTAGAGAAATAATCATGTATTCCACTAGTCTTAATTAACATTATATAAATTGTTAATCACACCCAATATTTCGGTCCATATGAGGATAAAATGGATTCCATTTTATCTTTGTCAATATGTCACATGTCACATGTTACATAGAATTGTTATGTATTTTTAACATATTAAAAATCAACGTATTAATAAAAATACGTCATGTACAAAATTGACTTTATAATTCATAATTACTTGTACCAAAATATTTTACCAATTATAAATCACAACAAATTGTATTTATAATAATTCATTCAAATTTAATTGTTTCCTTAAACAATAATTTCATCTGAGCAATGATACAATTCGATTACTCAGACCGTATCTTATTTAATCAAATTTCAATGTGATACGTAAAATTTACTTCCAAAATCGTCCGTCAATTTTCAAGTAATTTAATTAACTCGTAACGCTATACGATTAATTAAATGATCAATTAAGAGTGTTGCCCTATAGGTATGACCTAGGGGATCAACTGATCACCACCGTCGCACGACAGTAATGTCAAACTCTAGTCAGCCAATCATTACCGATATATGTTGACCAGTTGATAGTAAAAATACTTCCCAATTGTATTCTTTAAAATGAGACTTAAACATGTGATCATCATGATCAACAGTCGTGATCGCATTATTATCGGAGGACACATATTCCAACACCTTGGACTGCCGTGATTATGACTTGACTTTATTTGACCGTCGTTGACCGTGTTGGGGTGGTTTTTGGGGCGGTTAAAGGTGGCTGGTCAAGGGGGTTACGGGTTTTGGTCGTGGGGTTTAGGATGGGTGATTGGACCCATAAACGGGCATGACTTGACCTGGGTTGTGGTGGGTTGGCTTCAGGGGGTTGGTTCGACTACGGTGGGGGTGTTGGTAGGGTGGCTGGTGGTGGTTTGTGGTGGTGGTCGTCGGGATAGCGAGAAACAGGGGAGGTGTGTGAATGTGTCGCTGCTGCTGTTTATGGCGTTGTTTGTGGAGGGTGCAGTGGGTCGAGGGGATTGAGAGACCACCGTGTTCCAGTGGTGTCAGTGGTGGTGGCCACTAGTTGTCGTAGGGTGGCGTAAGAAGGTGGATATATGTGTGTTGTGTTGTTGTGTCGGGTTTTGAGGGGGTTGTTTAGGACGTTGGGTTGTGGGGTGTTGGTGGCCGTATGGTCGGTGGTTAGGGTGTACTTGGAGACGTTGGGTTTCAGGCTAGTTGTGGCTAGGTTGGATGGAGTCGATGTAGGCTGGTGGTGGTCGTAAGTAGTGATTAAATGTTGGGTGGTATATGTCGGGTTTTCGGTATTGTTGGTGAGGTGTGTGGTTGTTACTGCTAGGCTTGCTTTGGCAGCCGTGTAGGGTAGTTCTTGTTGGTCGTAGTGCCATGTCTTGGTTGTGGGAAGAGGAGGCTCACGGTAGGGCAGGTGGCAGAGGTGGTGGTGTCGAGTTTGGGTGAAATAAAATGGTTTGGTGGAGGTGTATACACGGGTGATTGGGGGAAATTGGTCGTGGTATGGGTATAGGATAGTTTACACAAATTATATGTTGACTTGTATTATTATATTCGGTGTATGAGACACGGGTTTGTTTGGGGATGCGTGCTTAATTATTTAGCGGGTGTTACACAATAATTTACACGAGAAAATAAGTAATGTAAATAAATTATAATCGAATAAATTAATATAATGAATTGAATAATAAATAACTAAATTATATTATTTATGTTAGGTGACGGTTTGTGAAGAATTTATAATCGGGTTCGTCTGCTTTAGTTATTTATTTGGATTGCTTGAGCTGCTTTATTGGAATCGCTTGCCAGGTAGGAATTTCCTACTCAACTCGGTTTTATTGTTAAGTGAATGAATGTTTAAATGTGACGATTTATGAGGTTAAGGTTAATATTGTGATTCATTATTAGAAGTAGAGTAATGGAGTATGTTAAGATGTTGGTTGAGATTGATGACAGGATTTTTATTGAGTTTTAGTTGTTGGTTATATTTGGTTTGGACAGTTGATTGTTCAGTTGAGCATAACACGGAGTGTGTTACTGCCAGTTGTGCATAACAAGTGATTTTTACTACCAGTTGCGCATAGCAAGTGATTGCTACTGCCAGATAGTTGTGCATAGTACGGTGTTAAGGGAGTTGTGCTACTGCCAGTGATGTAAGTGAGTTGTACGGATGAAGTGATGAGAATTTGAAGGATGTTTAATTTGGTTGGATTATTATTGTTGTTTAGTTTATTCCTACTCAACCTCGTGGTTGACTGTGTATTCGTGAACACCTGCGGTGAACCGTTTTATGGGGAGCAGATTTGACAGGTACTAAAGATTAGCTGACTCGGGAGCATTGGGATGAGAGCTCGACTTGGACCATAGTTGAAGTCTAGATCACATAGAATAATTATATCACTTTATTTATATCCGCTGCGAGTTGTAATTATTTTTATATTAAGTTTTAGTTGGTTAAGTTGTAATAAACATGTATTCACTAAAGTTTTGATTTAAAGTACTTTGGTTTGCTGTACTTTGTTATTCACTACCTCGGGAAACCGAGATGGTATTGCTCTCATTTACTTGGGAATGTCTAGCTAAAGGCTCCCGAATAAATGAGGGTGTTACAGGTAATGATTGGCGACTAGAGTTTGACATTGCTGTCTTATGACGGTGGTGATCAGTTGATCCCTTAAGGGCATGCCTCTAGGGAAACATTCTTAATTGATTAATTAATTAATTGAATGACGATACAAGTTAATTAATTCCTTAAATTTGAACAAATGTTTTTGTGAGTAATAATACGTATCTTATTGTAATTCGATTAAATAAGATTCGTACTAAGTTATAAAAATTATTTTATTACTTAAGGTTTATTTATTGTTTATGAAACAATTAAAATAAAGAATGAATTGTTTATTATAAATACAAGTAGTTGTGATTTATAACTCAATAACCCATTTTAAGTAATTATAATTGTGAATTACTAATTAATTTTTGTATGTGATTATTTCATTTATATAATGATTTTTAATTTGTTAAAAATGCATTATTTAAATGACATGTCTAGTAACATGTATGTCCAATTTGTCACGCAATATAAATTAACATATAGACAAAGTTAAAATGGATCCATATTATCCATGTGAGCATTGTATATGGGATTATAGGGTATTATTGTGCTTTAATTATTTAATTAGTGGGAAGCATAATCATTACCTACAAATGATAGGCATGCATACCTACACTCTTGTGAAGAGCAACTAACAAAAGCATTGGGCACTCTTCCCTCCACACCCTACCTGGCCACCCTATGGAAAAATGAGAAGTTTTTCCTTCTTATTTTATATACATAATTCATTCTTATAAGCTTAATTAGTTGGTGATTAACTTACCTCTCTAGTTTTTAGTTGTGAACAACACTAGAAAATATCACATAATCTCTAATATTATCCATATTTTACTAAAAGTAGTAATCTCATAATATTAGTATTTTAAGATCACAAATATTAATTTCTAGTAACTAAAATTAATATTTGTATTGAGAAGGATTTCCTTGGTACAAATCCTTAAGGAGTAGATCTTGCAATTAGATCTAGGGTTTTTGGAGCATTTGGATCATTCTTTAAGAAGACTAATTTGGTAGGAGACCAAATTAATATAAACCACTCGGCCCTCCTTGTAAGAATAATTGATTTTTCTTCTTACTTTGTTATTTTTTTTTTGCATGCATAAGTTCCTTTTAGTTAATGACTAAACTAATAAACACTTAGTTATTAGATGGGTCTAATAAGAGATTAATGAATCTTTTAATTGGTATCAGAGTAAGAGTTGTTGCATGCATAATCGGTTTTGTTTTTCCGAGTTAATATGTTAACATATAAGACTAAAAATTTGTGATTTATGAAGATAAATGCCACGAAAATTTTGCATGTTAAACATTCTGGTCCTAAATTGATTTTAGGTCATTTTTGATGATTTATGGTATTTTATTGCTCTTTAATATGATTTTAGTATTTTTTATTACATTTTATTATATAAAATGACACTTAAAATGCTAAAATTAGTTAGACTCTGATTCTGACCTTGAAATTTTTCACGGCCTCACATGCATTTTTTACACATTGTATGTAAAATTTCGTATAAAATGGTTTTATATAGCATGATTTATGAATTTTACATGATAAAAATCGATTAAATAGAGGTATTTTGGTTAAAAATGGTTAGACTTCGTTAATGACCATGAAATTTTAGTATGTTGTCAAATGCAATATTTACACATTGTATGTAAATTTTGAAATAAAGTGGTTTTATTTTGCATGATTTATGATTTTTAGATGTAAAAATCGAATAAATAGTGACTATTTTAGCAAAAATAGCTAAAATGAATTTTATGGCATGAAATTTTTTTCCAGTGTTGTATATATAATATGAAAATCAGATCTAAAGTTGTATGTTAAATTTCGTATGATTTAAGTGGTTATTAATTTTTACGAGATATAAATTCATAAATAGCAACTTTAATAGTCATAAATATAAAAATTCGATTTTGGGCTTAAAATTTGTCATTTCCAGGTTCAGGAAACTTATTTATAATATTCAAAATTTTAATTTTGATTTATTGCATAATTTTATGTTTAATTTTGAATTAAAGGGTTAAAATTATGTTTGTTACGATTTATTTGTGAAATAAATTAAAATAATCTAAGGGTAAATTTTACTAAAGTTTTGGAATGTTGAGAAATTTCCAGAATATACAAAATTATGATTTTGAAATTTTCGAATTATTATGACTTAGTTGGGAATTATTTCTTTATTATTATTATGAATAATAGATGTTTAAAGAGCAATAATATAATATCAAGTTGAATTATTGTCAAATGTTTAGTGAAGACTAAATTTTTGAGTCCTAAGATGGTTGGGGTAATTAACTTTGACATAGATGTGATTTATGTAATATTTCGTGATTTTAATAGGTTAATTGTCACAATAATCCATAAAACTGGACCGAATATATGATATTAGCTTAAATAGGGCGATTTGGCACTTCACATGGCATGTTTCATACATATATTAATGCTGCATTTTAGTATGATTGTCATATTTTATTTTATATAATTTTGAATTATGTAATTTGTACATAGTATGTCCTTAGTTTTTTAATTGGTATTTCCTGAAATGAATGGGGATATCGATTCGGTTGTAATTAATGTGATATCGTATCACTTTTATTTTATTTTATTTTGGTTTTTCTTTTATATTGTATAAAGTACAAAAGCTATGTAATTTATTTATTTCGGAGTTCTTTGAAGATGGTGCAATTCGAGAAGGTGGTCCGACAAAGACGATGTTACCTTGAAGTGCGTGCCCAATGAAGTTCAAGGGACCAAAGGAGTTGGTTTCCGAATTTGTAAATAGTTTATTTGATTTACTAATTTAGGAAGGCCATACTAGAATTTTATTGTTTTTGCTTTGCATTTGTTTTATATGTTTGCATGCATAGCCAAATCGCCGTAACTACACATGCATTTTACTTTATCGAGTCATCGACCGTGTCAATTATAATTATCGTAGTTCACCACTTTAGTTCACTTAAAACGAGATAGATGATAAATTGACAAGACCTCTCACTTAAAAATAATTGAGAATTAGCCTTACCAAATAGTAGAACCATGAGTCCCAATTTCATAAGGAAGCAGGGTCGGCTCACCGGGGTGCTAAACTTGTTACGTTGAGTAAGTGGGTAGTAAATTGTTATTATATCAAAATTTGGATTGAGCTCAACGGAAGTATTCATGACCGTAGTTGCATGTGTTCCGGGCTAAAGATAAATATTACAGTAATTTTTATCGACCAAGAGTTCTAGAAGTAGAATCGATTAAAAAGTTAATCCACCGAGTTATATTGATAAGGGATGAATCTGCTCACCGTGCCCGAGTTAATATGAATTTGGATCTCGGGATCATTTATAATAGTTGGGTAGAGGTCACTATATAAATGCCTAAAACTTGTTTAAAATGTTTACAAGTAATTTTAAAACAATAGATGTTTATTAATTCCTTCACTTTTAATTTTGTAGTCAAATTTATTTTCTCAATTGCAATGGCAACTCCAAATTCATCCGCAACCACTAGCTCGAACACTCTCACCAATGTTTCATGGCTCCGATCCTTCATGGATCGTTGTAAATTAGAAAAGAATGGGTCCAATTTTGCCGATTGGGACGCACAACTTCGCTTGGCCGCGGAGGGTGACGACAAGCTTCGTTACCTTACCGAGGCCTCTCCCGCTGCACCTACTGCTAGGTCTACTCCCGCCGCTACGCAAGCCTATGAGACTTACCAAAAGGAGTCAGCTGCGATAAAAAATGTGTTGATCTTCTCAATGGAGGCTGAACTCCAAAGGAGTGCTATAAAGATTAGCACCGCCTATGAGATCTATACGAAGCTTGTGACCATGTTTTCACAAGCTCCGAGGATCATTCAATATAAAGCGGCATCCACATTCTTCGATCTCAACATAAAGGAGGGCCAAAACGTTAGCCCTCATGTGCTCAAGTTGATGGAGCATGTTGAGACCTTAAAATTGCAAAAGGTATAGATTCCCGAAGAACTCGTCATTGATCGAATTCTTCATTCCTTGAACAAGGTTAAGGCATATGTTCAATTCAGGGTGAATTTTCATATGCAAAACTTGAAAGTTTCCCTCGATGAATTGCACAAAATGCTTGTGCAAGCCGAGAGGGACATAGGGCTAAGTGTTAGCACCACCAAGGATGTGCTCAACATTAATCAAAAGAGAAAAGGAAATTTCAAGAAAGGTGGCAACAAGGGAAAGAAGCAAACTCCCTACAAGAACAAATGAAAGGCTTGTGAAGCTAGCTCCTCTAAGCCCAAGAAGGGTGCCCCGTCCGGGGACAAATGCCACTATTGTAATGGTGTTGGGCATTAGAAGAGAAATTGTCCTAAGTACCTTGGCGATATCAAAGCTGGAAAAGTTATTCCAGTAGGTAAATTACTATCCCTATCTTTCATGTTTCGATCTCAACTTTGGTATTTTGATACAAGTTGTGATATTTACCCTTTTTATTGTAATTAGGGCATCCAAGCAAGGACAAGGGCAAAGAAAAGCAAGCCTAGAAGATCTTGAGGGAAGCTAGATGTAGCCGCCCATGATGCTAGATCGATGGAAGCTTGGCTTTATTTTGTTTTGTCTTTATTTTCATGTTGTATTTTGAAATTTTAGAACTATTTTGATTTCCTCGTTTGACTTGGAAATTTGGCTGTTTCCTTAAACAATGGTTGTATTTTGGATATTGGTGACTTGGTTTGCAACCCAAGTCACTTACTTTATCGTATCGTTTGTTCTAAAATTTGTCATCATACACTACTTGCATCTAGAAACATAAGATTATCGACTTAAATTGATCAAATTGACAATTATAATGATTGAGTCATTATATGTCCATAAGCTATGAATTTGATTCTCCTTATGCCATTGTGACTAAAATCACAACTTACATTTTTTTTTTTTTGGGTGAAATGTGAGTATGTATTATATCAAAGAGACAAATTATTTACAAGGAGGTAAGCCAAATGGCTTTTAAAAAGAGAGAAAAATAAGATCCACACTTCTATATTTCTCAACCAAAGTAAAACATGTTGACCACTAATCCTGCCAGCCTTAGATTTAATTCTCCTCATGATTGCATCCTTGGTTTGCTGAGCTACCAGTTCCGGCCTTAAGATCATTTCATTGATTCAAGCATTGTTTCTTTGCATCCAAACATTATAGTAAACTGCATTTAGGATAGCAGTTAGGACTTTTCGTTGCATTTGCTTCCTATTTCCATTGATCAAACCATTGACAGTAGGGAAAGACCTGCCAATCCATCTTTCCACTTCAGTGCTGACCATGCAGCTATACTCACAGGCAAAGAATAGGTACTCAGCTGTTTTAGTTTCTCTGTTGCACAGACAGCAAAGGTCATCACCACAGCAACCCCATTTAAACAGTTTTTCTTTAACATTTAATCCTCCATTCATGATAAGCCAAGTAATTATGGACTGCTTGGGTATGTTCCAATTATTCCAAACAACGCTAGCCCAATTCTTAGCTGGTTGTGATGTTCTGAGCCAGTCATAACCACTGCTGATAGTGTATCCCTTTGCATTAGCAACCCATGCAGCATTGTCATAACCATTATTTAGTAACTCCTTCACCTTGCAGACATTCTTCCATGACCAGTTAACATCAGCAGGAGGAATATACTTCTGCCAATCATGGTTCTTAATGTATATCTGGTGAATCCATCTTATCCAAAGTCTGTCTGCTTTACAATAGACCCAATCAACCAGCTTGCCCACAGTAGCAATGTTCAACAACTCTGCCTTTTTAATACCTAAACCACCTTCCTCTTTTGGGCTAGTAACTTTATCCCATGCTACCATAGGAACTCTGTGGTATTCTGAGCTACCATCCCACAAAAACTTCCTGCAAATGGCCTCTATCCTCTTAATGACACCCTTTGGTAGAATAAACATAGTAGCCCAGTAATTATACAATGTATTGAGAACTGAGTTAATGAGGGTAATTCTTCCTACATAAGACAACTTTTTAGCTCCAAGCCCCCTGATCCTTGCCACCATTTTTTCAGTAAGCCTACTACATTCCTTTTTTGTTAATCTCCCAGCCTGAATTGGGACTCCCAAATATCTAAAAGGCATTATGCCTTCAATAAAACCAGTAACTTGCTTGATATCATGCTTCAATTCTTCTTTCACACCATTGAAGAATATATCAGATTTATTGTTGTTCAAGTTGAGGCCAGATGTTTGGGAAAAAGTAGAGAAAGCTCTCATGAGGAGCATAATAGAATTAGAATTCCCTTTACAAAACATCAAGAGATCGTCAGCAAACATTAGATGGGTAAGCTTCAGAGATTTGCATAAGGGGTGATACTGGAAAGACCATCTAGCTGTTGCATACTTAATGATCCTGGTGAGGTACTCCATACATATTGTGAAGATGAGAGGTGATATTGGATCCCCTTGCCTAAGCCCTCTTTGTCCTTTGAAATATCCAAAAGTGGTTCCATTTAAGCATAGAGAAAAAGATATAGTTTTGACACATCTCATAACTTTCTGAATAAAGGAATCAGGAAATTCAAGTCCTTTGAACATCTGTTCAACAAACTCCCATTCAACTATGTCATAAGCCTTCTGCAAGTTAATTTTAAATAAACATCTGGGAGAAACTCCTTCTCTAAAATACAACTTCACAATATCTTGGCAAATAAGAACATTCTCAATGATGGACCTCCCCTTGATAAAAGCTCCTTGATTATCATGTACAATATCAGGTAAAACCATAGCTAGTCTATTGCAAAGTAGTTTGGAAATTACCTTCAAAATGATATTGCAGCAAAGAATTGGTCTGAAGTGCTTGACAGATGTACGTCTTACAATTTTTGGAATCAGAGTGACATTTGTAGCATTGATTTGAGTAAGCAGGTTTCCTGTCACAAAGAAATTCCAGACAGCATCACAGATCTCGTTCCCTACAACCTCCCAAGAATCCTTGAAGAAGCTACTAGTATACCCATCTGGGCCATGGGCCTTATCATTGGGAATAGCAAACACTACTTGCTTGATCTCTTCATTGGTCACCTGCTTATTTAAGATTGCAGCATGCTCACTGGTGCAGAATGGTCCCTACTCTAGCACATCACTACTTACTGCTAAGGTGTCTTTCCTACTACCAAGCAAGGACTGGTAGTAATCCAGAAAAGCAGATTGGATACTGTGACTGTCTTTACATATATTACCATGCTGATCCTCAATTTGAATAACCTTATTTCTGATGCATCTTTTCTTGATAGCTCCATGAAAGTAAGCAGTATTGCTATCTCCTTCCTCCAGCCACTGTACTTTTGCTTTTTGGCTTATGAAACTATCTCTAGCTTTAGTCAGCTCCTTGGCAGCTTCAATGAATCACAACTTACTTATGTAAGATCAATTATAAAGTTATGATTGAGTTGTTGAACTCATACTAGGGAACATTAATAACCTTATTTCATAAACCTATCAAATTTAAATCGTCTAGTCTATGATATGCTTTTAACATGTCTCGAATAAATCACCATAAGGTTGATATGTGATATGTTTTTCCTCTTTCACCATCATTATTTGTGGCTCAAAATCTATCTTTTGAGAAAAAGGGCATTTTTCCCTAAAGATAGAGTGGGAGTAAATTTAGCCACAAACCTCAACTAGATGGGATCTACGTGAAGAGACCAAAAGAATATGTTCATAAGGAAACTACGTGAGGAGACCAAAAGAAGATGTTCTTAAGGGAACTACGTGAGGAGACCAAAAGAAGATGTTCTTGGAATGTAAGATTTTGATCTATGAAGGGATATAACTAGAGATTTTTAAAATTCGACATTTTACTTAAGAGCCTTATGAAACCAAAATGGTATCTATGCAAGTAAATGGATTTGTTTGGGATTGTTGAGACCAATCCAAAGTAAATAGAAATTTATAATTAAGAGTTGCATAGAGAGACATGTCGATGTCTATGAAAGCTAAGTTAATTGTTAGCTATGCTAAAGATTCAAATACATTGCTAAACGTCATTATGAAAATAAATAAGTTAGATATTAAAACCTCTTTCCAAATGGGTATTTTGAAACAAATATGTGAATGACATATATGGTTTTATCTAAATACTTAGTAAAGCAATGATTATTTCAATTTATGAAATGTTTCGAATGAGTTGTCAAAAATGAAACATGTGGAATTGAGTGGGGGTCGGTGATAGTCATGCTTAGACATGAAGTTTAGTGGGAGCAATCATCCTTCATGAATTGCATAACATATTACTTATTGGGAATGACGAGCATATAATGTCTTTTATAAAGAAGTATTTAGGTTTTCAATTCTGGATGATATTGGACATCATGTGAATGTATTAAAACATGGGATGTTGGATTGGCACTTAGATAGGTATCTTATGTTGATAATGATCCTTCATCTTAATGATATCAACCAGTTAAGTAGGTAATTCATGTCAATGAATATAGAATTACCATAATAGAGTCATGGTTCTTTACTAAACCTAAGAAATGTTGTCTACATGAATTCGATAACCAATGTTTCCGCCATTGGTATAATCATGTAATGCCATTATGAACATGTCCTAGATGAATTAAATGTTTGGAGCATGATAAGTCAATAACAAGTTAACCCATATGAGAGTCATTGGTAAGTCTCAAGGAACCATCATGAATTCTCAAGGAGAACTAATGATATGTTCTGGAGTTTGGAAGGATACTTAGTTCTGTGTTAAGAGGTTACACAAACTCAAGTTTCCGAACTCATTAGGATTTATGAAAAATCCTAGGCTGATTTTATGGACCTAAGAAGTAAATGACTAGAAAAGGTGTTTTATAGTCATCCATTGCAAGATTCTACGAAATGAACCTAAGTACGTTGTGATTAATGGTGTACTTTAAAACTACAAGTAGTGTTGTCCAGCGGAACCCACATCACAAGTTATATGATAACAGTAAGAGCTTATTTTAAGCTAAAGAACCTAAGTCTAGTATGAAGTCTAGACATGTACTTAGTAAAATTCATGCTATAAGGGATAACATGAAATTAAAGGAAAACGCAATTCACAAAGTTTGAACACTTGGATACATGGTATGTTCACAGCTGAACTTTTATTGCGTTTGGCAAGTGCATAAGTACACTTAAGATTATAAGACATTGAGTAGCAATATGGTATTGACTACTCGTGTGTGATAATCACATTTACTGTTTAAGTTATCATTAACTCATATTGTATCTTGTTACATCTGAATGGGTTGTTGAGATAATATTGAACCATATTAAAGTGAACTGGATTAGCATAGTATTCGTCCCTAGTTACTTACATGAGGTGACATCTCGAAGTAACTAGAGTGTGATGCGATTGATGGCAAGTTCAAGTGCCATAGAGTCATGAGAGATGACTAGTCGATCACATAGACAGACTGTGAGGGACACTCTGTCGGGCTTATGACCGCTTATAGTGTTCTGAAAATTTTTATAGCCTGGTCGTGGCGAGAGCTACTATGGTATTCTTATGAGTCGATTCTTTGACTAATGAATGTTCGCCTAAGATGGCACAGTTACAGAGTGACTTTGATTTATGTTCTGCAACCTTCATAATTGGGGTCTCATGAGCATGTTTTGGGTCATGATGAGCTGTGGCTATTCAAAAGGAAGAGTACAATAGGAATTGTCCATCCCCGTCAGGGTTATCTTATATCTCAAGGCCACTCGAGGAGCAATGAACTAGAAATGCATGGCCACGCTCGGAAGGTATCTATGGTAGATAATTCCGGTCAGACAGTTATTCTCCAGATCGAGGAAACCACTCTTGATATGATCAAATGCAAGTACGACCTGCAAGACACCTTGCATCGAGTGGGAGATAGTAATAGGACAAGATAATTGGTGACGCACACTTGTCGCGGACAAGTGGGAGATTGTTGGAGTATGTGTCCTTGACAATAATGCGATCACATGTTTAAATCTCAAATTAAGAATGCTAAAAGGAAAGTAGTATTTTATTGTCAAGTGATCCACATTAATCGATAATGATTGACTGACTAGAGTTTGACATTGTTGTTGTATAACGGTGGTGATCAGTTGATCCCTTAAGGTCATACCTCTAGGGAAACATTCTTAATTGATTAATTAATTAATTGTATGACGATATAAGTTAATTAATTCCTTAAATTTGTACAAATGATTTTGTCAGTAATAATACGTATCTTATTGTAATTCGATTAAATAAGATTCGTACTAAGTAATTAAATTGTTTTATTACTTAAGGTTTATTTATTGTTTATGAAACAATTAAAATAAAGAATGAATTTGTTATTATAAATA
The DNA here is from genome assembly GCF_048544455.1 of Silene latifolia. NCBI lineage: Eukaryota > Viridiplantae > Streptophyta > Magnoliopsida > Caryophyllales > Caryophyllaceae > Silene > Silene latifolia. The sequence goes on along the minus strand of NC_133535.1, from coordinate 58,635,454 downwards.
CAAGTAGTTGTGATTTATAATTCAATGATCCATTTTAAGTAATTGTAATTGTGAATTACTAGTTAATTTTTGTATGTGATTATTTCATTTATATAATGATTTTTAATTTGTTAAAAATGCATTATTTAAATGACATATCTAGTAACATGTCCAATTTGTCACACAATACAAATGAACATATAGACAAAGTTAAAATGGATCCATATTATCCATGTGAGCATTGTATATGGGATTATAGAGTATTATTGTGCTTTAATTATTTAATTAGTGGGAAGCATAATCATTACCTACAAATGATAGGCATGCATACCTACACTCTTGTGAAGAGCAACTAACAAAAGCATTGGGCACTCTTCCCTCCACACCCTACCCGACCACCCTATGGAAAAATGAGAAGTTTTTCCTTCTTATTTTATATACATAATTCATTCTTATAAGTTTAATTATCTCTAGTTTTTAGTTGTGAACAACACTAGAAAATCTCACATAATCTCTAATATTATCCACATATTACTAGAAGTAGTAATCTCATAATATTAGTATTTTAAGGTCACAAATATTAATTTCTAGTAACTAAAATTAATATTTGTATTAAGAAAGATTTCCTTGGTACAAATCCTTAAGGAGTAGATCTTGCAAATAGATCTAGGGTTTTTGGGGCATTTGGATTATTCTTTAAGAAGACTAATTTGGTAGGGGACCAAATTAGTATAAACCACTCGGCCCTCCTTGTAAGAATATTGATTTTTCTTCTTACTTTGTTATTTTTTTTGCTTGCATAAGTTCCTTTTAGTTTATGACTAAACTAATAAACACTTAGTTATTAGATGGGTCTAATAAGAGATTTATGAATCTTTCAGTATTTCCGTTGATCAAGAGAAGGTAGCAGCAATACAATCATGGCCAACCCCTAAAACAATCACTGAAGTGAGAGGGTTCCATGGATTTGTTTCTTTTTACAGAAGATTCATCAGGAACTTCAGTACATTTGTTGCACCCAACACTCAATGCATGAAGAAGGGAGAGTTTCAGTTGACTGAGAGTGCTCAGCAATCCTTTGGAAAGATAAAGAAAATGATGTGTGAGACCCATATCCTGAAACTACCAGATTTTGATCAGCAGTTTGAAGTTGAGTGTGATGCAAGTGGACTGGGGATTGGAGCAGTTCTAATCCAGTGCCAGAAAACTGTAGCATATTTCAGTGAAAAATTGAATGGTGCCAAGCTGAAATACTCCACATATGACAAAGAGTTTTATGCAATTGTTAGATCAGTCATGCACTGGAGGCATTTTCTGAAGCCAAAGCCATTTGTGTTGCATTCAAACCATGAAGCTTTAAGATTTATCAATAGTCAGCACAAGTTAAGTCACAGACATGACAAATGGGTTGAATTCTTGCAATCCCTTACATTTTCAAGCAAGTAAAAAGAAGGAAAACTTAATAGTGTTGCTGATGCACTGTCAAGGAGGCATTCTTTATTGACAGCCATTGAAAAAAGAGTGTTGGGATTTGAGTTTATGAAGGATATGTACAGGGAGGATCCTGATTTTTCTGAGGAATGGATTAACCTTTTCGAGGGAGGTCCAACTCATGGAAGAAAGTATCTAATGCAAGAGGGATTCCTGTTCTATGGAAATAGGTTATGTGTGCCTAGAGGGTCCTACAGGGATCTATTGATCAAAGAAATACACTCAAGAGGGTTAAGAAGACACTTTGGGGTTCAGAAAACCTTAGATATTGATTCATGTCTAATATATGATATTTTGCACCTCATTTCACACGCATTTCAGAGCTCAATTAAGTATTTTATGCTACTATTTCCCTTGTTTCGTGTATTTCTTCCTTTTCGTGTGATTTTGTAGGAATGTGAAGAATATGGCGGAAAATGGACCAAATCTGCCCTGGAGTGTTTAGCATAGGATTTGACATGAAGTATTGACTCGAGGAATGAGCTTGGTGCGCGTTTCAAGGCCTAAAGATAGCAAAAGCATGGGTGCGTACGAGTTTAACAAGCAAAGAAGCACTTCACGATTTTGCAGCCTACTTCAGATGGCAATATCTCGAGTTCTAGAGCTGATAATCGAGTGATTCTAATTTGAGGTAAAAGCTTATCCTCTTAGCTTTCCAACGCCATGTAGAACGCCTGATTTGACCAAGTAACCAAGAAATGGCAGCTGTTTTAAGATCGGTGCGCGCTGCAGGAATCGTCAGAATGCAATTCTGTACAGCACTCTTGGTCGATCGACAGGTACAAGTGGTCGATCGACCACCTCACGACTCTGATGCGCAAATTAAAGTTGGAATTCCGAAGCCCAATGTAATTAGGTTTTAAGAATAAAAGTTACGTGATATTCCTATTTAACGTAACCTCTGCCTACCTTGTATTCATGGATTCAATAGCTTAGTTTCATCTAGTTTTCAGATTACTTTACTTTAGGTTTTCATTCACATTCAATGTATAAATAAAGTTCTCATTGCTTTCGGATCTATTCTTCGCTTGTTCCAATTTCGGTAATCCTCGTTCCTTTATTTCAGTTTGTTCTTACTATTTTATTAGTTTAGAAATTGCTAGTTTAGATCCCTTGAACCCTAGTATAGTTTTATGCGCTTTATCAATTTAATTAGTTCAATTATGCTTTCATTTATTGTTTTAATTACCAATTTCATTGTTGTTATTTTCATGAATATGAGTAGCTAAATCACCATTGCTAGGATGTAGGGGAGCTATAGCGTAGATGGCATCAATTATAGGCGATTTCGATTCACGGTATGGTCGATCGCTCGGTACCCATGGTCGATCGACTAGTTACGCGTCTGGTTTGCTTTGTTTGTTTTGTTAAGTGCTTTATCTTTCAATGAGACCGAAAGGAGACTTGATAGATGGTTAAACTTGACCATCCCATAGATCGAGAGATAGGAATGGACAATAATTAAAGAATTAAAACGACTAAATTGATAAGATCGAGAGATAACGTGATTTAGTTTGCATTAGGAATCATTAATCAAGAACGAGAGTTAGTATTAATGAGACTTAGGGAATAGTAGCATAGGCCGAGAGGTAGCTACTATTTAACATGGACCGAGAGGACTTGTTTTCCCCATCCTTCGCGACCGTATTTCGAAGTTACCTAGGATTATGTGCCATCGCAGCTATTGTGAACCGACCGTCTTAGCATTCCTTTTATCATTGTTTACATTTTTTTTTATTATTTTTATCTGCTATTTAATTTATATTTCTAGATTTAGATTTAATACATATCAAAACCCCTACAACTGTTACCCTTAGACTAAAATTGAAAGCAACTATTATCTCCCTACCTCCCTGCGGATCGACCCCTACTACCGCTTGCTAGTAGTAGTTTGGTTTTATAAATATTATTTTTGGTACTCACTTCGACAGGTATCAGATATCTTGCAGGATCAGTTCTATTGGCCAAAGATAATAGGTGATGTCCAGGTAATCTTTAGAAGGTGTTCTGTGTCAAAGGGCCAAGAGTTCATTCCAAGCAGGACCTTATACTTCTCTGCCAGTTCCAGAAAGACCTTGGGAATATGTCAGCATGGATTTCATAATAGCTCTTCCAAGGACAGCCAGGGGAAAGGACTCTATAATGGTTGTGGTGGACAGGTTCAGCAAGATGGCTCATTTCATAGCCTGCAAGAAGACTGAGGATGCAACTAGTGTGGCTGAGCTATACTTGAAGGAAATTGTGAGGCTACATGGGATTCCTAAGACCATTGTCTCAAATAGGGACACTAAGTTCATGAGCTATTTCTGGAAGATACTATGGAAGCTGCTCAAAACCAAGCTTTTGTTCAGCACAACTCAACACCCACAGAGAGATGGCCAAACTGAGGTCACAAACAAAACTCCGGTAAGGATTTTGAGATGCATAGTAAGTAAGTCTCTAAAGGACTGAGATCTAAAACTAGCCCAAGCTAAGTTTGCTTTCAACAGAGCTCCATCTGTTGCAACATGCCAAAGTCCATTTGAGGTAGTTTATGGGATGAACCCTCTGATTCCCTTAGAACTATACAATATACCCAGAGAAGAGATGAACTATGAAGCTAAAACAAGGGCAGAACAAATGCTGAAGCTCCATGAGACAGTCGAGAAAGAAATTCAGAAAGCAAATGAGAAATATAAACATCAATCTAAGGTTCCAAGAAGGAAGAAAGAGTTCATGCCATGTGAATTGGTCTCAGTTAATCTAAGAAAAGAGAGGTTCCCTGCTAAACGGAGGAACAAATTGATGCCTAGGGCTGATGGACCCTTTGAAGTTGTTGAAAAAATGGGTCCCAATGCATACAAGATTAATCTTTCAGGAGAGTATATATGGTGTCTATGGTACCTTTAATGTGTGAGATTTAAGTCCCTATTATGATTCTGTGGGAGGGAAGGCACCATGCTTGAGGGCAAGCCCTTTTCAACCAGGGGAGGTTGAAGCATGAGCTCAAGGCCATGGCAACCAAGTTCAGAGTCCAAACAACACAAGCTCAGGCAATGCAATGCAAGCTCTCAATTCAACCAGTGCATGGTCCTGTTCTAAAGAAAACTTTGAGAGTTCCAAGTCTAGCCACCATTTTATTAAGCACAAAAAACTTCTAGGGAGCCAGAATTATTTTGTACAAAAATCTCACAAAAACAGGCCAAATTGCAAAAGAGGACATCCAGGAAAAGCAGAAAAGTAAATTGTCTTTTCTGGCTAAACATTTGAGGACTGAAGCAGTGAAGTCTTTTGCCCTGTCTTACCAAAACAAAGATACTACCTAAATCAAGGTAAGACCTAGTTCTTACCCAAGGACAGCCAGCACCAAAAACAACCAAAAGAAGCCATTAAGAAGGAGAACCTGTCACTGTCACTCAGCTGCAACCTTTTGTCCCTAGCCTGTTTTTACCTTAGAAATTTACTTTCACCTTATGCAACCTTTGTAAAATAGATCACTTATATTTATGTATTGTGTAAGAAACAAATCTTGGCCCTTGTATGAGATTTATTAGGGTTTCTTTTCTACTGAACTTGAACCAAGGCCTATATAAGGACCTTTCAGCAGTCTATAATATTCAGACTTTGATTAATGAACAAAAAACCTGATATTTCTCTCAAGCTTTCCAAATCTTAATTCTTGTTGAGTCCTAGAGTTATGTCTGGCTTAATAACACCCTCCAAGGGTTGATTAAGTACCTATGGGTGAGTCTTATTCAATCATGTGCTTGATGTGGGTTGTCTGATCCTCATTGTGTGTCTTTAGTTTGATCTTTATATGCTTGCTGTGATTGTATCAAATTAAAGGCTTAAATTGTTAGACTAATTTCTTGTGCTTGCTGTGGTCATTAGTTTGATAATTATATCCATTTTTTCAAGAAAATACCAAAATAGAAACAATCACTTTGTCTTCCCTGTAGACTGACTGGGTTACATCTTGCTGCATCCGTCTGTTCTGAGAATTATTAAAATTACTTAGAGGGCTTGTAAAACCGTGAAATTTAGATCAGTGTTAGTTCATCATTTTAACTACATTATCAACAAATTTCATAATCTGTTAAGCTCATTTACTATTTTTACTAAATCTCTGAAGTTCATTGCATTACTGAGTCAGTCTGTGTTTGTGGCTTGTCAGTTATTCTTCATTTCTGTCAAAGCTCCATAACTTACACTGCAACACTGGTGTAAGATTCAATGACACCTCAAAAACTATAACACCAACTACCTCATATAAAGGGAAAGTTGTTGCTACCTCTAAGCCTACCCAAGCCCCCGCAGAAAATAGAATTAAATGCCTTCAATGCCAAGGCTATGGACATTTTAAGAAGGATTGTCCTTCTAAAAGAGTCATGACCGCCATAGATGTAGAAGAATGGGAGAGAGATGGCCTAGTTGAGTATGAACATGAAGAGATTATTGAGAGTGAGAATGTGGATGTGGAGCCTAGTCAGGATGCTATGTTGGCCCATCCTGACATTGGCCATAGCTTGGTTTTATGGAGAGTTATGCACTCACAACAAGCACCTCTTGAGGAGGATTAGAGGTCATTAATTTTCAGAAGTAGGAGCACCATTCAGGAGAGAGTCTGTAACATGATCATTGATGGTGGTAGTTGCACCAATGTAGCTTCTGTCACCTTACTTGAGAAGCTTAACCTGAACACTCAGACCCATCCCCACCCTTATAAGCTCAGATGGTTAAAAAAGGGAGCTGAGGTCAGGGTAAATAGGTAGTGCCTCATTTCTTTCTCCATTGGAAAAGTTTACAAGGATGAGGTACTTTGTGATGTAGTGCCTATGGATGCCTGTCATTTACTCTTAAGCAGGTCATGGGAATTTGACAAGCGTATAGTTCACCATATGAGGAACAATACCTACACATTTAAGCAAGGTAGTAGGAAGGTAACCCTATCTCCTCTACCTCCCAATCAGAAAAGCTATGGGAGTCCTAGTGTGACTGATGGACTCAATGGAGTCTTGTTCTTATCAGAAGCTGAGATGGTGAAGGAGCTACAATAAGAACAACCAGTTCTCATATTACTGGCCAAAGAATTCTCAGAAGCTGAGAAACCTCAAATTCCTATAGAGGTTCAGAAATTATTGAAGGGATATTCAGATGTGTTCCTTGATGAACTTCCTAGTGGGCTGCCTCCCCCAAGGGGCATAAAGCATCAAATTAATCTAGTAGCAGCATCTGTAATCCCTAACAGACCTACATACAGAAGTGATCCAACTGCCACTAAGGAATCACAGACACAAATTGAATAATTGATGAATAAGGGTTTTGTGAGGGAATCTCTGAGTCCATGTACTGTGCCAGCACTCTTAGTCCCAAAGAAGGATGGCTCATGGAGGATGGGCATCGACAGTAGAGCCATAAACAACGTAAAAGTCAAATACGGATTCCCAATACCAAGGCTAGATGATATGCTAGATGAGCCGAGTGGGTCTCATATATTTTCTAAAATTGATCTAAGGCAAGGATATCATCAAGTCAGATTCAGAGAAGGTGATGAATGGAAGACAACCTTCAAAACAAAGCAAGGGCTCTATGAATGGCTGGTTATGCCATTTGGGGTATCCAATGCCCCTAGCACCTTTATGAGATTGATGACAAAGGTGTTAAGGCCTTGCTTGGGGAGGTTTGTTGTAGTGTACTTTGATGATATACTTATTTACAGCACCACCAAAGAAGAACACTTAAAGCATCTTGAATCCGTGTTCCAAATTCTGAGGAAGAATAAACTGTTTGGGAAGCTGGAGAAATGTACTTTCATTGCATCAGAAGTGAGGTTTCTTGGGTATATTGTCTCTGGTAGAGGTATCTCTGTGGATCAAGACAAGATTGAGGCTGTTAGATCTTGGCGAGGCTGTTAGATCTTGGCATGTGCCAAAAATCATTACAGAAGTGAGGAGATTTCATGGCCTTGCTTCATTCTACAAAAGATTCATAAAAAACTTCAGTGCCCTAGCTGCTCGTATCACTAAGTGTATGAATAAAAGAGAGTTCAAGTCGACTGACAATGCCTTGCAATCTTTCAGGCTGATCAAGAAATTATTATGTGAAGCTCCTACTTAGAATGCCTGATTTCAACTGTCTGTTTGAAGTTGAATGTGATGCCAGTGGTGTTGGCATTGGAGCTGTATTAATTCAGGAAAAGAAGCCATTGGCTTACTTTAGTGAGAAGCTCAATGGAGCTAAGTTTAGTTACTGAACTTATGACAAGGAGTTCTATGCAATTATCAGGGCTCTCATGCATTGGAGCCACTACCTCAAACCCAAACCCTTTATGTTGTATTCTAATCATGAGGCCTTGAAATACATAAGTAGACAGCATAAGTTGAGTCATAGGCATGCAAAGTGGGTTGAGTTCCTTCAATCTTTCACCTTCTCCAGAAAATATAAGGAAGGAAAACAGAATGTGATTGCTGATGCCCTCTCAAGGAGGTACTCTATATTAACTGTTCTAAGTCAAAGAGTTATGGGATTTGAATTCATGAAAGAATTGTACAAGGATGATCCTGATTTCTTTGAAGACTGGAGGCTATTAACAGAGGGAACTCAGCAAAATTGCGCAATATCACGAGAAGCAAAGGGTTGTCTTCAAAAGAGAATCCTAAAGTTGTAAAACTGACAAAGAGAACGAACCCTACACCAAATGAAGAAGAAGCAGTGAAACATGATGGCATGCAAAATATCATACGAATTCCTACCTTTAATATTGATGATGCTGAACCTATGGTTGAACCCATTGCCCCTGCAAAGGATGATGATATGCCAGTTACTGAAGAGCAGGGAGAATGGTTTCAAGTCCACGACAACAAGATTGAACAAGTGACAGAGGATGAACCAGAACCTTTATTACAACTCTCTGATGAGGACGTGCATAAGGAACTGGAATACTGGAAGCAAGCTATTTATGGCTTTGTTTTGGGAGAAAACCCTCCCATGGATGTCTTGGAAGGTTATTTAAGGAGAATATGGTATAAACATACAATAGACAAAATCTCATTTATGCCTAATGGCGTATTTTTAGTCAGGTTTCATACAAAGGAAATGCAGGAGCAAGTGCTTAATGCAGGACATTATTTTTTGACATTAAACCTGTAATCATCAAGCCATGGAAGGAGAATGTTGCGTTGGAGAAAGAGGAAGTTAAGAGCGCGTCGGCATGGATTAGAATGCATCAAGTGCCACTGAAATTCTTGGACAAAGTTTACCAAAGCTAGCGGGACTAGTAGGTAGATATATTCAGAATGATAATGCCACTGATTTTAAGACCAGACTGGCATATGCCAGAGTCATGGTGGAATTACAAGTTGACCAAAAATTTCCGGACACTCTTAGGTTTCTTGATGAGAAAAAGGAGCTGGTGGAGATTAACATTGAATACGAATGGAAACCGGTACTATGCAAAAAATGTAAGACACTGGGACATGAACAAAATAATTACAGGAGAGGTAAACCACCAACTGTGCAGAAAGAACAAGCAGTTAAGCCAGTAAAGCAGGTTTGGAGGAAAGTGGAGAAACCTAAGATTCCAGACCAGGCAGGTAAACAAGATAACTTATTGATCACTCCTAGGGGTCCTGCACCTAGGGAAGAGGAGGAGCCTGTGTTGGTTCAAATTAAGGAGTATCCTCAGGCTACCTTGCATACCCCAGTTAAAGATGGAGGGATAAGTGTTATAGTGCTTACTGATTCATCAGGAAAGAGCACTGGTTTAGAGGGCCACCACAATTCCAAATCTGATCAATGATTAAATTAGGATTCTGGAATGTACGTGGTATAAATAGGAGGAATAAGCAACGGGTGATAAATAGATTTTTAATAAATAAGTGTGAGTCTCTTTGCTTTACTTGAGACCAAAATCAAACCTAGTAAATCGAATAAAACCATGAATTTCTTTAATAATTGGAGTATATCTACCAACTCTGCCTATCACCAAGGAGGGAGGATATGGATCCTCTGGCATGCTAGTGAGTGTGATATACAGTTCCTAGAATATAATGCCCAGTATGTTCATATGCATGTTCTTAACAAGTTAAACAATAAGAGCTTTTTTACCACGATGGTCTATGCTTTTAATGGTAGTGCTGACAGGGAACCCCTCTGGAATAATTTGAGTAGATTGGCAACTAGTATACAAGGGCCTTGGGCTATTGGAGGGGATTTCAATTGTGTATTGACTGAATCTGAGAGAGTGGGGGGATCATTTTCCAGACAAGATGCTGAGCCTTTCAGGCAGTGCCTTCATGAGTGTGAAGTGATTGATAGTCCAGCCATGGGAGCTACCTATACATGGAATAACAAGCAATGCCCTGCTGACAGAGTGTATAGCAGAATGGATCGTTTCTTGGTAAATCAGGAATGGCTCAATGCTTTTCCACTTCTGTATGCCCATTTTTTGCCTGAAGGAACATTTGATCATACACCATGTCTGGTGCATCCAATTATACAGAATGATAAGAGAAACAGGCCATTTAAATATTTTAATATGTGGAGCCTTGCCCCTAATTTTAAAGATATAATGCAGAATGGATGGCACTGTGATCAGAAGGGAACTAAGATGTTTGAGTTGGTTAACAAATTGAAGGCTATGAAATCATGCCTCAAAAATCTGAATAAAGAGCAATTTTCAGATATTGAGACAAATGCAGAGATCACTCTTACCATACTCATCAGGATTCAACAAGCTTTGGGAGTGAATCCTCTTGATGCATGCCTAGTTCAGCAACAATGTGAGACTAGAGTGGCTTACCAACATCTTGCTGATGCCCAGTTTCAATTCCTACAACAAAAACAAAAATGAGGTGGACTGTAGATGGGGATGCAAATACCTCCTTCTTTCATGGCATTCTGAAAACAAGAAGGAGACAAAATCAGATTATTCAAATTGATGACCATCAGGGAAAGCATCATTAGGATAAGCAGGGTGTTCAGGAAAGTTTTATCCAATTCTATACTCAACTTCTTGGCCATTCTAATGACACCTCTGCAGTAAGTCCCAGGGTAATGCAGCAAGGAAACAAGTGTGAGGAGAGCCATAAGAAAATGTTGTTGGCACTTGTTACTGATGATGAGATCAAAAAGACCATATTTAGCATCCCAAATGAGAAGGCCCCTGGACCAGATGGTTATTCAAGCCAATTTTTTAAAACTAGCTGAGACATTGTGGGTAAGGATGTCTGAGATGCAGTACAGGAATTCTTTAGGAATGGTAAGCTCCTGAAGCAATTGAATGCTACAAATATTACCCTAATTCCTAAAGTCCCTCATCCTACAACTGTCATGTAATTTAGGCCAATTGCCTGTTGTAATGTAGTTTATAAGTGCATATTAAAACTTCTATGTGCAAGATTGGCCTTGGTTCTCCCTCATCTGATATCTGTAACACGGGGTGGCTTCATTCAAGGCAGGAGTATCATGGAGAATATTCTCATATGTCAAGACCTGGTAAAGCTCTATGGTAGGAAGAGTGCATCCCCAAGGTGTCTATTTAAGATAGTCCTTCAGAAGGCCTATGACTCAGTGGAATGGAGCTTCTTATTTCATATGTTGCAAGAATTGAATTTCCCAAGCTCTTTTATCAATCTCATCAAGGAATGTGTTACTACAACATCATATACTCTTAACCTTAATGGAGATAGCTTTGGCTGGTTCAAAGGACAAAGGGGATTGAGACAAGGAGATCCTTTGTCTTCTCTCTTATTCACCATTTGCATGGAATATGTTACAAGACTGCTGGCCTACACTACTACCACTATGAACTTCAAATTCCATCCTTTGTGTAAACCTATGAAATTGAGCAGCTTGATGTTTGCTGATGATTTGTTGTTGTTTTCTAAAGGAGATGTTGAGTCCATCATGATCTTGCTCCGTACTTTCTCCACCTTCTCTCAAGCCTTAGGTCTGAAGATGAGCAAGGGCAAATCAAATGTTTATTTGAATGGAGTGAGGAGTGAACTCAGAAAGGAGATTGTTCGAGTCTCATGATGTATTGAGGGGCAACTACCTTTTAAGTATCTTGGGGTGCCCATCAAGCCCTCTAAACTCTCAATCAAAGATTGCCAACCTCTGATTGATAAGGTTTTGGAAAGAATCAGGATATTAGGGACCAAGAAGCTTTCATATGCAGGGAGACTAGTGTTGATAAAGGCTGTGTATAGAACATTGCACTCATACTCGGCCTCTATCTTAAGGCTGTCTTAGCTAAGATTGAAGCAATATGTAGGAACTTCCTTTGGCATGGAAGGACTGAATCTACAAGAATCCCAACTGTAGCCTGGACTAAAATCTGCACTGATCAGAAGGAGGGGGACTTGGTCTAAGAGAGGAAAGTATCTGGAATAAGGCAGCTATATGGAAGCTGGTGTGGTGGGTGCATTATTATCCATCCAAATTATGGGTACAATGGGTGCATAATGTTTATCTGAAAGGAATGACATGGAAGGACTACACTCCCCCAAATGAGGCCAGCTGAATTTTGAAGAAAGTATGTAAAATGAGGAGGGAATTTCAGGAAGCTTACAACGAGAATGAATGGAGTAGTGTGCCAGGCAAGGAGTACACAATTAAAAAAGGATATGTCTGGTTGAGGCCTGGCAGGCAAGAAATGGACTCGCATCATATTGTATGGACCAAATGGTCTATTCCTAAACATTGTTTCATTGCTTGGTTGTATTATCAACAGGTATTTAACACTAAGGAGAAGCTCCACAGACTTGGTATTAGCCCAGATAGTAGCTGTTGCATCTCTGCTCAAGAGGAAGAATCTCCTCAACATCTGTTCTTTAAATGCCAATACAGTAGGAGAGTGATTCAGAGAATCCAAGAATGGACTGGTGTGCAACTGTCTGTTGATAATGCTTAGAACTGGTAGTAACACAGGAGATTTACCAGACTGAAAACTGGGATTCTGAATAGCATCATCAACTATACCATGCACTATATCTGGAGGCAGCGAAATGAGAGTAGGCATGAGTATAAGGTCATCAGTCCTAGAAGATGTGCTGCCATGATTAAGGGAGACATTAAAGTTCGAATTCAGCAACAAACAAAGGGGATTATGTCTAGGAAAGATATACAGTGGATTGAGAAGCTTATGTAATTGCATATAATAATGTGTGTGTGTGTGTGCAGTCATTTTGGCTGAGTCGATGAGCTTGCATGCTCATGATATATTGATGTATATGGTCCTTTTTTTGAGCTTTTAATATAATTTATATTTTACCAAAAAAACAGAGGGAACTAGGGTTCATGGGAGAAAATACCAGTTACGGGAAGGGTTTCTCTTTAAGGGAAACAAGCTCTGTGTTCCTAAGGGTTCCTACAGGGAACTATTGATCAAGAAAGTCAATTCTAGTGTCTTAGGTGGGCATTTTGGAGTACAGAAAATAGTGGAGATTCTGCAAGACCAATTCTATTGGCCTAAAATGGTGAGGGATGTCCAAATTACTCTAAGAAGGTGATCAACATGTCAACAAGCCAATAGCTCATTCCAAGCAGGCCCCTACACCCCATTGTATGTGCCAATCAAGCCATGGGATGATGTTAGCATGAATTTCATGGTGGCTTTGCCAAGAACTCAGAGGGAAATGGTGCCATTATGGTTGTGGTTGATAGGTTCAGTAAAATAGCCCATTACATAGCCTGTAAGAAGACTGAAGATGCTGCTAGCATTGCTGAGCTCTATCTAAAAGAGATAGTCGGACTCCATTGTGTCCCTAAAACCATTGTGTCTGACAGGGATGTGAAGTTTATGAACTACTTTTGGAAAACTCTATGGAGGCTACTAAACACTAGGCTGTTATTCAGTACATCTCACCATTCACAAACTGATGGTCAAACTGAAATAACAAATAAGACCTTGATAAGAATTCTGCGATGTATTGTCAATAAGTCTCTTAAGGATTGGGATATCAAACTGTCACAAGCTGAGTTTGCCTTTAATAGAGCTCAAGATTATACAATAGGGCACAGCCCCTTTGAAGTAGTCTATGAGGTCAGTCCTCTGATGCCCTTAGACCTCTCAAGTGTCCCTAAAGAAGAGCTCAACTATGATTCCAAGAAAAGAACAGAACAAATGATCAAACTGCATGCTGTAATAAGAAGGCAAATTGAGAAGACAAATAAGTCTTATCAGAGGCATTCCAATAGTTCAGGTAAGAAGGAGTTTGCACCAGGTGATCTGGTCTGGCTACACCTCAGGAAGGAGAGATTCCCAGCAAAAGAAAAGAACAAATTAATGCCCAGAGCTGAAGGTCCATTTGAGATCATTGAGAAGGTTGGCCCTAAAGCCTATAAGGTTAACCTTCCTGGTGAGTATGGTGTACATGGAACCTTTAATGTTGGAGATCTGAGTTCATACTATGGGGAGTCTGATGATGAAGAAGACTCTAGCTTGAGGTCCAGCTCCTCTCAAGCTTGGGAGGTTGCAGCAGGAGTTGAGGCACAGATCAACAACAATCTTGACTCAGCCGCCACATCAACTCTACCTGTCATGAAGAGGTTTACCAGGACTAGTGTTAAGGTGCCTAAATGGCCCCCTAATCAAGCTTAGTCCAGTCTGAGAATGAATTCCCGGGTCCAGGCATCAGTTCATTTTAATTCAGCATCAATTCAGACACAAGTCAAGTGGAAATGGTTAGGAGAAAGGTCACTATCAGGTTACCATTTTTGTTCAGACAAGGCTCTAAAGCAAACCAACAAGAGTGAGCTTGTTTCAACAACAATCCGGATAAAACAAATCCTCTTTAAGACTCTAGCCAGTTGCTGCAACCTTTTTGTAATACCCTACCCTTGTGGGACCCGTACATAGACCTTGGGATGCGTGAGAGGAGGTTGAGGCCAATAAGAGAGCACTCGGAAGGAAATGATAGCCTTACACTAGACTTGAGCCTAGACCGTGTGGTGTTGCAGCGGATCGAGTGGGTTTACTTGGTCGAGTGAAAGGTACACTCGACCGAGTGCGTACACTTGACCGAGTGGAGAGCAACTCGCCCAAGTGAGTCCAATCGACCGAGTGAACTCGACACTCGGTCGAGTACCGCTGTTTTCAGAACACGGTATTTAATCCCTTTCTCCCCTAAACCCAAAATTACTTACACCTTCCTCGTTATCAATCCAAACTCCCTTCCCTCTCCTTAAAACCCTCACAAACACCTTCCACTTGGGATTCAAGCTTGGATTAGAAGATTTAACACCTTCCTCTTCATCTCCTTCACCTAGTAAGTAAAGATCTCTCCTTTTCTATTCTTTAAACCCTAACATTTGGGGGAATTCGTCATGGGTACTTAGTTAGTGATTATTATGTGTATTTGGGGTAATTAAGGGATAGTAATAAGGGACTTTGTAGTGTATATTATTATAGGATGTATGGTGATAGTTATTATGTGATTTGTATAGGGCGAAACGGTTCCTTGAGACGGTTTTGGTCCGGATTCGAGTAGCTTGAGGAGATTGCTAAAAGGTAGGTTAATCCTACTCGGTTTCAATAATGTTGATCTTGTAGTTAGCTTTGCATAATTAGGGCATTTGCATTATAACATGTTTAGTGGTAATTGCATCATTAAGAGGATGATTATGATATGTTAGTTGTGGTTCATGTATTAGTAATTATCATATGTTGGACGATTTGTTGTTGTTATCGTTGTATTATTGTCGTTGTTGTTGATTTGGAGACGTAAGACGGTTGGGAGACCGTCTTACGCTTAAGTCGCCTCTTGGAGCTTCCCACTTCAAGAGGATGTGCACATTAATGGCTTGAGGTACGGAGGGACTCGTGGGGTTGAGACACGACGTCTGGCAGGGGATCCGGTTGGCTTCCGGACCCGGTACGTCTGGGCGTGTCCCGGTACTTGTTTGTGGTTGTTGGTATGTCTGGGCGTGTCTCGGTACCCGTGTAGTTGTCGGTATACCTGGGCGTGTCCCGATACCGTAGTGGTGGTGGTTTGATAGTATCTCATTCACATTAATAGTCGTATTGCATGTTCACACTTGAGTCGTGTTATCTTTTGTTTGTATATTGAAACTGACGTTTGTTGTGTCTGTGTATTTATAATCTGTCTCTCTTGGGGTGGTCTGTGTTGATCTATATGATGTCCTTTGGTTATATGGGGAGCAGGTAAGACACAGGTTATAACACTCCCTTCTTACCCAGCCAAGGTAATTGGGAGATGTTACCATCTCGGTTCCCCGAGGCAGTGAAATCGAAGTCGCAATTGAGAAACAATTGTCATAAATAAGGGTTAGTTGATTACATAGACATAAATGAAATAAATGAAATGAATTATACAACTCATGATGACTAAAATAATCTAATCGACTATGCTTGACTCGAATGTCATCACGGATCATCCCATCTCCCGCATGCTACCAAAGCCAACCTGTAAACAACTGCTCCCCATATGATAAGAAATATCATATGGATCGACACAGGCCACCCCGGAAATAGGTGACAATTACACGGACACAGCAAACGTCAATTTCAATACTCAAAATATATCACGACTCGATAAATATAGACACGACATAAGGATGTGAATGAGACTCGACTATGTAATCACCATACCGGTACCGGGACACGACCAGACGTACCCACAACTACCAGTACCAGGGACACACCCACGACACCACATCTCACAGAAAAGTATCGGGACACGCCCTGATGTACCGGGTCCGTAAGCCAACTGGATCTCCTACCATACGCCATGCCTCAACCACACGAGTCCCTCCATGACTCAAGTCATTAATATGCACATCCCCCTTGGAGTGAAAAACTCCAAGGGGCGACCCAAGCGTAAGACGGTTTCCCAACCGTCTTATGTCTCCTCAATAATCAAGTACCACCACCAAAGACCTCCAATACCACACAATCACAACTATACATAACAAATGGAAAGACAACACTTAACATATAACCAGATTCATAAACTGAATCCCACATACATACTAATGGACTAATGAATGAACTAGTGAGGAAAGACACCCAAATATGCATACAAAATATTGACACCGAGTAGGATAACCTACTTTTAAGCATAGTCCTCAAGCTAATCAAAATCACCAAGTATCCATCTCATAAAACCGTCTCATCCTATATAAATCATGTAATCACTATCACAATTTACTCTACACTAAATTACAACATAACATCCCTCATTATTAATAACTAACTATTTATTTTACATAACTAATTACTAATTAATCTTTCTTAGTAAACCCTAACTCGAATTTACTCACAAGACAAAGAGGAAAAAGGTGAGATTTCCACTTACAAAGGTAGATCGGGGCATAGGAGACATGTTCCACTATTAATGCAAGCTTAAAGGCCAAGGGAAAAGCATTTGGGGGTATTTTAGAAAGAAGAGAGAGGGTTTTAGTGTAAGAAGGAAGAAAGAGAAGAACGAATGGGATAGGGTTGGGATACAATGGAAATCCCAAAATATCATTTCTCGGTACAACTCAGCGCACTCGACCGAATGACCGGTTCACTCGACCGAGTGGCTCTCACTCGGTCGAGTGTACCCTCACTCGACCGAGTGCCAACTCACTTGGTCCACTTGAGGTTCTACTCGGTCCACTAGAAGTCTACTAGGTCTAGGTTAGGTCTTACTTGGTCTCGTAGGAAGATTATCCTTTGTTTTCGAGTACAAGTGGGTTCCCTCACGCGTCCTTAGGTCTAAGTACGAGTCTCACAAATGCCGAGTATTACAATCTTCCCCCCTTAAAATGAACTACGTCTCCGAAGTTCGCCACTCACTCTCTTTCCCAAACATTCCTCGTGTGTTCCCTAGCCATCATCACTCTTATTGTTACACAATTATATACTATCTATCCTTGGTCTTGTTTACTCTCCGTACTTTGCCACGTATCGTGCTCTTTCTTTCTAAGTTTTTTTCCGAGTTCTTACATTCACTCCTCCTAAAAGAGAATTTCGTCCCAAAGTTTGCTATAGGACTCATCTGACACTCTCCCGGTAGCCTACCATTATTACCAGAAGTTATGTATGATTACCATATGCATATATACATGTTTATGAGTACTTTTTATGACTAGGCTCAACCTTTCTTAATATTCAACATATCGTCCACATATCAAATCTGACACGGCTGTCGAAACCCTATCAAAATAAAAACCAACTGGCTCTACTAATGCAGTAGAGGTAAATCGGGTATCGTATCCAAAGGGAGGCGGTCACTATCTACTCATAAATTGAGTCTCTCTAAGGTCACAAGATGGGGGTTTGAGTATTTGAATTAAACTAATAAAAGCAAGGGTAGAGAGAAAATAAAGAGAGAGATGCCAGGATGTCGGGTTGTCATGGTATTACACAAATCAGCTAAAGGTAGATCAGTTGATCTGATGTGAGAAGGGTAAAGGAAAGATCCTTCCGGTCCGCTATCCGCCTTAAAATACAACTAGCTTAGCTTCCACCCTCACTAGTGTAGTCTATTGCTCATAAAATTTCTATTCATTCAATCTTCCGATCTAGGTCTGAACTTAACCAGATTAACTAATTCAGTTGCATGCATTCAACCAAACGATTATAATTATATTGCTAATGAAACAATTCTCACATAAATCTCCTAAACCAACTATCGCATCATTACTATACTACCATGACTCCCCTAATCCTAGCATTAAGGGATTAGCTAAGCATAACAAATAAAACAAGAACGAGAAATAAGGCATGGATAAGCATGATGATGAAGAAATAAGCAAACGAGAATTAATATAAAAGAGAGAAGAAAGGTTACAAAGAATTAGATCCGGAAAAAGAGAGCAACAGTAACGTCTGATTAATGCTGAATGAATGATAATCCTAAAACCTAATTATGTCTATCCTTATATAGGGTAGATATCTATTAAACCTAAAAATACAACTTAAAATTTCTAAAAATAAGTTTTACGCGAGAAAACCTCACGGCAGACACAAAGTGCTCGATCGAGGACTTTAGAACTCCTCGATCGAGGACTTTAGAACTCCTCGATCGAGTAACTCCTAGCAAAAACCTCTCGATCGAGGACTTTAGGTACTCCATCGAACATTATCAAAGAGGCACCATTCGATCGAGGACATTAGGTACTCAATCGAACAAGATAGTACTCGATTGAGTACTTTCCAACGCACAATTCTTGCTTCACGCACTGAACTTCAAACGGCCGCCAACTCTTCGATACTTGGGCAAACAGAGTGTTTTTTATGGCGTTAGAAATCTAAGAGGACAAGCTTTCATCTCTAGTTGGAATCATTTGAAAATAAGTTGTAGAACTCGAGATATGGCTCTTCAAAATAGGTACTAGTAATTTGAAGCTCTTCCTTTGCTCGCCTAGCTACCTTACTTCTATGCGCATCTCAAAATAGTAGTCTCCAAGCTCCGACTCAACTCATCTCCTAAATGCATGCATAGGGACATGTTTTGGGCTTGATTATGCTCCTCTTCGGTTCATACCTGCAAATAATACAAGAGAAACCAAAGTAGACAATTCGGGGGAAATTTGTAGCTAAACACTACACAAAATGCATAGAGATGCGTGCAAATATGGTACAATAAGTCTATATAAAATGCACGCATGAAACTTCCCCAAACCAAACCTTTGCTTGTCCCCAAGCAAACTATATGCAAAACTAATGGAACAGAAAAGAAAACACAGAGCTAGCTACAAATTGTCCACTTAAACCAATTTAATGCAGCAAACTAACACGTATAGCAAAAACTGTCAAATGCAAACGAGTTGTAAGATGTTTATAATAAAGTTAAATCGTTGACCTTGCAAGACCTTTGATGATGGACTCTCACGAGTCACTCTTCTCTCATGAAGCAAAGGGTAAGCATATGAGTGTAAGAGAAGAAAAAAAATAGTCGCTCACCTAAACTACGACCCACATAAATATGCATGCGACTAATATGATAGACAATTCTAGCTACCATACACACATTCCAACCAAACAAGGTCCGTCACTTCCGAGGGCTTACAAAAATATGGTAAAGTGAGGCAATGGGTAAGAAAACGCAAAACATTTTTGGAAATGTAAAGTTAATAGCCAAGCTAGCTACCTTACGACGAAACCATACTAAACAATAGTTGATTCTTAGCCATCTCAAACTTTAAGAATGATGCTCTTAAATTGGCACAACAGCTCACTAACCAACAATATACTCCTCATAAGATAGAAGTAATGCATAGGAGAAACCGTTTCATCAATTCAAATTCCTTTTTTTTCTTCTTTTTCCACGCTTCTTTTCTTTTCTTTTTCTGTTTTTTTTTTTTTCATTTTCAACGTTTTTTTTCAACATATCCTCCTTCTTTCTTCTCTACCAACTCCAAAACAATACAATACGAACCAAACTCGGATCAATAAAATATATACCGCAAGAACATACACTAAACTAGCTTGACAAGGCAGGCTAAATTTGGATGTAGTTAAGGGTCAAAAGGCAAATTTGGTTAAATGTGGAGTTAATTGGGTAAAAATGAAAGAAAAAGGGGAATGTAAGCACCTTCATGCATGTGAAACCAACCACAAACCCGAATGTATGTAGGCAATAAGCAATTGAATTTCATATACGTACAAATTAATGAAACATGCTATGTAAGGAGAATGCTACTCACAATCCTATATGAAACTGGTCATAATTGACACCAGTATATAAGGCTCTAAATCTTAGAAATTATAAGTAGGTTGCCAAAATCTCAGGTCAACTCTATTTGTTCAGCTAAATTTTAACATTAACTCGTAGGTATGCAAAAAGACAAAGCTAAAGATATTAATTTATGCAAGGCTTAAGCAAATGGACAAATTATAGTGCAATTTCATCATCGAAATCTACCGTTCCGACTCGACCTATATGCTAAAATAAACGTGATATTTATTGAATTTTTTTTCCAAATTTTTCTAATTTTTATGGGATTTTTGAATTTTTATAAAAATAAATAACAATGCATACAGAAATTAAACGTGATAACAGAAATGCAATAAAATATAAATGCAGACACAGATATGGATGCATAACCTCCCCAAACCAAACTGTACAATGCCCTCATTGTACTCAAAAATAGGGAAAGGAAATGCAAACTGAAAATAAGAGAGTGAAGTTGTGGAAAACTCACAAGATAACGCGAAGTAGGGACCTCCCCAAACCAGCCAGCAACAAGGGAGGTCGCTAACAGCTCCATAAAAGCGTCACAGGAAGCGAATCAAAACGAATCTACTCGATCGAGAGAATAAAGTACTCGATCGAGGAACAGGAGCTGCAAAAGAGGTCGATCGAGGAAAGGGAAATTACTCGATCGAATGGTCGTCAGCTGTGGTTGCTCGGTCGAGGAAGCCAAGCGTTCGATTGAGCGAGTCAGGCACTCGATCAAGTAGAATTGTGCTCGACCGAGAGCTCCTTATTGCGTGAACTCCTAGGCGTTAGTAAAACACCTGCAAAAGACGCGAATAGCAACCACAAATACGAGCAAAAACCAAGCTTAAATTGTTCACAATCTATGGTTTGAAAACCATTTATTACATACACAACAAAAACTGAAATTAACCAACTAAAAAGAACTTAAAATCCGGGTTGCCTCCCGGACAGAGCTAGTTTCAGACAGGTCCCAGCTTGACCTTCTTTTCTTATTCATCCAATTGCTCCAGTTGGTCACAATCAAAGCAACTTAAAGCTCTTAGCATAAGATCATAAATCTACGCATGTGCTACACAAGAGCATAAGTAGCACCAAAATAAAGAAGGAGCATATAAGAGCAATCTGAAGTACCGTCTCAGTCTAACAAATTTTCGATGACAAATATGGTGAAATATTATTAGCTTATTTGTCCAACTGGGAGGGGGTGGAGTATTGAAACATAAAGCATAAGTCATATGAGGTAATTTACTTTTAGTCATAGCAATAGTCATAAAGTTATCTCTAATTACCTCAGGTCGGTCGCTCCTAACGTCGGAATCATTGATAAAAGAATATATTACCTATACCATGCTAGGAACATTCCTGGACTCAGCTACCTTCTTATTCCCCTCCTTTGTGGGTTCTATCCCGTATATTGCAGCCTCTAGAGCATCCAGCTCAGCTTTCCAAATGGGGGATTCACCATAACCATTGTCTTCTTCAAAATCGTCATCCGAAAGGGACCTAGATGACATAGCAATGCTCTCCGTGGCCATTATGTTCGATCGAGCAAAAATGGAACTCGATCGAATACCCTTCTCCTGAATATTACTCGATTGAACACATGTAACTGCTCGATTGAGGTCTTCCTTGTAAAAACAGTTCAATCGAGTGATTATTTTTGTTCGATCGAACACTTCCTCAGATAATCCACTCGATCGAACACTGTAACTAGTTCGATAGAGAGTTTGTTGCTGTACAGCGCAGAAATCTTCGTATGATTCTTCGTTTTCAGATAGATCTTCGTATTCCGAGTCATACATATTATTTTCAATAGGCAACTCAGGTCCTTCATAGGAAAGACCGCTTTCGGTGCAGGTAGCGTATACCTTCCCTGCGTGCCTAAAATTCGACTCAGTAGCTAACTGAGCTATTTGAGACTCAAGTTCCTTGATTTGAGCGTCCACAAATCTATCATCTTCTTGCAGTTGAAGTGCAAGTGCCTTTACCAAATACTTTAACTCAGCAATCTCTTCTTTCTGTTTATCAGGAGGGGGAGCTTGTTGTTGCGGTGGCCAAACGAATGGAGGCTTTTGATGGCCTTGTTTCTGAAGTGGATGTGGCGGCACATATGCAAAAGATTGACAAGCTTGTTCACGCTGCCTAAATGCATAGACTTCGTCGTTCCCCGCCAAGCAAATAACAGCTTCGTGCCCAGCAGTACCACATCTCTCACAGTGCACCACTTGTTGCGCCATAGAATGGAACATAGGTGGAAGATCAAAGGTACTCAAGCCTTCCCTTTGATGATATTTTACCTAGAGACTTGTCTAGGTAGGACCTGTCGGGCCTATCAAAACAACACTAAAGGAAAAAGATAAGAACTACCTCAAGGAATAAATTCCTTGAGGCTAAAGACAGACAAAAATAAACAAGCAAATAAAATAGTTGCCCCCCCCCCTCCCCCCGACAACGGCGCCAAAATTTGACACGGCTGTCGCAACCCTATCAAAAATAAAACCAACTGGCTCTACTAATGCAGCAGAGGTAAGTCGGGTATCGTATCCATAAGGAGGCAGTCACTATCTACTCGTTAATTGAGTCTGTCTAAGGTCACAAGATGGGGGTTTGAGTATTTGAACTAAACTAATAAAAGCAAGGGTAGAGAGAAAATAAAGAGAGAGATGCCAGGATGTCGGGTTATCATGGTATTACATAAATCAGCTAAAGGTAGATCAGTCGATCTGATGTAATAAGGGTAAAAGAAAGGTCCTTCCGGTCCGCTATCCGCCCTAAAATACAACTAGCTTAGCTTCCACCCTCACTAGTGTAGTCTATTGCTCATAACAGGTCTATTCATTCCAATCTTCCATTCTAGGTCTGAACTTAACTAGATTAACTAATTTTGTTGCATGCATTCAACCAAACGATTATAATTATATTGCTAATGAAACAATTCTCACATTAAATCTCCTAAACCAACTATCGCATTATTGATATACTACCATGACTCCCCTAATCCTAGCATTAAGGGATTAGCTAAACATAAAAAATAAAACAAGAACCATAAATAAGGCAAGGATAAGCATGATGATGAAGAAATAAGCAAAAGAGAATTATTATAAAAGAGAGAAGAAAGGTTACAAAGAATTAGATCCGGAAAAAGAGAGCAACAATAACGTCTGATTAATGCTAAATGAATGATAATCCTAAAACCTAATTATTGTAATACCCAGGATATTTAAGAACACTGTTGACCGATCTTGTTAACCAAACAGACCTTAGGGATGAATGGGTGAGGGATCAGGCTTGTAACATGAGTTTTATAGGCTTTTTTACTCGACCTAGCTGAGGCTACGCGGCCGAGTATCACCTATACTCGACTGAGTAGAGCCTACTCGGCCGAGTACTCCCGTACTCGACCGAGTATGGCTGCTGTTGACACGTTAATATAAACGCAAGTTCGCGAGATTCATTTCATTTTCTCATTTCCACGACAGTTTCCCTTTCTCTAACTCTAGCCTATCTCCCTCTCCTATCACCCCATATCTTCACACTCTAATGTATTTAGCCTAAACCTCCACCATGGGAAGGACGAGATTCGCTGGGAAAGGTGACGTGTGTGGTGGTCGTCTATGTCACCGCCGATGTGTAATGTTAGGTAAGTCTCTGCCTTGTGTTCTTTTGAGTGATTCTTTGAGTATAGTTGTGTAATAGGAGATGGTTATCATTGTTAGGATGCTTATTGGAGTCCTCTGTGGCTGTGTATTGAGGTCTTACATGCTTTGCGACAAGGTAGGGTTTTCCTACTCAGTACTGTTAATTGATTAAGATTGTGTTTGTTTCATGATTGTTGTTATCTTCTGATCGCCGAAGGATGGGGGTTGTAGTGGCGGTGGTGATGTGGTCGTGTGGTGACGGTTGTTGTGTTGTGACAGCTGTGATGCTGTGGTATGTGTGACTGTGGTGGAGCCACTTGCGGGAGTGGCTTCACACCCTAGTTCGCCCTCCGTGGAACCCGCCACGGGAGGGGATGTGCACATTAAGGGACAGGGATAGCTGTCGCTCGTTGATGAGCTGGACTAGGTGGGATGGGATGCGGTTACCCACTGGCGGCGAGGATTACCTGTTGCGATGGGTAATCTGGTAGGGCTACACCCTTCGGGGTGTAGTCGGTTACTGTGCGAGATCGAGAGACTGGGATAGAGGATGATCAGCTGTTTACAGTGTTGACCTGTCTTACATTTGATTAGTCAGTACTGCCCCATGTTGTTTTGTGGTGTCTGCGGTGATCCATTCGGGGATGGTGAGCAGTTGGCTTAGCAGGTACTATTGATTGTGGCTGCTAGGATTGGAGGGATCGAGTCATCACGCTACCAGTCTAGAGATGCTGTGTCATGAGTGTTGTAGTTGTACCTTTATTATAAAGACTTTATACTGAGTTGTGTTGTATGAGGCATATTAATATTATATGATTGTTCTTTTATTGTCTAATTTGATCTACCTCCTCGGGAAACTGAGATGGTGACACCGTCATACACTGGGATGGTCCTTGGTAAGGCGTCCGGGTGTGCGGGGGTGTTACAAAGTGGTATCAGAGACGACGATTTTGGAACCTGAACCAATGAATCTAATGAATATAGGGTGTCAATTAAAATGAACCTGGTGTATGTACGTTGGGAGCCCCAGCCGATGCTAGGTTTTGGGTGATTAGGCGCCCTTATTTCAAAATCATGGCCCCATCGGACTTAAGCCAGACACGGGAAAAAAGGTAGCTAGTGAGTGTCATTGATTGCTTAGTAATGATTGTTGTGTGTATCTATGTTCAGGATGACATGTGTCAAGGTGTATGTGTGGAAAAGTTTGAAGTGGGTGATGGAATTGTGGCGATGTACGACCAGTGGTAAGATTAATCAAGTTGTTTCACGATGAATGTGTTGTGTGTTGAATTGCTGCCTTGTAATGTGATTAAGGTGTATACATGGTGAGTAGCGGAATTTGAGATGATGTGATATAAGAGCTAAACCTTGCAGGTACCGTAATTAATTTGCTGAGTATGTTATAAGGATAGGGAGTAATAGTTTCATGGCATAGTGAGGAATGAAGGTAGAAGTGATGATCGTTTGGATAGTGGATGTACAAAAATACGTGTTGTTATGTGTTTATGTGGTAGAAATCAGCTTTAATAGTGACGAGCCGGTTGCACGGAACTCCGAACGATATTATTTATTTTGCAGGAACAATGAAAATTTTTGATTTCCTCTTCACTTTTGGAAACTCGACCGAGTAGGTAACTGTACTCGACCGAGTAGACCATACTCGGCCGAATATCAAGCTACGCAACCGAGTATCCGTTTGGTGAAAATAATAATCGCTTCTGTTCTTAAAAATTCGACCGAGCAAGAAGGATACTCGGCCGAGTAGTCTACACTCGGCCGAGTATGCCTAAACACTCGACCGAGTAGTCGACACTCGGCCGAGTATGACCTATACTCAACCGAGTAATGCTTTATCGGGATTTAAGCGGGTTATACAAAAACCCTATTTTCTTTCCTTTCTTTCTTATTTCCGCCTCCCACCTTCACATCTCCTTCTCTCTAAAGTTCCATATCCCTCATTTCTCAAGCTTTTGGGTAAAACCTTGGTGTTCCACTTGCTCTTGCTTGCCCCAAATCAGTTTAAGGTAAGATGTAAACTCAATTTTCCCATTTGTTTTCAAAGTTATGGTATAATTTCATGCTATAAATCGAATTTTCTTTGTAAAACAACTAAAATTTAGTCTTCAATTTACTGATTCTTGGATTCAATTATATGTAGACCTTGAGTATGCCCTTGTTTAAGCGATTTCATGGTTTAAAATTCAATTTCTGAATTCTAGGGTTACAAAAACGAAACTCTCTTTGTTGTTGATGGTTATTCTTTAATTGAAACAACTTAAAGCTTATAACCATATAAGTTGTAAGGTAATTGGTGATTTTCTGATAATTTGTCTTAAAAAGATCGTTCCAAAATCGATATACAATTGAAAACAGTCCGTCTTTTGCGCTAAGAATTTTTGTGTCAATCCCTTGTTAAAGAGTGTTCTCTTGCAGTATGGTGAAAACCAGAGGCTTACCCAACAAAAGAACTCGTGCTAATGTCCAGCTTGAGACTGGTCAGTCAAGCAGTGGACCCGTAGTTCCGCCGGTGGAGGCACATCCATCGGTAATATTCTCGGATTTCAATCATCGTAAGGCTTTTGTGGCCCTTATGCGTCGCCCTTTTTGTCCCACCCGCTGTGTTAATCCTGGTATCCTTGAGACTTTAGGGATCAAAGAGAACATATTTCATATCTTTCAGATTTTGGGTATGGAGGGGTTGTATCATCTGAGGAAGAAATCCTACCCCCACTTGACCTTGGAGTTTTTGAGCTCTTTTGTTTATGATAAGAAGGGAAAGACTGTTTCTTTTCGTCTCATTAATGAAGATCATGAGCTTACCCTAGATGAGTTTGCTGATCATTTGGGTCTAGAGGCCGAGGGGGAGGGGTACCTTAGTGATGTGGCCAAGAACAGTGGTGCACCTCTTTACCTTCCATATTTGACTGGTAGACCTGCCCCTAGTGCAAGTGCCATGCTGATTAATGATGTGCAGCACGTTTCCCTTCGTATGTTTCTGAGGATGTTGACCTGTTTGCTGTACTCGAGAGATGATGTGAGCAAGCTCAATTCTTAGGAAGTCATGCTCCTTATGTCTTACCTTAACCTACACCGCCAGAAACCATTCTACTACAGTGCTCCTGCTGTAGTGTGCTCTAGTCTTGAGCGCATGGCACAGTCCGAGACCCGACACATTGCTTTCGGGGCCATAGTGACCCGCCTAGCTCTGCGCCTGACAGATTTTGAGGCCCCACCTCCTAAGGGGAATGAGTATGTAGAGATTGTGCCTACCATGGACGCTCAATATTGGCGTCAGAACAGATGGTTGAGGAAGATGGATGACGGGTCTTATGCCTTTAGGGTGAGGGGATCTATGTGGATGGTACTACCGGACCCAGCCCATCTCCCTGTTGTTGATCATTTGGCTGAGTGGGAGACTTGTGCCATTCCTAGACCTGAGCCCCAAACCTACCTGATTGACCCACGGATTCTCTTGGACCTACCTGAGCCTGTCATCGTGCCTGAGGGTCAGCAGCAGGCACCTCCCCCACCTCGGGAGCGCCGTGGAGTGAGGCAGTCTAGGGCAGACCCGGTTGTACCTGAGCCCTCTTACTCTGCCCCTAACTCCTACCCTTACCACCCTTATCAGTACTCGCCCTACCCCACAGTGCATGACCCCAGGATGCAGCCGCATGACCTGGCTGAGCGGATCTCCTCTACTTTGGGGCTCCGTAACCTGCATGAGATGACCCTTAACCAGGGTATAGGGGCACAGTTAGCACAGCCTGTCTGGTGGAGGGGACCGGGGGTGGATACGGGAGTATTCCACAGCTATGGAGTTCACCCGAGTTCGGAGACCTCGGAGGAGACCGAGTTTGGCGCCTTGCGGGACCGTGGGGAGCAAACTCGGCGATCGGCCTAGGAGGGGATTACTCGGCAGAGAGCGAGGCTTTCCAGGAGCGGGAAGTTCAGGCGCAGGTACTTCTGGCGCAGGTGGTGATGATGACATGGAGGAGGGTCCTCGTTATTGATCTTGTGTTGTTAGATTGTTTGGTGTTGGATTTATTTCTTTGGTGTTGGATATATTTCTTTTGTGTTGGATTTATTATTTCTATTTTGGATGTTGCTTTCGGGATTTATTATCTACTGTTGGATGACTGTACTCGGCCATAAGGCCGTTAATTAATTTATTTATCGTGTGGAGACGAGTTGGATTTTGTTATGTTAGAGATTAGTTGTGTTTGATATTGCTGGGAAGAGTTTGATGCGGGTTGATTGTGAATGCTCTATGTGATGTCGTCAAATTGCTCTCTGGTTGTCATAACTCGACCGAGCATAGTTACTACTCAACCGAGTAGAGCTTACTCGGCCAAGTATACAACTATACTCGACCGAGTAGAGCTTACTCGACCGAGTAGCCTCTCATACTCGACCGATTATTGCTGACACAGAGACACTGATGTGTAATAGCTACGTGAATTACATGAGTTATGTGAATAATTGTATGAAGGAGTTTATTAGTGCCTTATTTTGCTATTTTGTACAATAAGTTTTTTAAAAGATTGATTATGATTATGTCACAGGTACGTGATAGTTGAGATAACCTATTAATTTGTGAATGTTTCGTTATACAACATTGGTTGCTATCCAGGAATTTAATTGTTCAGGGGGGAATACCCTAGTCTTTAAATAATGTAGAAAGATAATACAATACCCATACAGTGTTGTAGCTGTCACCAGTCTTATGCGTGGATATGTTTGGTTACGGTTATAATCGCCCCAGCTGGTCACGAATAAAGATGCTATCTTTTGTTAACCCCATTTATATATACTACTTAGTTGCTGAAATATTCTGTCTTTACAAGTCGCAAGCGTGTAATGTTATAAAGTAAGTTGTGCTACAAGAGTTTATGAGTAATGTCATGTGTGTGTTGGCTTTGGGCACGGGAAGTGGCTAGTGGTGAACTTCGGGGACGAAGTTCCTTTAAGAAGGGAAGAGTAATGTCACGGAAATACGTATTTAATTATTGGTATAATATTTGGAATCACATGTATGTTATGCATGTTAGCATTCGGAATTACATTTATGTTTCCTTGAAGTTGTATCCATGTTGTACTCAAGTAATATGAAGATTATACTTTACACGGGTGTCTCAATTCAATTTATGTGATATTTGGTATAGGTGTACGGAATGTGGTGGTTGAGTACTGTTTTTGAGTATTGTTTTGCATTTGTGTATTGTTTTGCATTTGTATATTTGGTATAGGTGTACGGAATGTGGTGGTTGAGTATTGTTTTTTAGTATTGTTTTGCATTTGTGTATGGTTGCTAGTCGCTGTGTCGCTTTTAACAAAAGAGTGCATATGAATTCATTAATTTCCGTAAGTATATGTGAAAGTTGGTGATTAGTATTGTTTGGAAGAGTAGCTGTGATAGGTGATTGTTGTTTGAGTAATGTGGTATGACGGTGATGACAGGATGGTGTGAGTGGTGCACCTTTGTGTAAGTGGTTAGTGTCACAGTGCATAACCCTGAGGGGAGTGGTGTGCGGGCTGAACTTCGGGGATGAAGTTCTTTTTAAGGGGGGAAGACTATAATACCCAGGATATTTAAGAACGATGTTGACCGATCTTGTTGACCAAACAGACCTTAGGGATGAATGGGTGAGGGATCAGGCTTGTAACATGAGTTTTATAGGATTGTTTACTCGACCTAGCTGAGGCTACTCAGCCGAGTATCACCTATACTCGACCGAGTAGAGCCTACTCGGCCGAGTACTCCCGTACTCGACCGAGTATGGCTGCTGTCGACACGTTAATATAAACGCAAGTTCGCGAGATTCATTTCATTTTCTCATTTCCTCGACAGTTTCCCTTTCTCTAACCCTAGCCTATCTCCCTCTCCTATCACCCCATATCTTCAAACTCTAATGTATTTAGCCTAAACCTCCACCATGGAAAGGATGGTATTCGCTGGGGAAGGATAACGTGTGTGGTGGTCGTCTATGTCACCGCCGATGTGTAATGTTAAGTAAGTCTCCGCCTTGTGTTCTTTTGAGTGATTCTTTGAGTATAGTTGTGTAATAGGAGATGGTTATCATTGTTAGGATGCTTATTGGAGTCGTGCGTGGCTGTGTATGGAGGTCTTACATGCTTTGCGACGAGGTAGGGTTTTCCTACTCAGTACTGTTAATTGATTAAGATTGTGTTTGTTTCATAATTGTTGTTATCTGCTGATCGTCAAAGGATGGGGGTTGTAGTGGCGGTGGTGATGTGGTCGTGTGGTGATGGTTGTTGTGTTGTGACAGCTGTGATGCTGTGGTATGTGTGATTGTGGTGGAGCCACTTGCGGGAGTGGCTTCACACCCTAGTTCGCCCTCCGTGGAACCCGCCACGGAAGGGGATGTGCACATTAAGGGGCAGGGATAGCTGTCGCTCGTTGATGAGCTGGACTAGGTGGGATGGGCTGCGGTCACCCACTGGCGGCGAGGATTACCTGTTGCGATGGGTAATCTGGCTGTGCGAAATCGAGAGACTGGGATAGAGGATGATCAGCTGTCTACAGTGTTGACCTGTCTTACATTTGATTAGTCAGTACTGACCCCGTCTTGTTTTGTGGTGTCTGCGGTGATCCATTCGGGGATGGTGAGCAGTTGGCTTAGCAAGTACTGTTGATTGTGGCTGCTAGGATTGGAGGGATCGAGTCATCATGCTACCAGTCTAGAGATGCAGTGTCATGAGTGTTGTAGTTGTACCTTTATTATAAAGACTTTATACTGAGTTGTGTTGTATGAGGCATATTAATATTATACGATTGTTCTTTTATTGTCTAATTTTATCTACCTCCTCGGGAAACCGAGATGGTGACACCGTCATACACTGGGATGGTCCTTGGTAAGGCGTCCGGGTGTGCGGGGGTGTTAAAATTATATCTCTCCTTATATAGGGGAGATATCAATTAAACGTAAAAATACAACTTAAAATATCTTAAAATAAATTTTACGCGAGAAAACCTCACGGCAGACACAAAGTGCTCGATCGAGGACTTTAGAATTCCTCAATCAAGTAACTCCTAGCAAAAATCTCTCGATCAAGGACTTTAGGTACTCAATCGAACACTATCAAAAAGGCCACCATTCGATCGAGGACATTAGGTACTTGATCGAACAAGATAGTACTCGATCGAGTACTTTCCTGGGCACAATTCCAGCTTCGCGCACTAAACTTCAAACGGCCGCCTTCCTTCGTCACTTGGGAAAACAGAGTGTTTCCGGTGGCGTTGGAAAGCTAAGAGGACATGCTTTCATCTCCAATTGGAATCACTTGAAAATCAGTTGTAGAACTCGAGATATGGCTCTTCAAATTAGGCACTAGTAATTTGAAGCTCTTCCTTTGCTCGCCTAGCTACCTTACTTCTATGCGCATCTCAAAATAGTAGCTCCAAGCTCCGACTCAACTCATCTCCTAAATGCATGCATAGGGACATGTTTTAGGCTTGATTATGCTACTCTTCGGTTCATACCTGCAAATAATACAAGAGAAACCAAAGTAGACAATTCAGGGGAAATTTGTAGCTAAACACTACACAAAATGCATAGAGATGCGTGCAAATATGGTACAATAAGTCTATATAAAATGCACGCATCAAACTTCCCCAAACCAAACCTTTGCTTGTCCCCAAGCAAACTATATGCAAAACTAATGGAACAGAAAAGAAAACTCAGAGCTAGCTACAAATTGTCCACTTAAACCAATTTAATGCAGCAAACTAACACGTATAGCAAAAACTGTCAAATGCAAACGAGTTGTAAGATGTTTATAATAAAGTTGAATCGTTGACCTTGCAAGACCTTTGATGATGGACTCTCACGGGTCACTCTTCTCTCATGAAGCAAAGGTTAAGCATATGAGTGTAAGAGAAGGAGAAAAATAGTCACTCACCCAAACTACGACCCACATAAATATGCATGCAACTAATATGATAGACAATTCTAGCTACCGTACACACATTCCAACCAAACAAGGTCTGTCACAGCCGAGAGCTTACAAAAATATGGTAAAGTAAAGCAATGGGTAAGAAAAGGCAAAACATTTTTGAAAATGTGAGGTTAATAGCCAAGCTAGCTACCTAACGAAACCATACTAAACAATAGCTGATTATTAGCCGTCTCAAACTTTAAGCACGATGCCCTTAAATTGGCACAACAGCTCACTAAGTAACAATATACTCCTCATAAGATAGAAATAATGCATAGGAGAAACTGTTTCATCAATTCAAATTCCTTTTTCTTCTTCTTTTTCCACGCTTCTTTTCTTTTCTTTTGCTGTTTTCTTTTTTTTTTCATTTTCAACTTTTTTTTTTCAACATATCCTCCTTCTTTCTTCTCTACCAACTCCAAAACAATACAATACAAACCAATCTCGGATCAATAATATATATACCACAAGAACATACACTAAACTAGCTTGACAAGGCAGGCTAAATTTGGATGTAGTTAAGGGTCAAAAGGCAAATTTGGTTAAATGTGGAGTTAATTGGGTAAAAATGAAAGAAAAAGGGGAATGTAAGCACCTCCCTGCATGTGAAACCAACCACAAACCCGAATGTATGTAGGCAATAAGCAATTGAATTTCATATACGTACAAATTCATAAAACATGCTATGTAAGGAGAATGCTACTCACAATCCTATATGAAACTGGTCATAATTAACACCAGTTTATAAGGCTCTAAATCTTAGAATTATAAGTAGGTTGCCAAAATCTCAGGTCAAGTCTATTTGTTCAGCTAAATTTTAACATTAACTCGTAGGTATGCAAAAAGACAAAGCTAAAGATATTAATTTATGCAAGGCTTAAGCAAATGGACAAATTATAGTGCAATTTCATCATCGAAATCTACCGTTCCGAATCGACCTATATGCTAAAATAAACGTGATATTTATTGATTTTTTTTTTCCAATTTTTCTAATTTTTATGGGATATTTGAACTTTTATAAAAATAAACAACAATGCATACAGAAATTAAACGTGATAACAGAAATGAAATAAAACATAAATGCAGACACAGATATGGATGCATAACCTCCTCAAACCAAACTGTACAATGCCCTCATTGTACTCAAAAATAGGGAAAGGAAATGCAAACTGAAAATAAGAGAGTGAAGCTGCGGAAAACTCACAAGATAACGCGAAGTAGGGACCTCCCCAAACCAGCCAACAACAAGGGAGGTCGCTAACAGCTCCATAAAAGCGTAATAGGAAGCGAATCAAAATGAATCTACTCTATCGAGAGAATAAAGTAGTCGATCGAGGAACAGGAGCTGCAAAAGTGGTCGATCGAGGAAAGGGAAATTACTCGATCGAATGGTCGTTAGCTGTGGTTGCTCGGTCGAGGAAGCCAAGCGTTCGATCGAGCGAGTCAGGCACTCGATCAAGTAGAATTGTGCTCGATCGAGAGCTCCCTATTGCGCGAACTCCTAGGCGTTAGTAAAACACCTGCAAAAGACGCGAATAGCAACCACAAATACGACCAAAAACCAAGCTTAAATTGTTCAAAGTCTATGGTTTTAAAACCATTTATTACATACACAACAAAAACTGAAATGTAAACCAACTAAATAAAAACTTAAAATCCGGGTTGCCTCCCGAACAGCGCTAGTTTCAGACAGGTCCCAGCTCGACCTTCTTTTCTTCTTCATCCAATTGATCGAGTTGGTCACAATCAAAACAACTCAAGCTCTTAGGATAAGATCATAAATCTGCGCATGTGCTACACAAGAGCATAAGTAGCATCAAAATAAAGAAGGAGCATATAAAAGCAATCTGAAGTACCATCTCAGCCTAACAAATTTTCGATGACAAATATGGTGAAATATTATTAGCTTATTTGTCCAACTGGGAGGGGGGTGGAGTACTGAAACATAAAGCATAAGTCATATGAGGTAATTTACTTTTAGTCATAGCAATAGTCATAAAGTTATCTCTAATTACCTCAGGTCGGTCGCTCCTAACGTCGGAATCATTGATAAAAGAATATATTACCTCTACCATGCTAGGAACATTCCCGGACTCAGCTACCTTCTCATTCCCCTCCTTTGTGGGTTCTATCCCATATATTGCAGCCTCTAGAGCGTCGAGCTCATCTTTCCAAATGGGGGATTCACCATAACCATTGTCTTCTTCAAAATCGTCATCCGAAAGGGACCTAGATGACATAGCAATGCTCTCCGTGGCCATTATGTTCGATCGAGCAAAAATGAAACTCGATCGAATACCCTCCTCCTGAATATTACTCGATTGAACACATGTAACTGCTCGATTGAGGTCTTCCTTGTAAAAATAGTTCGATCGAGTGAGTATTTCTGATCGATTGAACACTTCCTCAGATAATCCGCTCGATCGAACACTGTAACTAGTTCGATAGAGAGTTTGTTGTTGTACAGCGCAGAACTCTTCGTATGATGCTTCGTTTTCAGATAGATCTTCGTATTCCGAGTCATACATATTATTGTCAATAGGCAACTCAGGTCCTTCATAGGAAAGACCGCTTTCGGTGCAGATAACGTATACCTTCTATGCGTGCCTAAAATTCGACTCAGTAGCTAACTGAGCTATTTGAGACTCAAGCTCCTTTATTTGAGCGTCCACAAATCTATCATCTTCTTGCAGTTGAAGTGCAAGTGCCTTTACCAAATACTTCAATTCAGCAATCTCTTCTTTCTGTTTATCAGGAGGGGGAGCTTGTTGTTGCGGTGGCCAAACGAATGAAGCCTTTTGATGGCCTCGTCGCTGAAGTGGATGTGGCGGCACATTTGAAAAGGATTGACTAGCTTGTTTACGCTGCCTAAATGCATAGACTTCGTCGTTCCCCGCCAAGCAAATAACAGCTTCGTGCCCAGCAGTACCACATCTCTCACAGTGCATGTAACACCCCAAGTTATTGAGAGTAAAGCTGCCCCACATCGGGGAATTGATGAGGTTGTGATATGTTTATAAGAGGTTCAACCCACCACTTAGTAACAAAGCCTTGTGCTTTTGGGCTAAAGTGAGGACAAATAATGGGCCCAAGAGTACACATCAAATTTTATTGGGGTTGTGTTACGACGGTGGCGGGTCGGGTTGTTATAAAAGGACAAATAATGGGCCCAAAGGTACACATCACATTTTATTGGGGTTGTGTTACGACGGTGGCGGGTCGGGTTGTTATAAATGGTATCAGAGCGACCCTGCGACCGTGTGGTGAGCCTGTGGTCGGGAGTACTCGGGTCACCACCTAGCGAGGGAGGATTCTGGGCTTGGCCGCGGTCAAGTTTGAGGCATAACAAGGACGTTGTGTTTCTTTAAGTGGGGGAGATTGTAACACCCCAAGTTATTGAGAGTAAAGCTGTCCCACATCGGGGAATTGAGGAGGTTGTGATATGTTTATAAGAGGTTCAACCCACCACTTAGTAACAAGGCCTTGTGCTTTTGGGCTAAAGTGAGGACAAATAATGGGCCCAAAGGTACACATCACATTTTATTGGGGTTGTGTTACGAGGGTGGCGGGTCGGGTTGTTATAGTGCACCACCTGTTGCGCCATAGGATGGAACATAGGTGGAAGATCAAAGGTACTCAAGCCATCCCTTTGATGATATTTTACCTAGAGACTTGTCTAGGTAGGACCTGTCGGGCCTATCAAAACAACACTAAAGGAAAAAGATAAGAACTGCCTCAAGGAATTAATTCCTTGAGGCTAAAGACAGACAAAAATAAAACAAGCAAATAAAATAGTTGCCTCCCTGACAACGGCGCCAAAATTTGACACGGCTGTCGCAACCCTATCAAAAATAAAACCAACTAGCTCTACTAATACAGCAGAGGTAAGTCAGGTTTCGTATCCAGAAGGAGGCGGTCACTATCTACTCGTTAATTGAGTCTGTCTAAGGTCCCAAGATGGGGGGTTTGAGTATTTGAACTAAACTAATAAAAGCAAGGGTAGAGAGAAAATAAAGAGAGAGATGCCAGGATGTCGGGTTATCATGGTATTACACAAATCAGCTAAAGGTAGATCAGTGGATCTGATGTAATAAGGGTAAAAGAAAGGTCCTTCCGGTCCGCTATCCGCCCTAAAATACAACTAGCTTAGCTTCCACCCTCACTAGTGTAGTCTATTGCTCATAACAGGTCTATTCATTCGAATCTTCCATTCTAGGTCTGAACTTAACCAGATTAACTAATTCAGTTGTATGCATTTAACCAAACGATTATAATTATATTGCTAATGAAACAATTCTCACATTAAATCTCCTAAACCAACTATCGCATCATTGCTATACTACCATGACTCCCCTAATCCTAGCATTAAGGGATTAGCTAAGCATAAAAAATAAAACAAGAACCATAAATAAGGCAAGGATAAGCATGATGATGAATAAATAAGCAAAAGAGAATTAATATAAAAGAGAGAAGAAAGGTTACAAAGAATTAGATCCGGAAAAAGAGAGCAACAGTAACGTCTGATTAATGCTAAATGAATGATAATCCTAAAACCTAATTATATCTCTCCTTATATAGGGGAGATATCAATTAAACGTAAAAATACAACTTAAAATATTTTAAAATATATTTTACGCGAGAAAACCTCACGGCAGACACAAAGTGCTCGATCGAGGACTTTAGAATTCCTCGATCGAGTAACTCCTAGCAAAAATCTCTCGATCAAGGACTTTAGGTACTCGATCAAACACTATCAAAAAGGCCACCATTCGATCGAGGACATTAGGTACTTGATCGAACAAGATAGTACTCGATCGAGTACTTTCCTGCGCACAATTCCAACTTCGCGCACTAAACTTCAAACGGCCGCCTTCGTTCATCACTTGGGAAAACAGAGTGTTTCCGATGGCGTTGGAAAGCTAAGAGGACAAGCTTTCATCTCCAATTAGAATCACTTGAAAATCAGTTGTAGAACTCGAGATATGGCTCTTCAAAATTAGGCACTAGTAATTTGAAGCTCTTCCTTTGCTCGTCTAGCTACCTTACTTCTATGCGCATCTCAAAATAGTAGTCTCTAAGCTCCGACTCAACTCATCTCCTAAATGCATGCATAGGGACATGTTTTAGGCTTGATTATGCTCATCTCCAGTTCATACCTGCAAATAATACAAGAGAAACCAAAGTAGATAATTCCGGGGACATTTGTAGCTAAACACTACACAAAATGCATAGAGATGCATGCAAATATGGTACAATAAGTCTATATAAAATGCACGCATCAATATCGAAACGCCACCGCACGTACTAGTGTTACAATCTTGTCATGTGATGCGTACCTACTACTATTATTTATTTTTCCACTACTATTACGGAATGCATACAGATTTTTATGTCCTTTTTGCCATCATATAATCATTTTTCGTTTGACTATTCCCTTATACCACCCAAACAATTGACAAGGTCAAGAGTAAACAACTCAAAAAGGTCTATCGTGTGGGTTTTCTATGGTCAACTGACACTTAGTAGGTCGGCATAGTCCAAAATAAAGGTCAAATGCATCGTAGGTGGTCAAAATTTCCTAGAAAGAGTCAAATTCCAGCGTACTCGGTCGAGTTCAGCAGTTACTCTACCAAGTGAAGGTCACTCGATCGAGTGGTCAAGCCACTCGATCGAGTGAAGGTTTTTATAGGAGGTTTTCAGGTTTGTCCTTCGGCCTACTCGATCGAGTTGGGCTGTTAATCGGTCGAGTGGACCATCACTCGGTCGAGTGAGAAGGGCACTCGGTCGAGTGTTAATGGGTAGTCCACGTTTTCGGCCACAGTTGGCCTCCAAGTCCCTCTATGGTCGAGCATACATGCAATAGGGTCCAAATGGTGATCGCTACACCATCTTACTATGCAAGGTCTAAAATTCTTGGCCTTATGGCCGGTTTACAACATAAAAATCAAATTGTTTAAAGCTTCAAATGATAATCAAAGCCTCAAAGAATCCCGAATCATAAGGTCACCACTACTTGGAGGACTTCCTCTTCTTGCCAATGCTAGACATCCATTTTGCCCATCCGGAGGGACTCTTCACCGTCTTGCTTCCTCCTTGTCCTCTTCCTCTTCTTCATTCTCCTCTATGTCCCTCGGTGCCCTACGAGCCGCCTCCTCTCATACTTCATCAAGGTCCTGGCCTCCACCGCCGTAGATGTTCCCACCTCACTTCCAATCCCTTGGTATACATTGCTAGGATAGATCCCGACATCACCCATGTATGGGTCACGCAAGTGTCCCATGCCGAAAGAAAAGTTGATATCCCAATTCGATGGTTGGATACGATAGGCCTTGAAGACTCCGGAGGTGTCTCCGGGTCCGGACCAAAAGCTAGGAAAGTGTGCGGGTCGTACTCCTTGATTATAGGCCGCCTCGTGCATGTCTCTCAACACGAGGTCGGTGTTCATCTGGTGTATGAGGTACGCCATAGGATAGTTGGAGTTAGAGGTCGGTGGGGCTTGGCCAAAGTTGCCTGTATAAGGTGGGGGCATCATAGTTGTAGGCATGGAGTGGGTAAAAGTTGTGGGGGCTTCCTCGACGGGAGCACGAGGAGAGGGAGGTAACGAAGGTGCTTCACATTGCTCACTAGCGTCATCTAGGTAGAAGGTAAGGCTACTAGGGATGGTATACGTTTGGGCCTCGTGGCGGAGTGATTCCGCTCTCTCCAAAGGGGAAGTCGGGGGTAGGTCCTCACCGGCGGGGAACTTCATATAACACTCGTCATCAACCCTCCAAGAGTAAGTGTTATCCTCTTCTCCATCTACCACCCAATAGTGAGCTCTCAATCAATCAAGATCAAAGTAAACCACTTCCTTGGACATGGGTACATCCACCGCCCCCGGTTTGTAAGCTAATAAGTTCTTGGCCAAATGAGTCACCAAGGCTCCACAATAATCTAAGGAACGTTGGTCCAACTCAACCATCCTCGCAAGGAGAAGACACACCAAGGACATGACATTGAAGTGGAGACGACTCTTATGGCGGGGGTTAAGATAGGAACTCAAGATTAACACTTATGTGGAGTTAAGCTTGCTTGGGTCTTTCCTCCCATAGAGAAGGTTGGTCAAGAAGCGTAAGAAAATCTTTAGGACGGGGTGCTCAATGTCACTAGTCTTCATATTACTCACGTTAACCATTTCCTTGCTTGTGAAAAGATTATAGTACTTGGAAGCTTTCATGTCCTTCTCGACCTTGTCATGGTGACCCACAACTCAATTACCCACCTCTAGATGGTCGGCAAAAGCATCGCTACCTAGGTCGAAAGGGGTATTCTTGAGCCTAAAGCTCACCTTATGAGTCTTCTTATCATAATTGAAGGAGCTCAAGAACTCGAGGGTGAGGTCGTGGTAGATTATCTCCTCC
The DNA here is from genome assembly GCF_048544455.1 of Silene latifolia. Lineage (NCBI taxonomy): Eukaryota > Viridiplantae > Streptophyta > Magnoliopsida > Caryophyllales > Caryophyllaceae > Silene > Silene latifolia. The sequence continues at coordinate 58,596,337 of NC_133535.1, read as the reverse complement.
AAGTTGTACAAACCCTTCAACCTAAGGACCATGAAAATATTATGCACCTCCTTCTCTATCCCTAGAGCATCCAAGGTGCTTACCGACATGCACTTGGTCGGGGCCATCCTCCTAGTGGCTAGGACCTAAAACTTGTCCCGATGCTCCTCACTCCCAAAAGTATGGATGGGTAGTCCGAAAGGGTGATAGCGGGCGATGCCTCTTGTTGGGGTTGGCGAGCATTCCTTCCACGACCAGTTCTAGCAAACCTTGCCATGCTACAAGAGAATCACACACAAGATACAGAATGAGAAAGATAAGAATTGGAAGCAAATGTTGGATGTGAATGGGGATTTTCTCAACTTTTCAAATTGACGAGTATCGAATGAGGAGAAATTCTAAGATAATTTCCTTGCAAATTTTAACCAACTCTTCAAAACTTACACATGTTACAAGTTCTTTTCCAGAAATTAAAGACTTGTGTGATATAATATGGCCTTTAAACATGACTTTAACTACATGTATTATCTATAGCCATCCTTCAACTTGTCAATTCAATCATGACACACAACACTTTAAAATTTTACTTAAACAATTACATGTTACTATTATTGTCGACCATATTTTGTTAAAGTTAGTGGAATAAATTTTAACTTGTCTAAATTTGAAAGGAATTCGGGTGAGTAAAGTGCTTCTTTATCATAAGAAGTTCTTTAAGTTGGACAAGTAGGTAGTAACACAAGTAGTGAGTATAAATAAAATTTTGTGATAGTTAGTGTCGGATTTTCAAGAGTTTGAGATAAAAATTTCTTTTAATCCCTCTTATAAAGTGGTAGTTACCACAAAATTCTTAATATTACCACATAAGAAGTTCATCATTAAGGCACAAAAATGTATCATTCATGAAAATTTTAGGAGTTGTGAGAGTTTTCACCCAAGTTTTAAGACAAAATTGATTTCATTTTGGCTTACATGATACATTATCAACCAAGATAGTAGTCCTATAAGGTGATTAAACTAGGTTTTGCTCACGAAAAATCAAAATTTGGGCATGACTTGTCTAGAATCCGAAAATTTAAGACGGAGTTTTAAGATGAAATTTATACATATTATACAAGATCCATCCATGAGAACAAAAAATAAGCCTTTGTTGTCCAACTATACACAACAACAATCACCGAAATCCAATCATTGACTCATGAACACCAAATTCGAGTTCTACAAAGGTGACCGAAAATTTTCTATAAAAATTTGAATTTTATCAACAACAATGGTATTAAAAGCTTACTAGTATCATGAATTAAGCAAAACAAACAACTAATTAACAAAACTTAAGGGATTTAAGAGTAGATATAAGAAAAATCAAATTGGGGAAAAAGGTGGAAGAAGATGAACATGCTTACGTTGACTAGTTAATGGGGATTAGGTAAAGAAAGTGAAGAAATAGGTTGAATTCCAAGCAAAATAGAACAACAATGGAGGTTTTTTTGGGGACTTTTGGTGAAGAAAGAGATTAAGATATGAAGATATGAGGATAAGAATGAAGAATTGGGGAAATAAGAGCTTTAAGCCGTAAACCAACCCGTGTGAACCCACTCGGTCGAGTACGACTCGACTCGGTTGAGTACATGACTCACTCTGTCGAGTGACGGGTTTTCTAAAATGTATAACCCCCTGGAATCAGGCCCACTCGGTCGAGTGCTTGCTTACTCGGCCGAGTTGGTACTCGCATTCGGTCAAGTGATCCCGTTGGGTTTCAATTCTCACTAAGAGCTTATCGACGGATTTTCTGCAAGACAATACGAGGTTCGGGAGTCCACCGTCTATGGGTAACCCGTCCCGAGTTAGTTCAAGCGGCGCCAAGGTTTCCGATCCCTACTTCCTAGATCCACACTCGCACTTACCTTACCGAAATGGTCACAATTTATATACAAACAATAACACTATCAAGAACAAGATAGTCGCATAACATGAATCAAGGGAATGGGATTATCATTTTCCAAGGGATGTCAAGACATGTAAATCCATTCATACACATGTGAAATTCATAGCACACAAGAGTCTAACCACAACCATGTCATTCATGCAATCACTCAACATTGTCTATATCATTCACCCTTACTTGTAACCACCCACGTAGTGACCAACCGAGGCAATATGCACTAGTTTTGACATGAGGGCGCCCACTCATCCAAAACCGATCTTCTATTGTTCTTGTGTCGGGTTCATTTTATTAGACACACCTAGGTTCATTTTGGTTCATTTGTTTAGGTTCCAAAATATAAGCTCCGATACCACTTTGTAACACCCCCTTCTTACCCGACCAAGGTAATTGGGAGATGTTACCATCTCGGTTTCCCGAGGCAGTGAAATCGAAGTCGCAATTGAGAAACAATTATCATAAATAAGGGTTTAGTCGATTACATAGACATAAATGAAATAAATGAAATGAATTATACAACTCTTGACGACTAAAATAATCTAATTGACTATGCTTGACTCGAATGTCATCAAGGATTGTCCCTTCTCCCACATGCTACCAAAGCCAACCTGTAAACAACTGCTCCCCATATGATAAGTGTAGATACTTCATTTCTACACCTTCCGCCAACCACCCAGTGATGATTAGGCCGCATGCTTGGTACGCGGAACGATTTATGACAGTCCGTAAGTTTATCATCAAGTGATAGCTCAAATACTTGTGTCTACCCCTTGGTCGTCATCTACGCACCGATACGGTCGTTTTGACAGTAATTAGAGTTCATTTGGAGTCCGGGTCAAAAACCTCTTCATTTTCTAAGAAACCGTTTAAAATGCCGAGTCGGAATGTCCTAGAATATTCCAGATATTTATTCCATAATTTAATTTTATATCTTCTGGTAAAATATATCCCATAAATCTTATTTTACGGAATAACGAAGTATAGATCCACCGCAATTCCATAAAAGAAACGCGGAAATCTTTCTTCCGCCAGAGGAAACCTCTGGGGAAATGACGCAGCAGATGCTGCGCCTCTTGGAAGGATCGCAGCAGCTGCTGCGCCTCTTCCCCAGCTCGTTTCTGCCTATTTTCAGACTTTTTCCGTGATTTCTTTCCAAAGTTTGAGTCATTCCAAAACTCTTCACATTTTTTAGTATAAATAGGGACCCTCGTTCTCCATATTTTTCAAGCGAGTGTCCGCCCTTCTCTTCTCCCTTTGCATTCTAAGACCGTGCTCTAAGCTTTCGATGCCTACGTGCTTGATCAATCAACCACGTAAGCTCAGATCATTCTGAGTTCCAATCACATTACATGACCGACCAATTTGCCACTACACATCAATCAATTTAATCTAAATCCACCAACGACAGCACTTTCTACATACATTCGAGTCGAGCAATAACTAACGTAAACTTAGTAAATCTCGTTTCGTCAATCATGTAAGTCTGAGGGTGTAAATCCCATCTTTTCATTATATTTTATTTTTGTACTCATTATTGTAAGATTTACGTCAAAAATATGTTTAAAACCGACTTCTAAAACCCTATTATCAAACCGTTTTTACGGATCAGCAGCAATAGATGCCGAGAAGAAACGCAGCAGCTGCTGCGCCTCTTCGAAGGGTCGCAGCATCTGCTGCGCCTCTTCCAGAAGCCGCCGCTGCTCCTGCTCTTCTTCTTCTTCCTTGGTTTTTCTGTTGTCTTCGTTCTATTTGTTTTACCTTCTTATTTTCTTTTTTTTCTTTGCATAAAATAAATTTTAACACATTCCTTTTATTTATCACATTCTATTTACGACTTAAATCCCTTGTAATCAATATTTGCGGGTTTTCGTCACTAAATCAAATCCGGGTTTTAGAAACTCGACTCGTTCATATCAAGTTTCTGGAATTCGTCCTTTGTACATGTTTTCCTTTGTTTATTTTCAATTTATCATATTCTTTCAAGTCCGTTTCCGTCTTCGTAAGTAAACCTAACTCGTTTCAATTCGTTTATGGTTCATTCTTAACTCGTTTCTAACCCGTTTTAATTTGTTTTATTGCTTTTATGATGGCTTCATATGTAATTAACATATTAAATCACCTTCACTTGAGTCAAATATCGATAATCAATCATAAAACATACCAACGAAAATTAACAAACCCGCGGTTTCTGACTTCACGACCAGAACTCAACTCAGGAACATACGCAGTAATAGCCGCGCCTCTTCCAAGGGACGCAGCAATGCTGCGCCTGTTCCGAGATGAGCTCTGTCCCTGACTTTCCGTTCTCGCTTTGACCTATCTCTTAATTACATAATTAATTGATTATTAATCATAATATCGCCCTTAATCTTCCATATTTTCTAACTTTATTTATTTTCTTTTCTTTTCTTCAAATCGTCCGTCTTAAGCATATTTTTGACGTAAATTAATTAATTCATTGTAATCCCTTGTAATTTCAATTATCGCTATTTATTTATCGTATTTATTATGGATGGTTTATTTATTTGTTTTTCAGAAGTAATTAATTATAAACCCCATTTCGACATTAATAAATGCTAATTATTTGTTTGCCGACTTAGTTTAATTCACATGTTAGGATCAAAACGTTGGATGTCGCATTGCATGCATATAATCGGCAACATATCGAATACGAACGATTTCCCTAATCATTAGTAGAGGCCGCTATCGTGGCGGGCGGGATTAGGTGTTCGATTAAAGAGATTCCTAATACGTACCCCCACCCCTTACTCCAGATCTCTGTGAACATCCGTATTCATTGGCATCCACGAGAGTCATTCTAGACATAGAATGCTAAGGGTAACGAGTTCTTAGTGTTCATGTCACTACTTTGTGTCTTGACATGGCACAAGGTATTCGAACGGTTCCAATTTCCCATAAAATTGGTGGTGACTCCACAAATGCAGGCTTATTCAACCTTTCACCGGTTTCAATGCCTCACCAATCGGTAACGGCCCATGACGTGCTTTGGCTATCCAAGGTTCCGTGGGAGATGTGCCGCCGCCTTAAACGATATCACACAAAACACGCGGGTGCGCGCGGCGCGGGTGGCCCATGTCCACAGTTTGGCGACTCCGCTGGGGATGATACACTTACGTGTTACCCACGGTGAAACTTGAACGAGGTTAGGGAATAGTTTATATGAGACAGTTGTTGGTTTTCATTACTCGACCTTCTTAGGTCATTTTATTCGGCCTTCCTAGGCTTAACCCAACCCATTCGACCAATCCTCCCGTCTGGACGGTCCAAATTCTTATCTGGGCCTAAAGATAGACAGCGATTGACATCAACCATACCGTGGTACATACTCATGTTTGTATCAAGAGCTTTCACTACTCGAGGGAATGGACTAGGAACCGACCTTACTCATGTTTGGCATGGACTTCTCCACAGACCAGGGTTTGATTGCTTGGTATGGCAACCCACCTTTTAAAGTCAAAACCCTTTAAATGCACTCAGCATACCGTTATAATGCATGTATTAATGTTTGTATCATATACGTAATCACCGTTTTGTAAACAAAACCATGACAAAATTTTGTGTAAAATCAAAATCCTTTTTAAAATATAAATATTTTCAAAGATAGCTTAAATTAGCGCAAAATGAGTCGAAACTCTGTCCTAATCTCCAGTCAAAACTCGGGCCTCAAAACCCATTTCAAAACCTCACCTCGAGTCAACAACTAAACTACAATTGCTTAGGACAAATATTTCAAAATTTTGTCATTTTCAAACCTCACTTAACACGATGGCACACTCCCACTTCACAAGTTGAGTCTTTTTTGAGTAAGTGTGCTAAAATGGTCGATCGTGTTTTGATTCGTCGTCGATCTCTTATCCAGTTTCCAAGATGCCTGGAACTAGTCACGCGAGCGTTAATGGTCAACCCCAAGAACTCAGAAATGGTAATGATCTAATCCTAGCTGCGCTCATCCGTCTCCAAACAAGCCAAGACCAAGCTTATGCTCGCCGCAATGCTATTGAAGGCCGAATTGTTTGATGTGACTCATATTTGAGCACATTTAGTCCCCGAATTAACGTCGTTTCCATGCTTTAAAGTGCATAATTGGGTCATTTACTATCTTTAGTTTCCCATTTTGCATATTCTTTGAGGTTTTGTCCCCTTTGCTAGGAAAGGAGTGCTAACCTTGAATTTACATGGCGAAATGGAGCTAAATTGATCGCATCTAATAACCAAGCATCAAAGAGAAGACATTACTAGAAGGCCTGAGTAGATAATAAAGTGAATTGGGCAATGATGAAAGGATTCTTGCATCCCCGAAATGATCCTCGTGGATTATGAAGGAAGAAAAGAAGAGAAGCTGTCTGCCAAGGAATCCGAGCGGATCAGGCACGATCCGGGCGTCTCCCTTAACCACCATCCGAGCGTCTCTTGGCCAAGACGAGTGTCCCCCAGCAGTGTGATCCGAGCGTCTTCCAGACAATCCGCTCGGATCATAGGTCAGAGAGCCCGTGCCACATCTCAAGACGCACGGATCGTTGCAAAGACTAGCAAGACGGATATGCTCATTTCCTCCGAGAGGAGTATTTCCTCAACTTTTCTTAAGGGTCTTAATAGTCATTTAAGCCCTTAGTAACCCTAATTTATGTACCTAATGTGAAACCCCGCTATAACGCGAAAAATATAACTTATAAATTCAAGCGGAAATTAGGAATTTTTTTGAAACTTTTAAAGTTTAAAGCGCGGGTTCATTAAAACGTAAAACATAACTAGAGAATGCGAAAATAAATATTTAAATTATACAAACGTGGTAGTCAAGGTGAGGGAAAATATATCCCTAGAATGACAAATGATAAAAGGTGAGTATAAGCAATTCTACTAAACCGACTACAAGTCCAAGGTGCTCGCTAGCTCAAACGTCTAAACCCCACAAATGCATCTTCACAAACCTGTCATTCATGTAAACATGAAAGCCACAGTCAGTGGGGAGTAACTCGGGGTTCTCCCAGCCACATTATGTCAAAACGAACATAATAAAGAACATGAACAAATAATCATATTAGATAAGTTATGAGTGAATCGACTTATAACTAAACATGGGATCATACGTGTTTAAACCAACAAGGATAAAAGAAATTATGGAATAAACAAGTAAGTAAGGCATAAGAAAAAATAAAATAAATGGAGAAGAAAGACAAGGAAACAGACACGACCACTTAGCCACGAGCACGTATTTCAAGGAGATATGACCAAAGTAACCATCCAAATAATGCAAGACATTTACTACTCTTAGACTATAATTTCCCCGGGTAGGACTACGATAATTATACGGTCATAGTCTAAATCTGCATATTCTCGGGTGTACATCCCGATTCGACGTGCGCCAGCACAGCATGCACCCAAGACTCGACTACTCATGGAGACCGAGTACCCCAATCGCCAGAACAGCACGAAAGTGGCGGAAAGACTAAGATAAGACTCACTTGCCAGCACAGCACAAGTGGCCCAAAACCACACTTGCCAGAACAACACAAGTAGGCCAAACCGTACTTGCCAGAATAGCACAAGTAGGGCGTAAATGCATGTCAAGCACATACGATGATATTATGGCATTTCTACAAGAATACGACTCACAAGTGTAAGACCAACACAAAGTGTAGACGGAGTATCCGACTTAGAGACTACCTTGAAAGCATGTCCGAGATACCACACACAAGACTACATCCTAGACACCAACCTCCTGGTAGGACGACGATCATATCGCAACTAGAGGCTTATAGCTCACCTCTAGTATCCAACAGGACCAACACTCAGAGACGGGATTATTAATTTCACATTCATACTTATGGCTTGCGTCTCACCATAAGTACGGATGGGAACATCAATCCCGACGATCATATCGCAACTAGAGGACCTATGGCTCACCCCTAGTGTCCGATAGGACCAAGACTCACACAACCGAACAATACTAGACATTGTTAAGAATACGACTCACTACAAGTAACTATTTATAATAAATATCTCATACTTGCATTATGTTAATAAATATTTCATTTTATAATTTAACATGCCGGTTAAATACAATATAATAAGCGATAATGACTAATTTACGTTATGTGAAATCTACATAATAAATGTGACCAACTCAAGCGACTCATTTATGAGCCCATCAAACAAGTCATAAAAATCCAATACTTGAAGTCACAGGAAATCCATCAAGTTAATCATGCAAAGTCCAACCATGTAATCATGTGAAGTCCAACATTTAAAACATAACAAGCTCAAAAGAATGAAGTATGTAAATTCCCCATATAAATTATAGTGAACCCAATCTATAAAATATAATGAGCGGTAATGAATAAACGTTTCATTTCTCATTTACATGTTACTTGAACAAAATATAAATAACCGATAACAAATGAATTAACTAATACGGAACACGAGGCAAAACGTAAACAAACCAAAATCCGAACTACCCATAAGCATATACGAGTCAACAAGGGAAAACTTTGGTCATGATACGAATAAAAAGCATAAACAACCATCATACACAAAGGATATATATATTTATAGAACTTGAAACGGTAAAACGGGCGCCATTTACTCATACGGACTCCGAATCGAGTGATTCAATGTGCTAAACCACCTAATTTTTCGACGCCGGTCCATCTGTCATATTTTCACTGGCATTGGAAGTCGCACCGGTCGGATACGACGGGTTCCAGGCCAACACGGGTCACCCAAAATAGTCTCAAAAATGCAACTTTAGCAAGCTAAATAGAACCGTCTTAAAACTGAAACTTTAAGCAAGTAATGATACTACTAGTGACATATAACAACAACCATATCTAATTACCCGTCTCATAAGAAAGCCAAAGATACCATCTTTACTCAATTTAAGCAAGTAAAACCTTGTATAAATCCATCTTAAACAACTACACATATAATCTCATAAGAATCACAATTACTAACTTATAATAACAAAACATAACATATAAACATACAAATGACATAATACCGAGTAACCCATCACCGTTACCTCATTATTTCTTCAAAATGCAAGATTCCGACTCAAAATCATGCCGGTTGCCCAAAAGGAAGCTCAAGAACCGAGTTCCCAAGTAAGACCTCGAAAATCGTGCCACAAAAGTCACGGCCAGAAGCAAGGGTGAGGGAAATTCAAGATCTTTCTTACCTAGGAAGATGGAGGGCGAGGAGAGGAAGAGATAGGCGCAAAAATCGTTGAAAACCGATAAGAAACGAAGGTTTTATGGCCATTTTAGTGAAGGAGGTGGATGTTGTGTAACAATGGTGTTGTAGTTGTGTGTTTGTTGCTGAAAAATGAATGGTGGAGGGAGAAGATAGAGTTTAAGCTCTTATATGGGTGGAGGGAAAAGAGTAGGATGAAGGGCCAAAGTTATCTTAAGCTCAAACTATCATTTTAAGTCGATTTTACCCTAAAATACAACCCGGACCTACTACAAACTTAAGACGGATATTTTTTTTATCAACATTAATATTATTTTACATGTAAAGCCGCACTTTTATAAAAACGATTTTAAAATACAAATAAAATAATAAAATGGCTAATTAAATTATAAATGCCAACACGGAAAATTCGTGGGTGTTACAATCATCCCACCTTTTAAAAAGTTTCGTCCTCGAAACTTGAAAGTTGAAAAAGTAAGACCACAAAGTTGTAGTCAAATATTTCAAAGTCGACCATCCAAAACATTTACAAGATTTATGCCATAAAAATTTAGTGTTTCTTAAAAAGGTCTCATAAAGAATTTTCTAAAAGCCCAAGTTTCTCGTGAAAGGAACGGGATAGTTCTCTTTGCGCATTCAAGAACATCATCATTCCAAATCGAAGACAAGGTAAAAGGCAAAATCGTACGTCGATAAGCATAGAACCCATTATTAGACGTCTCTAACAACAAGTCCTAACATCCGATCAAACGTTAAAATAAATTAAAAAGATAATCCACTTCAAAGTTTCTAAAGACGTGACAAATTAAAAGCGAACTTTCGTTTCCAAACCCTTAAAATGAGTAAAGTTTTGCAATAGTAATGTGAGATTTAAACAGAGAATTTCAAACGGGTAACTTAAAACGGGTTGAAGTTGCACAAGATGGAAAACAAGTTAGGCATCATAATCATTAAGTACGATAACTGGGTTCAAACCCAACAGACCAAAAGACTAAGTCGAACTTCTACGGGTAGGAATCTGAGGAAAAAGTCAACAACGAGGATAAAGGGTATAGAGTTTCATGAGTCACTAGCTTCAAGTCCAAAAGAGAAGCACAGGGAAAAGCGTAAGAGGGGGCACGAACGGTAAGGCTTACGGTCAAGGCAGAGAAGAAAATTATGGAGCTTAGAACTGCCACAAACACTTTAGAAAAAGTTGCACCCTCATCCAAAATTGTCAAGTCAACAAGTCTCTCTATTATTTCTCCCACAACGGATTCCCAAAAGCAAAATTACACTTAATTGAAACATCATTTCATTACCTCAAATACTCCAACAACTTCAAAGTTTTGAAACCACAAGATCATTAAAGACTTCTCTATAATAAATTTCTCTCAACTCAAAACTCCTAGGAACCAATTCAACAAATTTCAAGTCTTATCCTCAAACTATTTATGGTTATTAACATTCCCCAAAGTGTTTCTTTCAAATTCCACATCTTAGGACATTACTTACCATCAAGCTCTCAAGAATTCAAGGCTTTAGTTGTAACAATACTTCATCATCACTTCATATCTCTATACTCTAATACCACAAGGTGAACCCATATTCACCACTTAACAATTGGTGTCAACTATACCATTACCTCTTATGACTTCCAAAACAAGCGCTAAGAGTCTCCAATAACGCAACTTAGTCTCACTCTCATCTCATACCTTGAGTAGTATTCAAATTTACTCACTTACACCGGACTAATAATCCAACAACGCTTCTAAGTCACTAGAAGAGGCTCTACGGTACTCAATTAAGGTGGCTCATGCTCATGAAAGTCCTTCATAATATAAACGGTTTATAGTTTTGTTTACAAGTAGTATGAGTAAAGTCATTTCCCAATAATGGTATCAAGAAAAGTTTTATCAATAAAATTTCATTCATATTATTTGTATTATAATCAAAATATTATAATTTAGAGGTAATTGGAAGTTATACAACTTGATAAAAAGATTTATTTTGATGAAAACGGAAACTTTAATGGAAAGATAAAATATACCAAAATACATTATAATTACCAATTTCTTATATAGTTAACACCCTTAAGTGTCAATAATTTTATTATTTAAAAAAATGTAATTCTGTTGGGAAAACTTAGTTTGCTAGTCTATTATTTTAGAAGATAGGGAATTACTCACAAGGTAGTTCTCTCCCAATTACACTCTCAAATCCATGTATGTTCCATAACGTCAACCACAACTTCAAAGCTCTAGTCTCACATATAACTCAAACTTTACGCAATCGATTGTTTAGTTAAATCACACTTATTTCAAATTAAGCATCTAAACTCTAAAATACCCAAGTACGCCAACTCACTTTCCAAGAAGTTAACCACTCATCACAGGGGTTGGGGTTCAAAACAAAACGCTTTTCTCAAAACAAAACTCGACCAAGGTGAACATCTCACAAAGGAAAAAGGGAAGTGCCTTCAAAAGGGTATTATAAGAGGGGGAGAAACAAATGCTAAGTTGGAAGGAAAGATACAAGAGTCATTAACAAGGGGCGAGAGTCGAGGTAAGGCCAACAACGATGTCGAAGATAGAGTTTTATAGGTTACCATCATCAAATTTAAAGAAGGAGCACGACGAAGTGAGGAAGAGAGGTATGAACGGTAACGCTTATGGTCAAAGATAAAGGAAAATTAGACAGCAAAGAAATGTCGGATGCTCAAAACTCAAATAACAACATCATCCTAAACGGTTCCTAAAACTTCCTAATAAAATCAATCTTACAACCACATTACCTACAAGGATTCCTCAAGATAACTTACGCTACTTTACATCTAAGCTAATCTATGAAACAAAGTACTTCACCACACTTGTGATTCAACAAGTACTTCACCACACTTATGATTCAACAATTCCAAATCACTAAACATTCACAACGACTTCCACAAAACAAGGTCAAAACTATTAACAAGGCTATACTCATACCCGACAAACGTCAAAAGGCAACAACAATCTATGTATGGCTATCAACATCCTAAAGGTATCTTTTTCCAAACTGAAATCATAAACATTACTCCATGTTTACTCCTAAGGTAACAACGCTCAACCTACTAAGCTTTAAAATCTCAAACATAAACAACAAAGCCAAGTTCTATAACCTTAGTATCACAGGCAACTTGCACTTAACACACAGAATCCACCAATCAATTAAACTCACTTTATCAAGGAACTAGGTATAAGAATGACTAAGTATGTCTCATCACACTACCTAAGTCCTTCTAAAATCACAACCCCTAAACCAAGGTTATAGGTCAAATACAAACAAACTCCACAAAGCCAAAGTATCCAACCAAGATTAACATCCCACAAAAGAAAGAGAACTATCTAAAAGGCGTCAAGGGAGGACAAGAAAGGAACAAAGGACAAGTTAGGAGGGTACAAGAGTAGCTTCCAAGGGAAAAAAAGAGTTTAGAATAAAGATAGGCACCAAGAGGTAAAGAATAAGGCAAGGAACACAAAGAAGAAGGAATATCTTCGACAAAGAAGAAGCATTCTTCAAAGGTTGAACAAACCTTTAGTTTCCGGCACTAGGCACCAAGTATTGATCTTCACATAGGTAAGTTCACGGTCATTGATCAAAGGGCACAACAATTATTAAATGACAATGAACAAACATGTTAGAACCTAACAAAGAGCAAACACTACAGACTACCACCTTTGATCCTTAAGTCTGCCCATCTCTCATTCATTATTCAAGGTCAAATTCAAGTTTAAATTTGGGGTACACGTGTGTGCGTCGGGAGCAACAAAGGCTCTGATACCAACTGTGAACCCCCACTATAAGGCGGAAAATATAACTTGTAAATTCAAGCGGAAATTAGGAATTTTTTTGAAACTTTTAAAGTTTAAAGCGCGGGTTCATTAAAACCTAAAACATAACTAGAGAATGCGAAAATAAATATTTAAATTATACAAACGTGGTAGTCAAGGTGAGGGAAAATATATCTCTCGAATGACAAATGATAAAAGGTGAGTATAAGCAATTCTACTAAACCGACTTCTAGTCCAAGGTGCTCGCTAGCTCACACGTCTAAACCCCACAAATGCATCTTCACAAACCTGTCATTCATGTAAACATGAAAGCCACAGCCAGTGGGGAGTAACTCAGGGTTCTCCCAGCCACATTATGTCAAAACAAACATAACAAAGAACATGAACAAATAATCATATTAGATAAGTTATGAGTGAATCGACTTATAACTAAACATGGGATCATACGTGTTTAAACCAACAAGGATAAAAGAAATGATGAAATAAACAAGTAAGTAAGGCATAAGAAAAAATAAAATAAATGGAGAAGAAAGACAAGGAAACAGACACGACCATTTAGCCACGAGCACGTATTTCAAGGAGATATGACGAAAGTAACCATTCAAATAATGCAAGACATTTACTACTCTTAGACTATAATTTCCCCGGGTAGGACTACGATAATGATACGGTCCTAGTCTAAATCTGCAGATTCTCGGGTGTACATCCCGATTCGACGTGCGCCGGCACAGCACGCACCCAAGACTCGACAACTCATGGAGACCGAGTACCCCAATCGCCAGAACAGCACGAAAGTGGCGGAAAGACTAAGATAAGACTCACTTGCCAGCACAGCACAAGTGGTCCAAAACCACACTTGCCAGAACAACAGAAGTAGGCCAAACCCGTACTAGCCATAACAGCACAAGTAGGGCGTAAATGCATGTCAAGCACATACGATGGTATTATGGCATTTCTACAAGAATACGACTCACAAGGGTAAGACCAACACAAAGTGTAGACGGAGTATCCGACTCAGAGGCTACCTTGAAAGCATGTCCGAGATACCACACACAAGACTACATCCTTGACTCCAACCTCCTGGTAGAACGATGATCATATTGCAACTAGAGGGCTTATAGCTCACCTCTAGTATCCGATAGGACCAAGACTCAGAGACGGGATTATTAATTTCACATTCATACTTATGGCTTGCGTCTCACCATAAGTACGGATGGGAACATCAATCCCGATGATCATATCGCAACTAGAGGGACTATGGCTCACCCCTAGTGTCCGATAGGACCAAGACTCACACAACCGAACAATACTAGACATTATTAAGAATACGACTCACTACAAGTAACTATTTATAATAAATATCTCATACTTGCATTATGTTAATAAATATTTCATTTTATAATTTAACATGCCGGTTAAATACAATATAATCAGCGATAATGACTAATTTACGTTATGTGAAATCTACAGAATAAATGTGACCAACTCAAGCAACTCATTTATGAGCCCATCAAACAAGTCATAAAAACCCAATACTTTAAGTCACAGGAAATCCATCAAGTTAATCATGCAAAGTCCAACCATGTAATCATGTGAAGTCCAACATTTAAAACATAACAAGCTCAAAAGAAGGAAGTATGTAAATTCCCCATATAAATTATAGTGAACCCAATCTATAAAATATAATGAGCGGTAATGAATAAACGTTTCATTTCTCATTTGCATATTACTTGAACAAAGTATAAATTGTTGGATCCGGTGTCCTCCAGTTAGTGCGGATAACGTTATTGCACGTACACTTGTACGGACAAGTGGGAGCTTGTTGGGGCTGGTGTCCTCCACAGTTAGTGCAATGACATATAAATCTCTGAAAGGATCAAAGGGTATACGTTTGTATTATTATCAGTTGGTCCACGTTTATCAATAACGGTTGGCTTGCTAGATAAGTTTGACGTTATTGCCATACAGATGGCGGTGATCAACTGGTCCCTAAAAGTCACACCTATAGGATACGTTTGAGAGATGTGACGGTATGAAAATACAGTCATGTTGATGCCTAATATGACTAAGCGGTTAGTCGGAGTTATTGACTAATAATTAGTCAAACGCGATGTTGAAATAATTATTTAATACGGATTAAATAATACTGGCTAAGGTGAATTAAGCGGTTAATTCGGAAATTGAATATAAACGGTTATATTTAATTAATGTATATTGAATTAATTAATTATACAATATTGTCATTGTTGGACAAGTATTAATATGTCGACTGATTCATGTTACTAGTCGATATTTTAATATCGGATAACGGATGACGATTTATAATAAAAACCCGTCATATACATTTAGCAAAATGAGTCGGGCCACGAGTTAAATAAGGAGAAAGTGGAAAGCCCACTCCCTCCATGGGCAACCGTTCGGTCGACCGAGTGAAACAAAAGGAGAGTCCGTCTCTCCTTTTGACCTAATCATTCTCATTTGAAGAAAAATTAGGGTTTTGGAGCTTTTTCTCTGAAATTCTAGATCTCACATCAGAAAACTCACAAAAGCTATCTCAATATTGCAAGGCAATCAGAGAGCAATTTCTAGCACAAGGGGCATAGTCTCAGACGATCTTGGGTGCAACGATTAGGAGGAAATCTGCGTTGATTTCTGTTCTTAGGCCCATTTTACACAGGACCCGAGGTTGATTCTTATTCTTTTATCGTTTCTCTTGTTTTTCGTTTATGACCATTAATCACATGATAAATTACGTTATAGTCCTTAGTTTTAAGGGGTTTTATACGGATATTACCCTACAAGTGGTATCAGAGCGAGGCCACGTAAATTTTTCATCGTGATTTTCATAAAACGATTTGAATCGATAATTTTGCCTTGAAAGTCGTGATATGTTGTTCACGTCTATTTTTTTTTCTGTGCTGTTGTAAATAGTCGGCCGAACTGATCAGTCGATCGAGGTCTGATCTTCTGTCTTTGTTGTAAAGCAGTGGCCGAACCGATCGATCGATCGAGGATTTGTAGTGTCTCGATCGATTGGTTTTGTTTTCGATTTGTTTTTGCATATTGTTTTATAAACGGTCTTTATAGCAATATGTTAAGGTTTTGTCAATTGTAGACTTAATTTAATATGAATTAGGTCAAAATTGCAATTGATTTTGTTTTGTCAAATCGATTTCACGAGGGTTTTATTTTTCGATCGAGAGGTAAAGTATTTTGGCAGCGCTGAAAAATTATTTTTCCATGTTTTATTTTTCCTTTTGGCCATAAAATGTACATTATACGGATTTTGTACACTCGCTTGATTGTGAAACGGTTCACACACGTACCATTTAGTTATTTTAAAGCGGTTTAAAGTAACGGATTGTAATGGTTTAAAATTAAGTTGATAAAAGCGGTTTTGTCACATAATTCTAATCGTTAAAAGGTGGTTTGGATAAATTTAACATAATTACGAAATTATGTCACGAATAAATTTTATTTTAGTTGATGCATTTTTATTTATCGTTACTTTTGAATGCCATGAATGTTTTTTATTACGTATATAATTTTACAAACGGTTGTAATTTAGTGTGGCCTTAGTAGAACGTGTTACCGTAATGATGGAACACGGTCTTGGTTGTATTTTGAGATCTCGCATCTCCATTTTGGTTTTTTCCTTGTAATTACAGTTTTAATTTAGAATGTAAATAGGTTTATATTTTGTAATTTTTGAATTGTAATTTTGACGAGACCAAAGATGGAGATCGGATGCTCACTCCCGCTGCATGAACAAAGATGAAACATCAAGACAAGCTTCTCGGGTACAACGGTGGATTCCAAAGTTGTATTATGTTAATTCTGCTAGGATAGGCCACACTAGGACTTTTATTTACGTTCTGTTTTTTTTTTATGTTTTTCATCGTAACGATAGTTTGCATCATATTCCGCCTAAAACCAAACCACCTAATATTTGCATGAAAACTGACTCATATAGAGGTTACGCGTTAGTTTTCTATGACATACAGATGTCACACGGTCTTAATAAGCCATCACCTAAGTTAATTCATTCACGTAATGCTAGTTTTTCGTTCACTTAAAATGAATTAAAACTAAGTTGATGGGATCTTCCTCGTATAACCAAAAATTGAGAATAGTCTTTATAGGTCAAACTCCAATGAATCCCTTCTTCGTCGGTAGGCATAATATGACCCCTTCTACGTCGGGTAAGTTGGAACTGATTGACCTATTTTATCTCAACACTATGGTCACTCGTACGATCCTGTGATTATGGTAGACTAAAGATAGGATTTACGGAAATCTATCGACCAAGAGTTCTAACGGTAGAACTAGCCAAACAGTTGGCTTATCAATTTACGGAAATTGAGTCTTGGGATCATTTGTATAATTCTTGAGGTAGATCGATTATACAAGTGCAATGAGTCTACACGTTAAAATGAATTTTAAATAGACTTAAATCACCTCGATGAGTTGCTTATTTCGTTTTGTTTTTCCTTTCTTTTTGGTGTAGATCACGATCATTTAAACTCGCTAATAACAAAATGGTTGGCCGTACGGACGACCCAATGCCAAGTGCCACATTGGACCGTGAGTCCGGCCGGATCTTCATGAATCGGATGAATCGTCTACTCGACTGAAGAATGATGGATCAAACTTCGCGGACTGGGAGGCGGCATTACGGAATGCTGCCATTGTTGACGGGAAGCTCAAATATCTGATAGATCCCATCCCGCTAAACCCAGGCCCCACGGCTGGAGCTAACGAGATCACCACGTATAGCGATTTCGTCATGGAAGCGGGTGCGATAAAGAACGTACTCATTTTTGCAATGGAATCCAATTTGCAGAAATGCTTCATAGCCCAAGGTGCAAACAAGATTTTCACCACGCTCACTAAGGAATTATCGAAAGCACCGAGAATCGTGACCTATGAGCATACATGTCGCTTCTTTGAGGCGAAACTCCAGAAGGGCCAACCGGTTAGACCACACATTCTCAGCATGATTGAGAATGTCGAGAAACTGGAGGCACTTGATTGTAAGATCAGCGAGAACATCGTGATTGACCGCATGCTTCATTCACTCCACGATGGTTTTGCGCTCTTTAGAGCCAATTACTATATGAATGATTTGAAGAAAAGTCCCCATGCACTACACTCCCTTCTCGTACAGACCGAGAAGGACATGAAGTTTAGTGGGAGCCTGAAACAGGATGTTCTCGTTGTGTCAAACAAGGGCAAGGGTAAGGGCAAAGCTCAGGCAGACCTAGTAGTAGGTAAGCCGAAGTTTAAGAAGTCGGGATCAGGAAAGAGTGGGCCTGGTGAGTCGAGCACCTCACTAGGCGCGACAAAGAGCAAGGACGGTAACATGGAATGCCATCATTGCCACAAGACAGGGCATTTGAGGCGTACATGTCCTGTATACCGTGAGGACATCAAAGCAGGTCGCGTTACTCCTGTTGGTATGTCTACTTCTTCTTCTTTTATTCATATGATTGAGATTAACCACGCAAGTTACGGAACTTAGGTACTAGATACTGGTTGTGGTTCTCATCTGTGCAATCATGTGCAGGGGCTCCGAAACATCGAACCCCTCGTAAAGGGTGAGGTGGACCTGCGTGTCGGGAATGGAGCACGAGTGGCTGCCGTCTCGAGGGGAACATATGTGATTGACTTCCCGGATTTGAGTTATTTTTATATAACTGCTATTATGTACCCAGTCTATCTAAAAACATTATTTCAGTTTCTGCACTTGACAAACTTGGTTTTTCATTTGTAATAGAGAATAATAGCTGCATTTTCTCGTTACACAATATGATTTATGGCAAGGCAGTCTCCATGAATGGAATTTATGTTTTAGATCAGACCACTGAAATATTGCACGTAATGAATAAAAAGTTAAAGGTTGGTGACAAAGATCAAACTTATCTATGGCACTGTCGTATAGGACACATTAATGAGAAACGCGTTAAACAGCTCATACAGAATGGAGCTATCTCGGCCTTTGATTTTGAATCATTTGGCACGTGTGAATCATGTCTCATTGGTAAGATGACTCGAATTTCCTTCAAAGGTGTTGGAATGCGCGGCTGCGACCTATTAGGACTCATACATACGGATGTGTGTGGACCTATGTCAATCACCGCACGAGAAGGCTATAGGTATTTCATCACTTTCACGGACGATTTAAGTAGATATGGCTATGTCTACTTGATGAAGCATAAAAGTGAGTTCTTTGAGAAATTCAAAGAATACCAGAATCGGGTACAGAACCAACTGGGTAGAAAGATTAAAACACTACGATCAGACCGTGGTGGCGAGTATCTTTCACACGAGTTTGATCAACACCTTAAGGACTGTGGGATTGTCTTACAGTTAACTCCACCTGGAACACCTCAGTTGAATGGTGTGTCCGAACGGAGAAATCGAACACTACTTGATATGGTTCGATCCATGATGAGTCACACAGTGTTGCCTGATTCATTGTGGGGTTATGCTCTTCTGTCAGTTGCTCTAATACTTAACCGAAGTCCGTCTAAAGCTATTGACAAGACTCCATATGAACTATGGAAGGGAACGGTCCCCAACTTGTCCTTTATACGGGTTTGGGGCTGCGAGGCTTATGTCAAGTGGAGACACGAGGATAAGCTCGGCCCGCGATCGGTCAAGACATACTTTATAGGTTATCCTAAAGGAACATTTGGTCATTACTTCTATTCGCCAACCGAACAACGTGTATTTGTTGCGGCTAGTGCGACATTCTTAGAGAAGGAGTTTCTCGAGAACGCGAGGAGTAATAGAACCTTCGAGCTGTCGGAGATTCCAGAACCAAATGATGAGCAACCATTGGAGGAACCAGTTCCTTCAATCCCGGCTGCGGTTAGTATTCCTGAGGAACCTAGGAGGTCGGGAAGAGTCTCTATTCCTCCGGACAGATACATTGGTATGGTCGAGGAACATGACATAGATGACATTCTGCTCTTAACGAGTAGTGAACCCGCAACCTATAAAGGTGCCATGACTAGTTCCGACTCAAAGCTATGGCTTGAGGCCATGCAATCCGAGATGGACTTCATGTATGAGAACAACGTATGGGATCTTGTTGACTTGCCTGCTAAGGTTCGTCCCCTTCAATGCAAATGGTTTTACAAGATAAAGCATTCTGTGGAAGGTCAACAAGATATCTATAAAGCACGACTAGTTGCTAAAGGTTTCACCCAAGTGCCAGGTTTGCACTACGATGAAATTTTTGCACCCGTAGTCATGCTGCGTTCCATTCGGATTATCTTAGCGATTGCCGCTTTTCATGACTATGAAATTTGGCAGATGGATGTGAAAACCTCCTTCTTAAACGGTTATTTGGAGGAAGAGTTGTACATGGTACAACCCGAAGGTTTCATCGATCCTGAACATCCTAAGAAAGTGTGCAAGCTTAAGCATTCCATTTATGGACTTAAGCAAGCTTCTCGGAGTTGGAATCATCGTTTCGACCAAGTGATAAAAGAAAATGGATTTACTCGATCGGTCGAGGAACCATGTCTATATATCAAGTCGAGTGGGAGCAAGATTGTCTTCCTAATATTGTATGTTGATGACATACTCCTGATTGGGAATGACATACCTCTCTTAACTTCGGTAAAAGTATGGTTGAAGAACCATTTCCAGATGAAAGATCTGGGTGAGGCACAAAGAATTTTGGGCATCCGTATCTATCGAGATAGATCACGTCGGATTTTATCTCTCAGTCAGGAGTCTTATATAGACAATATTCTAGAGAGATTCAGCATGACTAACTCCAAAAATGGGTTTCTTCCTATGGCTCCAGGGGTGCATTTGAGCAAGTCTCAGGCACCAAAGACACCGGAAGAGATAGAACGCATGACCCGGATTCCTTATGCTTCGGCTATAGGATCAATCATGTATGCCATGATATGCACACGTCCGGACGTGGCATATGCATTGAGTATGACAAGTCGATTCCAACAGCATCCAGGTGAATCACATTGGATGGCTGTCAAGAACATTCTTAAGTACCTACGGAGGACTAAAGATTGGGCATTGACTTATGGAGGCGATCAAAAGCTATGCGCAACCGGTTACGCAGATGCTAGCTTCCAAACGGATCAAGATGACTCGAAATCTCAGTCTGGATTCGTTTTTACTCTTAATGGCGCTGCAGTCAGCTGGAAGAGTTCAAACAAAGTGTTACAAAAGCAGATTCTACGACTGAGTCCGAGTACTATGCCGCGTCTGAAGCTGCAAAGGAAGCGATATGGATGCGTCAATTCTTACAAGGACTATCTGTAGTGCCTAGTTCGAATGACCCGATCACCATCTATTGCGACAATAGAGGTGCCATCTTCAAGGCTAAGGAGCCTAAGTCTAGCAACAAGTCTAGACATGTACAACGGAAAGCTCATCTAATCCGAGATTACATGGAGCAAAAGGAGGTAGTGATAGAAAAGATTGCTACAGATGATAATATAGCAGATCCTCTCACTAAACCATTACGACAAGATAAGCATGAAGGGCATGTTATTTCCATGGGAATTAAATGTGTTCCTGAGTTGTAGTACTCTTTTATGGATTAGATTCATTTTCTCGTGTACTCTATACGACATAATCGTTTTGATATTTATATATTTTGTTTTTCATGTGGAGTTGTACGACAATTTTGAACACCACAAAGTGAAGTGAATCAACAAACATTATATTATGGTCCTTAATTGCCCACGTGAGTGATAACTCGGCAATTATTTTGTGACGTTGGTTGATGGTGGGTTCAACGAGCCATAAGTCAAATGGTTGGTGACCAATCAACAGAGGCGAGTTATACGGATATCTCGTAGGACACAATTGTGACAACGACGTGGAGTCCTAAATGTTTTATAACATTCGGTGCTAGGTCGTGGATAGGACCTCCATGGTGATCCTAAGAGTCGATTCTTTTGACTATCGACTGTCTCTTGAGATTAAGGCAGATTTTGGGTGACTTTGGTTTCTTTCTCACGGTCATCCGTAACAGGGGGCCAAGTAGATTTTTTCTGGGTCATTTTATGATGTGCTTAGATCGGCAGGAGTCGAGTTGAAGGAAATATTCAGCCTTTATCAGGTACTCGATATTTCTCAGGGCCACTCGAGGAGCTGTAACTGAAATTCATGGCCATGCTCGAATACGGATTCGTTTTATCAATTAAGTTACTCTCTTGTCGGGGAAACCACTCTTGATACAGATCGATTGTAAAATACGACCTTTGCGAATACGGATCTGGAAATTGTTTTACATTGAGTGGGAGAAATTTTAAATGGATATGAGAATCGGTTATAGCACATACACTTGTACGGACAAGTGGGAGTTTGTTGGAGCCGGTGTCCTCCAGTTAGTGCGGATAACGTTATTGCACGTATACTTGTACGGACAAGTGGGAGCTTGTTGGGGCTGGTGTCCTCCACAGTTAGTGCAATGACATATAAATCTCTGAAAGGATCAAAGGGTATACGTTTGTATTATTATCAGTTGGTCCACGTTTATCAATAACGGTTGGCTTGCTAGATAAGTTTGACGTTATTGTCATACAGATGGCGGTGATCAACTGGTCCCTAAAAGTCACACCTATAGAATACGTTTGAGAGATGTGACGGTATGAAAATACAGTCATGTTGATGCCTAATATGACTAAGTGGTTAGTCGGAGTTATTGACTAATAATTAGTCAAACGCGATGTTGAGATAATTATTTAATACGGATTAAATAATACTGGCTAAGGTGAATTAAGCGGTTAATTCGGAAATTGAATATAAACGGTTATATTTAATTAATGTATATTGAATTAATTAATTATACAATATTGTCATTGTCGGACAAGTATTAATATGTCGACTGATTCATGTTACTAGTCGATATTTTAATATCCGATAACGGATGACGATTTATAATAAAAACCCGTCATATACATTTATCAAAATGAGTCGGGCCACGAGTTAAATAAGGAGAAAGTGGAAAGCCCACCCCCTCCATGGGCAACCGTTCGGTCGACCGAGTGAAACAAAAGGAGAGTCCTTCTCTCCTTTTGACCTAATCATTCTCATTTGAAGAAAAATTAGAGTTTTGGAGCTTTTTCTCTGAAATTCTAGATCTCACATCAGAAAACTCACAAAAGCTCTCTCAATATTGCAAGGCAATCAGAGAGCAATTTCTAGCACAAGGGGCATAGTCTCAAACGATCTTGGGTGCAACGATTAGGAGGAAATCTGCGTTGATTTCTGTTCTTAGGCCGATTTTACACAGGACCCGAGGTTGATTCTTATTCTTTTATCGTTTCTCTTGTTTTTCGTTTATGACCATTAATCACATGATAAATTACGTTATAGTCCTTAGTTTTAAGGGGTTTTATACGGATATTACCCTACATAAATAACCGATAACAAATGAATTAACTAATACGGAACACAAAGCAAAACGTAAACAAACCAAAATCCGAACCACCCATAAGCATATACGAGTCAACAAGAGAAAAATTTGGTCATGATACGAATAAAAAGCATAAACAACCATCATACATAAAGGATATATATATTTATAGAACTTGAAACGGTAAAACGGGCGCCATTTACTCATACGGACTCCGAATCGAGTGATTCAAGTGGCTAAACCACCTAATTTTTCGACGCCGTTCCATCTGTCATATTTTCAGTGGCATTGGAAGTCGTACCGGTCAGATACGACGGGTTCCAGGCCAACACAGGTCACCTAAAATAGTCTCAAAAATGCAACTTTAACAAGCTAAATAGAACCGTCTTAAAACTGAAACTTTAAGCAAGTAATGATACTACTAGTGACATATAACAACAACCATATCTAATTACCCGTCTCATAAGAAAGCCAAAGATACCATCTTTACTCAATTTAAGCAAGTAAAACCTTGTATAAATCCATCTTAAACAACTACACATATAATCTCATAAGAATCACAATTACTAGCTTATAATAACAAAATATAACATATAAACATACAAATGACATAATACTGAGTAACCCATCACCGTTACCTCATTATTTCTTCAAAATGCAAGATTTCGACTCAAAACAATGTCGGTTGCCCAAAAGGAAGCTCAAGAACCGAGTTCCCAAGTAAGACCTCGAAAATCGTGCCACAAAAGTCACGGCCAGCAGCAAGGGTGAGGGAAATTCAAGATCTTTCTTACCTAGGAAGATGGAGGGCAAGGAGAGGAAGAGATAGGCGCGAAAATCGTTGAAAACCGATAAGAAACGAAGGTTTTATGGCCATTTTAGTGAAGGAGGTGGAAGTTGTGTAACAATGGTGTTGTAGTTGTGTGTTTGTTGCTGAAAAATGAATGGTGGAGGAGAAGATAGGGTTTAAGCTCTTATATGGGTGGAGGGAAAAGAGTAGGATGAAGGTCCAAAGTTATCTTAGGCTTAAACTATCATTTTAAGTCGATTTTACCCTAAAATACAACCCGGACCTACTACAAACTTAAGACGGATATTTTTTTTATCAACATTAATATTATTTTACATGTAAAGCCGCATTTTTATAAAAACGATTTTAAAATACAAATAAAATAATTAAATGACTAAATAAATTATAAATGTCAACACGGAAAATTCGTGGGTGTTACACCTAATCTTTAGTATAAATACCCCATTGTACTACCTA
This sequence comes from Silene latifolia, assembly GCF_048544455.1. Lineage (NCBI taxonomy): Eukaryota > Viridiplantae > Streptophyta > Magnoliopsida > Caryophyllales > Caryophyllaceae > Silene > Silene latifolia. The sequence continues at coordinate 58,571,726 of NC_133535.1, read as the reverse complement.
GATTAGCATCATCTATGAATCATCTCCTAATCAATCTTTAATCCATCTTTATTAATTCTTAATACTCTCAAATTAGTTGTAATTGAATTTATCAATATTAATCACATCTTAATCTCTTCTTAATTTCTCTATTGTTCTTCATTTATTTTGGGTAATTAGAAGATTATTTGGGTTTTATTTGGAGATTGACAACCTTCCATCCATCATCAAGTACTTCTATTATTCTTTGCATTATTATTTTGGAATCTCCATAGGTATAATTCTCTTAATCCTTGTTTTAATTATTGTTAATCTTTCTTACTTGTTCATCATGTTTTGCCTTGTTAATATGATTGACAACCTTGTTAGCATGTTAAACTTGATAATAAATGAGTAGTTTCCTTAGCTAGGGTTAATGGGGAATTAGGGGAAACCAACATGGGGAATTATTCATGCTTAATTTAATATGTTTTCATAGTTTATTTGCTTGCTTGTTGTGATCTCAACTTATGCACGTGTTATGTTTGATGAAATGCGAGCCTATGAATCCTTGCATTTTTTACCCATGACCTACCTTTTCAATGAGACTTGTAAGACATAAACCAACTCGAGTCTCATTAGACCATGCATATAGTTGAATAGGAAGGATTAAGTCGACTTGTAGGTGTCGTACAATCTAATCAATTCGGCTCCGGGACCCAAACCTTCCTAGGGATTGTAAGCTTATACACCAACTCGACCCATCACAACAATAATTGCTTGCTTATGATTTGAGAATATGTTTGTATGATCAACTCTCATGAATCCCCTATGAACCCATGATACCCTAGTGCTTTTAATCAATTGTTTACATCTCCATTTATTTACCTTACATTTATTTTCATTGTTGATTAGTTTTAGTTGATCTCCTACCTCAATCCTAAATTGTGACACCCTAAGACACGACTATTTGCGCTTGAAAATCTTACATCAATACCCTTCTCTTTGCTTGAACAAGTGAGAGTTGTGGAACTTTGGGACATGACCAAAGTTATAAATATTGTTTTGGTTGGTAGCTTTTGACGATGAAATTTTAGCCGAGCCAAAAATGGCGCCGTTGCCGGGGACCCGGTGTTAACTTGATTTGATTTTCTTTAATTGTTTTTAGTTGTGTCTTTCTTCACCTTGGGGAAGTCAATCTCCTCAAGGTTGTTCTAATTGTTTTCGAGTTGTTTGATATTTTGCACTAGGAGATCACAAGGTAATCTTTCACCTATTGATTTCGAAATTGAAAGGACCTTAACCAACAATAGAAGAGTTGCTAGAGGTACATTGAGAGGTATTGGAGAGATTGTGGACATTCAACCAAATAACATTGAGTTTACCAACCCTTTTGCAAGAGAAGGAGAGGACAACCCAATACAAAACCCACCACAAAATCAACTCACAATGCCTAAATTTTCATCGCATTCCGTACCAACCGAGGAGAACCTACCAAATGGTACTCCTACACCACAACACTTAACTGGTAATTTCATTGCCAAATCCGCATTCATACAATTAGTTGAGAGAAGTCAATTTGGAGGGATGCCTAGTGAAGACCCTCACTCACATATGGAGAATTTTTGTGACTATTGTGATGCGATTTCTCAAACCGGAGTTACTCAAGACCAAATCTGATGGGTATTATTTCCTTTTTCTTTGATTGGTACCGCAAAGCAATGGTTAAAGAGCCTAGATAAGGCTACTCTTGGTATTGACTCATGGAAGAAGTTAGCACTTGCTTTCTACAAGAAATTCTATCCTCCGGAGAAGACTAATATGTTAAGAGCCCAAATCACCGGGTTCAAGCAAAGAGATGAGGAATCATTGTATGAGGCATGGGAAAGATTTAAGGACACTTGTCGTTCTTGTCCACATCATGGACTTATTAGCGAGTGGTTCCTTGTGCAACAATTTTGGAACGGTCTATGAATATTCTCACAATATCCTCAACATGGGATCCAATGGTATGTTTACCGAAGTTGATGACAATCAAACATGGGCCAAAATTGAATAAATGGCGGTTCATAATTCGCAATATAGTAGACCTCGAAAGGCTACTAGAGGAGGAAAGCATGAGATAGATTCTATCACACAATTGGGTGCTCAACTAAGTGCTCACATTGACATCATTAATTTGAAGTTTGAGAAGGCCATGGCTAAACTTGAAGAGGCCTCCAAATCACCCAAGAAACATGTTAATGCTATGGTGGCGTCATTCTCAATTCCAAGTGGAGTATGTGAGAGTTGTGGAACTTTGGGACATGACCAAAGTGACTGTAGGAGAACAAGTGAACAAGTGAATACTTTCCAAGCATACAAGAATGGCACCCCTTATTCAAACTATTACAATGAGAACACCAAATTTCATCCTAATCTTTCATACAAAAGCCAAAATGTTCAAAACCCTCAACCAACATACACTCACCTCCAATGAGAAACCAAGCTCAAAGACCCTTTTACAATCAAAGCCAAAGTTATCAAAACCAATATTTATACAATCAACCAAATGACCAAGGCTTTGATGTTCAAAAAGCGGTCCTCCAAATGCAAAAGAATCAACAAGAATTTTTCACTAAATGCAAAAGGATAGCCAAGCAAAAGATGCTTAAAGAAGAACATGCCAATGACTTTGGTGGATGATGGCTCTGCAGTCAACGTCATAACACTAAAGACATCATACAAGTTGGGCATGAAAGAATCAGATTAGACTCCTACCAACCAAGGTGTTCGAGCATACGATGGAACCCAACGTAAAGTAGTAGGACTAGTTAACCTCACTATAACCACAGCGCTAATCGAGCAAAAGGTTAATTTTCAAATAGTGGATATCGAAGAATAATTCAATATACTTCTAGGAAGGCCTTGGATTCACGCTTCCAAAGCGGTAGCATCCGCCTTGCACCAGAAGATTTAGATTCCTCTAGATGGCAAAGTAGTGACGATCACCTCGTCACCTATCAAGGCTGTAATAAAGAAAATGTCAAGCAACCAAGTAGTCACAGACCCAGTATATGAGCTTAGGAGCTTTCAGAGCATAAATCTTGTAGAGAGCGAACTGGCACCTCTATACTTTAACCCATACTCCAATTTGGTGGTCAACCACATACTCAAGTCTCAGGGATATTTCCCAGGGATGCCCTTAAATCCCATCAAGAAGAATACCTTCGCACCTTACAAGGAAGGAAATTCTCAAAAGATACCATTAGGTTTGGGGTACAATCCCACGAAAGAGGAAGCTTTAGAAATGCTCACTCAGTTTCAAAATCGTAAAAACAAAGGAATCTAAACGCGATACTATCTCCCTACCCTAAACAGATACTTCGTTAGAGAAGGGAGTCAGGAATACTTTCACGGGTTTCCCGAACCTTGGCACTATAAGGGAATGCAACTAGATGGAATCAAGGTCTTACACGATTGCTACTTCATCCCTTCAGAAACGGTTCTTACCGTATAAACTCGTCAAACACCCTGTTTAGACGAACGGGCCGTTAGCCTTCTGTTTGAAGAGGACCGATTCGTTAGGGCAGCACAGGATGAGATCATTACCATGATACTTCAAGATGTCCATTTCAACCTGACAACTCTAATCATTGAAACTAGTTCAAATTAGCAGAAAGGATGGAGAAAGTCGATCAAATGGACTAACAACCAAGGAAAGCTCTTCAAGGTCACTACTGGAGATGGAGAGATGTTCAAAGGAGAACCTGAAAACAACGAATATGAGTAAGACTCGGAGTCGGAGTCGGAGTCGGAGTCAGATTCTGAGTCTGAGTCTAGAGAAGTCGGTAGAGAATCTCCTTCTCTCGTCATTCCTCATCCCCTTGTTTCTCCTAGCCTAGCATCAAATAGTAACAGCAGCTTGGGAAATGTCCCAGTAGCTGTCCCTTTACCGCCACTGACTACTGAACAGATGGCTTCTTTGTTTCAGCTATTTTCAAAATTTAATATGAATAAATTATATTCTGCTTACTCCTTGTGTTTTTCTAAATGAAATTCTATTTACGATTATAATAAGGGTGATCCTGACCAAGACTCAGTCGAATTACCACCCTATATAGTTAAAGAAGTATTACAAGAGGGGGAAGGGGCACTAGTTATAGAGAACACCGAACCCATCAATATAGGAATCAAATCAGGTTTCAAACCCGTAAAATAGAAGCTTCGTCGGATGAGGACCGAATGGGCTCTTAAGATAAAAGAAGAAGTCGATAAACAATTCAAAGCCGGGTTCATCAAAGTTTCCGAGTATTCAGACTGGGTGGCTAACATAGTCCCCATACCCAAAAAGGATGGATGAATCCAAGTTTGTGTGGATTTCAGAGACTTGAACAACGCAAGTCCCAAAGACGACTTTCCACTACCACACATCGACATATTGGTAGATAATACAGCAGATCACGCGTTGTTATCCTTCATGGACGGGTATGCAAGGTATAATTAGATCAAAATGGCCATAGAGGATATGCATAAAACAGCCTTCGTCACTCAGTGGGGCACATATTGTTATAGAGTTATGCCATTCGGCTAATCAACGCTGGAGCTACATATCAACGCACTGCGACAACATTTTTATATGATATGATGCATAAAGAGGTAGAAGTATACATATATGACATGATTGTCAAATCCAAAGACAGGAAGGGGCATATCAATAACCTTCGCAAAGTCTTCCTAAGATTGCACAAGTACAACATGAGACTCAATCCTCATAAGTGTACACTCAGGGTAACGTCAGGCAAGCTTCTGGGATACGTCGCCAGCCGCCAGAGGGGAATAGAAATTGATCCATCCAAGATCAAGCTTTAATCGAAATGCCACAACCCCAGATAGAGAAGGAGGTTAGAGGATTTCTAGGCAGAGTACAATACATAAGCCGATTCATAACAAAGCTTACTATGATCTGCGAACCGATTTTCAAAAAGCTCAAGAAAACAGATCATACCATATGGGACGACGACTGCCAAATGGCGTTTGACAGGATTAAGGAGATACTGGCCAAGCCACCACTGCTAATGCCTCCTCAATGAGATCAACCTCTTGGTTTATATCTCACGGTAACCGAAACAGCCATGGGGGCTATGCTCGCACAAACCCTTAGAAAAGAAGAAAGAGCTATCAACTACCTTAGTAAGAAGTTCATAGAATACGAGTGTAAGTACACACCTCTCGAGAAGACATGCCTCGCTCTTGTGTGGGCGACGAAGAAGCTACGCCATTACATGCTTAGCTACTCAGTCAAGGTGTATTCTAAAATGGATCATGTCAAATACCTCTTCGAGAAACCCGTTCTCAACGGACGTTTGGCAAGGCAAACCTTAATGCTTTCAGAGTTTGATCTCAAGTACGTACCCTTGAAGGTCATAAAAGGGCGCGCCGTTGCCGAATTCTTCGCAGATAATCCTATCAACGATACTCAAGCAATAGACACATGGTTATTTCCAGACGAGGACATCCTACAGACCAGTGTAAACTCTTGGAACTTTTATTTTGATGGAGCACCAAATTTAAGAGGTTTTTGAATAGGAGTGTCGCTCATTTCTCCTGAAGGTGAGCATACACCACTTTCTGTCAAACTCTACTTCGAGGTGACAAATAACATAGCAGAATACGAAGCTTGCCTCATTGGTCTACAAGCAGCAGTGAGTTTAGGCATTAAAAATCTTCGAGTCTATGAAGACTCATCCTTGATCATTAACCAAGTGACGGGATCTTGAAAAATTCGAAGTGAAAGTCTAGCACCCTATCAGGCTAGGATAGATCAAGTTGCCCAATTCTTCGATCAGGCCATTTCTCTACACCTACCTCGGGAAGAGAATCAATTTGCAGGCGCTCTTGCAAAATTTACATCTTTGATTAATATGTTAGACAACAAGGTAGAAATGCCTTTACGCATCGAACGACAGTCAGAACCATCCTATGTAAACCTCCTCTCAGATGAAGAAGAAAGCCCAAGGGAACCTTGGTTTCAAGCCATTATAAACTTCAAAGTCAATGGTACATACCCACCAGATATGGAAAAGAGGGGACAACGCGCCATACGCCTACTAGCCTCTCAATACCTCCTCATGCAAGGAGAGTTGTACAAAAGAATACCTTTTTGTGTCGTCTTGCGTTGCCTTGATCAATCACAGGCACAAAAAGTGATGGAAGAAGTTCACGATGGAGAATGTGGTCCTCACATGAGTGGACCCATGACGGCAAAGAAAATCACGCCTCTAGGATACTACTGGACCACAATGGAGTCAGATTGTATTAAATACGTCAGACATTGCCATAATTGCCAAATCTTCGGGAATGTGCAATATGTTCCTCCCTCAATGCTTTACATCATGACATCTTTGTGGCCGTTTTCTGCTTGAGGAATTGACATTATTGGGAAGATCACTCCAGCAGTAACAGGGGGACACTGTTTCATTTTGGTAGCAATCGACTATTTTACCAAATGGGTCAAAGCAACATCCTACACTGCTCTTACAGCCAAACATGTGGCAAATTTCATACAAACTAATATCATCTGTCGATATGGTTGCCCACATTAGATCATCAGTGACAATGGGTCATATTTCCAGCCAAAGCTGCACAATGGCTAATCAAATACAAAATCAAGCACCACCATTCCTCGCCTTATAGACCTCAAACTAACGGCGCGGTGGAGACAGCTAACAAAAATGTCGTCATGATCCTCAAGAAAATGATCGACAATTATCGAGATTGGCCTAGCAAAATACCTTTCACGCTATGGGTTATCGCACATCAGTTAGGCACCCACTGGGGCTACTCCTTTCTTTCTGACCTATGGCATGGAAGCTGTGCAACCAGTTAAACTAGAAATCCTGTCCCTACGCATTTTGCTTGAAAGTCAAATCCCAGAAGCCGAATGGAATAAGGATCGGTATGAAGAACTCATCCCCTTGGATGAACGAAGGTTGTGGGCATTACATAATATGCATACATATCAGGAACATATCAAACGAGCCTTTAATAAGCGGGTTAAGCCCAGGAATATCAAATAAGGATATTTGGTGCTCAAATCAGTCAGAGCTCTCCTACCTGTCGATCCACGTGGAAAGTTTATACCTAAATGGACCGGACATTTCCTAGTCAAGTCCATACTCTCGGGGGGTGCGGTTAGGATTACAGACCTAGATGGGAACGAATTTGCTATAACCCAACCAACCTCGACCAACTGAAACGATATTACCCTTAGTAGAGGACAGAAAACGCGCCTCGCGTAACACCCACGTGCGACACGAAATAAAAATGGCCCTTGGCCCGCTGAAAGAAAGCTTATGTCACTATGCACTTGCATTTTGACACTTCGACATCCTCGTATTATCAAATAAATTGAATTGTATTTTAGGAGTAAGTAAAGCTCGTGCTTATTTTCTAAAGTTCATTACAAGCTCTTGCTTCGAACAATTATTCTTTTACATTTATTAGAACTACGCACATGGTTTGATTTCATTTCTAATGAATACGTAGGCAAACTTCACAGGATACAACCCGTCATTTAAAAAAAATGTAAATAGAAGGAAATTTGTATTTGCATTTGAAATTCGACAAGAATAATAAAAGGAAATCATAATAGTTTCTTAACTAATTAATCTTTTATTCATTTGTTCCATAAATAATAATAATAATCCAAATACATATAAACTAAAATGCTGAAAATAAATGCCAAGCAAGGATTCTAAAAACCCTGCCATTTATTATAAAATAATAATAATAATAATAATAATAATAATGATAATAATAATAATAATGATGATAATAATGATGATAATAATAATGATAATAATAATGATAATAATGATGATAATGATGATAATGATAATAATGATAATAATAATAATAATAATGATGATAATAATAATAATAATAATAATAATAATAATAATAATAATAATAATAATAATAATAATAATAATAATAATAATAATAATAATAATAATAATAATAATAATAATAATAATAATAATAATAATAATAATAATAATAATAATAATAATAATAATAATAATAATAATAATAATAATAATAATAATAATAATAATAATAATAATAATAATAATAATAATAATAATAATAATAATAATAATAATAATAATAATAATAATAATAATAATAATAATAATAATAATAATAATAATAATAATAATAATAATAATAATAATAATAATAATAATAATAATAATAATAATAATAATAATAATAATAATAATAATAATAATAATAATAATAATAATAATAATAATAATAATAATAATAATAATAATAATAATAATAATAATAATAATAATAATAATAATAATAATAATAATAATAATAATAATAATAATAATAATAATAATAATAATAATAATAATAATAATAATAATAATAATAATAATAATAATAATAATAATAATAATAATAATAATAATAATAATAATAATAATAATAATAATAATAATAATAATAATAATAATAATAATAATAATAATAATAATAATAATAATAATAATAATAATAATAATAATAATAATAATAATAATAATAATAATAATAATAATAATAATAATAATAATAATAATAATAATAATAATAATAATAATAATAATAATAATAATAATAATAATAATAATAATAATAATAATAATAATAATAATAATAATAATAATAATAATAATAATAATAATAATAATAATAATAATAATAATAATAATAATAATAATAATAATAATAATAATAATAATAATAATAATAATAATAATAATAATAATAATAATAATAATAATAATAATAATAATAATAATAATAATGACTAAGGCTATTCTTCCATTTTCCCTTTGCCTTTGTCACTCTTATCATACTTCTTATCTCGACCACGAGCCGGGCGCTCTTATGCTGTCTCTGACCTAATCACCAACAGTCTCTCTCGCGGTCTAACCCTACCATTTCAATCCATCACCATCTCTACGGCAGAAGCGGTCTTCGGTTTCTTCGACTGATGAACGACTCGGAATCCGGCCTTTTCTTCCTCCTCAGTCAAGTACTTCTGGTTCTCCTTTGCTACCTCACGAACCTTGTAATCCACAGGCTCGTGTTTCCTCAACTTCTCACGCTCTTCAGGCGTACCAGCCTTCCTCCATTGCAAGTATGAGTCAGATACCCATAAGGAGCCGATATGGACTGGTATGAACCACATGTTCCTCTGAGCCCACCTGATTACCCATTCCCGACAAATCTCTGTAGTATGTGCCAATGCAGTTTAAGGGACGGTATCAAGCTTCAGAATTTTCTGCTTAAGGCCCACTTGCCTCATGAAACTCTCCGGATAAATGCAAATCAGGAATTCCAAGCCAGGGATACGAACTGACCGTGTCAGGTCCAATGATGAGACTCCAGTAACTGACCTGAAATGCCACCACAGCACGATCCACCGGATCAGAGGACCTCCTTCACTCTTTAACTTATTTTCCCAGTAATTGCATACCCGAGTGAAGTCCACCATGTAGAGCCTAGTTCTCATTGCAATCGATCGAGCGTGATATCCTGGCACATTAACTAGGGGCTCGATCAATCGCAGTCGCTCCATCAGGCAAACCTTCAAAAGAAGACGGGAATTAATACCCCTTGATCAAATAAAAAAAACGGTTGAAATATATGAAAAGTAGGTTCTTACCTGCAGGATGATGGGACTTCCCAAATAGGGATGCTCGCGGTTGGCTTTTCTATTATCCAAACCAAGGATGGTCTCTCCTAAAACTAGGCATGCTGGGCTCTTGCGCAGCTCCATTTGTTCCACTAGGCTCAGAAAAGGAGGATCCCCTCTCATCTCCTTTTCAACATGCCCTTGAAGGACATAGCAATCAAGTAGAAAAAACCCAAAGGCTCTGCGCCTCGCAACATAATAAATAGTAGGGTCCTCCCTATTTATAAATCAGTCAACTAAGTCAAACATGCGGACTCCTTTCGAGGTCACAAGACGGTCCACCTCAGCCTTGGTCAATCCGAGCATGTCTCTAAATTTACTTTTATATCCTTGAGAGCTAGGGAGTATCACAGGTACATTTTCTGCGTCCCATTCTCCAACGGCAGCTATTTCTTCAAGGAAAGGACAAATATCGCCCCTAGGAAAGGTGAATACGTGAAAATTTGGGTCCCAATACTCAAGACAGGCATCCAAGAAAGGCTTTATGATTTTACTAACTTTAGACTCAAGATCGATCCCAAATTAAATGCACCCATGTCATGTTTCTCAACATTCGTGAACTCATTTGTCTACTCCTTGAGACGGTTTTCAAAAGTATCCATAATTTTGAAATTTTTTGAGAAGATATGAGAGTTTTTATGTGATAGACGGGAGAAAGATGAAGGAATTGTGTAAATAAAAGCTTCCCCGAAGTCTCTATTTATACTATTCGCTGTTTCCTAATTTCTGTCGAGGTCTGACTAGCTAGGGAAATGGCGCAGCATCTGCTGCGCCTCTTCCCCAGGCCTTTTTTCCGTGATTTTAAGATTCGGATCTTTCCGAATTTGCTTTTGCTATAATTTCCTATTCCTATAGGGTATTATTTTCGTAATTCTGTCAAATTACTATATTTTATGTTTCCTACTTCTTCGGGTTCGCTTTTCGAAGTGAACTCGACATTTTTGCCAAACGAGCACACTTACTCATTTTTTATTTCTTTTTTTTAGGGGAATCATTTCAACTCTCCTTTTCGACACTTTTCACACTTAGACATTTCTTTTTAGGTTTTTTTTAGGGAGTAGCCCTCCCTACCGTCCGGTCATTTTGCTCATTTATGGGCATTTTTTGCGCATTTTTGGGCATTTTCCTATACATTTTTGGAAATTTGTTTTGTCATTTTTGCTCATTTTCGGGCACTTTTCTTTCTTTTTTCATTTTGCGCCAATTCAAGCCACCTATATGCTATGCGTTTTAGTCGTAAATTCTATGTAAATCTCGGTAGCATGATGGCACAAACCGTCGCCTACACTACAAGAAATCCTGTTTCGGGCGACTACGTTTGGCGACTGAAATCAGTCGCTAAAAGGAAAATGGCGACTGAAATCAGTCGCCAGAGCACTGTAGCAACACTTAGTCGCCAATTGGAAATCGGGCGACTGAAGTCAGTCGCTAAAATTGGCGACTGACAAAGTAGTCGCCAAATAGCCAAATTGGCGACGGATAGGCAAAGAAGTCGCCAAAGTGGCGACTGAAATCAGTCGCCATTCTTGATTTACAGTCGCCATTTTGGCGACTACCTTGGCCTTCAGTCGCCAAATTGGCGACTACTTTCAGTCGCCATGTAGTCGCCTTTGGCACTGGCAGGTCAGGAGCTTTTGTTTTGGGTACTCTGTTTTGGCGACTGAAAGTAGTCGCCAAAACTACATTTCAGACGCCAATTCCACTGTAATTTTGGTATGAAAATTCGGTTTTTCATACTACCCTATCCTTTTTATTGCTCGTACCTGCATTTCTATTACTACAGCACCAACTTGAGCAAACCAAACTCACAACACAACACAAATGGAACACCAATAACCAAATCTCATATATAAAATGAGAATAAACCAAGTTAACAAGTTACCAACAAATCCTCAACAAACCAAATCCGTCACAAGTCTAACTAACACTACCCACTACCATGTTCTTAAGTTTTGGGAAAGGGGCACATAAGTCAAGCAACAGGAAAAAAAGCACCCGCGCCAAATCCACCTCCTCCGGATGGATCATTAGGATCTTGCCAATGGGGACGGGGACCGGAGTTGCACGAACTGAAGCAGGCTTGCATTTGATCGAACTTTGATTTCATTTCCCGCATTTGTTGATCCCTTTCGGCGTTTAGGCGCCTTTCTTCGGCATTTTGGCGCCTTTCTTCATCAAGTTGTGATTGTAAGACACTTACAATTCCCGACTCATAAGTTTGTTTGGACTTTGAAGAAGTCCTTGCTTTTGGCGCCTTGAAGAAAACTCCATGAGCTTCTCCGGTTCGATACACCGAGCCCTTTTTGTACCCCTCAACCAAGTCAAACCAAATATCATTATCGGGCCTATCGGGGGTGTTCTCTTTTTCACGCAAATAAGCATCCTACAAGTGAAACCAAATATCATTAAAGGTTATTTTTTCATGAAAAATTTACCTATAATATATAATGTTATCAAAGTAAATTGACTAATTAAATGAAACATACATATAGTTCCTTATCTTTCGCCTTAGTCCAATGCCTAATACCCTTATCATCAACCTTGCTATGCGTGTCTGCAAAGAGCTCGGGAGCCGTCATCTCTACCTTACCTTTTCTCATCCCCTTCTAAAAACAAACAAAGCATTTGAGGTTGTTCGGGAGAATATGCTTCTCCATGAGAAATCCAATTGTAATAGTTTGGACAAAACCCATTTGTATAAAGATGTTCTTCTACCTCTATGTCATGTAGATATTTCACGTTTTTGCATTTAGTACAAGGACATCTAAGTTTATTTTCTACCAAATCATATTCATCATTTTGTTTAGCAAATTCAATAAATCCACGAATCCCCTTTATAAATCTAGCGGTAGGACGTCTCTTCTTATCTACTCTTTCTTCGTACATCCATCCACGTTCCAATCTCTTCATTTTAATCTAAATAATATATAAACCATAATTTTAACAATAAAACATAGAACCATCTTTAACAATAATCCATACAAACTAATTAACTATACTAATTAACTAAAATTATATTAATTAACTAATATTATACTAATTTATACTAATCAACTAAAATTATACTAATTTATAGTAATTATACTAAAATTATACTAATTAAATAAAATTATACTAATTAAATAAAATTATACTAATTAAATAAAATTATACTAACTATACTAATTTATTACTACTTTTAAGAATACTCCTTATCAAACTAATTAAAATAATTTACTACCTTTAAAAAACCAAACTTTATACTAACTTACTACATTCAACATTACTAACATATAATAATTTCCACCTTACTAACATTATACTTGTAACACCCCGGTTTATAAAAGAAGTCCTCGTCAAGACATTCTCTAATAAAACGGACTGTTACCATCTCGGTTTTCCGAGGTAGTGAATAACAAATTAAACTCCAAGGCAATTTATATAATATTTTAACTTAATTATTACAAATCCTCTTTTCAACTCAAATTACAAGAACTGACATAAATAAAAGTGAAAGTCTTCTAGATGATGATCTAGCTACTAAGTCGTCTGATCCAGTGTCTCACGCCCATTAAGCTCCCGTCCTATCTCTTAAACCTGTCAAGTCTGCTCCCCATAAAACGGTTCATCACAGGTGTTCACGAATACACAGGGTCAACCACGAGGTTGAGTAGGGAAAACAATAAAACAATAAAATATGATATGCATGATACTCCGTCACCTCCATCTCCATCTCAACTCATCACACACATCTCATACCCCGGACAACCCAGCCATACCGATCCCCGGTAGACTATATATCGACCGAAGCCGATCTGCCAGCTCTCAGCTGAGGACACCAGGGCAAGTCCTGCAGAACCCGCCTGGGCCTTATCACAACATCATCATCACCGCACCACATCACCACAACATCCTCCATCTCCAATGCATATGAATGCTCAAAAGAAATGAATGCAACACAGTATATATATATATATATAATGAACTGATAAATCATGAAATCATGCCAGTTACCCGATGTTGTGATATCATACCCAATACGATCAAATCAGTCAATCACCTTCCCGAATATAAATGATAACGTAAATCAACAACCACGAATCAAGTCGACACAATTCACCAATAACGATAATAGGACAAGTGTATTTCCCTACCTCAAAGTGCCAGCAATTCCAATTAAGCAGTTAAGCAGTCCAGAAAGTAAAGCAATGAATTTGATTATCGATCCTTCACGAATCCGTCACCTAGAACAATTATAATATTTATAATTACTAACTACTAAATATAGAAATCTCTCAAAATAGAAACTTTCCCGATATAGTAACTTTCCATTTTAACCAGTCCCGACCCAAAGTCCATCTCTAATTATTTAAACGACTCGGGGATAATTTATTTAAAAGACTCGGAAATTAAATTAAATAACTAATATGATGAATAAAAGATTAAACGAATTATATGATTTAAGAAATACCCGAATCAACTTTAAACAATTCAAACATCCCGACTCAAACCCGTCTTTAATTATTTTAATGCACTCGGGAATTAATTAATTAATTAAGAATACGACCCATTACGAAATGTAACGATTAAACCATGAAAAACCCGTTTCAAACTAAAACAGCCCGTACCCCCTTCACACGCACCCACTCTCCTCACGCACCGCCTATACCACCGCGACAACCACCAGTCGTGGTCCCCACTTCAACCCAGCCACCAACAACCACCCCCACTGGGGTCGACTGCCGCCGGCGGTTCAAACCAAAGCCGCCATTTGGCCTGGTTCACCACCACGCATCACCAACACCTCTCGTTCTCAACCTGACCACCACCGCAACCCACATCTACCCCCTGCCAAACAACCACCATTCGACTCGCCACCAACCCACGCACACAGACAACCTAGCACCACCTTGTCGACCTCCCCCTAGTCGACGGTGGCACCACCCCAAAGCTACCCATCTAAACCCGTCTGAAAATCAATAACCAACCTGTTTTGCCCCTCCTTACTCGATCGCTTTGTTTCGCCACCCTAACCACCTACAACCACCCCAACAACCACCAAGCTACTCGCCACTCACCACACTACTCCCCTACCCTGCCAACCACCACTAACAACACCTCTATAGGACACGAAACAACAACCAAAACCCGACATCAATACTAAAACAGAGGAAAGGGGGTTGACCCATACCTTTTTCCGCCACCAGAACAGCCACCTATAGCCGCCTATGAACGTCGATAAGCTCCCCTATCTCTTCCTTGCTGCGTAGTCACTACCCACGGTCACTCACTCTCTCTCTCTATGCGAAAATGTTGAAGTTGGAGCTGATGAAAGGAGGGAGGCGTGAATGAGGGAGGCGGGTTGAGGGAGGCTGTTTAGTGAGGGAGGCGGGTTAGGGGACTGTTAGGGTTAGGGTTAGGGCACTATTAGGGTTAGGGTTTAGGGTTAAGGGTTAAATGGGCTTTAGGATTTAATGGGCTGAACATATATTGGGCCAACTTAAATGGGTCAGCTCACAATTCGTATTTCTTATAAACCCGTCTTAATTAACTTAGCTCGATAACTTAACGTGATTATCGACTCAACAATTAACCCGATATAATTAGTAATATAAAATGTATAATAATTAATATATAATAATATCCATTTAATTTATTATATAAAATACGGGGTATTACAATACTAATTCACTAAACAGTATAACCAATAAACAAAATCAACAACACTAACAACACTAACAAAACTAATATTAAACAAAATCAACAACACTACTATAACTACAATCATCACAAATTAATCCCAATTTCACCAAAACCTAATTAAATTACATTTAAAAACCTAATAATCAACACAAATGTTTATATAAACATATCAAATCATCCTAATACTAATTACAATAACAAAATAATCTAAAATTAAACAAAGTAATTGAAATTTAAAACAAACAAAGAAATTATACCTTCAAATAGCTTAGGATGAACCGAAATAAGGCACCAACTCTTCTTCCCGGCGTCGAGGTGGTCGGTGTGATGGTGGTCGGAGTAGTGGTCGGAGTGGTGGTCGGCTTAGGTGGTCGGAATAGGTGTTGCGGTTGGGACAACTTTTGTGTGTTTATGTTTTAGTAAAGTAACAGAGAGGGGAGAAAGAGTCCCGTGTTTGTGTATAATAAGTGACTGGGCGACTGATTGGCGACTGACAGAGGGGTAGTCGCCAAATTTGGCGACTGATTTCAGTCGCCCGTTCTGAAAATCAGTCGCCAGGTCAAATTATTTGGAGGAATTTGGTAGTCGCCAAATTAGCGACAGCTAGTAGTCGCCCGAATTTTTTTTCAGTCGCCAATTTGGCGACTATTTTTTTCTGTCGCCATTTTTAGTCGCCCGAAACAGGATTTCTTGTAGTGCTACCAAACCTGTTTTTTAAGCTAACTGATGCGACCATAATTGGCGCATATTTAGCCCCCGAATTACCATTGTTTCTATGCTTTTTAGTGCCTATTTGGGTCATTTCTTATCTTTAGATCTTTGTTTTGCATACTCTTTGAGATTTTGATCCCTTGGTAGGAAAGGAGTAAGAATCTTGCATTTTCATGGCAAAACAAGGCTAAATTGATCATATTCAATGACCAAGCATCAAGGAGAGACAAGACTAGAAGGCCTTTGTACATAGCATAGTAGAAGAGCATTGTTGAGAAAAGGATCCTTGAGTCCCCAAGGAAATCCCCAAGGAATTCATGAAGAAAAGGGAAGAAAAAGAAGAAGGAAAGTCATTGAGCTACAATCCGAACGGATTGTAGAGAATCCGTCCGTCCTCGCCAGTCCGAGCGTCCTCACCAGGAATCCGCTCGGATTGCCCATGCCCAGTCCGTGCGTCTTGTTCCTTGATCCGCTCGGATTGTTCATCTCAGATCCGGCCGTCCCGACTCCCAGCCGCACGGATCACAGCACAGCGCAGTTTCGTTCTTCAAGCTACGAAATGAAGAAGCCCTTCTCTCGGACAATCCCGGAGGCTCCTTGCTCAACTTAAAAAGTGTAATTACTAGTTTAGCCCTTAGTTAACCCTAATGCATCCTCCCTAATTCTCACTATAAATACCCCATTAGTCTAATTAGAGGAGCATGTTCTTCTTATCAATAATTAGTGTAGTTAATATCAATCAAATCTCTCTTCAATATTGTAATCAAATATTAATCAAGTTTTAATCCAAGTTTTAGTTCCTTAATCTCTCTCTTGTTCTTACTTTATTTTGGGTAATTGAAGATTATTTGGGTTATTATTGGGAGATTGACAAACTCTCAATCTAGGATTCAAGTACTTCTATTATTCTTGCTTTATTATTGGAATCATTAGTAGGTATAATCTCTTAATCCCTTTTTAATTATTGCTAATTACTTTCATTTATTCATCATGTTTCATTATGTTAGTATGATTGACAACCTTTCTAGCATGATCAATATGATAATGAGTGAGTAGTCTCTTAGCTAGGGTTTAATGGGTGATTAGGGAAACCAACATGGGGAATGATTCATGCTTAAATTAATATGCTTTCATATCTTATTTGCTTGCTTGTTTTGATCTTAATGCATGCACATGTTATATTTGATGAAATGCTAAGCCTATGAATCCTTGCATTTACTATCATCTTCTATCCTTTCAACTTGACTTGTAAGACATAACCCAACTCGAGTCTTGTTAGACCATGCATGTGTTAAGTAGGGAAGATTAAGTCGACTTGTAGGTGTTGTACAATCCAAGAGATTCGGCTCCGGGACCCAAACTTTCCTAGGATTGTAAGATATAACCCAACTCAATCCATCACAACAATAATTGCTTGCTTATAATTTGAGAACATGTTTGTATGATCATATCCCATGATTCCCCTATGAACCCATGACACCCTAGTGCTTTTAATCAATTGTTTACACCCTTATTTCATTTACCTTGATAGTTTATTTTCATTGCTATTTTAGTTTAGTAACCTTCTACATCAACCCAATTTGTGACACCCCTAGACACCGCTAGTTACAATAGAATCTTCATTTCAATACCCGTCCCTTGGGATCCGACCTTTACTTGCCTCTTTACTAATTGTAGAGTTGTTTGTGAAGTATAAATTGTGTTTTGTATCGACCATTGACCAACGACCACATATGCTTAATTGTGAACACCAAATGGCTCCGATCAAAAATGGCGCGTTGTCAGGGGACGGTGTTTAATTGATTTAAGATTTCTTTTATTGTTTTTAGTTGTGTCTTTTTCACCTTGGGGAAGTAAAACTCCTCAAGGATTGTTCTAATTGTTTTCGAGTTGTTTGATTTTTTGCATGTCTAGAAGGTTACAAAGAGATTTGTTACCTTTTGACCGTGAAATCGAAAGAACCTTGACGAATAATAGGAGACTTGTTAGGAGGAATTTGGGAGGTGTTGGTGAAGTTGTTCAACCCACTAGTGAGTTTGTCAATCCTTTCGCAATAGAAGGAGAAGAGAACCCATTAAACAATACCACAC
Source organism: Silene latifolia (assembly GCF_048544455.1). Classification (NCBI taxonomy): domain Eukaryota; kingdom Viridiplantae; phylum Streptophyta; class Magnoliopsida; order Caryophyllales; family Caryophyllaceae; genus Silene; species Silene latifolia. Next base: position 58,553,546 of record NC_133535.1, on the reverse strand, counting down.
AAAATCCACCTACAATGCCTAAATTCTCGTCTCACTCTATACCCACCGAGGAGGATCTACCAAACGGTACTCCTACCCCACAACATCTTACCGGAAACTTTATTGCCAAGTCCGCCTTCATCCAACTAGTTGAGAGGAGCCAATTCGGGGGAATGCCTAGTGAGGACCCTCATTCTCATATGGAAACATTTTGTGATTATTGTGAAGCTATCTCTCAAACGGGCGTGACTCAAGACCAAATAAGATGGGTCTTATTTCCTTTTTCGTTAATCGGCACCGCAAAGCAATGGTTGAAGGGCCTTGATAAGGCCACCCTTGGAATAGATTCTTGGAAGAAGCTAGCTCTAGCTTTCTACAAAAAATTCTACCCACCAGAAAAGACCAATATGCTAAGAGCTCAAATTACGGGTTTTAAGCAAAGGGATGAAGAATCTTTGTATGAAGCTTGGGAGCGGTTCAAAGGTATTTGTCGCTCATGTCCTCACCATGGACTTAGCGAATGGTTTTTAGTGCAACAATTTTGGAATGGTTTATATGAAGATTCAAGGAACATTCTCAATATGGGATCAAATGGAATGTTCACCGAAGTTGATGACAATCAAACATGGAACAAGATTGAGGAAATGGCGGTCCATAATTCGCAATATAGTAGGCCTCGCAAGGCTACTAGAGGAAAGTATGAAGTGGACACCGTTACTCAATTGGGTGCTCAACTTAGTGCTCACATTGACACAATCAACTTGAAGTTTGAACAAGCTATGGCTAGACTTGAGGAAAGCTCAAAATCATCAAAGCACCATGTCAATGCCATGACGGCATCCTCATCAATCCCAAGCGGGATATGTGAGAATTGTGGAACCTTAGGTCATGACTCAAGTGAATGTAGGGGAACAACCGAGCAAGTCAATGCTTTCCAAGCCTACAAAAGCGGTACCCCTTATTCAAATTTTTACAATGAAAACACCAAATTCCATCCAAATCTCTCATACAAAAGCCAAAATGTCCAAAACCCTCAAACAACATACACTCCACCACCCATGAGAAATCAAAACCAAAGACCCTTTTTCAATCAAAACCAAGGTTACCAAAATCAAAATCCATACAATCACCACAATGACCAAAGTTTTGATGTCCAAAAAGCGGTCCTTCAAATGCAAAAGAATCAACAAGAATTTTTCACCCAAATGCAAAAAGATAGCCAAGCAAAAGACACCACCATCAACAACATTCTAGCTCACACCAAGATGTTGGAAACACAATTGACCCAACTAGCATCTTCGAGCTCACAAAGACAAAAGGGGCAATTACCACCTCAAGGTAATCCCCCTAGACATGAAACGGTTAGTGCCATTCACTTGAGAAGTGGTACAAGGTATGAAGCACCGAAGGAGCAAGTTGAGGATGAAGTTGTGAGAGCTAGTGAGAATGAAGTTGTGGTGCAAAGTCCCAAAGAAGGGGAATCATCAAAAGAAGAAAGTTCAAAGAAAAATGAAGATAAAGCCAAAGAAAAGGAGCCCATTGTGATTAGACTTCCTTTTCCAAGTCGTCAAGCCAAGCCTAAATTTGATGATCAACTTGGAAAGTTCATGGAAATTGTGAAGAACTTAGAAGTCTCAATTCCTTTCACGGAATTAATCAATCACGTTCCGGCCTATGAAAAGTACATGAAAGATATCCTCACAAAGAAGAAGTCGATCCAGAAACTTGAGACTATCGCCTTCACTAAGGTGAGTAGTGCAATACTTCAAGGGAGTTCACCTCCAAAGTTAAAGGATCCGGGGAGCTTCTCAATACCGTGTACCATTGGCGACACAACGATCAACAAAGCCTTATGTGATCTAGGGGCTAGCGTGAGTGTCATGCCATACTCGGTAAGTAAAAGGTTGGGAATGGGAGAGCTTAAATGTACCAATATCACTCTTCAAATGGCCGATAGATCGACGAAGACACCGCTAGGGATATGGGAAGATGTCCCCGTGCGAATCGGGAAGTTTTTCATCCCGGTGGACTTTGTCATTGTTGATATGGAGGAAGATTCCAACATTCCAATCATCTTAGGAAGACCTTTCCTACACACCGCGGGTGCGGTGATTGATGTGAAGCATGGAGAGCTCACTCTAGAAGTGGGAGATGAAAGCATAACTTTTAATCTTGACAAGACCATGAGAGCTCCTCGTTTGCATGAGCCATGTTTCATGATTGATCATTATAGCCAGAAAGATGAGAAGAAGAAATCGGAACTCCAATGGAGGAAGAAAGTTGAAGATGCTCCATTCAAAGAGCAAGTGAATTGTGACAAGGAGAGCTTGCAAAGCTCATCAAAATCAACCAAGGAAGAAGATGATGGCCTCATTGGCCAAAAGAAGAATTTGGGAGAGTTGTCTCCATCCAAGCAAGAGATTTTCAATGATCAACTCAATGAAGTTTGTGGTCTTTGGGACGACGAATTTGAAGGGATCTTTAATCCCTACATTGGGCATGCCATCGATCATGATCAACAACAAGAACCACGGTCTATTGAGGACCTCTACCATAACAACGAACAAGCTTTTAATTACTTCTTCGAGGTGTTGAGCAACATCAACAACACCTTGAACATGCCTCCTTGACATCTCATCAAGAATGAGAGTTTGGTGGAGTCCTCCCTAAACCACCATTTGTAAATATTTCTAACTCCCTAACTTACATTTAATTTTTGCATTGCATTTTTGTCATTTTTGGATTTATTTTTACTTTGATCAAAATAATTGTCATGAAAAGAGAGAAGTGAGGGAGGGACTAATGATTTTAATTAATGTGTAGTGATTTACCTTAGTGTGGGGATGGGAATTGCCTAGGCTATTCATGCCTTAGTAGTGCCCCCACAATGAAGAACACAAGATTTGAAAGAAAGAAAGAAAGAATGATAAGGGAATGCGTTGGTGCACGGATGGACCTGAATCCGTGTACACAAGGACCAATCCGAGCGGATTCCTGAGAATCCGCCCGTCTACAGAGGATCCGAGCGTCCTGCTGAGAAGACGCCCGTCTTGGGCTGAGCTGAAAAGCGCAAAATTCTTGATCGTTGAAGAATCCGAGCGGATTCCGGAAAGACGCCCGTCTCATGTAATCCGTCCGTCTTGTGGACAATCCGCCCGTCTTGCGGTGAAGAAAAACAAAGAAAATCTCTCGGACAAGAATCCGTCCGTCTCAAGTGAAATCCGCCCGTCTCGTCTCGGCGAGAATCCGAACGGATTCCCTAATCCGCCCGTCTCTAGGCGGGATTTTTGAAAATTTGAAGTTGAAGAATCCGAGCGGATTGCGCCTAATCCGCACGGATTGTCCCTGCGTCCTAACATTATCGAGTTCTTTAAATACCCACCCCACCTTCATTCATTCATTCATTCACTCATAAACACTACCCATACCACCAAAACCCTCATCCTCCCCATCTCAAAAACAAAAACCCTCAACAAAACTCACCAAAATCAAATCAAACCATCTTTCAAATAACAAATCAATCACTCCATCTTCATTAATAATCAAAACCAAGACCAAAATCTTCACCTTTGAATTGATTTTTGTTCTCATAAAGGCAAAGCCTTTCACTTTCAAAATCGATTTGGGCATTCTACAAATTGAAGATTTTTGATCTTTTTCTTGGTTAGCTCATCAAATGGCAAGAACAAAGGGAGCAACAAAAGCAAAGGCAAAGGCAACAAAGGCACCAAAGACTACAACTCTCTCTCAAAGGCAAAAAGCTCTACAAATGAAGAAAGCTTTGGCAATGGTGGTATCAACACCAAACTTGGAAGTGCAACAAACTCAACAAATTTCTATGGAAGCATCACCCTCTACTCCGGTAATTAATCAACTCTTGCATTACCCGGAGGTAACATTCATTTCCGACTCCCATAGAAATACATTTGTCAAGTTTGCTATGAAACAAATTCAATCCACAAAATTCATATGCCAAGATGCTTTAGAGAAGTTGGGTATTCTTGAACAAACGAGAGTCTTTTTCAATGCCATGGGTTTAAAGAAATTGTTTGAAATGGAGGAAGTAACATACCCCTCCCTTGTCTTGGAATTCTTAAGTTCCTTGAAAGTGACAAAAGTTGAGAATAGGGAAAATATTGAGTTTCGTCTAGCTAACACTAGTAGACGCATTTCCTTTCCGGAATTGGGTGCAATTTTGGGTCTTAGCGATGAACATAAATTCTATAAGCAATATGGGAAGTATGATCCCGAGCCTCTTTGGGAGGCAATCTCCGGGAAGAAATTTGAAGATTTTAAAGCTTGTCGTGCTCTTTTGGTCCATCATCCGGGCATAAGAATATGGCACAAAGTTGTGGGAAATACCATAATTGCTAGAAAAGACACCAATCATTTCACGGGACTCGATTTTATTCTCCTTGAATCAACTTTGAATATTGGAAGAATTCACACCAAGCCTTACAATTCTTTGAGGCTATTGGTTGATAGATGGCTCCATATAGATAGTGGGAAGAAGGGTCAAACCGTAATTGTTAATGGCGGCCTTGTCACGGTCCTAGCCAAGCACTTTGATCCTAATTTCAATAAGGATAGCAAGTACAAGGCTAAGGATGGTGGCCATCTCATTGATATGTCCACCTTGATTAACAAGTTTAAGTGGGTTGTTCACAATTCCCTTGATACCAAGTATGGGTGGCTTACAAGTGAGGCTCGATCATTCACTTTACCCGCAAAGATTTGCCGTCTTAGTGTCCACCGGACCAACTATTTACTTCCCTTATCCGAAGAAGCCGAGTACATCATTCAACAACAAAAGGGTGATCATGAAACCCCTCCTCTTCCATTGTTATACCACCTTACCCCTATGATTATGAAGAGTTCAAACCACAAGGAGTTGAAATTGGGAAAGACTATGTAACTCTTCTAATGCAAGCCATGCACAAGCAAGCTCATGAAGATCGGAAGAATGCTTATTTAGCTCAATATCCTCCCCTCCTACATTTAGCTAGGCAAGGACTCCTTGATCCATCTTGTCCTTTGCCTAGTTGGGCGGATAGAGAAGCCTTGTTTCCGGGTGCATCTAGGGACGTGGTGGAAGACAATGAGGTTGTTGGAAATGATGAGGAGATTGATGATAATATTGAGGAAGAAGCAAGTGGAGATGAAGAAAGAGATGGTGAAGATGGTGAAGAAAATGATGAGGAAGATGATGATGAAGAAAGCAAAGAAGAAAGTGCCAAGGAAAGTGGCAATGTGACCACTTCTCATGAGGGAAGTGGTGATGATAGTAGCATGATGGAAGACTAGCCTTGGAGATTCCTACTCTCCCACGGTTTGTCTATATCTCTTTGTATTTTATTTTCATTTTGATCATTGTTGGTTTAGTCCTAGCAACATCAAAGGACTCACACCTCGGTTCCTTTGAGGTGTTCTTTATTGTTCCCACTTTTGTAAAATCCAAAATGACAATCTAGTCTCATGCATAGCATTGCATGTGCATGAACTCCCCCATGCTTTGACATTAGCAATAGTGTCTTGCTTGGTTTGGGGAAGTTAATGCATACGCAACGGGAGGTAATTTAAATTATCCTCTCCGTCATAACAAAAACCATGCATCATGTAGTATAGCTTAGTGTAGAATTGCATTTAGCATAGAAATCATGCATCATTCTTTGCATAATTTCCATCATTTTGGTCATTGAGGACAATGCCCATATTAGTGTGGGGATGGGAATTCTAACTCTTAACTTTTATTCAAAAACCATAAAAATTGAAAAATTTCAAAAATCATAAAAATTTGAAAAATTGAAAAAACCAAAAACAAGTTCATTTTCCTTTGTATATATTGTCTTGTATATATTTTGTTTGTTTCATCCTTGTTCACTTTGATTGACTACGCCACATCCGAGACATGAGGATATTGAAGACCGCATGGTATGATCTTTCCAATCTGCTTTTTCCTCTTTATGTTAATGACTATGTGGCTTTATTTTGATTGATGCGGTAAAACAATGTGAACTTAGGACTTGCATTTAGTTTATATGTCATATTAGTTGGTAGAATCATTTGCATTAGGATGTTTATATGTTAGTTGCATCATGGCATGTAGTTTGCATGTTAGAAAAATTTTGCGAAACCGTCTACTTGGGAAGCTTGACAAGTGTATATAGGCCCTAGTAGATGCTTTTTATTCTTAAGACTTTGCTTGTTAGAATGCTTGTAAAACACCCTAGGATGTGTCATGCTAGTATCCTTTGACCCATGGTTTAAGGCCTAGTCAAGAGTACCTTGTGGTGTGATAACTCCTTGGCTACCGTTTATTCCAAGGTGACCCTTGAAACCATGCATACTTCTATCATTCATCCATATTCTACCATACATTTTTGTCATCAAAGGGAATGGGCACAAAAAAAGAAATTGATTTGAGTTCAAAGAAATGAAAAGTGAAAGAAAGTTTGCAAAAATGCATCAAAAGAAAAGAGGAGCAAAAAAAAAATAGAACTCCTAAAGCTTCAAAAATAAGGCACCCTCGTTACTAATTGGGGTGACTTTGAAAATGTTCAAAAAGAAAATGCAAAAAGTTGTCAAGTATTGAAATGCCAAAAATCAAAAAGAAATGGCAAGAAAGTGTTCTCAAAAAGTCAAATGCCAAAGAAATTTGGGGGGGAAAACAAAAACAAAAGCAAACTCCCAAAAGTGAAACTCAAATATCTATCGATCCCTTTATCCATCGTATCCATTTTTGTGCATGGTAGAGAGGGGACGACCCTTCTTCTTGTCTAGGCAAGAGGGGGAATTCCGCGATCCTCCAGTGTTTCTAACACCATAGGGAGTCTATTCTTGACAAAAGCATTTAACGATTGAGGACAAAGGTACCCTAGCTTGACACAACTTGGAGGTGATTTATTGGTATCCTTCTAGGCTTAGTAGTTTGAACAAATTGCATCTATGAAGGATTGTGCACCCTTGAATTGCTTCCCTTGTAGATAATTTCCGCCACTTAGATGAGGAAAGTGGCTATTATTTTTGTAGATGCATCCATTATGTGATTTTGTGTGCTTAATGTTTGGATGTGTCGCCATTTTGGCAAGACCCACCTTGCCTTGCAAGAAGGCATCCTACCTCATGGTTGTCTTGTTGTGAGTTGAAGGGGCGGAGTGAGACCCGCTAATTGTCTCATATCGGCTATTATTATTAGGTTAGGTTAGTATTGGTCCTAGTCTTTGTCACCTCTTTACTCGGGACGAGCAAAGGTTCGGTTTGGGGATATTTGATGCGACCATAATTGGCGCATATTTAGCCCCGAATTACCATTGTTTCTATGCTTTTTAGTGCCTATTTGGGTCATTTCTTATCTTTAGATCTTTGTTTTGCATACTCTTTGAGATTTTGATCCCTTGGTAGGAAAGGAGTAAGAATCTTGCATTTTCATGGCAAAACAAGGCTAAATTGATCATATTCAATGACCAAGCATCAAGGAGAGACAAGACTAGAAGGCCTTTGTACATAGCATAGTAGAAGAGCATTGTTGAGAAAAGGATCCTTGAGTCCCCAAGGAAATCCCCAAGGAATTCATGAAGAAAAGGGAAGAAAAAGAAGAAGGAAAGTCATTGAGCTACAATCCGAACGGATTGTAGAGAATCCGTCCGTCCTCGCCAGTCCGAGCGTCCTCACCAGGAATCCGCTCGGATTGCCCATGCCCAGTCCGTGCGTCTTGTTGTTTGATCCGCTCGGATTGTTCATCTCAGATCCGGCCGTCCCGACTCCCAGCCGCACGGATCACAGCACAGCGCAGTTTCGTTCTTCAAGCTACGAAATGAAGAAGCCCTTCTCTCGGACAATCCCGGAGGCTCCTTGCTCAACTTAAAAAGTGTAATTACTAGTTTAGCCCTTAGTTAACCCTAATGCATCCTCCCTAATTCTCACTATAAATACCCCATTAGTCTAATTAGAGGAGCATGTTCTTCTTATCAATAATTAGTGTAGTTAATATCAATCAAATCTCTCTTCAATATTGTAATCAAATATTAATCAAGTTTTAATCCAAGTTTTAGTTCCTTAATCTCTCTCTTGTTCTTACTTTATTTTGGGTAATTGAAGATTATTTGGGTTATTATTGGGAGATTGACAAACTCTCAATCTAGGATTCAAGTACTTCTATTATTCTTGCTTTATTATTGGAATCATTAGTAGGTATAATCTCTTAATCCCTTTTTAATTATTGCTAATTACTTTCATTTATTCATCATGTTTCATTATGTTAGTATGATTGACAACCTTTCTAGCATGATCAATATGATAATGAGTGAGTAGTCTCTTAGCTAGGGTTTAATGGGTGATTAGGGGAAACCAACATGGGGAATGATTCATGCTTAAATTAATATGCTTTCATATCTTATTTGCTTGCTTGTTTTGATCTTAATGCATGCACATGTTATATTTGATGAAATGCTAAGCCTATGAATCCTTGCATTTACTATCATCTTCTATCCTTTCAACTTGACTTGTAAGACATAACCCAACTCGAGTCTTGTTAGACCATGCATGTGTTAAGTAGGGAAGATTAAGTCGACTTGTAGGTGTTGTACAATCCAAGAGATTCGGCTCCGGGACCCAAACTTTCCTAGGATTGTAAGATATAACCCAACTCAATCCATCACAACAATAATTGCTTGCTTATAATTTGAGAACATGTTTGTATGATCATATCCCATGATTCCCCTATGAACCCATGACACCCTAGTGCTTTTAATCAATTGTTTACACCCTTATTTCATTTACCTTGATAGTTTATTTTCATTGCTATTTTAGTTTAGTAACCTTCTACATCAACCCAATTTGTGACACCCCTAGACACCGCTAGTTACAATAGAATCTTCATTTCAATACCCGTCCCTTGGGATCCGACCTTTACTTGCCTCTTTACTAATTGTAGAGTTGTTTGTGAAGTATAAATTGTGTTTTGTATCGACCATTGACCAACGACCACATATGCTTAATTGTGAACACCAAATGGCTCCGATCACTAACCGACGGGAACAACAAACACCCAGCACCAAAAGGCACTCAGGACATTATATATGCAACCAAAAGACGATATATACATCAAATTGGGGGCTCTCGCCCAAAACAAGTCCGAAACGTCCAAAATAATGCCCAAAATGTATACAAGACAACAACAAAAAAGGAAAGCAGCTAGTCCTGGTGAACACTCAACTCAACCACGGTTGCCTCGATAGCAGCAATCTCAGCGTCCCTGACCACCAACTCCCTCAACAGACGAGCTGTCTCATCTCGGGATTGCGTCACCTCGCGCTCCATGTCACGCTCTCTCTGCAAATGATGAAGAAATGCCTCATTTCAATCATTTTGAAACAAAATACGAGAAATTGCAATAAAAATTCGAAATATCAATAAAATTCAAGAATGAAATAAGAGAATGAGAGGTTCATACCTTTCGTCCTCGGCCACCAACAAGTGCCTCGATGGCCGTGGCTCATAGCCGGTTGACCATCCTCCACAGCGCCACGTAATGAGACGGTGCCACCTGCATTTGAATAACAAAAAGGTTCAAGAAAAAGGAATAAACGCATTCTTATGCAATAAGACAATAAAGACAACCGAAGCTGGGGGCTTACCCTCCTCACTAGGTGCTGCAACTCCTCCAAGCCAGCATCCGTCACCTCCTCGTCGAAGTCGCGGATCTCCGAGATCGTCGTCATCCCTCCCGCGTCGGTGTACTGAAGTGTCTCTGGGTAAGCTGGGGGTTAGACGTCTGCCACCTCAATCTCCTACGAGGTTCAAACAAGCTCTTCATGCGACGATCATTCGTCATTTGTCAAATCAATGCAAAAATAGGGAAAAGTGAAATACTTACCACAATCGGCCAGAACGCCAACCTCCGACGAGCTAACTCGGAGTACTCCTCGCCAGGAAGGAGAAGGGCGTCACCGCTCGCGTCCGCTAAGTCAGCCTCTCCCTCGGCGTCAGAAGGCTCCCTAAACATCGTCCGTGGAGGATCGATGGGAACCGCGAAAGTGTCACGAGAGCACTGCCGAGTCAAGCGCTCGCCCAGGTATCACACGGGTCCCATAGACGTCCTCAGCAAAAAAACGACTCGAGCTCCTAGGATGAAGGACCTCAGCCACGAAGGCTGGAGCGTCAGGGTAGTCCTCCCAAGGTCTAGGCACCCACTAAAACAAGCAAACGAGGGGTCATTCCTATGATCGGCTCTAAGCAAACAGGAAAGGGGGTCATTCCTATGATCGCTTCTAAATAAAAGACATAAATAAATGAAAAGTAATCAAAGGTACTTAATGTTAGGTTCATATACCTATTATTAGACATCTCTAATAGTGATTTAGATAACATATTAACTTTGTCATTGTAGATCTAGTGCATGCATAACAAAATAAAAGAGATAAAGAAGAAAACAATGTTCCTTACATTGTTAAATGGTTCGAAATGGGCACAAGTAAGGTCTCCTACCTTCACTTGTTCTTGAGCTTAATATGTTAGGATGATTTCCAAAATCTTCAAGTTCCAAGTGTAGGAACACCCCAATCGGTTTCACCCAAGACTAACCCAAACACTAATACTATTACTAACTAGATAATATGTATTAATAACCTTAAATTTTAGATCTAATATTTATAATAATACTACAACTAGTATCCATGTGACAATATTAGATGTTTGAACAAATCTTATGAACATAAACAATTTATGAGAGAAGGGGAGAATAAGAGAGAGATAAGCATAAGAGATTCTCTACACTAGAAAAATGAGAACCAATGTTCTCATATATGGAGAGGGGTGTCGATTTGGTGGTGTAGGGAAGGCAAGGCTACTCTTGCTTTTTCTCTTCTCAAAACACTAGGTATGTAAGGGCTACACCTAGATGCAATTATCATGTTTTTTGCATCTGAAGGAAATGTAGATTCATATACATACTAACATACTCATATATGTCGAAATTAATTTGTCATAAAATTAAATGTGGATTTTATGCATGCAAACAAATAAATAAAATAGAGAAGAAATCATATTCTTACAATGGGTATTTCGGTTTATATGGGCACAAAAGAGATCTCCTTCTCTTTTGTTCTTGAGCTCTCCAAATGGAAGAACAAGGATTCAAATGTAGAATCCCTCCCAAAAGCATATACCCAAGGAATACATCTTAATAACCAATATTATTTAGATCTAGTAATAATATTAGTTTTTGCTATAAAATTGATACAAAATAAATTGTATTTTTGGGCTCTTGAATCACTCGGTCAAGAGGGAGTATATGTGAGATTTTATTTCTCTAGAAAATTCATATATTGTAGAGATTCTCCACTTTCTTACACTAGAAAATGTTATATGTAAAAATGATGAATAAAATGAATTGAAAAGAAAAAGCTCTTTTTCTTTTCTTGTATGGTTGGCCGAAAATTGGCTTGGGTAGGATGCCCAATACTTTTTGTTTTTGCTCTTCTCAAAAGCATAGGTGGGCATGGCTAGAGATTAGACTTTAATAATTATGTTTTCTCTTATTAAAATAATCAACATAATTATTTCACTAATACTCCTAATTTTCGGTTTATACAAGATAAAATGGAAGGTCCATTTTATTTGTCATTTGTCAAGTGTGACATATGTGACATGTTACTTGACATGTGAATTTGTAATGTATTTTTAACATATTAAAAATCAACATACTCATAAAATATGTCATTTACAAAATTGACTAGTAATTCGTAATTACTTGTACCAAAAATGTTTCCAAATTATAAACTACAACATTCTGTATTTATAATAATTTATTCATTCCATTTCAATTGTTTCTGTAAACAATAATTTCATCTAAGTAATAAAACAATTCGATTACTTAGACCGTGTCTCATTTAATCATATTTACAATGAGATACGTAAATTATACTCACAAAATTATCCGCCAATTTTAAGCAATTTAATTAACTCGTATCGGTATACGATTAATTAAATAATCAATTAAGAGTATTTCCCTATAGGTATGACCTAAGGGGATCAACTGATCACCACCGTCGCACGACAGTAATGTCAAACTCTAGTCAGCCAATCATTACCGATATGTGTGGACCAGTTGACTTGTAAAATATTACATCCCACATGTATTCTTAAAATGAGATTTAATAATGATATTTAAATCATGTGATCGCACTATTGTTGAGGACACATTTCCCAACAATCTCCCACTTGTCCTCGACAAGTGTGCGTCACCAATTCTCTTGTCCTATTACTATCTCCCACTCAATGCAAGGTGTCTTTCAGGTCGTACTTGCAAGTGATCATATCGAGAGTGGTTTCCTCGATCTGGAGAATAACTGATTGACCGGATTTATCCACTCTGGATACCTTCCGAGCGTGGCCACGCATTTCCAGTTCATTACTCCTCGAGTGGCCCTGAGATATTGTTTTAACCCTGACAAGGGGATGGACAATTCCTATCGCACTCATTCCCTTCGACTAGCCACAACCATCATAACCCAAAATATGCCCATTTGACCCCATTTACGAAGGTCGTAGTAACACAAATCAAAGTTAATCAAACTCGAGCCATCTTAGGTGAATAGTCTTTAGTCAAAAGAATCGACTCATTTGAATACTATAGCAGCTCTCGCCACGACCAGGCTATATAAATTTGCCAGAACTCTATAAGCGGTCATAAGGCCCGACAAAGTGTTCCTAACAATCTGCCTATGTGATCGACTAGTCATCTCACATGACTCTTATGGCACTTGAACTTGCCATCAATCGCATCACACTCTAGTCACTTCGAGACGTCACCTCATACAAGTGACTATGGGCGAATACAATGCTAATCCGCGTTCACTTTAACGGGGTTCAATTGTCTTTACAACCCGTTTGGATGTAACAAAGTATAATATAAGAGTTTTAAAGTAAAACTCGAACGACAAATGCGATTATCACATATGAATAGTCAATGCCTGATTACTATTTCATATTCTATAATCTAATTTGATCTTGTACGTAGTTTGTTCATTTCAACTCAATTGAAATGACATGACTCATCATGTTTAGCCTTTGAGAAGGCTTTGGTTAGTAGGTTTTATCAACTTCTTGTACCTTACTCAACCTTACTACATACTCGTTTTCCTTTGTAATGTATACATTTGCATTACAAAACTTTCTGAGTACGTGTCGAGATCTAATCAAGACATAGGCCCTCTAGCCTTAGAATAGCTCCCACTGTTTTCACAGTGTACGGGACTCATCATTCTTGCACATCTCATGATTGCAAATGTACTCAATTTCCGTTATAAATATCTCTCATTGTTCTTTATTGCCTAGAACGATTCTAGAAAATCTACTTCTTAATTATCATAGCCACAATGGTATCTTAACCATCCTAATGTGTTTTGATTATGGTTTTGTCGGAAACCATGCGCAATCTCAATTGTCAATTGTCACTTGTGTAACACCCTTTACACAAAATTGCATCATAAACACTTTGCTTTACTTCCTTAATGCTTCTGCAAGCACTTAAGGGTAATCTTTATAGCTTACTTGGTAAAGATTACTTAAATTCGATTTTGAAAACAATTCATCATACTCAAGGCATATGAAGTGTTATACATCATTTCTTTTTAATTGATTCGGCAGCGGAAGCAAATGAAATCAATCAAATATGTTCAATTTAGTTGAACTAGTCATGAATCTTATCAACATAAGACTTCTTACTGACGCTAATATCATGTGGATTTATCTTCATAAATCCGGATATTCAAGATGTATTATAATACTCCAAAAGTCTTAAATCATTCCTAATGATCAATATGTCATCCACATATCGGACTAATTAAAATTTCCGTAACTCCCACTAAACTTCATGTATAAACACAACTTCTCGACTTATCGAGAAATGTTTTATCACATGATCAAAATGTTGATTCTAACTCATTGATGTCCTACTTAAGACCCTCTCTTAAGTTTCACATTATCTTAGGATTGCAAGAATCTACTAAAACTCATGACATGTATTGAATACATTCCTTCTATTGAAGAAGTGGGTTTTAGATTCACTCGATATATATCTCATAATGATATATAATCCCCAAGAAGATCCAAATAGACTTAAACATTTCAATTAGTGCAAAATCCTTTGCAACCAATCTTGCTTTGAAATATCTCTTTATTAGTGCAAAACCCTTTGTCACTAATCAAGCCTTTTATTTCGGATTCTCATGGCTCTAAGCCTTGTATTGAGTTGTGACTTAAATACTCTTATGTAAGTCATATGTTGATTACTTTCTAGAAGTAATTAAATTGAATCAAAAAATTTCTTTTGTAAGTTATAAGCTCTTTACTTTCTTAAAAGTAGCATGAATTCATCATTTTTTAACAAGTGACGAATTTAACCTCCTAGGTTTTGAAGAAACAATGTATAATGTCTTACACAAAACGTCTCATGTAGCCAAGAAAGACCAGTTTCTTGCGACATACCATTCTCCGTGGCATTCTTTGTGGCTCTTGAATAATTTCTCCCACTCTGTCTTCTAAAAATAAACTTGTATTTTAGAAAGACAGCTTCACGAGCCGCAAACCCGTCGTACTCGTGATAATTGAAGAGGGAAAAATGAGCATTTGTTTCTTGTGAAAACTTACAAACATGGTACCCTTACCATTTCATATCTCATATGATTCGATTTAGTGGAAAAATAATTTAGACAAAATGATAAAATCCCCAAAAGGATCAAGTAACTCAAAGTAACTTGATCGAAGTCCAAACCTTATCGAATAGCGTTTGAATTCTTATCCAATCACACATTATTTCATAATGCGTGCTAAGAGAGATTAACTTGTGATATTAGATCACATTTCCATTGGCTTATATCAAAGTCTTCACTTTGATAATCCCATCACGACTAAATCGTGATTCCTTGAACTCTTGAACTTCTTCAAAGATTTCTCTATTTACCTTATTAAGTGAACACACTAGTGTCAACTTAAATCGTTGGTAAAAGATGATGATCAACCTATTTTGGATCGATGATTTATAACCTCGATCTCCTTTTCAACCAAAAAGTACGAGATACCTTGCTTTGAATACAAGATACGCATATACCATTAACAATGTAATGGTTTCAAGAGTACTCGATAACTCTTTGCGTTCATCATTCCAAAATTTAAGGTTTAATCTTGGGTTACCAATTTGAGTCTTGCATCATCTTCATGATATATCATTCTAGTTTGGTTTAGAATATAATCACCTTGATAATGGGCTAGCCATACATCAAATCGTGGTGTATAGGGTCACAAAAGTGAAACCTCTTTTGTATCTTAACAAGTTGTATTCTTATTTAGAGTTTATGTACTTAATAGTCACAATTAAGTACAACTCCAAACCCGAAAACTAGATTTAGTACACAATGACTCTATCTATTGACTTCATTGTTGCTAGTCGTCATATTCTAATCATCCTATGTATTAAACATAATGATGAAAACCACCACCGGTTTCTAATATTGACGAAGTAGTACTAGCAAAATTTATGTTTAATCAAATAAACATTTAACGAAGAAGGTCCCATTAGATGTCCCACAACTAACTTGTTGATTCTTCAATAATTTGGGGTAGTTTCCTTTCTTGTGTCCAACATTTAAGACAATGGAAACTTTATCGGTCGGGATTGATAGGTTTAGTATCGTCATTCTCAACAACTTTACCTTTAACATTACCTTGTATCAATTCCATTATAATCTTTACTTCTTGAACCTCGTCCTCATCTTAACGGTTTAAGAGAATGCTCCCACTCATTTCAATGAGTCTTTGCTTTGAGTAGCAAAATTGAATTCATGAAGAACACTCTTCATTTGTTCGTTTTAGTCTTAAAAACTTTCATTGAGGTGGTTGCGTTATTTTGGTCAATTACGAATTCTTGACAAAACTAATTACCAAAATAATTTATCGCTTCAAGGTACTTAATTCAATTAAGTATATGAATAACAATCCATTCTAAGTAGATGTGTTAGTCAAGAATCAAAAACCTGTTTGATAATGAATAACTTTAATCTATACTCTTTACAAGAGATCCTTAGCAATGGTTCATTTGAGGTTTTTAGAAGCAAAATTCAAATTTGTCTCTAGTTACGATGTTTTAATGGAGATTTTGAAAAAAAATTGAAATGATATCGTATATGAATTGTGGTAAAGAAATAGAACAATATAATAACGGAATAATGAAAACAAAACATTCATCGTTATATTAATACTTGAAAAACAAGTATAACATTTACATAGTGACCTCTACCCAACTATGATAAATGATTCCAAGATCCAAATTCATATCAACTTAGGCACGGGGTAGCCGATGAAACCTTTATCAATATAACTCGGTGGATTAACCTTTTAATCGATTCTACTTTTAGAACTCTTGGTCGATAAAATTACTCTAATGTTTATCTATAGCCCAAAACACATCAACAAGGGCACGGGGTAGCCGATGAAACCCTTATCAATAACTTTTGTTGAGTTCAATCCAAATTTCGAATAAATGTGTCCATTATCCAAACCCACATTAACTTAGGCACGGGGTAGCCGATGAAACCCTTATCAACATGAATTCGGTGGATAGACATTTATCACCCACTTCCCCTACGTAACAAGGTTTGTACCCCGGGGTAGCCGAGTGCACTCCCTCGCGAAATAGGTTTTCATGGTTTCTACTATTTGGTAAGGCTATGTCTCAATTGTTTGTTTTAGCGAGAGGTCATGTCAATTTATTATCTATCACGTTTTAAGTGAACTAAAGCGGTGAACTACGATAATTCGAATTGACACGGTCGATAAACTCGATAAAATAAGGATGCATGTTTTAGTTATGGCGATTTAGCGATGCATGCGACATAAAATAAAATGCAAGCATAAAATAAATAAATCCTAGTATGGCCTTTCCTAAAATAGAAAAACTATTTAACTATTACATATTCGGAAACCAACTCCATTGGTCCCTTGAACTTCGGTTGTGGCACGCATCTCGAGGTAACACCGTCTTTATGTATCGCCATTCTTGAAGAAATCCGTCTTTGGGAACTCCGGAATGAATAAAATTACATAATAAATTACATAATTTCCTATTATACATTTGTAACTAAAATAAAATAAATCTATTAAATTACAAAACGGTGATACGAGATCACAATAAAAATTACAACCGAATCGATATTCCCATACATTTCGGGCAATATCAATTAAAACTAAGGCCATACTAAGTAAAATTACATAATTCAAAATTACATAAATTCAAATTATGACAATCATAAAGAAAATGCAGCATTATAATATGTATGAACATGCTCAATTTTATGCTAAATCGCCTTTAATTAGCCAATATCGTACATTACTTGGTTTTTACGGATTTGCGTGATTTCAACATTTTATAATCACAAAAATACATAAACTCATATTTATGCATAAGTTAATTACCCTAACCTCTTAGGACTCAAAATTTAGTCTTCACTAATAATTTGACCATAATTAACCAATATTTTATAAAATTGTTCATAAATGGGCCAAAAATTACAAAAATAAGCTATTAAACTTCAAATAAATCACAAAATTTCAAATAAATTCAAAATTTGAAATTTAAACTCATGAACATTCTGAAAAATTTCCATGACACTCATAATATTCAAAATCTTAGGTTAAAAAAAATTTCGAAAATTTACCGGAAAAACAATGTTGCGGTTTATCGATTTTTAATAAAATAATCATAAAAACATGGAAAAATTACTTTCACTAACTTTTCAATTTTAGATCTGAAAAATATAATAAAATGCAACATTAGACGTTTTTCCTAAGTCATAGATTATGTTTTATTAATTTTCCACTAATAATGTCACTATTTATGTTATTTTTCTTCAAAAATCCATAAATCATGCAAAAAGACTTCTTTATAGCCAATTATTTTACACACATCTTGTAAAATTTCATGTGACAACATATTAATTTTCTATGACCAGATTCGAAATTTAACTCATATTAACCTATTTTTCACCTAAATCCGAATTTAATAATGAAAAATTCATTTTTCGAGCATAACAAGTCCAGAAATTATGAAAATTTACAGGTTATCTCAAAATAATATATGTAACAACATATCCAAAAACCAACTTAAAATTCGAAGTATAGCTAATTTTAGACCAAAAATGACATTTTTACTCATAAAATCATATTTAAATGCCATTATTGTAAAATATGAACAATAAAAATCCGTAAAATTAACCAAAATATCCTAAAACATTTTAGGACCAGAAATATTAACATGCATGGATTAATTTCGTGATATATCATAATAACACAAATTTTACAAGTTTTATTTGTTATTCTTATAACTCGGAAAAACTTTTAACCGATTTGCATGCAAACAACCTTGGCTCTTGATACCAATTGAAGGAAATGTAGATTCATATACATACTAACATACTCATATATGTCGAAATTAATTTGTCATAAAATTAAATGTGGATTTTATGCATGCAAACAAATAAATAAAATAGAGAAGAAATCATATTCTTACAATGGGTATTTCGGTTTATATGGGCACAAAAGAGATCTCCTTCTCTTTTGTTCTTGAGCTCTCCAAATGGAAGAACAAGGATTCAAATGTAGAATCCCTCCCAAAAGCATATACCCAAGGAATACATCTTAATAACCAATATTATTTAGATCTAGTAATAATATTAGTTTTTGCTATAAAATTGATACAAAATAAATTGTATTTTTGGGCTCTTGAATCACTCGGTCAAGAGGGAGTATATGTGAGATTTTATTTCTCTAGAAAATTCATATATTGTAGAGATTCTCCACTTTCTTACACTAGAAAATGTTATATGTAAAAATGATGAATAAAATGAATTGAAAAGAAAAAGCTCTTTTTCTTTTCTTGTATGGTTGGCCGAAAATTGGCTTGGGTAGGATGCCCAATACTTTTTGTTTTTGCTCTTCTCAAAAGCATAGGTGGGCATGGCTAGAGATTAGACTTTAATAATTATGTTTTCTCTTATTAAAATAATCAACATAATTATTCCACTAATACTCCTAATTTTCGGTTTATACAAGATAAAATGGAAGGTCCATTTTATTTGTCATTTGTCAAGTGTGACATATGTGACATGTTACTTGACATGTGAATTTGTAATGTATTTTTAACATATTAAAAATCAACATACTCATAAAATATGTCATTTACAAAATTGACTAGTAATTCGTAATTACTTGTACCAAAAATGTTTCCAAATTATAAACTACAACATTCTGTATTTATAATAATTTATTCATTCCATTTCAATTGTTTCTGTAAACAATAATTTCATCTAAGTAATAAAACAATTCGATTACTTAGACCGTGTCTCATTTAATCATATTTACAATGAGATACGTAAATTATACTCACAAAATTATCCGCCAATTTTAAGCAATTTAATTAACTCGTATCGGTATACGATTAATTAAATAATCAATTAAGAGTATTTCCCTATAGGTATGACCTAAGGGGATCAACTGATCACCACCGTCGCACGACAGTAATGTCAAACTCTAGTCAGCCAATCATTACCGATATGTGTGGACCAGTTGACTTGTAAAATATTACATCCCACATGTATTCTTAAAATGAGATTTAATAATGATATTTAAATCATGTGATCGCACTATTGTTGAGGACACATTTCCCAACAGCATCTTATGCCAAGATAATGACAAAAACTTAAACACCCATAAGGCCCCTAGTCCAACCGATTTTATGCATAAAATGGACCTTCATTTTATCTTTGTAGTTTGTCATTTATAATATGTTATGACATGTGACATGTAACATGTCATTAGTAATATAAATGCATATTTAACTAATTAAATATCGTTTCAAATTAAATAAATTACATTTAACAAATTAACAAATAATTCACAATTACATGTATATAAAATGGGTCATATGAAGTCTAGTCAATACAATCTACAACATCTTGTAATTATAACTAACTAATTACTCTTATCTCAAATGTTTCAGAAACATTAATCAATTTTAGTAATATAACAAATTAATTACTAAATTGAATCTTATTTAATCACATTACAATAAGATATATAATTCTTCACTTATAAATAAATTTGTTCAATTTAAGGATTTAATTAATCTGTATCGATATAGAATTAATTAACTTTCATATTTGGGAATCGTCCTATAGGTGTGACCTTAAGGGATCAACTGATCACCATCGTTAAACGACAGTAATGTCAAACTCTAGTTAGCCAATCATTACTGATTAATGTTGATCAGTTGACTTATAATTGAATCATCCCTTATGTATTCTTAATTTGAGATTTAAATATGTGATCGCACTATTGTTGAGGACACATACTCCAACAATCTCCCACTTGCTGTCCGAGACAAGTGTGCGTCACCAATTCTCTTGTCTTATTACAATCTCCCACTCAATGAAAGGTTTCTTGCAAGTCGTACTTACATTTGATCATATCTTGAGTGGTTTCCTCGATCTGGAGAGTAACTGTCTGACCGGAATTATCTACCGTAGATACCTTCCGAGCGTGGCCACGCATTTTCAGTTCACTACTCCTCGAGTGGCCCTGAGATTTTAGATAACCCTGACAAGGAGGTGGACAATTCCTATCGCACTATTCCCTTCGAATAGCCACAGCTCATCATGACCCAAAATATGCCCATTTGACCTCAGTTACGAAAGTCGTAGATCATAAATTAAAGTCACTCAAAAACTGTGCCACCTTGGGTGAACAATCTCTAGTCAAAGAATCGACTCATAAGAATACTATAGTAGCTCTCGCCATGACCAAGCTTTATAAAAATTACCAGAACTCTATAAGCAGTCACTGCCCGACAGGGTGTCCCATACAGTCTGCCTATGTGATCGACTTGTCATCCTTTATGTCTCTATGGCACTTGAACTTGCCATCAATCGCATCACACTCTAGTCACTTCGAGACGTCACCTCATATAAGTAACTAGGGGCCAATGCTATGTTAATCCAGTTCACTTAAATAGGGTTCAACATTGTCTCGACAACCAATTTGGAAAAACAAAGTATTAAAGAAAAGAGTTTTGTATAAAACTCAAACGATGAATGCATTATCACATATGTAAAATTCATATAATATCAATTACTACATAATCTATAATTAATTCTTAATTTTGTATATAGTTGATCATCTCAATTCTATTGAAATGATGATACATGCCTTTTGTATAGTCTTTTTAGCCTATTTTAGCACGTATTTCTATGTACTTTCCTACTATTTATATTGTATTTTGCCCCCGAATTGGCTACTTTGGTTCGTTTTGTCCGTTTTGTAGAAATGAACGCGAAAGTAGTGGAATCGTACCATTTTTGTCCTTTTTGCATGCATTTTGAGGAGATGGGATTTTCCAGAGTGAGACCTTGCATTGGGATGCGTGAAGGAACGGTTTACGAGGCAGTCGGTCACGAGTTTGAGCTGATTTGAAGGAAGAATACTCGATCGAGTTGTTTTATCACTCGATCGAGTGGTTTCTATAGCTGAGAATGGTCGATCGAGTAATATTTTACTCGATCAAGAAGTGCTGGAAATTGAGGTTGCTCGATCGAGTAACAATTCTACCCGATCGAGTAGATTATCTAGAGAAATGCTCGATCGAGTGGTTTCAGACTACTCGATCGAGTGATTTTAGCTGTCGTGGGCTTTAATTAGCCCGTGAACTTGTTATAGTTATTGGACTTAGTAGTTTTTCTATTTAAACACACGTTAACTAGCTCATTAGCTATCTATTCTATTCTTTATCTAAGTTTTATCTATCATTCATTTTCCACAGAAAAGACTGCGTTACTTTTTCTTCTTCACTGTAACTTTTGCTTTCGGATTTTCTCGCTCGGATTTGTTTGTTCTTTACGCCGGATTCTTGCGATTATAATCTCTTTCTCCCTTTTTAATATTAATCTCTCTTTCATTTGCTTTAATTTTTTGTTTTGCTCCATTTAATTCTCTGCCCTATTTGCCTTTTATGGATTTTTATTATTGTCTCATCATGTTTAATATTAGTTTGTTCATCGTTATTAGTTCTGATAATATTAATAACATGAGTAGCTAATCTGTTTCATGTTAGGATTAGGGAATCTACGGTATAAATGTGATGATGTAGTGAATAGGTTAGATAAATTAATTGTGAGACTCTGTCCTCATAGCAATATAACTGTATTTACCGACTTAGTTGAGTGTACGCTTCTGAGTCACCTTTTTAATCTGGTTAAATTTATTCCTGGATCGGAAGATTGGACTAAATAGACCTGCTATGAACAGTAGACTACCCTGACGAGGACGGAAGTTAAGTTCACTAGTGGAAAAATATTTATTTGCGGCTCCAAAAAAGGGCTCTTTTGCGGCGTTTTTGATGTAGCAGCAAATGGAGGGGCCGCAAATAGCAAAGTTATTTGCGGCGTTAAAAAAACGCAGCAAATAAACAGGCTATTTGAGGCGTTTTTTAAAAAAACGCCGCAAATAGGTATAATAAAAATTTTTTTTTTTTTTTTTTTTTTTTTTTTACAAAAAAAGGTATGCAAACAAATGATTTAAATATAATAACTCTCAAATAGAATGGCAATCTTACATTATTTTTATTCATACATCAAATAGAATAAAACACATACAAATACACAATACTCCCAAACTAATTACAATGGCACTAAAATACAAAATTAAAAAGTAACTCAAGTTTGATTCTAATCTCAAGCTTCTAAAACTTAAAGCCCATAGTATACTACGGCTACAGGACTCCTACGTTCAACAAACCAGCTCTTATGTCAACTCTCCAAATGTTCACCGCTCAAAATGATTTTCCTGTAGTGCAAGCTTCTAGACACGAAATGCCATCAATTACAAAGATGATTGATGAGAAATTACTAGGAAATGAAAATAACAAAAGGGGAAACTTCAATTACTTACAGCCAATAGTTCTTGTTTGCGTGGTGTTCGAAAATTTGATGAAGAATGAAGAAAGAATCGGGAACTTTGCTTAACTTGTAGCAGGAACTGAAGAAAACCACGTAATTGCACTGAAATCAGAAAATAACAATCAAAAACATTTCAGTTCTAAAATATAATCTCTGTTTATCCCCTCCACAAACTGCGTGAACTCTTAACAATTCTTGTAGTCGAGGCATTCTGGCTACAGGTTTATTGTTGAAGGCCTACCCAACTAAAATGGATTTCATGATGCTAACCAAACAAGGGAATTTGCCGTCTTCCCTATACAAAACAAATCAACTGAACATACAGTTAAAGAGTGTCATCTGCCAACAAATGACATGGGTGTATCTTCCTGTTTAAGGTTCAAATCAGGTGCCTAAATCTGTTTGAAGTCAGGGAAGTACAAGTGTACAACATGAGCTCAAGAGGCAAGATGGCAATCAAAAGTTCAAAGTAACAGATATTAAGAGCCTGTTTTACAATATTCTGGAACAAAAGTATTCAGGATAACAACTTTGTTGATTTTGACATGGATATTTTTATTTTACGTTGGATCATTTCAAAGCTTGATAGATAGATAACTTCATAAGCACAACCATGACTGATGGTATCAAATTAAGTACCTTCATGTGAGCAGCAGCCTTGTCAGTAAAAATGCCAGTGGACTCACCAACAAAATCGGCTACAGTCTGGCCCCATGGGATCTCCTCATGGTTCCTGTCATTAAAAAAGACAAACGCAACAAAAAGATACAAAATAATCATTTGTCTAAAATAACTAACACTTAATGTATCCATGAGAAGGATATATATTGAAGTCAGCCATTGAGGAAAGCATTTGGAACAGCATACTTTAACAGATTAAAATGAAAGACTATCTATGACTATAATAAGTAGTCTTATACTCAGCATACATCAACCGAAAGGCTAACAAAACACATGTTGGCTCATGAACAAACTTCAGAAGTAATGATAATTGATATCAAAATTATCCAATTAGAGCCTATCAGTACAAGTTGGCATAGCTGGTCGTATGATTTAGCACCATTACATGTCAATCGTCATCTTTGTATCATTGCATGTCAACCTCTCAATTGCACGGCTAATTAAATCATTCGAAATTTGAATCATCAGCTGGACGTCCACTACTGCTTTATCCATAAAAGGAATTATTAGCACAAGCTACATAACCAGCAATAAAGAACAAAGACATTAACTTTGTCCAGGTAACACTAGTCGCCAATTTGCTCATATTATGTTCAAATCAATGGGTTTCCTATATTTCATAAATTGTCACAAAAAAAATCAAATAAAAGCTATATAAATAGTACCCATAAGCATTGATGCATCAAAATTCTACCTTTAGAATGATCACCGCTGCAAGTCTGCAACTATATAACAAGCCATGACAAAGCGTAAACCTGTTAATTAACAAAATAAAAGTATTGCTTAGTAATCAATTAAGAGTATAGCTTAGTAATCAATAAAAGTATTCTTGCTAATCATCATAAATAAGGGGGACAAAAAGTGTGAAAGCAAGACAACCCTCCTTAATATTTGTTTCCTGAGTCAAGTTCAAGTCCGACTTGAGCGATAATACTCCAACCACAGCTAAATTATATTTGTAGAAAAAATTAGGGAATTTCAGGAATAATACTGACAGGTTTCAGCTCATAACTTTGTTGGGAGCTCGATCCAAAATGTGACTTGAGAGTTGAGACCCTACTTGAAACAACTCGATGCTAAAGTGAACAAACCCGGTCCAATCCAAACCACATAATGTACCTAAAGGTACCCGAACTATCAAGGACCCAACGTGAATAGTCTGTGTAGCACGTGCCTAATGTATGTCTTAATACTTCCGCTGGGCACTGGATGCTGACAAACAGATTCCAATGAATTGAACAACTACGCGCTCAACTGTTACAGGATGTTTGATTATGGATACATAGCTTGCCTGCCACTCACCAGTAAAAACATAATAAGGCGTATAGATTATAGTCTACCGCGTCACCACTAGGCAAATTCACTGATTGTTAGCACGATAAAAGGATAAATTATATATGTCCGTATCCAACCTAGCCTGCTTTTCTTTCATTTCATGACACATGCATTTATTTCGAAGATAAAAGTTTTATTTCCTTCTTAATTCCAGTGACATAAGGAGTCGGGATCAAATGTAATGGTCTGTGATGCTGAGTAAAGATAGCTCACCAGTTTCCATTGCTTGTTCAATGTTGAAGCATTTACAGTGTACAAGTAACCTGCCAGTTATGTGCACAAGTTAGAAGAATAACTTAGTAAGAACAAAATGGCTAAAATACAGTACTAATCAATCTACTTAGCAAGGCTGCTTAACTTGGTGAAAGATACCAATTGAATGTTTTAATAATCTAAAAACCCAAATGAATGTTTTAAAAATCCATTCATCAACGACAATCGTTTTTGAGCTAAAAACACTTGCTATAGGGTTAACTGGATAAAAAACAAGGCTAAACCCTAATTATACGAGAACTTTGATTCTATACAAAATCCCTGATTCAATTGGAAACCCTAATTCATAAACACATGTATTTTACTCGAATTTCGTGGCTGAAAATTACTCAACAATAATTAGCATAAAAATTAGGTATAATCTGAATTACATGACGATGATTCATTTTGAAATATAAATGATTATCAAAAGCAAGTAATTTGACTATGAGGGGAAGCACAACCATGACGTTCTTCCAGGGCGTGGTAGTAGTGGTTACAATAATGTGGCGGTTCCAGTTAGACCATCACCTATTCGGCTATTCCCAGTCACCCCAACTATTCAAGCAACATGAAGCCTTATAGTAACAAAACAGGAAAATTCTATACAAAATCCCTAATCTCTAATTCAATTAGAAAACAAAATTCAAAAACAAATCATTGTTGAAAAAGGACATGAACCCAGAAATACAAGAGTGAAACAAAAATTCATAGCCGTAAATGGTCTTATTCAGTCCAGTAGACCTGAAGATTGTCTAAAACTGCTCGACATATAACTATAATCTATGATAATTTACTGAATAAAAAACCCCCAATTCATTAATCATAAACCCTAACTAAGTTAAATGAAATTATTCAGTAAGAATGTATACCTAACATAAACATCGAGTTGTTGTGTGGCAGCTGCGACCATCGGCGGTGGGAAAACACTAGATCTGGTGGAGGCCGTGCGAGAGAAAAGGGTAGTATGAGTGGGAGTGGTGGTGTGCCGTTTGACACGAAGATATCGTGGACTCTGGATCGTGATAGAGAATCAAGGTGATGTCGGGATATACCTCGCCATGGCTTGGATTGACGGTGGCGGGAGGTGGGTGATGAGTGGTCTGTGAAAGTGTCTCAAGGGAGGAGGGGAGTGAGGATTGAGGAAAGGGAATGTGATGTGAGAGGGAATGACGGTGGGTAATCAGACTATAGACATGCGAAATTTTAATTTGAAGTAAACTTATTTGAGGCGTTTATTGGGCCATACGCAGCAAATAGCTTATTTGAGGCGTTAATTCTAAAAAACGCCTCAAATACTTTTCTATTTTCGTAAAAAAAAAAACTTGTTATTTCTTTTTGCTGCTGTTAGGCAAAAACGCCTCAAATAGAGAGCCGCAAATAAATAATTTTCTACTAGTGGTTAGTGGTAATTTAGGATAGAAAGTGGACCGGAAGGACCTTTCCATATCCGTCTCGCAGTAAATTATCTAAGTTGTTTACAGTTGAGTCACTGGGCTACTGTAGTAAACCGAAATCCCGACATGTCCCTTCTCTATTTGATAGTTTAATTCTACTTTTCTGCCTTAATTGCTCTTTCCTTATTTCTCTTGCCTTAAAGCTTTTAGTTTAGGAAATCAAATTACAAACCCCCCTCCCATTTGTGACCAAATAGACGGCCTCTTACAGTTATCTTGCCTCCCTAGGGAGATCGACCTGACTTCCCTATCTATATAGTTAGTTTAGTTAGTTATTTTTCATAGGTACACGACAACCCTGTCAAATTTTGGCGCCGTTGTCGGGGAGGCAATTGCCCTATCTGTCTTTGTTTCATTTATTTTATCCGTCTCAGGGAATTTTTATTCCTTGAGGCAGTTCTTATTCATTTTTCTTCAGTGTTGTGTATGCCCAGGTCACACAGGTTTGAGTTAGTTTCAGCTGATTCTGAGCTAGAGAGACTGTTCAGGCATAGACTCCGTCTGCAAAGAGAATCACGAAAGGAAAACTTGATTACTTTCGAACCAGAGCTTCAACATTTCCTTTTTACAGAAAATCCATCTTTTGAAGAAGATACTTCCAGTTCTGTAAGCCAGCCAGTAAAGATACCGAACATTGCTAGTCATTCGGAGCCTAAAGCATCATCAATTCCAAAGGGTTCCAATCTCCAGACTGAGGATGGGAATACATTTGACATCCATCCTTCCTATATCAATCTGGTGGAGAGGAATCTCTTTAGAGGTGTGGCAGGTGAAGACCCGAGGAAGCATATGGAGGTCTTTACAGACTACTGTTCCACTATCCCCGCCACAAAGGGGGTAACTCAAGACAAGATTAAGGAGGTGTTGTTTCCTTTTTCTTTGGTCGACTCGGCCAGGGAGTGGTTGGATCGATTTGGACCGCACGGCCGCGGGGTCCTGATCGGGAGACCCTTGCTCTTGCTTTTTATAAGAGATATTTCCCTCCGCAGTGCATTAATCAGCTGAGGGCCAAGATCACAAGTTTCAAACAGGCACCGGATGAAACTTTCTATGAAGCTTGGTGCCGTTTCAAGAGGTTGGTGAGGTCTATTCCTCACCATGGTTTTGATCCGTGGTTCCTGTCCAATAAGTTTTACAATGGGCTATACGATGATCACAGAGCCATACTTGATGCATCATCTAACGGAAGATTCCAGAATAACACCGATGATGATAAGGGATAGGCTCTTATTGAAGAGATGGCGACCCACTGTGCTGAGTATGGAAACCAGAGGGATGGTATTACAACAGTTCATGCAGTCGATAAGCAAGTTGTGGCTCAGCTGTAAGCCATGAATGTTAGGTTTGATAAGTTGGAGCTGCATTCTGCTGGGGAGCCTCAGACGGTCCATTTGCTTACTAGAGGGGAGACTGTCACATGTGAGAGGTGTGGGAGCAATGACGGTCACACTGCTGTTGGCTGTCTTACGGAGAAGGAACAGGTCCTTGCTTTTCAACAATACAGGCAAGGAGGGGGTTCCTACTATAACAACCAAGGGGCAATCCATCCCAATTTGAGGTGGACAAGTCAAAATGTACTCAATCCTACCCATCCTCCGCAGCAGCAGCAACCATATGTCCCTCCTCATAAGGCTCAACAAGGCTTTCAGAAGCCTCCTTCCTTTCCTGCACCTAATCAAGGTGCATCATCTTCTGTTGGAGTAAGTAAGCTAGGTGAGTTGAAGACGATGTTGCAGTCTTTGACAAAGCAGTGGCAGCTGAGTGATCAACAAAAAGATGCATCTATCAAGGCACTTGAAACTCAAGTTGCCCAGTTAGCCGCGAACCATTCCACAAGGAAACCGGGTTATTTACCGTCACAAGCTGATAAGAATCCACATGAGACGGTAAATTTAATTAATTTAAGGAGCGGTCGTTCATATGAGGGACCGGACATGTCGAAATCAGACCCGAGGAAGGTAATTACTGCTGATGAACAATGTTCTGTCGAAGAAAAGGAACTGACGACAAAGAAAGTACTCAATCGACTGATTACTGGGGGTCAATCGAGTGAAAGTGCTGAAGGAAGGACTCGATAGAGTAAAATTTCTACTCGATCGAGTGATTAGGAAAAAGATTCTATTCGATCGAATGAAATTTTTGGTCGATCGAGTGATTTTGTTGAAAAAACAGCACGATCGAATGGTATTTCTAGTCGATCGAGTAGTGTAGATAAAGAACAACTCGATCGAGAGCCTGCTAGTGCTGATCGAGTGAAATATCGCCTGAAAGACCTCGTTCAAGAGGAAAGAAGCGTTCGAAGGATTTAGAGCTTGATCCGGCTGACACGTTGGAAGAGAGGAACAAGGGACTCGAGATACCCATCACGGTGCCCTTCCCGAGGCGTTTGCAGAGTACTAAGGCTAATCAACAATTCGGCAAATTTGTCGAACTCCTAAAAACCTTGCAAGTCAGTGTGCCATTCGCCGAACTACTGACACAGGTACCCTCTTACCTTAAATTTATGAAAGAAATTTTATCGCGTAAGAGGCACATTAACGACCATAAGACGGTAGCTTTGACCGAGGTGGGGACGGCCCTAGTTCAGAATAAGTTACCTCCCAAACAGTCAGACCCGGGTAGTTTTTCGATTCCGTGTCATATTGATACCCATTTGATTGATAACGCGTTATGCGATCTTGGCGCTAGCGTGAGTGTCTTACATTGTCTCGGCTAAGAGACTTGGTTTGACCAAGTTTAATTGCACAAACATGACTCATTCGGATGGCCGACCGTAGCATATCACGGCCACTAGGTGTCATAGAAGACATACCTGTTAAGATCGGGAGGTTCTTTATTCCCGTTGACTTCGTTGTACTTGACATCCCCGAAGATGCCCATACCCCTATTATTTTAGGGAGGCCATTTTTATTCACTGCCCGTGCAGTAATAGACGTCGGGGGCAAGACATTGACTTTTCAGATTGAGGATGAAGAATTGATATTCCATCAGTCTAAGTTTGAAGGGCTCCCATGCAAGCTCAGCCTTGCAATGCCCTCTCTTCTATTGACCGTCCTATTGACACTCCAAACGAGAATTTGGAATATTGTGCTGCTGTTGTGACTCCTCCGCCTCAGGTTGAGAGCAAAAAGGAGGAAAGTTCGTCTGTTTTCTTGCTGCAGGTACAGATCAAAATAATGTAGGAGCTGTCAAAGGGTATTGTGCAATCAATGTCAGTCAAAGTGGGAGTGACGATGTCAAAGCCGGTGAGAAAGGAGTAAGGATAAGAAAAGTTCGCGCGTACGTGGACGTCAACTATTCTCCTCCTAATGATTCAAATGCAAGCTCGTGGAAATTGAAGAGGACGATTAATGTTGCTGAGATGACGTCCTCCAGTCAGAAGCCCTCCGAGGGGCTGCTGAATTGCTTCAAGAAGTGAGCGGGGAAATGCCCCGTGTATCAAATTGTATAAACAATTTTTAACTTTTCCGTTGAATTTTACTTATTGCTTCTAATTAGGAAAATTATAATTTAGACATTCTTTTTTTTTTAGCGTAGATTAGAGACTATAGACTGTTACTTTTCGTATTTGGTATTTTGGGATACTTTTGCAAATGTTTTTATGCAGGTTTGGGGAATTCTTACGCAAATTCAAGGGCTTACACGAGGAAAAGCGCTCGATCGAGTACTTTTTGTACTCGATCGAGTGGAATTTGTTCGATCGAAAGGTTTCCAGTTACTCGATCGACAAAAGCTGAAAAGGAGAGTTCTCGATCGAGTAACTTTTTACTCGATCGAGTAGATAAATGCAAGAAGTTCTCGATCGAGCAGTTCTAAACCACTCGATCGAGTGAAAGTGGAAATGACATGCAGGGAGGTGCTTGAATATTTTCCCTTTTCTTATATTTTTCACCCATTTAGCTCCACTTAAGCCAAAACTTGCCTTTCTGACCCATTAGCTACATCCCAAACTGAGCATGCCTAGTCAAGCTAGTTTAGTATGTCTTTTGTGGTATATTTTTCCGTTTGCAGTTTGGCCCGTATGTATATGATTGGAGTTGGTGAAAATAGAGGAAGGAGAAAAAGAAAAAAAGAATTGAAAAAAAAAAGAGGAACGAGAAAAAGAAGAAAAAAAATGAAAAAGAAAAAAAATGAAAAAGTGTGTGATTCACGTGAAATAGAAAGAGAAAAGAAAAAAAGAGTTGAAAAAAATATTGGATTTGTTTCAGTTGATTCATTTAGACGGTATTAAAAAAGGGAAGTTTGTGACCGTCTAACTCCTCCGTTCTTATTCCATATTTTTGAGGAGATTGTGTATGAGATTTGTGAGTTGTGTGCCAAATGAAGGGCACTTGTACTTTATTTTTCAGTCGGCTGAGAATTGAATGGTCTTATACTCTTATATGGTCCTGTTTAGGAACTAGCTTGACGCTTTTACCTCCACATTACCATAACTTGTTTTGCCTTTTCTCACCTGAACCTCACTATTCCCATATTATTTGTAAGCCCTCGGCTGTGACGGACATTAATGGTTGGAGTGTGTGCATTAGTACTTGAATCGTTTTTCACTTTTGTTGCATGCATGCTATGTAGGTCGAAGTTAGGTGAGTGACTGTTTCTCTTTTTCTCTTTCACATATATTATTCACCCTTTGCTTCATGAGAGAAGAGTGACCACGTGAGAGTCCGATTTTGTTGGTCTTGCAAGGTCGATAGGTCGGCTATATTTCCGAACAGCTTATAACTCGTTTGCGTATTGACTGCATAGCTATAACTCTTAATTTTTGTTGCATTAAATTGGTTCAAGTAAGCAAGTTAAGCTAGCTCTGAGTTTTCATTTCCGTTCCATTAGTTGCATTTTAGTTTACTCGAGGACGAGTAAATGTTCGGTTTGGAGAGATTTGATACGTGCCTTTTGTATAGTCTTTTAAGCCTATTTTAGCACGTATTTCTATGTACTTTAGTACTATTTATATTGCATTTTGCCCCCGAATTGGCTACTTTAGTTCGTTTTGTCCGTTTTGTAAAAATGAACGCGAAAGTAGTGGAATCGTACCATTTTCGTCCTTTTTGCATGCATTTTGAGGAGACGGGATTTTCCAGAATGAGACCTTGCATTGGGATTCATGAAGGAACGGTTTACGAGGCAGTCGGTCACGAGTTTGAGCTGATTTGAAGGAAGAATACTTGATCGAGCTGTTTTATCACTCGATTGAGTGGTTTCTATAGCTGAGAATGGTCGATCGAATAATATTTTACTCGATCAAGAAGTGCTGGAAATTGAGGTTGCTCGATCGAGTAACAATTCTACTCGATTGAGTAGATTATCTGGAGAAATGCTCGATCGAGTGGTTTCAGACTACTCGATCGAGTGATTTTAGCTGTCGTGGGCTTTAATTAGCCCGTGAACTTGTTTTAGTTATTGGACTTAGAAGTTTTTCTATTTAAACACACGTTAACTAGGTCATTAGCTATCTATTCTATTCTTTATCTAAGTTTTATCTATCATTCATTTTCCACAGAAAAGACTGCGTTACTTTTTCTTCTTCACTGTAACTTTTGCTTTCGGATTTTCTCGCTCGGATTTGTTTGTTCTTTACGCCGGATTTTTGCGATTGTAATCTCTTTCTCCCTTTTTAATATTAATATCTCTTTCATTTGCTTTAATTGTTTGTTTTGCTTCATTTAATTCTCTGCCATATTTACCTTTTATGCATTTTTATTATTGTCTCATCATGTTTAATATTAGTTTGTTCATCGTTATTAGTTCTGATAATATTAATAGCATGAGTAGCTAATCTGTTTCATGTTAGGATTAGGGAATCTACGGTAGAAATGTGACGATGTAGTGAATAGGTTAGATAAATTAATTGTGAGACTCTGTCCCCATAGCAATATAACTGTATTTACTGACTTAGTTGAGTGCACGCTTCTGAGTCACCCTTTTAATCTGGTGAAATTTATTCCTGGATCGGAAGATTGGATTAAATAGACCTGCTATGAACAGTAGACTACCCTGACGAGGACGGAAGTTAAGTTAGTGGTAATTTAGGATATAAAGTGGAGCGGAAGGACCTTTCCATATCCGTCTCGCAGTAATTTATCTAAGTTATTTACAGTTGAGTCACTGGACTACCGTAGTGAACCGAAATCCTGACATGTCCCTTCTCTATTTGATAGTTTAATTCTACTTTTCTGCCTTAATTGCTCTTTCCTTATTTCTCTTCCCTTAAAG
Source organism: Silene latifolia (assembly GCF_048544455.1). Taxonomy (NCBI): domain Eukaryota; kingdom Viridiplantae; phylum Streptophyta; class Magnoliopsida; order Caryophyllales; family Caryophyllaceae; genus Silene; species Silene latifolia. Next base: position 58,520,629 of record NC_133535.1, on the reverse strand, counting down.
CTTTTAGTTTAGGAAATCAAATTACAAACCCCCCCATTTGTGACCAAATAGACGGACTCTTACAGATATCTTGCCTCCCTGAGGAGATCAACCTGACATCTCTAGCTATATAGTTAGTTTAGTTAGTTATTTTTGATAGGTACACGACAGCCCTGTCAAATGACGTGACTTATCAGGCTAAGCCTATGAGAAGGCTTTGGTTAGTAAGTCTTAGCAACACTTTGCACTTTGCTAACCTTACTATATACTATTTCTCATTCTTGTGAATAATCTTGTATTATAAGAACCTTTTTGAGTACGTGTCTAGATCCAATCTGGACATAGGCTCTCTGGCCTTTTAATAACTCCCACTGTCCTCACAGTGTGTAGGGATAGGACCTTCGGTTATTGGAACGAACTACCATAGTTCCTCTAATTCATGAAACCGAATCCTAATATCATCCCTTCCTTCTTGCATATCTCATTATTGCAAGTGTACTTAATTTCCGTTGTGTATATCTCATTGTTCAACTGCCTAGGATGTTCCTAGCAGATATCCTCCTTAAATAATATAGCCAAGATGGTTCTCTAACCATCCGTATGTATGGTTATTGTGTAACTCCTTGCACATAAATCCATCTCATTTCTAAATGCTTAGCTTCATATCTTTAGTACTTCCTGAGTATTAACTAATGAACTATGTGGCTAGATAGAGACTTCTCTCAAAGATTCAATTTGTAACTTCTCTGTTGGAATATGTATCCTCTGACAATAATGCGATCATAACTGTTGATCATGATGATCACATGTTTAAATCTCATTTTAAGAATACATGAATTTTTGAGAGAAGTCTCTATCTAGCCACATAGTTCATTTTAAGAATATATGAATTTTTTGGAATATATTTTACAGTCAACTGGTCCACACATATCGGTCATACCTAAAGGGTGACACTCTTAATTGATTATTTAATTGATCGTATGACGATACGGGTTAATTAAATTGCTTAAAATTGACGGACGATTTTGTGATTATTGTTGACGTGTCTTATTGTAATTCGATTAAATGAGATACGGTTTAAGTAATCAAATTGTTTTATTACTTAGATAAAATTATTGTTTACGAAACAATTAAAGCTGAATGAATAATTTATTATAAATACAAGACGTTGTGATTTATAATTGATAAACCGTTTTGGTACAAGTAATTATGAATTACTAAGTCGATTTTGTACACGACGTATTTTTATTAATACGTTGATTTTTAACACGTTAAAAATACATTACAATTTCACATGACTTGTAACATGTGACAATTGACAAATGACAAATATAAAATGGACCTCCCATTTTATAAGTGCCGAAAAAAAGGAAGGGGTATTATGTTTAAATTGTGTTAATTGTTTGAGTGGAAAACAAAATGATTGCACACTTATTTGTAGACTTGTAAGTCTAGTTTTTCTTGAGAAGAAAAACAAGCCCATGCATTGGGCACCATTACCCTCTCCCAACCGGTTTTTAGAGGAGCATCATTAGGGGTTTTTCCTCTTGATTATTCATTATCTTTCACAACATAATTTCTAAGGTTAAGAAATTATTTTTCTCTCTACACACCAAAAACTCATAGAAATTTTAGAGAAAAATTTACTCCTATTTCTTTCCTCTCTTGACCGAAATCAAGAGACCAAAAATCAATATTTTGTGTCATTTTAGTAAGATTAATATTGTTCTAGATCTAATAATATTAGTCTTTTAAGAGGTCACATTGGGTATTCACTTTTGGGAGGGATTCTATTTTGGATCCTTTTGTTCATCCATTGTTAGGAGAGCTCAAGAACAAGTGAGAAGGTGAACTCATTTGTGCCCATAAAACCGAAATCACATAGTAAGGAAAACGATTTCTTCTCTTATCTTGTTTTGTTTGCATGCATAAGATCTAGTTTTAATTTTATGACTAAATTAAAATGTAACATATATGAATATGTGGAATAATGAGATATAGATTTCTAACAAGCGGTATCATGAGCCTTAGAGTTTTTGCATGCAAATCGGTTATAGTTTTTCCGAATTATACGATTAACAAATAAAACTTATAAATTTGTGTTTATTATGATATATCACGAAATTAATTATGCATGTTAAATTTTCTGATCCTAAAATGTATTTAGGATATTTTGGTTAATTTTTGGATTTTTATTGTTCATTTTATTTAATAATGACATTAAAATGTGATTTTATGATAAAAATGTCATTTTCGGACTAAAATTAGCTAAACTTCGAATTTTCCAGTGGTTTTTGGATATGATTTCATATATAGTATTGTTAGATGACCTGTAAATTTTCAGAATTTTTGGAGTTTGTATACTCGAAATATGGATTTTTCATGATAAAAATCGAATTTAAATGAAAATTGGGTTAATATGAGATAAATTTCGAATCTGGTCATAGACATTTAGTATGTTGTCACATGCAATTTTACAAGATGTGTGTAAAATAATTGGCTATAATGAAGTCTTTATGCATGATTTATGAATTTTTGATGAAAAATAGCATAAATAGTGACTTTAATTAGTAAATTGCTAAAACATACTTCATGACTAAGGAAAAACGTCACATGTTTCATTTTATTATCTTTTTCAGATCTAAAACTGAAAAGTTGATGAATATAATTTTTCTCATGTTTTTATGATTATAATTGATAAATCCGATAATCCGCAACATAGTTTTTCCGATAATTTTTCGAAATTTTAACCTAAGTTTTTGAACATTATGAGTGTCATGGTCTTTTTTCCAGAATGTTCATGAGTTTAAATTTCAAATTTTGAATTTATTTGAAATTTTTGTGATTTATTTGAAGTTTATAGCATTTTATTGTAATTTTGAGTCCATTAATGAACAATTTTAATAAATGTAAGTTAATTATAGTCAAAAAGTTAGTGGAGACTAATTTTGAGTCCTAAGTTGGTTAGGGTAACTAACTTGTGCATAAATATGATTTTATGTAATTTATTGTGATTTTAAAAGGTTGAATCACGCAAATCCGTAAAAACCGTTTAATATACGATATTGGCTCCTAGCAGGCGATTTAGCATAAAATTGGGCATTTTTATACATATTATTATAATGCTGCATTTTATTTATGATTGTCATAATTTTATTTTATGTAATTTTTGAATTATGTAATTTTACTTAGTATGGCCTTAGTTTTTAATTAGTATTACCCGAAATGTATGGGAATATCGATTCGGTTGTAATTTATTGTGATCTCGTATCACCGTTTTGTAATTTAATAGATGATTTTATTTTAATTACAAATGTATAATAGGAAATTATGTAATTTGTTATGTAATTTATTTATTTCGGAGTTCCTTGAAGACGGTGTCACTCAAGAAGGCGATACATAAAGACGGAGTTACCTCGAGATGCGTGCTAAAACCGAAGTTCAAGGGACCAATGGAGTTGGTTTCCGAATATGTAATAGTTAATTAGATTTTCTATTTTAGGAAAGCCATACTAGGATTAAATTTATGCTTTGCATTTTATTTATATGTTGCATGCATCGCTAAATCGCCATAACTAAAACATGCATTTTCATTTTAATCGAGTTTATCGACCGTGTCAATTATAATTATCATAGTTCACCGCTTTAGTTCACTTAAAACGTGATAGATAATAAATTGACATGACCTCTCGCTAAAAATAAACAATTGAGATATAGCCTTACCAAAAAGTAGAAACCATAAAAACTTATTTCGCGAGGGAGTGCACTCGGCCATCTCGGGGTACAAACCTTGTTACGTAGGGGAAGTGGGTGACAAATGTCTATCCACCGAATTCGTGTTGATGAGGGTTTCATCGGCTATCCCGTGCCCAAGTTGATGTGAATTTGGATCATGGACACATTTATTTGAAATTTGGATTGACCTCAACGGAAGTATTCGTGACCGTAATCGTATGTGTTCCGGGCTATAGATAAATATTAGAGTAATTTTATCGACCGAGAATTCTAAAAGTAGAATCGATTAAAGAGTTAGTCCACCGAGTTATATTGATAAGGGTTTCATCGGCTATCCCGTGCCCAAGTTAATATGAATTTGGATCTCGGAATCATTTATAATAGTTGGGTAGAGGTCGTTATGTAAATGCTTTGCTTGTTATTATATTTACAAGTATTATTAAAACGATAAATGTTAAGTTTTTCACTATTCCGTTATCATATTGTTCTATTTCTTTACCACAATTCATATACGATATCATTTCGTTTTTTGATTCAAATCTCCATTAAAACATCGTAACTAAAGACAAATATGAATTTGCTTCTAAAAACCTCAAATGAACCATTGCTAAGGATTTCTTGTAAAGAGTATAGATTAAAGTTATTCATTATCAAACAGGTTTTTGATTCTTGACTAAACACATCTACTTACAATGGATTGTTTTTCATATACTTGATTGAATTAAGTACCTTGAAGCGATAAATTGTTTTGGTAATTAGATTTGTCAGAATTCGTAATTGACCAAAATAACGCAACCACTTCAATGAAAGTTTTAAGACTAAAACGATTGAATTGAAGAGTAGTCTTCATAAGATTCAACTTTGCTTCTCTAAGTAAAGATTCTTTGAAATAAGTGGGAGCATTCTCTTAAACCGTTAAGAAAAGGACGAGGTTCAAGAAGTAAAGATTATAATGGAATTAATACAAGGTAATGTTAAAAGTAACGTTATTGAGAATAACAATACTAAACCTATCAATCCCGACCGATAAAGTTTCCATTGTCTTAATTGTTAGACGCTGGAAAGGAAACTACCCCAAGTTATTGAAGAATCAACAAATTTGGTGTGGGACATCTAATGGGATCTTCTTCTTTAAATGATTATTTGATTGACATAAATTTTGCTAGTAGCATTTCGTCAATATTAGAAACCGATGGTGGTTTTCTGTTGGAATATGTGTCCTCCGACAATAATGCGATCACAACTGTTGATCTTGATGATCACATGTTTAAATCTCATTTTAAAGAATACAATTGGGAAGTAATATTTTTCGTCAATTGGTCCACAATCGGTAATGATTGGCTGACTAGAGTTTGACATTACTGTCGTGAGACGGTGGTGACCAGTTGATCCCCTTAGGTCATACCTAAAGGGTAACACTCTTAATTGATCATTTAATTGATCGTATGACGATACGGGTCAATTAAATTACTTAAAATTGACGGACGATTTTGGAAGTTATATTTACGTGTCTTATTGAAATTTGATTAAATAAGATACGGTCTAAGTAATCGAATTGTTTTGTTACTTAGATGAAATTATTGTTTAAGGAAACAATTGTATTCGAATGAATAAATTATTATAAATACAAGATGTTGTGATTTATAATTGGTAAATTATTTTGGTATAAGTAATTATGAATTACTAAGTCGATTTTGTATATGACGTATTTTATTAATGCGTTGATTTTTAATATGTTAAAAATACATAACAATTTTATGTGACATAAGACATGTGACAAATTGACAATTTGACAAAGATAAAATGGAATCCATTTTATCTATTATAACCGAAATAAAGGGAGGATTAGGAAAAATATTAGGTTAATTATGTTAGTGGTAAACATAATCATGTTTGCCTAATACTAGCCATGCATGCCTACTTGTTCTTGTGAAGGCCGCCTTGTGCATGCATGCATTGGCTCCTTCCTTTCCCCCTTCCAGCCGGTTTTGAGAAGACAAATACCTTGGTTTTTTCTTCTTATTTTTACCTAATATACACTATGATATTCATTCATCTAAAATTAGAGTTTTAGAAAGATAAAATCTTCCTCCTCCTCAGAGTGACCAAATAATATTTTTGGGTCAATATTTATACAAAAAATTGTATTATTCTAGTAATAATAATATTAATTTTATTAAGTTGTTATCTTGGGTATAAAACCTTGGGAGGGATTCTCTTCTTGAATCCTTGTTCATCCAATTAAGGAAAGCTCAAGAACAAGAGAGTAGGAGAACTCTCTTATGCCCTTTGATCCGAAAATATCAATGTAAGATGATGATTTATTCTTTAATTATATTTTGTTTGCATGCATAAGATCACCTTTTAATTTTATGACTAAATTAAAATTATAACATATATGAATATTTTGAGTAAAGAGATCTATATTTCTAACAAGCGGTATCAAGAGCCTTGGTTGTTTGCATGCAAATCGGTTATAGTTTTTCCGAGTTATACGATTAACATATAAAACTTGTAAATTTGTGTTATTATGATATATCACGAAATAAAATTATTCATGTTAAAGTTTCTGGTCCTAAAATATTTTTAGGATATTTTGGTTAATTTATGGATTTTTATTGTTCATCTTATATAATAATGGCATTAAAAATATGATTTTATGATTAAAATGTCATTTTTGGACTAAAATTAGCTAAACTTTTAATTTTTCAGTGATTTTTGGATATGTTATCACATGTTTTATTTTTAGATGACTTGTAAATTTTCATAATTTTTGGAGTTCTTATGCTCGAAATATGGATTTTTCATGATAAAAATCGGATTTAGAAGAAAAATAGGTTAATATGAGATAAATTTCGAATCTGGTCATATAAATTTAGTATGTTGTCACATGTAGTTTTACAAGATGTATGTAAAATAATAGGCTATATTGAAGTCTTTATGCATGATTTATGAATTTTTGATAAAAAATAGCATAAATAGTGACTTAATTAGTGAATAATTGCTAAAACATACTCCATGACTAAGGAAAAATGTCATATGTTGCATTTTATTATCTTTTTCAGATCTAAAATTGAAAAGTTGATGAATATAATTTTTCTCATGTTTTTATGATTATTATTGATAAATCCGATAAACCGCAACATAGTTTTTCCGATAATTTTACGAAATTTTAACCTAAGTTTTTGAACATTATGAGGGTCATGGTATTTTTCCTAGAATGTTCATAAGTTTAAATTTCAAATTTTGAATTTATTTGGAATTTTTGTGATTTATTTGAAGTTTATAGCTTTTTATTGTATTTTTAGGTCCATTAATGAACAATTTTAAGAAATATGAGTTAATTATAGCAAATAGTTAGTGGAGACTAATTTTGAGTCCTAAGAGGTTAGGGTAATTAACTTGTGCATAAATATGAATTTATGTAATTTTTGTGATTATAAAACGTTGAATCACGCAAATCCGTAAAAACCGTGTAATATACGATATTGGCTCCTTAAAGGCGATTTAGCATAAAATGTGGCATGTTCATACATATTATAATACTGCATTTTATTTATGATTGTCATAATTTTATTTATATAATTTTTGAATTATGTATTTTTTACTTAGTATGGCCTTAGTTTTAATTGGTATTACCCGAAATGTATGGGAATATCGATTCGGTTGTAATTTATTGTGATCTCGTATCACCGTTTTGTAATTTAATATATTTATTTTATTTTAATTACAAATGTATAATAGGAAATTATGTAATTTGTTATGTAATTTATTTATTCCGGAGTTCCTTGAAGACGGCGTCTCTCAAGGAAGACGATTCATAAAGACGGTGTTACCTCGAGATGCGTGCCATAACCGAAGTTCAAGGGACCAATGGAGTTGGTTTCTGAATATGTAATAGTTAATTAGATTTTCTATTTTAGGAAGGCCATACTAGGATTTATTTTTATGCTTTGCATTTTATTTATATGTTGCATGCATCGCTAAATCGCCATAACTAAAACATGCATTATCTTTTAATCGAGTTTATCGACCGTGTCAATTACAATTATCGTAGTTCACCGCTTTAGTTCACTTAAAACGTGATAGATAATAAATTGACATGACCTCGCGCTAAAATAAACAATTGAGACTTGGCCTTACCAAAAATTAGAAACCCATGAAGTACCAGTTTCGCAAGGGAGTTGAGCCGGCTTTACCGTAAGACAAACCTTGTTACGTTGGTGAAGTGGGGTGATAAATGTCTACCCACCGAATTTATAAAGATGAGGGTTGTTTTCGGCTTTATCGATGCCCAAGTTGATGTAAGTTTGGATCATGGACACATTTATTCGAAATTTGGGTTGAACTCAACGAAAGTATTCTCGACGGTTGCCGGATATGTTTTGGGCTAAAGATAAATTTTAATGTAAATTTATCGACCAAGAGTTCTAAAAGTAGAATCGATTAAAGAGTTAATCCACCGAGTTATATTGATGAAGGTTTGTTTTCGGATTTACCGATGCCTAAGTTAATATGAATTTGGGTCTTATAATAGTTGGGTAGAGGTCACTATATAAATGTTCATATCTTGTTAATTTATTTACAAGTATGATATTAAAAAGACAAATGTTAATATTTCCTTTTTCCTCCATACTTATAGTTCATAACAATGAATCCATCAAACGCTACCGCACCGATAACTTTTGAGTCATACCACAATGTTTTTGACGACGTTTGCTCCAACAATGATTTCGACACTACTAGAGAACTTCATTTTGGGATAGGATCGGATGGAAACCTTAACTTCATCACTTCTAGTAGACCACCTACTAGTACTAGATCTCGTGTGAGCCCGTCTCAGGAAGACCGCCTCATACAATCTATAGGATCTTTGTCTCTGGAAGATAAAGATGCCAAAACTAGTGGGAGCTCAAGCAATCAAGTTCTTGCTTCAAAGGGCAAAAAGTTCAAGAAGAAGGGAAAGAAAGTCAAAAACTTCAAGCAAGTTGATGATGAGTGCCATTATTGCTATGGCATGGGACATTGGCTTAGGAATTGTCCCGTATATTTGCGAAATATAAGGGAAGGAATCATCGTTCCAAAAGGTAAAATTCCTAAGGAAATTTATGTTATTGATATAAATTATACTTCCACTACGACATGGGTACTGGATACCGGTTGTGGTTCTCACCTTTGTAATCATTTACAGGGTTTAAGAGACGTGAAGAGGCTTAGCAAAGGAGATGTGGATCTACGCCTTGGAAATGGAGCTCGAGTAGCAGCCGAATCCAAAGGAACTTATGTATTAGCTTTGCCTAATGGATTTGAGTTGTATTTACATAATTGTTTTTATGTGCCTACACTCTCTAAAAACATTATTTCTATCGCTATGCTAGACATGGATGGACTTTGTTTTGTCATTAAGAACAATTGTTGTACTATTTCAAGGAATGATTTGGTTATAGGCCAAGCTTCTTCCATCAATGGCATTTACATTTTAGAAACCTCAAATCCAACTAATGATATCTATAACATTCAATCAAAGAAACTCAAATCAAGTGACCCAAATGAATCGTTCATTTGGCATTGTCGATTAGGTCAGATAAACGAGAATCGCATCAAAAGATTAATTTCGACTAATGTGATTACACCATTTGATTTTCAATCATATGGTACATGCGAATATTGCCTACTTGGCAAAATGACTCGTAATCCTTTTAGTGGTAAAGGGACACGAGCTAGGGAACTATTAGGACTCATACATACCGATGTGTGTGGACCAATGAGTATCACCGCTCGTGGAAATTATGACTACTTCATAACCTTCACCGATGACTTGAGTAGATATGGGTATATCTATTTGATGAAGCATAAAAGTGAAGCATTTGAGAAATTCAAAGAATTTCAAAACGAAGTAGAGAACCAATTGAACAAAAGGATTAAGGCACTATGATCCGATCGTGGTGGGGAATATCTTAGTCTTGAGTTCGATTCACACTTGAAAGGTCGTGGTTTTATATCACAACTTACTCCACCCGGAACACCACAACTCAATGGTGTTGCCGAAAGGAGAAATCGAACCCTACTTGATATGGTTCGATCCATGATGAGTCAAACCGAGCTACCAAACTCGTTTTGGGGATTTGCGATTCAAACCGCAATAAGATCTTTGAACAATTCTCCCACTAAAGCCACTGAGAAAACTCCATTTGAGATATGGAAAGGAAAAGTTCCTAATCTATCCTACATGAAAATTTGGGGTTGTAATGCTTATGTCAAAACCAGAAATGACAATAAGCTAGCCCCAAGATCCGAAAAATGCACCTTTGTAGGCTATTCTAATACCCGAGGTTATTACTTCTATAAACCTCAAGAAAACAAAGTGTTTATGTCTTCTGAGGCTGTCTTCTTAGAAAGAGATTTTATTTCTAAGAGACAGAGTGGGAGAAATTTTGAACTTGATGAAGTTCAAGAGCCACAAACCGAAATAGAGACGCAAGAAGATGTTGCTTCGTCGTCTAACACGGTTGTCTCTCCTCCACTTAGAAGAACAAGTCGTGTTATACGCCATCCCGATCGATATGTGGGACTTATCGAAGAAGATGGAACACTCGATGTGTTGCTTTTAGAAAGTGACGAACCCGCCACCTACAAGGCCGCAATCTCTAGTCCAAATTCCTCCTTATGGCTTGAAGCCATGAAGTCCGAAATGGATTCTATGCTTGAAAACCAAGTTTGGGACTTGGTAGATTTGCCTAAAGGGGCAAGACCTCTTCAATGCAAATGGATATTCAAAGTCAATAATGGCATAGAGGGACATGATGATGTCTACAAAGCTAGGCTAGTGGCAAAAGGATTTACCCAAGTCCAAGGTCTCCATTATGATGAGACCTTCACCCCCGTAGCCATGCTAAGATCCATACGGATTTTGTTAGCGATTGCCGCATTTCATGATTATGAAATATGGCAAATGGATGTCAAAACCGCTTTTCAAAATGGGCATTTAGAAGAGAAGGTGTACATGATACAACCCGAAGGTTTTGTTGATTCTAAAAATCCTAACAAAGTGTGAAAACTTAAGAGATCCATTTATGGTCTTAGGCAAGCATCTAGAAGTTGGAATCATCGGTTCAATCATGTTATAAAGGAGAATGGTTTCACTCGAAGTGTTGAGGAACCATGTTTATACATGAAATTTAGTGGGAGCAATGTTGTGTTCCTAATCTTGTATGTCGATGACATACTACTCATTGGAAATGATATTCCAATGTTGTCTTCTGTTAAGAAGTGGTTAGGTAACCACTTCCAAATGAAGGATTTAGGAGAGGCACAACGCATATTAGGTATCCGGATCCATAGAGATAGATCCAAGAGGATATTGGCACTAAGTCAAGAATCTTATGTTGATAAGATTCTTCGACGGTTCAGCATGGACAAATCAAAAAGGGGTTTGGTACCTATGGTAACTGGGACTATATTGAGCAAGACTCAATCTCCCTCCGAACCCCAAGATGTTGAACGCATGAAGACGATCCCTTATGCTTCCGCTGTTGGATCAATCATGTATGCCATGATATGCACACGTCCTGATGTCTCGTATGCCTTGAGTATGACGAGTAGATATCAAGGAAATCCAGGGGAGAGTCACTAGATAGCCGTCAAGAACATCCTTAAGTACTTGAGAAGAACTAAGGATTTTATCTTAGTGTTTGGAGGAGACAATGAGCTATGTGTTAATGGATACACGGACTCGAGTTTTCAAACGGATAGAGATGACATGAAATCACAAGCTGGTTTCGTTTTCATGCTCAATGGTGGTGCCGTTAGCTGGAGAAGCTTCAAGGAAGTCAGAATCCGGGATTCAACAACGGAGGTGAGTACATTGCAAAGCATCGAAGCTCGCCAAGGAAGCTGTGTGGATCAGGCAATTCACGGAAGGTCTAAGAGTAGTACCTACCGCCAATGATCCCATCACTCTCTATTGTGATAATAGTGGGACGATCTTCCAAGCTAAGGAGCCAAAGTCTAGTAATAGATCTAGACATGTACTTAGAAAATATCATGTAATAAGAGATTTCATTGAAAGAAAGGAAATTGCGATTTGTAAGGTTGGGACGGATGATGACATAGCCGATCCGCTCACCAAGACTTTATCGCAAGCCAAGCATGATGGACATGTTGCGTCCATGGGACTTAAACGTGTACCAAGTTTATGTTAGATTTTGAAATGAAATAAAAGTGTTGTTTTTGTTCATGTTCATAATCGAATTTGTCTTTTATCTTTTTCTTTAAACATTGTTACATCCAAACGGGTTGTGGAGACAATTGAACCCCGTTAAAAGTGAACACGGATTAGCATTGTATTCGCCTATAGTTACTTACATGAGGTGACGTCTCGAAGTGACTAGAATGTGATGCGATTGATGGCAAGTTCAAGTGCCATAGATTCATGTGAGATGACTAGTCGATCACATAGGCAGACTGTTAGGAACATTTTGTCGGGCCTTATGACCGCTTATTGAGTTCTGGCAAATTTATATAGCCTGGTCGTGGCGAGAGCTGCTATAGTATTCTCATGAGTTGATTCTTTTTACTAAAGACTATTCGCCTAAGATGGCACAAGTTTCAGATTAACTTTGATTTGTGTTACTACGACCTTCGTAAATTGGGTCAAATGGGCATATTTTGGGTTATGATGGTTGTGGCTAGTCGAAGGGAATGAGTGCGATAGGAATTGTCCGCCCCTAGTCAGGGTTATAATAATATCTCAGGGCCACTCGAGGAGTAATTAACTGGAAATGTGTGGCCACGCTCGGAATGTATCCATGGTGGATAAATCCGGTCAATCAGTTATTCTCCAGATCGACGAAACCACTCTCAATATGATCACTTGCAAGTACGACCTGAAAGACATCTTGCATTGAGTGGGAGATAGTAATAGGAGAAGAGAATTGGTGACGCACACTTGTCGAGGACAAGTGGGAGATTGTTGGAATATGTGTCCTTCGACAATAATGCGATCACAACTGTTGATCATGATGATCACATGTTAAATCTCATTTTAAAGAATACAATTGGGAAGTAATATTTTACTGTCAACTGATCCACATATATCGGTAATGATTGGCCGACTAGAGTTTGACATTACTGTCATGAGACGGTGGTGACCAGTTGATCCCCTTAGGTCATACCTAAAGGGTAACACTCTTAATTGATCATTTAATTGATCGTATGACGATACGGGTCAATTAACTTACTTAAAATTGACGGACGATTTTGGAAGTTATATTTACGTGTCTTATTGAAATTTGATTAAATAAGATACGGTCTAAGTAATCGAATTGTTTTGTTACTTAGATGAAATTATTGTTTAAGGAAACAATTGCATTCGAATGAATAAATTATTATAAATACAAGATGTTGTGATTTATAATTGGTAAATTATTTTGGTATAAGTAATTATGAATTACTAAGTCGATTTTGTATATGACGTATTTTATTAATGCGTTGATTTTTAATATGTTAAAAATACATAACAATTTTATGTGACATAAGACATGTGACAAATTGACAAATTGACAAAGATAAAATGGAATCCATTTTATCTATTATAACCGAAATAATGGGAGGATTAGGAAAAATATTAGGTTAACTATGTTAGTGGTAAACATAATCATGTTTGCCTAATACTAGCCATGCATGCCTACTTGTTCTTGTGAAGGCAACCTTGTGCATGCATTGGCTCCTTCCTTTCCCCCTTCCACCCGGTTTTGAGAAGACAAATACCTTGGTTTTTTCTTCTTATTTTTACCTAATATACACTATGATATTCACTGGTGTATTATGCAATTCATTCATCTAAAATTGGAGTTTTAGAAAGATAAAATCTTCCTCCTCCTCCCTCTCTCTTAACCGAAACATAGAGAGACCAAATAATATTTTTGGGTCAATTTTTATACAAAAATTAGTATTATTCTAGTAATAATAATATTAATTTTATTAAGTTGTTATATTGGGTATAAAACCTTGGGAGGGATTCTCTTCTTGAATCCTTGTTCATCCAATTAAGGAAAGCTCAAGAACAAGATAGTAGGAGAACTCTCTTGTGCCCTTTGATCCGAAAATATCAATGTAAGATGATGATTTCTTCTTTAATTATATTTTGTTTGCATGCATAAGATCACCTTTTAATTTTATGACTAAATTAAAATTATAACATATATGAATATGTTGAGTAAAGAGATCTAGATTTCTAACATTTTCATCATTGTATGCGATACATAGAATGATTAGAATATGACGATTAGCAACAATAATGTTGAGAGATAGAGTCATTATGTACTCAATCTAGTTTTTGGGTTTAGAGTTGTACTTAATTGTGACTATTAAGTGAATAAACTCTAAATAAGAATATAAACTTGTTAAGATACAAAAAGAGGTTTCACTTTTGTGACCCTATACACCATGATTTGATGTATGGCTAGCCCATTATCAAGGTAAATATATTCTAAACCAAACTAGAATGATATATCATGTAGATGATGCAAGACTCAAATTGGTATCCCAAGATTAAACCTTAAATTCTGGAATGATGAACACAAAGAGATATCGAGTACTCTTAGAACTATTAGATTGTTAATCTTATGGTATATGTGTATCTTGTATTCAAAGCAAGATGTCTCGTGCCTTTTTGGTTGAAAAGGAGATCGAGAATGAAAATCATTGATACAGAATAGGTTGATCATTTACTTTACCAACGATTTAAGTTGACCCAAATGTGTTCACTTAATAAGGTAAATAGAGAAATCTTTGAAGAAGTTCAAAAAGTTCAAGGAATCACGATTTAATCGCGATGGGATTATCAAAGTAAAGACTTTGATATAAGCCAAAAGAAATGTGATATAGTATCACAAGTTAATCTCTCTTAATACACATTATGGAATAATGTGTGGTTGGATAAGAAATCAAACGCTATTCGATATGGTTTGGACCTTAATCAAGTTACCTTGAGTTACTTGATCTAATTTTGGGGATTTTATCATTTTGTCTAAATTATTTTTCCGCTAAATCTAAAACAAGACATATGAGATATGAAATGGTAGGGTACCATGTTTGTAAGTTTTTCAAAAGAAACAAATGCTCATTATTCCTTATTATAATCACGAGTACAACGGGTTTGTGGCTCGTGAAGCTGTCTTTCTAGAATACATGTTTATTTCTAGAAGACAGAGTGGGAGAAATTATTCAAGAGCCACAAAGAATGTTATGTCGCAAGAAACTGGTCTTTCTTGGCTACATGAGACATTTTGTGCAAGACATTGTTTCTTCAAAACCTAGGAGGTTAAAGTCATCACTTGTTGAAGGTGATGAATTAGTGTTACTTTTACAAAGTAAAAAGCTTGCAACTTACAAAGAAATTGTTTGATTCAAGTTACTTCTAAAAAGTAATGATCATATGACTTAAATAAGAGTTTTTAAGTCACAACTCAATACAAGGCTTAGAACCATGAAAATCCGAAATAAAAGGCTTGATTGGATGCAAAGGATTTTGCACTAGTTGAAATGCTTAAGTCTATTTGGATCTTCTTAGGGATCGTGTTTCATTATGATGATATACATTTAGCAAGTGAGTCTAAAACCCACTTCTTCAATTAGAAGGAATGTATTCAATACATGCCTTGGTTTTTTGTACATTCTTGCAATCCTAAGATAAATGTGAAACTTAAGAGAGGGTCTTAAGTAGGACATCAATGAGTTGGAATCAAAGTTTTGATCATGTTATAAAACTTTTCTCGATAGGTCGAGAAGTTGTGTTTATACATGAAGTTTAGTGGGAGTTACGAAAATCTTATTAGTCTTATATGTGGATGACATATTGATCATTGGGAATGATTTAAGACTTATAGAGTATTATAATACATCTTTAATATATCGATTTATGAAGATAAATTCTCATGATATTAGCGTCAATAAGAAGTCTTATGTTGATAAGATTCATGGCTAGTTCGATCAAGTTGAACATATTTGATTGATTCCATTTGCTTCCGCTGCCGGATCAATTAAATGAGTAATGATGTATAATACTTCATATACTTTGAGTATGATGAATTGTTTCAAATCGAATTTAAGTAATAGTTACCAAGTAAGCCATAAAGATTACTGATATGTGCTTGCAGAAGCGTTAAGGATGTAATGCAAAGTGTTTTTGATGCAATTTTGTGTAAGGGTATTACACAAATGACAATTGAGATTGCGCATGGTTTCCGACAAAACAATAATCAAAACACATAAGGATGGTTAAGATACCATTGTGGCTATGTCATTTAAGAAATAGATTTTCTAGAATCGTTCTAGGCAATAAAGAACAATGAGAAATGTTTACAACGAAAATTGAGTACACTTGCAATCATGAGATGTGCAAGCAGGATGAGTCCCGTACACTGTGAAAACAGTGGGAGCTATTCTAAGGCTAGAGGGCCTATGTCTTGATTGGATCTCGACAGGTACTCAGAAAGTTTTGTAATGCAAATGTATACATTACAAAGGAAAACGAGGGCGTAGTAAGGTTGAGTTAGGTACAAGAAGTTGATAAAACCTACTAACCAAAGCCTTCTCATAAGCTTAACATGATGAGTCATGTCATTTCAATTAAATTGAGATGAACAACTACATTCAAGTTCGAACTGGATTATAGAATATGAAGTAGTAATCAAGTATTGACTACTCATATGATAATCACATTTATCGTTCGAGTTTTTAAATCTGAAAACTCCTTTTATACTTTGTTACATCCAAACGTGTTGTAGAGACAACATTGAACCCCGTTAAAGTGAACCCGGATTAACATGGTATTCGCCCATAGTCACTTGTATGATGTGACATCTCGAAGTGACTAGAGTGTGATGCGATTGATGGCAAGTTCAAGTGGCATAGAGTCATGTGAGATGACTAGTCGATCACATAAGCAGACTGTTAGGAACACTTTGTCGGGCCTTATGACTGCTTATAGAGTTCTGGCAAATTTATATAGTCTGGTCGTGGCGAGAGCTACTATAGTATTCTAATGAGTCGATTCTTTTGACTAAAGACTGTTCGCCTAAGGTGGCACAGTTTCAGATTAACTTTAATTTGTGTTACTACGACCTTCGTAAATGGGGTCAAATGGGCATATTTTGGGTTATGATGGTTGTGGCTAGTCGAAGGGAATAAGAGCGATAGGAATTGTCCACCCCTTATCAGGGTTAAAACAATATCTCAGGGCCACTCGAGGAGTAATGAACTGGAAATGCGTGGCCACGCTCGGAAGGTATCTATGGTAGATGATTCCGGTCAATCAGTTATTCTCCAGATCGAGGAAACCACTCTCGATATGATCACTTGCAAGTACGACCTGAAAGACACCTTGCATTGAGTGGGAGATAGTAATAGGACAAGAGAATTGGTGACGCACACTTGTCGAGGACAAGTGGGAGATTGTTGGAAATTGTGTCCTCCGACAATAATGCGATCACAACTGTTGATCATGATGATCACATGTTTAAATCTCATTTTAAGAATACATGTGGGATGTAATATTTTACAGTCAACTGGTCTACACATATCGGTAATGATTGGCTGACTAGAGTTTGACATTACTGTCGTGCGACGGTGGTGATCAGTTGATCCCCTTAGGTCATACCTAAAGGGTGACACTCTTAATTGATTATTTAATTGATCGTATGACGACACGGGTTAATTAAATTGCTTAAAATTGACGGACGATTTTGTGAGTATTGTTGACGTGTCTTATTGTAATTCGATTAAATGAGATACGGTCTAAGTAATCAAATTGTTTTATTACTTAGATAAAATTATTGTTCACGAAACAATTAAAGCTGAATGAATAATTTATTATAAATACAAGACGTTGTGATTTATAATTGATAAACCGTTTTGGTACAAGTAATTATGAATTACTAAGTCGATTTTGTACATGACGTATTTTTATTAATACGTTTATTTTTAATACGTTAAAAATACATTACAATTTCACATGACTTGTAACATGTGACAATTGACAAATGACAAATATAAAATGGACCTCCCATTTTATAAGTGCCGAAAAAAAGGAAGGGGTATTATGTTTAAATTGTGTTAATTGTTTGAGTGTAAAACAAAATGATTGCACACCTATTTGTAGACTTGTAAGTCTAGTTTTTCTTGAGAAGAAAAACAAGCCTATGCATTGGGCACCATTACCCTCTCCCAACCGGTTTTTAGAGGAGCATCATTAGGGGTTTTTCCTCTTGATTATTCATTATCTTTCACAACATAATTTCTAAGGTTAATAAATTATTTTTCTCTCTACACACCAAAAACTCATAGAAATTTTAGAGAGAAATTTACTCCTATTTCTTTCCTCTCTTGACCGAAATCAAGAGACTAAAAATCAATATTTTGGGTCATTTTAGTAAGATTAATATTGTTCTAGATCTAATAATATTAGTCTTTTAAGAGGTCACCTTGGGTATTCACTTTTGGGAGGGATTCTATTTTGGATCCTTTTGTTCATCCATTGTTAGGAGAGCTCAAGAACAAGTGAGAAGGTGAATTCATTTGTGCCCATAAAACCGAAATCCCATAGTAAGGAAAACGATTTCTTCTCTTATCTTGTTTTGTTTGCATGCATAAGATCTAGTTTTAATTTTATGACTAAATTAAAATGTAACATATATGAATATGTTGAATAATGAGATATAGATTTCTAACATTCTCGTCATACTCCAAGTATACGAAGTTTAAGAATGGAGATACATCTTAGCAAAATGAATTAATCCCGCAGCGGAAGCACATGGATTCAATTTATACATGTTCAATACTATTGAACTTGCCAAGATTCGTATTAGCATAAGAATATTCATTTAACGCTAATATCCTCTTAGAACTATCTTTGTAGGTCTGGATACCTTAGAGATGTATTATTCTTCTCCTAAGTCTTCCATCATTCACAATGATAAATATGTCCCTTACATATATGACTAGTAACACCACGTTACTCCCACTAAAATCCATGTACAAACTACTCGACAAATCGAGAAAAGTTTATCACATGATCAAAACATACAATTTAACTCCTTAACCTCTACTTAAGACTTCTTCTTAAGTTTGCATCCTACCTTAGGATAGTTGTTATTTTTAAAACTCATGCAAGATGATTTTAAAATCCAACTATAAAATCCGAATTTAATGAGGCGTTGTTGTTGCGTTCAAAACCCTTTGCTACCAATCAACCAAGCTAAGTAAACATCTTCATATTTATGCTCCTTTCGGACTCTTGTGGAGTTGAGACTAGATAAAGCATCTTAATAAGTTACAGGTTTGCTACTTTCAAAAAGTAACATGACTCCTGTCCACCTTAGGTTTCGAAGAAATAATTACTGATTTTGACCAAGAAGGAAGATCTTCCCACGTCTTATTCTCAGTTTGTGGCTCTTGAAACTTTTTCTCAATAGACAGCATCACGAGCCACAAACCCTTCATTCTCGTGATCTTGTAGGAAAAACGAGCACATGTTTACTATCGAAACAAGCTACAATTTAGGTACCATGCCTAACCATATCTCATATGAAAAGTAGATGATTGCTTTAACCATGTTTTATTTTAGTGAAAAATTTAAATGTCAGACAAATTTTATAACAGAAACTACCTCCAACTATAATGTAAAGATTCAATCATATCATAATGTAAGTGAACTTGTGATACTATATCACACTCTTTTTTGGTGCAGATAAAAGTCATCACTTTATTGTTCCCCATTTTAACAAAGTACTAATACTTTGGTTTTATAATATGTAGGTTTTAATACCTTTTAAACATTCATTGAACTTATTCAAAGAATTTCTCTTCTTACCTCATTAAGTGGATACCAAGTATCTACCTAATCCATTGGTAAAAGAGAAGAAGTAATAATGACCTTCTCAGATTGAAAATATTTTTGACCATACACATTGAAGTGTAATGTGGTGAATAACTTATTCTATTCGCTATATTTTTCAAGAATAATCATTAAACATCTTGCTTTGAATACAAGATTTGCACACACCAAAAGATTCCCAATCAAATGGTTTGAGAGACTAGTCAAAACTAGTTTCTTAATGCAATTTTCAATTGAGAATTGAGGAATGATAGGGGTCACCAACTTGAGTCTTGTATATATGACATTTAGTTTTAGTTTGAATATAATTACCTTGATTTGTATGGTCTCATCATAAACTTAATTGTGGTATGTAAGAGTACAACTCTTGTTTTAATTGCATAATGGTAAAACCCTTTACCTTTTGTGCAAAACTCAAATTATGTTCTTATTTACATATTGTACATCATAAAAATTATTGAAGTACATTTCTAAATACAAAACTAAAATGAGTACACTACAATATTCAAATGTTCATGGATGAAATGACAACTACCCTAGTTCCATTCATGCAAATTTCAGAACTTATTCTTGCTTGTCGTCACACGATAATGCCAAATATGATGAAATCCATAAGTTTGTATCAAATACTCATGTTGTGATATTTGGCAATAATTCAATGTAAATGTCATAGATATTAAGAAAGGAATATGTTGGAGTCACACGACCAACTTCCTTGATCTTTACTTATTGGGGTTTGTCTCTATTTTAGTGTCTAACACCTTCTCTTTCGATCCTAGTTCTATCCTTAACAATTAAGATAAGAACTTTACTTCATGTTGCTCCCACTCACTTCAAGAATTTCTACTTGATGAAGATTTATCTTCATATAAATTCCTAGTTAATCCTTCACAAGAATGAACTCTATTGTGGTATTTGGTTAATCAAAATTTCTAACAAATTAATTTACCAATTTAACATTGTCATGTTCTTAACAACTTACGTGCTTGATGACAAGTGTTTAGTTTGAGTAATAAGACTTTTGAACCATGGATATCTAGATGATATAATCAAAACATTATTTTTGACTAATCATTACCTCTAGTCATATTTCTTCACAAGAAATCATACATAGGTATGTTAGGAATTTTAAGATGCTAATCTTATGTGACATAGAACAATTCCTATGGAGTTCTATGGAATAGAACGATTCCTATGGAGCTAGTCCACAATCTATGATACAGTTCATTTTTAGAAAGAGATTCTTTGTCGTTAGCAATAGTGGTTTAGCGGAGACTCGTGTTACAATCGAATGATATCTCATATGAGTAGGAGTAATGAAATAGAACAATATTAAAATAACGAAATAGTGGGAAAATTAAACATTCATCGTTATATCTAAACATTTTGGCATGTTTTAGCATTTATATAATGACCTCCACCCAATTATATAAATGATTCTGAGACCCAAAATTCATATTAACTCGGGCACGGGGAAACCGATACATCCCTCACTAATATATAACTTGGGGGGTTAACTCTTTAACTGATTCTACAATTAGAACTCTTGGCCGATGAAATTACGTTAAGTTCATCCCTAGACCCGAAACATAAGACTAGTCTTCATGTCCCGTTGAGTCCAACCAAATTTCACGTGTAATAACGTTTTATTACCCCACTTACCCAATGATAAATGAAAGCACCCAGGGAAAACCGAATCTACTCCAAATATCACGGGGAGTCATGGGTCCTACTATTTGGTAAGGCTTAATCTCAATTTTTAATAACGTGAGAGGTCGAGTCAATTTATTATCTATCAAATTTAAGTGAACTAAATTTTTGAACTAACGATAATCATAATTGACACGGTCGAATACTCGATATGATATGCATGTGTTGTTAATGGCGATTTGGCAATGCATGCAAACATATAAACAAAAAATACAAAGCAATAAATAAATTTCCTAGTATGACCTTCCTAAAATAGAAAATCTAATATTCTATTACATATTTGGAAACCAACTCCATTGTTCCCTTGAATCTTCAAGTGGCACGCTTTCCGAGAACACCGTCTTCGTCGGAACGCCTT
Organism: Silene latifolia; assembly: GCF_048544455.1. Taxonomy (NCBI): domain Eukaryota; kingdom Viridiplantae; phylum Streptophyta; class Magnoliopsida; order Caryophyllales; family Caryophyllaceae; genus Silene; species Silene latifolia. Next base: position 58,498,952 of record NC_133535.1, on the reverse strand, counting down.
TTCGATTGACACCGTCATGAAGGAACTCCGGAATTACAAATAATAGTAAAATACATAGCTATTCCTATTATACATTTGTAATATGAAAAACTAGTAAAAATAAAAGTGATACGAGATCACATTAAATTACAACCGAATCGGTAATCCCTTACATTACGGGTAATACCGATTAAAAACTAAGGCCATACTAAGATAAAATTACATAATTCAAAATTATACAAATAAAATATGACATTCATCAATGAAATATGTAGTATTATTATATGTGATTAACATGCCAAATTAATGTGCCAAATCGCCCTACTTAAACCTTATATCGTATATAATTCGGTTTTATGGAAATGAGTGATAATAACTTATTAAAATCTTAAATCAATACTTAAATCAAATTTAAGCTCAATTTAATTACCCTAACCTTCTTAGGACTCAAAAATTAGTCTTCACTAAACATTTGACAATAATTCAACTTGGTTTTGTATTATTGCTTATTAAACTTCTCTTAACCATAACAATTTTGAAATAATTCCCAATAAATCATAAAAATTTGAAAAATTTCGAAATCAAAATTTTTCAAATACTGTAATATTATAAATATTCCAAAAACTCAATAAAAATTTTCCCACAAAATATTTATAATTTATTTCATTAATAAATCATATAAAACATAACTTTTACCATTTAATTCCAAATTAAACATACAAATTATAGAAAAATCAAAATCAAAATTTTGAACATTCTTTAAAAATTTCCAGAACATGGAAATGGCAAAATTTAAACCAAAAATTTTGAATTTATTTTTATTACTAATAAAGTTTCCCTTTTATCGATTTTATCACATAAAAATCAATAAACATATCAAATCAATCAAAATTAATCATGCAACTCTAGATCTGATGTTTATATCAAATATACAACATTAGGGAAAAATTTCATGCCATAAAATTCATTTTAGCTATTTTTGCTAAAAATAGTCACTATTTATATCATTTTAACCATTAAAATTATAAATCATGCATAATAAATCACATTTATCTAAAATTTTACATGCAATATTTAAAATATGCATGTGACATCATATTAAAATTTCATGTCCTGTTTCAAAGTTTAACTATTTTTAGTCATTTAACCTTCATTTATACCATTTTATCACATAAAACTCATAAATCATGAAATATTAATCACATTAATACGAAATTTTACATACAATACATAAAATATTCATGTGAAGTCATACTAAAAAGTCACATCTAGTAGTGAAGTTTAACTATTTTTAGTAAATAAAAGTTCATTTTACTCATAAAAATGTAATTATTTCACTAAAAATCATTAAAATAAGCAATAATCATCCATAAATCATCAATATGGCCTAAAAATATTTTAGAACCAGAATGTATAACATGCAAAAATTTTCGTGGCTTTATCCTCATAAATCACAAAATATCTAGTTTTAATTAAGTTACATTTAACTCGGAAAAACCAAACCGATTATTCATGCAACACCAAAGTTCTTGATGACAATTTTTAGGTTCATATACCGATTATTAGACATCTCTAATAGTGATTTAATTAACATATTAACTTTGTCATTGTGAATCTAGTGCATGCATAACAAAATAAAAGAGATAAAGAAGAAAACAATGTTCCTTACATTGTTAAATGGTTCGAAATGGGCACAAGTAAGGTCTCCTACCTTCACTTGTTTTTGAGCTTAATATGTTAGGATGATTTCCAAAATATTTAAGTTCCAAGTGTAGGAACACTCCAATCGGTTGCACCCAAGACTAACCCAAACACTAATACTATTACTAACTAGATAATATGTATTAGTAACCTTAAATTTTAGATCTAATATTTATAATAATACTACAACTAGTATCCATGTGACAATATTAGATTTTTGAACAAATCTTATGAACATAAACAATTTATGAGAGAAGGAGAGAATAAAAGAGAGATAAACATAAACAATTTGTTGACTCTTTTTACTTCATCATAAGCCTCAGATGTGACACCCTCATTTATCGCGGAAAAGTAAACACGTAATTCTAGAATAAAACAGCATGGATGTGTTTGTAATAGGTTCATTTGGGTAAAAACCTGTAATTTTTAAAACTTGAACCTGTTATAAAGATATCCAAATTGGAAGGTGTCAAACATACAAGGTCTAAATAGAAGTTTCGCAACATAACCATTGCTAAAGTCGCGAATAGCAAATTATACAACCAAATGTAAAGAGGGAGACATATGTCCCTAAAATGTATGTGACATAAAAAGTGTTTAAGGGTCACAATAAAATAAAGCCAATCTAGGTTCCAAGGTTACTTTGCTCGCTAGCTCGTCCATGTACCCCATATATGCATCACCTACCTGTCAATCGCATTTTATACAAATACGAAAGCCACAGTCAGTGGGGAGTAACTCCGAGTTCTCCCAGCCACGAAATGTCATAATTAATATAACATGTAAACATAAGAATATGAATATGAATAACACATAGCCTTAGCATATAGATGCTAGACAATCGTGCTTATCATGTGAACAACAATATAACAACACATAGTCCTAGCATGCGAATACTAGACCGACTCATACTACACTATCATGTGAATCACATAACATCCAGGAATCCAAACTCTATCAACCATAGCCGGCTTGCATCTCACCTTCTATGATTCATAGAATCATCAAACAAGAAAGGACAATATATCTAGAGACAGGCATAAGTTCCTAGTACAGTCAATAGTCACTTTGTAACTCGAGTCTATACCACGAGGTAGGGAAGCTAGTATTTTGGCTCAGAGGTTAATATGAATAAAACATGGCTAAAACACCTAGTATCTTGGCTCAGAGGTTACATTTAAAACATGGCCAAGATACGACTCAACCCTAATCCTAGACACTTGAGACCTAGAGAAATGCGGATAAAACCACCGCACCCAAGACTCATGATAAAACCACATGAGTACCCTAAGGAGTCCACCAAAGGGTTGGCTAGTACTTAAGCTGACCATCTCCTCACAAAATAGGCAGAAAGGTCATGCCCCAGCTTGGATATAAACCCACCAAGCCAGGAACACAAAGGCTATTAAGCTGTGAACATACACTCGTCAAAGACTATAATGGCCTATCTATGATGAAGGCCGAAATACTCACCTAGGACCTAAATAAAACCAATCTAGGTCCCAGCTTGAATACTTTAGCCCACACCACACAAGACAAGTAAGACACCCAATTAACCATAAGAGAGGCAAAGAGTCCAAACTTGCACACTCAAATGATCATACACACCCTAGCATATGAAAGGTTACGCAAGAGCATATTCAGCTGACAATCCAACAATATCTCCAATATCAATAATAATCCAAATTCCAGCTAACCGTTAAATCTCATAATTCATAAGAACAAGCTAAAATGGCAAAGAGGCAACAAGACTCAAGCATAAGGCATCCAAAGCATCCAACAACCAACATGTGAAATGATAATTACAAATATTAAGGCATAACATAAAACTTCCAATAACAACCAATCTCACCTCAAAGACAAACCCTCGACCCGAGTCTCGCGACGGGTCATCGGTCAAATCGAGGCTGACCGGTTTAAACCTAGTTTGACCAAACTCGTTCGGTCAATCTGGCCCAGCTCAGAGTCTTGGCCTACTTTGGCCCAAATCACAAATTTTATCGCAATATTATTCTCATGCTATTTCCAATTTCTATCATGTGAAAAACGAAAGTAAAACATTATCAATCACCTAAACACTTATCAAACAACAAACACAACATCAACTACTAATGTGACATTAATTCGTCGAGTAACTCGGAATAGTTACCTTACGCTAGCAAAGAGACAAGTAATAACTTGAGAAAGCTTCTAAAACCCAAAATTACTCTTCATCTTCAACCACATATGAGTCACCTAAAATAATTATGTGAAAGGACGATATTAACGAATTATCGTTATATAAAATATGAGACGGAAATTAATTTAATTATATTTTAAATAAACCAAACTAGCGTCAAAACAATTTATAGACACGGCTCAAAAGTTATTATGACAACCTCAAACTCGGCCTAACCACTAACTACACATGGCCTCAAACTCGTGACTTAGCTAGGCCACTGCCTAGGCCACGGCCAAGCTACAGCCAGGCCACTGCCAGGCCACAGCTAGGCCACGGTTCAACCTCAGGACTAGGGCCATAAGCGGCGGCCGTAGCCACGGTCCATGGTCGCAGAGCGACCCTTGACCAGGCCTCGGGTAGCCCCAGCTCAAAGCCGCAATCGTCACCAACGCTCCACCTAAACAACTACCCATCTCAACCACTAAAACCCATGCTTGATGTTCTAAAATCAGCCCACTCAATCACGTTAAAATAGTCCCAAAACAATCCCTACATGTCAAGTATACACGTCTCAACTATAAAAGACAACAATAAGCACCCAAAACAATCCATACATGTCAGCATACACCGTCTTAAAATATACCACTCACTAGCTAGCATCCCAATTGATCCCTACAGGTCAGTATACACCGTCTCAATCATCTCCACATATCAGTATACACCGTCTCAACTATACAACTGACTAATTAACATCCATAAGGATCCCTATATATAATTATACACCGTCTCAATTATAAAATAGACTAACCAGCATTCGAAATAAACATATTTTACAAGTAATATCGAGTAACCTATCATTGTTACCTTTTTCCGATTAAACTAATCATCTATGACTAACAAATCTTATACAAGACCGTCTATCTTAGCATCTTCAACCGTCTTATAATAAATAAAGCTGAAAGTATAAATTGCGTTTGTAAAAATACATGACGAAAATGAATTTTACTTACAACGGATTGACGAGAACGACGAGAGGAGCGCTATGGAACAAAAATAGTTGAAAACGGATGACAAACGGAGCACCAGGACGGATTATAGACAAAAGATGAAGAAGGAACAAACAGAAGGAAAAAGAAGGACGAAGAAGAAGAAAAGAAGAAAAGAGACGTGGGAAAAAGAGACAGCAGCCTGCTAGCCTGCTATTTATTATACGTATCTTTCTTCATCGTTAAGTAATTTCGCTCGTTTTTAAAACCGTCTCGAGTTAATAAAATCGGTTTTAGTAAAAGTTTGATAATAAAACGGAATCAATAATAAATAAATTTAATGAGTGAAAATAAAAAATAAACTCACCACTAACGGAAATAATAGGAATTCGATTCGAATCGGAGTTATTAACGATTTTTACTAAATTAGCGGAGTTTAACGAAATTTGATAATTTAGCAAAATAACTCAAAATAGCTAATTGGATGACTTTTCCTAAATCCGTTTTGAATCCACTAAGGGCCGACTTTCATAAAGGACACGTAAAAGGATCGGAAATTATTAAATAAATAAACTCGAACTAACTTCAATAAACTCGAACTAACTTTAAATAAACTTATTAATGATTATTAAAATTAACGTATCGAATTATGATGAAATTAATTAATTAGCTAAGCATATATATATAAATCGTTAAATGATGTAATTAAATTCAAAATAGCAATTAAAAGAATTTTATCCAACTTAATAAAATACGGGGTGTTACAATCACCCCATCTTTTAAAAAGTTTCGTCCTCGAAACTTGAAAGTATAAATGAAAGGTTATAAAAATAAAACTGGAATGGGAATCGGTAACCAAAACATTTAAAAGGTCACTTATCGTAAGAATCAAAATTATTTCAAGAACTTCAACTAAAATTTTCCGACAGAACCAGACTCTCATCAGAGGAACGGAAGTGTTCTCGTTGCGCATTCAAGAACATCACATTCCAAATCCAAGATAAGGTCAAAGGCAAATCATTTGTATAAATCAAAAATCAAAATACTTTCAAAAACATTAATGAAGAGTTTTCAAAAGTATAAGTCTCATTCATGGAACGAAATTGCTCTTTTCGTGCACACAAGAACGCTAACTTTCCAAGTCAGAGACAAATTTAAAACAAAAACTATTCGCCGACAAGCGTAGAACAAGTTATCAAACGTTTCCAATAACTAGTTCTAACATCCGATCAACGTTAAAATCAAAATAAGAAAAAGGTAATCTACTCAAATTTTCTTTTGCAAAAAGCCAAAATAGAAATAAAGATTTCACCTTTAAACTAAAAGGGGAGTTAAATTCCTGAAATATAATATTAAACTTTGACAAAGGCATCATGTTTAGATCAAAGTGAATAGAAATTGGATAAAATTTACAAAAATCTCAGATTTAGCAACTCAAAACCATGATAAAGAAGTCTATACTCAAAGAACAATTAGAGAATTAAATCGAATTTTTATTTTCCAAATCTTTACAAGTAGGGAAAATTTTGTAATAGTAACATAAAATTTTTAACAACGAACCAAAAATAGTAGTTTGAAATATTTAGAAATTGTGTGAAATGAAAAGTAAGTTAGACATCATAGATACAAGTATGCTAAGAGAGTTCAAGCTTAAACAACTAAAGAGGTATGATGAACTTCCTAGGGATAAGGATTGATGTCAAATTTACAAGGATGTCAAAGATAGAGTTTCACAAGATACGAGTATCAAACTTAAAGGAGGAGCAAGATGAAGCGAGGAAAGGAGGTATGAACGGTAACGCCTATGATCAAGGAGAAAGGGAAATTAGACAACAAGGGAACGCCAGATACTCAAATCTCAAACAACAATGTCATCACTCCACTAAGGAAACAAAGGGTAATAACCAGGTCAAGAAATGATAGGAAATTTAAAAAGGGATATATGAACATGTCAAGATGTGAGACTAAAAGAGTCGAATCATAAAGATAACTAGTTAACAACCAGTAAGAGATATTAGAATTAGGGAGGTATTCAAGACAAGGAAATAACGAGTAAACTTTTATACTTAAGAATCAAATCCAACCAATGTATGAACGAAAGGGAGGAAAACGATTAATGGTACGAAAGAGGATTTTAAGGCTTAATCCATACGCTTCCTAAAACTTAAGGTTCTCTCTAACAAGGTCACGTCTATTAGGGTATTGTACCTTTATAACACAACGACCAAATCCCAAAACAAGGGTCAAGGTAAAATAAATGCTCGCTTAAGGGGTGATAAATCGGTTAGATACTTCTTCCACCTATCTTATCACATATTAGGATTTCCCTAAAGCAAATCTACCACTCAAGTATAAAAGCATCTCTGTATCTCAAGCACTCGACACAACCTCAATGTTTTAAAAACCAAAGAATGAATTGACAAAGACTTCTCAACAAGTTCTCAAGAAACAACTAACACCAAATCGCATTCCCAATCTATACGGGATTGTTAACATCTAAAAATGGGTTTTCTTCCAAATTCATATTCTAAACTTATCTCATGTTTACTCCTAAGGTGACGACGCTCAACCTACTAAGCTTTCAAATCCCAAACATAAACAACAAAGCCAAGTTCTATAACTTTAATTACATAGGCAACTCATTCCTAACACAAAGAATCCACCAATCGATTATACTCACTTTGTCAAGGAACTAGGTATAAGAATCACTAAGTATGTCTCATCACATTACCTAAGTCTTTCTAACATCACATCCTCTCAAAACCAGGGTTAAGGGTCAAACACAAACAATCTCCTCAAGAGTCAAGTTTTCCAACCAAGGTCAACATTCCTCACAAGAAAGAGTACTATCAAATGGCGTTAAGGGAGGATAAGCAAAGAACAAAAGACAAGTTAGCAGTACAAGCGTAGCTTTTAAAGTAAAACAGAAGGGAGTTTAGAAGGAGGATAAGCACCAAGAGATTAAGAATAAGGCGAGATACAAAAAGAACGAGAAACATCTTCAAGGAAGTAGAAGCATTCTTCAAAGGTTGAACAAATCTTCAATCCTCAGCAATAGGCACCAAATCTTGATCTTCTTAAAATATAAGTGTCCTTTCAATGGAACGGAGATACTCTTGGCGATCACTCAAGAACATCAATATTCCAATTCAAAGACATAAAAATACATTTTTACACCAACAAATGATAAAACTAATTATCAGACGTCTCCAATAACAAGCTTTAACACTAATTGACGTTAAAACCAGTGAAAAAAATTAAAATATTTTCAAAACCTTTAGTTCAAATTTTTTTTTATAATAAGGGTAATAACTCCATTAGCTATAGATAAGCTCACGGTCATTGATCCAAGAACGCAACAATTATTAAATGACAATCAACAAACAGGTTAGTACCTAACAAAGAGCAAACACAAAGAGACTACAACATAAGGTCCTAAGTCTACCCATCTTACCCATCTCTCAAGTTTATTATTTTAAGGTCAAGTTATTTATATTGGGGTGCACAAACGTTCGTCGGGAACAAATATGCTCTGATACCAACTGTGACACCCTCATTTATCGCGGAAAAGTAAACACGTAATTCTAGAATAAAACAGCATGGATGTGTTTGTAATAGGTTCATTTGGGTAAAAACCTGTAATTTTTAAAACTTGAACCTGTTATAAAGATATCCAAATTGGAAGGTGTCAAACATACAAGGTCTAAATAGAAGTTTCGCAACATAACCATTGCTAAAGTCGCGAATAGCAAATTATACAACCAAATGTAAAGAGGGAGACATATGTCCCTAAAATGTATGTGACATAAAAAGTGTTTAAGGGTCACAATAAGATAAAGCCAATCTAGGTTCCAAGGTTACTTTGCTCGCTAGCTCGTCCATGTACCCCATATATGCATCACCTACCTGTCAATCGCATTTTATACAAATACGAAAGCCACAGTCAGTGGGGAGTAACTCCGAGTTCTCCCAGCCACGAAATGTCATAATTAATATAACATGTAAACATAAGAATATGAATATGAATAACACATAGCCTTAGCATATAGATGCTAGACAATCGTGCTTATCATGTGAACAACAATATAACAACACATAGTCCTAGCATGCGAATACTAGACCGACTCATACTACACTATCATGTGAATCACATAACATCCAGGAATCCAAACTCTATCAACCATAGCCGGCTTGCATCTCACCTTCTATGATTCATAGAATCATCAAACAAGAAAGGACAATATATCTAGAGACAGGCATAAGTTCCTAGTACAGTCAATAGTCACTTTGTAACTCGAGTCTATACCACGAGGTAGGGAAGCTAGTATTTTGGCTCAGAGGTTAATATGAATAAAACATGGCCAAAACACCTAGTATCTTGGCTCAGAGGTTACATTTAAAACATGGCCAAGATACGACTCAACCCTAATCCTAGACTGCGCAGACCTAGAGAAATGCGGATAAAACCACCGCACCCAAGACTCATGATAAAACCACATGAGTACCCTAAGGAGTCCACCAAAGGGTTGGCTAGTACTTAAGTTGACCATCTCCTCACAAAATAGGCAGAAAGGTCATGCCCGACTTGGATATAAACCCACCAAGCCGGGAACACAAAGGCTATTAAGTCGTGAACATACACTCGTCAAAGACTATAATGGCCTATCTATGATGAAGGCCGAAATACTCACCTAGGACCTAAATAAAACCAATCTAGGTCCCAGCTTGAATACTTTAGCCCACACCACACAAGACAAGTAAGACACCCAATTAACCATAAGAGAGGCAAAGAGTCCAAACTTGCACACTCAAATGATCATACACACCCTAGCATATGAAAGGTTACGCAAGAGCATATTCAGCTGACAATCCAACAATATCTCCAATATCAATAATAATCCAAATTCCATTCTAACCGTTAAATCTCATAATTCATAAGAACAAGCTAAAATGGCAAAGAGGCAACAAGACTCAAGCATAAGGCATCCAAAGCATCCAACAACCAACATGTGAAATGATAATTACAAATATTAAGGCATAACATAAAACTTCCAATAACAACCAATCTCACCTCAAAGACAAACCCTCGACCCGAGTCCCGCGACGGGCCATCGGTCAAATCGAGGCTGACCGGTTTAAACCTAGTTTGACCAAACTCGTTCGGTCAATCTGGCCCAGCTCAGAGTCTTGGCCTACTTTGGCCCAAATCACAAATTTTATCGCAATATTATTCTCATGCTATTTCCAATTTCTATCATGTGAAAAACGAAAGTAAAACATTATCAATCACCTAAACACTTATCAAACAACAAACACAACATCAACTACTAATGTGACATTAATTCGTCGAGTAACTCGGAATAGTTACCTTACGCTAGCAAAGAGACAAGTAATAACTTGAGAAAGCTTCTAAAACCCAAAATTACTCTTCATCTTCAACCACATATGAGTCACCTAAAATAATTATGTGAAAGGACGATATTAACGAATTATCGTTATATAAAATATGAGACGGAAATTAATTTAATTATATTTTAAATAAATCAAACAAGCGTCAAAACAATTTATAGACACGGCTCAAAAGTTATTATGACAACCTCAAACTCGGCCTAACCACTAACTACACATGGCCTCAAACTCGTGACTTAGCTAGGCCACTGCCTAGGCCACGGCCAAGCTACAGCCAGGCCACTGCCAGGCCACAGCTAGGCCACGGTTCAACCTCAGGACTAGGGCCATAACTGGCCAGTCGTAGCCACGGTCCATGGTCGCAGGCAGCCCTTGACCAGGCCTCAGGTAGCCCCAGCTCAGGCCGCAACTGTCACCAACGCTCCACCTAAACAACTACCCATCTCAGCCACTAAAACCCATGCTTGACTGTTCTAAAATCAGCCCACTCAATCACGTTAAAATAGTCCCAAAACAATCCCTACATGTCAGTATACACCGTCTCAACTATAAAAGACAACAATAAGCACCCAAAACAATCCATACATGTCAGCATACACCGTCTTAAAATATACCACTCACTAGCTAGCATCCCAATTGATCCCTATAGGTCAGTATACACCGTCTCAATCATCTCCACATATCAGTATACACCGTTTCAACTATACAACTGACTAATTAACATCCATAAGGATCCCTATATATAATTATACACCGTCTCAGTTATAAAACAGACTAACCAGCATTCGAAATAAACATATTTTACAAGTAATATCGAGTAACCTATCATTGTTACCTTTTTCCGATTAAACTAATCATCTATGACTAACAAATCTTATACAAGACCGTCTATCTTAGCATCTACAACCGTCTTATAATAAATAAAGCTGAAAGTATAAATTGCGTTTGTAAAAATACATGACGAAAATGAATTTTACTTACAACGGATTGACGAGAACGACGAGAGGAGCGCTATGGAACAAAAATAGTTGAAAACGGATGACAAACGGAGCACCAGGACGGATTATAGACAAAAGTTGAAGAAGGAACAAACAGAAGGAAAAAGAAGGACGAAGAAGAAAAGAGACGTGGGAAAAAGAGACAGCAGCCTGCTAGCCTGCTATTTATTATACGTATCTTTCTTCATCGTTAAGTAATTTCGCTCGTTTTTAAAACCGTCTCGAGTTAATAAAATCGGTTTTAGTAAAAGTTTCAGTAATAAAACGGAATCAATAATAAATAAATTTAATGAGTGAAAATAAAATAAACTCAGCCAGCTAACGGAAATAATAGGAATTCGATTCGAATCAGAGTTATTAACGATTTTTACCAAATTAGCGGAGTTTAACGAAATTTGATAATTTAGCAAAATAACTCAAAATAGCTAATTGGATGACTTTTCCTAAATCCGTTTTGAATCCACTAAGGGCCGACTTTCATAAAGGACTCGTAAAAGGATCGGAAATTATTAAACAAATAAACTCGAACTAACTTCAATAAACTCGAACTAACTTTAAATAAACTTATTAATGATTATTAAAATTAACGTATCGAATTATGATGAAATTAATTAATTAGCTAAGCATATATATATATAAATCGTTAAATGATGTAATTAAATTCAAAATAGCAATTAAAAGAATTTTATCCAACTTAATAAAATACGGGGTGTTACATCAGAGGTGACAGTGACACTGTCTGTTGCTTTTAGTTCATTTTTAAGGTTAAAGTTTTCTTGTGCAATTTCTTCAATTTCGTTTTGCATGACATCAAGCTTATCATTTTGTGAACGACACTTATCAAAGAGTTTGTCAAGAAGCTTACATACCTTTTCTTTGGAGTAAGATCTAACCTTGGCTTTTAGATGTTTTACCTCATTGTCGGAGTCCGAGTCGGAATCATCGGGGTGAGCCATGAGACATCTAAGATGCTTAACTTTAGAAGTTTTTGAGACTTTGTCCTTGAGATGACTTGTAAGACACATTTTAGCCTCTAGTTGCTCCTTGATGAATTCCTCATCTTCCTCGGAGTCGGACATTCCCCAAATAGCGCTCATGACTCTATGTTTGTAGTCCTTTTTAACTTTATCTTGTTTTTCCTTTGATTTGATTTCATCCCACGTGGGACATTCTTTAATTTGGTGAGTTTTATCACCACACTTAAAGCATCCCACGGTGGAACTAGGTCGTTTCTTAGGAAAGCGTTTTTTCGAGTAATTATTTTTAACCTTTTATTTTCTTGACCATTGACTTACCCGGCTAGATTCCTTGAGAACATAGCAAGCTCGTCTTCCTCCTCGTCTTCTCCATCGCCTGGAGAGGACGTGAGAGAGAGACTCCTTCCCTTTGAAGACTCACTAGAATGCTTGTCGAGATTGAACTCGTGAGCCATTAGTGATCCCATTAGTTCATGAGGAGATAGGGTTGACAAATCTTTGGCTTCCTTTATAGCGGTAACTTTGGGTTGCCACTTAGAGGTGAGACTACGAAGGATTTTCTGAATGATGTCCTCAGACTCGAAATCCCTTCCTAGACTTTTTAGCTCATTAATAATACAAGAAAAACGTGAAGAAAAGCTATTTATGGACTCGTCCTTTGACATTCTAAACATCTCATATTGTTTCATGAGAAGGTCAATACGGTGTTTTCTAACTTGGGAGGTTCCCTCAAAAGCAAGTACAAGAGAGTCCCAAATAGATTTTACCGTAGGACATCTAGAGATTCGACTAACTTCCCCCTCACCAACACAACGCTGAAGTATCGATATTGACATGGAGTTCTTTTCGGCAAGTTTGAAGTCATTTTCATTGTAATTTCTTTCCTCTTTGGTTTTGGTAAAACCGGTTAACATATCGGTTTCCTCAATAACAAGAGGTCCATTTGGATGATGGTCCAACATTGATAGTCTATACTTTTGATGTAATGTTCCATTTTGAGTTTCCACCATCCAAAATTCGCACCGGTAAAGACCGGGATCTTGGAGTGTTTTTCGGATTTCATTACCCAAGAATCAAACTCTAAGGAGATTAGCCTCGATCAAGAGCAGGAGGCTCTGATACCAATTGAAGAGTTTATGGATTCTAAGTACCTAAGAGGGGGAGGGGGTGAATTAGGTACTTCTTAAAAAGTTTAACTAAACTTAATTGATTTAAGTTAGTCAAATGAAATGATATCTCAACTATCTAACACACACCCCTTTTAAATGAAGGTTAAAAGGCGTATTGTTGAACTGACTGGAGCAACAGTGAGACAGACTGTTACTAGTTGGCTTTGCAAATGTTGTGTTTACAGACCAAACCGAAACGAGATCGTAGATCGTTATGCTTAAGAACAATAAATGAGTTTAACTGAAAATTTCAACTTAATCTTTATTGTTTTAAAGTAAGTTGATGAACAATGTGAAGAACAAGTGGATACATCAATTAAATGAAGAGATTAATTGTGTATCACGGAAGCTCGAGGAAACAAGTGATGTCTGGAAGTGACAGTTGTTCTGACTGTTACTCGTTGGTCTTAGTTTATGAAGTAAAAACAGAAGACCAGGAGTGACAGTATTCAGAACTGTTACTAACAAAATCGTAAAATGAAAAGAGTAAATAAGTTGCATCGGAATTAAAAGCGAAGAGAAAAACAACACAACAATTTTGAATTGGTTCGGCTGACACTCTAAAGGCCTACGTCCATCTTCTTTTATTGATAAATGAAGTAATCTACTCCGACCACTTTAAAACACTAACATCAAAAGGACCAACAACCTACTCCGGTTGCGATACCAACAACCTACTCCGGTTACGACACGAGTTCTAAGACTACTCCGTCTATGAACTAAAGAACCAACAACCTACTCCGGTTGCGACACGAGTTCTAAGACTACTCCGTCTATGAACTCGACACTCTAACTAGAATGTTTACAAGACCAAGTTTTCTCAAACTGATTCTTTAAAGAATTGAGAAGGGCAACTTATTGGTACAAACGATTCTAGATGAGAGAGTACAATACTATAAAGTAACAGTGATTTCGACTGACACACTTGAAGACTTAGAAGATCTTTTGCAAAGAAAATTTCGAGTTCTTTAAAAACTGATTTCGCAAAAATACTTTGATTTCTCTGAAAAGTCTTGCTTTCAAAGTTAAGGGAAGGGTTCCTTTTATAGAGGAGGCACACAAGAGGAGGCAAGCTAGGGTTTGTGAGTCAAAGCATTTGAAAAGAAACAAAGACTTTAGCTTTCCCAAACTAGCACCAAAGTGGCTTGTTTCTAAGGATCAGAAAAGAGAAAAGAGAGTTTGTAACTATCCTTAAAAAGCTCTTGTGTTTTCAGAAATTTAACATGTGATCCAAGCAAAAGAGGACAACCCTTGAAAGACCATTTTGAAAAGAAATAAGTTTTGCTTTCATAAAGTAAGGGAAAGTCTTTTTGCGGTTTTGGAGAAAGCCTTTTAGGATATTCAAAGCATATTCTTTTTAAAGACCACCCTTCAATCTTTCAGGTTTAAAACTTCTTTTAAAGATGATGAATAAAAGCCCATTTTAATAAGAGTGAAATATTCACGATGAAAGACTTGCTTCAAGTGTGACGGGTCAAACGTGACAGTCAGACACACTGTTACCCGTGATGAATAACGGTATGCTTGACTGTTACCATTACATGTATTCTACCCTTTCATCTTTACATAGGTTGACAAAACGACTCTAAATCTTGGGTAGCAAATTATCAACCATTCTTGACTTTGACATTGATTAATTCTTGCTTAAGGAGGTTGCATTATTCCTAAAATGGTACACTTAGAAACACGATTAGATTGGGCATGTTATCATCAACAAATAGGTCCTAAGAAATGATCTAATTGAGAAGGGATACATTAGACCTAGTGTATCACCGTGGGGAGTACCAGTCCTGTTTGTGAAGAAGAAAGATGGAAGCTTGAGGTTGTGCATCGATTATAGGGAGCTGAACAGAGTGACAGTAAAGAACAAGTATCCTTTGCCGAGGATAGATAATTTGTTTGATTAGTTGAACGGTGCAGCAGTCTTTTCCAAGATTGATTTGAGGACGGGTTACCATCAGGTGAAGATTAGGGAAGAGGACATACCGAAGACAACTTTCATGTCAAGGTATGGTCATTATGAGTATGTTGTGATGCCGTTTGGGTTCTCTAATGCACCTGCAGTGTTCATGGATTTGATGAACTGGATTTTTAGTCAGTTCTTGGATCGGTTTGTGGTAGTCTTTATAGACGATATCTTAGTCTTTTCTAAGACTAAGGAGGAGCATTAGAGGATAGTGTTGCAGACCTTGAGAGAGAACCAGTTGCATGCAAAGTTGTCCAAGTGTGAGTTCTGGTTAGAGGAGTGACACGTCTGTCGCGTACCTGTCAAAAATAAAACCTAACGGTCTCAACTAAATATGTAGTAGAGGCAGTCGAGTATCGAATCCACAGGGAGGAATGTAACTACAGCTATCTATTTCTAATTCTAAGGTAACAATTGGGTTGATTAAAATTTGGTTTCTAACTACGGAGTTGAAGGAAGAGAAATAAGGAAAGAGCAGTAAAGCAGGAAATGAATTAAACTATCAATAAGAGAGAGGCATGTCGGGACTTCGGTTCACTACGGTAGTTCAACAACTTAGCAGTAAATGACTCGGATTTAACTAACGTGAGACGGATATTAGAAGGTCCTTTCGGTCCACTTCCCACCCTAAAATACCACTAACTTAACTTTCGTCCTCATTAGGGTAGTCTACTGTTTATAGCAGGCCTATTTAGTCCAATCTTTCGATCCAGGATTAATTGTAGCCAGTTTAATAGGTGACATAGAAGCGTGCACTCAACTAGGTCGGTGATTACAGTTATATTGCTATAGTGACAGAGTCTCTTAGATAATTCGTCTAATTCATTCACTACGTCGTCATTATTCTACCGCAGATCCCCTAATCCCAACATGAAGAGGTTTAGCTACTCATATTCATAACTAATCGACAAAGACATAAAATTCCAGTGAGAAGACATAACGAAATAATAATTATAAAGCGCAATATGAGAAATTAGGGCAAGAAATAATGATAACATAAACAAGAGTTAAGAGCAACAAAAGGTTAATTATTATTAAGAGAAGGAGGAGATTACAATCTGAGCAATCCGGCGTAAAGAACGACGAAATCCGAGTGCAATAATCCCAAAGTGAAAGCAACGTAAAAGTAACAGTAGGTTTTTCTAATATGAATGATAGTAAAAGAGATAGTCTAAGAGTAAAAAAAAGATGCCTAATTAACCTAGTAATCATCGGTTAAATAGGAAAAGTCTAAGTGTTTATGCGGAAATACTAAAACACGGACTAATTAAGCCCACGAAGTCAAAAGCCTCTCGATCGAGTAGAATTAACTACTCGATCGACCATCAGCTCAGCAGAAACTCCTCGATCGACCTTCAGGGAACTCGATCGAGGATCGGTCATGTGTGGATCACTCGATCGAGTAAGCGAGCTCGATCGAGTCTTGGGAAGCTTAGGAATCACTCGATAGACCACCAAACAGCTCGATAGACCACCAAATGCTCGATAGACCCACGGGTCTTCAATTCACTCACGTCTTCACCAAAATGCCTCGTAAAGCGTGCAACGACACTTCTAAGTGCAACATCTCACTGGAATGGTCCGTCTCCTCTAAATGCATGCAAAAGGACGAGAAAAGAGCATGGTTCCGCTACTTTCGCGATCATTCCTACAAAAAGGACCAAATACACCAAAGTAGCCAATTCGGGGCAAAATACTATAAAAATAGCATAGAAATGCATAGAAATACGTCTTTGAAATAGGCCAAAAAGACTATACATTAGGCACGTATCAAATCTCCCCAAACCAAACCTTTACTCGCCCTCGAGTAAACTCAAAACTAAACTAATGGAACGGAAATGATAACTCGTAGCTAGCTTAACTTGTCTACTTGAACCACTTTAATGCAAAGAAATCAACGATTAAAGCTAGGCGGTCAATACGCAAACGAATTATAAGTCGTTCATAAATAAAGTCGACCTATCGACCTTGCAAGACCAACAAAACCGGACTCTCTCGTGGTCACTCTTCTCTCATGAAGCAAAGGGCAAATGTTATATGTAAAAGAGAGAAGAAAGACAGTCACTCACCTAACTGCGACCTACATAGCATGCATGCAACAAAAATGAAAGACAATTCAAGTACTAATGCACACACTCCAACCAATAATGTCCGTCACAGCCGAGGGTTTGCAAATAATATGGGAATAGTGAGGTTCAGGTGAGAAAAGGCAAAACAAGTTATGGAAATGTGGAGGTAAAAGCGTCAAGCTAGTTCCTAACAGGACCATAATAAACTATCCGGATCTCAAACTGACTGAAAGACTAACACAGGTGCCCTTCACTTGGCACAAAACTCACTAGACTGGAAGCACAATCTCCTCAAAAAATATGGAATAAGAGTGGAGGAGCTAGACGGTCACAAAGTTCCCTTTTTTAAACACCGTCTGAGACAACTAACTGAAACAACCAACCCTCTTGTCGATTGTACATCTTCGAACATCTTCTCAACTCTGACAAGAGGGGGCAACATCTTACACAAACTCTGTTTTTCTTTTGTTTCACGTTAATATCATCATCTTTTCATTTTTTTTTTTTCTTTTTTTTCTTCTTACTTCACGTTTTTTCCTTTTTTTTTTCAATACTTTTTTTTTCACTTCTTCCTTCCTTAATACAACACCAACTCCAACAAGAAAGACATGCCAACTGCAATGATAGACATACCACAAAAGAACAAACTAACTAGCTTGACTAGGCAGGCTTAGTTTGGGATGTAGCTAATGGGTCAAAAAGGCAAGTTTTGGCTAAAGTGGAGCTAAATGGGTGAAGATATATAAAGAAGGGGAATTGCAAGACCCTCCCTGCATG
Source organism: Silene latifolia (assembly GCF_048544455.1). NCBI lineage: Eukaryota > Viridiplantae > Streptophyta > Magnoliopsida > Caryophyllales > Caryophyllaceae > Silene > Silene latifolia. The sequence goes on along the minus strand of NC_133535.1, from coordinate 58,480,760 downwards.
TGACACCAACCACAAACCCGAATATGTGCATTTGACGAGAAATTGAATGTCATAAATGTGCAAATGAGACGAACATGCTATGCAAGGAGTACTACTCTCAAAATTCCTAATGAACTGGTCATGAATGTCACCAGTTATGGCTCTAAAACTCAGAATTTTTAAGTAGTTTGCCAGTTTATAGGTCAAGTCTAAACAGTCAGCTATTATTTGAACAGAAATTCGTAGACTATGCGTATGACAAAGCTAAAAACCATCAATAAAGTGCAAGGCTCAAGTGAATTGACAAGTTAAGTGCAATTTCATCACGGGAATCTACCGTTCCGATTCAACCTAAATGCAAAAATAAACGTGAAATTTTTTTGAATTTTTAACATTTTCCAATTTTTTTTTTTGTATTTTTATGAAAATAAACAACAAATGCAAACTGAAAAATTAAACGTGAATGCAAAACAAATGCAGATGCACACTCAAAAGGATGCAATACCCTCCCCAAACCAAAACGGACAACGCCCTCGTTGTCCTCCAGCATACACCAGCAGAGAAATGGGGGATGGGAGTATACAACCAATAAAATAAAAATAAAGGAGACGAAATAAAAAGAGTAAGAAAACATACAAAGCACGAACTTCCCCAAACCAGCCAGAAAACTGGGGAAGTGAGTAGACCAGTAGCTACTCGTCGTCGGCACCGCCGTCTCTCAGGTACTCCGACTCAACAAAACAGTCTCCCCAAACCAGCAACAAACAAGGGGGAGACTCAGTCGTCATCTCCGGCTGATCATCCGGAGGAGTGCACGAACGGAGGGTCACTCGCTCCTCCTCTCGGCATCTCTGTGCCGCTGCTCACCCGTAGCCGCACCTCTCGTGCTACCGCTGTCTCCTCCGGCTCCTCCTCTGAGTCAGAAGAAAACGGAGGGTACCCGTCCGCTGGGTATCGGTAGAAGGAAGGATGCGGCCACCCTTCTGGAATCGGTCGCCGGGCTCGGATATGGAACTCGTAAAGCGGGAATACAGCTAAAGCCATATCCCGCCTCATCTCAGTAAGGTACCGGCACATTTCCTCGGGCGCCTCTAAAGCGGGAGGGCAGACAAAATTGGCGGAAAAGCCGAACCGAGAAGGAGGGTCAAGTGGGGGTGGAGTGAGTGAAGGTGTAGGCTGAGGCGTGGGTGTCGGTCCGGACTGGGCTCGAGTCGAGCACGGGAGCTAGAATAGGCTCCGGCCTCCCGCTTCCTCTTCTTAGAGGAAGAAGGGGAGGGTGAAGGTAAGGTGGTAGGTAGGTGGAGGTGGCCTCGCTCCCTCGGCAGCAGTAGGGAGCGGTAAAAGTGGCGGAAGGGTAGAGCACACGGCAAGGTGACGGACGTGGAACCACGGATCTTCCACGTCCTCGCACTCCCCTTCGCCTTTGGGAACCAGGTCAAGTCAGCCATGGCATCCAGGTCAAGCCGATCCACCTCGGCGGGTGCGGTGAGTGAAGGGTCGGTGGGGTAAAGGTCGCGGGCGATCCTAGTCACTAGCCCGCCGCAGACAATAGCGGTCTTGACCGAGTCCCAATCCGTTCCAATCCGAGCTACCGGATAGGCAATGTTTAGAACAAACGGGTACCGTAGTCAATGTTGAGGTACCCCGCGAGAATCGCTAGCTCGGTGTTGGTCAAGTTATTGGGCTCGGGCGCCCAAAAATGGTCTCTCCTATGAGACGCAAGTAGTAACGGGGCGCAGGTAAGTGAATGTGAGCTCCCTTCCGTGAGTGGAAGGGAGTGTGAGTAAGCGCAGCCCAAAGTGGCTGAAGGAGGTCTCGAGGTGGGGCGGTGGGACCGTCACTGATTAGGCCTAAGACCTGGCCAAACTTGGCCAAAGACCAGCTGTGCGACTCATTGCGGAGTCGAAAGTGAATGCAAGAGCTGGAGTGGTCAGCGGCGTAAGAGTCGGTGTCAAAGGAATAGGAGCTAAAGAACTCGTACGTAAGGGTACGAATGGTAGCCTCCTGCATGGTAATCAAACCCGACATACCCGTCCCGTTCAACAAACTACAGACCTCCTCGTAAGTGCCTAAGGTCTCTAGGTCAGTCCGCGCAAGGAAACGGGTGGAGGAGAGGGGGCAACGAAGTAAAGAAACTAACCGTGTCCGGTGAGCCTCTGAAGTGAAACGTCGTGGGCGCCGGTGCACGGGTGTGAGAGCGCCCTCTCCGTAACAACGACCTCGGACGGGTGGAAGTGATGGCTAGCTGGCTAGCCTGCTGGTGTGGTCTCGGTGGCAGCATACCAGGCTGCTGGAAACGGGGCGTCCGTCCACAGTCTAGTAAAGAGAAAGGCCTGGTGGGGGTGAGGGTGATGGCCTGTGAAGCCTGAACCGAGCTCCATTTGTGCTAGCCGCGAGTAAAGTAAACTTGTCCTAGTAGAAGAAAGAGAGCTCGCGTCCATCCTGCAAAGTGCCAAAAGGGCATGAATAAGAGACGATGCTGCTAACCGTGGTTAAAACAACCCGCTAACCAACATGTGACAGCAAATATGAGGCCCTATCAGTCGAAACAATCGACGTACAGCATACAAAACCCAACAATTCCTCAAAAATTTTCGAAAAACAGCATGCGAGTGGTGATAATATGATAAAACAGTGACTGCAAAAGGGTGAATACAGCATGAAAACCGAAAATTGGGCATGTATCACTCCGGGCAGTCGAGAATAACCATTCACAGCGCGAGATTCCTAATAATTCAAAGCATGTAATGGCGATAGGGGACGGGAAACGATTCTGACGGTTAACAACAGTGACAAGTAGGCGATAACCGCAAATAACAAAGCATGACAGCAAGACAACCGTCTGACAGTCGAAATTTCGACTCACAGGAACCCTAATCGCGGAAATCGCGCAAAATTCGAATTCATCATGCAAAAATAGTGAGGAGTTGCTAAAACATCATCAATCAAGTTAATCAAGGGCAAATAAACACACTAAAATCGAAACAAGTCGACTATACATGGAATTTTCGAGCCCCTAATTCAAAATCACCTCAAAAAAAAAATCGAATTAAATCAAGAGAAATAGCAAAGAGTGTGATATAAATACTTACTTGATGATGATTAACCTACAAAAAGTAATTAAACTCCACAAACAGGCAACAATGGCGGAAATTTGATCGACAAAACCGCAAACCCTAATCCCCTTTGAAAACCGTAAAATCGAGCACAAAAGAGGGGGAAATTAAGGGGTTATGGAAGATTAATTAACTAGCAAGAGAATGTAGGTGTTTGATTAGGTGATTTTTGGGCAAGAGATGGGGATTTGGGGGAAATCAATCGCAATTAGGGGAGGAAGTTAGACGGAAATTATAAATGAAATGAAATAAGATTAGGGAATTAAAGAGTTTAAGATAGAAAACTCCCTCGGTCCCTGTTCAATCCACTCGATCGAGTGATTTTAAGTCACTCGATCGAGGACTTGTTGATGTCCCCTTACTCGATCGAGTAACCAACCTTTCGATCGAGCTGTACATTACATGTTGTGGCCTTCTCGATCGAGTAACCAGCTAGCTCGATCGACCCAATTACCATTCGATCGAGTACAAAAAGTACTCGATCGAGGGCTTCTTCTCGTTGACTCTTGGGTTTCCGTCTTTATTCCTTCGAAATGCGCGATATTTCCCCAAACCTGCATAAAACATATCCAAACGCATCCCAAAAATACCGAATATGCAGCAACACAGTCTATAGTCTTATTCTACGCTAAAAAGAATGTCTAACTAATTGTCCTAATAAAAATGCAAATAAACCAATTCAAAGGAAATTCAAAACTTGTCTATTACACTTTGTTACACGGGGCATTTCCCCGTTTAATTCCCATTAGCTTTCAGTAGCCCCTTCGTGGGCTTCTGACTGGAGGACGTCACTTCAGCCGATCTTGTTGTCCTCTTTGATTTCCAAGAGCTTGAATTACTGTTTGCAAGAGGAGGAGGAACATAGTTCAAATCTATGTAGGTTCGAACTGTCTTTGTCCTCGTCGCTCTGTCAGCTTCCTTAGCCTTCTTGGCTCCAGTTTGATTGACAATGGTTCCACCCTGTCCTTTGACTGCTCCTTTCTTGCCTTCATCCGTACTGCGCAGCAAGGACAACAGATTTAATTTTCCTCCTTGTTGCTCTCAACGAGGCGGAGGGTCGCAATAATAGCAATATTCTCCAGACTTTCATCCGGAGTGTCAATAATAGGGTCAACAGAAGAGAGGGCATTGCAAGGCTGAGCCTGCATGGGAGCCCTCCGGAATTTGGACTGATGAAAAGTCAGCTCCTCATCCCCTACCTGGAAGGTCAAAGTCTTCCCCCCGACATCTATCACTGCACGGGCAGTGGACAAAAATGGTCGCCCTAAAATGATAGGGGTGTGCACATCTTCGGGGATGTCTAAGACGACGAAATCAACGGGAATAAAGAACTTCCCGATCCTAACAGGTACGTCTTCCGCTACACCTAGTGGCCGTGATAAACTACGGTCGGCCATCTGGACAGTCATGTTGGTGCAACTCAGTTTTGTCACACCAAGTCTCTTAGCTAGAGACAAAGGTAGAACACTTACGCTAGCGCCTAAATCGCATAGCGCATTATCAATCAAATTCATTCCTATGTGACAAGGGATCGAAAAACTACCCGGGTCTGATTGCTTTAGAGGTAGCTTATTTTGAGATAAGGGTGACCCCACCTCCGTCAAAGCTACGGTTTCATTATCATTTATATTCCTCTTACGACCTAAAATTTCTTTCATAAATCGTAAATAAGAAGGTACCTTAGTAAGCAATTCAGTGAACGGCACGGAAACCTCCAAGCTCTTCAAAAGCTCAACAAATTTGCTGAACTGTTGATTAATCTTGGTATTCTGCAGCCGCCTCGGGAAGGGAACAGTAATTGGAATCTCGAGTCCCTTGTTTCTTGCCTCCAAAGTGTCTTCCGGAGCAAGTTCAGTATCCTTCGGACGCTTCTTGCCTCTCGAACGAGGCCTTTCTGGTAATTCATCGCTTAAACGAGCACTAGCAGGCTCTCGTATAAGCTTCCCGTCATCAATGTTGGTCGATCGAGCAGTGTGGTCACTCGATCGAGCTCCTTCTTCAGCAACATCAGTCGATCGAGCAACATCCCCACTCGATCGACCATCCTCAGCTTCCAGTTCACTCGATCGAGCAGAGTGACTACTCGATCGAGGGCTTTCCTCACCAATTCCACTCGATCGAATCTGTTTCAAAGACACAGACTTGATCGATCGAGTAACTGCTTCGTCGTGAGTCCTTTCCTCTTAGCAGAACACTGTTCATTATCAGCGACAACTTCCCTTGGGTCTGATTTCTGCACTCCCGGTCCCTCGTAAGAAAGACCGCTTCTCAACTCTATCAAATGTACCGTCTCATTTGGGTTCTTGTCATTTTGAGTCGGTAAATAACCTGGCTTCCTCGAGGATTGATTCGCGGCGAGTTGGGCAACTTGAGTCTCAAGTGCCTTTATGGTCGCGTCTCGCTGTTGATCACTTGTGCTTCTTTGTTGATCACTTGCATGGAGCTGCTTTGTAATGGCTTGCATCATAGATTTTAACTCGCCCATTTCGCTCACTCCACTTGAAGATGAACCGTGGCTAGGTGGGTTAAAGGACGGAGGCTTCTGATAGCCTTGTTGCTTCTGATGTGGCGGAATATAAAGGCTGCTCTTCTGCTGGTTCGGAGGAGCGGTGGGGTTAAGCACATTGTTCTGATTACTCCACCTCAAATTGGGGTGGATATTCGGCTCGTAATGAGTGTTGTTTTGCCTGTAGTGTTGAAAGGCAGCACATTGCTCATAAGGACTAGGACAATAATCAGCGACATGTCCATCCACCCCGCACCTCAGGCACGAAAGGACCGTCTGTCATAGCATTAACCTGGTACATCCCGGCTTTAGAGCTCCCCTAGTTCGTACTTGTCGAACCTAGCGAAGGGCCTCTAACGCAGCCACTGAAGAGGACTCAGCAGCTCTCCTTTGGTTTCCCCTTGAATTCCCGTATTCAGCCCGGTGAGTGGCTAAATCATCTATGATTTTCCATCCTTTCGTCGGCCCCAAGTTGTCAGAAAACCGACCGTTGGCTGCAGCATCTAATATAGCCCTCTGATCATCATATAAACCATTGTAAAAATGGTTGCATAAACTCCATTTCTCGAAACCGTGGTGTGGTATGGTACGCACTAGTTTCTTAAAACGAAGCCATGCCTCGTGAAAGTTCTCGTCGGGTCCCTGCTTGAAACTGGTTATCTGAGCTCTGATGGCTATGGTTCTCGAAGCAGAGAAGTATTTCTTATAAAACGCCAATGCTAGCGAATTCCAATCTGTTATGCCGTGAGCGACTTTGTCCAAATCCTGTACCACTCCCGCGCAAAGATCGCGGAGTGAGAAAATGAACATCGTTTCTTTGATCGGTCACCGTCACGCCGGTGGGAGGTGGTATGGAGCAGCGATAATCAATGAAAGTCTCCATATGTTGAGCCGCATCTTCCTTCGCAGCTCTCCCGAACCGATTTTTCTCGACCATGCTAATGTAAGAAGGCTTAGGCTCGAACTTCCTAGCATCTCCAGGCGATTCGAACCCTTTATAAAGATTGTGTCGGTGGGCTCGGAGTGACTAGCAATGGTAGCTTCCTCGGCCATTTCGGGAAAGTGCTGGGAAAGTGATAGACTCAAGTGATGAATTGGAAAGCGGAGAAGACGGTGGATTGTCTCGAAAAGCTCGTTCTCGTAAAAGTTACCACGAGAACTAGGCTCTTCCCTCCGCCTGTTGTTCGAATAAAAGTCTCCTTTTTACGCGTAGAGATCTCTCAATCTCGGGATCAAAAGGTAGTAGTGGACCACCTTGCGACCTGCGCATAAGACGAAACTACAGACAAGATATGAGAACAGTCTAAGGAACGATGTTCCTTAAACTAAAAAGGAGAATTAAAAATAAAACAGCTAGTAATTGGAACAATTGCCTCCCAAACAACGGCGCCAAAATTTGACACGTCTGTCGCGCACTGTCAAAAATAAAACCTAACGGTCTCAACTAAATATGTAGTAGAGGCAGTCGAGTATCGAATCCACAGGGAGGAATGTAACTACAGCTATCTATTTCTAATTCTAAGGTAACAATTGGGTTGATTAAAATTTGGTTTCTAACTACGGAGTTGAAGGAAGAGAAATAAGGAAAGAGCAAAGAAAGCGAGAAATGAATTAAACTATCAATAAGAGAGAGGCATGTCGGGACTTCGGTTCACTACGGTAGTTCAACAACTTAGCGATAAATGACTCGGACGAACTAAGCGTGAGACGGATATTAGAAGGTCCTTTCGGTCCACTTCCCACCCTAAAATACCACTAACTTAACTTTCGTCCTCATTAGGGTAGTCTACTGTTTATAGCAGGCCTATTTAGTCCAATCTTTCGATCCAGGATTAATTGTAGCTTGATTTAATAGGTGACATAGAAGCGTGCACTCAACTAGGTCGGTGATTACAGTTATATTGCTATAGTGACAGAGTCTCTTAGATAATTCGTCTAATTCATTCACTACGTCGTCATTATTCTACCGCAGATCCCCTAATCCCAACATGAAGAGGTTTAGCTACTCATATTCATAACTAATCTGACAGCACATAAAATTCCAGCAGAAGACATAACGAAATAATAATTATAAAGCGCAATAACAGAAATTAGGGCAAGAAATAATGATAACATAAACAAGAGTTAAGAGCAACAAAAGGTTAATTATTATTAAGAGAAGGAGGAGATTACAATCTGAGCAATCCGGCGTAAAGAACGACGAAATCCGAGTGCAATAATCCCAAAGTGAAAGCAACGTAAAAGTAACAGTAGGTTTTTCTAATATGAATGATAGTAAAAGAGATAGTCTAAGAGTAAAAAAAAGATGCCTAATTAACCTAGTAATCCTCGGTTAAATAGGAAAAGTCTAAGTGTTTATGCGGAAATACTAAAACACGGACTAATTAAGCCCACGAAGTCAAAAGCCTCTCGATCGAGTAGAATTAACTACTCGATCGACCATCACTTCAAAGAGAAACTCCTCGATCGACCTTCAGGGAACTCGATCGAGGACTGGTCATGTGTGGATCACTCGATCGAGTAAGCAGTAGCTCGATCGAGTCTTGGGAAGCTTAGGAATCACTCGATAGACCACCAAACAGCTCGATAGACCACCAAACAGCTCGATAGACCACCTGGGTCTTCAATTCAGCTCACGTCTTCACCAAAATGCCTCGTAAAGCGTGCAACGACACTTCTAAGTGCAACATCTCACTCTGGAATGGTCCCGTCTCCTCTAAATGCATGCAAAAGGACAGAAAAGAGCATGGTTCCGCTACTTTCGCGATCATTCCTACAAAAAGGACCAAATACACCAAAGTAGCCAATTCGGGGCAAAATACTATAAAAATAGCATAGAAATGCATAGAAATACGTGCTGAAATAGGCCAAAAAGACTATACATTAGGCACGTATCAAGGAGGTTGCTTTTCTGGGGCATGTGATTTCAAAGAAAGGGGTAGCTGTGGATCCTGCAAAGATTGAAGCGGTTACCAAGTGGGAAGCACCAAAGAATGTGGCAGAGATCAGGAGTTTATTGGGTTTAGCAGGGTATTATCGACGGTTCGTTAAGGATTTCTCCAAGATAGCTAGACCTATGACAGCTTTGATGAGGAAAGAGAATAAGTTTCGTTGGGATGAAAGTTGTGAGACGGCGTTCCAAACCTTAAAGGAGCGTTTGACCACAGCTCCAATCTTAGCATTACTTGAAGGGAGTGAGAATTTTGAGGTGTATACAGATGCTTCAAAGAATGGGTTGGGTTGTGTGTTGATGTAGAATGGGATAGTGATTGCCTATGCTTCTTGGCAATTGAAGTCTTATGAGGAGACCTATCCGACGCATGATCTGGAGTTGGGTGCAGTTGTGTTTGATCTTAAGATTTGGAGGCATTAACTATATGGGGCGACCTTTAAAGTGTTTTCAGATCACAAGAGTCTCAAGTACATCTTCACTCAAAAGGAGTTGAACATGAGACAGAGGAGGTGATGTGACTCTTATTTGCGTACATTTAGTCCTCTAATTGAGCCTATTTTGCATACTACTATAACATTTCATGGCCATTTTATCCGTCAATTCCTTCCTATTTGGCTTTCTTATTACATTGTATATGTTTTGTAGGAAAGAAGATAATGAGGCGGAATTCCCATCTCCCATGCATATTTGAAAGCTTGTTGACGATCTTGGATGGACTAGTAAGAAGAGGAGGCAAGAATGATGACCAAGGATGTAGGAATAAAGAGTATATAGAAGGATCATAGGCTTAAAAGCAAGGATGACGAGAAGGAAGCCATTACATGAAGAAATTGCTCGGAACCCAAACCAATAATTCCTCCTTTGGCTCTGAAAGTATACTAAATAAAACAGCGTCGAAAAATCAAGTGTTCTAGGATTTTGAATTACTCTAATAGGAGTCCGAATGAGGAAATGACGTCCGTTTTACAATCCGAGCTCAAATAGACAAACTGGCCGCCAATCCGAGCGTCCCCGTAAGAAGACGCTCGTCTCCTGCAAGAAGACGCTCGTTTCCTGCTGGAAGACACTCGTCCGAAAGCAAGAAGTTCCGATCGTCTCCTCTACGATCCGCTCGGATCATAAGACAGGACCTCCGTGCCAAGACTCCAGACGCGCGGGACGAGCATATTGTGGCGGGACTAACAACGTGATATGCGCATCTCCCTTTGAGACTTGCATTTCCCTACTCAACACTTAGCAATGCTATTTACTAATCTACCCTTGCTTAACCTAATGATGTACTACTATATATACTCCAATTGTAATAATCAAAAGAACCAAGTTCCCATAATAGAAAATCCTCTTAGATTAGATTAGGAGTAGATTAGAATAGATTAATCTCAATCATTCCACATTAATCTTTCCTTAATTATTGTTCAAGTTTATTATTGGGTAATTAAAGATTATTGGGTTATTATTGGAGAATTGACAACTCTTTATCAATCAATCAAGTTCTCTTCTTTTATTCTTTGCTTTATAATTTGGATCATCTCAAGTTTGGTATAATCTCTTTACTCTATACTCTTTATTGTTGATTTCCTCATCTCCTTATCATGTTTATACTTGTTGTGATGATTGATACCATTAATGACATGTTTCCCATGATAATGAGTGAGTAGTCTTCTAGCTAGGATTAATGGCAATTAAGGGAAACAAACATGGGGAATGATTTATGCTTAATCTAATATGTTTTCATTATTAATTTGCTTGCTTGTTGTGATTCCAACTTATGCACATGTTATGTTTGATGAAATGCAAGCCTATGAAACTCTGCATTTTTTTGCCCATCACTTATCTTTTGAATGAAGCTTGTAAGATATAAACCAACTCGAGCCTCATTAGACCATTCATAATGTTGAATAGGAAGGATTAAGTAGACTTGTAGGTGTTGTACAATCTAATCAATTCGGCTCCAGGACCCAAACCTTCTTAGGGATTATAAGATATACACTAACTCGATCCCATCACAATAATAATTGCTTGCATCTAGTAGAGAACATGTTTGTATGATCAAATCCCATGAATCACCTATGGACCCATGATATCCTAGCACTCTTAATCATTTGTTTACATCCTTCCTCTCTATTGCTTGTTTTACTTTATTGCTTTTATTAGTCTAGACTCACCAACTAAAAACCCAAATCAATTGTGACACTAGCATAAATTGAGATAGATAGACTTAGAACCCAAAGCACACTGTCCCATGGATCGACCTTGACTTAACCGCTAACTAGTTGTTTGTTGAGAATATAAATGTGTTTGATTGGGAGACACGACGACACCTTCCACCAAAATGGCGCCGTTGCCAGGGACGGTGTTATGTGATTAAGTTCTCACTTGTTTTATATTTTAATTGTGCTTTAACCTTGACCTTGAGGAACTTGTTCCTCAAGGTTCGTTCTTACCATTTTATTGTAGTTTCCATGCTTGTAGTTGTTTCCTTATCTTAGCTATGATGGCTCAAGACTTGACACATGGAGTATATATTGGATCTTTTGAGTATGACTATGGGTATGTGGAGTTTGAGGAGCAAGTCAACACAAACCTACCTTACAACTCATACAATAAAAGTCCTAACCACTACCCTAACGTTTCTTACCAAAGCCCCCACATCCAATATCTACAACAACCACCCTCCAAAAACCTACTTTACAATCAATGCCAAATGTCATCCTACACCCAACACTCATACCACCAATCTCCCATGTATCCACAACAAGGGAATGAGCATAATTTTGACATGCAAAGTGTGGTTCTCCCAATGCTAAGGGACCAACAAAATCTCTTCATGCAAATTCTAGAAGAGAGCCAAGCTAGGGACAATGTTCTCAAAAACATCTTTACCAATGATGAGAAGTTGGCAAATCAAATTGTCAGAATGGAAGCTACCCAAATGATCAATGAAGAAGAATGGGAAGATAATGAGGGCGAAGAAGAATTTGGATGGCATTATGAAGCTACTCTTGTAAATCCCCCACCACCTCCTAAATTCATAAGTATTGAACATCCCATATTCCAACTTGTACCCAACTTTACAAACATTCATGATGGATGTGAATATAAAGATGTAACTTTTGAGGAAGGGGAGTGCTTGATTGATTATGGACCAAGAGTGGATGATGAATTGAAGCATGATGAAGTTAGAGAAAAGATCAATGGTGAATATGAATTGGAGGCCAATTATGAGACAAGCACTTTGTCTAAATTGCCTCATGTATCTAGCTCCCACACTAGCCTTGCTTCTCCAATTTGGGATACCTATGATAATGATGATGAGGAAGGTCTCCCACCACAATTTCCCTCTATGACCCATGTAGAGGAAGTGTGTTTCCTTGACACTTATGGGAGTGAAGGTAAAACTTGGAAAGAAGAGGTTGATGAATTTGAACTTGCTGTCTTTGGAGAATTGAGGGGCCAAGAGGAAAACTATGATGTTGGCATCTTTGATCATAGTTTGGAAGAAATTGATGCTCTTTTCTTTGGAAATGGTTCAAGTTCTAAGGAAGGTCAATAAGAAAGTGAAGAAAATGAAAGCATGAATGACCTCACTGGTGAGAAGTTGACTCCTCCACATCTTATCCTTCAACTATCCCGTCATCAAAGAAATGTGAACTCTCCTTCTACAATTGAAGGATTGATGAATCAATGCTATATCATCATAGAATTTGAAAGAGATGGTAAAGAGTGGAAGCCTACGGATGGAAATGGGCAATACTTCATACATTGTATTGACAAGAATCATGTCCTTGTTCATTTGAAGCATTGTAAGAAGCCAAGTGCCAAGGGCAAAACAAATGGGAGATTGTTTGGCAAGTTCTATTCCAAGCCAAGATGAGTAAACTACGTTTTTTGGCATCGCCAATCTCCTATTTGTGCTTATATGAAGCCCATTCAAAAGCCTTTGACCGGTTTTTGAGAGCATTAAGCAACATGGACAACATCAATAATCATGACAACAAGGAATAAGTTTGGTGGAGTCCTCCCTCAAACCACCATTTGTAAGATACCCTTTACTTTGACTTTGCATTACATTTACACTTGCATTTAGTTATATACATATACATTTAGCTTAAATTTGTATTATATTTCATATTGCATTTACATTAGTTAGTTCATATAGTATAGTTACATTGTAATATATCTCACATGATTCATATAGTTAGTTGCGTATAGTTAGTTGCATTCATGCTTAGTCACTAATGACCAATCCTGTTCTTTTCTACACTAGAAATAGTGTTTAAATCGGTTTGGGGAGGTTTGATCATAGGTGAAAACATGCATCATATAGTGTAGTTTAGATTGCATTCATTTGTTATATATGTCATATAAGATTGCATTTAGTTAGAGCATGCATTCATTCATTCACATCATTGCATTTGTACTTCATTTCCATAAAATTAAAAATCCAAAAACATGTATTTCCTTTTCATTCCTACTCCTACATGTACATTGAGGACAATGTCTAAAATAAAGTGGGGGATGGGAATTTATATTCCAAAATGATAAAAATTGAAAACTTTTGAAAAATACAAAAACATGTCCTTTTTATTTCATAAACATAAAAACCATAAAAATTTGAAAATTGAAAAAGCGAAAAACATGTTCATTTCCTTTATAGTATAGTCTTCTATATATTGTGTTTGTATATATTGTGTTTGTTTATCCTTTGTCACATTTATCAACTACGCCACATCCGAGATATGAGGATATTGAAGACCGCATGGTATGATCTTTCCAATCTCCTTTTTCCTCTTTATGTTAATGTCTATGTGGCTTTATTTTGATTGATGCGGTATGAACAATGTGATTATAGGATTGCATTTAGATTATATGGCATACTAGTTGGTAGAATCATATGCATTAGGATGTATAAATGTTAGTTGCATCATGGCATGTAGTTTCCATGGTTAGAAATTTTGTGAAAATGCCTATTTGGGAAGCTTGACAAGTGTATATAAGGACCTTGTAGATAATTTTTTCTCCTTGAGACTTTGTTTGCTTAATACCCTCAAGACACCCTAGGATATGTCATACTAGTATCTTTTGACCCATAGATTAAGGCCTAGTCAAGAATATCTTGTGGTGTGATAACTCATTGGCTACCGTTTATTCCAAGGTGACCTTTGAAACCATGCAACCATCTTCCACATTCTACCATATTTTGTCAACAAAAGGGAATGGGCACAAAAAATGTTCAAATATTGAGTTCAAGAATTGAAATGAAAGTAAAAAAGTTTGCAAATTGCATCAAAAGAAAAGAGGAGTAACAAAAATAAAAATCCTATGCTTCAAATATAAAGCACCCTCGTTACTAATTGGGGTGACTTTGAAAATGTTCAAAACAAAATGCAAAAGTTGAAAGTTGTCAAGTATTGAAATGCCAAACATCAAAAGAAAGGGCAAAGAAATGTTCTCAAAATGTCAAATGCCACAAGAAATTGGGAGAAAAAACAACAACGAAAGCAAACTCCCACATGAAACTCAAAAATCTATTGATCCCTTTTCCATTGAATCCACTTTTGTGCATGGTAAAGAGGGGACGACCCTTCTTCTTGTCTAGGCAAGGAGGGGAATTCTGCGATCCTCCGTGTTTCTAACAGCATAGGGAGACTACTCTTGACGAAAGCATTTAACAATTGAGGATAAAGGTACCCTAGCTTGACACAACTTGGAGGTGATTTATTGGTATCCTCTTAGGCTTAGTAGTTTGAAGAAACCGTATCTATGATGGAATGTGTACCCTTAGATTGTTTCCCTTATAGATAATTTCCGCCACTTAGTTGAGGAAAGTGGCTATTCATTTTTGTAGATGCATCCATTACTTGTTTTGTGTGCTTAATGTTTGGATGTATCGCCATTTTGGCAAGCCCCACCTTGCCTTGCAAGAAGGCATACTACCTCATGGTTGTCTTGTTGTGAGTTGAAGTGGCGAAGTGAGACCCGCTAATTGTCTCACATCGGTTATATTATTTAGGATAGTTTAAATAAAGGTTTAGTTTTAGTCACCTCTTTACTCGGGACGAGTAAATGTTCGGTTTGGGGATGTTTGATGTGAATTTTATTTGCGTACATTTAGTCCCCTAATTGAGCCTATTTTGCATACTATTATAACATTTCATGGCCATTTTATCAATCAATTCCTTCCTATTTGGCTTTCCTATTGCATTGTATATGTTTTGTAGGAAAGAAGATAATGAGGCGGAATTCCCGTCTCCCGTGCATATTTGGAAGCTTGTTGACGATATTGGATGGACTAGTATGAAGAGGAGGAAAGAATGATAAACAAGGATGTAGGAATAAAGAGTATATAGAAGGATCATAGGCTTAAAAGCAAGGATGTCGAGAAGGAAGCCATTACATAAAGAAATTACTCGGAACCCATACCAAGAGTTGCTCCTTGGGCTCTGAAAGTATGCTAGATGAAACGGCGTCAAAAAATAAAGTGGTCTAGGCTTTTGAATCACTCCAATAGGAGTCCGGATGAGGAAATGACGTCCGTTTTACAATCTGAGCTCAAATAGACAAACTGGCCGCCAATCCGAGCGTCCCCGTAAGACGACACTCGTCTCCTGCAAGAAGACGCTCGTCTCCTGCTGGAAGACGCTCGTCCTGAAGCAAGAATATCTGAGCGTCTCCTCCATGATCCACTCGGGTCATAAGACAGGACCTCTGTGCCAAGACTCCAGACGCGCGGGAAGAGCATATTGTGGCGGGACTAGCAACGTGATATGCGCATCTCCCTTCGAGACTAGCATTTCCCTACTCAACACTTAGCAATACTATATACTAATCTACCCTTGCTTAACCTAATGATGTGTGGGGTAATATCCGTATAAAACCCTTAAATATTAGGACTATAACGTATCTTTAACATGTGATTATTGTCATAAAACAAAATTACAAGAGAAAACGATAAGAGAATAGAATCAACCTCGGGTCCTTGTGAATTCGGCCTAAGACAGAAATCAATATAGATTTCCTCCTAATCGTTGCACCCAAGACCGTCTGAGACTATGCCCCTTGTGCTAGAAATACTCTCTAATTGACTTGCAATATTGAGAGAGTTGTTGTGAGGTTTTTCGATGTGAGATCTAGAATTTCAGAGAAAATTGCCCCGAAACCCTAATTTCTTTGCAAATGAGATGATTAGGTCACAAAAGGAGAGAAGCTCCCCTTTTGTTTGTTTCGGCCAAACCGTGAGCCTTAGGGAGGGAGTGGGCTTTCCACTTCCTCCTTATTTTTAACTCGTGGTCCGACTCAAAATGCTAAAATGTATATGACGAGATTTTTATTATAAATCGTCATCGGTTATCGGTTATTAAAATATCGACTAGTAACATGGATTAGTCGACATATTAATACTTGTCCGACAAAGACAATATTGTATAATTAATTCAATATACATTAATTAAATATAATTGTTTATATTCAATTTACGAATTAACCGCTTAATTCGTCTTAGCCATTATTATTTAATCCGTATTAAATAATTATCTCAACATCGCGTTTGACTAATTATTAGTCAATAACTCCGACTAACTGCTTAGTCAAATTAGGCATCAACATGACTGTATTTTCATACCGTCACATCTCTCAAACGTATCCTATAGGTGTGACTTTTAGGGATCAGTTGATCACCGCCATCAGTATGACAATAACGTCAAACTTATCTAGCAAGCCAACCGTTATTGATAAACGTGGACCAACTGATAATAATACAAAAGTATACCCTTTGATCCTTTTAGAGATTTAAATGTTATTGCACTAACTGTAGAGGACACCAGCCCCAACATGATGTACTACTATATATACTCCAATTGTAATAATCAAAAGAACCAAGTTCCCATAATAGAAAATCCTCTTAGATTAGATTAGGAGTAGATTAGAATAGATTAATCTCAATTATTCCACATTAATCTTTCCTTAATTATTGTTCAAGTTTATTATTGGGTAATTGAAGATTATTGGGTTATTATTGGAGAATTGACAACTCTTCATCAATTAATCAAGTTCTCTTCTTTTATTCTTTGCTTTATTATTTGGATCATCTCAAGTTTGGTATAATCTATTTACTCTTTATTCTTTATTGTTATTTTCCTCATCTTCTTATCATGTTTATACTTTTTATGCTGATTGACACTATTAATGACATGTTTCACATGATAATGAGTGAGTAGTCTTCTCGCTAGGATTAATGGGCAATTAAGGGAAACAAACACGGGGAATGATTCATGCTTAATGTAATATGTTTTCATAATTAATTTGCTTGCTTGTTGTGATTCCAACTTATGCACATGTTATGTTTGATGAAATGGGAGCCTATGCATCCTTGCATCATATTACCCATCACTTATCTTTTCAATGAATCTTGTAAGACATGAACCAACTCGAGCCTCATTAGACCATGCATAATGTTGAATAGGAAGGATTAAGTCGACTTGTAGGTGTTTTACAATCTAATCGATTCGGCTCCGGGACTCAAACCTTCTTAGAGATTGTAAGATATACACTAACTCGATTCCATCACAAAAATAATTGCTTGCATGTAGTAGAGAATATGTTCGTATGATCAACTCCCATGAATCACCTATGAACCCATGATATCCTACCACTCTTAATCATTTGTTTACATCCTTCCTCTTTATTACTTGTTTTACTTTATTGCTTCTATTAGTCTAGACTCACCAACTACAAACCCAAATCAATTA
This sequence comes from Silene latifolia, assembly GCF_048544455.1. Taxonomy (NCBI): domain Eukaryota; kingdom Viridiplantae; phylum Streptophyta; class Magnoliopsida; order Caryophyllales; family Caryophyllaceae; genus Silene; species Silene latifolia. The sequence goes on along the minus strand of NC_133535.1, from coordinate 58,463,459 downwards.
TGACACTAACAAAAATTGAGATGGATAGACTTAGAAACCAAAGCACACCGTCCCATGGATCGACCTCGACTTAACCGCTAACTAGTTGTTTGTTGAGAATATAAATGTGTTTGATTGGGAGACACGACGACACCTTCCATCAGGAGGTGGATGAAGTTGATTGAGGATTATGACATGGATATTATATACCATGAAGGGAAAGCTAATGTGGTTGCAGATTCTTTGAGCAGGAAGAGCATGCATTCTCTTTGCACGGCCGCGTCTTTGATGAGATTGAGAGATGAGGTGGGGAATTTTGGGATACATATGATCCAGAAAGAGGATGCTATAGGAGATTTGACAGTGGAGTCAGACCTTTATGGTGATATTCGCAGTAAACAGGCGTTGGATCCCAAGATTGAGGAGTGGAGAGCTGGAGTAGAGAAAGGGAGAGTGTCTAGATTCTCTATTCATATAGATGGTAGTGTGAGATTTGATGGGAGGTGGTGTGTTCCGAACGATGAGGAGTTGAAAAAGATAATCATGACAGAGGCTCATTGCACACCATACTCAATACATCCAGGCGGTGACAAGTTATATAAAGATTTGAAGAAGACTTTCTGGTGGCCGGGGATGAAGTAGGAAACAGCTGAGTTCGTGGCTCGTTGTTTGACATGTCAGATAGTGACAGGGAAGCAGCGACGACCACAAGGTAAGATTCAGTCTCTTGAGGTACCTGAGTGGAAGTGGGAATCCATTTCTATGGATTTTATCGTGGGTTTACCGAAGAGTCAATAGGGTAATAACATGATATAGGTTATCGCGGATCGTTTGACCAAGTCAGCTCATTTTGTGCCAATGAAAGATAAATGGACCAAGATACAGTTAGCTATGGCGTATCGGAAAAACGTGGTTCGCTTGCATGGAGTGCCTAAGGATATAGTGTCTGATAGAGATTCGAGGTTTATCTCACGGTTTTGGAAAGAGTTGCAGGAGTCTTTGGGAACTACCTTAAAGATGAGTACAACATTTCATCCTACGACAGATGGCCAGACGGAGAGGACCATCAAGACTTTAGAGGACATGTTGCGAACCTGTGTTATGGATTTTGGTGGTAGCTGGGAGCAGAGGTTGGATTTGATTGAGTTTTCCTATTACAATAGCTACCACACCAGTATTGGCATGGCACCATTTGAGGCTTTATATGGGAGAAGGTGTAGGAGTCCGATTTGTTGGGACGATAGTGCTGAGGCAGTGGTTTTAGGACCAGAGATGGTACATGAGATGGTGGAACAGATTAAGCTGATCAGACAAAGGATGAGAGTGGCCCAGGATCGACAAAAGAGTTATGAAGATCTGCATCGCCGGGATATAGAGTTTCAGGTTGGGGACAAGGTTCTTTTGAAAGTGTCTCCTATGCATGGGGTCATGAGATTTGGTAACAGAGGGAAGCTGAGCCAGAAGTTTATAGGACCATATGAGATCTTGGATCGTGTGCGTGAGGCTGCGTATAGGTTAGCTTTACCGTCATCTTTGGATAGAGTGCATAATGTGTTTCATGCGTCTCAGCTGCGGAAGTATGTTAGTGATCCATCACATGTGTTAGAGGTTGAGAACATCGAACTGGATGAGTCCTTGTCTTATCTTGAGGTGCCAAAACAGATTCTTGATCGAAAGGCTAGGAAAACTAGACATGGGGAGACAGTGTTGCTTAAGGTTATGTGGTCTAACCATGAGGTTGAGGAGGCTACATAGGAGGCGGAAGAGGCTATGAGGCCACACTACAAGAAAAAGCGTCAATTCCTACAGACAATTTCCGTCGGAAAGAGCGAGTATTTTGTCGAAAACTTGATTTTTCTACGGAAATTCTGTCGGAACATGGGCGTCGGAATTTTTTTTTCGGGAAAAAAAATATTCCTACGAATTTTCGTAGGAAACTTCCCACATTCCTACAAAATATTTCGTAGCAAAACAATTGTTTCCGTTAGAGAGGTAGCCTACAAAAAGTAGTTTACGCAATGTTTTTATCCTACGAAATTCCGTCGGAACATAACTAATATCAAGCATATCTTGCCCATTTACGAGCATCCCCAATAAGCCATATCCCTATGCATAATTATGGGCAAAAATGTATCATTACACAACCGCAAAGTGAGAGGGCACAATACCACACATTAACTTGAAATATAAAGCAAAAGAGGTAGCTTTTCATTAAAAAAAAAAATAATCCCAAGTACTCCCTCCTATTCAGCCTATACTTCCCTTTTCATTATAATACTCCTCACATATATTAGAGAAAGGGGAACTATAGGCTGAATAGGATTGAGTATGTATTACAAGCGTAAAATTAATCAAAGTACAAATGTTGTGATGTCAACTTTAAGACAATCTAAACTACATTACATGATGCTCATGAGCCACTACTTCTATCTTCATGACGGTCTCGGTGAAAGATGTGTCCAAGTATAATGAATAAGCAGGCCCCTTCTATGTTGTTGAATCACCTCTTGTGAAAGCCACTTATAACTTCAGTGATATGATTGCCTTCATTGGAATCCTGTCCCTTTTGTGCCTTAAATTTCTACTTAAGCAAAAAAAAAAAGAACATACATACACAACAATCCAGTAAAATACACAAGAGAAGGGAGATATTTCATAGGCAATATAAATAGTCAAAAACACAGGGAATCATAACAATACAAGCACACATAGCTACAACAAATAAGCATAGCGATCAAGATTTCACGTATGACCTCGGTTCATAGACTTGTTACGTGAAATTGCATGCTATAAAAGCACTAATGTGTAAGCCTAGGATTTAAGATATCACGTAAAAACTTTTTTTTTAGGTAAAATGTGAGTATATTAAATATATCAAAAACCAACCATAATTACAAGGACACAGTTCGAATCCCAGCTAAGACATTCTAACAAATAAATCCTATCAAATAAATCCTATGCTTGCCTGCCAATCAATGGCACTATTGCTTCCTAGATTACACATTTTGCTACGAATTCTCCTCTGAATTAACTGCTTTAGTTGCTGTGCTATAATGTCAGGTCTCTGAACACACAACTGTTGTCTCGCATTGTTCCTCTGGAACCAAATGGTATACCAGAATGCTGATTGAACACACGCAGAAGCCTTCCATTGCAGTCTGTTCCTGTTTGCAGCTATTAATGCAGTAGGATCAGGCATTGGCTTACCTATCCAGTCTGCAATTCTATCCTTAACCTTACTAGTGAACCTGCACTCTGAAAAGAGATGGTCACTTGTCTCAGGCTGTTCCCCACATAATATGCAGTCATCATCAGTGCACAAACCAATAGCATATAGCTTGGTTCTAAGATTTAGTCCATCTTGCATAATCATCCAAGCAACAACAGAGTGTTTAGGGATGTTCCAATTATTCCAAACAAGAGTAGACCAGGCAGTTTTGGGATGCTGACCCATCAACCATTCATATCCATCACGTAAAAACTAATAGCTAAAAAAATGCTGGACATTTTGCAACCATAGTTTGAGACAGTTCCACCTCATTTAATGCACAACGCCATAATGACCGATTTTAAGGAGAGGTCACAACCCACAGCCTGAAATCGTGCTCTCGAGCCAATAGCTAATAGAAAAGTTGTATGTCTATGCTGAGCATTTTAAACTAATTTTTCGTACCTATTTGAACAACCGGAGTATCTCGTTCCTTTTTAGCGCACACAAAAGCAGAAAGGAGCAAATAGGCCAAAATAAAAGAAGAAGGTCGGCCAGTGACGAACCGTTTCCCACCATTTCCCAGTGGCAGAGTAGAAAAGCAAGTTTGAGTGCTTCTAAACCTCATGAATAGGTACTCCATTATGCTACAACAAGTTGGGAAAAAACCATAAAAAAGAAGTACGCTCGTAAATTGATCGACCTAAAAAAGAGCTAACTACAATTGGGAAACCAAAACAACTCAAATTAATTAAGAAATAAATGAATGAGAAGCAATCAGTATGAAATGCATACCTGCATTATACTCAAAGTATTCTTTGAAATCCTCTTTTCCTTGTTCTGCACAAAGATAAATCAAAGAGACGAGCACAATATTAACTTCCCTTTCAATTTTACAATATTGAAGTAGTTCATCCTACAAGATTACATAATGTAGTGAAATTTAGAAGTCGGCAAATATATGCTCTACACCTAAAAACAAGCAGAATATTTCAATTAGGCCCTAGAAACCAAACATTTTCTAAATTTGACTCCATTCAACTAAACTAACATGAATAGATGAGGTTGATTGGTTACAATCTATGCCTCTTTGCAATCTGTCTATGATTGCTCATATATAAAGTATGAAAAGGGAAAAGTACAATTAAGGGAGGGAGTAGATATAAGACTATAAGTATGGAGCGAGAGGAAAAATCACCAAATCATTATAAATTATACTTTAAACCTAGCAGTAGAACATTGTTAAAGAAATACATGTATCACCAACTTTAGAGAAATTGTAGGCAGAATATTAACAATTGAACAAGTTTTGTTCATATGAATGCTGGTATGGTAAATGTAAAGAAGGATTTACAAGATTACATAATGTATTGAACAAGTTGTTACCACAAAAATGTGAAATCTACAACAACGACAACAAAAGCAGGAAAATATAAAGAAGCACTAATTAATTAATACACACATTAGAACATCAAATTTGTGACATAATCAAACAAACCCATGAGAATTGAAGGATTTACGCAAAATCTTGTTGAGAAGTGAAGGATTTACGTATCCCTACCACCAGCTGTTCACAAATGGTAGCATAAATAGCAATTTGAATCCTTGATATTTCTAATTGTTCACCTGTCATTACTTTCACATAAAATACTTCATTGATATTTCCAATTAGTATTATTGTCATTGTCTTATAATACTAGTTCAACAAGGGATCACGAACTCATAAAATTAGACATAATCAGCATTAGAACCGCCAAAATCAATCAATTTCACATAAATTTAACAATAACCAATTAAGATTTAAGATTTAGATTTGAAAAGGTAAAAGCCTTTTACCTGTCATTTATATATCCGACGAGCTTGGCTGGCGCGGATGAAAGGTCGACGGTAGACACGATGGTTGAGTGGAAGGAACAGGCGGAGAAAGGGAAAAAGAAAGAGGAAGAAAGGTTGCAGGCGTAATCAACGAACAACAGCGTACGACAGCAATGGGCGGCAGATCGCGGTGTCAGTGTCGGTGTCGGTGTCAGCGCCGATTAATTGGAATATGTGCCTTATGGCGTTCTTATGAAAGGATTAGAGAACTATATGAACTTGTGATTGAAAATAAGGGTTAGAGACTTAAAGGGACTAGTGCGCTAATTTTGTCGAGCTTGTATTAACTGATCCGACGGTAAATCCTTAGGCATCAAAATTTTTGACAGTTACGACGACAAATCTGTAGGAAAATTTTAAATTCTGTCAGAATTTTTAATGTTCATCCGACCAAGTCTTAATCCGTCGGTCTAGTCCGTCGGACAGACGTAATTCCGACGCTTTTTACAATCCGTCGGACGAATTCCGTCGGAACAAAGACCTTTTCTTGTAGTGAGGGAACGGTATCCGTCTCTTTTTGATCTGGTATGTATGGTTACGAGGACGTAACCTTGTTTCTTTTAGGGGGGTAGGAGACGGTCGCATAGAGTTTTTGCATGTTTTCATAGAGTTTTGTATGTCTTATGTTGGTTTTGGTACAATTAGTAGTTGCCTTGAGTCGGATTGAGTTTTGTTTTGGGAGGTGTGATGGGAAGTTTGGTGTTGAGTTTTGTTTATGTTGTTGTGTCGGGGAGGTGTTAGTATGTTTGCTTTTGGTTGTGGTTTGAACTTCGGGGACGAAGTTCTTTTTAAGGAGGGAAGACTGTAATACTACGGTTTTATGTGTCTTGGGGTACTCTATCGAGTAGCGCTTACTCTGTCGAGTAAGTATATTTTTACGCAAAACAGTAGACTGCCTGTAGGGTACTCGATCGAGTAAGCTTGACACTCGATCGAGTAAGGGTCACTCGATCGAGAAAGTGACTTACTCGATCGAGTAAGTCGGTTAATGGGTGATTTGCGACGGGTTTGTTATTAATGCGGATTAATATATAATGTTTCGTCATCTTTTTCCTAAAACACTTTTGAAAACCTGAAATCATAAAAAGGAGAAGATCTAAGTTACGTTGCTTCATCTCATTGCATAATTAGCCAATCCCGGAGCTAGGAGTGTCGGTTTTCGTCGTTCTTTATACCTTTCTGATCCTTGCGTCGAGGGTAAGCTTTATGTATAACTTTCATATCATTTTGTTAAAGTTGGTTAAACCCTAATTGAGTGATTTGGGGGTTTTTGGTGGTTTATATGATACGGTAGTAATAATATGTATGTGTGTATAGGAGGAGGGTTCGTTGAGGAGAGAGACTGATTTAGCTGCTTGATCGTCTGATTCCGTGTTTGTTTTCCAGGTAGGGTTTCCCTACTCAGTATTAGTTACATAATGTATGGTGATGGTTGTTGTGATTAAAGATTGATTGTATGGTTGAGTTGTTAGACGGTTGTTGTTTTCATACTGTTGATTGGTTTGTATCTATCTGTGATCTTCGGGGCGCCTCCCTGGCTGAGTTGAGTCACTTGTGGGAGTGGTTTCACGCCCTTGGTTTGCCCTTTGTGGAACCCGCCACAGGAGGGGATGTGCACATTAAGGAAACTTGGGTTTATCGCTCAGTGGTGATGAGCGGGGATTTGGTGGGTACGGCTGCGGTCTCCCACTGGCGGTATGGAGTACTTGTTGCGATGGGTACTCTAGCGGGACTACACACTTTTGTGTGTAGTCAGTTGTGTGAAAATTGATTATGGAGTTTGGAGGATTGTTGTGTTGTTGAGCTGTTTGTTTACGTGTTTCGTTGTGGATTGGTTGTGTGTAATTAGTACTGACCCCGTTTTAATGTTTTAAAAACTGTGGTGATCCATTCGGGGATGGTGAGCAGTTGTTGAGTAGGTATGATATGACGCATATGGGATAGCTGGGATGAGTCATCACGTGGCAGTTAGAAGTCTTCCGCTGTGTCAGACGATGTTTTGTAGTTTTGATAGTTTTTCTTAGTAGACCGTTTTGAGAGCCTTGTATTTCAGTTTGTCATTTTTGGAGTTGACATGTAATCACTTTAAACCGTATATACTTTTAAGTTTGTTTCATTATTGTCTTACGATTATCATTGCCTCGGGTAACCGAGATTGTGACGTTTCCATACCTTAAGTGGTCCTAGTAAGGCACTTGGAGTATGGGGGTGTCACAAGAAGGGGGTGTTACAAAGTGGTATCAGAGCGACGATTTTGGAACCTAACCAATAAACCAAAATGAACATAGGTGTGTCTAATAAAATGAACCCGACTTGAGTACGATAGGAGATCGCTTTTGGAGAGTGGGCGCCCTCATATCAAAACTAGTGCCTATTGTCTCGGTTGGTCACTACGTGGGTGATTAAAGGTATGAGTGATCGCTATGTGGGAAGTTGTATGGTGGCATGATTGCATGAATGTGTGATTTACATTAAGTTCTTGTATGATATAGTGTCTACCTTTATGCATGAAAGTGTGTGGAAGTTGAATGCTAGGTTGTTAGGAGTACTATGCTTAGAAATAGTAGAATATGCTAGTATACGAATGATGACGTGGCTTTTGAATTATTACACCGTGTGCTGAATAAATGCATGTTAGTGTATTTGTCGTAAATCATTGGTGAATTATGTTTGTAGAGTCATTATTAGTACTACGATGAGGTACGAAAGATGGTAAAATGGGATGTCGTATGTGCTAACTTGGGTGAGTCACCGAAAGCCGGTGGACTCCTGAACCTTCTCTTTGTGTTGCAGGGATTTCATCCTTCTCTTTCGACTCGAAATTTCCAACCATCAGCAGTCACTCTACCGAGTGCGAGTTTGCACCCGACCGAGTAACCTCTCAGTCGGCCAAGTGGGCCCCGACACTCAACCGAGTTGACCATTTCCCAGAAGATCGAAATATCCTGGAAAATAGAGCACTCGACAAGTGAACTAGGCCACTCGACCGAGTGAAAAAACACTTGACAGAGTGAACTCACCACTCGACCGAGTGGAGCTGGGATGGGATTTACACGGGTTTGATTATCTTTCTTCCTTCCTTATCTTCTTCATGCCTCATTTTCACCTCATTCCACCAACACCTCATTCCTCTAAAAACAATTCTAAAACTCCATTTTAGTGATTTGCTACTTGGGCTAAGTTTTCCACTCAAAATTTCCGTCTCAAATCTCTCCTAACTAGCAATGTAATTAGACCATTCCTCTTCTTATTTCATTCTTCTTAAACTTGTTAGATCTACACTAATGTGTTTGAGGTTTGTCAATTAATTTCATGGTTTTACTTAACTCCTATTAATAAATAGTTTTCTACATTATAGTTGTTACTAAAAATCAAATGTTTGGGTTAAACTTTTTGGTCGCCACCAAGGAAAAACGAAATTTTGATGATAAAAATATATGTGGATTTTGGTGGTTGTTGATGTGTATAATTGGACAACGAAGGCTTAACCTTTGTTGTTATGGATGGATTTTGTTTGAATATGTGAAAATTTCGCCTTAAAACTTCGTCTTAAATTTTCTAATTTTAGACAAGTCATGCCCAAATTTTAATTTTTCTTGAGTAAAATTTGGTTTAATTGCCTTATAAGATTACCATTCAAATTGGTAATATGGTATGTGGTCTCAAAATGAAATTTTTCCATCTTAAAATTTGGGTAAAACTCTTAAAATCTTCCCAAGTATCCATTAACAACTTTCATTTTGTCTTGAAAATAGTTGGAGAAGTGTCGATAAATTAGGAATTTGATGGTTATTACTACTACACTATGAGGTAAATCCGGAAAGTTTCATCATAAAAATGTAAAAGAATTTCTCAAAATTTAACACTCACTATGTCAAAAACTTCGTCTTGATGCTCACTACATGGTCATTTATTAAATTGGGAATTTGGGGGAGAATTTCATCCGCTTTCAAGGATAGTCACAAGTCTCATCTTTCCTTCTATGTCTTGTTTGTGATTTCTCTTGTAGCATGTCAAGGAACACGAGGAGAAACCATAGGAGAAACAACCGTTAACCTCAACCTGAACATGAAGGCACCACCCGCCTTTACCCATTCAGGATACCCGGGGTTAGAATTTGAGAGTGAACCCCTATAGGAATACCTTCCTAGCCCTCACCGAGAGACGTATGAGTGCCTTAGAAGCCTTGGGGATAGAGGCGCAGGTGCATGATATCTTTAGCATACTTGGAATGGAAGGATTGTATAACTTAGCGGAAATAAGCTACCGTACCCTTACCTTAGAATTTTTGAGCTCCTTCCTCTACAATCCAAAAGACCACACCATGAGCTTCCGACTCAAGAACACCCCCTTTCACCTATCTAGTGATGTCTTTGCGGAGCAGCTAGGTGTAGGAAAAAGGACCTCCTATACCCTTGACAAGGTGGGGAAGGAAATGGAAGCCACGAAATACATCAACCTTTACACGGGTAACTGCAATACTGACGTTAGTGCCATGAAAATAAATGATGTGGAACACCCTGTTTTGAAAATTTTCCTTCGCCTTTTGACCAACCTCCTTTACGGGAGAAAGGACCCTAGTAAACTCAATTCCTCGGACGTACTACTTCTAAGCTCTTACCTCAATCCATACTATGAGAGCCGTTTTTACTTTAGCCCCGTGTCTATGGTGTACTTAGCATTTGAAAAGATGACCAAGTCCGACAAGTGCTCCTTTTATTGTAGCGCCCTAGTGACTAGGCTAGCCAAGAAATCTTGGGTTATGAACCGAGGGAAATTGATAGACCCCATGAGTACAGAGGTGCCATACTTCGACATTGCCTACATGAAGGGCATGTTTTGGATCGTGGATAGAAAAGAAAAAAAGGGGTACTCATGGAGAGTGAACACGGACATATACAGCAAGCTTCCCACAAACGGGATATTGCCCGAAATATCCCACATATCCGAGCTAGCACCGCCTCGTCCTCCGGCCAGATCATACCTCATTCCCGAAAGTCTTACTTACACTCTTGATGTTGAAGCGGTACGAGGGGATCCAACCCCGCAACTCCTTTCCGTTCTCCCTAGGACTTCCCCACATGCCCCATCGTCCTCCTATGTGCACATACCCTCGCCGCCTTTTGATCGCCCTAGACACTCCACATACTCAGAACCTTTTATACATTGTCTAAGACTACTGGTCTTAAAATGAGTAAAGGGAAGTCCAATGTCTACTTTAATGGAGTCCCTGAGGGTCTCAAAAGTGAAATCTTGCATATCTCAGGGATGGTGGAGGGCACCTTGCCTTTCAGGTATCTAGGTGTTCCCATCAAAACTACTAGGCTGAGTGCACAGGACTTCAAGCCTCTTATTGATAAGGTGGTTGAAAGGATCAGGAGTCTAGGAGCAAGAAAATTATCCTATGTCGGTAGGTTGGTTTTGGTCAAGGCAGTACTCAAAACTCTTCACACTTATTGGGCTACAATTTTCATATTACCCAGTGGGGTAATTACCATGATAGAGGCCATTTGCAGGAATTTTTTATGGGATGGGGGGGGGGGGGGGGGGGACTTCATTAAGTCTCCTCTTGTATCTTGGGAAAAAGCTTGTAGGCCTCGAGATGAAGGGGATTTGGGGCTAAAAAATGAGGTCCAGTAGAACAAGACAGCTTTGGGGAAACTGGTATGGTGGGTTGCTACTAAACCTGATCACTTGTGGGTCAGGTGGGTTAGTCACATATATATTAAAGGGCAAGAATGGCAGACCTATGATCCTCCGACTAATTCCAGTTGGTACTAGAGGAGAATTTGTCGAGTCAAGAATCTCTTCACTACAACATACCAGCAGCAAATGTGGTCAATTCAACAGGGGAAGGAGTATACCATAGCGAAAGGATATAATTTTCTCAGGGACAAGGGTGTGAAAGTTAATTGGCATGAAATGGTATGGAACAACTGGAACATACCCAAACATAGCTTCATTTCATGGGTGTACCATCATAAAAACATGAATAAAATGGAAAAATTATAAAGGTTGGATATTAGCGATGACGATACCTACTTTATATGCAAGATTAGTACAGAAATTGCGGACCATCTCTTTTTCCAATGCCCTTACAATAGAGAGGTTCTCTCAAGGGTAGGTGATTGGATTAGGATCGCCTTACCTTACCAAGAACTGTTCACATGGCGACTGGGGTTCAAGGGATCCAAGCTTCAGAAGGGGGTAGTTCATGCCCTCATCAACGCCTGCCTATACCACCTATGGAAACGAAGAAATCAGAGTAGAACGAAGTTAATTTTGTTGCATCCCACGAAACTGGCTCAGTTAATTACGGTGGAGATGAAGAAACGGGTCTCGAGCATTGTTTCTATGCCTGTAAAGGAGAAAGATCGCAGCTTTGTGCAGCGCATCACTGGGTTTTGAGAGTGATAAACACAGAAAATGGGAGGAAGTATGAAGGATACATGAAGATGAGGTTGAAGACGGAACTCCATATTTAGATCTCAAGAGAATCTGAGTTTTGATATCTGGTTGTTTGGTTTTTGTTTTGTTGTCGGTTGGTGGATGTAATAGATGTTGTCATTGTTGGGTCTTATGGGCTGTCCAAACCGATGACCCATAAATCCGTGTATGGTCTCGTCTTTCTATTATATATTATTCTTACCTTTTACAAAAAAAAAATGAAAAGTCAACATATGCGACAGAATTTCCTTCGCAACTACCGTTGCAAAATAAAACGTTCCAGGGGGTTTACAGTAGTTTCAGCTCTCCCCCCCACAAAGCTTCGAAATCAATTACATACGGTTCCTGCAAACATACAGAAAATTCCAGCATTCGACAAATTCACAACTCGTTCAAGACGAGATTTCCAAACAACGTTTTCTCATAAGCTTAAAATAAAAGGTTTACATAAGTTTAGTACACAACAAACTTAAACTAAATACGTGTTCAACAAATAAAACTAAATAAGTCCATAAACCAACTAATAGTTACTAATCAATGCACAAGAGTGAATGAGGTGATAGGAGTAGAATTAAGCCTAGCATTGTCGCCACCATCATCATTAAAGTCATTTCCACCTTAAAATACACCTCCGGGGTTACAAGTTTGAGTAGTAAAACCTTGTTGGCTAAAGAACGCCTCTATTGCCGCAATCCTTTGAGATTCTTCGGCCTCTTTTTGCTACAGTCGGGCATTCTCTTTTGCGACTCTACCAACAAAACCCAGAGTATGAGGAGTAGAAGTGGTTGTACCAGTCGAGTGGCGGTGGTGCTCCCAAATGTGTGGTGATGCTGGTCCCGTGCCATATACTCTCGTTTCTCATCAAATCCTCCATGTTCTTCAAAATAAATCTCATTATCAACGATGTTCTCGAACCCATCACTCTGAAGCTGAGTTTTCTTTGAGATGATCTTACCCTACATCATTAAAAAGGGAAAGATTAGATACCATCTACTAAATAATCATGATTGAAAAAATGAGTTAAATTAAATAATTATAGTAACTTACAAAGATTTGACTGCCTTTTTTGGTTAACCATACTTTTGTGCTATGCTTCTTTGTCTTCTCCAACAAGTGCAAAGCAGACGGAATTTCTCTAACTCCATCTTTATTGACCTACAATTTTGATACTTGTTAAATATAATTACTAACTTATAAATAAAGTTAAAAAAATAAGGTAATAAATAAAAAAAGCAAGTGAAGAAATTACCATTGAGTCCATATATTGCAAGGTGTTTTTTCGACCCATTAGGTGAGTACCCAACGCCTTCCCCTTCTCGTCACATCCCGACTTACGGTTAGCCGAATACTGCTCCGTTCTTTCCGCAAAAGAAGGTTCTTCAACTGGCTTTTTCTTCAATTTACGGAACAAGTCAAGACTAATCCATTCTGGCCTTTCATCCTCTTCCTTATGATAAGCTAGGTAAATCATTTTCTGTAAACGGGTCTTCATGGCATCTTCCCAAGCCTTCTTAACCCTTGCCTTGTCGCGGGGATGATAACTAACACGCCACTTTTCAATAAACGATAAAGTTAGAAAATAAACTTCATTGTAAAGAAATATAAAATAAATGAATAAAATACCTAATATTAAAATAAATGACAATTGCTAATACCTCAAACCAATTCCACCAATGCTTCATTATAGTAGATGACGCCATTTTCCAGCAAGGAGCATGTTCTTTGTAGTTGCATCCAATCACTGAACCTGAAAAAAGATGACAATATATATATATATATATATATATATATATATATATATATATATATATATATATATATATATATATATATATATATATATAGAGTCGGGATCCGGTGAGAACTCCTAAATATTTGAGGATTGAGTAACGAATAAAGTATCACACCATATACAAAACAATATCGCGAGGAAAATTGACAAACAAAACCACCTAAAACTCACAAAAAATCAATCATCATTTCTCTCTCTAAAAATTTTACCAAAATCAATTAAACATCTCAAACGAAAACTTCACAAAATCCTCTCTAAAATCTCGCCGAAAATCCGCAAAAACTTAAAATTCAAAGACGATTTCAACTTCATTTCAACATTATAGATGTATTCGTTCATTAGATTGAATAATCTTACCATAATTCTCTCCAAAATCGTTGAGGTACATTTGTTTCTCATCTTTATCCATTTCTGCGATTTTTTTCAACTTTTGTAGCAATAAATTGATTATACATTTTGATTTTGTTCGAATTTATTATATGTATGTTGAATTAGATGAATTTAATAGGATTAAATCAACAAAATCGAACTAATTATCGAGTTATTTAGGGTTCTTTCGTGTTCTTGTTGTAAATTTCTAAATATCTTACTTATAAATGATTTTAAACGTTTTTCGTTCATAATATCGACACATTGAATCAATTACTATCATCAATTGAAGTTTTAGTTGTTTGTAAGATGTCTTTTTTGTTTTAATCGCTAAAATTAGGGTTTAATATTGATCGATTGTGAAAATTAGGGTTCAACTTTGTTTAATTGTGAAAATTAGGGTTTCATATTGTTTTATCGCGAAAGTTAGGGTTTAACATTGTTTAATTGTGCAAAATTACAGTTTCATATGATAGAATTGAAGTAATCGTTTGTGTTCAGTAAAATGAGTAATGTCGAATTACATGTTGGCTATGATAACGGAAAACGTGATATCTTGTTGTTTGTATGATGTGATCTTGAATGTGAATATTCGTGGTACTCTATTTTCATACATTTTGGCAGGTTGACTACTACATAATTAAGTTGTAAAATGTCATCAAGGCACTAAAATGCTATAGTATGGTGTTTTCGATGTAAAATGTCACTGGTTTGCAGTAAAATAATGTAAAATGTTGTTGTAAATGCTGTAATATGGTGTGTTTTTTATATTTGTTGTATTTTCTTTTGTCTGAAAGATGATGTTTTGTACATTTTTTTTCCTTTTTTTGCAGATTTCTTCGCTTTTGGAGGTTACTTAAGAGTATGTGTGCATGTTGGCGAAGTCTATAGTGCATGATCAACTAAACAAATCATGTTTTTTTATTCATTTCTCTTATAAAGACAAATTCTGTATTCTTAGATATTGTTTCAAGCGATTATAAATTTGTATTTTTTTTTTTTTGCATTTTGGAGTTGGAATGTAATGTAATGGTAACAATATTATAGTTGTATCAGGATTTGCCTCTTTTTTTATGTTATTAAATAGAGAATATGGTTCTTAAAGTATTTCATTTTTTTGGTAAACAATATCACACGTTTTTTTTAACAATATCACAAGTTTTAGTAAACAATATCACATTTAATTATAAAAAATATCACCTTTCATGACACAATATCAAATGACTTTGAGAATAATATCACACTATTAGTTTAACAATATCACAAGATGCGGTAAATAATATCACACTACTGGCTTAACAATATCACAAGATGTGGTAAAGAATATCATAAAACAATATCACCATTATTGTGTTAATAATATCAAATGATTTAGTTCTTTCAAAAAAAATATCAAATGATATGGTAAACAATATCAAGTTATTGTGCTAATAATATCACACTATGCTATTAACAATATCATATATTTATCTTTATTTGCTAGTTTTCAAACAGTTATAAGAAACAATATATATCTTCATAAGTATCACGTCATATTGGTCTAGAAGCATTACCGAACAATATCAAACTTCAACACATCCCGGTATCACACTTTATCCAAAACAATATCACATTCACAAGAAATCTTGAAACACTCAAACTTTTTGTTATTGAGAAATAATATCACAGCATATAAGATAAAATATCATTGTTGATTCTAAACAGTATCACAAAATTACAACGGCAATAATATTAATTTATAACGACTACAACAGATTACTATCCTTCCAAAATTACATCAATCAGTGCATATTCAATTAAAGTTCTGTCAACACAATCTGAGTACACAGATTAGTTCCTTTCCCTTCTTCTACCTTTACCAATTTCTTTTTATTATCCTTTTTGGCATCTTTTTCCAGCACAATCTTCAACTTCTTGCTTGACGTTTGTTCAACCTCATCTTGTTTTAAACACCAGTACAACCGTTTTATATAACCATTTCATGACCATGACTCAACTTAATGCAGCCACCTGACTATCTATTCAACTTTCAGGAACTCAATTACATCAAACCATTAGTATGACACCAATGAAGAATATCACGAAACTTCATATCCCCTTGGAAAGTAACACTGATCCTTAGCTTCATTTCTGACTTGGTTTTATCAATTAGCTTCTTTGGACGCATCATGAGACTTCATATCCCCTTCAAAGTGGATCTGCCATTCCCAGTAAGCAAACTTGTGAGAGAGATATACAAGGATGCAAAATAAAGCTCGTCGAGAGGAATGAACCATACAGTGTTGTGGCGTCTACTTCCACTTCATCGATGATCCATCTCAAAGAAAGAAAAGGTGGCCAACACATTTACTCCGCATGATTCTTCACCTTTAAGCCGCTTAAACAACCTGGTTTACGCAACCAACAATCTAGTGGGACAAAGTCCAACCTATTGTACCAATAGAAGAAAGTGGATGAATCAAAACTCGAATCCACCAATGAATTAAGAGCACTCACAGAAAATATGAGCAAGGCCACAACTGAAATTAGACAAATCCGATCTAATTAATTTCAATACCTAATGAAAACAATGGAATCAGAAGAACCAACAGCATCTTAAAATTTATGTTGTGCTTGCTGCTCAACAAGATGAAATGGTGATGGTCAAACAAAATACCACAACTCAATAAACAAGCAGAATGTAAATCAGAAACATATGATGACAACTCAACAATCTAGTGGGACAAAGTCCAACCTATTGTACCAATAGAAGAAAGTGGGTTAATCAAAAATCGAATCCACCAATGAATTAAGAGCACTCACAGAAAATATGAGCAAGGCCAAAACTGAAATTAGACAAATCCGATCTAATTTTTTTTCAATACCTGATGAAAACAATGGAATCAGAAGAACCAACAACAATATCTTAAAATTTATGTTGTGCTTGCTGCTCAACAAGATGAAAGGGTGGTGGTCAAACAAAATACCAAAACTCAATAAACAAGCAAAATGTAAATTAGAAACATATGATGACAACTCAACATCAAATCTATACCAAAACCAAACATACACCAAACTTGGAGACTCATTTGGCAGGTAAATTAAGCCTTAAGCCCAAAGCTTCTTAGGCCAATTTGGACCAAGTCATATCTCTGTCCAATAGGCCGCTCAAAGCTATACAACTTTCACGATCTGAAAAAAAATAGCACAAAAAAATACAATGTAAACAAACAAGTAGTAATTGATTTCTGACAATCAAAGTAAAAAGGATGTAATAAAACAATATCACACAGTCTGCTAAATAATATCACATAGTCTTCTAAAGAATATCACACTGGATACTTTAGTAGCAAATACGTGATATTTATAAGATGTCAAACAATTTAGAACCTAAATCGACGAAATGTATACTACTACTAGCTAACAAAGAAAGAGTAACAATGTAAAACAGATGTAAATCAATCTGACACAAATTTAAAAATATTTGAAACAAGATACTACACATGTAAATTAGGTTTACATAACAACAAAACTCGAACAAAGTGAAATAATTTAAAATCGCAATCAAATAACAAGACTATGAATCAATCTCATCAAAATTATAAATCGAGAACAAAAAAATCATAACAACATGTGAGTTGAACATAGATCAGAAAAAAGTACTAAATATATAACAAATTCGTAACTTTTTCGAATTAAATTAACCTAGATATATGAGAAAGAAGACCAATAAATCATATGAAATCCTTACAAATTAAACCTAATTTAGGAAAAAGAGATACAAAGCATTGAAATAACGATGAGTAGCTACAAAATCATAACAAACGCAATAAGATGAGTAGTAATTGCAAATATATGTAGCGAAACAACAATCACATGAAAATAAAACTGAAATTAAAAACTAAAGATAAAGTAGATGTACCTGACATCGTGATTTCGATTGAAAGAGTATGACCGTTGATAAGAAATAGAAGAATGACAAATGATTGAGCTGAGATTGAATTCGAAACAAAAAAATCACGAAAACAGGAAAATTAGGGGTTGCGTAGAAGAAGCTAGAAGGTAGAGAGAGAAAGGCTTTGGGTGAGAATGAATGAATTATGTTTGTTTCGATGGAGTAAGGAGTATATATGTGCGCCCGCGAAATTACCATATTACCCTTACTTATCGGCACTAAATCATGGACATTGGATCTCTTAGATCTGACAGCTAGTATTAATCCTCAATCCTCAAATATATGAGTCATACTCACATGATCCCATTCCTATATATATATATATATATATATATAAATAGTTATAAAAATAATTAATTACGAAAAAAATGACATACTTACCAGACGCCATCTTGCTCAAGAGGATCGAGATGAACTTTCTCAATTGGCGCATTTTGTTGTTGCTCTTGATGACCTCCTGGTACTTCTTCATTCTCGTTTTCATTTCCTCGATTTCCTACATGACTACAACTACCTCTTCTTCGTCTCCTCGTCACCATACAAATCAACTAAATTCTTTAAAATTGTTAGAAATCAAATAGTAGCAACAAAATAAAAAAATCAAATAATAGCAACAAGTATGAAATTAAATAGTAACAACTAAGTAAAAAATCAACAAATAAGAAATCGAATAATCAAATAATAGCAACAAAGTAAGAAATCAAGTAATCAAATAATAGTAACAAAATAAGAAATTAAATAGTACTCCCTCCGTCTCAGTCAATTGTTATTTATTGCTTTTGGCATTAAGATATCAACAAAGTAAGAAAAAAATTAAGTACCAACAAAGTAAGATTGAATGAAAAGTAAGATTGAATGAAAACAAACTAGATTTCATTAAAATTAAGTCATACGACATCTACAACTAATAGTACCAACAAAGTAAGATTGAATGAAAAGGTACAAAACATCTACAACTAATATAAATCCTAGTCATCATCATCATAATCACTTAAATTAGTGTCGTCGTTGCCTTTAAAAAGCGAATCTAAAAAATCCTCACCATCTTCTTCTTCTTCTTCTAAATACTTCTTCAAAGCCTCCTCCCCCACCTATTCCTCATCTTCCTCCTCTTCCATACCATCATTTTGTACTTGCATTTCTTCTCCTTGCATTTCTTCTTGTTCCTCCACATTTTCGTTCTCATCTTCTATTTCAATTATTACCAATGTTGTATCACCATTATTAACATTTTCTTAAAAGAAAGATTCATCAGTAGGAGCATCAACTTGTGATCTGGCCTTTTTTTTATATATTGCTGACCACTGATCTTTATCTCTTTTGATATTTGGATAAGGAGCGTAGCAAACTTGTTCCACTTGATATGCTAACACAAACGGGTCATATTTTGGAAATTTTTTGCTGCGATTAACATCCACAAGTTTATATTCCTTATGTAATTGCATCCCTCTTTCTGAGTTATCTATCAAATTACATTGAATAAAATAACGTTGTAAGTTTCTTTCTCGCCAGTATAAGACATCTCAACAACTTCATTTAGGGTTCCATAGTAGTCAGCTCCTTCAATCGAAATCACACATACTCCATTGTTAATTATCGACTTTTCCAAATCTTTCCCATTTGTGAAAGCTCGAAATTTGTAACCATTGATGGAATAACGCTTCCATGTTCTTACCTTTCTTGAAGGTCCATTTGCTAAGGCAATTAAAACTGGATCTTTAAATTGTTTATCTAGTATTAATAATAATGAAACAATTATTGACCAAATAATAATATAATTTAAATAAGCATTATAGAATATATATTATTTACTTACTTGACCTCTAAACGAGTCAGGGAATCTTGTTTTAAATTTGTTCCAAATATCCTCGGTCATAGAAAACTCAGGATATTCTCTTTTGATATAATCCTCAAACAACCTATGCAAAAACGGCGAATTAAGTTTCAAATTAAAATTTGCATGTTTTACTTTTGAAACAACATTTTAAATTTTTTTTTTCACTTACCTTTCATTACGTTTCAATTCATCAGAATCACAATTAGATAAAACATAGAGGTGTGCACGTTCATATTCGTTATCTTCCAAAAATCTTTCACAACATTTTCCAAAAGTAGTGCCCTCGTGATCTTTAAATAGCTCGGGCAAGGTAGAATGCTCCGACTTTTTCATACCAATGTCAAGGTCTTTTGCCTTAGTATCTATATGTTCTTCAAAGTAAAAAGAACAAAAAATTGCTATTTCTTCAAGAAAATATGCATTGCATAATGACCCTTGAACACGAGCTTTATTTGTAATTTTTTGTTTCAAATGATTCAAGAACCTACAAAAAAATGGGTTAAGAATGAATGACATTCAAGTAATAATCTTAAAAGGTTTTTTAAAAGATATTGATATTACCTCTCAAAAGGATACATCCACCTATATTGCACAGGACCACCGACTTTCACTTCGTATGACAAATGAATTGGTAAATGTTCCATTGAGTTAAAAAAGGAAGGTGGAAGTATTTTTTTCCAATTTGCAGATTATCTAGGCAATATTTTTCTCGAGACTTGTTATTTTTTCAATTTGTATTGATGAAGTGCACAAATCTCTGAAAAATTGACTAATCTCAGTTATGGCATTCCACTCATTTTTTGGGAGAAGGTGCCTTAAAGCAACTGGCAGTAAACGCTCCATATAAACATGACAGTCATGGCTTTTCAAGCCATGTAGCTTCAACTTATTCATATCGACACATCTTCTCAAATCTGAAGCATAGGCGTCCGGAAACCTTAAACTACATATCCAATCACACAACACCTTCTTCTGCTCCTTTTTCCAAATGACTGAATCCACCTTTCGCTTACTTGAACAAAGTTGTAACATGTCTTTTTGTGCATTTGGGTTAAAGGTTGTCTTGTCTTTTCTATCCATAACCGTGTGAATTAGTTGTTCGAAAACATTTTTCTCAATATGCATGACATCAAGGTTATGTCGAATTAGTAGTGTGCTCCAATATGGAAGCTCCCAAAAAATGCTTTGTTTCCACCACCCAGTTCGTTTCGCTTTAACCGTTCTCAATTCATGGTCAGATGCATCCAAATTTTTGGTAAATGTTTCACACATTCCCACACTTGTTCGCCCGATAACCTTGTTCTAGCAACACCGTTCTCTATTCTTCCTTTTCGAAAGTGGACCTTATCCTTGCGAAAAATATGATCAATGTCTAAATATTGTCTATGATAATCAAACCAACTCCATTTTCTACTATGTTGAAGCCAAATCGATTTAGTCTCTTTTTTCGTACAATATGGACATGCATTCTCACCACTAGTTGACCAACCAGATAACATGTCATAAGCAGGAAAGTCATTGATCGTCCATAGTAGTGTGGCTCTTAAGTCGAAGTTTTGTTTCCTAGACACGTCATATGAAACAATCCCGTGTCCCACCATTGCTTCAACTCGAGAATTAGAGGTTGTGATAGACGTCAAGGTTTTGTTTGGGATTCTTTGGTCGGGGAATAATTAATGTTAAGAACATAAATTGCCTTTTCATGCATAGCCATGGTGGTAAATTATAAGGAGTAAGCATCACCAGACAACATGAATACAACTTCCCGAATGGACCAAAAGCTGAGAAACCATCGTTGTAAAGTCCAAGTCTAACATTCCAAGGCTCAGATGCAAAAGAAGGATGAAACCGATCAAAATGTTTCCAAGCCTCACTATCACTTGGATGAGAGAATTGTCCCACTAACACGGAGGTTTTCATAATGCCAACGCATTTGTTCCGCAAGGTGTTTTGTGGCATAAATTCATTGTAAACGTGGCCCTATTGGGAAATAATTTAAGAAATTTTCGGGGACCCTTTTTCCATTTGCATTCTTTGCACTTTTGTACCTAGCTCTACCACATTTTCTACACTTGTCAAGAAGAGCGTCGTCCATCCAAAAAAGCATACATCCATTAAAACATGTATCTATCATTTCATGAGGAAGTTGAAGAGCTTTGAGAATATTTTTGGTTTCATAGAAGTATGCATCAAAACATGATTTTGAGGAAGAAGGTCTCCCATAAATGACGTAAAACCATCTACACATCTATGGGCTAAGTTGAATTCACATTTCAGAGTGACAAGCCTTGCAGCTAACTGTAGCAATGAGAGTCGACATCCCTCGTAGGCAGGTTGCTCGGCACGTTTTAACATTTAAAAAAAGGCTAATACATTGGGACTTGGAGATTCATCAACCACCTCGGCATTAAGAGCTTCTTCCCTTATTTGATCAATGCTATCGCGCAACGCATCCTCTACCATATCCCTATAAGGATTGTCAGAGGGCATTGCCATTTCCTCTTCCTGAACGGAGAATTTCTCTCCGAGACACACCCAATCATAATAGTTGTCACAAAAACCCTTTAGACCAAGGTGTTTTCGTACTTCTTGTTCAACTAAATACTTTTTTTTTGCACTTAGTACATGGACACCTAATTTCTTTACTTCTAATTAATTCGTCTTGTTGCTTAACATAATCAATGAATTTATCAACCCCCATTACGAATTCCTTCCTTAATTTTTTATTGGAAGACAGCCTTTCATACATCTAGTTTCGTTCTAATCTCTTCATTGCAAATCTACATATATATTGGTAAATAACAATTATTAATAAAAATGGTAACAACATTCATATCCATATTCTTAGGACGACAACAACAATACTGCGACCACCACCACCACCAACAACAACAATAACAACAACAACAACAACAACAACAACAACAACAACAACAACAACAACAACAACAACAACAACAACAACAACAACAACAACAACAACAACAACAACAACAACAACAACAACAACAACAACGACAACGACAACAATAACAACAACAACAACAATAAAAACAACAACCTCCAAAAAAATACATTTTGTATTGGGTCCTTATCTCTCCAACCTAAACCCATCTTTGAATCTCTCATACCGTTAGTAAATACTAATTTTTTTCTTGATTGTAATGAGACAAAAATTCGGCAGCACTTCCTTACATTTTTCCAAATACATTATGTAGACTGAATTCTCACTCTACATATGTATTAAGAGAACATTAAAGGAATTGTCAACCCAATTTTGTCTCATAACAATCAAGAAAAAAATGATTATTTACCACCTAAATGGCATAAAAGATTCAAAGACAGTCCCAAAACGGGGACTATTCAAGAATTACACCTAATGTGTAATCCTTGAACGGGTACTAGGTCAAAAATATATTAACAATCACAGATAAAAAACATTATGATTTCACGACAACACAAGCATAAGATGAATTAATATTTGTAAAAAAATACACATGACACAATTTAATTCATAAGTAAATGTACTCAACTTATCAAAACAAACTTAATGCTTACTAATAAATGACACGGCTGTCACAACCCTATAAAAAATAAAACCAACTGGTCCCTATAAAATGTAGTAGAGGCAGTCGGGTATCGAATCCACAGGGAGATGGGAAAATGTATGCTAAATTAAGCATGTCCGAGTAATCGATTCTTGGGGGTTTTGATGGTTTGTTCTAAACTACGGAGATTAAAAGAGAAAGAGAGCAAGAGAAATTAACAGATAGAGAGAAATAGCTAGGACAGTAGGTTCACCATGATTCTCAAGGAGTCTAATCTAGGGTCATAGGTCAACACAAATTCTGTCTGCAGGGTAGTGACAAGGTCCTTTCGGTCCTCTATTCGCCCTAAAACATTACTAACTTAGCTTTCACCCTCATTAGAATGCTCTTATGTTCACTGCAGGTCTTACCCCTTCCAATCTTTCGATCCAGGTCAAGGTGTACCAAAATTAATCATCTAAATGCGTCGACCCAAGCAGTTGATTACAGTTAATTGCAGTGATTAACAACACAGACCTCATTTGCACCAAACCCTAACAATCTATTCATAATTTCCTTAATCACCATGGGTCCCCCATGTCCTAGCACAAAAGAGTTAGCTATGCAAGATAGATATTGAAGAGACAATAAATAGCATAAAAAATAAATTAAACATCCTAATTAACAAAAATACAAGAGAAAGAGAAATCAAGAGAAGAGACAATAACAAGAATGAAATTGCAATAATAATTGATTAAAGCAAAGAGTGGAATTACCGAATACAATAGAGTAGTAATGGAAGAATTAGGTTTTTTAGAGTAAAGTTTTAAGGAAAGGAATGAGAGAAAGAGAAGAGAGAGAGAGAGAGAGAGAGAGAGAGAGAGAGAGAGAGAGAGAGAGAGAGAGAGAGAGAGAGAGAGAGAGAGAGATATCACTGACGTTATGCTTCTATTTATTCCTAATTACAAAAGAATATCCAAAAATTAACTAAAATCTGCGTATAAAGCTAAGCCTCTCGATCGAGTGAAATGAAACCATTAGATCGAGGAAAATCTGGACCAAACATCTCGATCGAGAACATTAAGTGCTCGATCGAGGAGCCAAAAAATACCATATCTCGATCGAGTACAACAACAACTCAATCGAGAATCTTCAGAAGCATAAAGCATTCGATCGACGGGTTTAAGTATCCAACTTGGTTAATCGAGCTGTATTAGCACGGATAAACTCTTGAACACCTTCCGAAGCCACTTCACGCATCTCTAAGTGACAGATTCCTTGTCGGTTTCACTCACTTGGAGATTTATTTTCGGTAACTTGTCGTTAGGAGAACCTAGACCAAAACAATATTTATAACTTCACAAACAACTCTACTATTAGTAAAGAGGCGAGTAAAGGTCGGGTCCCAAGGGACGGGTATTGATGTAGGATTTTCGATTGCAAGTAGCGGTGTCTAGGGGTGTCACGATTTGGGGTTGAGATGAGAAGATCACTAAATTAAATAACAATAAAAGTAAACAAGCAAGATGACTAAAAAGAGATGTAAACAATTGATTAAAAGCACTAGGGTGTCATGGGGTCATAGGGGATTCATGGGAATTGATCATACAAACATATTCTCAAATTATAAGCAAGTAATTATTGTTGTGATGGATCGAGTTGGTTTATATCTTACAATCCTAGGAAGGTTTGGGTCCCGGAGCCGAATCGATTAGATTGTACAACACCTACAAGTCGACTTAATCCTCCCTACTCAACTATATGCATGGTCTAATGAGACTCGAGTTGGTTTATGTCTTACAAGTCTCATTGAAAAGGTAGGTGATGGGTAAAAAATGCAAGGATTCATAGGCTCGCATTTCATCAAACATAACATGTGCATAAGTTGAGATCACAACAAGCAAGCAAATAAACTTTGAAAACATATTAAATAAAGCATGAATCATTCCCCATGATGGTTAGAAGTTGATTGGAAGGTTGTCAATCTCCAAATAAACTATTAAGACATGATTAGAAGTTGATTACAAGATTAAGAAGAGATTAGAATGATATAAACTACACTAAGGATTGATAAGAAGAACATGATTATCTAATTAGACTAATGGGGTATTTATAGTGGTGATTAGGTACGCAAATTAGGGTTTACTAAGGGCTTAAATGACGATTAAGTCCTTGAGGAATCGCTCCTCTCAGAAAAGATACGAGTCTCCTTTTTGCCGGTCTTTCATAAATATGCGCATCTTTCATGGAGGGAAGAAAAGGACGTATGGGACTGTAAGGGAATCCGAGCGTCCAAGGTGTCGGGATGGGCGGATTTCCTAGTGGATGGATGGGCGCATTGGTTGTTGGACGAGCAAATTGTGGGGTGTTTGGACGGGCGTCCCTTCTGCAAAGACGCTCGGATTCCTCACGTCTTGGATGAGCGTCTTCTTGGTTGGACGGGCGGATTGTGTCACAGCTTCCTTTTCTTCTTTTCTTCTTCCAATAATCCTCCGGGATTTAGTTGGGGATGCAAGGATTTCTTCATCATTGCCCATCTACTATAATATTGATGTGACTCATATTTGCGCACATTTAGTCCCCGACTTGAACCTATTTTTCACATTATATTAGCGTCTCATAGCCATTTTTCCCGTCAAATGCTTCCTATTTTGCTTTCCTATTGCTTTGTGTTTGATTTGTAGGAAAGGAGACAATTAGGCGGAAAATTTTCGTCTCTTGAGCCTATTCGAAAGGACATTGACGATCTTGTTTGAACGGGTATTGACGGAAGGGCAAGAACCAAAGACTAACATTGCAAGAATAAGGAATTTGCGAAGAGACGGATTCTGAAGAGGAATCCGCCCGTCCAAGAAGCAAAGACGCCCGTCCCAAGAAGCAAAGACGCCCGTCCAAGAAGCCAACAATCAGAGCGTCCAACCCCATAAGATGCTCGTCCCTCCATATCCGAGCGGATTCATCTCTTAGACGAGCGGATTGTGGCGTCCTCAGCAAAGATGTCTATCTCTCCGAAATACTAGCGATTCCCTGCTTAGAACTTAAAATTGTTAATTACTAATTTAGCCTTAGTTAACCTAATGAAGCACTACTATAAATACCCCATTTTGATGATATCAAAAGGGGCTTCCACATTAGAAAATCCTCTTAGATTAGATTAGGAGTAGATTAGAATAGATTACTCTTTAATCTTTCCACAAATTACACATTAATCTCTCCTTAATTACTGTTCAAGTTTGTTACTTTTGGGTAATTGAAGATTATTGGGTTATTATTGGAGGATTGACAACCCTTCATCAATCAATCAAGTTTATTCTATTATCCCTTGCTTTATTATTTGCATCATCTCAAGTTTGGTATAATCTCCTTACTCTTTACTCTTTATTGTTTATTTCCTCATTCTCTTATCATGTTTATACTTGTTGTGCTGATTGACACCATTAATGACACGTTTACCATGATAATAAGTGAGTAGTCTCTTAACTAGGATTAGTGGGTAATTAGGGGAAACCAACATGGGATTAATCTTAATCTAATATGTTTTCATAATTAAATTGCTTGCTTGTTGTGATGTCAACCTATGCACATGTTATGTTTGATGAAATGCTAAGCCTATGAATCCTTGCATTTTTACCCATCTCTTATCTACTCAACAAGACTTGTAAGATATAAACCAACTCAAGCCTTGTTAGACCATGCATAGAAGTTGAATAGGAGGAAAGTAAGTCGACTTGTAGGTGTTGTACAATCTAATCGATTCGGATCCGAGACCCAACCCTTCCTATGAACCGTAAGACATAAACCAACTCGGTTCCTCAACAACATTAATTGTTTGCAACTTTGTAAACATGTTTGTATGATCAACACCATGAATTCCCTATGAACCCATGATATCCTAGTACATTTAAACATTTGTTTACATCTCTCTTTTTTTTGCTTGGTTTACTTTATTGCTTGAATTAGTCTAGAACATTACTACAAACCCAAATCAATCGTGGCACTAGCATAAATTGAGATAGATAGACTTAGAACCCAAAGCACACCGTCCCATGGATCGACCTCGACTTATCACTAACTAGTTGTTTGTTGAGAATATAAATGTGTTTGATTGGGAGACCCGACGACATCGCCCATCAAATATGTAAAAAGGCCTTCTAGTCTTGTCTTCTCTTTGATGCTTGGTCATTAGATTCAATCAATTTAGCTCTATTTTGTCATAAAAATGCAAGGTTTGCACTCCTCTCCTACCAAGGAAAAAAAAAACCTCAAAGAATATGCAAAACAAAGGACTAAAGATAGTAAATGACCCAAATATGCACTAATAAGCATAGGAACGAGGCTAATTCGGGGACTAAATGTGCTTAAATAATTGTCACATCAAATATCCCCAAACCGAACCTTTGCTCGTCCCGAGTAAAGAGGTGATAAAAACTAGGACCGTTATTTAAACTAACCTAATAGCATAGCCGATATGAGACAATTAGCGGGTCTCACCCTGCCCTTCAACTCACAACAAGATAACCATGAGGTAGGATGCCTTCTTGCAAGGCAAGGTGGGTCTTGCCAAAATGGCGACACATCCAAACATTAAAGCATATAAAATCAAGTAATGGATGCATCTAAAAAAGAATAGCCACTTTCCTCATCTAAGTGGCAGAAATTATCTACAAGGGAAGCAATTCAAGGGTACACACTCCTTCATAGATGCAATTTCTTCAAACTACTAAGCCTAGAAGGATACCAATAAATCACCTCCAAGTTGTGTCAAGGTAGGGTACCTATGTCCTCAATTGTTAAATGCTTTTGTCAAGAATAGACTCCCTATGGTGTTAGAAACACTGGAGGATCGCGGAATTCCCCCTCTTGCCTAGACAAGAAGAAGGGTTGATGCGAATCAAGCTAATGACCAAGCTAATGACTCGGAGTTATTTAATGAGCTGGACGAATTGGTTGTGAACACTCAAGGTGATGGTCTGATGTTGGCTCGTAATTTTCAGCCTATAAGTTCCAATTATCCTTCCTTTGTGAATTTGCTAAGTGTGGAATAGAAGAGCTGATGGGGGAAGCACGCATTCCAAGGAGGACGATCCACAAGACGTTTTTACTTTATATTTTCAGATTATGTTTTACAATAAAATGTTAGCTTAATTTAGTGATTGTCTAAGTTCAATGAACTAGTAGCTTTAAGTATTGTAATTAAGTGAAGAGTGATTGCTCAACTCTTCACCTTGCTAGCTTTTACACGGCTGCCTTGGGGCTTATATAAAGCCTTCAAGTTCATGAATAAAACATTCAGAAATTTGCTTAAACTTGTGTTTACAAAAATCGTTTCTTGCTTAGAAACAAAACTGGTTTTGGTTAGAACGCGTTTCTAATTAAAATTCTCGAGTTATTGATCAATAGGTCTTGGTCTCACTCACTTTGATCAAGTAATAGGTCTTACTTGTTCAAAAAACTATCCCTTATATACAAAAATCAGAACTGGTCGTACCTAGTACGTTCGGTTCACCAAAAACAGTCCGTTAATTTTTAATCCTTTGTTCTCTAAATTGATCAGTTTCAGGTCTGCGCGTACCTAGTACGAACAGTCCTCAGCACTTGATGATATGCTTGACGAGCTTCATGGTTCGGTTACCTTCTCAAAAATCGACCTTAGAAGTGGTTACCATCAGATTCGGATGCGTGAGGGTGATGAATGGAAGACGGCCTTTAAAATGAAGCATGGATTATATGAATGGACCGTCATGCCATTCGGTCTTACTAATGCTCCGAGTACCTTCATGAGATTGATGAATGAGGTACTTAAATCCTTCTTAGGTAGATTTTTTGTGGTTTATCTTGACGATATTTTGGTGTATAGCAGGAGTATTGATGAGCATTTTGAACATTTGAGACAAGTGTTCGAAACATTGCGTAATCAGAAACGTTATGGGAAGCAAGAGAAGTGCTCTTTTCTTGTGGAGAGCGTGGTGTTCTTGGGATACGTGGTGTCCAAGGATGGTGTCTCGGTTGATCAAGCAAAAATCAAAGCAATTCGATCATGGCCGGAGCCTAAAACAGTTAGTGAGGTACGATCATTTCATGGGCTTGCTTCTTTTTATCGACGATTCATTTGTAATTTTAGCACCATAACCAGTCCTATTACGGAGTGTTTGAAGAAGGGCGGGTTTGAATGAGGCGTGGCAGCTAAACAAGCCTTTGAACTGATTAAGGAACGGTTGTGTACCGCTCCTATCTTGGCGTTACCCGATTTTTCTTAACCATTCGAGGTTGAGTGTGATGCTAGTGGCGTAGGTATAGGGGCTGTTTTGATCTAAGGGAAAAGACCTATAGCCTATTTTTCGGAGAAATTGGGTGGAGCTCGATTAAATTATTGCACTTATGATTAGGAATTTTATGCTATTGTTCGGGCTCTTGATCATTGGAGTCACTATCTCCGTCCTAACCATTTTCTATTGCATTCCGATCATGAATCCTTGAAGTATATTAATGGGCCGCAGAAGTTGAATCATAGGCATGCGAAATGGGTTGAATTCTTACAACCATTTCACTTTTCATCCAAATATAAAGATGGGAAGAGTAATGTTGTAGCCGATGCTTTATCTCGTCGTTATACCTTGCTGTCCACACTTGATGTTCATCTTTTGGGCTTTGAAACTTTGAAAGATTACTATGTTGAAGATGGAGACTTTGGTGCAATATATCTTGAGTGCAAATCAGGAGCTAAGGGAGAGTATTTGATTCAAGATGGTTTTCTTTTTAAGGGAAATCGACTTTGTGTTCCTAAGCATCCTATCCGGGAACTACTTGTAAGGGAGGCTCACGGTGGAGGGTTAGCTGGCCATTTCGGGGTGGCAAATACCGTGGAGATCTTGTAAGAGCATTTATTATGGCCACGATTGCAAAACGATGTTCACAATATCGTGGGTAAGTGTGTTACTTGTCAAGTGTCGAAAAGCAAGTTCAAACCGGGCGAATATACTTCTTTACCAATTCCGGTCAGACCTTGGGACGATGTTTCAATGGATTTCATTGTTACTTTGCCACGCACTCAACGTGGTAAAGATGCTATCATGGTGGTGGTTGATCGATTTTCCAAGATGGCTCATTTTGTTGCTTTCTATAAAACCGATGATGCTTCTAATGTGGGTGATTTATACTATCGGAAAATTGTGAGGTTACATGGCATTCCAAAGGCTATTGTGTCGGATCGGGATTCTAAATTCTTGAGCTACTTTTGGAATACATTATGGAGGAAAGTGGGTGCAAAGTTTCTGTTTAGTACCTCTCACCATCCTCAAATGGATGGGCAAACCGAAGTCACAAATCGAACTTTGGGAACTTTGTTGCGTGGGCTTGTGAGCAAGACACAAAACGATTGGGATCTCAAGCTTTCTCATGCTGAATTTGCTTATAACAGGTCGCCTACTCATGCTACGGGCCATTCACCGTTTGAAGTTGTATACGGTATTAATCCTTACCTTCCTTTGGATTTAATTCCGTTGCCTAAAGATGAGTTGGTGCATAAAGATGCCGAGTCCAAGTTGAAAGTAATGTTGAAGCTCCATGAGCAAGTCCGGGCCAGAATTGAGGCCGTGAATGCAGCCTATAAACGCAAGTCAAGCATAAATAAGAAGCAAAGGGTGTTCGAGGTTGGAGACTTGGTTTTGGTGCACTTGAGAAAGGAGCGATTTCCAAGCAAACGAAAGAATAAACTCATGCCTAGGGCGGAAGGTCCTTACAAGATTGTGGGTCGAGTCAACAACAATGCTTATAAGGTTGAACTTCCCAGTGATTATGGTGTTCATGCCACTTTTAATGTTGGTGATCTCTCTCCTTACTTGGATGACGATGGCCTAGCTGAATTGAGGTCAATTCCTTTTCAAGGGGGAGGGGATGATGTGAATCAAGCTAATGACCAATCTAAGCTGTCGACTCACCAACAAACCATTCGAACGAGGCCAAATGCTTACTTACTCTTTAATGCCGCCAGTCACAAACTCGCTTCTCTCTATTTTCAATAGGTTCTTCTCTTCTCTATCTCATTTTTTCAATTTCTTTGTTAGTTTTGGTTACTAATTTGATTTATTTTACATTAATGTGATCTTGTGCTTTATTATTTGATTATAATTTGATGAAATAATTGAATTATGGGGGAAGGGAAACCTTAACTTTAATGAATTTAGGTGTGGATTTGTGATTAACCTTATGTATCACTGGTGAAGAATACCCAAAATTAGATGAAGAAATAATAGGGATTGATAATGTCCACCGCTTTATCCAGCTTAATCTTGGTCATGGGTCGGCTCTATTCATGTGGTATCTCTTTGTTTCTTTATTTTTTGTTTAGTTGGAAGGAAAAGCGAGTGCGTTGATGTGTTCCCCATGATGAAATGTATTAAACAGTTTGTTTGCTTGTTTGTTTCTGTCAGCAATTTGATGCTAATGGAAAGATGTTGCATAGAGTGCTACCAAGCTTTCTGCGACTTTTTATAGTGCATATCAGTTTATCAGACTCATACAAACGTACAATTCTATCTTCTTCTCTTGTTCAACTTTGAATATCAATACTCATATTACAACAAGTTGAAAAAAAAACGACGTGGGTCAGAACTTAGACCTTCTGATACTCATTTAGAAAGATTGAAACATAATTATTGCTTTAACTACTTGGGATGTAAACTTATGAAAGAAATTGCTTCATTATATTATGTCATATGTGTAGATTTCATATATCAAGTGTTTGTTTCTATTTGAAGTGAAATGGCACATGAGATTTTATATATATTGTGGTGTTTGAATTTCGTAAGATGATGATTTGTAGGCTATAGCTGAAATGACAAGGAAAGAGATGAAAAAGCAGGAAGATGTATTAAAGTATTGGCAGGTACTTAGTATTACTACTTATTTGTGTCAAATATAGGACTTGGTTAGAGTTTTGGGTGATAAGAGTCATATACAGAGTGTATATACCAATATGATACTCTGTTGGAATACCTCTGATGGATTAAATAGTTTGTTTAATCTAAAGTAGAAGGAGACTTGTCAATTACTCAAAATTGTAGCTAAATATTTGCTTATTAGTTCGCATTCATGCGTTTTATGATGGAAGAAAACGTTGTCGTTAGATAAATTAAAGGCCATAGATATTTGTAATGCTTATTCTCATTTGAAAAATGAGTAGGTGTGAATTCTCATGTGCCATTTTGTATATGACAGGGGTAGAAGAAGATACAATGTCATATTCACAAATTGAAATTGACGAGGAGCCTGATTTAAGAGTGGACTATTTTCTGAATGTTTAGTAATGTAATGTACTTCATTAGCTTGTGTGGATGATTGGTTTGGTTGTAAATATACAATAATTGTATGTATACAATATTTTGCAAATAAGTTACGTTGGTCTCATTGATGAAAGGAATGTAGGAATGTAGGTTATTCATTAATAAACCCATTTTTTTAAAAAAAATAAAAATAAAACAATATACATCAGACTTTACTGAAAACTGATGTCCATTTATGCAATAGACATCGGTTTTTAGTTAAACTCTGATGCCTATTTATGGAATAGGCATCAGATAAAATTAAAACTGATGTCTATTTTTCAATAGACATCAAACTTAAGACTGATGTATAAGTATAGAGAATATACATGTGTCAACTATGCATCAGTACAAAATTTGATGCCTATTGATAAAAATGTCTGATGTCTATGATGATTTTTGTAGTAGTGTGTTAGTCCTCCATGTTGCTAGGACTCCTCAAACAAATGATCAAAATACAATAAAGAAAACAAAAGAAGTAGACAAACCATAAGAGGGGTGAAAGAGTGGAGGAGCCTCCAAGGTTTGTTAATCCTCCATCATATCATCATCTTCATCATCTTCCTCCATAGAAGTGGAATCATTTACACTCCCACTTTCACTTCCTTGCTCTTCCTCATCTTGAGCTTCTTCTTCAACAACATTCTCTTGAACCTCTTCTTGTTCTTCACCTTCTTCATCAACACCCTCATCAACATTCTCCTCTTCACCCGGTCTTCCACCACTAGAGGTGCTAGGAAAGAAAACTTCCCTATCCGCCCAACTAGGCAAAGGACATGATGGATCAAGAAGTCCTTGCCTAGCTAGATGTAGGAGGGGCGGATATTGGGCTTTGTAAGCATCCACTCTATCATTGTAAGCTTGCTTGTGCATTTCCCTCATGAGTAAAGTCAAGTAATCATTTCCTACCTCGACATCCTTGGGTTTGAACTCGTGATACTCAAATGGGTAGGGTGGTGTGACTATGGAGGAGGAGGGCTCATCAATCTCGCCTCTTTGTTGTTGAATAATATACTCGGTCTCCTCGGAGAGTGGAAGAAGGTAGTTTGATCGGTGAACACTCAATCGACAAATCTTTGAAGGCAAAGTGAAGGATCTAGCTTCATTGGTTAACCACCCATATTTGGTGTCAAGAGGAACATGCTTGACCCACTTAAACTTGTGAATAATGGTGTCCATATCAATGAAATGACCTCCTTTAACCGCCACATAAGTTTTGTCTTGGTTGAAATTTGGGTTGAAGTGCTTGGCCATATAGGTAACTAGTTCTTTTCACAATAAAAGCGGTGCCCTCCTTACCACAATCGACATTAAGCCATATTTCAACCAAAAGTCTTAGAGCATTGTATGGCTTAGTATATTCCCTTCCTATGTTCAAGGCCGACTCAAGAAGAACAAAATCGAGCTTGGTAAGATGATTAGTGCCATTTATTGCTATCAAAGTATTCCCAATGACCTTATGCCACACTCTAATGCCCGGATGGTGGACTAATAGAGCACGACAATCATGAAAGCGCACAAATCTCTTTCCGGAAATTGGCTCCCAAAGAGGAGTGGGGTCATACTTTTCGGGGATCTTTTCATAGTATGGGGTATCACTAAGGCCTAAAATCTTACTCAATTCACCAAAAGTGATTCGTCTATTGACATTTGCAAGACAAAACTCGATGTGGGTTCTAGTTTCCACCCTTGTAACTTTCAAGGAACTCAAAAATTACAATGTGAGGAGGGGTATGTCAATTCTTTCATGGTAAACAATTTACCCAATCCCATAGCCTCAAAGAAGGTTTTGGTTTGTTCAAGAACACCCAACTTTGTCAAAGCATCTTCACAAATAAATTTTGTAGGCATAATGGTTTTCTTAGCAAAGAGAACAAATTTATCCCTATGAGAGTCGGAAGTGAAAATTACCTCCGGATAATTAGATAATTGCTCAATGACCGGAGTTGTTGATGTTGTAGCTTCCATAGGGGGACCTTATTGAACCTCTAACCTTGCCTCATGGACTACCAATGCCTTTGACAATTGTTTTGCTTGAAGAGTTTGTTGCCTTTTTTTAAAGTGTCTTCTTTGGCGGTGCCTTGTTACCTCCTTTAGTTCTTGCCATTGTTGATTACACCAAAGAGAGATTGAAATCTTCAATTTTTAGTTATGCCCAAATCGATTTAAGATGAAAGAATGTTGCTTTGTATCTTAAAAATCGACTCAAAGGTTGAAGATTTTGGTGTTTGAATGAATTGTTGTTGTAAAAGGAGTGATTAATTTTTGTTGTGGGGAAGTTTGGATTTGATTTTGTTGAATTTGGTTGAGGAAATCTTGTTTTGTTGATGTAGAGGATGAGGGTTTTTGGGTTTTGGGTAGTGTTTGAATGAAGAAGAAATGAAAATGAATGAGGGAATAAGGGTTTAAAAGACCCGTTAATTTTGAAAACAGCAGTAGAGACGAGTGGATTCAGGACTGGGACGCTCGGATTCTGCACGTTTTTCTTCAGGAAATGACGCTATGGGACGAGCGTCTTGTAGAAAGACGAGCATATTCCTCAATGTAAGACGAGCGGATTCTTTGAAAGATGCTCGGATTCTGTTACAGGGTTATTCTTTAAAATCCAACAGGAGAAAGATGGGCGTCTTTGCTGTAAGACGAGCAGATTCTTCGTTGGGACGCTCGGATTCTGTGACAGACCATTTTTTTGAATTCCACAGCTCAGCCAGACGAGCGGATGGTGACATAGGACGCTCGGATTCTGCTAGACGAGCGGATTCTTCACTGGGACGCTCGGATTCTTCCCTGTCCACACGGATTCAGGTCCATCCGTGGGTACTGCATAACCCGTATCATTTTCATTCTTCAATTCTCGTGTTTTTCATTGTAGGGGCACTACAAAGGCAGGAATAGCCTAGGCAATTGCTATCCCCACACTAAGTCAAAGCACTACACATCAATAAAATCATAAGTCCCTCCCTCGCTTCTCTCAAAAATGATGAATATCTTGATCAAGGCACAAAAATATAGATCCAAAAATGACAAAAATGCAGTGTAAAAATTGAAATGCAAGTTAGGGAGTTAGAATATTTACAAATGGTGGTTTAGGGAGGACTCCACCAAACTCTCATCCAATGTGAGATGTCAAGGGGGCATGTTCAAGGTGTTATTGATGTTACTCAACACCTTGAAGAAGTAGTCAAAAGCTTGTTCATTGTCATGATAGATGTCCTCAATAGACCTTTGCACTTGTTGTTCTCCATGATGGTCTTGGTTCATAGCATTACCAATGTAGGGATTGATATCCCTTCGAACTCATCATCCCAAAGACCGCAAACTTTGACTACTTGATCATTAAAAATCTCTTGAGTTGATAGAGACAACTCTCCCTCTTTCTTGTTTTGGCCAATGAGGCCATCCTCTTCACTTGTCATGGGTGAGCTTTTCAAGCTCTCTTTGTTGCTATTCTCTTGCTCTTTGAATGGAGCATCATCAACTTTCTTTTTCCATTGGAATTCCGACTTCTTCCTATCATCCTTCCGGCTATAGTGATCAACCATAAAGCATGGCTCATGCAAACGGGGAGCTCTCATGGTCTTGTCAAGATTGAAAGTTATGCTCTCGTCTCCCACTTCTAGAATAAGCTCTCCGTGCTTCACATCTATCACCGCACCCGCGGTGTGCAAGAAAGGTGTACCTAGAATGATCGGAATATTGGAGTCTTCTTCCATGTCAACAATGACATAGTCCACCGGGATGAAAAATTTCCCAACTCTCACGGGAACATCTTCCCATATCCCTAACGGTGTCTTCGTCGATCTATCGGCCATTTGAAGTGTGATGTTGGTACATTTAAGCTCTCCCATCCCTAACCTTTTACTAACCGAATACGGCATAACACTCACGCTCGCTCCTAGATCACACAATGCCTTGTTGATCGTGGTGTCGCCAATGGTACACGGTATTCAGAAGCTTCCCGGGTCTTTAAGTTTCGGAGGTGAACTCCCTTGAAGGATTGCACTACTCACCTTAGTGAAGGCGATAGTTTCAAGCTTCCGGATCGACTTCTTTTTCGTAAGGATGTCTTTCATGTACTTTGCATAAGTCGGTACGTGATTGATTAATTCCGTAAAAGGAATCGAGACTTCCAAATTCTTCACAATTTTCATAAATTTTCCAAGTTTGTCATCGAACTTAGGCTTAGCTTGACGACTTGGGAACAAAAGTCTAATCACAATGGGTTCTTTCTCCTTGGCCTTCTCTTCACTTTTATTTGAAACTTCTTCTTTTGGTGGGTCTCCTTCCTTGGAGTTTTGCACAACTTCTTCTTTGTCATTAGCTTCCACAACTTCTTCCTCAACTTGCTTCTTTGGTCCTTCATACCTCGTACCACTCCTCAAGTGAATGGGACTAATCGTTTCATGTCTTGGGGGATTACTTTGAGGTGGTAATTGCCCCTTTTGTCTTTGAGAACTTGAAGATGCTAGTTAGGTCAATTGAGTTTCCAACATTTTTGTGTGGGCTAGGATGTTGTTGATGGTGATGTCCTTTGCTTGGCTATCCTTTTGCATTTGAGTGAAAAACTCTTGTTGATTATTTTGCATTTGGAGGACCGCTTTTTGAACATCAAAACCTTGGTCATTTTGTTGATTGTATGGAGTTTGGTTTTGGTAACCTTGGTTTTGGTTGAAAAAGGGTCTTTGATTTTGGTTTCTCATGGGAGGTGGGGTGTATATTGGTTGAGGGTTTTGAACATTTTGGCTTTTGTATGAGAGATTTGGGTGGGATTTGGTGTTTTCATTGTAATAATTGGAATAAGGGGTACCACTCTTGTATGCTTGAAAAGCATTCACTTGTTCATTTGTTCCCCTACATTCACTTTGGTCATGTCCCAAAGTTCCACAATTCTCACATATCCCACTTGGGATTGATGAAGATGCTACCATGGCATTAACATGATGCTTTGGTGATTTTGAGGCTTCTTCAAGTTTAGCCATAGCCTTCTCAAACTTCAAGTTAATGGTATCAATATGAGCACTAAGTTGAGCACCCAATTGAGTAATAGAGTCCACTTTATGCTTTCCTCCTCTAGTAGCCTTGCAAGGTCTACTATATTGTAAGTTATGGACCGCCATTTCCTCAATCTTGTTCCAAGTTTGATTATCGTCAACTTCGATGAACATATCATTTGATACCATGTTGAGAATGTTTCTTGAGTCTTCATAAAGACCATTCCAAAATTGTTGTACCAAGAACCATTCACTAAGTCCATGATGAGGACATGAGCGACAAATTCCTTTGAATCGCTCCCAAGCTTCATACAAAGATTCTTCATCCCTTTGCTTAAAACCCGTAATTTGAGCTCTTAGCATGTTAGTCTTTTCCGGAGGGTAGAATTTTTTGTATAAAGCTAGAGCCAACTTCTTCCAAGAGTCAATTCCAAGAGTAGCCTTATCAAGGCTCTTCAACCATTGTTTTGCGGTGCCGATTAGAGAAAAAGGAAATAAGACCCATCGAATTTGGTCTTGAGTCACACCGGTTTGTGAAATCGCATCACAATAGTCACAAAAAGTCTCCATGTGTGAGTGAGGGTCTTCACTAGGCATCCCCCCAAATTGGCTTCTTTCGACTAATTGGATAAATGCGGATTTTGCAATGAAATT
The DNA here is from genome assembly GCF_048544455.1 of Silene latifolia. Lineage (NCBI taxonomy): Eukaryota > Viridiplantae > Streptophyta > Magnoliopsida > Caryophyllales > Caryophyllaceae > Silene > Silene latifolia. The sequence goes on along the minus strand of NC_133535.1, from coordinate 58,425,526 downwards.
TCCGGTTAAGTGTTGTGGTGTGGGAGTACCATTGGGTAGGTTCTCCTCGGTTGGTACGGAATGTGATGAAAATTTAGGCATTGTGGGTTGATTTTGTGTTGGATTTTGTGTTGGGTTCTCTTCACCTTCTCTTGCAAAAGGGTTGATGAACTCAATAGTGTTTGGTTGAATATCTACAACATCACCAATACCTCTCAAAGTACCTCTAGCAAGTCTTCTATTTTTTGTCAAAGTCCTTTCAATTTCGTGATCAATGGGTAACAAGTTACCTTGTGATCTTCTAGACATGCAAAATATCAAATAACTCGAAAACAGTTTGAACAAACCTTGAGGAGTTTTACTTCCCCAAGGCAAAGAAAGACACAACTAATAACAATCTAAGAAAATCAAATCAAGTTAACACCGTCCCCGGCAACGGCGCCATTTTTGGTCGGTTTCACTCACTTGGAGATTTACTTTTCGGTTACTTGTCGTTAGGAGCACCTAGACCAAAACAATATTTATAACTTCACAAACAACTCTACTATTAGTAAAGAGGCAAGTAAAGGTCGGATCCCAAGGGACGAGTATTGATGTAGGATTTTCGATTGCAAGTAGCGGTGTCTAGGGGTGTCACGATTTGGGGTTATGATGTGAAGATCACTAAACTAAATAACAATAAAAGTAAACAAGCAAGATGACTAAAAAGAGATGTAAACAATTGATTAAAAGCACTAGGGTGTCATGGGGTTATAGGGGATTCATGGGAATTGATCATACAAACATATTCTCAAATTATAAGCAAGCAATTATTGTTGTGATGGATCGAGTTGGTTTATATCTTACAATCCTAGGAAGGTTTGGGTCCCGGAGCCGAATCGATTAGATTGTACAACACCTACAAGTCGACTTAATCCTCCCTACTCAACTATATGCATGGTCTAATGAGACTCGAGTTGGTTTATGTCTTACAAGTCTCATTGAAAAGGTAGGTGATGGGTAAAAAATGCAAGGATTCATAGGATTGCATTTCATCAAACATAACATGTGCATAAGTTGAGATCACAACAAGCAAGCAAATAAACTATGAAAACATATTAAATTAATCATGAATCATTCCCCATGATGGTTTCCCCTAATTACCCATTAACCCTAGTTCAGGAAACTACTCACTCATTATCAAGTTTAACATGTTAACAAGCTTGTCAATCACATTAACAAAGCAAGACATGATGAATAAATGAAGATGATTAACAACAATTAAAAAGGGATTAAGAGGATTATACCTACTAATGATTCCAAAATAAAGCAAAGAATAATAGAAGTACTTGATGATTGATTGGAAGGTTGTCAATCTCCCAATAATAACCTAAATAATCTTCAATTACCTAAAATAAAAGATGAACAAAAGAAAATTAAGGAAATGAGATTTGTATTAAGACTTGATTAGAAGTTGATTACAAGATTAAGAAGAGATTAGAATGATATAAACTACATTAAGGATTTATAAGAAGAACATGATTATCTAATTAGACTAATGGGGTATTTATAGTGGGGATTAGATACACAAATTAGGGTTTACTAAGGGCTTAAATGACGATTAAGTCCTTGAGGAATCGCTTCTCTCAGAAAAGATACGAGTCTCCTTTTTGCCGGTCTTTCATAAATATGCGCATCTTTCATGGAGGAAAGAAAAGGACGTATGGGACTGTAAGGGAATCCGAGCGTCCAAGGTGTCGGGACGGGCGGATTTCCTGGTGGATGGACGGGCGGATTGGTTGCTGGACGAGCGGATTGTGGGGTGTTTGGACGGGCGTCCCTTCTGCAAAGACGCTCGGATTCCTCACCTCTTGGACGAGCGTCTTCTTGGTTGGACGGGCGGATTGTGTCACAGCTTCCTTTTCTTCTTCCAATAATCCTCCGGGATTTAGTCGGGGATGCAAGGATTTCTTCATCATTGCCCATCTACTATAATATGTACAAAGGCCTTCTAGTCTTTTCTTCTCTTTGAGGCTTGGTCATTAGATTCGATCAATTTAGCTCTATTTTGCCATGAAAATGCAAGGTTTACACTCCTCTCCTACCAAGGAAACAAAACCTCAAAGAATATGCAAAACAAAGGACTAAAGATAGTAAATGACCCAAATATGCACTAAAAAGCATAGGAACGAGACTAATTCGGGGACTAAATGTGCTTAAATAATGGTCACATCAATTCCAAGCTCTGATTCCCCCTTCTCCAAAATGCATGCGATTGGGACAGGGTCAGGCTTAATTTCGCTCCTTTCTGGTTCATACCTGCAATTTACAAGACAAACCAAAGTAGACTATTCGGGGCATTTGTAGCTAGATGACACATAAATAACATAGAAATGCGTGTAAATATAAGGTAAAAACCTTATATAAAATACGCGCATCAAACCTCCCCAAACCAAACCTTTGCTTGTCGCCAAGCAAACTATAAATGCAACTAAAGACAACTAATGGAACAGGACCAACTTATCAGCTACAAATTGTCCACCCAAGCCAATTTAATGTAACAACTAATAATGTGGCGATAGGCAAGTGCAAACGAGTTAAATCAATGCTTTAAACTATTGAACCGTCGACCTTACAAGACTCATATATATATCGGACTCTCACGGGTCGCTCATCACACAAATTAGGCACAAGATGATTATAATTTAATGAGATAGAAAGAAGTAAAGAAGCTCAGCTAACTCGACCTATAAGAACATGCATGCATGCAACTAACATGAAACCGATTTCTACCGATCGTACATATGCATTCCAACCAATCAGAACCCGGACACACGCCGAGGACTCACATATAATGTGAAGTGAGGCAATTGGGTAAGAAGGGGCAAAATAAATATGGATAAGTGGAAGTAGAGCCAAGCTAGTACAACCATAACCAAATAGTAGACTCATTCCACTTCGCTGCTCAATACAAAATGTAGAACCGTGCCATTGCGGCAAAACATCACTCACATCAACAAAAGACACTTCCCATAAAAGGTAACAATAAGTATGGGAGTATTATTCAACGATTTCTTCCATATGTTTTTTTTCTTTTCTTTGTTTTTTCTTCAACATTTCACTTTTTTTTCAATCTTTTTCATTTCATTTCTCCAATTCACTTCTTCAGTTCATACCACCAACTTCAAGTCTTTCAAGGTGAGCCAAATAGACAAGGATACAGCATACCCGCAAAAGCCACTGAACTAGCTTGACAGGGCAGGCTAAGTTTTGATGTAGTTAAGGGGTCAAAAGACAAATTTGGCTAATGTGAAGTTAATGGGTAGTAATGAAAGAAGGGTTGTAAGTTACGTCTCCACGTGTGTCACCACCGCAAACCGAATACATACAGATACTGAGAAAAGGGTGACATGCACGTGCAAATTGATGTTACATGTCTAATAGAGGGTGCTACTCACATCCTATATGAAAATGGTCATGAACGTCACCAGTTCATCAAGCTCTAAATCTTAGAATGTATATGTAGCTTGCTAATGACAGAGTCAAGTCTATTCGTTCAGACAAGTTTAAACGAAAAACTCGTAGATTATGCACATTACCATGCCAACAAAATGTTAAGAATGTGCAAGGCAAGGGTAAAAGTCTCAAAGTAGCGTAAAAGTTCCATCGTTCCGACTCAACCTAAATGCAAAAATAAACGTGAAATTTTTTTGAATTTATTTGAATTTATGAGATTTTAGGATTAAAGCAACAATGCATGCGAAGATAAATAAACATGTGAACTGAAATGCAACAAAAACAACATGCAGACACAGATATGGATGCATACCTCCCCAAACCAAACCGTACAATGCCCTTATTGTACCAAAAATAGGGAAAGAAAATGCAAACGGGGGAGAAAAGGAGAATGGGATGAAGGAAATGTAGATTCAAATACATATTAACATACTCATATATGTCTAAAATAATTTGTCATAAAATTAAAACGGATTTTATGCATGCAAACAATAATATAAAAGAAGAGAAATCATGTCCTTACATTGTTGATTTCGGATTTAAGGGCACAAAAGAGATCACCTTTCTCTTTTGATCTTGAGCTTTTCCTTATGGATGAACAAGATCTAAGTATAAGATCTCTCCCTAAGCTTTATACCCAAGGCTTCTCTTAATTTTAATTAATATTACAAATACTAGTATAATATTAATCAAGTAGAAAATTGACCCAAAAATAATGTTAACACTTGATTATTTTCGGTTTTGGAGAGGGAGAGATTGGAGCTCTTATTCTCTCTAAAAACTCTTATTTTAGATTTATATAATGAATCAAAATAATCACCAACTAAAACAAAGTAGTGTATATAGAAAAATAAGACAAAAACTTTGCCTTTTCTCTCTAGGAAAACCGGTGGGTGGGGGTGCTTTTAGGGGAGCCAATGCATGCCCATATTGGTCTTCATAAGGTGAATAGGGTTGCATGGCTACCTAGCTATTTCATCATTATGTTTTCTATTTAAAATATAAACACAATTTTAGCTAATGCACCTCCAATATTTCGGCACTTATAGATAATATGGATTCCATATTATTTTGTCAATTGTCAATATGTCACATGTCACATGTCACATAAATTTGTTATGTATTTTTAACATATTAAAAATCAACGTATTAATAAAAATACGTCATATACAAAAATCGACTTAGTAATTTCATAATTACTTGTGCCAAAATATTTTACCAATTTATAAATCGTATTTACAAAAATTCATTCAATTCCGATTGTTTCCTTAAACAATAATTTCATCCGAGTAATGAAACAATTCGATTACTCAGACCGTATCTCATTTAATCACATTTCAATATGATACGTAAATTTTACTTCCAAAATCGTCCGTCAATTTTCAAGTAATTTAATTAACTCGTAACGTTATACGATTAATTAAATAATCAATTAAGAGTGTTGCCCTATAGGTATGACCTAGGGGGTCAACTGATCACCACCGTCGCACGACAGTAATGTCAAACTCTAGTCAGCCAATCATTACCGATATATGTTGACCGAGTTGAAGATAAATACTTCCCAATTGTATTCTTTAAAATGAGATTTAATAATGATATTTAAATCATGTGATCGCACTATTGTTGAGGACACATTTCCCAACAATCTCCCACTTGTCCTCGACAAGTGTGCGTCACCAATTCTCTTGTCCTATTACTATCTCCCACTCAATGCAAGGTGTCTTTCAGGTCGTACTTGCAAGTGATCATATCAAGAGTGGTTTCCTCGATCCGGAGAATAATCGATTGACCGGACTTATCTATCATAGATACTTTCCGAGCGTGGCCACGCATTTCGATTCATTACTCCTCGAGTGGCCCCGAGATATTGTTATAACCACGACAAGGGGTGGACAATTCTATCGCACTCATTCCCTTCGACTAGCCATAGCCATCATAACCCAAAATATGCCCATTTGACCCCATTTACGAAGGTCGTAGTAACACAAATCAAAGTTAATCAAAATCGTGCCATCTTAGGCGAATAGTCTTTAGTCAAAAGAATCGACTCATTAGAATACTATAGTAGCTCTCGCCACGACCAGGCTATATAAATTTGCCAGAACTCTATAAGCGGTCATTAGGCCCGACAAAGTGTTCCTAACAATCTGCCTATGTGATCGACTAGTCATCTCACATGACTGTATGGCACTTGAACTTGCCATCAATCGCATCACACTCTAGTCACTTCGAGACGTCACCTCATACAAGTGACTATGGGCGAATACAATGCTAATCCGTGTTCACTTTAACGGGGTTCAATTGTCTCTACAACCCGTTTGGATGTAACAAAGTATAATAAAAGAGTTTTAAAGTAAAACTCGAACGACAAATGCGATTATCACATATGAATAGTCAATGCCTGATTACTATTTCATATTCTATAATCTAATTTGATCTTGTACGTAGTTGTTCATTTCAATTCAATTGAAATAACATGACTCATCATGTTTAGCCTTTGAGAAGGCTTTGGTTAGTAGGTTTTATCAATTTCTTGTACCTTACTCAACCTTACTACATACTCGTTTTCCTTTGTAATGTATACATTTGCATTACAAAACTTTCTGAGTACGTGTCGAGATCCAATCAAGACATAGGCCCTCTAGCCTAAGAATAGCTCCCACTGTTTTCACAGTGTGCGGGACTCATCCTTCTTGCACATCTCATGATCGCAAGTGTACTCAATTTTCGTTATAAATATCTCTCATTGTTCTTTATTGCCTAGAACGATTCTAGAAAATCTACTTCTTAATTAACATTGCCACAATGGTATCTTAACCATCTAATGTGTTTTGATTATGGTTTTGTCGGAAACCATGCGCAATCTCAATTGTCAATTGGCACTTGTGTAACACCCTTACACAATATTGCATCATAAAACACTTTGCATCATAGCCTTAATGCTTCTGCAAGCACTAAAGGGTAATCTTTATAGCTTACTTGGTAAAGATTACTTAAATTCGATTTTGAAAACAATTCATCATACTCAAAGCATATGAAGTGTTATACATCATTTCTTTTTAATTGATTCGGCAGCGGAAGCAAATGGAATCAATTAAGTACGTTCAATTTAATTGAACTAGTCATGAATCTTATCAACATAAGACTTCTTACTGGCGCTAATATCATGTGGATTTATCTTCATAAATCCGGATATTCAAGATGTATTATAATACTCCAAAAGTCTTAAATCATTCTCAATGATCAATATGTCATCCACATATCGGACTAATTAAAATTTCCGTAACTCCCACTAAACTCCATGTATAAACACAACTTCTTGACTTATCGAGAAATGTTTTATCACATGATCCAAAATGTTGATTCCAACTCATTGATGTCCTACTTAAGACCCTCTCTTAAGTTTCACATTATCTTAGGATTGCAAGAATCTTCAAAACTCAAGATATGTATTGAATACATTCCTTCTAATTGAAGAAGTGGGTTTTAGATTCACTCGCTATGTATTTCATAATAATGAAACACAATCCCTAAGAAGATCCAAATAGGCTTAAGCATTTCAATTGGTGCAAAACCCTTTGCAACCAATCAAACCTTGAAATCTCTCTTTATTAGTGCAAAACCCTTTGCAACTAATCAAGCCCTTTTTATTTCGGATTTTCATGGCTCTAAGCCTTATATTGAGTTGTGACTTAAACACTCTTATGTAAGTCATATGTTCATTACTTTCTAGAAGTAATCAACTTGAATCAAACAATTTCTTTTGTAAGTTATAAGCTCTTTTCTTTCTTAAAAGTAGCATGAATTCATCATTTTTAACAAGTGACGAATTTAACCTCCTAGGTTTTAAAGAAACAACATCTTACACAAAACGTCTCATGTAGCCAAGAAAGACCAGTTTCTTGCGACATAACATTCTTTGTGGCTCTTGAATAATTTTATCCCACTCTGTCTTCTAGAAATAAACTTGTATTTTAGAAGGACAGCTTCAGGAGCCGCAAACCCGTCGTGCTCGTGATAATTGCAAGGGAAAAATGAGCATTTGTTTCTTGTGAAAACTTACAACCATGGTACCTTTACCATTTCATATCTCATATGATTCGATTTAGTGGAAAAATAATTTAGACAAAATTGATAAAATCCCCAAAAGGATCAAGTAACTCTAAGTAACTTGATTGAAATCCAAACCATATTGAATAGTGTTTGATTTCTTATCTAATCACACATTATTCAATAATGCGTGTTAAGAGAGATTAATTTGTGATACTATATCACATTTCCTTTGGCTTATGTTAAAGTCTTCACTTTGATAATCCCATCACGACTAAATCGTGATTCCTTGAACTCTTTGAAATTCTTCAAAGATTTCTCCTTTTACCTTATTAAGTGAACATATTAGCGTCAACTTAAATTGTTGGTAAAAGAAAAATGATCAACCTATTTTGGATCGATGATATACAACCTCGATTTCCTTTTCAACCAAAAGGCACGAGACATCTTGCTTTGAATACAAGATACGCATATACCATTAACAATCTAATGGTCTTAAGAGTACTCGATAACTCTTTGCGTTCATCATTCCAAAATTTAAGGTTTAATCTTGGGTTACCAATTTGAGTCTTACATCATCTTCATGATATATCATTCTAGTTTGGTTTAGAATATAATCACCTTGATGATGGGCTAGCCATACATCAAATCATGGTGTAAAGGGTCACAAAGGTGAAAACCTCTTTTGTATCTTAACAAGTTTATATTCTTATTTAGAGTTTATGCACTTAATAGTCATAATTAAGTACAACTTTAAATCCAAAAACTAGATTGAGTACACAATTACTCTATCTCTCGACATTATTGTTGCTAGTCGTCATATTCTAATCATCCTATGTATCAAGTACAATGATGAAAACCTCCATTGGTTTCTAATATTGACGAAGTAGTACTAGCAAAATTTTATGTTTAATCAAATAAACATTTTAAAGAAGAAGGTCCCATTAGATGTCCCACAACTAACTTGATAATTCTTCAATAATTTGGGGTAGTTTCCTATCTCGTGTCCAACATTTAAGACAATGGAAACTTAATCGGTCGGGATTGATAGGTTTAGTATCGTCATTCTCAACAACTTTACCATTAACATTACCTTGTATCAATTCCATTATTATCTTTACTTCTTGAACCTCGTCCTCATCTTAACGGTTTAAGAGAATGCTCCCACTCATTTCAATGAGTCTTTGCTTTGAGAAGCAAAATTGAATTCATGAAGATTACTCTTCATTTGTTCGTTTTAGTCTTAAAACTTTCATTGAAGTGGTTGCGTTATTTTGGTCAATTACGAATTCTGACAAAACTAATTACCAAAACAATTTATCGCTTCAAGGTACTTAATTCAATTAAGTATATGAAAAAAAAAATAATAATCCATTGTAAGTAGATGTGTTAGTCAAGAATCAAAAACCTGTTTGATAATGAATAACTTTAATCTATACTCTTTACAAGAGATCCTTACCAATGGATAAAACGAGGTTTTTAGAAGAAAAATTCAAATTTTGTCTTTAGTTACGATGTTTTAATGGAGTTTTGAATCGAAATGATATCGTATATGAATTGTTGGTAAAGAAATAGAACAATATAATAACGGAATAGTGGAAAACTTAACATTCATCGTTATATTAATACTTTTAAATAACAAGTAAAGCATTTACATAGTGACCTCTACCCAACTATGATAAATGATTCCAAGACCCAAATTCATATCGACTTGGGGCACGGTGTGCCGAAATACCCCTTATCAATATAACTCGGTGGATTAACTCTTTAATCGATTCTACTTTTAGAACTCTTGGTCGATAAAATTACATTAATATATTATCTCTAGCCCGAAACACATCCGGAAATACGTCGTGAATACTTTCGTTGAGTTCAACCCAAACTTCGAATAAATGTGTCCGTAATCCAAACCCATGTCAACTTAGGGCACGGTGTGCCGAAATACCCTTTATTAACATAAATTCGGTGGATAAGACATTTATCACCCACTTCCCCTACGTAACAAGGTTTGTACCCCGGTGTGGCCGAGTGCACTCCCTCGCGAAATAGGTTTTCATGGTTTCTACTATTTGGTAAGGCTATGTCTCAATTGATTGTTTTAGCGAGAGGTCATGTCAAATTATTATCTATCACGTTTTAAGTGAACTAAAGCGGTGAACTACGATAATTATATTTGACACGGTCGATGAACTCGATAAAATAAGGATGCATGTTTTAGTTATGGCGATTTAGCGATGCATGTGACATAAAATAAAATGCAAGCATAAAGATAAATAAATCCTAGTATGGCCTTTCCTAAAATAGAAAAACTCTTTAACTATTACATATTCGGAAACCAACTCCATTGGTCCCTTGAACTTCGGTTGTGGCACGCATCTCGAGGTAACACCGTCTTTATGTATCGCCATTCTTGAAGAAATCCGTCTTTTGGAACTCCGGAATGAAAAAAAATTACATAATAAATTACATAATTTCCTATTATACATTTGTAACTAAAATAAAATAAATCTATTAAATTACAAAACGGTGATACGAGATCACAATAAAAATTACAACCGAATCGATATTCCCATACATTTCGGGAAATACCAATTAAAATCTAAGGCCATACTAAGTAAAATTACATAATTCAAAATTACATAAATTAAAATTATGACAATCATAAAGAAAAATGCAGCATTATAATATGTATGAACATGCTCAATTCTATGCTAAATCGCCTTTAATTAGCCAATATCGTATATTACTCGGTTTTTACGGATTTGCGTGATTTCAACATTTTGTAATCACAAAAATACATAAACTCATATTTATGCATAAGTTAATTACCCTAACCTCTTAGGACTCAAAATATAGTCTTCACTAATAATTTGACCATAATTAACCCATATTTTATAAAATTGTTCAGAAATGGACCAAAAATTACAAAAATAAGCTATTAAACTTCAAATAAACCACAAAATTTCAAATAAATTTGAAATTTGAAATTTAAACTCATGAACATTCTGGAAAAATTCCATGACACTCATAATGTTCAAAATCTTAGGTTAAAAATTTCGAAAATTTTCCGGAAAAACAATGTTGCGGTTTATCGATTTTAATAAAATAATCATAAAAACATGGAAAAATTATTTTCATTAACTTTTCAATTTTAGATCTGAAAAATATGATAAGATGCAACATTAGACGTTTTTCTTAAGTCATAGATTATGTTTTTATTAATTTTCACTAATAATGTCACTATTTATGCCATTTTTCTTCAAAAATTCATAAATCATGCAAAATGACTTCTTTATAGCCAATTATTTTACACATATCTTGTAAAATTGCATGTGACAACATATTAATTTTCTATGACCAGATTCGAAATTTAACTCATATTAACCTATTTTTCACTTAAATCCGAATTTAATAATGAAAAATTCATTTTTCGAGCATAACAAGTCCAACAATTATGAAAATTTACAGGTTATCTCAAAATAATATATGTGACAACATATCCAAAAATCAACTTAAAATTCGAAGTATAGCTAATTTTCGACCAAAAATGACATTTTTACTCATAAAATCACATTTAAATGCCATTATTGTAAAATATGAACAATAAAAATCCGAAAAATTAACCAAAATATCCTAAAACATTTTAGGACCAGAAATATTAACATGCATGTAATAATTTCGTGATATATCATAATAACACAAATTTTACAAGTTTTATTTGTTATTCTTATAACTCGGAAAAACTTTTAACCAATTTGCATGCAAACAACCGTGGCTCTGATACCAATTGAAGGAAATTTAGATTCAAATACATATTAACATACTCATATATGTCTAAAATAATTTGTCATAAAATTAAAACGGATTTTATGCATGCAAACAATAATATAAAAGAAGAGAAATCATGTCCTTACATTGTTGATTTCGGATTTAAGGGCACAAAAGAGATCACCTTTCTCTTTTGATCTTGAGCTTTTCCTTATGGATGAACAAGATCTAAGTATAAGATCTCTCCCTAAGCTTTATACCCAAGGCTCCTCTTAATTTTAATTAATATTACAAATACTAGTATAATATTAATCAAGTAGAAAATTGACCCAAAAATAATGTTAACACTTGATTATTTTCGGTTTTGGAGAGGGAGAGATTGGAGCTCTTATTCTCTCTAAAAACTCTTATTTTAGATTTATATAATGAATGAAAATAATCACCAACTAAAACAAAGTAGTGTATATAGAAAAATAAGACAAAAACTTTGCCTTTTCTCTCTAGGAAAACCGGTGGGTGGGGGTGCTTTTAGGGGAGCCAATGCATGCCCATATTGGTCTTCACAAGGTGAATAGGGTTGCATGGCTACCTAGCTATTTCATCATTATGTTTTCTATTTAAAATATAAACACAATTTTAGCTAATGCACCTCCAATATTTCGGCACTTATAGATAATATGGATTCCATATTATTTTGTCAATTGTCAATATGTCACATGTCACATAAATTTGTTATGTATTTTTAACATATTAAAAATCAACGTATTAATAAAAATACGTCATATACAAAAATCGACTTAGTAATTTCATAATTACTTGTGCCAAAATATTTTACCAATTTATAAATCGTATTTACAAAAATTCATTCAATTCCGATTGTTTCCTTAAACAATAATTTCATCCGAGTAATGAAACAATTCGATTACTCAGACCGTATCTCATTTAATCACATTTCAATATGATACGTAAATTTTACTTCCAAAATCGTCCGTCAATTTTCAAGTAATTTAATTAACTCGTAACGTTATACGATTAATTAAATAATCAATTAAGAGTGTTGCCCTATAGGTATGACCTAGGGGTCAACTGATCACCACGTCGTCACGACGAGTAATGTCAAACTCTAGTCAGCCAATCATTACCGATATATGTTGACCAGTTGACAGTATAAATACTTCCCAATTGTATTCTTTAAAATGAGATTTAATAATGATATTTAAATCATGTGATCGCACTATTGTTGAGGACACATTTCCCAACATGGGACTCAGAAAATTACAGGATAACGTGAAGTGGGGACCTCCCTAAACCGACCAGCAACATGGGAGGTCGTAAATAGGCTACTATCATTGCAGCACACGAATCAAAGCAGAAGGACTCGATCAAAAAGACACAGTGTCTGATCGAGTGAAATGGGCATCAAAGTTGCTCGATCGAGGAAGTATATTTCTTGATCGAGATATCTTCTTTTACAGGTACTCGATTGAGGGGAAGGTATGTTTGATTAAGTAAATTGAGCAGCAATAACATTCGATCGAGGAAGTAAAGCTCTCGATCGAACAGTCCCCGTGAGATTCCTGCAAAACGCAACAGAAATTCTATGGAACTAACAAAATATCTTAAATGTTCAGCCTATTGTTTTCAAAACTAGCATCTAAAGCACACAAAAAAAATTCAAAAAGTTTAAACAAAATTACAACAAATTACAAGCCGGGTTGCCTCCCAGATAGCGTAGGTTTAAGAGGTCCCGCACGACCTGTTTGACTTGATTTATCTGGCTCATCTGGGTTGTCGAAGTAGAGAACTTCAACTTTGCCACCCAAGACATTTGCTTCGTAGTAATGCTTCATATATTGGCCATTGACTTTAAACCTTTTGCCCTCGGAACTCTCTAATTCAACGAACCCAAATTTGGTGACGGCAGTCACTGTATAAGGGCCACTCCACCTGGACTTCACCTTACCAGGAAACAAGCACAGTCGGGCATTAAGCAACAACACCTTCTGCCCGACATGGAATTCTCGAGGTATGATCCTTTTGTCGTGCCATATCTTCGTTTTCTCTTTGTAGATGCGCGAGCTATCATAGGCATTTAGCCTAAACTCTTCCAACTCATCTAGCTGCAATAAACGGTTCTGACCGCACAACTTAAGATCATAGTTTAATTCACGAATAGCCCACCAAGCCTTACATTCTAGTTCAACAGGTAAATGACAAGACTTACCATAAACCAACCGATATGGTGAGACACCAATCGGTGTTTTAAAGGCAGTCCGATATGCCCATAATGTGTCATCTAATTTAAGACTCCAATCCTTCCGTGATTTAGAAACTACCTTAGCCAAAATCTCTTTTAGTTCCCTATTAGAGACCTCAACCTGCCCACTAGTTTGGGGATGATACCCCAACCACGACAATGTTGGACACCGACCTTAGACAGTATAGATGTAAGTTTCTTTTCTTTAAAGTGCATTCCCCCATCACTAATGACGACCCTAGGGACACCAAATCGGGGAAAAATAATCTTTTTAAACATTTTAATCACAATCTTGGCATCACAGTTAGGTGAAGCGATTGCTTCCACCCATTTAGACACATAATCTACAACTACCAATATATACCTGTTACCTTTACTAGATGGGAATGGTCCTTGTAAATCAATACCCCAGACATCGAAAACCTTGGCCTCTAGAATGCCATTTTGTGGCATCTTATGTCTCTTATATATATTCCGAGAGCGTTGGCAAGCATCACAAGCTGAAACAAACACTTTAGCATCGGCAAATAAAGTAGGCCAGTAGAAACCAGATTGAAGTACCTTAGCCACGGTTCGCGATGGACCGTGGTGACCACCATAAGAGGACGAATGATAACCTTGTAAGATTGCTTTGGTCTCCCACTGCAGAATACACCGTCTGTAGAGACCGTCTGCCCACTCCTTAAATAAGTAAGGGCCATCCCAGAAGTACTGCTTAACATTATAAAGAAACCGCTTCCTCTGCTTATAAGACAGGTCAGGTGGCAGATCGCCACTAACAACGTAATTAGCCAAATCTGCGTACCATGGATCATGGTTAGTATTAGAAAAAACAGCAAATAAGGAATCGTCGGGAAAAGAATCATCAATAGGTAAGGAATCCTCTCCCTCCTGTTGCGATAATCACGATAGATGATCATCTACTACATTCTCTGCTCCCTTCTTGTCTTTGATTTGCAAATCAAATTCCTGGAGAAGAAGTATCCATCACAACATTTGTGGCTTAGCTTCCTTCTTAGCAAGAAGGTATCTTAGCGCTGCATGGTCAGTAAAAACGGTGATTTCTGACCCTATTAAATAAGAACGAAAATTCTCCAGCGTATAAACCACAGCTAACAACTCCTTCTCAGTAGTGGTGTAATTCAATTGAGCCTCATCCAGAGTTCGGCTCGCATAGTAGATTGCACTAAAAGCTTTGTCTTTCCGCTGGCCTAACACCGTCCTAGTGCATAGTCACTAGCATCACACATAATCTCAAATGGCAGCTCCCAGTTGGGAGGCTGGATAATCGGTGTTGAAATCAAGGCCTGCTTCAACCTGTTAAAAGCATAAAGACACTCATCGGTAAATGCAAAGGTGGGATCCTTAAGCAACAGCTGTGTAAGTGGTTTAGCAATTTTTGAAAAATCCTTGATGAACCGGCGATAAAAGCCGGCATGACCGAAGAAACTCCTCACTCCTTTAACATTAACAGGAGGAGGCAATTACTGAATCACTTGCACCTTTGCCTTATCCACCTCGATGCCCCTATCAAAAACTAAGTGCCCAAAGACAACTCCCTCATTGACCATAAAGTGGCACTTCTCCTAGTTAAGCACAAGATTAACCTTAATGCAGCGCTGCAACACTTTATGAAGGTTAGACAGACAATTATCAAAATCACTTCCATAGACGCTAAAATCGTCCATAAAGACAACCATAATAGACTCTATATACTCATAAAATATCCCCATCATACACCTTTGAAAGGTGGCAGGGTCATTACATAAACCAAAAGGCATTCTACGATAAGCAAAAACACCCTAAGGACAAGTAAAAGTAGTCTTTTCATGATCATCCGGATGAATAGGGATCTGGAAGAACCCTGAATATCCATCTAAATAACAGAAAAACGTATGAGAGGCTAACCTTTCTACCATCTAATCGATAAAAGGAAGGGGAAAGTGATCCTTCTTTGTGGCGACATTTAGTTGTCTGTAGTCTATGCACATCCGCCAGCCCGTTACTACTCTAGTGGGTATTAATTCATTTTTGTCATTCTAAAGCACGGTAGTTCCTCCTTAGGAACCACCTGAACTGGACTCACCCATTTAGAATGACCAACAGAGTAGATAATACCTGCAACGAGTAGCTTCATTACCTCAGCCATCACAACATCCTGCATCTTCTGGTTCAGCCTGCGCTGACCCTATCTGCAAGGTTTATGATATTCCTCTAACTCAATCCTGTGCATACAAATATCAGGACTGATACCCATAATGTCATCCAATCAATAACCCATTGCTTGCCTGTTTTTCTTAAGAACAGCTAACAAAGCGGTCAGCTGATCATCATCTAATTTGGCACTAACAATGACTGGATATTGTTGTGTATCGTCTAAAAATGCATATTTAAGATGAGAAGGAAGAGGCTTACGCTCGAGTACCTTTATCTCCATAGCGCAAAGAGTATTTACCAATTGTTCTACCCTCTCTCCTTCAGCGTCGGTGACTTCACGCTCATCTAATGCAGCTTCAAGCAAATCTAACACAGCGTCATTGTTTTCTGGGTTATCTGCACACTCATCTAGGGAACATCAAGGCTTCCAGTGGATCCTTAATCAAGGAATCCGACCAGAATTCATAAACAGACTCATGAAAAATATCCATTGAATAACAAGTATCCTCTATCATTGGTCTAGCAAGTGTACTAGGCAAACTGAAAGTGATTGCGTCATCCCCCATTGCAAGGGTCAAACGCCCTTGTTTGACATCTATAATAGCCCCAGCTGTACATAAGAATGGTCTTTCTAGTATAACTGGGGTCCGGGTATCCTTAGCTATGTCTAAGACAATGAAGTCCACTAGTATAAAGAACTTGCCTACTTTAACAGGCACGTCTTCTAGGATACCTAAGGGTCGTCTAACCAATCTATCAGCCACTTGGAGGGTGATTTTAGTCAATTTAAGGTGACCCATATTAGGCTTCTTGCAGACAGAGTAGGGCATGACACCGACACTGGATCCTAAATCCCAGAGAGCCTTATCTATCACTTCATTTCCTATGGTACAGGTAATATAGAAACTACCCGGATCTTTCATTTTAGTTGGAGCTTTGTTAAGAATTAAATAAACAGTCTCGAATTCATTAAGCTCTCTCTTACGCGTCAAAATATCTTTCTTAAATTTTGCATAAGTAGGTACTTGGGTAATTAGCTCGGTAAAAGAAACGGTCACCTGAATTTTGTTGACCACGTCCACAAATTTACCGAACTGTCGCTCGACCTTAGCATCTTTCAGACGTCCCGGATAAGGAATTCTGGTAATAATAAGCGGGTCTGCAGCTTTCTCTTTACCTTTGTCTAAACGTAGTATCTCCGCAGCAGGGGAAGACAAGACAGCAGTGGGTTTAGGCTTTGAAACAGGATCCCCGCTAGTACAAGTACTCGATCAAGTACAGTTTCTACTCGATCGAGAACTTTCTTCAGGGGAATCACTCGATCGAGAACTACAACTCTCTCGATCTAGAACATCGAATTTGGCACTATGCAATCGAGAGCCTGGATTACTCGATCGAGTACTTTTGGAGCACAAACCACTCTATTGAGGATAAGATCCACTCGATCGAGTAGTTGGACGATGCTCAGCAGGGACATCTTCAATTAGTTCCTCCAAAACAGTTTCCGGAATTTCGTCAACAGTTATATCATCATTTTACGGCTTTTTCGGTCCATCATAGGTAAGACCACTTCGGAGATTTATTGCATTGATCGGATCACCATGAGGTGGGCGATTCACTTAATTTAATTGTTCGGATGTAAGTTGCGCGACTTGGTCTTGCAACGTTTCTATAGAATTTTCAGCTTTATCCGACTTTCTTTCGAGTTGAAGTGCTAAGGATAGCACCAAGGACTTCAACTCTGCAATTTCTACATTTGTAGAAGGTGAATCGACTTGTTGTGGCATCGGATTAGGAAGACTAGAGGTACTTGGCATGGTCAAATCTTCATAAAGTTTAGAGAACGGAACTCCTTGCTTTAATTGTTGGTAAGCACGAACTCGCTCTACATCTGCCATACAAGTAATAGGATCGTGTCATTCGGTACCGTATCTACAACAAATTACCTCTTGCTCAATCATAGTATGGACTTGCTCATGTGCACTTGAAGTTTGTAGAATCTCCAAAATATCAAACCTTCCACTGTGACTTTCCACTTCAACTACTAGAGATTCGCAAGTTCTTTCGTTTACTCGTGTACTCCTTCTGGGATTCCCATACTCAGCTACATGAATGGCCATTTCCTCAATAAGAGACACCATCCCTTGTCATCTTCAACATTTTTCTGAAATCTCCCTTTGGCTGCATTATCCAACACGACTCTTCGATCATCATACAACCCATTGTAAAATTGGGTGCATAAGAACCATCGTTGGAAACCATGATGAGGTACAGAGCGAACCAACTTCTTGAGCCTAGTCCAAGCTTTATTCAAATTTTCAGTGGCCAATTTTGTAAAAGTGGTGATTTGGCCTCTCAACGTATTGGTGCGCTGTGGTGGAAAATACCGTTAGTAAATGGCCAAGGCTAAGGAATTCGAGTCAGTAACACCAGCAGCTTCCCTATCCAAATCTCTCAACCATTCCCGGGCGTCATCAGTCAAAGAAAAAGGGAAAAAGACTCCCTTGCCCCTATCCTGTGTCACCCAGCAGGTAAAGGAATGGTAAAGCAATACTCCGTAAACAGCTTTATATGCCTACATGGATCCTCGCCAGCTACCTCTTTGAAGAGATTTCTCTCAACCAACTGTATGTAGGATGGATGAATCCCAAAGTTTCCTGTGTCTGTAGTAGGAATAAGGAAACCTTTAGGCAGAGAATCCATCGTAGGTTCTAAGTGAGTGGCGATGTTCGGCATTTTAGCAAGAAAATTTGAAAGAACAGCAGGTATGACAATGTCCTCTTCTAGGACAGATTTCCTGCAACACAGTTAAAGCACTAGAGAAAAAAATATGAGATCAATCTCAAGGAATAAATTCCTTAAGACGAGAGACAAACTTAAAATATAACAACAGAATTACGCCACCTCCCCGGCAACAGCGCCAAAATTTGACACGGCTGCCGCAACCCTATCAAAAATAAACCAACCAACTAGTCCCTATAAAATGTAGTAGAGGCAGTCGGGTATCGAATCCATAGGGAGATGGGAAAATGTATGCTAAATTAAGTATGTCCGAGTAATCGATTCTTGGAGGTTTTGATGGTTTGTTCTAAACTACAGAGATTAAAAGAGAAAGAGAGCAAGAGAAATTAACAGATAGAGAGAAATAGCTAGGATAGTAGGTTCACCATGATTCTCAAGGAGTCTAATCTAGGGTCATAGGTCAACACAAACTCGGTCTGCAGGGTAGTGAAAAGGTTCTTTCGGTCCGCTATTCGCCCTTAAACATTACTAACTTAGCTTTCACCCTTATTAGAATGCTCTAATGTTCACTGCAGGTCATACCCCTTCCAATCTTTCGATCCAGATCAAGGTGTACCAAAATTAATCATCTAAATGCGTCGACTTAAGCAGTTGATTACAGTTAATTGCAGTGATTAACAACACAAACTAAATTTGCACCAAACCCCAATCATCTATTCATAATTTCTTTAATCACCATGGCTCCCCCATGTCCTAGCAAAAAAGAGTTAGCTATGCATGATAGATAATTGAAGAGACAATAAATAGCATAACAAATAAATTAAATATCCTAATTAAAAAAAAATACAAGAGAAAGAGAAATCAAGAGAAGAGACAATAATAAGAATGAAATTGTAATAATAATTGAGTAAAGAAAAGAGTAGAATTACCGAATACAATAGAGTAGTAATGGATGAATTAGGTTTTTTAGAGTAAAGTTCTAAGGAAAGGAATGAGAGAAAGAGAAGAGAGAGAGAGAGAGAGAGAGAGAGAGAGATCCATATCACTGTCGTCATACTTCTATTTATTTCTAATTACAAAAGAATATCCGAAAATTAACTAAAATCTGCGTATAAAGCTAAGCCTCTCGATCGAGTGAAATGAAACCACTCGATCGAGGAAAATCCGGACCAAACGTCTCGATCGAGGAACCAGAAAATACCCCATCTCGATCAAGTACATCAACAACTCGATCGAGAATCTTCAGCAACATAAAGCATTCGATCGACCGGTTTAAGCAGCCAACTTGGTCGATCGAGCTGTATTAGCACGGATAAACTCTTTAACACCTTTCGAAGCCACTTCACGGATCTCTAAGTGCCATTATTGCAGAAATGTGAAGAATTCAACGGAAATTGAGCTAAATCCGTCCCCGAGTATCCTGCATTGCATTTTGACGTGGAGTATTCACTTAAGGAACGAGCTTGGTGCGCATTTCATTTTCTTCTACTAAAACCGGTACCCTACATAAAATGGACTCCATTTTGTTTTTATGATTTTGTCAAATGTCATTTGTTAGGTCATGTGTCACACACCATGCCCATATCTAATTTTAATGCATATTTATACAAATAAATATCATTTCTTAATAAACTAATTACATGTGACAAATTAGCTAGTAATTCATGATCACAAATATAAAATGGGTCATATAACTATAATTCACAACATTTTGCAATTATAATTAATCACTCATTCCAAATTCAATTGTTTTATAAACAATAAACAATTTTTAGTAATAAAATCTTTTAATTACCAAAGTGAATCTTATTTAATCAAATTACAATAAGATACTTATTCTTACTCACAAATTGTTCAATTTTAAGGAATTGATTAACTTGTATCGATATACAATTAATCAACTTATCTATTAAGGGAATTGTGCTATAGGTGTGACCTTAAGGGATCAACTGATCACCATCGTCAAACGACAGTAATGTCAAACTCTAGTTAGCCAATCATTACTGATTAATGTTGATCAGTTGACTATATAAATGAATCATCCCTTACGTATTCTTATCTTGAGATTGAAACATGTGATCGCACTATTGTAGAGGACACATACTCCAACAAAGAAAACCCACAACAAAGCACGGGAATTCTCATATTTAAACTCAGACAACAATTAAATTCAACCACAGCAATGCACAGGTTTGATTTAATTGCCACAGATCCTCAAACTCTAATCACAATGCTGCACAGATTAGATTTAAGCCTGAATTACAACTAAGCTAAGCACAAGTTTTGAAGATTTAAATTCAGGGTAAATAACTCAGGTTTTTGGTTCAAAAGCAGTCTGAATGTTTTGTTGCAGGCAATGCTCTTTAAATAGAGGTTCCTGGGAGTTGTTGCTCGGTTACATTTGAATCCTAGGGCCAGGATTAAGCAAGTATATAAAGCTAGGACAAATATCTTACAATGTGGGACTGATAATGGGATAAAACTGGAAAAGCTGGGTAAATAACAAGTAAAAATGCAGAAAAGTGGTCTGTCTGTCAACTGACTTTGTCTTAGCTTGGTTAAGGCTTGAAGTTCCTTTGTGAAAGTGTGAATTGGATTTGCAGCATTTCGATCGAGAGCAGCAGATGCTCGATCGAGGAGAATTCTTAGCAAAAGTGCAAGATCGAGGAGAAAAATCACTCGATCGAGCTACCTCACCTGCAAAACGCATATAAGAGGTATAGGAAGTTCGAAAGACACATAGTTCAGTGTTCAAAGTTCAACACAAAGCTAAAAGAAAGGAAATAAGTTTAACTAAAGTACAACAAAGCAGTCTGGGTTGCCTCCCGGAGAGCGCAGGTTTAAGAGGTCGCGCACGACCTTTCCGGCTTCAATTAACTGGTGCATAAAGCTCGTCGAAGTACAAGACTTCAACACGGTTGTATGCATCATTTGCTTCGTGATAGTGCCTCACATATTGCCCATTCACCTTGAACCTATTTCCCTCGGGACCTTCTAGCTCAACAGACCCAAATTTAGTGACAGCTGTCACTATATAAGGGCCACTCCACCAGGACTTCAGCTTGCCAGGAAATAATCGCAGTCGGGCGTTAAACAGCAACACCTTCTGCCCGACATGAAATTCACGAGGTAAGATCCTTTTGTCATGCCATCTCTTCATCTTCTCCTTGTAGATGCATGAGCTATCATAGGCGTTGAGCTTAAACTCCTCTAGTTCATCTAACAGCAATAGACGGTTCTTACCACACAACTTAGGATCAAAGTTAAGTTCACGAATTGCCCACCAAGCTTTACACTACAACTCAACAGGTAAATGACATGATTTCCCATAAACTAACCGATAAGGTGATGCACCAATCAGTGTCTTAAATGCATTCCTATAAGCCCATAATGTGTCTTCTAGTTTAAGACTCCAGTCCTTCCGTGATTTAGAAACTCCTTTAGATAATATCTCTTTAATCTCGCGATTAGAGACCTCGACCTGACCACTAGTTTGGGGATGATACCCCAAACCACGCCGTTGTTGAACACCAATCTTAGACAAGATGGAAGTTAGTTTCTTTTCCTTAAAGTGCATTCCCCCATCACTAATGACGACCCTAGGGACACCAAATCGGGGAAAAATAATATTTTTAAACATCTTAATCACGGTCTTGGCATCCCAATGGGTTGAAGCAATTGCCTCCACCCACTTAGACACATAATCACCAACCACTAAGATATACCTGTTACCTTTACTAGATGGGAATGGTCCTTGGAAATCGATGCCACAGACATCGAAAACCTCAACCTCTAAGATACCATTTTGTGGCATCTCATGTATCTTAGAAATATTCCCTGATCGTTCGCAGGCATCACAACCTGAAACAAAAGCCTTAGCATCAGCAAACAAAGTAGGCCAGTAAAAACCAGACTGAAGTACCTTAGCCACGGTGCGCGATGGACCATGGTGACCACCATAAGAGGATGAGTGACAGCCTTCCAAGATCACTTTGGTCTCCCACTGCGGAATACACCATCTGTAGAGACCGTCTGCACATTCCTTAAACAAATAAGGATCATCCCAGAAGTACTGCTTAGCATTATACAGCAAACGCTTCCTCTGCTGATGAGAAAGGTCAGGTGGCAACGTGCCACTGACAACGTAATTAGCTAGATCTGCATACCAAGGATCTTGGTTAACAATAGAAGGCAAAACAGCAAACAAGTAGTCATCACGAATAGAATCATCAATAGGTAAATAATCTTCTCCCTCTTGTTATGACAGTCTTGATAAATGATCAGCTACAACGTTCTCAGTACTTTCTTATCTTTTATCTGCAAATCAAACTCCTGAAGAATGAGTATTGATGCGTGTCTAATATATGATGTTTTGCACCTCATTTCACACGCATTTCAGAGGTCAATTGAGTAGTTTATGCTACTATTTCCCTTGTTTCGTGTATTTCTTCCTTTTCGTGTGATTTTGTAGGAATATGAAGAATATAGCGGAAAATGGACCAAATCCGTCCCTAAGTGCTTAGCATAGGATTGGACATAAGGAGAATGCTCGAGGAACAAACTTGGCACGCATTTCGGAGCTTGAAAGACGAATTTGGAAGCGAACTATCAGCTACTTCAATCGACCGACCGTGCCCAGTGGTCGGTCGACCAACAGTGCTGTAGCAGAACTCTCAGAACGTGAATAGTAGCATGCAAGAGCCCGATAGTTGGTCGGTCGACTGCTACCGATGGTCGGTCGACTGCCTCTTGAATTTGACGGAAATTAAAAGATTAGTAAACGCCAATTGTATTTAAGTTTAGGAAATTAGGTTACGTTACTTCTTCTATATAACGTAACATAAACCTCCTCTATCAGGCATCTAGGTTTTCATATTACGTTACTTTAGTTTTCATTCACAATCAATTCATACTTTAGTTAACAATAAAGTTCTTATTGCGGATCTATTCTTCACTTGTTCCAATTTCGGTTATCCTTGTTCTTATTCTTCAATTTATTTGCTGTTTTATTAGTTTAGAAATTGCTAGTTTAGATCCCTTGAACCCTAGATTATTTTATGCGTTATTATTGCTTCAATTATTCGATCATGTCTTTCTTTATAGTTATTACGAATTTCATTGTTGTTATTATCGTTATTATGTCTAGCTAAATCACCCCTTTGCTAGGATGTAGGCGAACTTAGCGTAGATGGCATACGAATAGGTGACCCCCGGATTAGGGCTTGGTCGACCGACTGGCTTACCTGGTCGGTCGACTGAGTCGGGTGGTCGGTCGACTGGGGTAGCTGGTCGGTCGACCACCTTTGTGTCTGATTTGCTTTGTTTGATTCGTTAAGTACAATATCTATCAATGAGACCTAGCGGAGACTTGTTAGATGCTTAGTTTTGACCGAGCCGTAGATCGAAAGTTAGGGAAGGACTTAAATTAACGAATTAAGACGGCTAAATTGCTAGACTGAAAGGTAAGTGATTTAGGCATTAGGATTACTAACGAAAGTTAGTATTAGTGACACCTAGGGACTAATAGCATAGACCGAGAGGGGCTATTAGTTGACTTGGACCGAGAGGACTTGTCATACCCATCACCCATGACTGTATTACGAGACCTACCTAGACTTATGTGCCATCGAAGCTGTAGTGAGACGATCATCCTAGCTTCTTTTTTTATTATTGGTTTACGTCATTTTCTTTACCGCTTTTTCATCTTTTATTTGCATTTAGTTTTAATCTACTTGCCTTAGAATTAGTTCCAAATCAAAATCCCTCTCATTGTTACCCTAAGACTAGAATATTGAACAATAGAAACTCCTCCGCCTCTCTGTGGTTCGACCCTGTTACCACTAACTTATGTTAGTTTTAATAGGTATTATAAATATTATTTTTGGTGCACACAACGACAGGCATCAAATTTTGGCGCCGTTGCCGGGGAGGCAGCGCTAGTTTTTATTGTTTTATTATTTTAGTCTTTTTCTTAGTTTAAGGAGCTTTTGTTCCTTAAACTTTTCTCATTGTTTTTGTGTAGTTTTATCTTATGCGCAGGTCTTAACAAGGTGAATTATTTCCTCTTGATCTCGAGCTTGAGAGGACTTTGCGCATGAAGAGGAGATTATTTCAAGAACAACAGTCCGAGGAAGAGCCTAGTTCTCGGACAAGTTTCTACGAGAACGAGTTGTTTGAAGAAAACCCACCATCATCTCCAGTTTCTTCAACCGATACCGTTACCTCACCAGATTTTCTAGAGATGGCTGAAGAAGCAAGTATAGCTAGTCCCTCCGAGCCAACAGCTGCGAATCTCTATAAGGGTTTTCGCATTACCAGGGACGGAGAGAAAATTCGAGCCAAAACCGTCTTATATCAACTTGGTTGAGAGAAACCAATTCGGGGGAGCTGCAAATGAAGATGCAGCTAAGCATATGGAGATATTTATTGATTATTGTTGTTCCATATCCCAACCAGCAGGTGTGACCCAGGACCAGGTAAAGGAGACAATGTTTATATTCTCACTCCGTGATGCTGCTAGGGAGTGGTACCGAGATCTGGATCGAGCTGCTAATGGGATCACTGACTGGAATTCTTTAGCCCTAGCATTCTACAAGAAATATTTCTCTGCCTTGAAGACTAATGCCATTAGAGCTCATATCACGAGCTTTAAACATGGTCCTGATGAGAATCTTCATGAGGCGTGGCTCCGTTTCAAGAAGCTGGTGCGAACTATTCCGCACCATGGGTTCGAGAAATGGAGCCTATGTAATCAGTTTTATAATGGAGTTTATGACGATCAGAGGGCTATCCTGGATGCGGCAGCTAATGGCAGATTCCAGGAGAATGTTGGAGAAACTAAAGGGTGGAAAATTATTGGTGATATGGCCACCCATAAAGCTGAGTATAGAAATTCCAGGGGAAATCAAAGGAGAGCTGCTGAATCCCCTTCTGTAGCTGCATTAGTGGCTCTTACGGCGAGATTTGATAAGTATGAGTTGGGAGGAGCTTCAAAAGGAGGGATTTATCAAGTGAATGCTATGTTAGATGGTCCTTTCGTCTGCAAGAGATGTGGAGGAGATGGTCATGTAGCTGATTTTTGTACTACTCCTAATGAGACGTGTGCTGCTTTCTAACACCATAGACAGACGAACACGTATTTTGAGCCGAATATTCATCCGAATCTGAGGTGGTCTAGCCAGAATGTCCAAAATCCGACTCCACCTCCGCAGCAGCAGAACTACGTGCCCCCGTATAAGCAGCAGCAACCGTACCAAAAGCCTCTGTATGTCCCACAGCAGCAGCAGCAGTCCCATGGCTCCGATTTTGCCGAGTTGAAAAATCTGTTGCTAAAGGAGTCTCAAGCTAGAGATGCTGGTATGAAAATGTTGGAGTCTCAGATTGCTCAACTAGCTAGCAAGAGTGAAACTCGAGCTCCTGGGCAACTACCATCGCAGCCGGACCAAAAGAAGGAGACCCTTAATGCTATTACTACTAGAAGTGGGTCTACACTTGAGGGTCCTACAGATGAAAATGCTAAAGGAAAGAAAAAGGCTGCTAAAAAGGGGAAGAAACAAAAGACGTATAGCAGCACTGTCAGTCGACCGACCGTCACAAGCGGTCGACCGACCACCCCCACTGTTCCAGAAGTGGTTTCTGATGTTTCTGAAAATTCGGGTATGATTGACCCTGGTCGACCGACCGAGGAGGGTGGTCGACCGACCACCCACGCTGCTGATTCCGAGTTGTTTCGTCCCTCTATGCCCGATAACTTGAGGGATTTTCTGTTCCGGAGTGAGAGTACTCCGAGATTCTTGAGGCAAGCTCCAAATGCGGATGGTTGCATTCCAGTCCCATTTCCGGAGAGGCTGATTCCGACCAATAAACATGTATCCTTTGATAGATTTAAAGATGTGATTCGTAGTTTAAATGTTCAGGTACCTTTCCTTGAGTTAGTCAATCAAGTGCCCGCTTACATGAAATTCATGAAGCAGCTTTTAACTAAAAAGCGGTCACTTGAGCCAGTCCAGTCTGTAGCATTTACTGAGGAGTCTAGCTCATATCTTACCCAGGCTGCCCCCCAGAAATTAGCTGATACGGGCAGTTTCTCTGTCCCATGTTCTATTGGCACCTTTCCCATAGAGAAAGCCTTATGTAATTTGGGGGCTAGCATTAGTGTCATGCCCTTAAGTCTAGCGAAGAAATTAGGTCTGACCAAATTTGCCATGACCAACATGACTGTTCAGATTGCTGATCGCTCTGCGGTCCAACCAATAGGAGTCTTAGAGGACATTCATGTCCAAATAGGGAAATTCTTTTTTCTTGTTGACTTTATTGTCCTGGATATGCCCGAGGATGCCCATATCCCCATTATCTTAGGGAGACCATTTCTGCACACTGCTGGTGCAGTTATTGATGTTGGCTTAGGGACCTTGACCTTTACAGTGGGCAAACAGTCCATTGTTTTTGCTCAAACCGCTAGGAAGAAGGATCCCATGTGGGTTGTTTCATGCAATGCTATTTCTGCTAAACCATCTTATGTGGTCATTTCTGATGTTCCTACTTTATTGCCTGTACCCATTATTCCTGCTGTCGTGACACCTCTACCCCAGATTGGGAGCAAATTGGAGGACGATTTGTCTGTTTCATCTATTGTAGGAGCTGGTTTGGGGAAGGATGAGCTGCCTGTTACTCCAGTTGAGCCTATTGTGAAAAGAGGTGGCCTTGGATGCTTGAGTTATGGCACTGACGAGGAGCCTGAGGAGGATGAGCCGGCCAAAGTTACAGTTTCAGATTTGGAGCTTAAGGAGTCCGACGACAAGTGGGAAGATGCGTCAGATGTGGATCTGTCAGACGATGTTGTGGATTGGACTGCTGAGAAGATAACCACTGTGGAGGGTACTTCGTGTAGCCAGAAGCCATGGTCGGAGATTTTCTGCATTTTTCGCGGATAAACATTTTATTGCTTGAGTTTTTAAGACAATTTATCGCATTTAAGACTTTTTACTGTTTTTTGTTTGCCAAGACTTCGCTTTGTTTGGTTTAATTTAGGATTTTTAAGATTATAGACTGTTTTTTTGGGTTTGCGCGAATTTTGGGCGCGTATATATTGTGCATTTGCAGGTTTGTAGACCATGATAACTCAATCTATTGAGTTATTTCGAAGAAAACAAAGTCTGCGTCAGGTGAAGCAGTCGATCGACCAGTACCAGCGGTCGATCGACCGCTAATGCTGTTGTTACCTGTT
Source organism: Silene latifolia (assembly GCF_048544455.1). Lineage (NCBI taxonomy): Eukaryota > Viridiplantae > Streptophyta > Magnoliopsida > Caryophyllales > Caryophyllaceae > Silene > Silene latifolia. The sequence goes on along the minus strand of NC_133535.1, from coordinate 58,397,852 downwards.
TTGGCGATCATGCTTGGTCGTCTCGTGAAGCGTGAATGGGCATTCTAGGGAGTTTTTCTCTCTATTCTTTCCCTTTCACTTTTGTTTTCGTTTTCTTCTACTTTAAATTCCTTGCACATTTTTCCCGCCCAAATTCTTTTATTTCCGAACGATGTTTGCTTTTCTGTCTTTCAGGTATCTTATGGTAGCACTGTTGGCTACCAAGACCTCCTAGCTCGAGCTGGTTTGGGGAGGTTTCCGTTTGCGCTTAAATCTTGTGAGTTCCCGACATCTTTTTCTCTTATGTCTTATTTAGTTGTAGTTATCTAAATGCAAATTCCCATTTCCTTTTTCGCTTCTTATACATGATTTTGCACAATGGGGACATTGTGTGATTTGGTTTGGGGAAGGGTTTTGCATTGCATAGCATTCATTTGTTTTTTTGCATTCACATTTAATTATTCTGTTTGCATTTTTTTTTAATTTCTCCATATATACCAAAATACCAAAAAAATTCAAAAATTTCAAAAAAAATCAAAAAATTGCACGTTTACTTTTGCATGTAGGTCGAGTCGGAACGGTAGTATTTCAATTATGACATTGCATTTGCATTTTTTTATGCCTAAGCCGTGCTTAATTGACATGTTATTAGTAGAATCATATATGCATAGTCTACGAGTTTTCGTTAAATATCTTGCTGAACTTGAGACTTGACTTTGATTTTTGGCAAACTACAACATTTTCTGAGTTATTAGAGCCTATAACTGGTGTCATCTGTGACCGGTTTATCTAAGATTGTGAGTAGTTGCTCCTTATGAGACATGTTACATTAATTTGCATAAATATGAACTTAATCTGCTTAATACCCATACGCATTTGGTTTGTGGTTTGTTGACACATGTGGAAGAGGACCCCTTTTCTCATTTTACCCATAAGCCCCTCATCAGCCAAATTAGCCTTTTTGTCCGATGAACTACATACTAAAATTAGCCTACCTTATCCGAGCTAGTAATGGTGTTCTTGGGAATGTGCTTAATGCTATTTGGTTATACGCTCAATTGAGTGATTGGCAAAATGATGAGAAGGAAAAGAAGAAGAAAAGAATTGAAAAAAAAAAGAAAAAAAGAAAAGAAAAAAATTGTATCAGACTCGACACTCAGTCGACCGACCGTCCCCTATGGTCGGTCGACCATGGTTACTGCGAATTCGAAAAATCACATGTTGCAATTGTTATGATTTGGTGATTTTCACTCCCATGTCATCATTTATATTCTTTGGGGAGTTGAATTTTATGGAGGTTGTGAGTTTTGTGCTTCAATTTGGCACCATATTGTATCATTTAAATTGAGATTGAAGTTGGGATTCGCTTATAGTTTGGATTGTAGTTACTAGCTTGGCTTTAACTCCTCATATCCAAATTTATCTTAGCACCTTCTTACCCATAGCCTCACATATCCATATTTACCTCGCCATGTGTCATGGTCACTTGTTTGGTTGGAATGCGTATGTACGGTTGTAGAGATTATTTTCATATTAGACTGCAGGCATGTTCTTATAGGTCGTAGTTAGGTGAGAGTCTACGCATTTACTTCTTTCTATCTTTAGATATACTCACCCGTGCTTATTTTAGTGATTGAGCGGCCCGTGAGAGTCCAATTAGATAAGTCTCTATAGTTGACGGTTCAGCAGTTTTTAACGACTACATAACTCGTTTGCATGATTCACATTACTAATTGATTGTTGATTTGTAGCATTAAATTGGTTTAGGCTTTACGGTTTGCATTTCGCTCTGAGATTGAAATCGTTCCATTAGGTTCTTAGATCGAGTCTAGTTCTTGCTTGGGGACAAGCAAGGGTTTGGTTTGGGGAAGTTTGATGCGTGTCTAATATATGATGTTTTGCACCTCATTTCACACGCATTTCAGAGCTCAATTGAGTAGTTTATGCTACTATTTCCCTTGTTTCGTGTATTTCTTCCTTTTCGTGTGATTTTGTAGAAATATGAAGAATATGGCGGAAAATGGACCAAATCCGTCCCTAAGTGCTTAGCATAGGATTGGACATAAGGAGAATGCTCGAGGAACAAACTTGGCACGCATTTCAGAGCTTGAAAGACGAATTTGGAAGCGAACTATCAGCTACATCAGTCGACCGATCGTGCCCAGTGGTCGGTCGACCAACAGTGCTGTAGCAGAACTCTCAGAACGTGAACAGTAGCATGCAAGAGCCCGATAGTTGGTCAGTCGACTGCTACCGATGGTCGGTCGACTGCCTCTTGAATCTGACGGAAATTAAAAGATTAGTAAAAGCCCATTGTATTTAAGTTTAGGAAATTAGGTTACGTTACTTCTTCTATATAACGTAACATAACCCTCCTGTATCAGGCATCTAGGTTTTCATATTACGTTACTTTAATTTTCATTCACATTCAATTCATACTTTAGTTAACAATAAAGTTCTTATTGCGGATCTATTCTTCACTTGTTCCAATTTCGGTAATCCTTGTTCTTATTCTTCAATTTATTTGCTGTTTTATTTGTTTAGAAATTGCTAGTTTAGATCCCTTGAACCCTAGATTATTTTATGCGTTATTATTGCTACAATTATTCGATCATGTCTTTCTTTATAGTTTTTACGAATTTCATTGTTGTTATTATCGTTATTATGTCTAGCTAAATCACCCCTTTTCTAGGATGTAGGCGAACTTAGCGTAGATGGCATATGAATAGGTGACCCCCGGATTAGGGCTTGGTCGACCGACTGGCTTACCTGGTCGGTCGACTGAGTCGGGTGGTCGGTCGACTGGGGTAGCTGGTCGGTCGACCACCTTCGTGTCTGATTTGCTTCGTTTGATTCGTTAAGTGCAATATCTATCAATGAGACCTAGCGGAGACTTATTAGATGCTTAGTTTTGACAAACCCGTAGATCGAAAGATCGGGAAGGACTTAGATTAACGAATTAAGACGGCTAAATTGCTAGACTGAAAGGTAAGTGATTTAGGCATTAGGATTACTAACGAAAGTTAGTATTAGTGACACCTATGGACTAATAGCATAGACCGAGAGGGGCTATTAGTTGACTTGGACCGAGAGGACTTGTCATACCCATCACCCATGACTGTATTTTGAGACCTACCTAGACTTATGTGCCATCGAAGCTGTAGTGAGACGATCATCCTAGCTTCTTTTTTATTATTGGTTTACGTCATTTTCTTTACCGCTTTTTCATCTTTTATTTGCATTTAGTTTTAATCTATTTGTCTTAGAATAAGTTTCAAATCAAGATCCCCCTCATTGTTACCCTAAGACTAGAATATTAAACAATAGAAACTCCCCCGCCTCTCTGTGGTTCGACCCTGTTACCACTAACTTATGTTAGTTTTAATAGGTATTATAAATGATTTTTGGTGCACACAACGATATGCATCAAGTATCCATCTCAATAGTCGTGGTTTAGCTTCCTTCTTAGCAAGAAGGTGTCTCAGCGTTGCATGGTTAGTAAAAACAGTAACTTCTGACCCGATCAAATAAGAACGAAATTTTTCTAAAGCATAAACCACAACTAGTATCTCTTTCTCAGTAGTGGTGTACTTCACTTGAGCCTCATCCAGACTTCGGCTCGCATAGTAAATTGCATTCAAAGCTTTGTCTTTCCTTTGGCCTAGCACCGCTCCTAGTGGATAGTCACTAGCGTCACATATGATCTTAAACGGCAAATCCCAGTCGGGAGGCTGTATAATCGGCGCCGAAATCAAAGCCTGCTTTAACTTGTTAAAAGCAGAAAGACACTCATCAGTGAATACAAATGGGGTGTCCTTAAACAGCAGCTGTGTAAGTGGTTTAGCAATTTTTGAAAAATCCTTGATAAACCGGCGATAAAAGCCAGCATGACCAAGGAAACTCCTCACTCCTTTAACATTAACAGGAGGGGTAATTGCTGAATCACTTCCACTTTTGCTTTGTCAACCTCTATACCCCTGTCAGAAACTAAGTGCCCTAAGACAACTCCCTCGTTGACCATAAAATGGCACTTCTCCCTGTTAAGCACAAGATTAACCTCAATCTAGCGCTGCAACACTTTATCAAGGTTAGATAAACAGTTAGAAAAATAACTTCCATAGACACTGAAATCGTCCATAAAGACTTCCATAATAGACTCAATGTACTCTAAAAATATCCCCATCATGCACCTTTGAAAGGTAGCAGGGGCATTACACAAACCAAAGGGCATCCTGCGATAGGCAAAAACGCCCTGAGGACAAGTAAAAGTAGTCTTAGCCTGATCGTCTGGATGAATAGGGATCTGAAAGAACCCTGAGTACCCATCCAGATAACAGAAAAACTTATGATCGAGAAGCTAACCTTTCTACCCTCTGATCAATGAAAGGAAGGGGAAAGTGATCTTTCTTGGTGGCGGCATTCAACTGTCTGTAATCTATACACATTTAGAAGGACCAACGGAATAGATAATACATGCATCAAGCAGCTTCATTACCTCAGCCATCACAACGTCTTGCATCTTTTGGTTCAGCCGGCGCTGACCTTGTCTGCAAGGCTTGTGATCTTCCTCCAGTTCGATCCTGTGCATACAAATATCGGGATTAATCCCCTTGATTTTATCCAAAGAATAACCCATAGCTTTCCAGTTTTTCTTAAGCACAGCTAACAATGCAGTAAGCTGATCATCATCAAGTTTAGCACTAACAATGACTGGGTATTGCTCGGTATCATCTAAGAAAACATATCTTAGATGAGAGGGAAGAGGCTTACGCTCAGGTACCTTTACCTTGATGGCGCAAAGAGTACTGATCATCTGTTCCACTTTTTCTCCCTCAGCGTCGGTGAGTTCACACTCATCTAAAGCAGCTTCAAGCAAATCCAACACAGCGTCATTGTTATCTGGGTTATCTACACACTCATCCAAATGCATTAGAGCTTCTAGTGGGTCCTTTATAAAAGAACCCGACCAGAAGTCCTAGACAGACTCGTCAGAATAACATGTATCCTCTATCATTGGCCGAGCCAAAGTACTAGGCAGACTGAAAGTAATTGTGTCATCTGCCACGGCAAGAGTCAAACGCCGTTGTTTGACATCAATAATGGCCCCAGCTATACATAATATCGGTCTTCCTAGTATAATTGGGGTCTGGGTAACCTGAGCTGTCTAAAACAATAAAGTCTACTGGTATAAAGAACTTGCCTATTTTCACAGGCACGTCTTCTAAGATACCCAAGGGTCGTCTTACAGATCTATCAGCCATCTGTAATGTAATATTAGTCATTTTAAGGTGACCCATTTTCAGTTTCTTGCAGACAGACAGAGGCGTGACACAGACGCTGGCTCCTAAATCACAAAGAGCCTTATCTATTACTTCGTTGCCTATAATACAGGTAATAGAGAAACTACCCGGGTCTTTCATTTTAGGTGGAGCCTTACTTAAAAGTAAATTACTAGACTCTTCCATGAAAGCAACAGTCTCAAATTCACTTAGCTCTCTCTTACACTTCACAATATCTTTCATAAATTTAGCGTAGGTAGGTACCTGGGTAATAAGTTCGGTAAAAGGGACAGTTACCTGGAGGTTCTTGACAACGTCCACAAACTTACCGTAGTGTCTCTCAACCTTTGCGTCCTTCAAACGTCCTGGATAGGTCACTCTGGTAGCAATGAGTAGACCCGCGACTTTCTCTTTACCTTTATCAGCACGTGACACCTCCACAGCAAGGGGAGATGACACGGTGGCAGAATTAGATGTTGAAATTGAAGCTCCGCTGGTATTGGCACTCGATCGAGCATTTTCTGCACTCGATCGAATGGATTTATCTTGAGAATCACTCAATCGAGGCTTTTGAACCTTTCGATCGAGTTCTTGAAATTCAGGTTCTCTCGATCGAGTCCCAGAATCACTCGATCGAGTAACTTCTTCTGCAAAAGAGTTTGATCGAGAGGAATAAGCTGCTCGATCGAAATCTATTATTTGCGCATCTCTCGATCGAGTGAGAATTGTACTCGATCGAGTAACTGGATGGGTTATTTCACTCGATCGAGTAGAGATTTCACTCGATCGAGTAGTAGGATAGTATTCAGTAGTGATATCGTTCGTAAGCTCTTCCAACTCGTTATCTGGGGCATCATCAGCTGTCACAACCCCGTCCTCTGGCATTTTTGGTCCATCATAAGTGAGACCACTTCGGAGATTAATGGCATTGATTGGGTCGCGCGAGGGTGGATGATTAACTTGATTTTGCGCGAGTGTTAATTGCGCAACTTGCTCTCTTAGCTCCACAGTAGCGGTATTATCCTTTTTGCATTTCTCCCCAAGCTGTTACGTAAGGTTTAATACTAAGGACTTCAGTTCGGCCAACTCTCCATTTGTAGAGGAGGAATCCGGTTGTGGCATTGGTGTTGAAGGAACAGAAGCACTCGTTGAGGTCAAGTCTTCATATAACTTAGAAAAAGGAACTCCTTGCTTGAATTTCTGATAAACAAGGACACGCTCTACATTTTCCATACAACCAATAGGGTCATGCCGCTCCATACCGCATCTACCACATATTATCTTATGTTCAGTAATAGCACAAACTTATGCATGGTCACCCACGGTCTCTATAATCTCCGGACTACCTAGACTTCCGCTAGGACTCTCCACCTCACCTATTACCAATTCGTTTACATTCCTACCTGCTTGGGGATTTCCATACTCAGCAACATGGATGGCCATCTCCTCAATAAGATGCAACCCTTGACTATCCTCTACATTCTTCTGAAATCTCCTTTTGGCTGCATTATCAAGAACAACCCTCTGGTCCGGATACAATGTATTGTAGAATTGGGTACATAAGAACCAGCGCTTGAAACCATGATGACGCACAGAACGGACGAGCTTCTTGAACCTAGTCCAAGCCCCGTTTATGTCTTCATTAGGTAGTTGCTCAAATGCAGTAATTTGAGATCTCAACGCATTAGTGCGCTGTGGTGGGAAATATCGCCTGTAAAAGGCCAAGGCAAGGGAATTCCAGTCGGTTACACCGGCAGCTTCCCTGCCTAAATCTCTCAACCATTCCCGGGCATCATCAGTCAAAGAGAAGGGAAAAAGGACTCCCTTCACTCTGTCTTGAGTCACCCTAGCAGCAAGAGGAATAGTGGAATAGTATTCTGAAAATAATTCTATATGCTTGCACGGATCTTCTCCAGGTACCCCCCTGAAGAGATTTCTCTCGACCAGTTGTATGTAAGATGGGTGGATTTCAAAGGTCCCCGAATCAGCAGTGGGTAATAGAAAACCTTTTGGAAGGGAATCCACCGTCGGCTCTGAATGACTGGGTATATTCGGCATCCTAGCGGATAAAATTTACAGTGAAGCAGGTACGATAATGTTCCCTTCTAGAAAGGATAGCTTGCAAAACTAATCAAGGACTTGCAAAAATATGAGATAGTCTCAAGGAATAAGTTCCTTGAGACGAGAGACAAACTTAATGAAAGCAACAAAATTACACCACCTCCCCGGCAATGGCGCCAAAATTTGATACCATCGACAGGTACCAAAAATAAAACCTAGATACACTAACAGAAGCTAGCAGTAAGTAGGGTCGATCTCCACAGGGACATGGGAAAATGTCAGATTTAACTAAGTCCGTCAAGGTAACCAATTTCTAGGGGTTTGAATTGGTTGTTCTAATCTAATGAGATTAAGAAAGAGAGATAAGACAAAGGAATAAAGATTAAGCAAACAGAGAGAGAATAGCTAAGACAGATGGTTAGCCATGATTATTCAGTCAAACAATCTAGGTCTCAAGTCAATGCAAATACGATCTATGGGGCAGTGAATATCTCCTTCCGGTCTCAATTCGCCCTAAAGCACAAATATCTTAGCTTCCACCCTGACTACGTGCCCTAATGTTCGGTACAAGTCTCACCCTTTCTAATCTTCTGATCTAGGTCAAGGTTTACTGCGATTTAATGACTAATTGCGTCGACTCAATTAGACAGAAACAATTGAATATAGCGATTAGCAACATGAACCAAACTAGCATTAAACCTAATACTTCAAATTACAATTCCTTAATAATCATGGTTCGCCTATGTCCTAGCAATGAGAATTAGCTATGCATCATTATTGAATTAGCAATAATCAAACATAAACAAGAGAAATTAAACATCATAATAATGCAACAAAAAGATTGAATGGAAACAATTGTAAATAAAGGAAGAGGAGAAATAAAGAGCAACAGAGAAATTAAGATTAAGAAATAAAGAAGAGTTATGATACCGATTACAAGATTCAAATCCTAGCAATAGTCTAGGTTGAGAGAATTTGGAGAGGAAGAGAGGTAGAAGAGAGTATCATAGTCTAAAGAATGATGAAGTAGTCTTAACACCCAGTACTTAACTTAATATAAATCTTAATTACAAAGCCTAACACGGAATAAGGCAAAAACCACGATTATAGGATGAAACCTCTCGATCGAGTGTAATTAAACCACTCGATCGAAGACATAACTGGCAAGTCCTCTCGATTGAACAGAAAAACTATTCGATCGAGGACTTCTTATATTAGCCATCTTGATCGAGTATCAGAACAACTCGATCGAGTGAATCTTCAAAGGATAAAGCATTCGATCGACTGAAAAGTGGTCGATCGAGCTATATTAGCACGTAGGATTCCTTGACACATTCGGAGGTCAGCTCACACAACATTTAAGTGATAGATTCCATGCTCCAATTCCTTATTCTCTACAAATGCATGCAAATGAGACAAGTTTAGGCTCGATTTATCTTCTTTCTGGTCCGTACCTTCAATTTACATAAGACAACCCAAAGTGGACTATTTGGGGGTATTTGTAGCTAGATGTTACATAAATAATACAGAAATGCTTGTAAAAATGAGGTAAAAACCTTATATAAAATACACGCATCACCGTCCTCCCTCCTCTCCTCCACCACCGCTACCGCTATCCCGACTCACGCGCGCATCACAACTCCCACCACCACCACTTCAGATCTGCCACCACTGCCTTGCACTACCGACGACGGTTGCTCTCCAGCTTGCCACCACTGTCGTTCTCCTTTCTCTTTATATTTTTCAGATCTGAAAAATTTAAGTGGTTATTGTTGTTGTTAGGTTTTGCGGTTCCGATTTCTATTTCGATGTTGTTTTTTACAGAGCCGGTTTTCGGTTCTTGTTTTGTTTTTGGTTAAATTTTTTTTTTTTGAGTGTTTTTGTCAGATTTTCTGATTTTTTTTTATTCTTTGCCATCTTTCTGATTTTTTTTTGAGTGTTTTTTTTCTTCTTTATTCTTTGCCATCTTTCTGATTTTTTTTATTTGGATGGTGGTGTTGTTTTTTGTTTTCTGTTTTAGTTTTGATCTTTATTGTTTTTAATTTCAAATTTTTAATTTTGATCTTTGTTATTTTTAAAAATGTTAATTTTTAAAAAAATTCAAATCGTTGTTAATTTTTTAAATATTGAAGTTGCAATACTTAGTACTAAAGTTATACTCATAAAATACAAAAGTTATAGATCTATTTTAAATTTTTTTGGTGAGTTTTACGATTTTTATTAAATTTACGGTTTTTTAAATTTTAGAATTGGGTGTTGGCTGAATTTTTGTTTTATTTTTTTCATATCTTCTTTATACTTTGCCGTCATTTTTTTTTTTGTTAAATGTTTTTAGATTTGGTTTATTACACATTATGTGCAAAATGAATGTGTAGAACTTCAATGCTCATTATGCGTAACTTAAGTGGTATTATGGTATTATGTGCAACTCCAATGCTCATTATGCGCAACTTCAGTGGTATTATGTGTAACTTCAATGGATACATGTGCAACTTCAATCTTGTCTTGTTATTGTGTTGGTTTCAAATCTGAATTTAAATTTGGACTAAAGTTACATAATTTTGGACTAAAGTTCGACAAAAAGGACTAAAGTTACACTATTTATGACTAAAATTGCACTATTTGCGACTAAAGTTATACCCTTTAAACATTAAAGTTACAATATTTAGGACAAAAGTTATATCATTATGGATTAAAGTTATAAACTATAGTTATACAATGGACTAAAGTTATACAATTTTGGACTAATGTTACACAATTTTGAACTTAAGTTATACAAAAATGACTAAAGTTACACTATTTATGACTAAAGTTACATAATTTTGTACTAAAGTTATACAAAAAAGATAAATTTACAGTACGACAATTTATATAAACTTGTCTTAAAATTTAATAAAATTCACTCTCAAGAAATAAAGTTTTACCTGTAAATTATAAAAGTTATAAAAATTTGGACTAAAGTTATACAAATATGGACTAAAGTTATACAATATTGACTTAAAATTATACAAATTAAATTTATGTATTCAAAATCATGCAACTCTAGTGTTTTAAGAGTGTAACTTTAGTCCTTATTATTATAACTTTGGTGTATAATAGTTTAACTTTAGTCCTTTTTGTGTGTGTGTAACTTTATTTATTATTTTGAGTTGATGTAACTCTAGTTTTGTGTAAGTCCATAATAGTGTAACTTTAGTCCTTTTTTTTTTTTTACTTTTATTCCAAAATTGTGTAACTTTAGTCCAAAATTGTATAACTTTAGTTCAAATATAAATTCACATTTGAAACCAACAAAATAACAAGATGAGATTGAAGTTGCACATAATGTCACTAATGCTCACTGAAGTTGCACACAATGTCATTGAAGTTGCACATAATGTGGATTGAAGTTTTACATAATGTCAGTGAAGTTGTACACAATGTGGATTGAAGTTATACATAATGTCAGTGAAATTATACACAATAAACTGTACTACTAAATCTGAAAATTTTATATAACAATACAAAATTTAACAAGACGAGATTTTAAATAATTTATAAAACATTGAAATATGAGAAAATAAATAAATATACTTTGAAATTTAAATACTAAAACTGAAAAATTTATATTTGAAAAAACAAAAAACTAGGCGATATTTGAAAAAATAAAAAACAAGACGATATTCGAAATGTCAAAATATGCATTATAATAACTTTAATATGTCGAATATTAATACTAACAAATAGAAAAAAAAAACAACAACTCAAGAAAACAAATTTAACACAAAAGCGGGGAAAAAAAACGATAAATACACATTCTGGAAAAAAAAGACGTTAACTGTTTCTGAAACGAGATCGTGGTGGTGGGACGGTGGTTGGGTGGTGTGTATGAAGAAGAGAAGTTTTTGATTTTTTTGGGTTTTTGGTTTTTTTATTTTTTTGGATTTTTTGGATTTGTTTATTTATTTGAGTTTTTTGGGTTCTTCGGGTTTTTTTTATTTGGGTTTTTTTTGGGGAATTTGAGAGAAGAGATGAGTGGGTGGAAAACAAATATATAATAAATTAGTGATTAATTAGGGTGGATTAGTAATGTGTGTTAATTAGCATTTTAATGACTTTGGGTGGGTTCATCTCATCCCCCCATCCAATGGCTCATAATAGAACTTATGGACTCAATACATATATAAGGACTCACTTGATCCTTTTATATATATATATATATATATATATATATATATATATATATATATATATATATATATATATATATATATATATATATATATATATATATATATATAGAATTGAGATCCAGTGAGAACCACCAACATAATGAGAACCATGAGAACTCTACCTTATGGAATTAATTTTAAAACAATGATGACATATTTGGATTCGGCATAGAATTTTATGGCTAGATAGCATATTTCTTGGTCTAAAAAGTAAAAACTAGTGACGAAAATCGATGCGAGATACATTTTATTAATTTTCATGCACCGACTATTCATTTTCATGTATCCGACAATTTTCGCACAACTAAAACTCATTTTCGTGCACCTAGAGCCTGTTATTTTCATGCACCTAATAATCATTTTCATGCATGTAAAAATTTTCGTGCACCTAGTATTCGTTTTCGTGCATCTATTGCCGTTTTAGTATACCTAATTGTATTTTTGTATATTAAGTTTATATTTTGTTCATAAAATCATTAAATTTTCTTTAGTTATACTTAAGAATGTGTTTGAATAAGGTTGTCAATCAAAACCGAGTTAAACAAGAATGGGTTAGTGATAGAGTGAGAAAGTGATTAAGGAAGAGATTAGAGACCTAATCTCCCCAGCCGCCTACCATTAAAATTTCACTAAAATTTCTGTCATCAAGCTTAATTCTTCCACAGCAAAGTGACAATGGCCCGTTCTTCATCCTCAAAATCTCCAAAAAAGCATAGGCATAGCTCTAGTAGTACTGAAGTTGTAAAAGCAAGTGATGAAAAGCTAGGAATCGAGAAGAAGACCGGCCCTGATGAGGAGGATGTGCTACGTACAAAACTAATGCATGAAGTTCATGAAATCCCTGGACTGTCCTTCAAGGACGAGGAAAACCCAGAAGAAAACATACAATGGGTGACCCAGAGGAATAAAAAGCATGGAAAGAGCCCTGTAGCAGGGGAGACAGCTGAAAGAAGTGATGAGAAGACTGACCCTGATAATGAGGAGCTGCTACAATTCACAACTGAGGATGTAAGCTCAGAAATTGCCTACTGGAATCAGGCTGTGTATTGTTTTGTGTTAGGAGCAAACCCACCATGGGAGGTGGTGCAGGGGTATGTACATAGAATCTGGGGCAAACATGGTATTGACAAGATTTCTTTCCTACCTAATGGTATTTTCTTGGTTAGGTTTAAGGAAATGAAGGACAAAGAGGAAGTGCTGAAAGCTGGTTACCATATGTTTGACAACAAACCATTGATAGTGAAGCCTTGGCAGGAAAAGATAGACCTTTTAAAGGAAGAAGTGCAGGTGGTTCCAGCTTGGATTCGTATCCATGGCTTGCCTCTCAAATTCTGGGGGTCGTGTTTGCCTGCCATAGCTGGACTGGTTGGCCCATATGTGAAATCTGATGCTGCCACTGTTGAGAAAACGAGGTTGGGATTTGCTAGGACAATGATTGAGCTGAAGATAGGACAAGCATTCCCATCATCAGTTAAGTTTAGAGATGAGCATGGGCAAATTGTCCAGCCCAAGATTGAGTATGAGTGGAAACCGATTTTGTGTGAGAAATGTAAGGGCCTAGGGCATGAAGGTAAGAATTGCAGACGGGACCAGAAAAGGCAAGCTGCCAAACCAGCTACTAGGAAAGCATGGCGACCTCTCCCTAAAGCCATTGGAAGTGCCCCTGGCATCTCTGATAAAGATTTCCCAGCTCTGAAAGTGACAGTACCTCGTGTGACTGTATCTGAATCTACACCTGCTCCTGCACCAGATGCCTCAGCAGGTACTTCTCTACCTCCATCTAACCCAGAAACAACTGCAGACAATCTAGAACCTGGACCTGCTGATCCTGGTAAAGGGTCTCAGGAGGAAGAGGAGACTGATAAGAATATGGAAGCATTAGATGATGGCAAAATTCAAGTCGAGGATAATGGTGACCCAAACCCTAACACCCCCCATAATGAATAATATAGGATTTTGGAATGTCCGGGGTATGAATAGTCTCAATAAACAAAAAATTGTTAGAAGTTTTCTCCAAAATAATGATGTTAGTTTATTTGGTTTACTAGAAACAAAAATCAGTGGTGGTAATGTAGGTAATATAGCTAATCATATGCTTGAGGGGTGGAGTGTCACAACCAATTGCAGTCTCCACAAAGGAGGCAGGGTTTGGTTGTTATGGAGGCCAAACATGTTTGATGTTCACATTATTCAGTATGACCCCCAATTTATACACTCTAAAATTGTGGTCAAAGCTACTCAGAAAAGCTTCCTCCTTACTTTTGTGTACGCTTTTAATGAGGGCTCTGAGAGAATAACACTGTGGGATAATCTTCGTTCATTTGATAGGCCTGGTATTCCCTGGGCGATTGCTGGTGATTTTAACACTGTTCTCTCACCTGATGAGAGGCTAGGGGCTGCAACAAAAAAGGAGGATATGGAAGCCTTTATAGACTGCATTGCTGACTGTGGTATGACTGACATCCATGCTACAGGAGCTTTCTTCACTTGGACAAATAAACAAGACCCTGATCATAGGAAATACTGCAAGCTTGATAGATTTCTGATCAACAAAGAGTGGTTAGATGTATTCCCTGATATGAGTGCCCATTTCCACCCTGAGGGGATTATGGATCACACCCCGTGCATTGTAAGGAACACTAGATTGGATAGTAGAAGGAATGTGAGCTTTAAGTACCTTAATATGTGGAGCAAAGCCCCTGAATTCCTTGAGACTGTCAAGCACATATGGAGTCAACCCATCATAGGTACGCCAATGTTCAGGGTCGTGAAGAAATTAAAAGCACTAAAAAAAGATCTTAGGCTGCTGAACAGAAATTGCTTTTCAGATGTTGAATCCAGAGCCAGTCAAGCTAATCTCTACCTGGAGAATATTCAACTGCAAATTGAGAATAATTATGATAGGCCTGACCTCGTCTCTCTTGAGTTACATGCCCTAAATGAAGTGAAATTTTGGAATAAAGCAAGGGATAGCTTTCTGCAGCAGAAAGCTAAAACTCAATGGCTCAATGAAGGAGATAGCAACACCGCTTTCTTCCACTCTGCCATTAAGTCAAGATGCCTGAGGAATAAAATTGTACAAATAGAAGATCAAAAAGGCAATCTGTGCACTGATACAACCAGTATCCAGAGAGCCTTCCTGACATTCTACCAGGGACTTCTGGGGAACCAAAAGAGAACTGAACATGTGAGAAGAGAAGTCCTGCAGACAGGCCAATTATGCAATGAGAGTCACAGAACCACTTTACTAGCTCCAGTTACTAAAGCAGAAATTAAAGAGGTGGTCTTTGCCATCCCTAAAGATAAAGCACCAGGGCCAGATGGGTATTCTAGTGGATTCTTCAGAGATTCCTGGGACATTGTTGGAGAGGATATTTGTCATGCCACTATGGAGTTCTTCTCCTCAGGTAGAATGCTGTCTCAGATCAATGCTACTAACATCACCCTCATCCCTAAGTGTGATAGACCTTCAAATGTGAGCCACTTCAGACCTATTGCTTGCTGCAATATGGTTTACAAGGTGATCTCAAAGCTGCTATGCAACAGACTGGCACTTGTTCTACCTGATCTTATCCATGAGAATCAAGGTGCTTTTGTTAAAGGCAGGTCTATCATTGAGAACGTTCTTATATGCCAGGATATAATTCACCTTTATGCAAGAAAAGCAGTGACTCCCAGATGCTTATTCAAGATCGATTTACAGAAAGCATATGATACCATCGAGTGGGACTTTGTAGAACAAATGCTTCATGGGCTTAATTTCCCTATCCACTTTATTCATTTGGTGATGCAATGTGTAAAAACTACCACGTTCACTCTGTCTATAAATGGGAGCAACTTTGGCTACTTCAAAGGACAAAGGGGATTGAGGCAGGGAGATCCAATTTCCCCTCTTCTTTTCACTATCTGTATGGAGTACCTCACCAGACTGATTAAATTTGCCACTGACAGGTGGCCATTCCAGTATCACCCCCTATGCAAAAACTTGAAACTTACCCACCTCATGTTTGCAGACGATCTTTTGATGTTTTGCAAAGGAAAACCTCAATCTATCTGGCTGCTCATGCGTGCTTTCTCCTCATTCTCTAAGGCTTCAGGCTTAGCACTGAATCAAGCTATGTCTGAAATTTTCTTTAATGGAGTGGATGAAGATATTAAAGAAGGGATCAAAATGGTGACTGGTTTCAGGGAAGGTACAATGCCATTCAAATACTTGGGAGTGCCTATTAAGGCAGGAAGACTCACCAAGGCTGAATGCAGTGCACTTACTGAAAAGATGATTACCAGGATAAGAGGATTGGGAGCAAAAAAATTATCATACGCTGGACGAGTGACTCTGATCAATGCTGTCCTGAACACCCTCCAGAATTATTGGGCACAGATGTTCATCATTCCTAAGAGCATAATTAACAACATAATGGCTATTTGCAGGAATTATTTATGGGATGGGTCCTCTGACTACCACAGGGTGCCTCTGGTGGCCTGGGAAAAGGTCACTTTGCCTAAGAATGAAGGTGGTCTGGGAATTCGAAGAGCTGATACTTGGAACATAGCCAATGTGGGCAAACTGGTAGACTGGCTCTACTGCAAAGCTGATAGACTTTGGATAAAATGGGTCAGTGATGTCTATATAAAGGATCAGGACTGGCATTCCTACTCTCCTCCCTCTGATGCTACATGGGTATGGAAGACTATATGCAAAGTAAAAGAGAAACTAAAGACGGGCTATGTTAATGGCAGCTGGACTGGGGACCCCAAAGGGTACTCTATCAGGAGTGGACATGCCTGGCTGTCCCCTGATCACTTACAGCTTGATTGGACTGCAATTGTTTGGAGCAACTGGAATGTACCTAAGCATGCTATGACTACCTGGCTTCGAATGCACGAGGGCATGAATGTGAAGAGCAAATTGGCAAGACTGGGATGCTGTGCTGATGATCTCTGTCTGCTCTGTCAGCAGCAGTCAGAAACAGTAGAGCACTTATTCTCCTCCTGTGTTTATGCAGTCAGAGTTCAGTCCTGTTTGATGCAATGGTATAGGGGATCCTTCCCTACGATGAACAACCTGATAGCAACCAAAAGAGATAATATCCAATGGAGGGTGAAGGTTGCTATGTTTAATGCGTTTACATACGCTATTTGGCACCAAAGAAATCAAGCTCGGGTGAATGAATGTCTGATGAGACCAGAAAGTGTTGCAGCACGAATAGACGAAGACATAAAAGGGAGAATTAAATTGAAATGTGGAAATGTAACTGGTAGGATTCGATATCTGAATCTCTAGGGGAGTGAATTTTGATGTTGTATGCTATGGGACTCGATCCCTAAACCTCTTGTAGCCCATAATTCTTTTATTTATATGATATATAATACTCACATTACACCAAAAAAAAAAAAAAAAGAATGTGTTTGAATAAACTAAACTAATGGTAAATGATCCATCAAAACTTTCGGAACAAGATTTGATGATGATTTAGTAAGGGTTCTCACGGTTCTCATTATGTTGGTGGTTCTCACTGATCCTGACCATATATATATATATATATATATAATATTCAAACTTATTCAGTTTACAAACATATTACCCACACACTTTGTTTGAGTATTTGGAATGAAGGTAGGGGAGCAGGGGACGAAAAAAAGACTAGGAAGGGAAAGGGAGAGAGATTTGAGGGAAGATTTCTTCTTAAAATTTTCTTGTTGAAGGAGAAATAAATTGTCTTCGATAAGGGAGACAAAGATCCATATCTTCTGCAGTAAAGATTGGTGTTTCATGGAGGTGAATGTAATTTATGACTTCTTACATGTAAAACGTGGCAGAAAGGTGATAGTGGTAGTAGATTGGAGGTTGTTTCAAGTAGTAAGAACTATTCACAGTGGCTGATGTTTTATTTTGCGGGTAAATTAATGTGGTGGAGGGAGGGTGCATTTGTGGAGGCTGATGAGTTTAACGAGGATACTGATAATAAATAAGGTTATTTATCTGTTGGAGCTTGTGTCCTCCACAATTAGTGTGATAACATTTATAAATCTCTTATAGGTTCACAAGGGTATACTTCGTATTTTATCAGTTGATTAACGATTACCTAATAACGGTTGGCTTGCTAGAAAGTTTGACGTTATTATCATTCTGATGGCGGTAATCAACTGGTCCCTAAAAGTCACACCTAAAGGATGTGTTTGAGAGATGTGGTTATGGAAATGTAATCACATTGATGCCTTATATGACTAAACAGTTAGTCAACGTGTTGATGAGACGATTATTTTAATGCCGATTAAATAATATTAGCTGAGACGAATTAACTGTCAATTCGTAAATTGAATATAATAAGTTATATTTAATTAATGTATATAATGTTAGCTTGGACGAATTAATATGTTAATTCGTAATTAAATGTAATTCGTTATATTTAATTAGCTAATTATAAATGTGCGATATTTATAATTAAAGTATATATTATACAATATTGTCATAATAAATTATTATTGACCCGTATTAATAAATCGACAAGCTGTTGAATGTAGACTTATCAATACGGAATAAAATAAATGAATGACAATTTATAAATAATACACTTTATATACATTTTGTAAAAAAACCGAAAATAAGAAGATATATCCTCTTATTGTTTCGGTTGAAATGGGCCGAAATTAGGAGAGTAAAAATCTCCCCTTGGACTTCTCTTTTTCGGTTTTCAATAAGAGGAGAAGGGAGTTCATTTTTCTCTACCAGGATTCTAACCTAATTCTTGCCTCTCATCAAAGCGAAAAAACGACAAAACCCTAAATATTTTTACAGAAAATTGGGGATCGATTCTAGCAAAGAACAAAGGCATATCTCATATCATCTTGGGTGCAACTGATAGGATAATATCATTGCGATATTGTTCATACGCCATATTAGCTAGGACCGAAGGTTATTTTTTATTCATCTACTATTTTGTTTATGCAATTTATTTTATGACTCGTATTCATCATTATAAATTCGTTATAATCCTTAAAATTAAAGGGAAGCATACAGATAATTCCCACAAGTGTTATCAGAGCCGAGGCCACGAATTTTTTTTTTGATGATTTTCATAAAATGATTTTAAACAAAAGGTTGTTGAATCGAAAAAGAAAAAAAAAATATCACACGGTTGAAAATCTTTTATGCCGAGGAGTTTTTTATTTCCCAGCCGGTTTTTGTTCTTATTTTTGATGCTATATTTCCATTTTTATTTTTCATATTATTGTTTTAATCAGTTAAAGTAATTATATAAAGAATTGGTAGATGTTTGATTTAATGAAGATTAAGTTATAATGTAAATGGAAATCCTCTAGTTGTTGATGATAAATTATTTTTTGCTATATTGTTTTTGGCATAAATGGTTCTAAATTGTTGTTTAGAACCATGTTTCATAAATTTACATGTTTAAATTATAAGGTGAATATGCCAATCTTGTTAATAGCAACAATAAACGATTTTGTTCATCAATATCATGTTTTTGCAATTTAGGGCATTATGCCACAAAGAAAAAAAGGAGGTTTTTGTTTTTGTTTTGTGGAAATGCCGAAACAATAAAAAAAAGGGGCTGTTTTGTTTTTTTTGGTTCCAGCCGAGAGGAAGAAAGAAATTTTTTTTTTTTTCGTTTTTAGATATGCCAAGGGCATTTGAGAAAAAAAAAAGGTTTTCTGTTTTTCCACATGCCGTGAGCAAAGAAAAAAAGAAAAAAAAAACTGTTTTTTTTTATTTCCCTGTTTTGCCGAGACCCAAAAGAAAAAAAAAAGGATTTTTGTTCTTGTTTGTTTTAGCCAATATTGATTATACATTAAATTAATAATGTATGATTAATTGTTGTGAAGAAGTTCACAATTTTAGATACCTAATTATTTTAAAGAAGTTTAAAATAATGTTGGATTAAATTCATATTACAAGCTTAATGTGAATTAAGATTAAATTAATGTGAGTAATTGAGGAATTGTCACTTAATTTGATAATTTAAATAGGTGGTTTGGGCAAAACTAATCTACATAATTAAAGAATTATGTCTTGCATGTTTAATTTTATTTAGTTGATGCATTTTTAGTTGAATGAATCGTTGAATGAATTTATTTACGTATTTTTGCAATCGGTTGTAATTTGTAATACCTAGTGTGGCCTTAGTCAAATTATGTTTTCGTAATGATGGAAACATAATTTTCAATCTAATTTGAGATCTCGTATCTCCGTTTTGTTTTCTTTATTTATTACGGTTTTGAAATTAGAATGTAAATAGGTTTATTATGTAATTTTAGAGAAGACTAAAGATGGAGATTGGAGCTCCTTCCCGCTACATGGATCAAGATGGAACATCAAGACAAACTTCTCGGGTCCAAGGATGGATTCCAAAGTTGTATTTAATGTTCATTTTGATAGATAGGCCATAATAGGACTTTTTATTGTTTTTACGTTTTCGTTCCTATTGCTTTTCATTCACATGATAGTTTATGCATCATATTCCGCCTAAACCAAACCACCTACTACTAAAATGCATGAAAATTGACTCATATAGATTGTATATTAGTTTTCATAGACATACAGATGTCACTCAGTTTAAGCCATCACCTTAGTTTATTCATTCACGCATGCTAGATATTAGTTCACTTAAAATGAATTAAAATGAAGATGATGTGATCTTCCTCTAAAACGGAAATTGAGACTAGTCTTTATAAGGGCAAACAACTATGAATCCCTTCTTCGTCGGTAGGCATAATATGACCCCTTCTACGTTAGGTAAGTAGTTTGTGTTGACTTAGTTTATCTCAACATTATAGTCCGAAGAGTTTCTCGTGATTATGATGAACTAAAGATAGAATTTACAGAAATTTATCGACCAAGAATTCTAACAGTAGAATTAGCCAAAAGGTTGGCTTATAAATTTACAGATAATTGAGTCTTGGGATCATTTATATAATTGTTGAGGGAGGTCAATTGTATAAATGCTTGAGTCTTCGCTTATAACAGTTTTGCATTAAGACTTAAAATCAAAACAATACACATGCTTATTATTTTTATTCTTCTTTTCGCAGTGTAAAATTCATTTATTTCGATAATACTGTTACAACAAATGGCTGGAAATAACGAAATCCCAATGCCGAGTGCCACACTTGGACGCGAGTCCTGGCTTAAAGTTTTTATGGACAACATGAATAAGTTCACACGACTGAAGAATGATGAGTCCAACTTTGCGGACTGGGAGGCAGCACTACGGAATGCTGCCATTGCTGACGGTAAGCTCAAGTACTTAATTGAGCCAATACCGATAAACCCAGGCCCCAATGCAGGAGTTAACGAGTCACTTGCTTATAGTGATTTCGTCATGGAAGCGGGTGCGATATAGAACGTACTCATCTTTGCAATGGAAACC
This sequence comes from Silene latifolia, assembly GCF_048544455.1. Taxonomy (NCBI): domain Eukaryota; kingdom Viridiplantae; phylum Streptophyta; class Magnoliopsida; order Caryophyllales; family Caryophyllaceae; genus Silene; species Silene latifolia. The sequence goes on along the minus strand of NC_133535.1, from coordinate 58,376,933 downwards.
AATTTGCAGAGACGCTTCATTGCCCAAGGTGCAAACAAGATTTTCACCACGCTCACTAACGAGTTCTCAAAAGCACCGAGAATCGTTACTTATGAGCATACATGTCGCTTCTTTGATGCGAAACTCCAAAAGGGCCAACCGGTTAGCCCACACATTCTTAACATGATTGGGAATGTCGAGAAATTGGAGGCACTTGATTGCAAAATAAGTGAGAGTATAGTCAATGACTGAATGCTTCATTCTCTTCATGATGGTTTTGCCCTTTTCAGGGCGAACTACTACATGAATGACTTAAAGAAAAGTCCTCATGAGCTACACTCACTTCTCGTACAGACCGAGAAGGATATGAAATTGAGTGGAAGCATGAAGCAGGATGTTCTCACGATTTACAACAAGAAAGGTAAGGGCAAGGCTCCAGGCGACCTAACTGTAGGTAAGCCAAAGTTTAAAAAGCCAGGAAATAGTAAGAGTGGGCCTGGTGAGACTAGTGGCTCACAAGGCAAGGCAAAGAGAAAGGGCGGTGACATTGAGTGCCAGCATTGTCACAAGACTAGACATTGGAGGAGGAACTGTCCCTTGTACCGTGAGGACACAAAAGCAGGCCGCGTCACTCCTGTTGGTATGTCATCTTATATTCATATGATTGAGATTAACCATGCAAGTTTCGGAACTTGGGTACTTGATATTGGTTGTGGTTCTCATCTGTGTAATCATTTGCAGGGCCTAAGAAACATCACACCTCTCGGAAAGGGTGATGTGGACCTGCGAGTCGGGAATGGAGCTAGAGTTGCTGCAGTCTCGAAGGGAACATATGTAATCTAACTCCCTAGTGGTTTTGAGTTATTTATAAATAACTGTTACTATGTACCCAGTTTGTCTAAGAACATTATTTCAGTTTCCGTACTTGATAAGGAGGGTTTTTCATTTTTAATAAAGGATAATAGCTGTATTTTCTCTTTCAATGAAATGATTTATGGCAAAGCAGTTTCCATGAATTGAATTTACATCTTAGATCAAACCACGGAAGTATTACACGTGAATAATAAGAAATTAAAGGTTGGTGACAAAGATCAAACCTATCTATGGCATTTGTCGTATGGGACACATAAATGAAAAACGTGTAAAGAAACTAGTCGATAATGGGACTATTCCCGCATTCGATTTTTCTACATATGGCACGTGTGAATCATGTCTCATTGGCAAAATGACTCAAATTTCCTTCAAAGGTGTTGGAATGCGCACTAGTGACCTATTAGGACTCATACATACTGATGTTTGTGGACCTATGTCAATTACCGCTAGAGATGGCTATGGATATGTCTACTTAATGAGCATAAAAGTGAGTCCTTTGAGAAATTCAAGGAATACCAGAACAGGGTTGAGAACCAACTGGGTAGAAAGGTTAAAGCACTCCGTTCAGATCGGGGTGGCGAATATCTTTCAAATGAGTTTGATCAACACCTTAAAGACTGTGGAATCGTTTTACAGTTAACTCCACCTGGAACACCTCAATTTAATGGTGTGTCCGAACGGAGAAATCGAACCCTACTTGATATGGTTCGATCCATGATGAGTCACACGGTAGTACTTGATTCATTATGGGGTTTTTCTCTTTTGTCAGCTGCTCTTATACTTAACCGAAGTCCGACTAAAGTTGTCGACAAGACTCTATATGAAATATGGAAGGGAACGGTCCCTAACTTGTCCTTTATTCGGGTTTGGGGCTGCGAGGCTTATGTCAAGTGGAGACACGAGGATAAGCTCGGCCCGCGATCGGTCAAGACATACTTTATAGGTTATCCAAAAGGAACATTTGGTCATTACTTCTATTCGCCTACCGAACACCGAGTTTTTGTTACGGCTAGTGCGACATTCTTAGAGAAAGAATATCTCGAGAACAAGACAAGTAATAGAACCTTCGAGCTGTCGGAGATTCAAGAACCAACAACCGAGGAACAGATGGAGGAAGTAGTTCCTCCAACTGATGATACGATTAATATTCCTGAGGAACCTAGGAGGTCAGGTAGAGTCTCTAATCCTCCGGACAGATACATTGGTATGGTTGAGGAGAATGACGTTTTGCTCCTAGAGAGTAAAGAACCCGCTACCTATAAAGGTGCTATGGCCTGTTCCGACTCAAAGCTATGGCTCGAAGCCATGCAATCCGAGATGGACTGCATGTATGAGAATGACGTATGTGATCTTGTTGATTTACCTAATAAGGTAAAACTTCTACAGTGCAAATGACTTTACAAAATAAAGCATTCTGTAGACGTGCAACCAGATACCTATAAGGCATGACTACTGGCAAAAGGTTTCACTCAAGTGCACGGATTGCATTATGATGAGATTTTTGCACCTGTAGTCATGCTACGTTCCATTCGGTTGCAAGCTTAAGCGTTCCATTTATGGACCTAAGCAAGCATCTCGGAGTTGGAATCATCGTTTCGACCAGGTGATAAAAGAGTATGGTTTCACTCGATCGGTCGAGGAACGATGCTTATATATCAAGTCGAGTGGGAGCAAGATTGTTTTCTTGATATTGTATGTCGATGACATACTCTTGATTGGGAATGACATTCCTCTCTTATCTTCGGTTAAAGGATGGTTGAAGAAGCATTTCCAGATGAAATATCTGGGTGAGGCACAACGCATATTGGGAATCCGTATCTACCGAGATAGATCACGACGGACGTTATCACTTAGTCAGGAGTCTTATTTGGATAAGATTCTTGAGAGGTTCAGCATGACCAACTCCAAGAAGGGGAACCTTCCAATGACGTCTGGGATGCAGTTGAACAAGTCTCAGTCACCCACGACGCCTGAAGGAATTGAGCGCATAAGTCGTGTTCCTTATGCATCTGCAATACGATCAATCATGTATGCCATGATATGCACACGTCCAGACGTGGCATATGCATTGAGTATGACCAGTCGGTACCAAAAGAATCCAGGTGAAACACACTGGATAGCTGTTAAAAACATCCTCAAGTACCTACAGAGGACTAAGGATAGGTTATTGACTTATGGAGGCGATACTAAGCTATGCGCAATCGGTTACGCAGATGCTAGCTTCCAAACGGATCGAGATGATTCAAAATATCAGTCCGGGTTCGTCTTCACCCTTAATGGTGCTGCGGTCAGCTGGAAGAGATCCAAACACATTGTTGTAGTAGATTCTACTACTGAATCCGAGTACTATGCCGTTTCGGAGGCAGCAAAGGGAGCGATATGGATGCGTCAATTCTTACAAGGACTTACGGTAGTTCCTAGTTCGAATGACCCGATCACCATCTATTGTGACAATAGAGGTGCCATCTTCCAGGCTAAGGAGCCAAAGTCTAGCAACAAATCTAGACATGTACATCGGAAAGCTCACCTGATCCGTGATTACGTGGAGCAAGAAGAGATAGTGATTGACAAGATAGCTTCGGATGATAACATCGCGGATCCTCTCACTAAACCGTTGAATTTTGATAAGCATGAAGGGCACGTTATTTCCATGGGAATTAAACGTGTTCCTGAGTTGTAGTAGTTAATTATGGATTTGATACATTATCTTTTTCATATACTATTTATAACTTCATCGTTTTTATAATATTTTGTTTTTCATGTGGATTGTACTGATAACTTTGAACGCTACAAAGTGAACTGAATTACATTATATTTGTTTTGGTCCGTAATCGCCCATATGATCTGATAACTCTGGCTATTATATTGTGCAGTCGATTGATGGTTGGTTCAACGAGCCATAAGTCAATCAGTTGGCTGATCGATCACAAATACGGGTTATAACGATACCTCGTAGGACAATTTTTGGTGACAACGTAATGGAGTCCTAAATGTTTAAAAACATTCGGTGCTAGGTCGTGGATTGGACGTCCATTGTGTTCCTAGAGTCGATTCTTTAGACTATCGACTGTCTCTTGAGATTAAGGCAGTTTTTGGGTGACTTTAGTTTCTTTCTCATGGTCTGCCGTAACTGGAGACTTAGTAGATTTTTTCTGGGTCATTTCATACTGTGCTTACATCTGCAGGATTCGTGTTAAAGAAAATATCCAACCCTTATCAGGTATATTTATTTCTCAGGGCCACTCGAGGAGTTGTAACTGAAATGCATGGCCATGCTCAAATGATGATTCGTTTATCAGTTAAGTTACTCTCTAGTCGGGGAAGCCACTCTTGATACAGATCACTTGTAAAATACGACCTTTGTGAATACAGATTTTGCAAATTGTTTTACATTGAGTGGGAGAAATTTTAGGATATGAGAATCAGTTATCGCACATACACTTGTGAGGACAAGTGGGAGTTTGTTGGAGCTTCTGTCCTCCACAATTAGTGCGATAACATTTATAAATCTCTTATAGGTTCACAAGGGTATACTTCGTATTTTATCAGTTGATTAACGATTACCTAATAACGGCTGGCTTGCTAGAAAGTTTGACGTTATTATCATTCTGATGGCGGTAATCAACTGGTCCCTAAAAGTCACACCTAAAGGATGTGTTTGAGAGATGTGGTTATGGAAATGTAATCACATTGATGCCTTATATGACTAAACAGTTAGTCAACGTGTTGATGAGACGATTATTTAATGGCGATTAAATAATATTAGCTGAGACGAATTAACTGTCAATTCATAAATTGAATATAATAAGTTATATTTAATTAATGTATACAATGTTAGCTTGGACGAATTAATATGTTAATTCGTAATTAAATGTAATCCGTTATATTTAATTAGCTAATTATAAATGTGCGATATTTATAATTAAAGTATATATTATACAATATTGTCATAAAAAATTATTATTGACCCGTATTAATAAATCGACAAGCTGTTGTATGTAGACTTATCTATACAGAATAAAATAAATGAATGACAATTTATAAATAATACACTTTATATACATTTTGTAAAAAAACCGAAAATAAGAAGATATATCCTCTTATTGTTACGGTTGAAATGGGCCGAAATTAGGAGAGTAAAAATCTCCCCTTGGACTTCTCTTTTTCCGTTTTCAATAAGAGGAGAAGGGAGATCATTTTGCTCTACCAGGATTCTAACCTAATTCTTGCCTCTCATCAAAGTACAAAAACGACAAAACCTTCAATATTTTTACAGAAAATTGGGGATCGATTCTAGCAAATACAAAGGCATATCTCATATCATCTTGGGTGCAACTGATAGGATAATATCATTGTGATATTGTTCATAGGCCATATTAGCTAGGACCGAAGGTTATTTCTTATTCATCTACTATTTTGTTTATGCAATTTATTTTATGACTCGTATTCATCATTATAAATTCGTTATAATCCTTAAATTTAAAGGGAAGCATACAGATAATTCCCACATTATCAACAAAATATCACTTGCATTAAAACATATAGGTAACATGAATAATAACAAGAAACCTCAAAAGATCATACTGATAAAGTTAATCTTGACCCCATCAATCCAAATTAATGTAAAATCTTAATTCTAACAACATTGCCGAGAGCAGGGGTTAGTTTCCATTGGATTGTGGATTTTTCTAGAAGTAGGGGTTTAGTTTTTCACTTGGTTGGATAAATTTGAGAGAAGTTTCGAAGACAAGGATTGATCTTTCAAGGGATGAAATTGTTTTAGATCATCTGTGTGAATGGGGAAGAAAAATAGGGGTCTGCGTGAAGGATTTTGTTTTAAAAGAGAAGATGGGGGCAAGACTATTGCTATAGGGGGGGTGTCATAAGCAGCCCTAGCCATGAAGTATTGCGTTGGAATTTGGTTCACATTCAAAGGTACGTCTATAGTTTCACCAGGAGATATAACATTTAACTACCTGTACATTTTTTTACATAACTACCTTTTGACCCAACAATGATTAAATTATGGTTGTTATTCTAAAGAAGGAGATTTGTTGCATCATTATTGTTTTCGTTGACCAATTAAAAAACAAACATGTATTAATGAACAAAATCTAAAAACTCTCAGTCCCAAGTATCATATATATAAACTTCATATTTGTTTATTTTCCTAAAAAAACAACATTGTAGAGGGCAAGGGTTAGTTTCCATTGGATGGTGGATTTTTCTAGAAGTAGGGGTTTAGTTTTTCACTTGGTTGAATAAAGTTGAGATAACTTTCAGAGATAAGGATCGATCTTTCAAGGGATGAGATTGTTTTAGATCGTGTGTCTAAATAGGGAAGAAAAATAGGGGTCTGTGTGAAAGATTTTGTTCCAAATGAGAAGAAGGGGGCCAAGACTATTGCTTAGAGGAGGGGGGCTAGCCATGTAGTATTGCGTCGGAATTTGGTTCACATTCAAACGTACTTCCATAGTTTGACCGGGAGATATAACATTCTAACTATCTCTAAATGTTTTTACATAATTACAATTTGATCCAGCAATGATTAAATTATGGTTGTTATTCGAAAGAAGGATTTTTGTTGCATCATTGAGTTGATTATATAGAGTTGATATTTTTGTTTTTCTTAACAAATTGAAAAATAAACATGTATTAATGAACAAATTCTAAAAACTATCAGTCTAATTATAATATTTATAAACTTCATATTGGTTTTATTTTCCTAAAAAAGTATTTTATTAACCAAATACTCTTTTAATTTATTCTTAAGTCAATATTGTGTTAACGGGAATTCTTTGTTGGTCATGCGGCATACATAAAATCTTAGACATGAACGATGTACTATATGTCTATAATCCATTTTATTATAAAATTTATCACACATTATTTTAATATCCGTGCAAGGCACGGGCAAGAAACTAGTATGTGTATAATTATGACTTATCACACAGAATCCTTCATAGTTGTCTGACACGAAGAGTGATCCGTTGTCACATATGATTTCTGATGGGATTCCAAACCTGCAAAGTATGTTTCGTTTGACAAAAGATATCACCTGCCTATCTTTCAACTCAGTGAATGCTTCAGCTTCTATCTATTTAGACAAGTAGTATGTCATTGCCAGCATATATAACATGTTTCCTGGTGCCCTGGGCAGTGGGCCTACTATGTCCATTCCCCATAACATGAATGGCCATGGTGAGATGATTGCATGTAGAGGTTCTGCTGGTTGGGTTGCTGCTGTTCTATGCTTGCCAGTATTCCTGACCTATCTAAATGATCAGCATCCTGCTGCTCCTCAAGCTCTCATATGTATTCTTCTACCGATTATTGAATAACTGGCTCTAAGACGTGCACAATTGGTATGCTGTATAACTCCGTTGGTTTGAATGTTGCTCCTAGGGTTGCTAGTGCATCAGCCTCCACGTTCTGGTCCCTGGGATTACCTTGAATTTCTGTTTTAGCCCCTTGGCTACCTTGAGGTAAACTATCATGTTGGAGTCCCTGGCTACATAAGTTTCATTGACATGATTTACAATAAGCAGAGAATCATTGTATACCTGCAGACGCCTGACTTTTATGTCCAATGCCATTTGCATCCCTAGTTTGAGGGCTTTGTACTCTGCTCCATTGTTTGTCGCTTTGAACTCCCATCGAACTGCCTATACTATCAGATCTCCTTTCGGAGACCGCAACACCAGACCTACTCCTGCCCCCGCTGATTGGAGGCTCCGTCTATGTGCAGCGTCCAGGTTTTGCCTTCCTGATCTTTGTTCAAGACTAGTATGTCTTTCTCAGCCAGATTTTGGATGGCTGGGCTGAAGTCAAATACCAAGTCAGCCAATGCCTACGATTTTATTGCTGTCCGTGGCTCATATTGGATGTCGTATCCAATGAGGTGCACAGACCACTCGACATACGTTCTGATAACTCAGGCTTTCTCATTATGGATTTTAGAGGGTAGTTAGTCACCACATGTATGATATGAGATTCGAAATAGGGGCGTAGTTTATAAGATGGAATAATAAGTGCTAGTACCAGTTTTTCAAGAGATGTGTACATGGTCTCTATAGGTAGCAGAGACTTGCTTATGTAGTAAATGGGTTGTTATACTTTATCCTGCTCCCTGACTAAAACTACGCTGACCGCTTCCTCTGTGACCGATAGGTACAAGAATAGGGGTTCTCCTTGCTCTGGCTTTGATAGTTACGGTGGGTAGCTCAAGTAGCTTTTCAGTTCTCTGAATGCTTTCTCGTGTTCTTTAGTTCATTCAAATTTCTCGCTCTTCCTTAGGATATCATAGAAGAGCTGATATCTGTCTGAAGACCTGAAGATGAATCTACTCAAAGCTGCTACCTTTCCTGCCAATCGCTGGACGTCTTTGGGCATTTCTGGTGACTCCAGCTGGAGTACCGCTTTTATTTGCTCCGTGCTGGCTTCTGTGCCTCTTTGCGTAACTATATACCCTAAGAACTTTCCCGAGGAGACCCTAAAGGTACATTTAAATGTATTTAGCTTCATTTTATACTCCCTCAGGGTGCTGAAGGTATTTGACAGGTGCTCCATTTGTTTGTCAGCTTTTCTTGATTTTATAACCATGTCGTCAATGTACACCTCCATTGTCTTCCCTATTTGCTCTTTGAACATCCTATTTCCCAATCTTTGGTAGGTTGATTCGGCGTTCTTCAGCCCGAAGGGCATCACATTGTAACAGTAGATTCCTCTTTCTAACATGAATGTTGTTTTCTCCTGGTCTCCTGGGACCATTTTAATTTGATTGTAGCCACTCCAGGCGTCCAGGAATGTTAGCATCTCATGTTCTGTTGTGGCGTCAACCATGACATCAATGCGTGGTAGCGGGAAATGAACTTTTGGACATGCCTTATTTAAGTCTGTGAAGCCTACACAAACTCTCCAATTCTCATTCTTCTTGGGAACTACCACCACATTTGACAGCCATTTCGGGTACTTGACTTCTCTTATCTTGCCTGCTGCCAGCAGACTGTCTACCTCCTTGTTGATAACTTGATTTCTTTCAGCTGCGAACTTTCGTCTCCTCTGCTGGACTGGATGGTACTTCGGATCCACGCTTAACTTGTGTGTTATGATATATGGATCTATCTCTATCATATCGTCGTGGGACCAAGTGAAGAAATCCATATTAGCTTTAAGAAAATCAACCAGCTGCCGTCTAATGTCACATGCGCATTCAGCTCCTACTAGTACAATTCTATCTGGATGCAGCTCGTCCAGGCCAACCTTATCTAGTTCCTCAACGGGAGGCTCAATATAGTCAGTGTGGGCGCACTGCTTCTGTAATTCCTATGCTGGTGGGCTAGCTGTGCACTTTAGTGCCTTTTTGTAGCATCCCATGGCTTCCTCATAGTCTCCTCATATTTCCTCTACTCCCCAAGGTGTGGGGAACTTCACGCACTGGTGGTATGTTGAGGGGACTGCCTTCATTAGGTGTAGCCATGGCCTCCTCAGGATGACGTTATAAGTTGAAGGGCCATCAATGACTAAGTACTTGAGTTGCTTGTTGACTCCTCCTGCATAAGTTGGGATTATGATTTCGCCAAGTGAATGTGTTGTTTCCCTACTGAAGCCCACCAGCAGAGTAATCTTCTTCTGCAGGTCCTTCTCGCTGAATCTTATGTTTCTGATGGTTTCCAGCATGACCAAGTTGACTGAGCTCCCTGTGTCCACTAGAGCTTTCTTTAATTTACGGTTTGCCATGGAGAGTGTTATGATGAATGCGTCGTGATGCTCCTGATCATCTTGGATGTCTACTTCATCGAAGGTAACAGATGGAAGACTGCTATGAGTGAGTCTACATGAGGACTTTGTCATGTTGCCTTTGACTTTAGTAGCATGCCTCTTCGCGGACGAATATGTTAAACCGCTTAGGTCTGAGCCGCCTGTTATCAAGTTTATTATTTTCGTGCAGGTTGGTGGCGTCGAAGGCTGAGTCTGACTTGTGGACCCTACCTTGTCCTGCTGTCTGCCTCCACGTCGTAATAGGTGGCTTGGGTTTCCTAAGGTATATTGGCGTCTGACCTCCCTTCGTAGAGTGTAACAATCCTCCATGGTATGCGATATCTCGTCATGGAATTCACACTTCTTCTTGTTGTCTTTTCTCCATGCTTGACCCTCTACTGGTGGCTTAGGCCACCGTACCTTGTCCCCTAATTGTCTTAGTGCTCGTAGGAGCCCTGCCATTCCTGTTGTGAACCCATACTCATTCAGCTTAGGAAGCGATTGAGGATCGTCCCTCTCTTCTACCTTATTTATCATCCTGCTGTAGGGCTTCGATCATTCCTCCTTCTTTTCTGGTGCAAACTTCTTGCAAGTCATGTCCATGCTGGGCAGGCTCCTTCTTGTTTCTATGTCTTCCTCTAATCTCATTGTTGCCTCAACCTTGGGTTGAACATCCTCAAAGTTCCGGCAGGGGTGCATAGTCAGTTCTTTTTATAAATCTGAATCCTAATGGAGCCCTTACCTGAATGCTTCTACTGCCGTTGGTATGTCACATCCCTTTATTTCCACCTTCTCTTTGTTGAATCTGGTGATGAAATCCCTGATCTTCTCATCAAACCCTTGAACTATCCTGTAAAGGTCGCTGGTATGCTTTACATGCCTTCTCCTACTAGGAAAAACTGTTGAATAAATGCTTTTACTAAGTCAACGAAGGTTGCTATTGACTTTTTTGGCAGGTCACGAACCATTGTAGGGCTGCACCGAAGAGAGTTGACCCAAATACTTTGCACATGCGGGCTTCCTTCAGGTGCCCTACCGTTTTTATTAACATCATCTTTTGCTTATACTGGCTGACATGATCAAAAGGGTCTGCCGTGCCATCATAGAGCATCATTGTAGGGGCGTTTAATCCTTTAGGCACCGTGACCAGTGATAGGGCGTCTATGAATGGGGAATTTGCATAGCTGTCGGGAATCGTCTTCTCCACGGGTGCTGACATTCCTGGAATCCTGCTGAGCATGTTACTGATTTCCAGATATTGTCTATCCCTGATGTTGTCATAAGTTGTGCGAGGGTCGTAAGTGAACTGCTGATTCTGGATACCTCCCCCAGACAGTTTGTAACGGGATTCTAAGGCCCGGTGGCTGGGGCTGTTGCTACTATGGACCCTGGTTGCCAATCTGTCTCGTGTTTGCCAACAAGTTCTACACCAGATATCTGATTAGTGATATCAATATTAATAGTCGGGGGTTACCTGCCCTTGGTTCCGTACTGCTCGTTCCCGGCCAACCATAAGGTGTTAGGCATCCCAAGCTTCATAGAATTATTCCCCTTTCCGACGTTGTTCCTGACAAATCGAGCCTGGTAACCAGGGCTGCTGGGAATGAGCGTGCTGGTTCCATGCTACCTGACGCCTCGCCCTGTTGGTTCGCTGTCGGCGCCTGACTTCTGATCGGTATGGGCGTTGGAGTAACCCTTTACTGCTACAAAGCTTCCATTCGTGCCCAGAGTGCATGGTTGTGTTTCGCTGCCTGATCCTTCCTCTTTCTGTTCTCTTCCCTCATGCTATAAATTGTCCTCTACAGAGTATCCAGCCCGCTGATTATAATTTGGGTTGAGGTGGAGGAGTCTGGGGCCTGGCGTGGCTTGCTAGGCGGGCTTCTGATTCTTGCTGGGCAGATCCTGCCTCCTTCTCAGTACATATCTGGAATTCTGCATCCTTAGTTGCTTTTGGATGGCCTGTCTTGGGTGGGAGACCAGTATTTGGGTGGAGGTCTCGACCCTAAAGCCTGCACTCCTATCACGGTGGTGGTATTGTCGCCAAATGTGGTGATTGGTTTCCTTCAAGCCTTGGAGTGGTGTTTTGCTTGTTTCCTGACATGTTCTCACTGTTGCTTGTAGCACGATTACTGATGACGACCACTATTGTAATACTACGATTTTATGTGATGTTGGGTACTCTATCTAGTGGGGCTTACTAGTCGGATCGGTTTTGTTACTCGTCGTCAAAAGTTACCTAGACCAAAACAATATTTATAACTTCACAAACTACTCTACTCTTTGTAAAGAGGTAAGTAATGGACGAATCCCAAGGGACGGGTATTGATGTAGGATTTTCGATTGAAAAGGGTTGTGTCTAAGGGTGTCACAATTTGGGTTGAGGTAGGAGATCAACTAATCAACAATATAAAAGCAAAGTAAAGAAAACAAGCAAGATGACTAAAATGAGATGTAAACAATTGATTAAAAGCACTAGGGTGTCATGGGTTTATAAGGGATTCATGGGATTTGATCATACAAACATGTTTTCTACTAGATGCAAGCAATTATTGTTGTGATGCGATCGAGTTGGTTTATGTCTTACTCCCTAAGAAGGTTTGGGTCCCGGAGCCGAATCGATTAGATTGTACAACACCTACAAGTCGACTTAATCCTTCCTATGCAACTATATGCATGGTCTAATGATACTCGAGTTGGTTTATGTCTTACAAGTCTCATTAAAAAGGTAAGTGATGGGTAAAATATGCTAGGATTCATAGGCTCGCTTTTCATCAAACATAACATGTGCATAAGTTGGAATCACAATAAGCAAGCAAATTAATTATGAAAACATATTAGATTAAGCATGAATCAATCCCCATGTTGGTTTCCCCTAATTCCCCATTAACCCTAGTTAAGGAAACTACTCACTCATTATCAAGGTTAACATGCTAACAAGGTTGTCAATCATACTAGCAAGGCAAAATATGATGAAAAAATGAAGATGATTAACAATAATTAAAAAGGATTAAGAGAGAATTATACCTATAAAGATGATTCCAAATAATAAAGGAAAGAATAATAGAAGTACTTGATGATTGATGGAAGGTTGTCAATCCTTCAAATAAACCCAAATAATCTTCTAATTACTCAAAATAAATGATGAACAATAGAGAAATTAAGGAAAGATTAAGGAATGAGATTTGTATTAATGCTAAATTAAGAATTGATTACAAGATTAAGAGAGTATTAAGACTTGATTAAGATAAGATTAAAATCCTATTAAGATGACATGCTAATCTAGGTAGTATAATGGGATATTTATACTAGAGATTAGGTACAAGAATTAGGGTTACTAATGGTTTAAATGCCTATTAAGACCCTTAAGAAAAGTTGAGGAAGTTCTCCTCTCCAAGGAGATGTTCATCTCCGTTTTGGTAGTCTCCAGGAAATCTGCTCGTCCCGAGCGTCTAGGCAGTAGGCACGGTGGGTTCTGCAAGGGAATCTGAGCGGATCAAGGGAGAGACGCTCGGATTTTTTGGTCTCAAGACGAGCGTCTTTGCATCGGGATGCTCGGATTGGTGGGCAGGGAGACGCTCGTCCTGGGCACGGAGACGCTCGGATCCTGGGTCAGCACTTCTCTTTTCTTCTTTCCTCAACAATCCTCGGGGATCTTGTTGGGGATGCAAGGATCCTTTCATCATTGCCCAATCTACTTTATTATCTACATAGGCCTTCTAGTATCGTCTTCCCTTTGATGCTTGGTCATTGAATTCGATCAATTTAGCTCCATTTTTCCATGAAAATGCAAGGTTTGCACTCCTTTCCTACCAAGGGAACAAAACCTCAAAGAATATGCAAAACGGGGAACTAAAGATAGTAAATGACCTAATTATGCACTAAAAAGCATAGGAACGAGGCTAATTCGGGGACTAAATATGCTTAAATATGAGTCACATCACTTACTCTGTCGAGTAAGTGTGTTGTGATTTCGAAACAGTATTCTGCTGACGGGTACTCGATCGAGTAAGTGGGTTACTCGTGTTAAGATTCATTATGTTTCAAAGGTTTACATATTCATATATGAATTAATTTATTTAGTCATAAAATAAATACAAGATCTTATGCATGCAAACTTAATAAAAAGAGATGGAAAAATCGATTTCTCACCATCTTTTTTTCGGCCATTTGGGCACCAACAAGATCTCCTTCTTGTTAGTTCTTGAGCTTTCCAACAATGGATGAACAAGGATCAAATTAGAACCTCTCCCAAAATCATATACCCAAGGAATACTCTTAATAACCAATATTATTATGAACTAGTAACAATATTAGTCTTACTTAAAAATGACACAAAAATTGATTTCTTTGCCCTTGAAAATTTCCGACAGGGGAAGTAATATTGTCAGGTTTCTTTCTCTAAGTTTTCACAAATTGTAGAGAATGTTGTTATTTTCTTACACTAGAAAATATTAGGTAAGGTAGTGAATAAAAATTAGAGGAATCCATTTGGTTCCTCATAGTGGAAAAACCGGTTGGGGTATGGGCAATTAGGGAGCCAATGCATGCAAAAATTGCTCTTCTCAAAAGCTAGGTATGCAAGGCTATATTAGGTTATAATCATTGTGTTTTCTCTTATTAAAATAATCAACACAATTTATCCACTAATACTCCTTCCAATTTTTTGGCACATTTAACTTAAAATGGAAGGTTCATTTTATTTTGTTATTTATCAATTGTGACATATGTGACATGTTACTTGACATGTGAAATTGTAATGTATTTTTAACATATTAAAAATCAACATACTCATAAAATATGTCATATACAAAATCGACTAGTAATTCGTAATTACTTGTACCAAAACGGTTTATCAAATTATAAATTACAACGTCTTGTATTTATAATTAATTATTAATTCAAATTCAATTGTTTCGTAAACAATAATTTTATCTAAGTAATAAAACAATTCGATTACTTAGACCGTATCTAATTTAATCGAATTACAATAAGACACGTTAACTTTACTCACAAAATCATCCGTCAATTTTAAGTAATTTAATTAACTCGTATCGGCATACGATTAATCAAATAATCAATTAGGAGTATTTTGTTATAGGTATGACCTAAGGGGATCAACTGATCACCACCGTCGCACGACAGTAATGTCAAACTCTAGTCAGCCAATCATTACCCATATGTGTGGACTAGTTGACTGTAAAATATTACATCGCACATGTATTCTTAAAATGAGATTTAAACATGTGATCATTATGATCGACAGCTGTGATCGCATTATTGTCGGAGGACACTTATTCCAACAATCTCCCACTTGTCCTCGACAAGTGTGCGTCACCAATTCTCTTGTCCTATTACTATCTCCCACTCAATGCAAGGTGTCTTTTAGGTCGTACTTGCAAGTGATCATATCGAGAGTGGTTTCCTCGATCTGGAGAATAACTGATTGACCGGAGTTATCTACCATAGATACCTTCCGAGCGTGGCCACGCATTTCCAGTTCATTATTACTCCTCGAGTGGCCCTGAGATATTGTTTTAACCCTGACAAGGGGTGGACAATTCCTATCGCACTATTTACTTTGACTAGCCACAACCATCATAACCCAAAATATGCCCATTTGACCCCATTTACGAAGGTCGCAGTAATATAAATCAAAGTTAATCTGAAACTGTGCCACCTTAGGCGAACAGTCTTTAGTCAAAAGAATCGACTCATTAGAATACTATAGTAGCTCTCGCCACGACCAGGCTTTATAAATTTGCCAGAACTCTATAAGCGGTCATAAGGCCCGACAAAGTGTGCCTAACAGTCTACCTATGTGATCGACTAGTCATATCACATGACTCTATGGCACTTGAACTTGCCATCAATCGCATCACACTCTAGTCACTTTGAGACATCACCTCATACAAGTGACTACGGGCAAATACCATGTTAATCCGGGTTCACTTTAACGAGGTTCAATATTGTCTCTACAACCCGTTTGGATGTAACAAAGTATAAAAGGAGTTTTTTAGATTTTAAAAAATCGAACGACAAATGTGATTATCACATATGAATAGTCAATACCTGATTACTACTTCATATTTTTATAATCCATTTTCATCTTATATGTAGTTGTTCATCTCAATGCAATCAAAATGACATATGACATGATTCATCATGTTAAGCCTATGAGAAGGCTTTGGTTAGTAGGTTTTATCAACTTCTTGTACCTTACTCAACCTTACTACATACTCGTTTTCCTTTATAATGTATACATTTGCATTACAAAACTTTCTGAGTACGTGTCTAGATCCAATCTAGACATAAGCTCTCTAGCCTCAGAATAGCTCCCACTGTTTTTACAGTGTGCGGGATCCATCCTTTTGCATATCTCATGATTGCAAGTATACTCAATTCTTGTTGTAAGCATCTCTCATTGTTCTTTATTGCCTAGAACAATTCTAGCAAATCCATTTCTTAAATAATATAGCCACAATGGTTCCTTAACCATCTTTAGGTGTTTCGAATACGGTTTTTGTCCGAAACCTTATACAATCTCAACAGTCATTAGTGTAAGCCCTTACACAAATTAGTGAATTGCATCAAAACACATAAATTTACACCCTTAATGCTTCTACAAGCACTTAAGGATAATCTATATGGCTACTAGGTAACTATTACTTAAATTCGATTTGAAACAATTCATCATACTCAAAGTATATGAAGCGTTATACATCATTACTCATTTAATTGATCCGGCAGCGGAAGCAAATGGAATCAATCAAATATGTTCAACTCGATTGAACTAATCATAAATCTTATCAACATCAGACTTCTTATATGATGCTAACATCATATAAATTTGTCTCCATAAATTTAGATATTATAGATGTATTATATTTCTCCAAGTCTTAAATCATTCCCATTGATCAATATGTCATCCACATGTTAGACTAATTAAAATTTCTGTAACTCCCACTAAACTTCATGTATAAACACAACTTCTCGACTTATCGAGAAAAGTTTTATAACATGATCAAAACATTGATTCCAACTCATTGATGCCCTATTTAAGACCCTCTCTTAAGTTTCACATTATCTTAGGATTGCAAGAATCTACAAAACTCAAGACATGTGTTGAATACATTCCTTCTAATTGAAGAAGTGGGTTTTAGATTCACTCGCTATATGTATATCATCATAATGAAACACAATCCCTAAGAAGATCCAAATAGACTTAAGCATATCAACTAGTGCAAAACCCTTTGCCAGCAATCAAGCTTTGATATCTAATAATTCACTTGGAATTTATTTCGGATTTTCATGGCTCTAAGCCTTGTATTGAGTTGTGACTTAAACACTCTTATGTAAGTCATATATTAATTACTTTCCAGAAGTAACTTGAATCAAACAATTTCTTTGTAAGTTGTAAGCTCTTTACTTTCTTAAAAGTAACATGAATTCATCATCTTCAACAAGTGATGAATTTAACCTCCTAGGTTTCGAAGAAACAACTTAAATTGTCCCAAGTAAGTCATATATTCATTACTTTCCAGAAGTAACTTGAATCAAACAATTTCTTTGTAAGTTGTAAGCTCTTTACTTTCTTAAAAGTAACATGAATTCCTCATCTTCAACAAATGATGAATTTAACCTCCTAGGTTTCGAAGAAACAACTTAAATTGTCCCAAGTAAGTCATATATTCATTACTTTCCAGAAGTAACTTGAATCAAACAATTTCTTTGTAAGTTGTAAGCTCTGTACTTTCTTAAAAGTAACATGAATTCATCATCTTCAACAAGTGATGAATTTAACCTCCTAGGTTTCAAAGAAACAACTTAAATTGTCCCAAGAAAAACAGTTTCTTGCGACATACAATTGTTGACACAATTCTTTTGTGGCTCTTGAATAATTTCTCCCACTCTGTCTTCTAGAAATAAACTTGTATTCTAGAAAGACAGCTTCACGAGCCACAAACTCGTTGTACTCGTAATTATAATAAGGAAAAATGAGCATTTGTTTCTTTTGAAAACTTACAAACATGGTACCCTACCATTTCATATCTCATATGATTCGTTTTAGATTTAGTGGAAAAATATTTTAAACAAAATGATAAAATCCCCAAAAGGATCAAGTAACTCAAAGTAACTTGATTGAAGTCCAAACCATATCGAATAGGGTTTGATTTCTTTATCCAACCACACATTATCCCATAATGCGTGCTAAAAGAGATTAACTTGTGATACTATATCACATTTCTTTTTGCTTATATCAAAGTCTTCACTTTGATAATCCCATCACGACTAAATCGTGATTCTTGGAACTCTTTGAACTTCTTCAAAGATTTCTTTATTTACCTTATTAAGTGAACACATTAGTGTCAACTTAAATCGTTGGTAAAAGAAAATGATAAACCTATTTTGGATCAATGATATACATCCTCGATCTCCTTTTCAACCAAAGGTACGAGACATCTTGCTTTGAATACAAGATACACATATACCATAAGATTACCAATCTAATGGTTCCAAGAGTACTCAATAACTCTCTGCGTTCATCATTCCAGAATTTAAGGTTTAATCTTGGGTTACCAATTTGAGTCTTGCATCATCTACATGATGTATCATTCTAGTTTGGTTTAGAATATAATCACCTTGATTATGGGCTAGCCATACATCAAATCGTGGTGTATAGGGTCACAAAAGTGAAACCTCTTTTGTGTCTTAAAAAGTTTATATTCTTATTTAGAGCTTATTCACTTAATAGTCATAATTAAGGTATAAATATAAATCCAAAACTAGATTGAGTACACAATGATTCTATCTCTCGACTTCATTGTTGCTAGTCGTCATATTCTAATCATCCTTTGTATCAAATATAATGATGAAAACCTCCAATGGTTTCTAATATTGATGAAGTAGTGCTAGCAAAATTTATGTTAATCAAATAAACATTTAAAGAAGAAGGTCACATTAGATGTCCCACAACTAACTTGCTGATTCTTCAATAATGTGGGGTAGTTTCCTTTCTAGCGTCCAACAATTAAGACAATGGAAACTTTATCGGCCGGGATTGATAGGTTTAGTATCGTTATTATCAACAACTTTACTTTTACCATTACCTTGTATAAATTCCATTCTAATTTTACTTCTTTAAACCTCATCCTTTTCTTAACGGTTTAAAAGAATGCTCCCACTCATTTCAACGAGTCTTTGCTAAGAGAAGCAAAATTGAAATTCATGAAGACTACTCTTCATTCGTTTGTTTAGTCTTAAAACTTTCATTGAAGTGGTTGTGGTATTTTGGTCAATTACAATTTCCAATAAATCTAGTTACCAAAGTGACTTAACGTTTTAAAGTACTTAATTTGATTAAGCACATGAATAATAATCCATTGTAAGTAGATATGTTAGTCAAGAATCAAAAACCCTTTTGATCATGAATAACTTTCATCTATACTCTTCACAAGAGATCCTTCCAATGGATAACACGAGGTTTTAAAAGAAAATTCATATTTGTCTTCAGTTACAATGTTTTAATGGAGATTTGAACTAAAATCGAAATGATATCGTATATTATTTGACGTAAAGAATAAGAACAATGTGATTAACGGAATAATGAAAACAAAACATTTATCGTAATAATAATACTTGTAAATAATTTAACAAGTAAAGCATTTACATAGTGACCCCTACCCAACTAAGATAAATGATTCCAAGATCCAAATTCATATTAACTTGGGCACGCTTTGGCGATACAACCCTCATCAATATAACTCGGTGGATTAACTCTTTAGTCGGTTCTACTTTTAGAACTCTTGGTCGATAAAATTACATTAATATTTATCTTTAGCCCAAAACACATTCGGCTATGGTCGAGAATACTTTTGTTGAGTTCAACCCAAATTTCGAATAAATATGTCCATGATCCAAACCCAAATTAACTTGGGAAGGCTTTGGCGATACAACCCTCATCAACATGAATCCAGTGGATAGACATTTATCACCCACTTCCGCTACGTAACAAGGTTTGTACCCCGGTTTGGCCGAGCGCACTCTCTCACGAAATAGGTTTTCATGGTTTCTACTTTTTGGTAAGGCTAAGTCTCAATTGTTTTTTTTAGCGAGAGGTCGTGTCAATTGATTATCTATCACGTTTTAAGTGAACTAAAGCGGTGAACTACGATAATTGTAATTGACACGGTCGATAACCTCGATTTAAAATGCATGTTTAGTTATGGCGATTTAGCGATGCATGCAACATATAAATAAAATGCAAAGCATAAATAAAATCCTAGTATGGCCTTCCTAAAATAGTAAATCTAATAAACTATTACAAATTCGGAAACCAACTCCTTTGGTCTCTTGATCTTCGGTCTTGGCACGCATCTCGAGCCAACATATTCTTAATGGTCCGTCTTCTCGAATGGCACCGTCTTCAAGGAACACCGGAATAATTAAATTACAAAATGAATTACATAATTTCCTATTATACATTTGTAATTAAAAAATAAATAAATCTATTAAATTAAAAAACGGTGATACGAGATCACAATAATTACAACTGAATCGATATTCCCATACATTTCGGGTAATACCAATTAAAACTAAGGCCATACTAAGTAAAATTACATAATTCAAAAATTATATAAAATAAAAATATGACAATCATAAATAAAATGCAGCATTATAATATGTATGTACATGCTAAATTTTATGCTAAATCGCCTTTAAGAGCCAATATCGTATATTTATCGGTTTTTATGGATTTGCGTTGATAATAACTTATTAAAATCACAATAATTACATAAATTCATTTTTATGTACAAGTTAATTACCCTAACCATCTTAGGACTCAAAACTTAGTCTTCACTAATATTTTGACAATAACTCAACTTGATTTCCTAATATTATTCATAAATGGACCCAAAAATACAAAATTATGCTATAAACTTCAAATTAAGTCACAAAAATTTTCAAATAATTTCAAAATTTAAAATTTAAACTCATGAACATTATGGAAAAATACCATGACACTCATAATGTTCAAAACTTAGGTTAAAAATTTCGAAAAATTATGTAGAAAAACAGTGTTGCGGATTATCGGTTATAACAAACATGACTATAAAAATATGAGAAAAATATTTACATCAACTTTTCACTTTTAGATCTGAAATATATGATAAAATGCAACATGTGACATTTGTCCTTTAGTCATGAAGTATGTTTTAGCATTATTACTAATTATAGTCACTATTTATTTGATTTTTAATCAAAAATTCATAAATCATGCAAAAAGACTTCATTATAGCCAAATATTTTACACACATCTTGTAAAATTGCATGTGACAACATACGAAATTTCCATGACCAGATTCGAAATATAACTCATATTAACCTATTTACCCATTTAAATACGATTATAATTTATAAAATTCATATTTCGAGCAAAACAACTTATTTTAATATGAAAATTTACAGGCCATCAGTATGTATTACATTTGAAAACATATCATAAAACCACTGGAAAATTCTAAGCTTAGCTATTTTTTGTCCAAAATTGACATTTTTCTCATAAAAATCACATTTTAATGCCAATAATATATAAAATGAACAATAAAATCCATAAATAAACCAAAATATCCTAAAACTCACTTAGGACCAGAAACTTTTAACATGCAAAGTTATATTTAGGTTTATCTTCATAAATCCAAATTAATTAGTTTTGTATGTTAATCTTATAACTCGGAAAAAAAAATAAACCGATTTGCATGCAAACAACCTAAGGCCATCATACCGCTTGTTAACATTCATTATGTTTCAAAGTTTTATATATTCATATATGAATTAATTTATTTAGTCTTAAAATAAATACAAGATCTTATGCATGCAAATATAATAAAAAGAGATGGAAAAATCGATTTCTCAACATCTTATTTTCGGCCATTTGGGCACCAACAAGATCTCCTTCTTGTTAGTTCTTGAACTTTCCAACAATGGATGAACAAGGTTCAAATTAGAACCTCTCCCAAAAGCATATACCCAAGGAATACTCTTAATAACCAATATTATTATGAACTAGTAATAATATTAGTCTTACTTAAAAATGACACAAAAATTGATTTATTTGCCCTTGAAAATTTCGGACAAGGGAAGTAATATTGTCAGGTTTCTTTCTCTAAGTTTTCACAAATTGTAGAGAATGTTGTTATTTTTTTACACTAGAAAATATTAGGTAAAGTAGTGAATAAAAATTAGAGGAATCCATTTGGTTCCTCATAGTGTAAAAACCGGATGGGGGATGGGCAATTAGGGAGCCAATGCATGCAAAAATTGCTCTTCTCAAAAGCTAGGTATGTAAGGCTATATTAGGTTATAATCATTGTGTTTTCTCTTATTAAAATAATCAACACAATTTATCCACTAATACTCCCTCCAATTTTTCGGCACATTTAACATAAAATGGAAGGTCCATTTTATTTTGTCATTTGACAATTGTGACATATGTGACATGTTACTTGACATGTGAAATTGTAATGTATTTTTAACATATTAAAAATCAACATACTCATAAAATATGTCATATACAAAATCGACTAGTAATTCGTAATTACTTGTATAAAAACGGTTTATCAAATTATAAATTACAACGTCTTGTATTTATAATAAATTATTCATTCAACTTCAATTGTTTCGTAAACAATAATTTTATCTAAGTAATAAAACAATTCGATTACTTAGACCGTATCTAATTTAATCGAATTACAATAAGACACGTTAACTTTACTCACAAAATCATCCGTCAATTTTAAGTAATTTAATTAACTCGTATCGGCATACTATTAATGAAATAATCAATTAGAAGTATTTTGTTATAGGTATGACCTAAGGGGATCAACTGATCACCACCGTCGAACGACAGTAATGTCAAACTCTAGTCAGCCAATCATTACTCATATGTGTGGACTAGTTGACTGTAAAATATTACATCCCACATGTATTCTTAAAATGAGATTTAAACATGTGATCATTATGATCGACAGTTGTGATCGCATTATTGTCGGAGGACACTTATTCCAACAATCTCCCACTTGTCCTCGACAAGTGTGCGTCACCAATTCTCTTGTCCTATTACTATCTCCCACTCAATGCAAGGTGTCTTTTAGGTCGTACTTGCAAGTGATCATATCGAGAGTGGTTTCCTCGATCTGGAGAATAACTGATTGACCGGAGTTATCTACCATAGATACCTTCCGAGCGTGGCCACGCATTTCCAGTTCATTATTACTCCTCGAGTGGCCCTGAGATATTGTTTTAACCCTGACAAGGGGTGGACAATTCCTATCGCACTATTCTCTTCGACTAGCCACAACCATCATAACCCAAAATATGCCCATTTGACCCTATTTACGAAGGTTGCAGTAACATAAATCAAAGTTAATCTGAAATTGTACCACCTTAGGCGAACAGTCTTTAGTCAAAAGAATCGACCCATTAGAATACTATAGTAGCTCTTGCCACGACCAGGCTTTATAAATTTGCCAGAACTCTATAAGCGGTCATAAGGCCCGACAAAGTGTTCCTAATAGTCTGCCTATGTGATCGACTAGTCATCTCACATGACTATATGACACTTGAACTTGCCATCAATCGCATCACACTCTAGTCACTTCAAGACGTCACCTCATACAAGTGACTATGGGCAAATACCATGTTAATCCGGGTTCACTTTAACGGGGTTCAATATTGTCTCTACAACCCGTTTGGATGTAACAAAGTATAAAAGGAGTTTTTTAGATTTTAAAAAATCGAACAACAAATGTGATTATCACATATGAATAGTCAATACCTGATTACTACTTCATATTTTTATAATCCATTTTCATCTTATATGTAGTTGTTCATCTCAATGCAATTGAAATGACATATGACATGACTCATCATGTTAAGCCTATGAGAAGGCTTTGGTTAGTAGATTTTATCAACTTCTTGTACCTTACTCAACCTTACTACATACTCGTTTTCCTTTATAATGTATACATTTGCATTACAAAACTTTCTGAGTACGTGTCTAGATCCAATCTAGACATAAGCTCTCTAGCCTCAGAATAGCTCCCACTGTTTTCACAGTGTGCGGGATCCATCCTCTTGCATATCTCATGATTGCAAGTGTACTCAATTTCCGTTGTAAGCATCTCTCATTGTTCTTTATTGCCTAGAACAATTCTAGCAAATTCATTTCTTAAATAATATAGCCACAATGGTTCCTTAACCATCTTTAGGTGTTTCGAATACGGTTTTTGTCCGAAACCTCATACAATCTCAACAGTCATTAGTGTAAGCCCTTACACAAATTAGTGAATTGCATCAAAACACTTAACTTTACACCCTTAATGCTTCTACAAGCACTTAAGGATAATCTATATGGCTACTAGGTAACTATTACTTAAATTCGATTTGAAACAATTCATCATACTCAAAGTATATGATGCGTTATACATCATTAAATCCGGCAGCGGAAGCAAATGGAATCAATCAAATATGTTCAACTCGATTGAACTAATCATGAATCTTATCAACATAAGACTTCTTATATGATGCTAACATCATATAGTTTTTCTCCATAAATCCAGATATTATAGATGTATTATATTTCTCCAAGTCTTAAATCATTCCCATGATCAATATGTCATCCACATGTTAGACTAATTAAAATTTCCGTAACTCGCACTAAACTTCATGTATAAACACAACTTCTCGACTTATCGAGAAACGTTTTATAATATGATCAAAACATTGATTCCAACTCATTGATGTCCTACTTAAGACCCTCTCTTAAGTTTCACATTATCTTAGGATTGCAAGAATCTACAAAACTCAAGACATGTATTGAATACATTCCTTATAATTGAAGAAGTGGGTTTTAGATTCACTCGCTATATGTATATCATCATAATGAAACACAATCCCTAAGAAGATCCAAATAGACTTGAGCATTTCAACTAGTGCAAAACCCTTTGCCACCAATCAAGCTTTGATATCTAACAATTCACTTGGAATTTATTTCGGATTTTCATGGCTCTAAGCCTTGTATTGAGTTGTGACTTAAACACTCTCATGTAAGTTATATATTCATTACTTTCCAGAAGTAACTTGAATCAAACAATTTCTTTATAAGTTGTAAGCTCTTTACTTTCTTAAAAGTAACATGAATTCCTCATCTTCAACAAGTGGCGAATTTAACCTCCTAGGTTTTGAAGAAACAACTTAAATTATCCCAAGTAAGTCATATATTCATTACTTTCCAGAAGTAACTTGAATCAAACAATTTCTTTGTAAGTTGTAAGCTCTTTACTTTCTTAAAAGTAACATGAATTCATCATCTTCAACAAGTGATGAATTTAACCTCCTAGGTTTCGAAGAAACAACTTAAATTGTCCGAAGAAAAAAAGTTTCTTGCGACATACAATTGTTGACATAATTCTTTTGTGGCTCTTGAATAATTTCTCCCACTCTGTCTTCTAGAAATAAACTTGTATTCTAGAAAGACAGCTTCACGAGCCACAAAATCGTTGTACTCGTAATTATAGTAAGGAAAATTGAGCATTTGTTTCTTTTGAAAACTTACAAACATGGTACCCTACCATTTCATATCTCATATGATTCGTTTTAGATTTAGTGGAAAAATATTTTAAACAAAATGATAAAATCCCCAAAAGGATCAAGTAACTCAAAGTAACTTGATTGAAGTCCAAACCATATCGAATAGGGTTTCATTTCGTTATCCAACCACACATTATCCCATAATGCGTGCTAAGAGAGATTAACTTGTGATACTATATCACATTTCTTTTGGCTTATATCAAAGTCTTCACTTTGATAATCCCATCACGCCTAAATCGTGATTCCTGGAACTCTTTTAACTTCTTCAAAGATTTCTTTATTTACCTTATTAAGTGAACACATTAGTGTCAACTTAAATCGTTGGTAAAAGAAAATGATCAACCTATTTTGGATCAATGATATACATCCTCGATCTCCTTATCAACCAAAGGTACGAGACATCTTGCTTTGAATACAAGATACGCATATACCATAAGATTAATAATTTAATGGTTCCAAGAGTACTCGATAACTCTTTGCGTTCATCATTCCAGAATTTAAGGTTTAATCTTAGGTTACCAATTTGAGTCTTGCATAATCTACATGATGTATCATTCTAGTTTGGGTTAGAATATAATCACCTTGATTATGGGCTAGCCATACATCAAATCGTGGTGTATAGGGTCATAAAAGTGAAACCTCTTTTGTGTCTTAACAAGTTTATATTCTTATTTAGAGCTTATTCACTTAATAGTCATAATTAAGGTATAAATATAAACCTAAAACTAGATTGAATACACAATGATTCTATCTATCGACTTCATTGTTGCTAGTCGTCATATTCTAATCATCCTTTGTATCAAATACAATGATGAAAACCTCCACTGGTTTCTAATATCGACGAATTAGTACTAGTAAATTTATGTTAATCAAATAAACATTTAAAGAAGAATGTCCCATTAGATGTCCCACAACTAACTTGCTGATTCTTCAGTAATGTGGGGAAGTTTCCTTTCTAGCGTCCAACAATTAAGACAATGGAAACTTTATCGGTCGAGACTGATAGGTTTAGTATCGTTATTCTCAATAACTTTACTTTTACCATTACCTTGTATCAATTCCATTTTAATTTTACTTCTTTAAACCTCATCCTTTTCTTAACGGTTTAAGAGAATGCTCCCACTCATTTCAATGAGTCTTTGCTAAGAGAAGCAAAATTGAAATTCATGAAGACTACTCTTCATTTGTTTGTTTAGTCTTCAAACTTTCATTGAAGTGGTTGCGGTATTTTGGTCAATTACGATTTCCAACAAATCAAGTTACCAAAATGATTTAACGTTTCAAAGTACTTAATTCGATTAAGCACATGAAAAATAATCCAATGTAAGTAGATATGTTAGTCAAGAATCAAAAACCCTTTTGATCATGAATAACTTTCATTTATACTCTTCACAAGAGATCCTTCCAATGGATAACACGAGGTTTTAAAAGAAAATTCATATTTGTCTTTAGTTACGATGTTTTAATGGAGATTTGAACTAAAATCGAAATGATATCGTATATTATTTGAGGTAAAGAATTAAAACAATGTGATTAACGGAATAATGAAAACAAAAC
This sequence comes from Silene latifolia, assembly GCF_048544455.1. NCBI lineage: Eukaryota > Viridiplantae > Streptophyta > Magnoliopsida > Caryophyllales > Caryophyllaceae > Silene > Silene latifolia. The sequence continues at coordinate 58,350,116 of NC_133535.1, read as the reverse complement.
ATTTATCGTTATAATAATACTTGTAAATATTTTAATTAGTAAAGCATTTGCATAGTGACCTTTACCTAACTATGATAAATGATTCCAAGATCCAAATTCATATTAACTTGGGCACGCTTTGGCGATACAACCCTCATCAATATAACTCGGTGGATTAACTCTTTAATCAATTCTACTTTTAGAACTCTTGGTCGATAAAATTACATTAATATTTATCTTTAGCCCAAAACACTTCCGGCTATGGTCGAGAATACTTTTGTTGAGTTCAACCCAAATTTCGAATAAATGTGTCCATGATTCAAATCCACATTAACTTGGGCACGTTTTGGCGATAAAACCCTCATCAACATGAATTCGGTGGATCGACATTTATTACTCACTTCCCCTACGTAACAAGGTTTGTACCCCGGTTTGGCCGAGCGCACTCCCTCACGAAATAGATTTTCATGGTTTCTACTTTTTGGTAAGGCTAAGTCTCAATTGTTTATTTTAGCGAGAGGTCATGTCAATTTATTATCTATCACGTTTTAAGTGAACTAAAGCGGTGAACTACGATAATTGTAATTGACACGGTCGATAACCTCGATTTAAAATGCATGTTTAGTTATGGCGATTTAGCGATGCATGCAACATATAAATAAAATGCAAAGCATAAATAAAATCCTAGTATGACCTTCCTAAAATAGTAAATCTAATAAACTATTACAAATTCGGAAACCAACTCCTTTGGTCCCTTGATCTTCGGTCTTGGCACGCATCTCGAGGCAACACATTCTTGATGGTCCGTCTTCTCGAATGGCACCGTCTTCAAGGAACTCCGGAATAATTAAATTACAAAATGAATTACATAATTTTCTATTGTACATTTGTAATTAAAAAAATAAATCTTTTAAATTACAAAACGGTGATACGAGATCACAATAATTACAACCTAATCGATATTCCAATACATTTCGGGTAATACCAATTAAAACTAAGGCCATACTAAGTAAAATTACATAATTCAAAAATTATATAAAATAAAAATATGACATTCATAAATAAAATGCAGCATTATAATATGTATGAACATGCTAAATTTTATGCTAAATCGCCTTTAAGAGCCAATATCGTATATTTATCGGTTTTTATGGATTTGCGTGATTATAACTTATTAAAATCACAATAATTACATAAATTCATATTTATGTACAAGTTAATTACCCTAACCATCTTAGGACTCAAAACTTAGTCTTCACTAATATTTTGACAATAACTCAACTTGATTTCTTAATATTGTTCATAAATGGACCCAAAAATACAAAATTATGCTATAAACTTCAAATTAAATCACAAAATTTTTAAGTAATTTCGAAATTTGTAATTTAAACTCATGAACATTCTGGAAAAATACCATGACACTCATAATATTCAAAACTTAGGTTAAAAATTTCGAAAAATTATCGAGAAAAACAATGTTGCGGATTATCGGTTTTAACAAATATGACTATAAAAATATGAGAAAAATATTTTTATCAAATTTTCACTTTTAGATCTGAAATATATGATAAAATGCAACATGTGACGTTTTTCCTTTAGTTATGAAGTATGTTTTAGCATTATTACTAATTATAGTCACTATTTATGTGATTTTTCATCAAAAATTCATAAATCATGCAAAAACATTTTATTATAGCCAAATATTTTACACACATCTTTTAAAATTGCATGTGACAACATAGTAAATTTTCATGACGAGATTCGAAATATAACTCATATTAACCTATTTACCCATTTAAATACGATTTTAACTTATAAAATTCAAATTTCGAGCAAAGTAACTTATTTTAACATGAAAATTTACAGGCTATCAGTATGTATTACATTTAAAAACATATCCAAAAACCACTGGAAAATTCAAAGTTTAGCTATTTTTCGTCCAAAATTGACATTTTTCTCATAAAAATCACATTTTAATGCCAATAATATATAATATGAACAATAAAATCTATAAATAAACCAAAATATCCTAAAAATCACTTAGGACCAGAAACGTTTAACATGAAAAGTTATATTTAGGTTTATCTTCATAAATCCAAATTAATTAGTTTTGTATGTTAATCTTATAACTCGGAAAAAAACATAAATCGATTTGCATGCAAACAACCTAAGGCTCTGATACCGCTTGTTAGGATTCATTATGTTTCAAAGGATTACATATTCATATATGAATTAATTTATTTAGTCTTAAAATAAATACAAGATCTTATGCATGCAAACTTAATAAAAAGAGATGGAAAAATCGATTTCTCAACATCTTATTTTCGGCCATTTGGGCACCAACAAGATCTCCTTCTTGTTAGTTCTTGAACTTTCCAACAATGGATGAACAAGGTTCAAATTAGAACCTCTCCCAAAAGCATATACCCAAGGAATACTCTTAATAACCAATATTATTATGAACTAGTAATAATATTAGTCTTACTTAAAAATGACACAAAAATTGATTTATTTGCCCTTGAAAATTTCGGACAAGGGAAGTAATATTGTCAGGTTTCTTTCTCTAAGTTTTCACAAATTGTAGAGAATGTTGTTATTTTTTTACACTAGAAAATATTAGGTAAGGTAGTGAATAAAAATTAGAGGAATCCATTTGGTTCCTCATAGTGTAAAAACCGGATGGGGGATGGGCAATTAGGGAGCCAATGCATGCAAAAATTGCTCTTCTCAAAAGCTAGGTATGTAAGGCTATATTAGGTTATAATCATTGTGTTTTCTCTTATTAAAATAATCAACACAATTTATCCACTAATACTCCCTCCAATTTTTTAAGACATTTAACATAAAATGGAAGGTCCATTTTATTTTGTCATTTGACAATTGTGACATATGTGACATGTTACTTGACATGTGAAATTGTAATGTATTTTTAACATATTAAAAATCAACATACTCATAAAATATGTCATATACAAAATCGACTAGTAATTCGTAATTACTTGTACCAAAACGGTTTATCAAATTATAAATTACAAAGTCTTGTATTTATAATAAATTATTCATTCAAATCAATTGTTTCGTAAACAATAATTTTATCTAAGTAATAAACCAATTCGATTACTTAGACCGTATCTAATTTAATCGAATTACAATAAGACACGTTAACTTTACTCACAAAATCATCCGTCAATTTTAAGTAATTTAATTAACTCGTATCGCCATACGATAAATTAAATAATCAATTAAGAGTATTTCCCTATAGGTATGACCTAAGGGGATCAACTGATCACCACCGTCGCACGACAGTAATGTCAAAATCTAGTCAGCCAATTATTACCGATATGTGTGGACCAGTTGACTGTAAAATATTACATCCCACATGTATTCTTGAAATGAGATTTAAACATGTGATCATTATGATCGACAGTTGTGATCGCATTATTGTCGGAGGACACTTATTCCAACAACTCGATCGAGTAAGGGGCACTCGATCGAGTAAGTGACGTACTCGATTTTGTAATTGGGTTTTTACGAGTATTTGGTCGGGTTTTGATAGCAACGCGAGATTAGTATATAAAGGATTTCTACCAGTTTCTTTGTACTTTTACATCATTCTAAGTTTCACAAAAGAGAAAACAAGGTTACGTAACTCTCCTCTCTCACATTGCTATCAAATCCCAGGGCATGTGTCGTCGTAATCCTGAGTTCTTTATACCGTTGAGACCGTCGTATTGTGGGTAAGGTCCTTATACCGTTTTTATGTTAATCCGTTAATTTTGGTTAAAACCTTAATTGGGTAAATTGGGGGTTTTGGGAGTATTGTGATTTTTAGATGGTGATTGTATGATTGTATGATTGATAGGAGGTGATTTCATTGAAGAACGATTTTGATTAGCTGATTGTGACGATCTTGGTGATTACTTTTCCAGGTAGGATTTCCTACTCAGTTATTGGTTACATGTATGTTGGTTGGTTGATTTATTGTTGGTGGTTGTTGGTTAATAACATTTGTTTATATCGTATTGGAATTGGTGATTGTTGATTTTGTAGTTGGTTGTGATTGTTTGTCTGTGGTTCGCGAGATGCATCCTCGGCTGAGTGGAGTCACTTGCGGGAGTGGCTTCACGCCCTTGATTTGCCCTATATAGAACCCACCACAGAGGGGATGTGCACATGAAGTAACATGGGTTATCACTCGTATGAGATAAGTGAGGCTTAGGTGGGACGGCTGCGGTCCCCCACTGGCGGCGAGGATTACTTGTTGCGGCCGTAATTTGGCAGGACTAGAGCTTCAGGCTAGTCAGGTGATTGGTGATGTGACGGAGTTGGCTGATTGTGTATATTGTTGATATTGTTTTTCCTATATTCTGTAATAAGTAACCGATCCTGTTCAAATGTTTTGAAAACTGTGGTGATCCATTCGGGGGTGGTGAGCAGTTGTTTAACAGGTATATCTTGGATACGTGCGAGATCTAGCTGGAGATGAAGTCATCACATATCAAAGTCTTTAGTCTTCCGCTGTGTTTCATAAGGCCGTTCCACTTAGTTGGTTTATAGTTTTAAGAATAGTTGTATTTTACTTTACAGTTGTTGTTGTTATGTAATTACTAAAACTTATCTATTAAAGTACGTTCTTTTATGGTCTATTTGAAATTCATTGCCACGGGTAACCGAGATGGTAGCACTTCCATGCATTAGGTGGTCTTGGTAAGGCACCTTGGTGTATGGGTTACAAAGTGGTATGACCGTGGTTGAGAATAAGGAAGGTGAACTCATCATTGTTCACATGGTTTAATCCGCTAATTCACTCACCCCTTAACTTTGGCATAGGTTCGACGATGAGAATCATATATCTGGTTACTTGGGAGTATTATATTATGAGACTAAGTAATGAGTAAGACGGAGTAATGAGCTGAGACTTGGTTAACTATTGGAACGAGAGAGTGTATTTTATTAGGAAATAAGACGGAGTAGGTTCGAGCTTGATAAGTTGAGATTAGTTAACGGGGATTGGTCTTATTATACTCCGTGTTTATTTTTATTTTTACGTGTGTGTGTTTCCACGCCATGCCCAAAACTATGCTGCTTATATTGAGGTATTATCTGTTACTCAGCTTTCCGACTGACGTTTTTTCTCCCTTCTGGGCTACTCGTCATAGGGGTAGGTCTATTCTGTCTTCTTGTTTTATTTAAAGCTTTGAAAAAGTTTAAATTCATTTTATATATTGTATTTTAAGAGACATTTTGTTTATAGTGAAATTATGATTATTAACTCAAACCCTTGGGGTTTTTAGTATTATAATTATGAGACGGTTTAATACTGGTAAATTATTGTTGATTTTCTTCGATGTGGGATAATCCTTGATCATGTGATCAGTCTCTCCGCACTTGAAGCATCCTCTAATAACAAATGATGATTTTGACTCACTCGATTTCTTATTAAAGGTCTTGTTATTATTTTACTTGGATTGCTTGCCTTTAAAAAGTGCCTTTTTGAAATGCCTACCAAATAACACAGTTTCATCTTCATTGTTAGTTTCATTTTTCACTGGTTGAAGCTTGCAAGGCCATTCCTTTAAATTTCCTTTGGCTGGTTTATCATCATGCTTAATGAGCATAAGCTCATGTGCCATGAGTGAACCAAATAACTCTTGGTAGGAGAAGGAAGTAAGGTCTCTTGATTCTTCTATTGAAGTGATCTTAGGTTGCCACTTCTTAGTCAGGCTTCTAAGGATCTTCCTGACAATATCCTCAAATTTAAATTTCCTACCAAGGTTTTGAAGCTCATTAATGATGCTAGGGAAACGTGCAGTCATGCTATAAATAGATTCATTCTTCTCCATTGAGAAGAGTTCGTATTGTTGAATTAGCAAATCAATTATGTGCTTCTTAACAAGCGAAGTTCCTACGTAGGCCAATTCTAGACCATCGCGTATTTCCTTGGCCGTATTATAAGAATAGAAACGAACGAATTCAGTCGTAGTAATGTGGTTTTGCAACAAGCTTATAGCTTTCGAGTTTTTCTCAGCTTTCTTGTAATCAGCCTCAATATGCTCTTCCTCTTTCTTTTCATAGGTAGTGCCTTCAGATGATCAAACCAAAATTTTATTTGGTTAAATTTGGATAATCTTCCAGCACTGCTAATCTTGACCCTTGATATAGTGTGTCATCATGTTTTTCCATAGGCCATAGTTTTTCCCGTCAAAGACGGGACATTTATAGTACTTGAAATCCTCACACGTGAAATGGGGAGAAATAAAATAAATGGATTAGCCTCTTTTGCTATTAGGTAATCAAGAGCACAAGGCTCGGGTACCAATTGAAGAATCTAAAGATCTGAACTACTCAAGGAGGGGAGGTGAATTGAGTATGATTAAATATGCCCACTTTTTCGATTTCGTATATACCGTGATAAAAATATTCGATAGTTGAAGTTTATCGATTAAACTTAACTAACAATGCGATATGAAATGTAAAGAAAACAAAATGAAAAGATGCAACGGATACAAGGGTTTTGAAGTGGTTCAGTGTCACAAGTCGAAACCTACGTCCACTATTCTCGACTAATTATTTTAGTACCTTTCTATGGACTACAAAATAACTAATCAACTCATACAACTAACTCTAGTTGTAACAATTTGAGTATTGTTAAATACTCGACTAACTTACGTTAATAAGAAAGCGCACGATTGTCATTGATGTTCACAAATTTGAACGAGTAGGAGATAAATTAAACCACTATTATCCAATAACGATAGTTTAGAAATAATTGCAATATAATAGCACGACTTTTCAAAAACGATTTTCAACTGAAAAAATATGAAGTAGTCGATTTAGTTTGTAAAGAATGTTATATGCCGAAAAGTGGTTGACGTGACTCCTAATTGCGCACATTTAGTCCCCTAATTGAACCTATTTTGCATACTAATATAGCATTTCATGGTCATTTTATCCGTCAATTCCTTCCTATTTTGCTTTCCTATTGCATTTTATATGTCTTGTAGGAAAGAAGATAATGAGGCGGAATTCCCGTATCCCATGCATATTTGGAAACTTGTTGACGATCTTGGATGGACTATTATGAAGAGGAGGCAAGAACGATGACCAAAGAAGTAAGAATAAGATCATAGGCCTTTAAGCAAGAGGATGAAATCCTGTGCCAGGATCTGTGCGTTCTTGGCACGGGACGTGCGGATTGTAGTGCCCTGATCCGAGCGGCTCTTTACTTGGGATGAGAGGATCTCCAGACAGACTGGCCGTGCTTCAAGCCGATCCAAGCAGATCGTGGTGGAAGTAGCAACGTGATCTACGCATTTCCCTCGGGACTTGCAATTCCCTATTTAAAACTTAGCATTGTATTTTACTAATCTATCCTTGCTTAACCTAATGATGACCACTATATATACTCCATTTGTAATAATCAAGGAAATTAAGTTTCCTTAGATTAAATCAACCTTTCTTAAATTAGATTAGGAGTAGATTAGAATAGATTAATCTCAATCATTCCACTTTAATCTTTCCTTAATTATTGTTCAAGTTTATTATTGGGTAATTGAAGATTGTTGGGTTATTATTGGAGAATTGACAACTCTTCATCAATCAATCAAGTTTTCTTCTATTATTCTTTCCTTTCCAATTATTCATCTTAAGTTTGGTATAATCTCTTTACTCTTTACTCTTTATTGTTTATTTCCTCACTCTTTAATCATGTTTATACTTGTTGTAATGATTGACACCATTGATAACATGTCTTCCATGATAATAAGTGAGTAGTCTCTTAACTAGGATTAGTGGGGGATTAGGGGAGTTAATAATGGGATAGCTTTATGCTTAATGAGTTCATAGGAATGCTTGCTTATTGTTCTTCAACTTATGCACATGTCATGTTTGATGAAATGCTAGAGTATGAAACCTTGCATTTTTTACCCATCACTTATCTATTCAACAAGGCTTATAAGATATAAACCAACTCAAGCCTTGTTAGACCTTGCATATTATTGAGTAGGGAAAACCCAAGTCGACTTGCAGGTGTTGTAAACTCTTAACCGACTCGGCTCCGAGACGTAAGTTTCCCTAGGGTTTGGTTTATAATGCATGTACTTTAATAGGAATAATTAAGTCGACTTGTAGGTGTTTTACAGTCACAAATGACTCGGCTCCGGGACCCAAATCTTCTTATGAATTATATGACATGAACTAACTCAATTCCAACAATAATAAATTGCTTGCATCTACATAACTCATTTATGCTATCTTACCATGATTCCCTTATGATCCCATGACATCCTAATATCCTTTACTATTTATTTGCATCCCTATTTTCTTTATTGCTTATTTTAATTTATTGCTTCTATTAGTTTAGACTCACCAACTCCAACCCAAATCAATTGTGACACTAGCATAAATTGAGATAGATAGACTTAGAACCCAAAGCACACCGTCCCATGAATCGACCTCGACTTAACCACTAACTAGTTGTTTGTTGAGAAATATAAATGTGTTTGATTGGGCATACATTGACACGCTCACACCATCAAAATGACGACATTGTCGGGGATAGTATTATGTGATTAAGTAGTTGTTTGTTCGTCTATTTTAATTTTGCTCTAACCGTGAGGAACTTGTTCCTCAAGGTTTGTTCTTACCTTTTTATTGTAGTTTCCAAGTTTGTAGTTGTTTCCTTGTCTTAGCTATGATGGCTCAAGACTTGACTTATGGAGTACGTGGTGAATATTTTGAGTATGACTACAATGGGTATGGGGAGTATGAGGAGCAAGTCAACACAAACCTACCTTACAACTCATACAATGAAAATCCTAACTACTACCCCAACTTTTCCAACCAAAATCCCCACATCCATTATCCACAACTACCACCCTTCCGATACCCACTTTACAACCAATCCCAAATGCCACAATATGACCACTTTCACACCCACCCACAATAAGAACATGGGCCCATTCAAAATGTGATTCTCCAAATGATGGGAGATCAACAAAAGTTCTTCAAACAAATGCTATAGGAGAGCCAAAATAGGGACATTGTTCTTCAAAGCATTGTTACCCAAGGTGAGGAATTGACAATTCGAATTGCCCAAATTAAGGAAACCTAAGAAACCACTCCTCACCATTCCTTAAACATTGTCCATGAATGCGAGTTTGAAGGGGTAACCTTTGATGTGGAAGATGAGAAGTGGAAAGAGCCAATATCCTTGAGCTCTTGTGAGTATGAGAGTGTGATGTTTGATGAAGAAGATATGAGGTTCAGTACGCCAAATACTCTTAGCCTTTGTGAGTATGAGGGTGTGTCCTTTGATGTGAATATCGAGATGGTGGAGGATGAATTATTGAAGAAGAGTGAAATCCCAATTTATGATTCTTATGAGGATAGCCATGATGACGAGATCGTGAAAGAAGCTTATGAAGCATATGTGTCTTGCAAGGACCTTTGGAATAGGGGAAAAGAATGGACTTGTGAGATCACCTTACTTGAGGAGCCCATCCTTGAGAAATTTGAGGTATCCTATCATGAAGAAGATGAATGTCTCTTTCCTATTACCTATGAATACCATTTCACACCCACCATTGAACCTATGATTATTGGAGATGATATGGTGGACCTTCTCCAAAACGTCAAATCATCATATAAAGGGTACTTGTTGGAAAAGCTCAAGAACAAACTTGCAAATGAACTTACTTGTGGAGATTTGGCACCCACAATTTCAACTCCTAAGGTGTCCGGTCATCAATGTTATGAGAAATCTCCTTCAACTTTGGAAGGATTGAAAAATCCAAGCGCTATCATCATCACCAAAATTAGAGGAGAAGGTGGTAAGTGGAAGTCTCCGGATGAAAAGAAGACATACTTCATACCTAGTGTTGACAAGAATCATGGGCCTGTTAGTTTGAAGCATTTTAAAGAACAAAGTCCCAAGGGCGAGGTAAAAAAGAGAATGAATGACAAGCTCCCTTGGCCAAGCTTTATTTTGAATTGGAGCAAACCATACTTATGCTTATTTAGGGCTTGTTCACAAGCCTTTGACCTTCTTCTAAGGGCCTTGAGCTCTATGCACAAAGAATCTCGAAAATTCAAACTAGTTTGGTGGAGTCCTATCTCAAACCACCATTTGTAATATATGTCTTCCCATGATCTTTGCATTGTATAATATTGTATATACCTTTATATTTCTTTCATTTTCTTACATGAGAGTAGTGAGAGAGGGTTGCTTATCCATTCATTGAGTATATTTTCAGAAAACGATAAGAAGTAATCACAAAAGGGTGCAAGGGAAATAATTCAAATGAAAGAAATGAGGGATTGACGAAGAGCAGCAGAAGACGCTCGTCCTGGCCGTAAGACGCCTGTCCTGAGCCTTGCTACATTCATGAATCAACACTGTCTAAATATATGCCCAGATTATTAGGAGGACGCTCGTCCCGAACAAGGATCCGCTCGAGCCGACCCTGGGACGCTCGTCCTAGGCAGTACCTTGTGTGACATTCTGCACTGGATGAGATTCTGCTCGGATCCTCCAGAATCCACTCGTCCCAGCAGAAGACGCTCGTCCTGCCTCCAATCCGCTCGTCCCCGCTTGATTGCAAAAACACAAGGACTCACTAACTGAGAATCCGCGCGTCTCCTGAGCGGGACGCTCGGGCTGCAATTGAAAGACGCCCGGATCATCCTCTGGACGCTCGGGTTGGCACGGTTTTTGGACGGGTTCTCAAATTATCCGCCCGAGTCCAGCCCAAGTCCACTAGTCTCTCATCACTTCCTTGTTATAAATGCCCCCCACCATCCCTCTTTTCTCTTATCTTATCTACCCAAAATCTCATATCATCATCCACAAACAATCCCCATCACAAAAAAAACCAAAACCCTAATATTTCCATCAAAAAATGATGAGCCTAAGAAGCAAGAGCAAGAAATCCGCCGATGCCGCACCTAAACGGCGCAAGGGTGCTACTTCATCCACACCAAGGGAGGCAAGGGGCCGTCAAAATGTAGAGATACACGGTGTTACACAACTTGAATACTTCCCCAGGGTACTCTTCACTAGCGATGACCACCGCCAAAGATTTGAACAGTTGTTAGGTAAGCACTACGAGCCTACTCAATTTATTGATACCGAAGTTTTAGAAGTTCTTGGCATAAGGTATCAAACCGAGATGTTTTTCAATGGTTTGGGTCTTGGGAAGTTATTCTATGCTCATAAGGATACTTACTTAAGTCTTACCCTCGAGTTCTTGTGTAGTCTCTGTGTTCTCACTAATCAACGGATAAATGTTGGTTTGGAGTTCCGTCTTTGTAATCAAGACCATACGTTAACCATAGACCAATTTGCAAACATTTTTGGTCTTGAAGTGCCGAGGGAAAACACCGATAAGCCCTCCGACTTCACCGTTAACCACATAGGGAGAGCCATTTCTGGGGGAGAACTCCATTCCTTTAAACAATGCTATACCTTTGCCATCCAATATACGGTGATTCGGATCACTGAGCGCTTTACAGCCGGAACTGTCAATAAGAGGCTAGAACAAGATAGGTGCACCCTTCTTGACTTGACCTTCCTAGAGTCCTACTTGAATGTACAAGGAACAAGGGCTTACAATTTCAACACGCCCCTTGAGATGCTTACAGAGCTCAATGACTATGCTCAAGGGAATTCTAATATCAAGACCTTTGTGATGGGAGGCATAATCACAATTTTGGCCAATGAACTTTGCCCCGAGTTTAACCGTTATGGGAGCTATGAAAAGCTCAAAGGGGGCGCTTTGATAGATAAGGATGCTATCTTCAACCACCACCGGTGGTGCACTTACAATCAAGCCGGAAGTGTTGAGTGGTTCATAAAGGAATGCTCTTCACTTGTCCTCTTGGGGTGGAACATACCATCTACCGAGCCCCGTTGAGTCGGTACTCACCTAGACAAAACTACCTCCTCCCCATTGAGATTTATAACAACCCACCACAAAGAGAAGAAGCACCTCGTCAACCTCGTGAGTTGCCAGAATGGGGAGATGCACCACCATCCTATGTACCCATTCCACCGTACCCCACACCACATGTACCATTCACTCCCCAAGATCCAAGAGCTCCAAACATGAATGATTAAATGCAACTCATGGAAAATGTCGATCTTGGAGTGCACGAAGGGAGGGTTGACAACTACTTGGCCCAATACCCCTCCTACTACAACATGGCTCAACAAGGGTACATCAACCCTAGAGGCCCTCACCCATCTTGGGCTCAACCACACCTTTTGTTCCCTAACTATGGGAACCAAGAAGGGAACTTTGCTGGCTAAGGTGGAGGATTCTTTGGCCAAGGAGGAGGTTATGACCAAGGAGGCTCTAGCGGACGTGGGTACCGCAATGATGATGATGATGACGAGTGAAAGGGCAATAGGTGTTTGACCATACCACCTCCACTTTTATGATACTCTTTCTCCTTATCTCTCATGTATAGTTGCATTTCATTTTAAATCATCTTGCATTTAGTTTTCAAGCCACTTGCATTTGTATTATATTTCATATTGCATTTACATTAGTTAGTTCATATAGTGCAGTTGCATTGTAATATATCTCATATGAATAGATTAGTTTGCATTGTGATATATCTCATATAGTTAGTTGCATATAGACTAGAATTCATACATAATCATTAATGACCAAACCTATCCATTTCTACACTAGAAATAATGTTTAAATCGGTTTAGGGAGGTTTGATCATAGGTGAAAACATGCATCATCTAGCGTAGATTAGTTTGCATTCATTTGTTATATATGCATGGATTCATTCATATCATATCATTGCATTTGTACTTCATTTCCATAAAATCAAAAAACCAAAAACATGTATTTCTTTTTTTTTCTACTCCTACATGTACATTGAGGACAATGTCCAAAATAAAGTGGGGGATGGGAATTTATATTCCAAAACACATAAAAATTGAAAAATTTCTAAAAATCCCAAAAATATGTTCTTTAATTTCAGAAAAACAAAATCCATAAAAAAATTGAAAATTTCAAAAACAAAAACATGTTCTTTAATTTAGTAGTGTAGAATTGTATATACTTGTGTTTTTGTTCTCTTCTCACATAGATACAACACTACATTTGAGGCATTGTCAAGGGAATGTGAAGACCGCTTGGTATGATCGCTCTAATCCCTATTTCCCTTCCATTTCTTTTCATTATTTATTTGAGGAGGATGGGCTTACATGTCAAGGAGGATGTGGTGTATTTTGTTGTTGTGGTTTGTGTATATATGTGTTGTTAGGAGTTGCATTTAGATTACGTGGCATAATAGTTGATAGAAGCATATGCATTAGAGTTGTATATATGTTAGTTGCATCATGGCATGTAGTTGCATGGTTAGAAAATTTTGTGCAATTGCCTATTTAGGAAGCTTGATAAGTGTATATAAGGCCCTTGTAGATAATTTTTCTCCTTGAAACTTTTGTTTGCTAGAATACCCTCAAGACACCCTAGGATGTGTCATACTAGTATCTTTTGACCCATGGACTAAGGCCTAGTTAAGAGTACCTTGTGGAGTGATAACTCCTTGGCTACCGTTTATTCCAAGGTGACCTTTGAAGCCATGCAACCGTTCTTTCACTTCTATCATCATATTTTGTCAACAAAAAAGGGAATGGGAACAAAAACATCAAATTGAGTTCATGTACCAAAATGAAAGTAAAAAAGGTTTGCAAAAAAATTGCATCAATGAAAAGAGGAGCAAAAATAGACTCTTATGCTTTAATAAAAGTACCCTTTCTACAAAATGGGGTTACTTTGAAAAATGTTCAAAAATGTAAATATTGAAAATTTTCTCAAGTATCAAAAATGCCAAACATCAAAGAAATGGGAAAGAAATGTTCTCAATAGTCAAATACCACAAGAAATTGAGGGGAAAAACAAATCAAAAAGCAAACTACAAATGTGAAACTCAAAACATCTTGTAATACCCGTCCTTTTAGGGGCCCGTTGACCGACCTTGGGGGCTTGTGATAGTCTTTGGGAATTCGTGCAAGGGATGCCTCGTGTAGTGATAGACCTTGGCAATAGTGGTACTCGATCTAGTCGGGGATACTCTATTGAGTTGCTTGGGTACTCGATCGAGTAGGGGCCACTCGATCGAGTAGGTTGGTTACTCGATCGAGTAGCGCCTTTACAGCAAGGGTTTATAATCGTGTTTTGAAGAATCGCAAATCATTTACGCCTCCTTCCTTCAGACCTAGATGTCTCCTTACCTCTTTTCCTTCACCTTAATTCCTTCCATGGGAGCCTTTGAGGATACTTGTGCCTTGGGGATAGGTTGCTTGTGTCGGGTAGCGGTCTTGACGCCGATATACGATGCGTAGGTATGTCATCATCATCATCTTTGTCATTGTTGTTCCTTGTAGGATTGTGGTGGTAGTAATAGGCTCTTATGTTGTTTGTATAGAGGTTTTGCTTGCTTGGTTGATGTCATGTGATTGAACAAGGAATCGCTGCGATTGGCTAAAGGTAGGTTCGCCTACTCAGTTTCTGTTGGTTGTTTAGTGTGTCGATTGTTGTGCTGATTGTAATGTCAGTGTGGTTGATTGATTAGGGTAATCGGTTGGTGTTGTGTTGTTTCGTTTGTTGTTGTTGTCGTGCAGCTGATTGTGAATCATTGTCTATGGTTCTCGAGGTGCGTCGTTGGCTGAGTGGAGTCACTTGCGAGAGTGGGTTTACGCCCTAGTTTTGCCCTCCGTAGAACCCGCCACGGGAGGGGATGTACACATTAATGGGACAGGGTTATCGCTCGATATGATGAGCGGGGCTTAGGTGGGAACAACTGCGGTCGCCCACTGGCAGGGCTGGTCCAGTGGATAGTCGATGACGGTAATTGGCTGGAGTGGTTGTGACTTGTGTGTGTGCTTGGTTGTATTTGTAATATGCTGTTAGTTGATGTTGTGTCTTGCCTCAGTTACTGACCTTGTGTGGTTGTTTCTTTTTTGTTTCTATTGTGTCTACCGCGATCCCTTATGGTGAGCAGTCAGTCTTAAGAGGTGATGTCTTTGATGGTAACCGGAGTCTGGGCGGGATGAGTCTTCACGAGTCATGACAGGAGTTGTTACATAGTGTTGATGAGTGGTATCGTTTGTACTAGTAGTTTTGGTTTAATCACTTGTAAAGTAACCATAAATGTTCTTTTATCGACTTTTGATGATTGCTTTCCTCGGGCAACCGAGATAGTAACGCCTTTATATGCTAAGGAAGGTCTTGTTAAGGCTCCTTGGTATACGGGGGTGTTACAAAGTGGTATCAGAGAGACGATTTTGGAACCTTTAACAAATGAGCCTAATGAAAGTAGTAGGTCTAATAAAATGAACCTGTTGTATGTGTATTGAGAGCCCCAGCTGATGCTAGATTTTGGGGTGAGTAGGCACCCTCATTTCAAAACCATGGCCCCATTATGCTTAAGCCAGTCACCGGGTATGGGAATGTCAAGTCGGAAAGTATGTGCCTAATGTGTGTAATGGTTATGCTAGAAATGTTTGTGCTGAAGTCTATGTTGATGCTAGTATGTGTGATGGTGATGGAAACGGTGAAAGTATACGGTTGAGTAGAGATGTGTATGAAAGTAGTGGAAATGATGAAGCATTTATAGTACGTGATAGTGGGTATGATGTGGTGATGGTAACGTTTTCCCAAATAGTTGGTATTAGTAGTTCATATAAAGAGTTTATAAGTCTTGTAAGTAGTAATAATAGTAATAGTTAATAAGTTGTGGATTTGTGGTGATGATTATCAAAATAATATTGGATGAATATGATAGATGATTGGTTGAATGCTTCTGCATTTGACATGATTAAGTTGAGTAAACTAGTTTGTATATGTTGTGGTATAGTTAGATTTCGAGTAGACTTGAATGGCAAGTAATGGTTGAATGATTAAATGAATGCTCTGAGTGATATGATTAATGGTTGCATTGCCAAATATACTAATACGTGACTGGAAATTTATTGGTTATAATCACAGTTGTATGAGTAGAAATAAGAGGACATGTGTGAAAATTTGCGTGATAAAACTAAGAGATTAAACATTTAATTGGTTAACGGTTGTCATAAAATAAAAACGAATGTGTTTAGTGGAACAATGTGTTTGCGAGGATAGGTGTTTTGAGCTTGTGTAGTGGTAATACTACGTGAAAGAGTGTAGTAATCTGTGACGGTTTCCAAAGTTATTTTGGAATCGACACGCGTTGTTGTTTTGCAGGAACCTCAATTAATCTCGTAATTCCGACCGTGTACCTAGCCTTGCTTGATCGAGTACGTGTGCCTACTATACCGAGTAGACCTCATTCGATCTAGTTAAGAAGCTATAACGTCGAGGTAGTAGGAATTCTCTACGGAAACTCGACCGAGTAGCTCCTACTCGATCGACTGGAGGCCACTCGATCGAGTACCATACTTACTCGATCGAGTAAGTGCTACAGTACCAGAAAATTTGCGGGTTCATAACCCTTTCTTTTGTTCATTCTCTTATTCTCTCCTTATTTCCGCAAACCCTAATTCCCCTTTTCCTCTCAAATCCTTTGATTCTTGTTGCTTGTGGTGCTTCAATCTAGCGATTTTCTTGCTTAAATTCGTTCTTTTTACTTCCTAATTGATTAAGGTTGAATGCTTACTCTATTTTAATGTTTTTAATCAATTAGAATCATATAGGATAATGAAAAGTGTTGAAAAATCGATTTACATGTGTTAAAACTTGCACCTAATTATTGCAATATGATCTAGATTCTTTCTTTTAATGATTATTGTTGTCAAGTATGCAAAAATCGAATTAAATTGGATGTAACATGAACCGAAAATTTTAGGGTTTGAGAAATTGAATTGATTTTTGGTTGTCTATTGTATGTAAAAGGATGAAAATTGAGTAATCTATGCCGTATATATCATGTATGGAGTCCATTGTTGTGATTTTTACCCCAAAATTTGTCTTAAAACTCCGTCTTAAAAGTGCCCCAAACTGAAATTCGTCTCATGTTATTGTGAACTTGGGTTGTATATGAATATGTTTTGAAGGTTTGAGTCCTAAAAGTAGTAGTGGTTAAGTTAATTCATGCAAAATATATCAAAATTTCTACAGCTGTAGAGACTGTCTGATTCATAAGAATTGGAAATTTTTCTTGTAATTTTGGATTTGTTGGTGATAGTGTATACTTAGATGATTTTTTTATGATCAAACATGTATGCTTTGTATGTTTTAGTGTATATGTGGTGGTATATTAAAATTGTATGCTGAAATAGATGACGAGACCGACAGTAGGGACCAGACAGAGTAAGAGGGGTAAGGCTTCTGAGCCCGAAATTGGGGAAGGGAGTGGACCGGTAGTCCCGGCTGTACTCGAATACCCGTCTGTGGTATTTGTTGATTTCACACAAAGAAATAAGTTGACGGCTTTACAAATTCGTAAGATGAGATCGACCCGCTGCATTGACACGACCCTTTTGGATGATCTGGGTATTGAGACCGATGTAAGACACATCTTTGAGACCTTGGGGTTGACCGGACTTTATCGCCTACGAAAGCATTTGAATACCTTTTTTACCATCGAGTTCATGAGCTCGTTTAAATACGAGCCGGTGGAACAAACTGTGGAGTTCCGTCTCATGAATACCAGCTTTATCTTGACCATGGACATGTTTGCTTCTCACCTTGGCTTGACTAAGCCTGCCAAGGGAGCCCTTCGTGACATACCGACCGAGTGTGGGGTTAGCAGTCATATGCCTTGTATCACCGGGAAATCAGCTCCCACTGCTAGTAACATGTTGATCAATGATGTGCAACATGTCACCTTGAAAATCTTTCTTCGTGCCTCCTCTACAAGAGATCGTATGTGAGTAAGTTGAACTCACATGAGTTGATGCTTCTGATGGCGTACCTTAACCCCGAGCGGACTCAGAGAGTGACCTTTAGTGCTGCCGCCATAGTGTGTGCCAGTCTAGCTTTGATGGCCTCGTCTGATACTAGGATCCTGAGTTGTGGTGCCATTGCCACACGTTTAGCTGAGAATCTAACTTCCTTTGAGGCTTCTTCGGCCTACATCCCGTTAGCCACCCCGGTACCTGTAGATACCCAGTATCTGCCGAGACTCCAACAAACACCCGATGATTATCGGACTACAACATGCTTTAGAATCGCGGCGTTTGATCCACAATTTGTGTACAACTTTACGTCGGAAAACATAAAACGATTTTGAAAATAAAATACTTCAAAACATTTCAAAAATACCTGGAGTGTTTAATGCACGACGACGGGGTCGCAATGACACTATTTAGAGTTAAAACCGTCTTCGGACCCAAAACCGACCCGGAAACCCGCAACTCGAGTCAACCTGAGTCAAACCGAGTCAAACCAAATCTCGAATGTCGAAAATAATGCCATGAATGTTTTCATCATGTCATTTCCATTAAAATGACCCTAATTAGAGTCAAAACCGACACCGAGCCAAAAACCGACTCAAAATTCAAATCCCGACTCACACGGGTCAAACCCGAGTCAAGCACACAAAACACCTACCTCAAGTAACACCCAAAATTATCTTATTAGATGCGCATATTGTTACATGACATCTTATATGAATACCACATATCAAACCAACCAAACAATGGATGGAGAATAGGCCACGTCCAAATTGAAAGGGACAATCCACCCCATTGTATCACGAGGTAGCTCGCGCCTCAATGGGGTGTCTGCTTAGCCTCCAAGCAAACACAACCGACCTACTATCCCACATTTCTCTATAAATACCAACCTTCACACAACACAATCCTTACGCGAGAGTCCGCCCCCTCACATCTCCTTTAAACTTCTATACTCGACTTCCTAAGTCACAAAATCGACACGTGTTTACGACCTACCGATCGTAAACACAAGCCTTACACATATAATTTGGTACCGTCGCCGTGCATTCGACCGACCCATTTGACCAACTCAACTCATTAATCAACATGTTTTAATCAACATATTTTCAAAATATTTTCAAAACCAAATCCTTTTTTAAGGCACTCTTTTAAACTTCTTTGATCGCGAGTAGTCACAACGAGAAAATCGTCTATAAAGTCGTCTACCACGCAAACAATAAAATACGTAAGTTTGAGGGTGTAAATATCTCACTTTAATTCATATCTTTACTGTTTTGATGAGTTTATAAGCATGAACAATCCATAACACGATTCAAATTTAGGTTAGACGAGCCAAAACCGAGTTTTGGCCTGAGACAGAAGCTCCTTGCTATGCAAGGAAGCTCGCGCTTCTTGTGGGTCTCAGATCAGACTCATCCGTGTTTGTTCTCGTCTTTCCTCTTTATTTTATTTATTATTTGTAATCGGTTTTTACCATTTCAAATGTTTTAATTCATTTTTATGATACACATATTTTGACCATTATGAAAATCATCCTTGGTTCTTTATACCATGACGGTTTATTCCGTGACTCGATGATATTATTGGTTAATGACATTTTGATGGATATTTTAACACCCTTTTCTTTTATTTACCATTTTAATTCATTTTTATGATAAACATATTTTGGCCATTACAAAAATCATCCTTTGTTCTTTATACCATGACGGTTTATTCCGTGACCCGATGATATTGTTGGTTAATCACATTTTGATGGATATTTTAACACCCTTTTCTTTTGTTTATCATTTTTCTCATTTGTTTACATTTGTAAATATATTAGTCATGATTCATAATCATCCTTGGTTATTTATACCATGTCGGTTTAACCCGAGTGCTATGATGAACTTAACTAATTACAAAGAAATGAACTTAACATGAATAGTTCAAATCAACATTTTACTTTTTTATTTGTAAACTATGCTTTTCAAACATGCAAGTCCGACAACGGATATTACTAACATAATAGTAATTATTCCGAGTCATGTAAATAATACTTGCAAATTATTTAATCACAAGTACGGTTTTAAACAACCTTTTCAAAAACCAGGAGACGCCCCCTTGGGTCGGCTCATGGCTCGCGCCCCAGGAGGCCGTCTGTTTTCTACATTTCAAAAACAGGGCAGAGCCCCTTCTATCGCCAATAGGCTCGCGTCCCAAAGATGCTACCTGGCGCTATTCTGCCTTGTTTTTAACATTTTTCTAGGACGACCCCGACTACGGTTAACCCGTATATGTGACGGATCAGATTGACAAGTTTACATTTTATACTTTGTCTTATAACATCCTTTTTCAAATAAATGGATCGTGTTAAGCATCATAACCCGAATACGGTAAATGGATGTTTAATTTCCGTTCCCACTGCAAATCAACCATAAATCCAACTTGACATCTTATGCTTGATATTTGGATTAACAAACCGACTTAGAAAGCTCACATGTTAGGTTAAAACTTTCGGATGTGCATTCATGCATTTACATCGTTTTATTAACTTTTGCACTTAAACAACCACGATCGATCAGTAGAGGCCGCTAACGCGGGTGGGATTGGGTGTCCGATTAAAGGGTTTCCCAATACGTACCCTCACCCTTTACTCATAACCTTTGGATAGTGGATGGCCTTATCCAGGGCGTACGAGAGTCATTTTAGGCATAGAATGCTAAAAGGGGGACGAGTCCTTATCTTTAGTACCTATGTCATACACCGCTTTTTTCCTTGACCGACCTAGGTATAA
Source organism: Silene latifolia (assembly GCF_048544455.1). Taxonomy (NCBI): domain Eukaryota; kingdom Viridiplantae; phylum Streptophyta; class Magnoliopsida; order Caryophyllales; family Caryophyllaceae; genus Silene; species Silene latifolia. The sequence continues at coordinate 58,329,465 of NC_133535.1, read as the reverse complement.
AGTGGATTCGAACGGGTTACACGCATCCCACAAATGCTTGGTGGCGACTCCGAACATCTCTAATCGTTTCGAGACCTTTACCGAGACGAAACCGACCGATCTAAGGCGATCCGGTCGAAAGCATTTTTACGCCGCCGAGCATGGTTTTCTAGACCGCTGCATGTCCACCAGATCGGCCTGGCATGAAGGTGGCCCGCGACCGCGAACCGGTAGGTGGACCCCCAAATCCACGGACCGAGACGTGGCCCATGTCCACAGTATGGCGACTCCGCTGGGGAAAACTTGGACACTTGTGTCTTTGTGATCCTTAGAGGTGAAACTCTAACGAGGTCGTGGTTAAAGTCCATTAATTGATATTACGGTCATAAGTCGGGTCCCTTGTCCAGGCCCATAACCTAACCCTTTTCGACCAATTGGCTCGTCTCGTCGGCGTGAGTTTCTCATCCCCGCGTTTCGAATCCCGATTAAGTCAAGCATACCATTGACGTTACACATTTCTGTTTCGTCAAAGAGCTTTCATCCCTTTCGAGCACGAGTCTAGGGCACCCTCCATACACATTTTGTTTGGATTGGTATCCCTCTCGCAAATCGGGGTTTGATTGCTTGGTGTGTAACCCACCCTCTTAAGCCAAAACCCGTGTCAGCATTATGCATAATATAATGAACTGTGAGTGCTTATGTGTTATGTGATCATAAGTCCTTCCGTGTCATTTTCAAACTTTCAAAAACACATTTTGTGCCGTTATAATGGTCGTTTCAAACCTCGGTCTTTCGCCGACCGTTGCATTTTCAAAAACACCTTTTTTGCGCCGTTATAATGGCCGTTTCAAACCTCGGTCTTTCGCCGCCCGTTGCTTTTCAACACGCCTTTCTAGGCCGTTGTAATGACGATTTTCAAACTCGGTTTTTATAACCATTTCAACACGCCTTTCTAGGCCGTCGTAATGACGATTTTCAAATCCGGTTTTTATAACCATTTCAACACGCCTTTCTAGGCCGTCATAATGACGATTTTCAAAACCGGTTTTTATAACCATTTCAACACGCCTTTCTAGGCCGTCGTAATGACGATTTTCAACCCCGGTTTTTACAACCATTTCTAAACACCTTTTTAGGCAGTTATAATGGCCATTTCAAAACCCGGTTTTTATAACCATTTCAAATACACCTTTTTATACCGTTGTAATGACGATTTCAAACCTTGGTTTTCACAAACCATTTCAAAATCCCCTTTTACGTCGTCATAATGGCCGTTTCAAAACACGGTCTACCACTAACCGTTGCATTCTCAAATCACCCTTTTACGCCGTCGTAATGACGAATTCTACCCTCAAATTTTCAAAATCAATTTTTAAATAGAAACGTTTTTCAAACCGTCGTAATGACGATTTTGACCCGTGCAACTTTCCAAAATTTCAAATGTCATTTTCGAAATCAAATTTGGCTTTTCTAAGCCGTCGTAATGACGTTTTCAATTCTCACATTTTTCGATTTGGAAACCGTCTTTCAAAGGTTAAAACGGTTTTCTAACCCGTTGTAATGACGAATTCAATCCTCACGATTTCCATTTTCAAATCTTGAAAACGAATTTAACCATTTTCAAATTCCATTCAAAATCAAATCATTTGAAGACGAATTTAACCGTTTTAAAATTCCAATCAAAAATCAAATCATTTGGAAACGAATTTAACTGTTTTCAAATTCCAATTCAAATCAAATCATTTAAAGGCCAATTTAACCGCTTTCAAATTCAAATAAAAAATCAAATCATTTGAAAACAAATTTAACTGTTTTCAAATTCCAATTCAAATCAAATCATTTAAAGGCCAATTTAACCGCTTTCAAATTCAAATAAAAAATCAAATCATTTGAAAACAAATTTAACCGTTTTCAAATTCCAATTCAAAAATCAAATCATTTGAAGGCCAATCTAACCGTTTTCAAATTTCAAATCCAACTTCAAATATTTGAAAACAAATCTAACCGTTTTCAAATTTCAATTCAAAATCAATTCTTTAAAAACTAATTTAACTGTTTTCAAATTTCAAATCCTATTTCAAATTCTTTGAAAACAAATTTAACAGTTTTCAAATTTCAATTCAAACTCAAATATTTGAAAACTAATCTGACCGTTTTCAAATTTCAAATCAAACTTCAAATCATTTGAAAACAAATCTAACCGTTTTCAAATTTCAAACCCAACTTCAAATCATTGAAAACAAATCTAACCGTTTTCAAATTTCAAATTCAAAATCAAATCTTTGAAAATAAATCTAACCGTTTTCAAATTTCAAATCCAACTTCAAATCATTGAAAACAAATCTAACCGTTTTCTAATTTCAAATTCAAAACCAAATCTTTGAAAACAAATTTAACCGTTTTCAAATTTCAATCCGATTCCAAATTGTTTGAAAACAAATCTAACCGTTTTCAAATTTTCAACCCAATTTAAAATCCTTTGAAAACAAACTTAACCGTTTTCATGGCCATTGTGATGACGATTCCAAATTCTTCAATTCTTGATTTTCTAATCCGTGATTCGGAATTTCAAAAACCTTATTCGGAAACAACACATTGTTTTCTGAGCCGTCACAATTTCAACTCAAACCGTCTTTTGAAAACAAACTTAAGACAACTCTTCAACTGATCGACTTTCGTAGATCCCTACTCTTCGGAAGCCGTCCATAAAACGACAAATGAATCTTTTTGAAAATTTCAATCCACCTTTCTGATTCAGCCTCGAGTCGATTAGAGTCCAGTCGATTTCAAGTCAAGTCGTCTAGATAACGTCGGATCTCCGCCGAAGTTAATACCTACCTTCTGGTCTAGGTCGTGTCGCCTAATTGTCGAGACATCGTCAATTGCATTAGCAGAGTCAAAACCTCTCCGGTATTAAACCCATCTTTCCCCAACATTACGGGTCAAAGGTCGAGTTTGTGTACATGTCTTGTCCAACGGCGTCAAGCCATCAACACAAATCCAAACTGAGTCATAAGTCGTCTGTCTAGGCATCACTATGCCAAAGTCGAGACTCGAGTCTAAGTTCAATGTCTTGCACCAAGAGTTCAAACACGAGCGGTTATTCACGATCATTAATGAACTCGTAACCTAGTCACACCGTCGCGTCTTCATGACAAAACTGCCTTTTGTGCATATGTGTCGTACTTGCCTTTGTTTGTGCAATCCTTTGCCAAGACAAGTTATAACGCCTATTGTTATGTCAAATAGAAATCCCTTGGGTGCCATCGATCGCCATCTAGAAATTCAAGAAGCTGATCAATCTGCATCCGCCATGACTTCCGCTGAAATCAATAACATGGTCCATTGACTCCTAGCTACCGTGGAAAACTTGAGCACTCGTCTCTCCCAAGTTCAGGACAAACTGGTAACCGGGAATTTTACTTCTGAAATTAAGCAAAGGGTTAAGCTCCTTGAAAGCCGGCTACTTGCCATTGACAAAACCAAAACCAGACGACCTCATAGGTCCGTCCCTAATTTGGGTATGCCTTATGCCACAGCCTTGGAAAGGCTAATCTCACAAGGAAAACTCAAACCAGTTGGTCCATCTCCAGACCCTTTACCAAGCAAGCGAGGTCGAAAATGGGACGGAAAACTGTTTTGTCAATATCACCAAGGTCGCGGACACGATATTGAAATGTGTCTCCCCCTAAAAGGTGCCATCCTTAATATGATCGAAAAGGGTGAATTACCATTACCCCCCTCAACAAACAACAAAATCAACCCTCCAAAAAATCCTATTGGACGCAGTCAGGAACCTTCCTTAGACTGCTCTCACCTCATCTCTCCTGACGATGAGAAAATTCATGCAATTGACGAAGATGGCATACAAAGCGCTATAGTGATGCTCTCCGTCTCTATCAACAACATATTCTCAAAGCTGCAAGTGGCTATCGATGATTTGAACACCCGGGTAGCTAATTTGGAGAAAAGGTTCGGTACTACCGAAAATGAACCTAACCACCAAGGAGAAAACCAACCCTCCATTCACCAACCAACAACTGTTGAAAATGAGGAGTCATCTGATGGTTCCCACATCCACGAACCTACCAACAAAGAACATGAAATTGCCTCACAAAAATACCCTTCAAAATACCAAGCAACATCCCAAAAACTGTCCATTGACAATGAGCAAATCTTGTTTCCACCCAGGATTGACAAAATCAAAAACAAAAACAAAGCTCACAAAAACATCCCCAAAAACACAAATGTGGAAAGCGTGGGAAAACATCAAAGGGTATTCACAGATCTGGAAATAACACATGGCACTGCTCTGGAGATACTTGCTTCAGAAGGAATGCTCCAACCCATTGGTCCGACTCCGGACAAACCTGAACACAAAAGAGGTCGTTTATGGAACAGAAAGGCCTATTTCCAATACCATCAAGGCAAGGGCCATGACACCGAAACCTGCTTCAAACTCAAGCATGCCATTCAAGATATGATCGAGGCTGGCAAAATCATAATTGCACCTCTCAGTCAAGACAATCCTCCTGAATGTCTCAAATCAAACAGCAAGGTTGAGCGTTCTCAAAGGACATTCACTAAACTAAGCGCAACCTATGCCGCAGCTCTTTAAATATTTATGATTGAAAGGAAGCTCCAACCAATCGGGGCCACCCCGGACTCGTCTGAATGCAAGAAATCCCGTTTCTGGAACGACAGTGCCTATTGCAAATATCATCAAGGAAAAGGTCATGATGCTGAAACGTGCTTCAAACTGAAACATGTTATTCAAAATATGATCGACAATCATGAACTGATAGCTTCATCCCTATGCCAACCAAGTGATGAAGACAACCCTAATGAACATCTCTTTCTGCAAGGAGATAAAACCCTCATCGACTATTGTCCTCATATAATCCCCAACAACGAGAGTGAAGTGCTCAAGTGGGTAAATGCTCAAGACCAGACATTCAAGCTGCCAGATGCTGCGAAGGAGACCTTCAAGGAGGAAGATGATGATTAGGAGTTCGTATCTACGATTAAGTCTGAGTCCGAGTCCGAGTCTTAGGTTTTCTCATATTTATCCTAGTGTCTGTCTCTTTATTCCTAAGTGACAAACTGGAGGCTGTCCCCATGAAACACATGTATTCATCGAGTCTGTGCTAACATCTTATTTATCTAAATAAAAGCACAATTTTCAACTATCATATATTCTCCTCTTTACCACTTCCCGTTGACAACGAGAATTTATTTGAGAATTGATTTAAAACGAACAATATGTTCCAATTCAATGTGAGTACACTCGAGTGACGTTCCGTACCGAGTAAGCAGAGGACTCGAAACTCCGTGTCCATTTTCTTTACCTATTCCATGTCTGGCAATAGAAACCTTTCATTAGCACCTAATTTAGAACGAGCTTCTATCAAGGGGATCCTACGACGAACCCAGATATTAAACCAGAACATCTCCTTGTTCATGATCAATGATGGAAGGCAAGCCCATTCCCCACAAAAACATCTCATCGCCAAATTTCAACCTCTCACCAACGGGTACATCCCCGTCTGCCCCTTTACCTGCATCGAACGAAGGATGGCAAAGAACCAATAATTCAAAAGCCAAAGCGAAAGGCCAAAATCAAAGGCCTAAGCCAATAACCATTTTCCCCAAAGCCAAAGCTCAAGGCCGAAGCAAAAACCAAAGCCAAAAACAATTCAACCAAAGCCAAAGCAAAAGCAAAAGCCAAGGCTAAAGTCAAATCACAAACACAAAATAGTGAAATTCAAAATCGCTATTTTCACGAATTTCAAACGACGGAATCAAACACCGTCATTCTCAAAGCACAAAAAAAAAAACAGAATAGTGAAATTCAAATTCGCCATCTCTCACAAATTTCAAACGACGGAATCAAAACCGTCTTTTCCCAAACAAACAAGAAATGGCGAAATTCAAATTCGTTATTTTTTCTCAATTTCAAACGACGGAAATTAAAACCGTCATTCTCAAATCAAAAACAAGATAGTGAAATTCAAATTCACTATTTTCACAATTCCAAACAACAGAATTAAAAACCATCCCATTCAAAGAACGAAATAGTGAAATTCAATTTCGCTATTTTCCCACAATTTCAATAGCGAAATTCAAAGCCGTCACTTTTCAAAAAATGAAATAGCAAAATTCAAATTCGTTATTTTCCCACAATTTCAAATAACGGAATTAAACCGTCACTTTTCAAACTTCGGACCAACAAGTTCGACACAAAAATCTAAAGTCCAGGACCAACAAGTCCAAAGCCCAGGACGCATGAGTCTAACATATACAATCCAGGACCAACAAGTCCAAAGCCCAGGACCCATGAGTCCAAAACACCCAGTCCAGGACCAACAAGTCCAAAGCCTGGACCAACGAGTCCAACACATCAAATCCCGGACCCACAAGTCCAAAACACTAATTAAACACTAAAACCTCAAACAAAACTCCTTCACCCCTAAGTCCTTCAACAGACTGTTACAGAGAGACCTATCTAGGATCCTGAGGATTTCCTCAAGATCAAAACCAACATTGCTTCACCCTTAAGTCCTTATAGAGACTGTTATAAGGAGAACAATCTAGGCTTCTGAGGATTTCCCTCAAGCTCGTAATATCACACCTTAACCTTTATTGTCCAGACATGAAAATCTAATCCCATGTTATTTACCAACCATTTCGTGCTCAGGCCACATTAAGCCGGAGACCCCAATCCACACCACACTAGAAGCCGTTACCCTTCGGCCTAAACACCACAAAATTCTTGCTCCAGATTTTTATCTATTAAGCAAACCCATTACCAAGCTCCACATTCCCTAATGTTGAAGCCATTTTTCACCACAATCCCCACGGAGTCCTCGAATGCTTTTCTGTAGAGAACGGGACATACCTAATCTACCCTTAGAATCCACTTTTTAGTGTGCTCAAATGATAAAGAACATTTTCACAAATTACACCTCTTCGATTCATGATCAAGAGGTATTTATCTCCAATCAACCTTCGAGTCACCAAACGGAATTTTCCGTCTCAAATCCAGATTTTTATCTGTTAAACAAACCATTATTACCAAGCTCCACATTCCATAATGTCGAAGCCATTTTCACCCTGACCCAGATATGGAGTCCTCGAATGCTTTGCTGTCGAGAACAGGACATACCCAATCTACCCTTAGGGTCCACTTTTTAGTGTGCTCACATGATAAGGAACATTTTCGAAAATTACACCTCTTCGATTCATGATCAATGAGGAATTATCTCAAATCAATTTTTCGAGTCACCAAACGATATTTACCGTCGTGACCCTCACACTCTAAGGTCCTAACACATTCAGAACTACGATCTGGTTTGATTTCACTTCACGTAAATACGTAGGCAGTCCTTCAAGGACACAACCATACACCTCACAATCACTTCAAGGTCCTAACATCTCGCTTAGGCACACACCCAGAACTACGATCTGGTTTGATTTCACACACACGCGAATACGTAGGCAATCTTATTACGAGGACACAACCACACTCCCACACACATTCAATTTTCAAACCTTCAATTTGCAACCCATTACACATACAGCTCAGAACTACGATCTGGTTTGATTTTGCAAACACGCGAATACGTAGGCAGTCTCCCAACAAGGACACTACCGCACACCCGTTTCAATCTCAACCATCAACATCAATCCTCAAAAGCAGCCCACCTAGCCGTGAAATTAATCTTATACTTCTTTACTAGGGGCTTCTTCCTTAAGACATCGCCCATTCCTTATTTTGTCAAATTCCCACCTTCTCACTCTGGGGCTTCTCTTTCAAGGCGCCACCCGTCCTTTATCCACAAGCATCTTTTGAGTCTCAACTATAGTCCAAAACAAAACCGCCCATAGCCTATTGCTCGGTTCAAACGATGACAAGGTCTTGGTTCCGCTTTCCGAATCATCATGCCTCAGAGAAGGATCTCAAACAAGTAAACGGTGGCAAAGATGTCTGAAAAAGATAATCAATTAATGTTCCCCAGCCGAGCGGACCTTCTACCTCAAGGATTTGATACGCGCTGTCACCCTTTCTTGGCTAGGAGTTGCACTTACATGTGCAAGGTCTCTCAGAGTCATCCCCGTGTCGTGTCGATACTAAGTCTGTACCACGTTCACGACTGCCCATTTGTCAGTCAGTCAGTATACGTTTGTGAGAGTCAGTGTCCCAACGGTCATGTGTCTCCAATCTATCAAATCACATATCTACGAGTAACAAGACTCGCCTTTAAGCTTCACAACATTCAAAATTTCTATCTCCCCTCGCGTGAGATATTACGTGCTAGTTGCTTATATGCTAACTGCTCACATGATTATGTGCTTACGTGCTTATATGCTTACATGCTAGTTGCTTTTATGCTAGTTGCTCACATGCTTATGTACGTACGTGCTTATATGCTTCCATTCAACGTGCTTGTCTATGCGACTGCGGATTTGTGTGGTCACTAACCATGCAGATAATCTTGAGAAGACAAACTCAGCAAGTGACTCCACTCAGCCGAGGACGCACCTCGAGAACCATAGAAAATCATTCACAATCAGCTGCACCTCAACAACAACAAACGAAATAACACAACACTAACCGATTACCATAATCAATCAACCACACTGACACTACAATCAGCACAACAACCGACACACTAAACAACCAACAGAAACTGAGTAGGCAAACCTACCTTTAGCCAATCGCAGTGATTCCTTGTTCAATCACATGACATCAACCAAGCAAGCAAAACCCCTATAGAAACAGCATAAGAGCCTATTACTACCACCACAATCCTACAAGGAACAACAATGACAAAGATGATGATGATGATGACATACCTACGCATCGTATATCAGCGTCAAGACCGCTACCTGACACAAGCAACCCATCCCCAAGGCACAAGCATCCTCAAAGGCTCCCATGGAAGGAATTAAGGTGAAGGAAAAGAGGTAAGACGACATCTAGGTCTGAAGGAAGGAGGCGGAAATGATTTGCGATTCTATCAAAACACGATTATAAAACCTCGCTATAAAGACGCTACTCGATCGAGTAACCAACCTACTCGATCGAGTTGCCCCTACTCGATCGAGTACCCAAGCTACTCGATCGAGTAGCCCCGACTAGATCGAGTACCACACATCCCAAGGTCTATCACTACACGAGGCATCTCTTGCACGAATTCCCAAAGACTATCACATGCCCCCAAGGTCGGTCAACGTTGGTCAACGGGTCCCTAAAAGGACGTGTATTACAGTCTTCCCCCCTTAAAAAGAACTTCGTCCCCGAAGTTCGACTAATCCTTCCCCAACCACACGACAAGAAACTAAGTTCGACCCCACCGTTTACCCGACACAGGTCAACAAAACTACTGAGAAATATTATCCCCACTATGTATGTCCATCAAACATCATCATCGTCAATTGCTTAACACACACCACACACCCAAGCCTCAACGAACCAGTACACTTGAGTTACCGAACATATAACATGCACCAACACCACATATCATGCACCAACACGACCAACTCGACTATCGTTTACACTACTACATGAATTATTCAGACATGCATCAACGCAACTTCGAGACTATACTTTCACTGGTCGCAATTACCAATGCCAAACATGAAACACAACGGTCCTATCATAGATTCACAACAATGTATGATTCATAGCTGCACAACGCAAAACCACTACTGACAACCTCGCTACTGCTCCTGACACCATACTCTCATTATAACATAACGAAAGATTACTGAAAATAAGGTGTAACGACATGTCATCTTGTTCGACAATTACTCATTCTCACTTAAATATCCAATTTCCTCAACCAAAACTATTAAAACAATCATAACCTCGTTCTGGGAATTTAACAGAGATATTACAAAATATTACAAGCATACGGCAAAATTGTTATAATTTCGGCTTTTTCTTTTGCGACATTACTCTTCCCCTCTAAAAAGGAACTTCGTCCCCGAAGTTCACCATCAGATGACTTCCCTGTCCCTTAACCCGACACCTATCACATCTTATTGACATTACTCATGAACCACCACTAATATTAATTCATATACACATGCCACTTTACACACGGACATTACAAGACCACAACCCCTACAACCGTAAACTATTGAGATTGCATACTACCTCACGGACCCATACATGCACATATCCTGTGACAGCTAGCAGCTTCTCAATAACCTGATATTATACAACCACGTGGAAGAAGTGAGGATATTATAAACATAGTAATCGGTAAACCATGACAGATGGTAGCGCATACAGACGAAAGGCGATACAATTACTACTAAAACTGCGTGAATTGCTCAAAATCGATGACCATCCCTGACCACTAACGCCACATAACCACTACTCACAAGTCAACGATATGTACATATACAAAAATGAACTTTAAACAGCATTACTTGCATGTCAAGTGCCCGTAACGATACATGTCATCGTCCCGTCACACCTATATCTCACAAAACTTCATTTATAACGCAAGCACGAGTCAAAACATAACTAATAACGCGACCAAAACATGTTACGAACCTTCAACAATCATGATAAATATCGAAACATCCAAAAATAAAAGCATTCAAACAATTTAATTTTCGAAAAGTGCCTGTAACAGTGTCACTCGATCGAGTGGGTATGGCACTCGATCGAGCTGGCCCTACTCGATCGAGTATCTTAGCTACTCGATCGAGTTGCCCGAGATTAGAATACCCCTTGAGTAGACACACCTGCAGCTATTTGATCGAGTGAGGGGCACTCGATCGAGTGGCTTCATGTAAAAAATTCTCTAAATTTCAAACACAAGCTATATAATCGCATAACCACGAGTCGGGATGATATCACGACCACCAATAATGTAAAAAAATTTCAAAATAAGCAAGTATGGCCTTATGGCCACCGATACAACCAAGTTCCAAAAGAAACTACCAACCGAAACAACCAACATTCATCAAAACTACAAACATAAAAGAAAGGAACGAAGTATCACTCCTGCTCCTGCTCCTGCTGCTCGTCCATCACGACATCTTCATCTCCACCACCACCTGAAGTGCCTGCTCCCAATGTACCAAGACCCGCATCTCCACTGGCTCCAGCATCTGGCCTCACGTACAAAGGGGTCAATCCATCGTAAGGGTACGCCTGAGGTCTCTCCCCAAATAGACATGTCCACCCCATAAGAGTGGAAAACTCCGCTGATGTCCCCGACTCCCCTCCACCAAACCAGATGAGGTCTCGAGGTCCCAATTCCCTGAACATACGTCATCTCATATAAGTTCCGGATCGTCAAGGTGGAGGACTCCCTCTCAGTAAGGTAGCTCTCACGCATCTCCGGGGTATCAAAAGAAGGGTGACCAGGAAACGGATACTGTGGTGGTACCGGCTGCTGTGGCTGAGTCTTAGCTATCCTCTCTCGCACACAACGTGGCCCTCTCCGAATCTTAGGTCGATCCTCCTTAGCCCTCTCGTTCTCCCCATTCCTCGGCTCAGGCATGACTCAGAGGATCTCTGGTTCAATGAAGTACGTCTGCCTCGCAAGATGCGCAGCCCCCTCTTCCTCCTCGTCAGAATCGGCAGATATAACTACCGCAGGTAAATGCTCTGTCGGTGGGAGGTGCTCAGGAGCTAATATCTTCATCCAACTTATGCCACACACCCTCCACACTAAACTACCATCCTCCAAGGTTCTCAACCATTTCAGGTCGAGGAAGTAAGCTCTGTCCAAGGTAGGTACTGTGGACATGGGCCACGTCTCGGTCCGTGGATTTGGGGGTCCACCTACCGGTCCTCGGTCGCGGGCCACCTACACGCCAGGCCGATCTAGTGGACATACAGGAGTCTAGAAAGCCACGCTCGGCGGCGTAAAAATGCTTTCGACCAGATCGCTTTAGATTAGTCGGTTTCGTCTCGGTAAAGGTCTCAAAACGATTAGAGATGTTCGGAGTCGCCACCAAGCATTTGTGGGATGCTTGGAACCCGTTCGAATCCACTTTATACCTAGGTCAATCAAGGCAAAAAGCGGTGTTTGACATAGGTACTAAAGATAAGGACTCGTCCCCCTTTTACTATTCTATGCCTAAAATGACTCTCGTACGCCCTGGATAAGGCCATCCACTATCCAAAGGTTCTGAGTAAGGGGTGAGGGTACGTATTGAGAAGATCTTTAATCGGACACCCAATCCCGCCTGCGTTAGCGGCCTCTACTGATCGATCGTGGTTGTTTAAGTGCAAAAGTTGATAAAACGGTGTAAATGCATGAATGCACTTCCGAAAGTTTTAACCTAACATGTGAGCTTTCTAAGTCGGTTTGTTAATCCAAATATAAACCATAAGATGTCAAGTTGGATTTATGGTTGATTTGCATGTGGGAACGAAAATTAAACATCCATTTACCGTATTCGGGTTATGATGCTTAACACGATCCATTTATTTGAAAAAGGATGTTAAAAGACAAAGTATAAAATGTAAACTTGTCAATCTGATTCGTCACGTATACGGGTTAACCGTAGTCGGGATCGTCCTAGACAAATGTTAAAAACAAGGCAGAACAGCGCCAGGAAACCCCTTTGGGGCGCGAGCCTATTGGCGATAGAAGGGGCTCTGCCCTGGTTTTGAAATGTAGAAAACAGACGGCCTCTTGGGGCACGAGCCATGAGCCGACCCAAGGGGGCGTCTCCTGGTTTTGAAAAGGTTGTTTAAAACCGTACTTGTGATTAAATAATTTGCAAGTATTGTTTGCATGATCGGAATAATTACTATTATGTAGTAATATCCGTTGTCGGACTTGCATGTTTGAAAAGCATAGTTTACAAATAAAAAAGTAAAATGTTGATTTGAACTAATCATGTTAAGTTCATTTCTTTGTAATTAGTCAAGTTAATCATCGCACTCGGGTTAAACCGACATGCTATAAATAACCAAGGATGATTATGAATCATCACTAATATATTTACAAATGTAAACAAATGAGAAAAATGATAAATAAAAGAAAAGGGTGTTAAAATATCCATCAAAATGTGATTTACCAACAATATCATCGGGTCACGGAATAAACCGTCATGGTATAAAGAACCAAGGATGATTTTTTAATGGCCAAAATATGTTTATCATAAAAATGAATTAAAATGGTAAATAAAAGAAAAGGGTGTTAAAATATCCATCAAAATGTAATTAACAAATAATATCATCGAGTCACGGAATAAACCGTCATGGTATAAAGAACCAAGGATGATTTTCATAATGGTCAAAATGTGTGTATCATAAAAATGAATTAAAACATTTGAAATGGTAAAAATCGATTACAAATAATAAATAAAATAAAGAGGAAAGACGAGAACAAACACGGATGAGTCTGACCCGAGAACCACAAGAGGCGCGAGGTTTCTTGCATAGCAAGGAGCTTCTGTCTCAGGCCAAAACTCGGTTTTGGCTCGTCTAACCTAAATTTGAATCGTGTTATGCATTGTTCATGCTTATAAACTCATCAAAACAGTAAAGACATGAATTAAAGTGAGATATTTACACCCTCAAACTTACGTATTTTGATGTTTGCGTGGTAGACGAATATAGAGACGGTTTTCTCGTTGTGACTACTCGCGAGCAAAGAAGTTTAAAAGAGTGCCTTAAAAAGGATTTGGTTTTGAGAATATGTAGAATATATGTTGATTAAAACATGTTGATTAATGAGTTGAGTTGGTCGAATGGGTCGTATTTTTAAAATGTTTTGAAGTATTTTATTTTCGAAATCGTTTTAAGTTTTCCGACGTAAAGTTGTACACAAATTGTCGATCAAACGCCGCGATTCCAAAGCATGGTGTAGTCCGATAATCATCGGGTGTTTGTTGGAGTCTCGGCGAGATCTCGGGTATCTCTGAGCCCCCACTTTGACTGAGGCTTGGACAGTGCGAAAGTCAAAGTTGAGCCCCCAGGTCAATCGAAGATTACAACCTGGAGACCCAAGCAACGTCGAGGCGGCTCGAAAGGATTCGGGCCAAAGACCTGCCGTCGGGAAGGGCGACATCAAGGCGACTCGAGGGCACGAGTCAGGGACCTGCCGTCGGGAACAGTTTAGAGTCTGTCGACTATCCGTGTGGGTCGTTTAAAGTCCATTAGACTACGTACAAAGGCTCGCCAGTCATAGGAAGGAGTCATACCTGAGGCATCTTCGGATATGTCCTGGCACTTTTGCGGACAAAGGTTCGCCAGCTGTGGTAAGGAAATGTTCCCGAGGCATCTTCGGGATCTGTCCTTGAGAGGTTCCGGACAAAGGCTCGCCAGCCATGACAAGGAAATGTACACGAGGCATCTTCGAGATCTGTCCTTGAGAGGTTGCAGACAAAGGCTCGCCAGCCATGGTGCGTTGTAAGGCTCGCCAGCCAATGGTAAGGAAATGTACCCGAGGAATCCTCGGGATGTGTCCTTGAGAGGTTGCGGACAAAGGCTCGCAAGCCAATGGTAAGGAAATATACCCGAGGCATCTTCGGGATCTATCCTTGGAAGGTTGCGGACAAAGGCTCGCCAGCCAATGGTAAGGAAATATACCCGAGGCATCTTCGGGATCTGTCCTTGGAAGGTTGCGGACAAAGGCTCGCCAGCCAATGGTAAGGAAATGTACCCGAGGCATTTTCGGGATCTGTCCTTGGAAGGTTGCGGACGAAGGCTCGCCAGCCAATGGTAAGGAAATGTACCCGAGGCATCTTCGGGATATGTCCTTGAGTCGTATCTTGTGTGCGTGCAAAGGCTCGCCAGCTATATTAAGGAGTTGTACCAGGGGCATCTTCGGGACACGTCTTTGAATTGTAGCTTGTTTGAGGACAAAGGCTCGCCAGCTTGTGAAAAGGAGTCTTACCCGAGGCATCTTCGGGATACGTCCTTGAGTTGTATCTTGTTTGCGGACAAAGGCTCGCCAGCTTGTGAAAAGGAGTCGTACCCGAGGCATCTTCGGGATACGTCCTTGAGTTGTATTTTGTTTCCGGACAAAGGCTCGCCAGCCATGGTGGTCGAAAGATCGACTGTGGGAAATAGCATGTGTGACATCGATTTGAAAATCGGCACTCACTGGTGAGTTAGAAACTTCTCAGGACTCGTCGGGGATATGAGTTGCTGCTCGCTGGGAGGTAGCTTATGCCATGTAATCGACGGGGTTAAAGCCTTTGGACTTGATGGGTCACCGTTTGTTGGGAAGAACCCAGTACTACCTGGTACATTATGAGTTGGAAGAATATTTGACTAGTGTAAGTTATGTCGTCCACCATAATTTATTTGTTGTGTGATAAACAACAAGAAATTTTGCTCAAAGTAAAGAACCTAAACCTACTTTGGGAAACTAGATATGTACTTGGTGAGATTCATGCTATGTAAGACAAACAAGAAAAAAAAGGAAAATGCAATTTAAGAGTTTGAACACATGGACACATGGTGTGTTAAACTCATGTTGCAAACGACTAGTGTTTACACACTTACCATATACATCACAAGGTGGTAATATGGTATTGACTACCCGAATGTGATGTCCACATTTGTCGTTTGAGTTATTATTAACTCACCTTATACTTTGTTACATCCAAACGGGTTGTAAAGACATATGAACCCCGTTAAAGTGAACACGGATTAACATTGTACTCGCCCACAGTCACTTACATGAGGTGACGTCACGAAGTGACTAGAGTGTGATGCGATTGATGGCAGGTTCAAGTGCCATGGAGTCATGTGAGATGACTAGTCGATCACATATGCAGACTGTTAGGAACACTTTGTCGGGCTAACGACCGCTTATAGAGTTCTGGCAAATTTATATAGCCTGGTCGTGGCGAGAGCTACTATAGTATTCTAATGAGTCGATTCTTCTGACTAAAGACTGTTCGCCTAAGGTGGCACAGTTTAAGATTAACTTTGATTTATGTTACTACGACCTTCGTAAATGGGGTCAAATGGGCATATTTTGGGTTATAATGGCTGTGGCTAGTCGAAGGGAATAGTGCGATAGGAATTGTCCACCCCTTGTCAGGGTTATAACAATATCTCAGGGCCACTCGAGGAGTAATGAACTGGAAATGCGTGGCTACGCTCAGAATGTATCTATGTTAGATAATTCCGGTCAATCAGTTATTCTCCGGATCGAGGAAACCACTCTCGATATGATCACTTGCAAGTACGACCTGAAAGACACCTTGCATTGAGTGGGAGATAGTAATAGGACAAGAGAATTGGTGACGCACACTTGTCGAGGACAAGTGGGAGATTGTTGGAATATGTGTCCTCCGACAATAATGTGATCACAACTGTCGATCATGATGATCACATGTTTAAATCTCATTTTAAGAATACATGTGGGATGTAATTTTTACAGTCAACTGGTCCACACATATCGGTAATGATTGGCTGACTAGAGTTTGACATTACTGTCGTGCGACGGTGGTGATCAGTTGATCCCCTTAGGTCATACCTATAGGGAAATACTCTTAATTGATTATTTAATTGATCGTATGCCGATACGAGTTAATTAAATTGCTTAAAATTGACGGATGATTTGTGAGTAAGATTAACGTGTCTTATTATAATTAGATTAAATTAGATACGGTCTAAGTAATCGAATTGTTTTAATACTTAGGTAAAATTATTGTTTACGAAACAATTGAAATTGAATGAATAATTTATTATAAATACAAGACGTTTTAATTTATAATTTGATAAACCGTTTTGGTACAAGTAATTATGAATTACTAGTCGATTATGTATATGACATATTTTATGAGTATGTTGATTTTTAATATGTTAAAAATACATTACAATTTCATATGTCAAGTAACATGTCACATATGTTACAATTGACAAATGACAAAATAAAATGGACCTCCCATTTTATATATGTGCCGAAAATTAGAGGGGATTATGGTTGAAATTGTGTTAATTATATTTAAGTGAAAACACAATGATTACCCAGAGTCTTAGCCTTGCATGCCTAGTATATCTTGAGAATAACACAAGCTCATGCATTGGCTCCTACTCCTCCCCTCCAACCGGTTTTGCATGAGAAAAGCCAAGGGGTTTTTCTTCTATAATTATTCATTCTACTTTACCTAATTTTTCGAGTGCTAAAAATTTCTATTCTCTCTACAATTTGTGAAAACTTAGAGAAATAAAACCTCACAAATCTCTCCCCTTGGCCGAAAATATTCAAGAGCAAATACAAAATATTTTTGTGTCAAATTTTAAGTAAGACATATATTATTACTAGTTCATAATAATATAAGTTATTAAGGGATTTCCTTGGGTATATGCTTTGGGAGAGTTTCTAATTTGAACCTTGTCCATCCATTATAAGGAAGCTCAAAAACTAACAAGAAGGAGATCTTGTTGGTGCCCTAATATCCGAAACATATAAGTAAGATAGACGATTTCTTCTCTTATTTTGTTTTAGTTTGCATGCATAAGATCTAGCATTTATTTTATGACTAAAAAAATTAATTCATATATGAATATGTAAACTTATGAGATTAATGAATACTAACAAAAGGGAAAGGGGGGAGGCGACCAATAGATCTGAAAGAAGGAGGCGGAAATGATTTGCGGTTTTAACAAAACACGATTATAAACCCTCGCTGAAAAGACGCGACTCGATCGAGTAACCCACTTACTCGATCGAGTGGCCCCTACTCGATCGAGTACCCAAGCTACTCGATCGAGTAGCCTCTACTCTATCGAGTACCACTCACTTCTAGAGGCAATCAAGGCACAAGGTAACTCTGGCACGCATCACTAAGGGCTATTGCCAGCCCCCAAAGGTCGGTCAACGTTGGTCAACGGGTCCCTAAAAGGACGGGTATTACACATTCTTCCCCTTCACTCACCATCCTTCTTTCTAAGTAAAAAAAGACTCATCCTTTATAAGTTTCTTTAAAAATTTGTCTTTCTAGGTTTAGATTAATTTTCTCCTTTCTTTGAAGTCGTTGTTGGGAAGCAAGCTTTGAAGACTCGGACTTGATGAATGGAGGATTTGAAGTGCTAAAAGGTAACGGTGATAGGTTACTCGATATTATGTCAATTTGTATGCTTCAATTGTTATAGTTTAGCCTTTTGATTGTTAAGGTGGAAACTTTATATGTATTTACATGTTCTTGCTTGATAAATTGATGTGTGGGTTTATCTTGAGTTTATATGGAGAAATTCTAGCATGTTATTACATGTATTTTCAATTGGATGAAATGAGTTGCATACATATGTTAGTTAGATAGTAATTGGTTTTAATTATGCCTAGTTAACATGTTTAATTGAGTCATGAGATTTATTGGATGGAAATGTTGGTATTGGAACAATTGGGTAAAGTTCGTTGCTTGGATATGTAAACTATTGATTTTCGTCTCACTTGTGCCTTAGTTTACGTGGTTTAATTATGTGGTGAGACTATTGTTGAGAATAAAGATATTTGGACTATTTGGGTAACGTTTGATGAATAATAGTCGGCTTAGAAATTTCCGTCTGAAGTTAAATGAACCTCTTGTTTGATTCCATGTTTTAATTACAACTTATGTTAATAAATTAGATGGAATTATATTAGAAAAGTTTATGTTTTAAATGAGTAGAAAAACATGTATAAAACCATCTCACATGAGTATGAAATGGATGGAATGAGCTTAGGAATGAATCCCAACTCAAATGATTCATCCCCAAGCTCGTCCCTTGCGCTCCCTTAGGCATGCCCAGTCGTCCTACGGGACCATGGCCATCCATGTTCTGGACAAAGGCCAGGCCTCACTCTTTCTCACGGATGCAGCCATCCCCTTGCTTCCCCTATCCAGACCGTACCGGCCGGAACCCTCCCCATCACATCGGCATGGCCACTTGTGGCCTAGGTGACTCGTTATACGCTCATTGGCAGCTAGGGAGTGAATTCTGTACGTTTTGGTTTGTGTTTCGTATTACTTGTTCATTTGTTATCATTTGTTTACACTTTCTTAAGTAACATGTAAATATGAAGTATAATGTTTTATTCATGTTAGGAAAGTATGAAATATTATTATATACTTCACATTTAAGTTCTTACTTATTTGTTATCAATTATTTATTTATTGTCAAAGGTGAAATGTTTATCTTGAATGATTACTTACGTTGAGTCATTTTCTCATGGGAATGTCATTATGCTATTCATTTGTAACATGGCTTCTTATGCATTGAATTTCATTCACTCATATGTCAAAATGACCGAGTATACTTCATATACGAGTTATATCTTGCTTATCATCGTTTACTTATCAAGCTAAAGTTTGAAGTGCTTAATTTACACACTTACTTGTGTTGAGTCGTATTCTGGTGGAAATTTTATTTTTATATACCTTCTTGCTTGACTAGTTTACGCCTCTTTGAGTTGTTTATCTTACTCTATTGACGCCTCTCTCGTTGGTTGTTCTGTCGAGGTTGGTTATCTTACTCTATTGACGCCTCTCTCGTTGGCCGTTCTGGTGAGAGTTGGTTGTCCTACTCTACTGAAGCCTCTCTCGTTGGCCGTTCTGCCGAGAGTTACTTACTCGACTTCTGTTTGTCGATCAAGTCTTGGATGCGAAATGTTTATCGCATGTCGAATCGGGAAACGTTCATCCCGAGAGTCCGGCTAGGTTTCGACTAGGACCGTATTATATTATCGTCGTCCTACTGGGAAAAAATACATCTAAGAGTAGTAAAAGTCTTGCATAGTTTTGGTTATTTGCATATGTCGTTTGCCATTGGAAACGTTCATGCCTTGGGTTATATACTTCTTGTCTTTTGGTCCTATTGAACACTCGGGGGTGAGATGCAAGCCACCTAGTATCAATATGATCGGCGGGATTGATGTTCTCATTCGTACCTATGGTGAGATACAAGCCATAGGTATGCATGTGACATTAGTAGCCACATCCTGTACATTGCATGTTAAAATGCTTTCGAAAGAAATCGCTACGACGTTCACTCACATGTAATTTGTTTTTAGCCTCTTGTTTACCCTTGTCATATATTCTTTCCTTCTCATATCAACAATCCATATGGTCATGTGCGTTCATCATTCATCCTTATTTTCTTATATCGAGTAATTCATGTTGTCATGTATGTTCACTCTTCATTCTTGCTTTATTATAGATCAAGCTACTCATGTTGATATGTATGATTAGTATTTATTCTTGCTTTCTTAGATCAAGCTACGCATGTTGATATGTATGATTATTGTTCATTATTATCTTACCTATCAAGTTATCCATGTTAACATGTATGATCTATATTTATCCTTATTTTCTCTTGTCATGTTAATTATATCTTGTATTCATTATGCTTTGTCTTAATAATGTTCTTATCTATGTTTTTTTTTTATATAATATGGCTGGGAGAACCTTGAGTTACTCCCCACTCACTGTGGCGTTCATGTTTACATGAATGACAGTGATAGTTTTGCTTCTTGGGGGTGAAGACGTGTGAGTTAGTGAGCGTTGTACTTAAAACGAACAACCTTCCTCGTTGTACTTTAGGATCGTTCTTAGCTTTTTAATTGGCTTTTTATTTAGGGATTAAGATCCCACTCATTTAGTTACGTTGTATTTTGTATAAAAGCTTTATTTAACTCAACTGTTTGGTTTATATAGTGACTCCGCGGTTTTTAATATCAAAGTTTTTAAAATCTTTCTTTTTGCGCTGCAAAGTTTACGTTTTCTTTATCGTAAGATCGTGGGGGTTCACAGTTGGTATCAGAACTATAACGCTCCCGACGCACACACGTGTACCCCAAACTTAATTCGAACTTGACCTGGAATAATGAATGAGAGATGGGTAGAGTTAAGGACCTAAGGTGGTAGTCTACGTTGTGATTGTTCTTTGTTAGGTTCTAACATGTTTGTTGGTTGTCAATAATTGGTTCTTGTGCCCTTAGAACAATAACCATGAGCTTACTTGTGTGATGATCAAGTCTTGGTGCCTACTGCCAAAACTTGAAGATTTGTTCAACCTTCTGAAGAATACTTCTACTGCAATACCCGCCATGTTAGGGACCCGTTGACTGACCTGTTGACCATGAGAAGCCCTTAGTAAGGGAGACAAGGGGAGACTATGTCGTCATTGTAACTCGTTACTCAACCTAGTAGAGGTCACTCGGCCGAGTAATTGTCGTACTCCACCGAGTTTAGCGTACTCGGCCGAGTATATTCATACTCGACTGAGTATAGTGACTGACAGTGTATTGATATAAAATACGGAGACTGACGTAATTCATTTTCACGATACCTTCTATCATTTCTATACCAAAATTTCCTCACTTTCAATTCTCTCATCTGTCTCTACCCATGATGATTAGCCTATGCATGAGGTCATCGAGTCGGGTGGTCGCCACCATATGCATCGATTTGTTCTTCAAGGTGAGTGATGTGACTCTTAATTGCGCACATTTAGTCCCCTAATTGAATCTATTTTGCATATTAATATAGTATTTCATGGCCATTTTATCCGTCAATTCTATCTTATTTTGCTTTCCTATTGCATTTTATATGTCTTGTAGGAAAGAAGATAATGAGGCGGAATCCCCGTCTCTCGTGCATATTCGGAAGCTTGTTGAGGATCTTGGATGGACTAGTATAAAGAGGAGGAAAGAATGATGACCAAGGATGTAGAATAAAGAGTATATAGAAGGATCATAGGCTTAAAAGCAAGAAAAAGGGTAACTGCAGCTCAACCCGCTCGGGTCAAGAACAACCCGCTCGAGTTTTCCTTCTACCCGCTTGGGTTAATCTCAACTCGCTCGAGTTGAAGCTCAGGACGCACATTTTTCACTCAGGACGAGCGAATTCCCTTACCGGACCAAGCATGCTTCAGGCCAGGATGCGCGGATTTCATTGGGAGTTGCTACTAAATCCGCGCATGCACGTCCCTCGGGACTTGCAAAGCTCTATTAAACACTTAAGCATTGTTATTTACTAATATACCCTTTCTTAACCTAATGATGTACCACTATATATACTCCATTTATAATAATCAAGAGATTAAGCCCTCTTAGTGGAGGCAAACCTTCCTTAGATTAGATTATGAGTACATTAAAATAGATTAATCTCAATTATTACACATTAATCTTTAATTAATTATTGTTTAAGTTTATTATTGGGTAATTGAAGATTATTGGGTTATTATTGAAGAATTGACAACTCTTCATCAATAAATCAAGTTTTATTCTATTATTCTTTCCTTTCCAATTGTTCATCTAAAGTTTGGTATAATTCTTTTACTCTTTACTCTGTATTTCTTATTTCTTCACTCTTTTATCATGTTTATACTTGTTGTGATGATTGACACCATTGATGACATGTTTTCCATGATAATAAGTGAGTAGTTACTTAACTAGGATTAGTGGGGAATTAGGGGAGTTAATCTTGGGATAAATTTATGCTTAATGAGTTCATATCAAATCTTGCTTATTGTTCTTCAACTTATGCACATGTTATGTTTGATGAAATGCTAGACTATGAAACCTTGCATTTTTTACCCATATATTATCTTTTTAATGAGGCTTGTAAGATATAAACCAACTCAAGCCTTATAAGACCATGCATAGAGTTTAATAGGGAAAACCCAAATTGACTTGTAGGTGTTGTAAAGTCTTAACCGACTCGGCTCTGAGACGTTAGTTTCCCTTGGATTTGGTTTATCATGCGTGTAGTTTAATATAAAGAATTAAGTCGACTTGTAGGTGTTGTAAAGTCACAAATGACTCGGATCTGGGACCCAAATCTTCTTATGAATTATAAGACATGAACTAACTCAATTCCAACAATAATAATTGCTTGTATCCACATAACTCATTTATGCTATCTTACCATGATCCCCTTATGATCCCATGACATCCTAGTATATTTATCATTTGTTTGCATCTTTCATTTTATTGCTTACTTTCCATTGCTTTCATTAGTTTAGAATCATCAACCCATTTCAATTGTGACAACCCTTAGCACAACTATAATTATATTGAACAATTTGAGTACCCCGTCCCGTGGATCGACCCCGACTTGCTTGCTATGCTAGTATGTAGTTGGGTATAAATGTGTTTGATGGCGGACAACGACACGCACCATTATCAAAATGGCGCCGTTGCCGGGGACGGTGTTGTGTATTTGAATCGTTCTTTTGTCTGGTTTTAGTTGTGCTCTTCTTGAGGGATCTTGGTTCCTTGAGAATTTTATTTCTTGTACTTGTATTATTTGATATGTATGACATGTTTAAATTCACTTTTTGGCAATATAAAAATGAGTCATTTGATAAATATATTGCAAGATTTAAAGATTATATGACTCATGCTTGGCATCATGGTTTTACTCTTTCAAATTATGAAGCATGTTGTGTTGTTTATAATGGCAAGAATCTTGAAACCCGCAACTTGGCATTTCACTTGAGTGGTGGCAGGATATGTGAGATGAGTTGTGAGGAATTTTGTGAATTTGTTGAGTTCATGACCATCCATTGTCTTAAGCAAATTGTACATGACATCTTTGAAAGTGCCAAGGAAGGTATGGAAGCGATAAAAAACACATTTCAAAAATTCATTGAGAAAAACTATGATGAAAATGAGATTTGTGAGAATGAGACACCTTCCTATAACCTTGAGCCAACTTACTATGTTCAAAAATTTGCCCCTCCTTGGGAAGATGGAGTGCTAGATGAAGAGAGTGATGATGATGAGGAGTATATTTTCGATTGTGAGACCAATGCTTGGGCCTGATTATCCTACTCTTCTTGGGCATCAATGAACCCAACTTCCATGGAATTTGATGCTAATGGGAAAGTTGAGAGTGAGATGGATGTGAACTTTAGTGAAAACTCGCCCTTTGAGGACGACATATTAGAGGGAGACAATTGTGTTGAACTTGGCGAGCCTTGTTATGACAACCCCTTTGATAATGGTCCTTGTTGAGATGAGGAATATGAGGACATTTGGGAACCCCAAATAGACACCCTTGAAATCACCTTAGATGATAATGAGAGTACTTGCATTGAATGTGGCAATTTTGACTATTTGGAGGACGAGTTGAGTGAATTGCCGACCAACTACCCATTTCATGTTCCCACCATCCATCACATCTCTTATGATTTTTGTCATAGTATTCTTGACATGCTTGTTCGGTCTATTACTTGGGCATTATTTTTTTGCATAATCTTGTGTTGCTATCCATACCTATTCATGTCCTACTCCCAAGAATTTGACCGTCTTCTACGTGCCTTGAGTGCTAGTGATGATTTTCTATGAAATTGTTTATTTATAATCTTTGGTTTGATGGAGTTCCTCAATAATAATTAACTTGTATATATGCATTTAGTGTACTTTTGCATTCATTCATTCATTTAATAAATTGCATGAGAGATGAAAGGGAGGGATCTCATATTTTGATTGAGGGTTTTGAAGGGAATTAATGAAAATGAGAAGATGGAAAATATAAAGAAATGAAGAAAATGGAGAATTTGGTTTTGTGAAAATCTTTGTTATCATTAAAAAGGTGTTGGGTAAAAATTGCTTGAAATCCGTGGGTCTCGACAACAACTCGTGCGAGTTGAGAACAAAGCAAAGAAAAAAATTCTTCCTCTAAGAGAATCTGGGCGGATTTCTGAGAATATGCGCATCCCAGACTTCAACCCGCGCAGGTCCAAATTAATCCGAGCGAGTCACCAGCGAACTCGAGTAAGTCCAGTTCAACCTGAGCGGGTTCATGCTTAAATTTCAGAAATGATTCAGAAATCTAGCAGATCCTTGCCAATCCGCCTGTGTTGAGCTGTTAACCTGTGTATACTCTCATTTCTGTCCGTGAAACATCTCTTTGCACTCCAATATCATATACCATCTTCATCTCCTATCATGATTGTAAGAACCCTTTCTTTCCCTATCTCTCACGTATAGTTGCATTGTAATATATCCCATATGATTAGATTAGTTTGCATTGTAATATATCTCACATGTCTCATATAGTTAGTTGCATGCATATATTTAGTTCTTGCATTCATTCATAATCACTAATGACCCAACCTCATTTCTCCTACACTATAAATAATGCTTAAATCGGTTTGGGGAGGTTTGATCATAGGTGACCTAAACATTTACAAAGAACATGCATCATCTAATGTAGTTTAGATTGCATTCATTTATTATATATGTCATATAGAATTGCACTTAGTTAGAGCATGCATTCATTCATATCATTGCATTTGCATTTGTACTTCAATTTCCATAAATCCAAAAATATAAAAACATGTATTTCTTTTTCATTCCTACTCCTACATGTACATTGAGGACAATGTCCAAAATAAAGTGGGGGATGAGAATTAATATTCCAAAATACAAAAAAAAAAAAAATTGAAATTTTTTGAAAAATCCCAAAAATATGTTCTTTAATTTCGTAAAAACAAAATTCATAAAAATTTGAAAAAGTCAAAAACCAAAAACATGTTCTTTAATTTAGTAGTGTAGAATTGTATATAGTTGTGTTCTTGTTCTCTTTTCACATAGATACAACACTACATTTGAGGCATTGTCAAGGCAATGTGAAGACCGCTTGGTATTATCGTTCTAATCCCTATTTCCCTTTCATTTCTTTTTCATTATTCATATGAGGAGGATGGGTTTACATGTCAAGGAGGATGTTGTGCATTTTGTTGTGGCGGTTTGTTTACCTATGTGTTGTTAGGAGCTGCATCTAGATTATATGGCATAATAGTTGATAGAAGCATATGCATTAGAGTTGTATATATGTTAGTTGCATCATGGCATGTAGTTGCATGGTTAGAAAATTTTGTGAAAATGCCTATTTGGGAAGCTTGATAAGTTTATATAAGGCCCTTGTAGATAATTTTTCTTCTTGAGACTTTGCTCATTATAATACCTCTAAAACACCCTAGGATGTGTCATGCTAGTATACTTTGACCCATGGACTAAGGCCTAGTCAAGAGTACCTTGTGGTGTGATGACTCTTTGGCTACCGTTTATTCCAAGGTGACCCTTGAAACCATGCAACCATCTTCCACTTCTATCATATCTTTCACACAAAAAGAGAACGGGCACAAAAATCTCAATTTGAGTTCAAGCATCAAAATTAAAATAAAAAAGTTTGCACAAATTGCATCAAAGAAAAGAGGAGTACAAAAATAAGAACTCCTATTCTTCAATAAAATCACCCTCGTTACAAATTAGGGTGACTTAGAAAATGTTCAAAAATGCAAATATTGAAAATTTTGCCAAAAAAGCTAAACATTAAAGAAATGGCAAAGAAATGTTCTCAAAAGTCAAATACCATAAGAAATTGGGGGGGGGGGAATAACAAAACAAAATCAAACTACCATTATGAAACTCAAAATCATATTGATCCCTTTTATCCATTGATTCTACTTTTGTGCATGGTGGAGAGGGGACGACCCTTCTTCTTGTCTAGGCAAGAAGGGGAATTCTGCGATCCTATAACGTCTCTAACACCTTAGGGATTCTACTCTTGACAAAAGCTTTTGGCGATTGTGGACAAAGGTACCCTAGCTTGAGACAACTTGGAGGTGATTTGTTGGTATCCTCCTAGGCTTAGTAACTTGAAGAAACCATATCTATAATGGAGTGTGTACCCTTAGATTTCTTCCCTTTTAGATAATTTCCTCCACTTAGATGAGGAGAGTGGCTATTCCTTTTTGTAGATGCATCCATTACTTGTTTTGTGTGCTTAATGATTGGATGTATCGTCGTTTTGGCAAGCCCCGCCTTGCCTTGCAAAAAAGCGTCTTACCTCATAGATGTCTTGTTGTGAGTTGAAGGGGTGGAGTGAGACCCGTTAATTGTCTCACATCGGTTATATTATTAGGATAGTTTAAATAAAGGTCTAGTTCTCGTCACCTATTTACTCGGGACGAGTAAAGGTTCGGTTTGGGGATGTTTGATGTGACTCTTAATTGTGCACATTTAGTCCCCTAATTGAACCTATTTTGCATACTAATATAGCATTTCATAGCCATTTTAACCGTCAATTCCTTCCTATTTTGCTTTCCTATTGGATTTTATATGTCTTGTAGGAATGAATATAATGAGGCGGAATCCCCGTCTCTCGTGCATATTCGGAAGCTTGTTGACGATCTTGGATGGACTAGTTGATGTGACCATAATTAGCGCATATTTAGCCCCCGAATTAGCCTTGTTCCCATGCTTTTTAGTGCATATTTGGGTCATTTCTTATCTTTAGTTCTTTGTTTTGCATATTCTTTGATATTTTGATCCCTTGGTAGGAAAGTAGTAAGAATCTTGCATTTTAATGGCAAAACGAGACTAAATTGATCGAATCCAATGGCCAAGCATCAGAGAGAGACAAGATTAGAAGGCCTTTGTACATATTATAGTAGATGAGCAATGTTGAGAAAGGATCCTTGAGTCCCCAAGGAAATCCCCAAGGAATTCATGAAGAAAAGGGAAGAAAAGAAGAAGAAATCCTGCTGAGGCACAATCCGTGCGGATTGTCTACAATTCGGCCGTCCTCCACCTGCACAATCCGTGCGGTTTCACCTGAATCCGCTCGTGTTCCACCACCAGAATCCGCCCGTCCCGACTCTAATCCGCTCGGATTCCAGCACAGCGCAATTTCGTCTTCTCCAAGCTACAAAGAAAGAAGCCCTTCCTTCGAAAAATACCGGCTCCTCCCTGCTCAATCTAAAAAGTGTAATTACTAGTTTAGCTCTTAGTTAGCCCTAATGCATCCCCCTAATCTCCACTATAAATACCCCATTAGTCTAATTAGAAGAGCATGTTCTTCTTATCAATTCTAATATCAATCAAATCTCTCTTTAATTTTGTAATCAACAATTAATCAAGTTCTAATACAAGTTTTATTTCCTTAAACTCTCTTTTGTTCATTCTTTATTTTTGGGTAATTGAAGATTATTTGGGTTATTATTGGGAGATTGACAACCACTCAATCAAGCATCAAGTACTTCTTTTATCTTTGCTTTATTATTGGAATCATTAGTAGGTATAATTCTATTAATCCCTTTTTAATTATTGTTAATTACTTTCATTTATTCATCATGTTTCATTTTGTTGGTATGATTGACAACCTTGCTAGCATGATCAACATGATAATGAGTGAGTAGTCTCTTAGCTAGGGTTAATGGGTGATTAGGGGAAACCAACATGGGGAATGATTCATGCTTAAATTAATATGCTTTCATGTTTTATTTGCTTGCTTGTTTTGATCTCAACTCATGCACATGTTATATTTGATGAAATGCTAAGCCTATGAATCCTTGCATTTACCACCATCTCCTATCTTTTCAATGAGACTTGTAAGACATAACCCAACTCGAGTCTCATTAGACCATGCATGTTGTTGAGTAGGGAAGACTAAGTCGACTTGTAGGTGTTGTACAATCTAATCGATTCGGCTCCGGGACCCAAACTTTCCTAGGATTGTAAGATATAACCCAACTCAATCCATCACAACAATAATTGCTTGCTTATAATTTGAGAACATCTTTGTATGATCAATTCCCATGATTCCCCTATGATCCCATGACACCCTAGCGCTTTTTAATCAATTGTTTACAACCCTTTAATTCATCTTGCTTGTTTATTTTCATTGATATTTTAGTTTAGTGACCTTCTACATCAACCCAATTTTGTGACACCCCTAAGACACCACTAGTTGCAATAGAAATCTCATTTCAATAACCATCCCTTGGGATCCGACCTTTACTTGCCTCTTTACTAATTGTAGAGTTGTTTGTGAAGCTAATAATTGTGTTTTGATTCGGACGTGACCCAACGACCAAACCTTAAATTGTGAGCACGAAACGGACCGATCAAAAATGGCGCCGTTGGCGGGGACGGTGTTTACTTGATTTAGATTTCCTTTTATTGTTATTAGTTGTGTCTTTCTTCGCCTTGGGGAAGTAAAACTCCTCAAGGTTTGTTCTAATTGTTTTCGATTTGTTTGATATTTTGCATGTCTAGAAGGTCACAAGGTGATTTGTTACCTTTTGACCGTGAAATTGAAAGAACCTTGACGAACAATAGGAGATGTGCTAGGAGGAATTTGAGAGGTATTAGTGAGATTGTTCAACCAACTATTGAGTTCATCAACCCTTTCACAATAGAAGGAGAGGAGAACCCATTACACAATACCCCACAAAATTAACCTACAATGCCTAAATTCTCGTCACATTCCGTACCCACCGAGGAGAACCTACCCAATGGTACTCCTACACCACAACATCTAACTGGAAATTTTATTGCCAAATCCGCCTTTATCCAATTAGTCGAAAGGAGCCAATTTGGGGGGATGCCTAGTGAAGACCCTCATTCTCATATGGAAACCTTTTGCGACTATTGTGATGCAATCTCTCAAACCGGTTTGACTCAAGACCAAATTCGATGGGTCTTATTTCCTTTTTCTCTAATCGGCACCGCGAAACAATGGTTGAAGGGCCTTGACAAGGCCACTCTCGGAATAGATTCTTGGAAGAAGTTGGCTCTAGCTTTCTACAAAAAATTCTACCCACCGGAAAAGACTAACATGCTAAGAGCTCAAATTACGGGTTTTAAGCAAAGGGATGAATAATCTTTGTATGAAGCTTGGGAGCGGTTCAAGGGAATTTGTCGCTCATGTCCTCACCATGGACTTAGCGAATGGTTCTTGGTACAACAATTTTGGAACGGTTTATATGAAGATTCAAGGAGCATTCTCAACATGGGATCAAATGGAATGTTCACCGAAGTTGATGACAATCAAACATGGAACAAGATTGAGGAAATGGCGGTCCATAACTCACAATATAGTAGACCTCGCAAGGCTACTAGAGGAGGAAAGCATGAAGTGGTCTCCGTTACTCAATTGGGTGCTCAACTTAGTGCTCATATTGACACAATCAATTTGAAGTTTGAAAAAGCTATGGCTAGACTTGAAGAAGTCTCAAAATCACCAAAGCATCATGTTAATGCCATGACGGCATCTTCATCAATCCCAAGTGGGATATGTGAGAATTGTGGAACTTTGGGACATGACAAAAGTGAATGTAAGGGAACAAATGAACAAGTGAATGCTTTCCAAGCATACAAGAGTGGTACCCCTTATTCCAACTATTACAATGAAAACACCAAATTCCATCCAAATTTCTCATACAAAAACCAAAATGTTCAAAACCCTCAAGCAACATACACTCCACCACCCATGAGAAACCAAAATCAAAGACCCTTTTACAATCAAAACCAAGATTACCAAAATCAAAATCCATACAATCACCAAAATGACCAAGGTTTTGATGTCCAAAAAGCGGTCCGCCAAATGCAAAAGAATCAACAAGATTTTTTCACTCAAATGCAAAAAGATAGTCAAGCAAAGAAAACCACCATCAACAACATTCTAGCTCACACCAAGATGTTGGAAACACAATTGACTCAACTAGCATCTTCAAGCTCACAAAGACAAAAGGGGCAATTACCACCTCAAAGTAATCCCCCAAGACATGAAACGGTTAGTGCCATTCACTTGAGAAGTGGTACAAGGTATGAAGCACCGAAGAAGCAAGTTGAGGATGAAGTTGTGGAAGCTAGTGATAAGGAAGAAATTGTGCAAAACTCCAAAGATGGAGAATCATCAAAAGAAGAAAGTTCAAAGAAAAATGAAGACAAGGTCAAGGAGAAGGAGCCCATTGTGATTAGACTTCCTTTTCCAAGTCGTCAAGCCAAGCCTAAATTTGATGACCAACTTGGAAAGTTCATGGAAATTGTGAAGAATTTGGAAGTCTCAATTCCTTTCACGGAATTAATAAATCACGTACCGGCCTATGCGAAATACATGAAAGATATCCTCACAAAGAAGAAGTCGATCCGGAAACTTGAGACTATAGCCTTCACTAAGGTGAGTAGTGCAATACTTCAAGGGAGTTCACCTCCAAAACTAAAGGATCCGGGAAGTGATGCGTGTCTTTTATATAAGGTTTTCACCTCACTTTTACACGCATTTCTGTGCTTTTTATGTAGCATCTGGCTACAAATACCCCCGAATATACTACTTTGGTCCGTTATTTGTAATTTGCAGGAATTGACCGAAGAGAAGCTAAATCGAGCCTTAATTGTCCCAATTGTATGCATTCATGGAAAATAAGGAGCCGGAGCTGGGAAATCTAACACTTGGAAGACGCATGAGTTGAGTTCGGGAAGCATTTCAAGTCCTAACGTGCCTATATAGCTCGATCGAGTGATTCACTACTCGATCGAATGCTCTATATACTCAGGATTGGTCGATCGGCCAGTTTAAGGAGCCATCGAGGAGTTTTTGCAAGAGTTGCTCGATCGAGTGATATGTATCTCCTCGATCGAGTGGTTTGGTGATGACGTTGCTCGATCGAGTAGATTACTCCTACTCGATCGAGTGGTTTCGTGTGCTTTAGCTAATTTCCGCCTAATCATATTATGGGCTTTTGTAATTAGTCCATAGATTAGGTTTTAGGATGGATTTCTAGTATAAGACTGGAGAAGAGTAACTACATGACTCATCTCTTCCACACACGTTAGTTTGACTCTATTTCTTGTCACTGTTCTTTGGATTTTGCCCTTCTTTTACTTTTACTACTCGGAATCAGGATACGATTGGTATTTCCGCTCTACTTTTATTCTTAATTTCATCATTGCTTTTAATTATTCCCTTCTTCTAAATTGTTATCATTGCTTCAATTGAATTGTTGTCAGTTTAATCATTATGTCTAGTTTTAATTGTCTGTTCGTTGTTATTGATAATTCAATGGTTATGAGTAGCTAATTTTCTTTTGCTAAGACTATAGGGGATCCGTAATATGAAGGGAGAGTAATCGATTTATTAGGTTAATGCCGGTACTGTCTTTGTTGGTTAAATGCTACAATTAACTGTATCTTTCTAATTGAGTCGACGCAATTAGACCTATAATCCCTAGTGATCCTTGACCTGGACCGAAAGGTTGGAAAAGGTAGACTAGTAGCGAATAATAGAGTATTGCAGTGAGGACGAAAGTTAAGCTGTTTACACTTTAGGGTGAATTAAGGACCGAAAGGCGACGTTCGCTACCCCTTAGACCGTATTTGCATTAACCTGAGACCTAGATTACTCGACCAGACGATTATGGTGAACCGTTTGTCTTAGCTATACTTCTCTATCTGTTATTTCCTCCCTTTTATTTCTCTTTCCCTTATTCTCTTTAGTTAGAAAATCGTATTTTATAAACCCCCAATTTGGTTACTTGACGAACTTAGATTTAGCTGACATTTTCCTACCTCTCTGTGGATTCGACCCGACTTCCCTAGCTATATTAGTTAGAGCCAGTTGGTTATTTTTGACAGGTACGCGACAGATGTGTCAAATTTTGGCGCCGTTGCCGGGGAGGTGGTGCAAACTTGTTGCTTTAATTAAGTTTGTCTCTCGTCTCAAGGAATTTATTCCTTGAGGCCGATCTCATTTCTGCAAAGTTTTGATTAGTTTTGCAGGGTAGTTTTTCCTTTGAAAGCTGATTTGCCAGGATGCCTACTATTACGGAGCATAAAGAGCCATGTGGTAGATGTGGCGCGGAAGGGCATGATCCCATCTTATGCATGGAAAGTGTTGAGCGCGTTCTTGCCTACCAGAAATACAAGCAGGGAGTTCCTTTCTCCCAGCTGTATGAAGAAATCAAGAATGATTCTACCCCTTCTACGCCAAGATTACCACAGTAGGTCTCTCCTTCTGCAAGAGAAGAAATTGCCGAATTAAAATCCATCATGTTGAGTATGTCAAAGATGTCACGGCAATCTGAAACGGTTATATCGGAATTGAAAGAACAAGTCGCGCAGTTAACACTCGCGATAGACCAAGCCAAGCTTCTTCCAGTTTGTGATCCAGTCAGTGCAGTGAATTTTCAAAATGACCTTATTCATGAAAAAGACGAGGTTCTGATAGCTGATGATAACTCGGATGATGATCTAGATGAGTTTTTGAAGGAAATACTTGTTGCGTGTGCTGTAACCACTCGATCGATTGACTCTTCTACTCGATCGAGCGGTTCTAATCATCCAGTCACTCGATCGAGTGAAAATGGTGGTCGATCGAGAAGCGCAGAATTCCAAGTTGGTCGATCGAGCGACATTCTTACTCGATCGAGTAACTACGCTGAAGAAATCACTCGATCGAGTGATACACATGGTCGATCGAGTGAAACAGGAAAAGCAATTAGTCGATCGACTGATAAAAGTACTCGATCCATTACTTTAAGTGGCGGGGATCCTATTTTACTATCTAATACCGCCACCGTGTCATCTTCCCCTGCTGTGGAGACGTCACGCATTGATAAGGGTAAAAAAAAAGTTGCGGGACCACTCATCGCTACCAGGGTACCCTTCCCAAGTCGTCTGAAGGACGCGAAAATCGAGCAGCAGTACGGTAAGTTTGTGGACATCGTGAAGAACCTTCAGGTAACTGTCCCTTTTTCCGAACTTGTTACTCAGGTACCCACTTACGCTAAGTTTATGAAAGATATTGTGACGCGTAAGAGAAATTTGAGTGAATTTGAGACGATTTCATTTATGGAAGAGACTAGTAATTTGCTGTTAAATAAGGCCCCTCCAAAAATGAAAGACCCGAGCAGCTTTTCTATTACCTGTGTCATAGGCAATATGGTTATTGATAAGGCCCTTTGCGATTTAGGTGCCAGTGTCAGTGTCATGCCCCTTCCTGTCTGCAAGAAACTGAAGATGAGTCATTTCAAAGTGACTAACATTACCCTACAGATGGCAGATAGATCTGTTAGGAGGCCCTTAGGTGTCTTGGAGGACGTGCCTGTGAAAATAGGCAAGCTCTACATCCGAGTAGATTTCATTGTTTTGGATATAGCTGAGGACACTCGGCCCCAAATTATCTTAGGAAGACCATTCTTTTGTACAGCTGGGGCTGTTATCGATGTCAGACAAGGGCGTCTGACTCTTGTAGTAGAGGATGACGCTATCACATTCAGTTTGCCCAGTACTTTAGCCCACCCAATGATAGAGGACACTTGCTATTCGGTCGATATCATTGACGAGTCTATTTATGACTTCTGGTCGGGTTCTTTTATGAAGGACCCCCTAGAAGCTCTTATGCTTTTTGATGAGTGTGCAGATAGCCCAGACGACGATGACGCTGCGTTGGATTTGCTTGTTGATGATTTAGATGAGCATGAGGGAGAACAGGTGGAACAAATGATTAGCACTCTTTGCTCCATTGAGGTAAAGGTACCGGAACGTAAGCCTCTCCCTTCTCATCTTAAATATGCTTTCTTAGACGATACAGAGCAATATCTAGTCATTGTCAGTGCCATGCTTAGTGATGATCAGCTGGCCTCTTTGTTAGCTGTACTTAAGAAAAACAGGAAAGCAATGGGCTATTCACTGGACGATATCACGGGGATTAGTCCCGATATTTGTATGCACAGGATAGAGCTGGAGGAGGATCACAAACCTTGCAGACAAGGTCAGTGCCGGCTGAACCAGAAGATGCAAGATGTCGTGACGGCTGAGGTAATGAAGCTGCTGGATGCAGGTATAATTTATTCTGTCGGTAATTCTAGATGGGTGAGTCCAGTACAGGTGGTCCCGAAGAAAGGAGGGACAACTGTAGTTAAGAATGAGAAGAATGAATTAATACCTACTCGAGTAGTAACTGGTTGGCGGATGTGCATAGACTACAGACAGCTGAATGCCGCCACTAAGAAAGATCACTTTCCCCTTCCTTTTATTGATCAAATGGTGGAAAGGTTAGCTTCTCATAAATTTTTCTGCTATTTAGACGGGTATTCATGGTTCTTCCAGATCCCTATCCACCCAGACGATCAAGCTAAGACTACATTTACCTGTCCTAAGGGCGTTTTTGCGTACCGCAGAATGCCTTTTGGTTTATGCAATGCCCCTGCCACCTTCCAAAGGTGTATGATGGGGATATTTTCAGAGTATATTGAGTCTATCATGGAAGTTTTTATGGATGATTTTAGTGTATATGGAAGTGATTTTTCTGACTGTATGTCTAACCTTGAGAAAGTGTTGCAGCGCTGTATTGAGGTTAATCTCGTGCTGAACTAGGAAAAGTGCCACTTTATGGTCAACGAGGGAGTTGTCTTAGGGCACTTGGTTTCTGATAGGGGAATAGAAGTTGATAAAGCAAAGGTGGAAGTGATTCAGCAATTACCACCTCCTGTTAATGTTAAGGGGGTGAGGAGCTTCCTTGGTCACGCCGGCTTTTATCGCCGGTTTATCAAGGACTTCTCCAAAATTGCTAAACCACTTACACAGTTGCTACTTAAGGATGCCCCTTTTGTGTTCACTGATGCTTGTCTTTCTGCTTTTAACAGGTTAAAGCAGGCTTTAGTCTCTGCGCCGATCATACAGCCTCCCAACTGGGACTTGCCGTTTGAGGTCATGTGTGATGCGAGTGACTATGCACTAGGAGCGGTGCTTGGCCAGAGGAAAGACAAAGCCTTGAATGCTATCTACTATGCGAGCCGAACTCTGGATGAGGCTCAAGTGAAGTACACTACCATCGAGAAGGAGCGTTAGTTTGTAGTTTATGCCTTAGAGAAGTTTCGTACTTATTTAGTCGGGTCGAAGTCACTTGTTTTTACCGACCATGCAGCTTTGAGGCATCTCCTTGCTAAGAAGGAGGCCAAACCACGGCTACTGAGATGGATACTCCTTCTTCAGGAGTTTGATTTGCAGATCAAGGATAAGAAAGGAGCCGAGAACGTTGAAGCGATCACTTGTCGCGATCGATGCGACAAGAAGGGGAAGATTCTCATCCATTGATGATTCTTTCCCTGACGATACTTTGATTGCTGTTATATCGTCTATTGTTAACCAAGAACCTTGGTATGCAGATACAGCTAACTTCGTTGTCAGTGGTAAGCTGCCGCCTGACCTTTCTCATCAGCAAAGGAAGCGTTTTCTGTACAACGCTAAGCAGTACTTTTGGGATGATCCTTACTTGTTTAAGGAATGTGCAGACGGTCTCTACAGACGGTGTATTCCGCAGTGGGAGACCAAAATAGTCCTAGAAGGCTGTCACTCCTCTTCATATGGTGGTCACCACGGTCCATCGCGCACCGTGGCTAAGGTACTTCAGTCTGGTTTTTACTGGCCTTCTTTGTTTGCTGAGGCTAAGTCTTTTGTTTCAGCTTGTGATACTTGCCAACGATCAGGGAACATTTGAAAGAGACATGAGATGCCACAAAACGGCATCCTAGAGGTTGAGGTTTTCGATGTCTGGGGCATTGATTTCCAAGGACCGTTCCCATCCAGTAAAGGTAACAGGTACATCTTAGTAGCTGAAGACTATGTGTCAAAATGGGTTGAGGCAATTGCTTCACCCCATTGTGATGCTAAGACCGTGATAAAGATGTTCAAAAAGATCATATTCCTCCGTTTTGGTGTCCCTAGGGTCGTCATTAGTGATGGGGGGATGCATTTTAAAGAAAAGAAACTCACTTCCATACTGTCTAGAGTTGGTGTCCAACACCGGCGTGGTTTGGGGTATCATCCCCAAACTAGTGGTCAGGTAGAGGTCTCTAATCGCGAGTTGAAAGAGATCTTGTCTAAGGTGGTTTCTAAATCACGGAAGGACTGGAGTCTTAATCTAGATGACACATTATGGGCTTATAGAACTGCCTTTAAGACACCAATTGGTGCATCACCTTATAGGTTAGTTTATGGGAAATCGTGTCACTTACCTGTTGAATTGGAATGTAAGGCCTGGTGGGCAATTCGAGAGCTTAATTATGATCCTAAGTTGTGTGGTCAAAATCGTCTTTTGCAGCTAGATGAATTAGAGGAGTTTAGGCTTAATGCCTACGACAGCTCGCGCATTTACAAGGAAAAGACGAAGAGATGGCATGACAAGAGAATCCTACCTCAGGAGTTCCATGTTGGGAAAAAGGTGCTGCTGTTTAATGCCCTATTTGAGACTATTTCTGGCAAGTCAAGTCCGGATGGAGTGGTCCTTATACGGTGACAAAGCTATTACCAAATTTGGATCTGTGGAGTGGAAGATTCCGAGGGGCGTAGATTCAAGGTGAATGGCCAATATGTGAAGCATTACCACGAGGCGATCAAGCGGCATAATCGTGTTGAAGTCTTGCGCTTCGACGAGCTCGACGCGCCAGTTAATTGATGCCAGAAAGGTCGTGCAGGACCTCTTAAACCAGCGCTCTCCGGGAGGCAGCCCGGACTGTTTTATTGTACTTCTGTTGAACTTTTTTTTTTTTCTTTAGCCTTACGTTGAACTTTAGACGCTGTTTTATGAACTTCCTACGTTGTTTTCTTGTTTTTTATGCGTGTTTTGCAGGTCAAAGTACTCGATCGAATGATATTGTGTTCGATCGAGCACTTTCTGAGGCAGCTATCACTCGATCGAGTGATATTCTCCTCGATCGACCAGAAACAGACTCGCTCCTACTCGATCGAGTGGTTTTTCATTCGATCGAGCCCTTCCAATGCAGCAGTTCATTCGATCGAGCTGTTCCAAGTGCTCGATCGAATGGTTATGGCCTCCAGCCGCTGTTTTACGTCTATGGAGCCACTGCTTGACTTTTCTTGACCTCCCATGTTCATGGTCGGTTTGGGGAGGTCCCTCCTTACGACGTTTTGTAAGTTTTCCGACTCCACCTCTCCTTTTCCTTTCATTTTGCATTTCCTTCCCTATTTTTGGTACAATGAGGGCATTGTACGGTTTGGTTTGGGGAGGTATGCATCCATATCTGTGTCTGCATGTTTTCTTGCATTTCTGCTTCCATGTTTATTATTTCCGCATGCATTGTTGTTTGTTTTACTTCAAAAAAATCATACAAAATTTCCAAATTTTCAAATTTCATGTTTAATTTTGGGTCGGAACGTTTGAACATTGACGCTACTTTTAACCCTTACTTGAGCCCTGCATATTCTTGGCATTTAGTTGGCGTGGTCATGTGCATAATCTACGAGTTTTTGTTCTTCTTTATCTGAACGAATAGACCTGATTCATTATGTCGGCAAGCTACATTACATTCTGAGGTTAGAGCTTATTAAACTGGTGACATTCATGACCGGTTTCATTTAGGATGTGAGTAGTACTCTCTTTAAGACATGTAACATCAATTTGCATAAGCATGAGTCTAGTCTTCTTAATACCTGTATGCATTTGGTCTGTGGGTGGTGACACGTGTTAGGAGAGGCAGTCCCCTTTATTTCATTCTACCCATGAGCCTCACATAGCCAAATTGCCCCTTTTGTCCTATCAACTACTCTTTATAATACTTCCTACCCTAGCTGAGCTAGTAACGAGTAATTCTTGGAACGTTTTATTGCAATATGGTTATTTTATCTGATTTCAGAAGATGGTGGAAGAATTGAAGGGAAAGAAAGAAAAAAGAAAAGAAAAGAAAAAATGTTGAATTGAAAAAAAAAAGAGAACGAAAAAAATGGAAAATGAAGAAAAAAATCAAAAATGAAAAAGAATGAGAATTGTACAATGATTCACACTCCCATGTCTTATCCATATTTTATGGGGAGTTGACGATTTTTGGTGTTTTGTGAGTTAGTGCATAATTTTGCACCGTTTTATCTTGCTGTCATGAGTACGAAGTTGGGATGCAATCTATATTTGGATCCGTTGTTGCTAGCCTGGCTATTAACCCCACATATCCAAATTCATTTTAGCCCCTTCTTACCCATTACCTCACTTACCCAAATGTAAGTCCTCGGCACGTGTCTTGGTCATTAGTATGGTTGGAATGTATATGTACGGTTGTAGAGACTTTATTCATGTTAACTGCATGCATGTTCTTATAGGTCGAGTTAGGTGAGTGTCTGTTTTCTTTCTATCTTTCACATATATACTCACCTTGTGCCTGATTTTGAGTTACGAGCGATCCGTGAGAGTCCGACATCTTTTGAGTCTTTCAAGGTCGACGGTTCAGTAAGTTTGAAACATTAATTTAACTCGTTTGCACTTTTCACTGCCACTTTGTCATATTATCGCATTAAATTGGTTCTAGTGGATGATTTGTAGCCGATGCGTTGGTCCCGTTCCATTGTTCACCCTTAGTTTGCATTCATATTTGCTTGGGGACAAGCAAAGGTTTGGTTTGGGGAGATTTGATGCGTGTCTTTTATATAAGGTTTTCACCTCACTTTTACACGCATTTCTGTGCTTTTTATGTAGCATCTGGCTACAAATACCCCCGAATATACTACTTTGGTCCGTTATTTGTAATTTGCAGGAATTGACCGAAGAGAAGCTAAATCGAGCCTTAATTGTCCCAATTGGCGACACAACGATCAACAAAGCCTTATGTGATCCAGGGGCTAGTGTGAGTGTCATGCCGTACTCGGTGAGTAAAAGGTTGGGGACGGGAGAGCTTAAATGCACCAACATCACACTCCAAATGGCCGATAGATCGACGAAGACACCATTAGGGATATGGGAAGATGTTCCCGTGCGAATTGGGAAGTTTTTCATCCCGATGGACTTTGTCATTGTTGATATGGAGGAAGATTCCAACATTCCAATCATTCTAGGAAGACCTTTCCTACACACCGCGGGTGCGGTGATTGATGTGAAACATGGTGAGCTCACTCTAGAAGTGGGAGATGAAAGCATAACCTTTAATCTTGACAAGACTATGAGAGCTCCTTGTTTGCATGAACCGTGTTTCATGATTGATCATTATAGCCGAAAGGATGAGAGGAAGAAATCGGAACTCCAATGGAAGAAGAAAATTGAAGATGCTCCATTCAAAGACCAAGTGAATTATGACAAGGAGAGCTTGCAAAGCTCATCAAAATCAATCAAAGAAGAAGAGAATGGCCTCATTGGCCAAGAGAAGAAATTGGGAGAGTTGTCTCCATCAAATCAAGAGATTTTCAATGATCAACTTAATGAAGTTTGTGGTCTTCGGGACGACGAATTTGAAGGGATTTTTAATCCCTACATTGGTAATGCCATCGATCAAGACCGACAACAAGGGCAAAGGTCTATTGAAGACCTCTACCATGATAATGAACAAGCTTTTGATTACTTTTTCAAGGTGTTGAGCAACATCAACAACACCTTGAGCATGCCCCCTTGACATCTCATCAAGAATGAGAGT
Source organism: Silene latifolia (assembly GCF_048544455.1). Taxonomy (NCBI): domain Eukaryota; kingdom Viridiplantae; phylum Streptophyta; class Magnoliopsida; order Caryophyllales; family Caryophyllaceae; genus Silene; species Silene latifolia. The sequence continues at coordinate 58,289,354 of NC_133535.1, read as the reverse complement.
TTGGTGGAGTCCTCCCTAAACCACCGTTTGTAAATATTTCTAACTCGTATTTCAATTCTTGTATTGCATTTTGGTCATCTTTGGATTTTTTATTTACTTTGATCAAGATAATTGTCATGATTGAGAGAAGTGAGGGAGGGACTAATAATTTCAATTGATGTTTAGTACTTTAGCTTAGTGTGGGGATAGCAATTGCCTAGGCTATCCATGCCTTAGTAGTGCCCCCACAATGAAGAACACAAGATATGAAGAAGAATAGAAGAATGATAAGGGATATGCATTGTACACGGATAGAACTGAATCCGGGTACAAAGAGGCCGAATCCGAGCGGATTCAGGAGAATCCGCCCGTCTACAAGCAATCCGAACGTATTGGGTAGAAGACGCACGTCCTTATGAGCTGAATTTTTGAAAGATTTTTGACTGTAAGAGAATCCGGGCGTCCTGAACAAAGCAATCCGCCCGTCTCTCGAAAATCCGTCCGTCTTGTGAGAAAGACGCCGTCTTCTCTCGCCGAGGAAAACAAGAAAAATTCTGGATGAAATCCGTCCGTCTTCGAAGAATCCGCCCGTCCCGTGTCGGCGAATCCGAGCGTCTTCTCTTAAAGACGCCCGTCTTTAGGCGAGTTTTTTCCAACGAGAAAGTGCGAGAATCCGCCCGTCTTGGCGAAACCGCACGGATTGCCCCTGATTCGAATTTTTCGGGCTTTATAAAACCCCTCCTACCTTCATTCATTCATTCATTCATTCATAACACTACTTCAAAACATCAAAACCCTCATCCTCTCCATCACAAAAACAAAATTCCTCAACTACATTCACCAAAATCAAATCAAACCATCCTTCTAACAACAAATCAATCACTCCTTTTTCAATAAAAATCAAAACCAAGCAAAAAATCTTCAACCTTTGAGTCGATTTTTGAATTCATAAAGGCAAAGCCTTTCACCTTTAAATCAATTTGGGTACACCACAAATTGAAGATTTTTCATTCTTTTCTTGGTTAATTCATCAATGGCAAGGACTACGGGAGCAACAAAGGCACCAAAGGCTAAGACACTTTCACAAAGGCAAAAGGCTCTTCAAGCAAAGAAAGCATTGGCTATGGTGGTAGCAACCCCAAACTTGGAAGTGCAACAACAACAACAACCTTCTATGGGAGCAAAAACATCTTCTACTCCGGAAATTGATCAACTTTTGCATTATCCGGAGGTAACTTTTATTTCCGAAACCCATAGAGATACTTTTGTCAAGTTTTCTAGAAAATCATTTCAATCCACCAAATTTATTTGTGAAGACACCTTGGATAAGTTGGGTGTCCTTGAGCAAACTAGAACGTTTTTCAAAGCAATGGAGTTGAAGAAATTGTTTGAATCAAAAGAATTGACATACCCCTCCCTTACCTTGGAATTTTTGAGTTCTTTGAAAGTCACCAAAGTTGAGACTAGGGAGAATCTCGAGTTTCGTCTAGCTAATGTTAGTAGACGCATTTCCTTTAGGGAATTGGGTGAAATTTTGGGTCTTAGTGATGAACCGAGTTATTTTAAGAATTATGGAAAGTATGACCCCGACCCTCTTTGGGAGGCAATTTCCGGGAGGAAGTTTGAGGATTTTCATGCGAGTCGTGCTCTTTTAGTCCACCATCCGGGCATAAGGGTATGGCACAAGGTCATAGAAAACACCATTATTGCAAGGAAAGATACCAACCATTTCACCAAACTTGATTTTATTCTTCTTGAATCGGCTTTGAACATTGGAAGAGTACACACCAAGCCTTTCAACTCTTTAAGGCTTTTGGTAGATAGATGGCTCAACATTGATTGTGGGAAGAAGGGCACTACCATTATTGTCAATGGCGGCCTAGTCACTATCCTAGCTAAATACTTTGATTCTAACTTCAACAAGGATAACAAGTATAAAGCAAAGGAGGGTGGTCATCTTGTTGATATGCATACTATGATACACAAGTACAAGTGGGTTGCCCATAATCCTCTTGACACCGAGTATGGATGGCTCACTAGTGAGGCTAGATCGTTTACTTTGCCTTCAAAGATTTGTCGTCTAAGCGTCCACCGGACCAATTATCTACTTCCCCTTTCAAAAGAGGCCGAGTATATTATCCGACAACAAAAGGGTGAACTTGAAATGCCCTCCTCTTCCATTATCACACCAGCTTACCCTTTTGAGTACCAAGAGTTCAAGCCGGAAGGTGTTGAAGCAAGAAATGATTACTTGACTCTTCTCATGCAAGCAATGCACAAGCAAGCCTTTGAGGATCGGAAAAATGCTTACTTGGCTCAATATCCACCCCTCCTACACTTAGCTAGGCAAGGACTACTTGATCCATCATGTCCTTTGCCTAGTTGGGCGGATAGAGAAGTCCTTTTTCCGGGTGCATCTAGGGTCGTTTCGGGTGACAATGAGGTTGTCGGTAATGAAGAGGTTGATGATAACATTGATGAGGAAGTAAGTGAAGAAGGAGAAAAGGATGGTGAGCAAGATGATGAGCAAGATGATGAGCAAGGTGAAGAAGAAAGTGAAGAAGCAAATGAAGAGGGAAGTGGCAATGAGACCACTTCTAATGAGGAAAGTGATGATGGTGATGATATGATGGAAGATTAGCAAGCCTTGGAGGCTCCTACCCTCTCATGGTTTGTCTATTTCTCTCTTTGTTTTAATTATTTTCTTGATCATTGTTGGAGTAGTCCTAGCACAATAGAGGACTCACACCTCAGTACCATTGAGGTGTTCTCATTTTATTGTTCCCACTTTCAAAATCAAAAATGACAAATTAGTTTCATGCATTGCATAGTGTGTGCATGAACTACACCCATCCTTGGACATTAGCAATAGTGTCTAACTCGGTTTGGGGAAGTTAATGCATACACAACGGGAGGTAATCTAAATTATCCTCTCCGTCATAACAAAAACCATGCATCATGTAGTGTAGTTTAGTGTAGATTGCATTTAGTGTAGAAATCATGCATCATCTTTGCATAATTTCCATCATTTTGGCCATTGAGGACAATGCCCATATTAGTGTGGGGATGGGAATTCTAACATTTAACTCTTATTCAAAAAAATCCAAAAAAAAAATTGAAAAAGTTCGAAAATCATAAAAATTTGAAAATTGAAAACCCAAAAACATGTTTATTTCCTTTTGTAGTCTTGTGTATATATTGTTTTGTATATATTGTGTTTGTTCTATCTTGTTCACATTGATTGACTACGCCACATCCGAGACATGAGGATATTGAAGACCGCATGGTATGATCTTTCCAATCTCCTTTTTCCTCTTTATGTTAATGACTATGTGGCTTTATTTTGATTGATGCGGTATAACAATGTGAACTTAGGACTTGCATTTAGTTTATATGTCATATTAGTTGATAGAATCACTTGCATTAGGATGTTTATATTAGTTCCATCATAGCATATAGTTGCATTTAGAAAAAGTTTTGAAAAATGCCTAATTAGGAACTTTGACAAGAGCAACTAAGCCATTACAAATACTTGTTCAACTTAAGACTTTGCATGACCCATGACCCATGACCCAAGGCCTAGTCAAGGGTTTGCATGTGAGTCACCTATCCAACCCCGTGATGCGATGTGGACTTGGTTAACTTGTTCAAGTGACCTTGATTGACCTTGTGGTAAGGCAACCCAAAAATATTTTCTATCAATAAGCTTGAAGTGCTCATTTCAAGGAATTTTGTCATGTGGAAGTAATTTAATGCCAAGGAAACCTCAAATGTTATGAATTGTTGAATGTTGAGAAATTTAAATTGTTTTGATGGAGGCGTACCACTTCGATGTGCTTTGGAGCGGGATCCATTGAATTGGGCCCCCACACGGTTGTGAATTCGGCCGCCCAAAGACAGAGTGACTATCACCCCGAAAAGCTATTGTCTAGAGGTTAACCGGTTGCCTAATAAGCGATTGGCGAAAGCAAAGGACACTAGCCCGGAAGGGACAAACCCCATCTAAAATTTTTGAAATGTGAAAGTTGAAATGAGGTCAATTTTGAATACTAGTCATATCCACTCGTTGTGTATAATGATTTGAGCATTTCATTCCTAAAAAGCCTTTTTAACAAGCCACTTTGTCGAGCTTGGGACGATCCATGACCTTTAATTTTGTAGAGAATTCGAGACTTGTCATGTCATATGCTACTAACATCATAGGGATCATCATTCCACCACCATCCGATCGCTCTTAACGAAAGCATTTGGAAATTGAGGATGAAAGTAGTCTAGTTTAACACCATTTGGAGGTGATTTAGTGCCATCCTCTTAGCCTTAGTAATTTGTTGAACTAGTATTTGTGAAGGATTACATGCTCTTAAATTTGTTCCTCTTTAGTGCCTCCGCCGCTTGATGAGGAAGTGGCTATTCCATTTTGTAGATGCATCCATTATGTGATTTTGCGTGCTTAATGTTTGGATGTGTCGCCATTTTGGCAAGACCCACCTTGCCTTGCAAGAAGGCACCCTACCTCGTGGTTGTCTTGTTGTGAGTTCAAGGGACGGAGTGAGACCCACTAATTGTCTCATATCGGCTATGTTATTAGGTTAGTTTAAATAATGGTCTTAGTCTTTGTCACCTCTTTACTCGGGACGAGCAAAGGTTCGGTTTGGGGATATTTGATGTGACCATAATTAGCGCATATTTAGCCCCCGAATTAGCCTTGTTCCCATGCTTTTTAGTGCATATTTGGGACATTTCTTATCTTTAGTTCTTTGTTTTGCATATTCTTTGAGATTTTGATCCCTTGGTAGGAAAGGAGTAAGAATCTTGCATTTTCATGGCAAAACGAGACTAAATTGATCGAATCCAATGGCCAAGCATCAAGGAGAGACAAGATTAGAAGGCCTTTGTACATATTATAGTAGATGAGCAATGTTGAGAAAGGATCCTTGAGTCCCCAAGGAAATCCCCAAGGAATTCATATAGAAAAGGGAAGAAAAGAAGAAGAAATCCTGCTGAGGCACAATCCGTGCGGTTTGTCTACAATCCGGCCGTCCTCCACCTGCACAATCCGTGCGGTTTCACCTGAATCCGCTCGTGTTCCACCACTAGAATCCGCCCGTCCCGACTCTAATCCGCTCGAATTCCAGCACAGCGCAATTTCTTCTTCTCCAAGCTACAAAGAAAGAAGCCCTTCCTTCGAAAAATACCGGCTCCTTCCTGCTCAATCTAAAAAGTGTAATTACTAGTTTAGCCCTTAGTTAACCCTAATGCATCCCCCTAATCTCCACTATAAATACCCCATTACTCTAATTAGAAGAGCATGTTCTTCTTATCAATTCTAATATCAATCAAATCTCTCTTTAATTTTGTAATCAACAATTAATCAAGTTCTAATACAAGTTTTATTTCCTTAAACTCTCTTTTGTTCATTCTTTATTTTTGGGTAATTGAAGATTATTTGGGTTATTATTGGGAGATTGACAACTTCTCAATCAAGCATCAAGTACTTCTTTTATCTTTGCTTTATTATTGGAATCATTAGTAGGTATAATTTTCTTAATCCCTTTTTAATTATTGTTAATTACTTTCATTTATTCATCATGTTTCATTTTGTTGGTATGATTGACAACCTTGCTAGCATGATCAACATGATAATGAGTGAGTAGTCTCTTAGCTAGGGTTAATGGGTGATTAGGGGAAACCAACATGGGGAATGATTCATGCTTAAATTAAGATGCTTTCATGTTTTATTTGCTTGCTTGTTTTGATCTCAACTCATGCACATGTTATATTTGATGAAATGCTAAGCCTATGAATCCTTGCATTTACCACCATCTCCTATCTTTTCAATGAGGCTTGTAAGACATAACCCAACTCGAGTCTCATTAGACCATGCATGTTGTTGAGTAGGGAAGACTAAGTCGACTTGTAGGTGTTGTACAATCTAATCGATTCGGCTCCGGGACCCAAACTTTCCTAGGATTGTAAGATATAACCCAACTCAATCCATCACAACAATAATTGCTTGCTTATAATTTGAGAACATGTTTGTATGATCAATTCCCATGATTCCCCTATGATCCCATGACACCCTAGCGCTTTTTAATCAATTGTTTACAACCCTTTAATTCATTTTGCTTGTTTATTTTCATTGATATTTTAGTTTAGTGACCTTCTACATCAACCCAATTTGTGACACCCCTAAGACACCACTAGTTGCAATAGAAATCTCATTTCAATACCCGTCCCTTGGGATCCGACCTTTACTTGCCTCTTTACTAATTGTAGAGTTGTTTGTGAAGCTATAAATTGTGTTTTGATTCGGACGTGACCCAACGACCACACCTTAAATTGTGAACACGAAACGGACCGATCACTAGTATGAATAGGAAGCAAGAATGATGACCAAGGATGTATAATAAAGAGTATATAAAAGGATCATAGTCTTAAAAGCAAGAAAAAAGGGAACTGCAGCTCAAACCGCTCGGGAACAACCCGCTCGAGTTGTCCTTCAACCCGCTCGGGTCAATCTCGACCCACTCGGATTGAAGCTCAGGATGCGCATTTTTCACTCGGGATGAGCGGATTCCCTTACAAGGCCAAGCATGCTTCAGGCCAGCATGCGCGGATTTCCTTGGGAGTTGCTACTCAATCCGCGTTACTCCCTCGGGACTTGAAAAGCTCTATTCAACACTTAAGCATTGTTATTTACTAATATACCCTTGCTTAACCTAATGATGTACCACTATATATACTCCATTTGTAATAATCAAGAGATTAAGGCATCTTAGTGGAGGCAAACCTTCCTTAGAATAGATTAGGAGTAGATTAGAATAGATTAATCTCAATCATTCCACATTAATCTTTCCTTAATTATTGTTCAAGTTTATTATTGAGTAATTGAAGATTATTGGGTTATTACTGGAGAATTGACAACTCTTCATCAATCAATCAAGTTTTCTTCTAATATTCTTTTCTTTCCAATTGTTCATCTTAAGTTTGGTATAATTCCTTTACTCTTTACTCTTTATTGCTTATTTCTTCACTCTTTTATCATGTTTATACTTGTTGTGATGATTGACACCATTGATGACATGTTTTCCATGATATTAAGTGAGTAGTTATTTAATTAGGATTAGTGGGGATTAGGGGAGTTAATCATGGGATAAATTTATGCTTAATGAGTTCATATGAATGCTTGATTATTGTTCTTAAACTTATGCACATGTTATGTTTGATGAAATGCTAGACTATGAAACCTTGTATTATTTACCCATCTCTTATCTTTTCAATGAGGCTTGTAAGATATAAATCAACTCAAGCCTTATTAGACCATGCATAGAGTTGAATAGGGAAAACCAAAGTCGACTTGTAGGTGTTGTAAAGTCTTAACGTACTCGGCACCGAGACGTAAGTTTTCCCAGGATTTGGTTTATCATGCATGTAGTTTAATAGGAAGAATAAAGTCGACTTGGTGTTGTAAAGTCACAAATGACTCGGCTCCGGGATCCAAATATTCTTATGAATTATAAGACATGAACTAACTCAATTCCAACAATAATAATTACTTGCATCCACATAACTCATTTATGCTATCTTACCATGATCCTATTATGATCCCATGACATTCTAGTCTTTATCATTTGTTTACATCTTTCATTTTATTGCTTACTTTGCATTCCTTTCATTAGTTTAGAATCATCAACCCATTTCAATTGTGACAATCCTTAGCACAACTACAATTAGATTGCACAATTTGAGTACCCCCATCCCGTGGATCGACTCCGACTTGCTTGCTATGCTAGTAGTTGGGTATAAATGTGTTTGATGGCGGACAACGACACGCACCATTAGCGAGTTTGTGAATAATTGATTATCTTTCCATAGATTCTGAGTAGCTTAGTGATAAGGTATGGTTATTTTTTTTGTCAAACCTTTGATGTGCATCATTGACAATCTCCCATACACATAAGACGTGAATGGGAAGAAAATACTCTTCTATGACCTTAATTGGTTAATAGGGGTGATTTGGGCTGCCGGATTGGATTTGGTTCAAGCTATCCACCCGGGTCTTTCGCATGATGGGTCGTTCAAGGGTCACGCACTCATCGAGTTTGGTAGGGGTGAGGAGCGGGAATGCTTCCCTCAAGCTCGCAAACTGGAGCGAGATTTTTATAACAACGATTCTTCAAGATTTTGGGTTTGATACCAATGAAGAACGAGAAGGACCATATTTATGGGTCGCGAATGAAGATGACCGTGGAGAAGTGACGTATTTGTACGTACACGGTCATAATTTCGAATTAGGGAGAGTGTTGTTGGAATGGGAAAACGACTCGGTGGATTGGGTTCAATGTGAAAGAGATGTTTTTAGAGATATTGTTGATGGATTACGCACTCTGTTCCCTGATTATTAATTAGCATGTTTTTTTTTGCTTGATATAATTTTTAAGATCAAATTACCTCGTATGGTTTTATTTCAACTCTGCCTTGCTTCGTTCCTTTGTTTCATTTTTGAATACGCAAAAGAATACTTAATAATAAAAAAAAAAAATTAAGCTTCAATTCATTAGGAAAAAAACAACAACAAATTATACAATCAACTTAATTTCATTGCTAGAAATTAAAATAAAGACATAATTATTAATTATTAGAATCTGATGACAAAGGATAATCTTCATGAAGTTCGGTCCACATCATGTCGTAGAGCCGCCCTTCATTGTCTGCGACCACCACATGTAGAATTGCCTCTATCTCCAATGACAGAGGCACGGTGACAAGATTGTGATGCCTCATGTAATGAATCAGCAGAAGATGTTCAACATGGGCAGCAGCCCATAGATAAGGGCCCTTTGGTCTAACATCCGAATAGAAGTTCAGTTTCCCCGCATCTTCCCTCGTAAATCTAGCCTATAATTGTTTTACATAATGAAAACTATCATGGTAGTTGGCTTCGTCAAACTCGATAAAAGAGAATCTTTGAAAACCTTGCTTATTAGTCGACACAGAGTAGACTCTTTTAGCCGCAGTGAAACCACAGTCATGAAGCATCAACCACATCCACCCAAAATCCTTATTTCCATCCTTTCCAATTCCATACGAACAAGGAGATTATGAACAAAAAAAATAACAGGATAGATGTAATGAGAACGTGATTGTGGTTCCGGTAAACCAGCCATATTATTAGGTACGGAGTATATATTTTAGAGAGAGAATGAAAGAGTAAATGTTTGATATTCAACTATAACATTTTGATGACATATTTATAATCCAAATTGAATAGTATAACGCATGCATAAACGTTCTGAATAAATTTACACCTTTTTGCAAGCATTGGTTTTACTCAACCGATTTTAAAAAATGACAACGGTTGAGATACACATGTTCTGCGCAAAGAAACGACAACGATTCTGCTAACACCATTGTCCAATTATACAACAAAGAACAAATAAAAATCGTTCTTGGTTTATATTTTATAACGGTTTTATGTAAACCGTTGACAAATAATGATAACGGATTTTTCGAGACCATTTACAAGATATATTTTGTAACGATTTGATTCGAACCATTGATAATTTTGAACACGGACGTCGACTGAACCGTTGTTGAACTATATTTAATAATAGTTTGTCTTTAAACCGTTTCTCAGAATTACGTGCTTGAGGTTTCCGTAAATATTTGGGCTACGGTGATCTATGTTTCTGATAAACTAAATCGCACACCTATCAAAAATAATCCAACCTGCCTAAACTAATGCAATAGAGGTAGTCAGAATCGAATCCACAGGGAGACAAACGTGTTTTATCTGCTAATTAAGAGTCTATCTAAGTAACAAATATAGGGGTTTGATTGGTTTGTTTACTATATTAAAGTCGTGAAAAGCAGAGAAATAAGTAGTAGTAATCGAGTCTAAAAATATAAGGGGAGATAGCTAGGATTGTCGGTTCACCATAGTCTAACAACGGTCAAAAGAAAGGGTCAAAGATCAGCATAATTGCGGTCTGAAGGGTAATGAAAAGGTCCCCTCGATCCGCTATTCGCCCTAGAAAGCTTCTAATATGCTTTCGCTCTTATTAGGGTATTCTTATTGTTCGTAGCAGGTCTCACTTTCTCCAATCTCTCAATCTAGCTCGGAGTTTACCAGATTAAATAACTAGTCGCATGCATTCAACTAATTAAATAAGATTAATTGCTACGATTAACAATACAATCACGATAGTTACACCAGATCTAATTGTTGGGAAATGTGTCCTCAACAATAGTGCGATCACATGATTTAAATATCATTATTAAATCTCATTTCAAGAATACGGAAGGGATGATACATTACATATATAGTCAACTGGTCCACACATATCGGTAATGATTGGCTGGCTAGAGTTTGACATTACCGTCGTGCGACGGTGGTGATCGATTGATCCTTGAGGTCACACCTAAAGGACGATTCCCTTAATTAAAAAGGTTAATTAATTATATACCGATACAGATTAATTAATTCCTTAAAAATTGAACAAATTCAATTTGTGAGAGAGAATATTGATATCTTATTGTAATGGGATTAAATAATATTTATTTTAGTAAATAAAATGCTTTATTACTAAAATTGTTTATTGTTTGAGAAACAATAAAGATAAGAATGAATGGTTGATTATAATTACAAGACATTGTGAATTATAATTATATGACCCATTTTATTTACGTGATCAAGTATCACTAGTCAATTTGTTGAAAGTAACTTAATTAATTCATAAAATGATATTTATGTGATAAATATGCATTAAATTAATTAATAACATGTATCATACTACATGTGACATATTGTGTGACAAATGACAAATTGACAAAATAAAATGGTAGTCCATTTTAAGTATATGGACCGAAAATGGAGGGTGTGTTAGTGGGTTTTGGTTGTTTTATTTTATTTGATAAAATAAACATAATGATGCCTACCTACTACTAGTCTTACACCTATTACACACCTACTATTTTTGAGAAGAGTAAAAGGAAAAGAAATGATGCCAATTTTGGCTCCTCCAACCGTGCCACTCCCCCTCTTTTGTGGGTTGTTGGTTATTTTATTTTCCTTACACACACATTCATATGATGATATTTCATTCTTAAAAAACATGCAAAAAGGTTCATGCTTTTCTCTCTTCTCTCTCTTTAATCTTCATAAAAAAGATGAGATTTTAATCCAAATTTGTTCAAAAGATTACTAAAAATTATCAAAGTAATATATGAGTATTAGTAATCAAATTTAAGGTAAACCACAATATAAACATCTAGTACATGTTAGTTTGTGGGATTAAGGGATTGTCTTGGGTGCTACTAACTGGAGAATCTCTACTTTGGGATTTTTGTATGTTCATCCATTATTGGAAAGCTCAAGAACAAGAGAGAAAGGTGATCTCTCTTGTGCCCATAAACCGAAAATCCATATGTAAGAATAATGCTTCTTCCTTATTTTGTTTTAAAGTTTGCATGCATAAGATCAATCTTTAATTTTATGACAAATTAAATTATAACATATATGAGTATGTTAGTATATATAGATCTCCTTTTCCTTCAATCGGTATCAAGAGCCACGGTTGTTTGCATGCAAATCGGTTAAAAGTTTTTCCGAGTTATAAGAATAACATATAAAACTTGTAAAATTTGTGTTATTATGAGATATCATGAAATTAATCCATGCATGTTAATATTTCTGGTCCTAAAATATTTTAGGGTATTTTGGTTAATTTTACGGATTTTTATTGTTCATATAATAAAATAATGGCATTTAAATATGATTTTATGAGTAAAAATGTCATTTTCGGTCTAAAATTAGCTATACTTCGAATTTTCAGTTGATTTTTGGATATGTTGTCACATATATTATTTTGAGATAACCTGTAAAGTTTCATAATTTTTGGACTTGTTATGCTCGAAAAATGGATTTTTCATTATTAAATTCGGATTTAAGTGAAAAAAAATAGGTTAATATGAGTTAAATTTCGAATCTGGTCATAAAAAATTAATATGTTGTCACATGCAATTTTACAAGATGTGTGTAAAATAATTGGCTATAAAGAAGTCTTTTTGCATGATTTATGGATTTTTGAAGAAATATAGCATAAATAGTGACATTATTAGTGTAAAATTAATAAAAACATAATCTATGACTTAGGAAAAACGTCTAATGTTGCATTTTATTATCTTTTTTCAGATCTATAATTGAAAAGTTAATGAATATAATTTTTCTATGTTTTATGATTATTTTATTAAAAAAACCGATAAATCGCAACATTGTTTTTCCGGAAAAATTTTGAAATTTTTAACCTAAGATTTTGAATATTATGAGTGTCATGGTATTTTTCCAGAATGTTCATGAGGTTAAATTTCAAATTTTGAATTTATTTGAAATTTTGTGATTTATTTGAAGTTTAAAGCTTATTTTTGTATTTTTTAGTCCATTAATGAACAATTTTATAAATATGAGTTAATTATGGTCAAATTATTAGTGAAGACTAAATTTTGAGTCCTAAGAGGTTAGGGTAATTAACTTATGCATAAATATGAATTTATGTAATTTTTGTGATTATAAAATGTTGAAATCACGCAAATCCGTAAAAACCGAGTAATATACGATATTGGCTAATTAAAGGCGATTTAGCATAAAATTGAGCATGTTCATACATATTATAATGCTGCATTTTTCTTTATGATTGTCATAATTTTAATTTATGTAATTTTACTTAGTATGGCCTTAGATTTTAATTGGTATTTCCCGAAATGTATGGGAATATCGATTCGGTTGTAATTTTATTGTGATCTCGTATCACCGTTTTGTAATTTAATAGATTTATTTTATTTTAGTTACAAATGTATAATAGGAAATTATGTAATTTGTTATGTAATTTAATTTATCTCGGAGTTCCCAAGACGGATTTCTTCAAGAATGGCGATACATAAAGACGGTGTTACCTCGAGATGCGTGCCACAACCGAAGTTCAAGGGACCAATGGAGTTGGTTTCCGAATATGTTATAGTTAAATAGTTTTTCTATTTTAGGAAAGGCCATACTAGGATTTATTTATTTTTATGCTTGCATTTTATTTTATGTTGCATGCATCGCTAAATCGCCATAACTAAAACATGCATTATCATTTTGTCGAGTTTATCGACAGTGTCAATTATAATTATCGTAGTTCACCGCTTTAGTTCACTTAAAACGTGATAGATAATAAATTGACATGACCTCTCGCTAAAATAAACAATTGAGACTTAGCCTTACCAAATAGTAGAAACCATGAAAACCTATTTCGCGAGGGAGTGCACTCGGCCCTACCGGGGTACAAACCTTGTTACGTAGGGGAAGTGGGTGATGAATGTTAATCCACCGAATTCATGTTGATAAGGGATGAATCGGCCCCACCGTGCCCAAGTTGATGTGGATTTGGATCATGGACACATTTATTCGAAATTTGGGTTGAACTCAACAAAAGTTTTTGATAAGGGATGTATCGGCCCTACCGTGCCCTTATCCAATGTGTTTTGGGCTAAAGATAATTGTTAATGTAATATTATCGACCAAGAGTTCTAAAAGTAGAATCGATTAAAGAGTTAATCTACCGAGTTATATTGATAAGGGATGAATCGGCCCTACCGTGCACAAGTTAATATGAATTTGGATCTTGGAATCATTTATCATAGTTGGGTAGAGGTCACTATGTAAACGCTTTACTTGTTATTTACAAGTATTAATGAAACGATAAATGTTAAGTTTTCCACTATTCCGTTGTTATATTGTTCTATTTCTTTACCACAATTCATACGATATCATTTCGATTCAAAACTCCATTAAAACATCGTAACTAAAGACAATATGAATTTGCTTCTAAAACCTCATATGAACCATTACTAAGGATCTCTTGTAAAGAGTATAGATTAAAGTTAGTCATTATCAAACAGGTTTTTGATTCTAGACTAACATATCTACTTACAATGGATTGTTTTTCATGTACTTAAATGAATTAAGTACCTTGAAGCGATAAATTGTTTTGGTAATTAGTTTTGTCCAGAATTCGTAATTGACCAAAATAACGCAACCACTTCAATGAAAGTTTTAAGACTAAAACGAACAAATGAAGAGTGATCTTCGTGAATTCAATTTTGCTTCTCAAAGCAAAGACTCATTGAAATAAGTGGGAGCATTCTCTTAAACTGTTAAGATGAGGACGAGGTTCATGAAGTAAATGGAATTGATACAAGGTAATGTTAAAGGTAAAGTTGTTGAGAATGACGATACTAAACCTATCAATCCCGACCGATAAAGTTTCCATTGTCTTAAATGTTGGACACGAGAAAGGAAACTACCCCAAATTATTGAAGAATCAACAAGTTAGTTGTGGGACATCTAATGGGACCTTCTTCGTTAAATGTTTATTTGATTAAACACAAATTTTGCTAGTATTACTTCGTCAATATTAGAAACTGGGGGTGGTTTTCATCATTATGTTTGATACATAGGATGATTAGAATATGACGACTAGCAACAATGAAGTCAAGAGATAGAGTCATTGTGTACTAAATCTAGTTTTCGGGTTTGGAGTTGTACTTAATTGTGACTATTAAGTACATAAACTCTAAATAAGAATACAATTTGTTATAGATACAAAAGAGGTTTCACTTTTGTGACCCTATACACCATGATTTGATGTATGGCTAGCCCATCATCAAGGTGATTATATTCTAAACCAAACTAGAATAATATATCATAAAGATGATGCAAGACTCAAATTGGTAACCCACGATTAAACCTTAAAATTTTGGAATAATGAACGCAAAGAGTTAACGAGTACTCTTGAAACCATTAGATTGTTAATGGTATATGCGTATCTTGTATTCAAAGCAAGATGTCTCGTGCCTTTTGGTTGAAAAGGAGATCGAGGTTATAAATCATTGATCCATAATAGGTTGATCATTCTCTTTTACCAACGATTTAAGTTGACGCTAGTGTGTTCACTTAATAAGGTAAATTGAGAAATCTTTGAAGAAGTTCAAGAGTTCAAGGAATCACGATTAGTCGTGATGGGATTATCAAAGTGAAGACTTTGATATAAGCCAAAGGAAATGTGATATAGTATCACAAGTTAATCTCTCTTAGCACGCATTATGAAATAATGTGTGGATGGATAAGAAATCAAACGCTATTTGATATGGTTTGGACTTCAATCAAGTTACTTTGAGTTACTTGATCCTTTTGGGGATTTTATCATTTTTGTCTAAATTATTTTTCCACTAAAATCGAATCATATGAGATATGAAATGGTAAGAGCACCATGGTTGTAAGTTTTTCACAAGAAACAAATGCTCATTTTTCCCTTGCAATTATCACGAGCACGACGGGTTTGCGGCTCATGAAGCTGTCTTTCTAAAATACAAGTTTATTTTTAGAAGACAAAGTGGGAGAAATTATTCAAGAGCCACAAAGAATGCCACAGAGAATGTTATGTCGCAAGAAACTGGTCTTTCTTGGCTACATGAGACGTTTTGTGTAAGACATCATACATTGTTTCTTTAAAACCTAGGAGGTTAAATTCGTCACTTGTTAAAGATGATGAATTCATGCTACTCTTAAGAAAGTAAAGAGCTTATAACTTACAAAAGAAATTGGTTGATTTAAGTTGATTACTTCTAGAAAGTAATGAACATATGACTTACATAAGAGTGTTTAAAGTCACAACTCAATACAAGGCTTAGAGCCATGAAAATCCGAAACGAAAGGGCTTGATTAGTGACAAAGGGTCTTGCACAAATAAAGAGATATTTCAATGCAAGATTAGTTGCAAAGGGTTTTTCACTAATTGAAATGATTAAGTCTATTTGGATCTTCTTAGGGATTGTGTTTCATTATGAGGATATGCATACAGCAAGTGAATCTAAAACCCACTTCTTCAATAGAAGGAATGTATTCAATACATATCATAAGTTTTATAGATTCTTGCAATCCTAAGATAATGTGAAACTTAAGAGAGAATCTTAAGTAGGACATCAATGAGTTGGAATCAACATTTTGATCATGTGATAAAACATTTCTCGATAAGTCGAGAAGTTGTGTTTATACATGGAGTTTAGTGGGAGTTACGGAATTTTTAATTAGTCCGATATGTGGATGACATATTGATCATTGAGAATGATTTAAGACTTTTGGAGTATTATAATACATCTTGAATATCCGGATTTATGAAGATAAATCCACATGATATTAGCGTCAGTAAGAAGTCTTATGTTGATAAGATTCATGACTAGTTCAATTAAATTGAACATATTTGATTGATTTCATTTGCTTTCGCTGCCGAATCAATTAAAAAGAAATGATGTATAACACTTCATATGCTTTGAGTATGATGAATTGTTTTCAAAAATCGAATTTAAGTAATCTTTACCAAGTAAGCTATAAAGATTACCCTTAAGTGCTTGCAGAAGCATTAAGGAAGTAAAGCAAAGTGTTTATGATGCAATATTGTGTAAGGGTGTTACACAAGTGACAATTGACAATTGAGATTGCGCATGGTTTCCGACAAAACCATAATCAAAACACATTAGGATGGTTAAGATACCATTGTGGCAATGTTAATTAAGAAGTAGATTTTCTAGAATCGTTCTAGGCAATAAAGAACAATGAGAGATATTTATAACAGAAATTGAGTACACTTGCGATCATGAGATGTGCAAGAAAGATGAGTCCCCACATCGTGAAAACAGTGGGAGCTATCTTAGGCTAGAGGGCCTATGTCTTGATTGGATCTCGACACGTACTCAGAAAGTTTTGTAATGCAAATGTATACATTACAAAGGAAAACGAGTATGTAGTAAGGTTGAGTAAGGTACAAGAAGTTGATAAAACCTACTAACCAAAGCCTTCTCATAGGCTTAACATGATGAGTCATGTCATTTCAATTAAATTGAGATGAATAACTACATAAAAAAATCAAATTAGATTATAGAATATGAAGTAGTAATCAAGCATTGACTATTCATATGTGATAATCGCATTTGTCGTTTGAGTTTTACTCTAAAACTCTTCTTTTATACTTTGTTACATCCAAACGGGTTGTAGAGACAACATTGAACCCCGTTAAAGTGATCGTGGATTAGCATTGTATTCGCCCATAGTCACTTGTATGAGGAGACGTCTCGAAGTGACTAGAGTGTGATGCGATTGATGGCAAGTTCAAGTGCCATAAAGTCATGTGAGATGACTAGTCGATCACATAGGCAGACTGTTAGGAACACTTTGTCGGGCAGTGACCGCTTATAGAGTTCTGGCAAATTTATAAAGCCTGGTCGTGGCGAGAGCTACTATAGTATTCTAATGAGTCGATTCTTTTAACTAAAGACTGTTCACCTAAGATGGCACAGTTTCAGATTAACTTTGATTTGTGTTACTACGACCTTCGTAAATGGGGTCAAATGGGCATATTTTGGGTTATGATGGCTGTGGCTAGTCGAAGGGAATAAGTGCAATAGGAATTGTCCACCCCCTTGTCAGGGTTAAAACAATATCTCAGGGCCACTCGAGGAGTAATGAACTGGAAATGTGTGGCCACGCTCGGAAGGTATCCATGGTGAATAAATTCCGGTCAATCAGTTATTCTCCAGATCGAGGAAACCACTCTCGATATGATCACTTGCAAGTACGACCCGAAAGACACCTTGCATTGAGTGGGAGATAGTAATAGGACAAGAGAATTGGTGACGCACACTTGTCGAGGACAAGTGGGAGATTGTTGGGAAATGTGTCCTCAACAATAGTGCGATCACATGATTTAAATATCATTATTAAATCTCATTTCAAGAATACGGAAGGGATGATACATTACATATATAGTCAACTGGTCCACACATATCGGTAATGATTGGCTGGCTAGAGTTTGACATTACTGTCGTGCGACGGTGGTGATCAGTTGATCCCTTGAGGTCACACCTAAAGGACGATTCCCTTAATTAAAAAGGTTAATTAATTGTATACCGATACAGATTAATTAATTCCTTAAAAATTGAACAAATTCAATTTGTGAGAGAGAATATTGATATCTTATTGTAATGGGATTAAATAAGATTTATTTTAGTAAATAAAATGCTTTATTACTAAAATTGTTTATTGTTT
The DNA here is from genome assembly GCF_048544455.1 of Silene latifolia. Classification (NCBI taxonomy): domain Eukaryota; kingdom Viridiplantae; phylum Streptophyta; class Magnoliopsida; order Caryophyllales; family Caryophyllaceae; genus Silene; species Silene latifolia. The sequence goes on along the minus strand of NC_133535.1, from coordinate 58,271,236 downwards.
GAGAAACAATAAAGATAAGAATGAATGGTTGATTATAATTACAAGACATTGTGAATTATAATTATATGACCCATTTTATTTACGTGATCAAGTATCACTAGTCAATTTGTTGAAAGTAACTTAATTAATTCTGAAAATGATATTTATGTGATAAATATGCATTAAATTAATTAATAACATGTATCATACTACATGTGACATATTGTGTGACAAATGACAAATTGATAAAATAAAATGGTAGTCCATTTTAAGTATATGGACCGAAAATGAAGGGTGTGTTAGTGGGTTTTGGTTGTTTTATTTTATTTGATAAAATAAACATAATGATGCCTACCTACTACTAGTCTTACACCTCTTACACACCTACTATTTTTGAGAAGAGTAAAAGGAAAAGAAATGATGCCAATTTTGGCTCCTCCAACCGTGCCACTCCCCCTCTTTTGTGGGTTGTTGGTTATTTTATTTTCCTTACACACACATTCATATGATGATATTTCATTCTTACAAAACATGCAAAAAGGTTCATGCTTTTCTCTCTTCTCTCTCTTTAATCTTCATCAAAAAGATGAGATTTTAATCCAAATTTGTTCAAAAGATTACTAAAAATTATCAAAGTAATATATGAGTATTAGTAATCAAATTTAAGGTAAACCACAATATAAACATCTAGTACATGTTAGTTTGTGGGATTAAGGGATTGTCTTGGGTGCTACTAATTGGAGAATCTCTACTTTGGGATTTTTGTATGTTCATCCATTATTGGAAAGCTCAAGAACAAGAGAGAAAGGTGATCCCGTCACATAAACATGCACTAGTAGAAAAAGTCCTATTGACATCGCCACAAAGACATCGGTTTTAGTTAAAACGATGTAAATGTTTATAAATAACATCGGTTCTTACCAAAACCGATGTAAAATGTGTACATTTTTTTTCCTTACATCGATTATTTTTTAAAACCGATGTACGAAATTATTTGTACCATCGATTTTAACATAAAAGATGTAAATGAGGTATCATTCACATCGTTTTAAGTGACCGATGTAAAAGAGTTCTCTAGTTAACTGCAAAAGATTAATAAACCCTAGCCTCCCCTCTTCACAGTTCAATATCTCTTCTCCTAAGATCTCCATCATCCACCCTATCATTACCCCCCTCCAACGATTACTCCTTCTCCTCGCTTCCGTTTCCGTTCAGTCTTCATCTCCTTCGCCTTTTCCCAAAAATGAATCGAGTGTTCTGTCAGGAGTGGTGCCGGGGTTGTTTACCATTGGAGATTCTTCTGTTGATGTTGGGAATAATAACCCTAGAAAACAACACAAAAGTTTACGCAAAAGAGGGAAAATGAATGGCGGTATTTCGATCAAGAGCAAGGATTTACATAACTTTCTCTTCACTTTCCTCCAATCATTTGCTTGTCCGTATCTTTGGTAGTTGTCCTGCAATATTTTATACCGCCGATAAGGTTCATTACATCCCTTTTTTTTTCAATAATTAGTTATTGATTTGTTAATCCAATTACCAGTTCTCATTGTATCCATATATTTTTGCTGGATTTCCATAAATTGTGAATTGATTTTGTTATTGACAATGAGTTTTGGTGGAATGTTTTAGATGCACAAAGCTCATCAAACAGCTCAAGTTGAAAATGATTCAGGGTTTTTCTTCCTTCTTATCCCTTATGAGGATAGGTATGCATGTCGTTCTTCTTACTCACCTCCTATCAATTTCCTTTTTTTCTTTTCTGTATTATACATTTGTTGTTCACTTGTTCTTACTTTAGCAGATTGTTTATTTTGTGAGACCAATTTATGTTTTAGTTACGTTAATCATTTAATTTCTGAGTTGTCTTGAATGTTCCCTTACAGATTTATGGGAAATTTAGTTAATATGTTTGGAATAATTGAACTCTGTGTTCATTGTTAGATACCCTTACATATAAACATCGCTTTATGCTAGTTTTAATCTCCTCACATGTTAGCTATCTGTGACTATGGTTATAATGAAAAGAATAAAACATAATAAGTTTTAATCAACATTCTGGATTCTTAATCATTTCTTCTGTTCTATAGATTATTTATTGCCGATAATAACTTACCGTGCATTGCAGCACATACATTCAGTTACGAGTACATTAGAGATGTACTTATATCTTGAGCAATACACTGAAATGACAAATCTGATCCTCCAGTACGTACATTTTCTTACATTTTCTTCTATGGAAAAACTCTTTATTTTGAGTTTCGTTACTTGTTCGTTTATCTAATTAATTTTATTAGGTTATTATTTGATGTTATTGATGTAGAATTATAGTGTTGGTGTTGTTGTATTCTCAATTTTAGCTTTGAATTGATCGGATTTGATGATTAGGGTTACTAAAAAGGATATTTAGAGTGCATTGAAGGCCAAGTTCAGCAATATTAGGTCCATTTACCCTTTTGTTGGGGAAAAAAAGGATTTCTGGTTTTAATTTATAATGATGGCATTTTTTTGGACTTTGTTTCACCTGGCTATCAATGACTTGAGAAAATCAGCTGCTTTCTATTGAAAATGTGCAGTGTCGGAATGAAACTCTTGAGGTTGGCCTATCCTTTGCTTATAAACGTAATTGTTATTTAATCTCTGATGGTATTAATCACCCTTTGGGAATGTTTTAAACAAGATGCTAGAAACTGAAACAAGCCTTTGCGATAGTGAAGTAAAACTTTTGTAGTTTAGGAATCTACTTAGATTTATTTATTTGGAGTTTCGCGATAGTAATGCTCTGAGTTATTTGATCCTAACTTTCAGGGCCTCTTTATCTCTGATCATAAGCGTAACATGGCAACTGCATTAGCCAGTTTGACAGAAAATTTCCGGACTGTCAATGAAGCTCTTGAGGTTGGCGAATCCATTTCTTTTGAACATAATTGTTGTATATTTTATAATGCTAAACCGCCAATCACCCTATGGCAACGTGTCCAACTTCAGCCGATTTTTGTAAATATTTTGACTATGTACGCGCTACACCAAAGGGATTTAAGTAATTATGTAACGTATCTACTTGGATTTAAGTTGAGTTACAGTTATAGCTCTATATTATTTCTTCCGATTTCTTGTAATATTCTTTGGCACTCTCCCTCATGAAAATGCAAGATAATTCATTATCTTTGGATTTTGTATGCAGGTTTCCTGAGTTATAATCTGTTAGATGTCATCCTGAAATACTTGATGCTTCTGCTCAGGGTAAGTCGTACACTTGTTATACACTTATATATTATACCTATTTTACTTGGATTCGGAACACGGTCTACTTAATTCGACATTATTCAGCTTTTTTAGACATGAGAAGCATGTCTTGAGAGTATACATGTGATGTTGTGAGGTGATGTTGTGTGCATGTGGTGTTGTGCGCGCAGACTCCAAGCTGAAAACTCGACGTAGTGTTGCTAGTTAGAAGGAGCTCAAATATACGGAACAAAAGAGGAGTATTACACTATTATATTAGTTTTTTAATTACATTTTGTATCCTACCATCTTATTATTTAGTCAGGTGTATTCTAATATTTTTGTTCAAAACACATGTATATTTATAATCTTGGAGTATATATTTATAATTATGGGTTTTGGAAATGTAATGTTTTTTAAATTGATTGCAACTCTCATTTGAGGCGTTTCCCCATAAAAAACACCTGAAATATATTTTTTTTAATTAAAAAATACCAATTTACATCGGTTTAGTCAATAAATGATATAAATAAGGTTGACATTTATATCGGTTCAGCACCAAAACTGATGTAAATTAGATGCTGTTAACATCGGTTATACATAGAAACCGATGTAATTAAATGCCATTAACATCGGTTTTATCTAGTAACCGATGTAATTTTAAGCCATTAACATCAGTTTTATCTAGTAACCAATGTAATTTTATGCCATTAACATCGGTTGTAAAACCGATGTTTTTCTTAATTTCAATAAACAACGCCCCCAGAAGCATCGCACAAAACCAATGTAAATGGACCTAAATAACCGATGTCAATGGCACTTTTTCTACTAGTGATGGATCCCCCAAATCCCAGCATAAAGAAATTAGTTACGCATAACTGTAATGATAAACTCAACAATAATAATGGAAATTAAACTAATCATGATAAAATGAAGTAAATAATAATTATACGTACGATTTCAATGATAAAGAAGAAAGAGCGAAAATAAAATAAAAGAAATAAGTGAAGAACTACGATTAATTGATTACCGAAAAATAAAGGAAGCAAGATTACAAGTTTTTAGATCCGAATTCCAAGAAACAAAGTAATGTATAAAGAGAGTTTTTGCAAAAGTCAAGATAACCTAAAATTGTTCTCAGTTCTCTTTATATAAATATAACTAATATTTTCTTAATTAAACAATTAATAGGCTGAATTAAGAATTAAATCAACATGGCCTGATATGCAAAATAGTCGATCAACCATCAATTACAGTCGATCGACTTTTTCTTCTGAGCAAACCAGTCGATCGACCAAATAAGGCTGTCGAACGACTTTTCTGGGAAACAACAGCATCTAATCCTCACTCTAGCATGCTTCCTCATGTCTTCACGCTTTCCAACATGATTTCTCCCGAGCTAAACTTCACTAGTATCCAAAATGCGACTCCAGGGACGGGGCCAATTCTACAATAAACAATAGTAGCTTACGCTACTCAAAATAGCATCAAATGCGTGCAAATGAATAGAATAAATGTATGAAATAGGTACGCATCAACCTCCTCAAACCAAACCCTTGCTTATCCCCAAGCAAGCAAAGACTAAGGACATAAACAACTAATGGAACGGTGACAGGCTCATAGCTAACTATGCTTCAACGCCCAAAGTAATTTAATGCAAGGAGCCAAAATCAATGTACAAAATCAATTACAAACGAGTTATACTAATGAAACAACTACTGAACCTTCGAACTTGCATGACTCGTATATATCAGACTCTCACGGGTCGCTCTTCACTCGTTAAAGAACAACGTGAGATTATTCATTATAAGACAAGAAGGAAATAGGACACTCACCTAACTGCAACCTATAAAAACATGCATGCAGTCTAACATGATAATTATCTCTACCCACCGTATATATGCATTCCAACCAAACAAGACAAGGTCACATGCCGAAGACTTACAAATATGGTGAAGTGAGGTGATTGGGTAAGAAAGGGCAAAACATTTTTGAAATGTGGAGGTAAGAGCCAAGTTAGTTAATGTGACTCTTAATTGCGCACATTAGTCCCCTAATTGGACCTATTTTGCATACTAATATAGCATTTCATGGCCATTTTATCCGTTAATTCCCTCCTATTATGCTTTCCTATTGCATTTTATATGTCTTGTAGAAAACAAGATAATGAGGCGGAATCCCCGTCTCTCGTGCATATTCGGAAGCTTGTTGACGATCTTGGATGGACTAGTATGAAGAGGAGGCAAGAATGATTACCAAGGATGTAGGAATAAAGAGTATATAGAAGGATCATAGGCTTAAAAGCAAGGAGAAGGAACCCTGTCCCAGGATCCGAGCGTCCCGAGCTGTGGACGAGTGTCTCAGCCTAAGATCGGAGCATCCCGATCCCAGCCCGAGCGGATCGCCTTACTGGACCGAGCGTGCTTCAAGCTATGATGCGCTAATTTCCTTGGGAGTTTCTACTCAATCCGCGTATGTCTCTCATGACTTGCAAAGTTGTATTTAACACTTAAAAATATTATTTACTTAGCATAAGGCATCTAACGGAGGTATTCTTCAATGGCTTGGGTCTTGAGAAGATGTTCTATGCCCATGAGGACACTTACTTGAGTCTCACACTATAGTATTTGTGTAGTCTCCCTGTTATCACTAACCAACGAAAAAATATCGGTATAGAGTTCCGTCTTTGCAATAGAGACCATAGGTTGACTATAGACCAATTTGCAAGTATTTTTGGTCTTGAAGTACTGAGGGATAACACCGATAAACCCTCTGACTTTATTGTTAACCACCTATGGAGGGCCATTTCTGGGATAGAACTCCATTCCTATAAGCAATGTTATACTTTTGCTATCCAACATCCGGTGATTAGGATTACTGAACGATTCATAGCCGGAACTATTAATGGAAGGCTAGACCAAGACAGGTGTACCCTTCTCGACTTGACCTTTCTAGAGTCTTACTTGAATGTGCAAGGGACAAGGCCTTACAACTTCAACACACCCCTTGAGATACTTACAAGATTAAATGACTTTGTCCAAGGGAATTCGCATATCAAAACCTTTGTGATGGAAGGCCTAATCACAATTTTGGCCAATGAACTTTGCCTCGGGTTCAACTTTAATGGAAGCTATGAAAAGCTCAAGGGGAGCACTTTGATAGATGAGGATGCTATCTTCAACCACCACCGTTGGTGTACATACAATCAAGCCAGAAGTGTAGAGTGGTTCACCAAGGGATGTGATGCGTGTCATTTATATGATGTTTTACACCCTATTTTACACGCATTTCAGAGCTCAATTGAGTAGTTTATGCTACTATTTCTCTTGTTTCGTGTATTTCTTCCTTTTCTTGTGATTTTGTAGGAATATGAAGATTTCAGTGGAAAATAAGCCGAATCTGTCTCTAAGTACTTAGCATTGCATTTGACATGGAGTATTGACTCGAGAAATGAGCTTGGTGCGCGTTTCAAGGCCTAAAGATAGCAAAAGTAAGGGTGCGTACGAGTTTAACAAGCGAAGAAGCATTTCACGATATTGCAGCCTCGTTCAGATGGCTATATCTCGAGTTGTAAAGCAGATAATCAAGTTATTCTAATTGGAGGTGAAAGCTTATCCTCTTAGCTTTCCAACACCGCATAGAACGCTAGATTTGACCAAGTAACGAAGAAATGGTAGCTGTTTTAAGATCGGTGCGCGCTGCAGGAATCGTCAGAATACAATTCTGTACAGCACCATTGGTCGATCGACTGGCCTCAGTGGTCGATCGACCACTACGCGAGCTGATGCGCAAATTAAAAGATCGTGAATTAGAAAGCCCAATGTATTCTTAGGTTTAGGAATAAGAGTGCGTGATATTCCTATATAACTAACCTATGTTTTCAGAATAATCATCAGTTTTCAGAGAAGAGACATTAGGTTTCGATTTTAGCATAGTTCAAATACTTTAGTTTCTCAATAAAGTTCACTATTTTGCATCCGCATTTCCTTTCTGCCTTCAGTTTCGGTATTTCTCAATCATAATTTCAATCTTTAAGTTTATTATCTTCATAGTTAGAATTGCTAGATTAGTTCCCTTAAGCCCTAACTTTCTTTATTGCGTATTTATTGTTAAATAGTTTTAATCATGCTTTCGTTTACTGTTTTAATTGCCTTCATTGTTGTAGTTAGAATTATTATGAGTAGCTAAATACCCTTTGCTAAGATGTAGGGGATCTATGGCGTAGATGGCATTAGAATAGGAAACCCCGCATTAGGGCTTGGTCGATCGACTGGCTTAACTAGTCGACCGATCGAAAGTTAGTTAGTCGATCGACTGGGGTAGCTGGTCGATCGACTGAATTCGTGTCTGATTTGCACCGTATAATTTGTTAAGTGCAATATTTAGCAATGAGACCGAGAGGAGATTTGTTAGATGCTTAATTTTGACCGACCCATAGATCGAGAGATAGGGGAGGGCATTAATTAATGAATTAAAACGACTAAATTGCTAAGATCGAAAGATAAGTAATTTAGGCTTTAGGAATCACTTTTCAGGGCGAGAGCTAGTATTAGTGAGACCTAGGGACTAGTAGCATAGGCCGAAAGGAGCTACTAGTTAACTTGGACCGAGAGGACATGTTATACCCATCCTACACGACTGTATTTCGGACTTACCTGGGACTTTGTGCCATCGCAGCTATAGTGAACCGATCATCTTAGCTCCTTTTTATCATTTGCTTACACTTATTTCTTTTATTTGCTTATCTATTTTGCATTTAGACTTAGACATACTTCAATACAAAACCCTCCAGAAATTCCATAGACTGAAATAAAAGCAACTATTATCTCCCTACCTCCCTGCGGATCGACCCTTACTACCGCTTGCTAGTTGTAGTTTGGAATTATAAATATTATTTTTGGTACTCACAACGACAGGTATCACGATGCACACCACATATTCTCATGGGGTGGAACATACCACCTACAGAGCCCCGCTTGAGCCGGTACTCGCCTAGGCCAAGCTACCTCCTCCCCATTGAGATCCATGACAACCCACCACCAAGAGAAGAAGCACCTCATCGACCTCGCGAGTCGCCGGAATGGGGTGATTCACCACCATCCTATGTACCCATTCCACCCTACCCAACAAAACATGTACCATTCACTCCTCAAGATCCGAGAGCTCCATCCATGAGTGAATTATTGGAACTCATGCAAAATGTTGATCTTCGAGTGCATGATGGGAGGGTTGACAATTACGTGGTCTAATACCCCTTCTTCTACAACATGGCTCAACAAGGGTACATGAACCCTAGAGGCCCTCTTTCATCTTGGGCTCAACCACATCTCTTGTTCCCTAACTATGGCAACCAAGGAGGGCACTTTGGCGACCAAAGTGGGGGATTATTTCGCCAATGAGGTGGCTATAACCATGGAGGATCTAGCGGACGTGGAAACTGCAATGATGATGATGATGATGATGATGATGATGAATAAGATGGCTAGAGGTGCTTAACTACACCACCTCCACTTGTATGATACTACTTCTCTATCTCTCATGTATAGTTGCATTGTAATATATATCACATGATTAGATTATTTTGCATTGTAATATATCTCACATGATTCATATAGTTAGTTGCATATAGAATTGAATTCATGCATAGTCACTAATGACCAAACATATTCATTTCTACACTAGAAATAGTGCTTAAATAGGTTTAGGGAGGTTTGATCATAGGTGACCTATGCATTTACTTAGAGCATACATCATCTAGTGTAGTTTAGATTGCATTCATTCGTTATATATGTCATATAGAATTGCATTTACTTAAAGCATGCATTCATTCATATCATATTATTACATTCGTACTTCATTTCCATAAAAAAACAAAAAAAAAATCCAAAAACATGTACTCCCTCCAATTCACAATAAACGTCCCTATTTCATTTTTCGGTTATTCACAATAACCTCCCTATTTCCTTTTTTGGTAAGTGTTTGTGTGGTCCAAATTTAATTGTATGGTGGGATAGTGTGTTTGTGTGGTCCAAATTTAATTATATGGTGGGGTAGTGTATTTCCTTAATTTTTGTGCCAAAATGAAATGGAAGGTTTATTGTGAATTGGAGAGAGTATTTCTTTTTCATTCCTACTCCTACATGTACATTGATAATAATGTCCAATATAAACTGGGGGATGGAAATTTATATTCCAAAAATTCATAAAAAAAATTGAAAAAATTTTTCGAAAAATCTCAAAAATATGTTCTTTAATTTCATAAAAACAAAATCCGTAAAAATTTGAAAATTTAAAAATACCAAAAACATGTTTATTCCTTTGGAGTGTATAATTGTATATATTTGTATGTTTGTTTGTCACTCTTATCTCATTGGCTCGACTATGCCACATTCGAGACACGAAGGAAATAAAAGACCGCATGGTATGATCTTTCCAAATTTCCTTCCTCCTTTTTATACGTTAGTGACAATGTGGCTATATTTTGATTGATGCGGTATGAACCAATGTATTGTTAAGAGTTTCCATCTAGATTATACGGCATAATAGTTGATAGAAGCATATGCATTAGAGTTGTATATATGTTAATTGCATCATGGCATGTAGTTTCATGGTTAGGAAATTTTTGTGAAAAAGCCTATTTGGGAAGCTTGACAAGTGTATATAAGGCCCTTGTAGATAATTTTTCCCCTTGAGACTTTGTTTGCTAGAATACCCTCAAGACACCCTAGTATGTGTCGTACCAGTATCTTTTGACCCATGGATTAAGGCCTAGTCAAGAATACCCTGTGGTGTGATAACTCATTGGCTACCGTTTATTCCAAGGTGACCTTTGAAGCCATGCAACCATTCTTACACTTCTATCATCATATTTTGTCTACAATAAGGGAATGGGCACAAAAACATCAAATTGAGTTGAAGTACCAAATCAAAAACAAAAAGTTTGCAATTGCATCAAATGAAATGAGGAGCAAAAATAGACTCCTATGTTTCAATAAAAGTACCCTTACTATAAAATGGGTTTACTTTGAAAAATGTTCAAAAATGCAAAATTGAAAGGACTTGCCATGTATCAAAAATGCCAAACATCATTGGCAAGAAAATTACTCTCAAATGTCAAATACCACAAGAAATTGGGGGGAAAAACAAATCAAAAAGCAAACTACAAATGTGAAATTCATATATTTTGAATCCCTATTATCCATTGATCTTATTTGTTGCATGGTGGAATGTAGACGACCCTTCTTCTTGTCTAGGCAAGAGGGGGAATTCATCAATCCTACAGTGTTTCTAACACCATAAGGAGCCTACTCTTGACAAAAGAATTTAGCGATTGCGGATAAAAGTACCCTAGTTTGACACAACTTGGAGGTGATTTGTTGGTATCCTTTTAGACTTAGTAGCTTGGAGAAACAATATCTATGACGGAGTATGTACCCGTAAATTGCTTCCCTTGGAGATTATTTCCGCCACTTAGATGAGGAAAGTGGCTATTCTTTTGTAGATGCATGCATTACTTGTTTTGTGTGCTTAATGCTTGGATGTATCGCCATTTTGGCAAGCCCCACCTTGCTTTGCAAGAAGACATCTTACCTCATAGATGTCTTGTTGTGATTTGAAGGGACGGAGTGAGACCCGCTAATTGTCTCACATCGGTTATATTATTAGGATAGTTTAAATAAAGGTCTAGTTTTAGACACCTCTTTAATCAGGACGAGTAAAGGTTCGGTTTGGAGATGTTTGATGTGACTCTTAATTGCGCATATTTAGTCCCCTAATTGAACCTATTTTGCATACTAATATAGCATTTCATGGCCATTTTATCCGTCAATTCCCTCCTATTTTGCTTTCCTATTGCATTTTATATGTCTTGTAGGAAAGAAGATAATGAGGCGGAATCCCCGTCTCTCGTGCATATTCGGAAGCTTGGTGACGATCTTGGATGGACTAGTGTGAAGGGGAGCCAAGAATGATGACCAAGGATGTAAGAATATAGCGTATATAGAAGGATCATAGGCTTAAAAGCAAGGAGAAGGAACCCTGTACCAGGATCCAAGTGTCCCAAGCTCAGGACGAGCGTCTCAGTCTAGGATCTGAGTGTCCCGATCCCAGCCCGAGCGGATCGCCTTACGGGACCAAGCGTGCTTCAAGCCAGGACCCGCGGATTTCCTTAGGAGTTGCTACTCAATCCGCGCATGTCCGTCGAGACTTGCAAAGCTCTATTTAACACTTAAAAATGTTATTTACTAATCGTGTAACACCCCTAATTTCCGTAATATAATTCTTTAATTTTATTTTCCCATATTTCATATTTTATTTTCCGGAAAAATATCTGTCTCTTGTCTTTTTAACCGTTTGGGTTCGAAAACGGTGAAGCCCCATCCTTTTCTTGGGTTTCACGTGTGGTTTAGTGTTTATGGGTGAATTTTGGGCTTAAGTTTAGAATAAACCCATTAGCTTTTCTATAAATAAGAAGGGAAACCAAACCCTTGCTTTTTTTTTTCTCAAAACCCTAAACCTAATTCTCTCCTCCTCCTTCCTCCCTTGGTGCCGTGAGATCCCCTCCTCCCTAGAGTTTCGTGCTGCACCTTCTTCCTCCCCCCCTTCATCATCTTTAGTGCTTAGATCGTTCCTACTTCTTGGATCTATCTACCTTCTTCGTAAGTTTCATGTTTTTCGCGTACTTTTTATAGTTTTTTTAACTTTATATATATATATAGTTAGTATATTTATTAGATTCGTTGTCTTTGGCACATGGGTGATTCAATAAAGGCGTGGAGACCGCAACTGGAGAACACATGTATATCGTTGAAGACGATCTTTAGGATTATTTACTTAATAAGGTAACTAGGTGTTTTCCTTTAATTATGTTTATGCCAATTGATGTAATTTACATGATTTAATAATTGATTTGTGTAATTGTACGTGTTTGATTGTTTATTATCATATTTATTTGTGTTTATATGTTTACGTATGTGTTTTATTGTTTAAATTGCATAACGTATTTTGTATATGTTCCGTTTGGGTGTTTGGGCGTGCGGCTAGGGTTCCCCATGGAAACCCTAGTGGCTGCTTGGTGGTGGCTAATGAGAAGGCCTAGATTTATAGCTAAACTAGTATAACTTGATATTATGGCTCAATGTTATAGCTGGGTTGGTACAACTCTGAGGTTGTGATAAAGATATAGGTGAAGCTGTATAAATTTGAGATTATAGCTCAATGTTATAGGTGGGCTACTATAACTTAAGTCACATGTTGATGTTATAACTAATGCTAATGTAACATTGGGCTAATGAAGTCAATGTTATAGCTGAGCTAATATAACGTTGAGTTATGAGGTAAGGGTATTGATAACGTTATAGCTGGAGTACTATAACATTGAATGGTTAATGTTTAAAGTTATAGCTGAAGTTACTATAACATTGGTTGCGTATACTTGTTTCGTATGTTGTATTGTGTTCAACGTGTTATGTCCTTGTGTTGCATAATACTTTGGTTACTCTATTCATATGATAAGTAGCACAGTCGATTACATTGTTCTAGGGTTTGAATTGTGGTGTTCGTTCATGCATTGTTAGTACTGTCTGTTATACTGTGTACTTGTGATTTGGGTTGGTTGAATAGATAACGATAGTATAAGTTATATACTATCGGAATGAACAAACGCTACCCTTCGGTGATTCTTATGGTCTATGGTTGGGGGGGGGGGAGGGGTAGAAGAGGCAGTTCGTTATACGCTCCGTGTTTCATCGAGAGGTCTGGCCAGGTCTTAGGCATGTAGGCAGTGGTTATACGCTACACATAGTGTGGATGCATTTCATTATACGGTCCACAGTGGATGCAGTTTGTTATACGGTCCATACCGATTATGGAGGCAGTTCGTTATACGCTCCACATCTAGAGGCAGTTCGTTATACGCTCTAGTGGTTAGAGGCTGTTCGTTATACGCTCTAACGGCGTTCATTCTATACATTGTGTTTGTTGCTAGGGTAGTTTGTTATACGCTCTAGTAGTTGGAGGCAGTTCGTTATACGCTCCATTAGTCAGAGGCAGTTCGTTATACGCTCTGAGGGTTGTTTGGTTTGGTTGTGGTTACATCGAGTTTGATTGTCCTAAGTTTCTACATGGTGTCATAACATGGGTTGTTGTCATATGTCGTCTCATGTTGTTTAATTTGGAGTTATTGATTAGGTGGTTCTCCTAATATGTCTTTGTTAATGGTAAGTTGGTGATGAGTCTTCATGAGTATAGATGGTCTCACATGTTTACTAGTTTTTTATTTCAATTGTTATTGATTGTTAGTTATATTCAATTGTTGTAAACATGACTGGGAGAGCATCTAGTTACTCCCGACTGATTGTCGACCCCCATTCTCAAGTTGTTCAGATGTTGCTGACTGGATGATGCTTTTGTGGGGAATGTGCGAAGCAAGCTTAATAATAAATTAGGCGTTTACCTTATGTTTTAAGAACCTTCGAATAATGTATTAGTTGTTTTTGTTTTGGTAGAGAACCGGATCTATTAGGTGTTTCCGCCACTTTGACCCTTTTATCAGTATCGTACTCTGATATTTACTTTATATTAAGTTTTTCCTTTGTTTTATAATCCGAGTTGTTACAGTTGGTATCAGAACGAACACACTCCCAACTCTCGCTTAGTTGATGACTAAAATAAATGACCTAGTTAATGAGTGAGAATAAATGGGGTAGAAACCAGTAGGATTGGTTGGCTTTCTTATGTTTGTAAAGTGTATGAATAGTTATTTGGAGTGCTACTTAGGTTCAACCACTTATAACGAGATTTCGTTCTTGCAGATGTTGCGTAACACGAATGGTGAGACTGATGTTGATCGCATCCGGAGACTTGAGGCCGCTTTGGCATCCATGGCCGAAGGTTTCACTAATCACCTCAACAACAACAACAACAACCATCCGCAACCGACTGTGTTTGATCTCCTTGCTCGTCACCGACCTCCTACCTATGATTATGCGAATGACCCTACTGCTTTGGAGGCTTTGTTCGAGAGATTGAGAAGTTGTTCCTTGCTACTGGATGTCCTGAGGATCAGAAGATGGATATTGCCACCTATTATCTGAAGGATGAGGCCGACAACTGGTGGGATCTTGCTAGAGCTGGTCTGGAAGTCCAGCCAGGATATGGTTGGGCTATTTTCTCTGAGACTCTGAAGAAGAGGTTTTATCCCGAGGAGATGCGCTGGCAGAAGGAGAAGGAGTTCCTTCGTCTACAGCAAGGTTCCATGACCGTTGAGGAATACACCAACAAGTTCGTGAAGCTGTCGCGATTCGTTACTTCTGTGGCTATGGACGAGGTGTCGAGGACTCATTGTTATGAGAAGAATCTGGCTCCCAAGGTTCTGACTGCTATGTCTGGCATTCCTTCGACTTCTTTCCAACAGGCTTACGATTGTGCTCTTAGCATCTATGATTCTGTCCTTGGTACCGAGGCTGAGGAAGGTCCGTAGAGTAGGTTCGTGAAGAGGCCTTATGTTGCTTCTAGTACTTCCCAGAAGAAACAAAAGTATGAGGCTCGTTCGTATTCTCCGTGTGATCAAGGTCAAGCGAAGAGGGATCTTACTTGCTATTAGTGTGGGAAGGCATATCACTCGGGTACGACCTGTGCTACTGGTGCTCCGATCACTTGCTTTACTTGCAAGGCTCCGGGACACAAGTCGATCGGTTGTCCCCAGAAACCAAAGATGGAAGCGCCAAAGGTAAATGCTCCGAAGACTGGCCGAGTGTTCGTTATGCGTCTTGCCGAGGCAGATGGAAATCCAGATGTGGTTACGGGTACCTACCTCATTCACTCTTTATTTGCTTTTGTTCTTTTTGATACGGGTGCATTAATATCATTTGTTTCCGCAACCTTTTCCATCCGTGCTAGAATCTATTCCTCATGATCCGTTCATACCTCTATATCCCTTCCTATGGGTGAGATAGTGTCTTGCTCCATTCTGTTCAAGGACGTACCTGTCAGTATTGCAGGGGCGATCCTTCTTGCGGACCTTGACCAATTAAAACTTGGAGAGTTTGATGTGATTTTGGGCATGGGCTGGTTATCTCGCTATGATGCTAGGTTCTTGTGTCGTTATCAAAAGCTCGTGCTTAAGAGTCCTACAGGTTCAAGGGTTTCTTATCAAGGTGTTAGGGTTTCACCTACGGTCAAGTGGGTTTCTGCTTTGAAGATGGTTGGCTTGGGTAGAAAGGGTTATCAGATCTATCTGTGTTTTGTTCAGGATGTTTCTACTGAGCCAAAGTTAGAGGATATCCCTGTGGCTAAGGAGTTTCCCGATGTCTTTCCTGAGGATTTACCTGGTATTCCTCCTGAGCGAGATGTAGAGTTCTCGCGATTGAGTTGCTGAATGGAACTGGTCCCATTTCGAAAGCTCCATATCGTATGGCACGAGCTGAGTTACAAGAGCTCAAGAAGCAACTTGAGGAGATGATCGATAAGGGTTTGATCCGACCGAGTGCTTCGCCGCGGGGTGCTCCTGTTTTGTTCGTCTAGAAGAATGCTGGTAATATGCGGTTGTGCATTGACTACCGTGAGCTGAACAAGGTTACTATCAAGAATAAGTATCCTTTGCCGAGGATCGAGGATTTGTTTGATCAACTTCGTGGTGCGAGTGTGTCTCGAAGATCGATCTAAGGTCTGGTTACCATCAGATTCCAGTTAGGAATGAGGATATTCCTAAGACTGCTTGTCGTTCAAGGTATGTCCACTATAAGTTCGTGGTGATGCCGTTTGGTTTGATGAATGCCCCTGCTGTTTTCATGAATCAGATGAACCGCACTTTCAGCGAGTATTTGGATAAGTGTGTCGTGGTGTTCATAGACGACATACTGATTTACTTGAGAGATGAGGCTGAACACGAGAGTCATCTTCGTGTTATCTTGGAGAAGCTGCGTAAGCAGAAGTGGTATGCTGAGTTTTCAAAGTGCGAGTTTTGGCTAAGGGAAGTTACCTTCTTGGGTCATGTGATATCTGGCGATGGGGTTATGGTTAATCCGTCGAAGATTCGAGCCGTGGTCGAGTGGGAAAGTCCAAATAATGTGAACGAGGTTCGGAGTTTCCTTGGTCTAGCTGGGTACTATCGTCGGTTTGTGCATGACTTCTCTAAGATTGCGAGATCGATGACTCAGTTAATGAAGAAGTAATCCAAGTTCATTTGGACCGAGGCTTGTGAAGCTGCTCTCCAGGAGTTGAAGAAGAGGTTGACTACCGCTCCTGTGTTGACTCTACCTGAAGAGGGCGTTGAGTTCGATGTCTTCTGCGATGCGTCAAAGTTTGGGTTGGATTGTGTCTTGATGCAGAAGGGTAAAGTAGTGGCTTATGCTTCCCGTCAGTTGAAAGTTCACGAGATGAACTACCCGACTCATGATCTTCAGTTAGCAGCAGTGGTGTTCGCACTTAATTTATGGAGACACTACTTGTATGGAGTCTTTTTCAAGATTTGTACGGATCATAAGAGCTTGAAGTATATCTTCACTCAAAGAGAACTTAACATAAGGCAGAGATGTTGGTTCGAGCTACTTAACGACTACAAGGTTGAGCTGCAGTATCATGAGGGTAAGGCAAACGTGGTTGCCGATTCTTTGAGTCACAAGGTGTGTCATGCTATGAGATCGGTGATGGTGTTACCTGATGACATAAGTCGAGAGTTCCAGAAGATGAGCCTTGAGATTGTTCTTTCGGGTACTTTAGATTTGAGTGCGATGGTTGATGAACCCGAGATCCTTCATGAGATCCGAGTTAAGCAAAGAGAGGATGGATTCTTAGAAGGAGTTCGAGTCTCTATAGGTGAAGGTCGTGCCAAAGACTTTGATGTTGGATCTGATGATGGTCTGCACTTCCAAGGTCGCTAGTGTGTACCTAGCTGTGAGGTCTTAAAATGTAAGATTCTAAAGGAGGCTCATAGTACTCCCTATTCGGTTCATCCTGGTGATGATAAGATGTATAAGGATCTGAAGCTACGGTTTTGGTTACTGGGTATGAAGAAATAGATCGCCGAGTTTGTGAGTCGTTGCCTGATCTGTCAGAAGGTCAAGTTTGAACATCAGAGACCGGGTGGTCTATTACAACCATTGGAGATTCCCACCTGGAAATGGGATTCGATTTCGATGGACTTGGTCATGGGTTTGCCAAGGTCGTCGAGAAGAATAAATATGATTTGGGTCGCGGTTGATCGTTTGACTAAGGTCGCGCATTTCATTCCGATGAAGGAGACTTGGAGTCTCGAGGAACTAGCGAATGCTTATCAGCGAGAGATCATTCGTCTTCATGGGGTTCCTAAGGATATCATCTCCGACCGTGATCCGAGATTTTGTTCTCATTTTTGGAAAAAAGCTTCAGTTGGCTTTGGGCAGTGAGCTTAAGATGAGTACGGCTTTTCATGCTGTAACTGATGGTCAGACTGAGCGTACTATTCAAACGCTTGAGGATATGTTACGAGCTTGTGCTTTGGAGTTCCAAGTTAGTTGGGAGAAGAGTTTACTGCTTGTGGAGTTCTCTTATAATAACAGTTACCAATCGAGTATTCGGATGGATCCGTTTGAGGCACTTTATGGGAGGAAGTGTCGTAGTCCTTTGTGTTGGGACGATTCTAGTGAGGCTGTCGTTCTTGGTCCAGAGTTGGTTCAGGAATCGATTAAGCAAGTGAGGTTGATCCGTGAGAAGCTTAAGGCAGCCCAGGATCGAAAGAAGACGTATGCAAACTTGCGGTGTAGGCCGATTGAGTTTGAGGTTGGCGATAAGGTTTTTCTTAAGGTTTCGCGATGAAAGGTGTCAAGAGGTTTGGACTTAAGGGAAAGCTTAGTCCTAAGTACATTGGACCGTATAAGGTTCTCGAGAGAGTTGGCGAGGTAGCCTATGGGTTGGCTTTACCTCCGAATCTGTCGAAGGTTCATGATGATTTCCATGTGTCGCAGTTGTGTCATTATCGCAGTGATCCTTCTCATGTTCCACAGGCTGTTGTTATCGAGGTTGAGCCAAACCTGACTTATGAGGAACGTCCCATTCGTATTTTAGAACGTCAGGAGAAGAGGCTAAGGAATAAGGTTGTACCTTTGGTTCAGGTTCTGTGGAGGAGTTAGAATTTCGAGCAAGAGACTTGGGAAACCGAAGCGTCTATGCGAGAGAAGCATCCGCATCAGTTCGAGTAAGGTAGCTCTTTTATAATGTTTCGTGAACGAAACTTCTTTTTAGGGGGTTGGATTGTAACACCCCTAATTCCCGTAATATAATTCTTTAATTTTATTTTCCCATATTTCATATTTTATTTTCCGGGAAAATATCCGTCTCTTGTCTTTTTAGCCCGTTGGGTTCGAAAACGGTGAAGCCCCATATTTTTCTTGGGTTTCATGTGTGGTTTAGTGTTTAAGGGTGAATTTTGGGACTAAGCTTAGAATAAACCCATAAGCTTTTCTATAAATAATAAGGGAAACCAAATGCTTGCTTTTCTTTTCTCAAAACCCTAAACCTAATTCTCTCCTCTTCCGTCCTCCCATGGCGCCGTGAGATCCCCTCCTCCCTAGGGTTTCGTGCCGCGCCATCTTCCTCCCCCCTTCATCAACTTTCGTGCTTAGATCGATCCTACATCTTGGATCTATCTATCTTCTTCGCAAGTTTTATATTTTTCGCGTACTTTTTATTGTTTTTATAGTTTATATATATATATATATATATATATATATATATATATATATATACACATATATATATACACATATATATATATACACATATATATATATACACATATATATATATACACATATATATATATACACATATATATATATACACATATATATATATACACACATATATATATATACACACATATATATATATATATATATATATATATATATATATATATATATATATATAGTTAGTTAGTTAGTTAGTTAGTTAGTTAGTTACTTAGTTAGTTAGTTAGATTCGTCGTCTTTGACACGTGGATGATTCAATAAAGGTGTGGAGACCGCACCTGGAGAAGACATCTATATCGTTGAAGACGATCTTTAGGATTATTTACTTAATAAGGTAACTAGGTATTTTCCTTTAATTACGTTTATGCCAATTGATGTAATTTACATGATTTAATAATTGATTTGCGTAATTGGTACGTGTTTCATTGTTTATTATCATGTTTAATTGTGTTTATATATTTACGTATGTGTTTTATTGTTTAAATTGCATCACATATCTTGCCTATGTTCCGTTTGGGTGTTTGGGCGTGCGGCTAGGGTTCCCCATGGAAACCCTAGTGGCGGCTTGGTGGTGGCATATGAGAAGCCCTAGAGTTATAGCTAAACTAGTATAACCTTGAGATTATGGCTCAATCTTATAGCTGGGTTGGTACAACTCTGAGGTTGTGATAAAGTTATAGGTGAAGCTATATAACTTTGAGATTATAGCTCAATGTTATAGCTGGGCTACTATAACTTAAGTCACATGTCGATGTTATAGCTAATGCTAATGTAACATTGGGCTAATAAAGTCAATGTTATAGCCGAGCTAATATAACGTTGAGTTATGAGGTAAGGGTATTGTTAACGTTATAGCTGGAGTACTATAACATTGAATGGTTAATGTTAAAAGTTATAGCTGAAGTTACTATAACATTGGTTGCGTATACTTGTTTCATATGTTGTATTGTGTTCATCTTGTTATGTCCTTGTGTTGCATAATACATTGGTTAATCTATTCATATGATAAGTAGCACAGTCGATTACATTGTTCTAGGGTTTGAATTGTGGTGTTCGTTCATGCATTGTTAGTACTGTCTGTTATATTGTGTACTTGTGATTTGGGTTGGTTGTATAGATGACGATAGTATCAGTTATATACTATCGGAATGAACAAACCTACCCTTCGGGGATTCTTATGGTCTATGGTCGGGGGGAGGGGGGGTAGCAGAGGCAGTTCGTTATACACTCTGTTCCCCGAGTGTCGTTCAGTGTAGCAGAGGCAGTTCATTATACGCTCTGTGTTTCATCGAGAGGTCTGGCCAGGTCTTACGCATGTAGGCAGTGGTTATACGCTACACATAGTGTGGATGCAGTTCGTTGCACGGTCCACAGTGGATGCAGTTCGTTATACGGTCCATACCGATTATGGAGGCTGTTCGTTATACGCTCCATATCTAGAGACAATTCGTTATACGCTGTAGTGGTTAGAGCCAGTTCGTTATACGCTCTAACGACGTTCATTCTATACACTGTGTTTATTGCTAGGGTAGTTTGTTATATGCTCTAGTAGTTGGAGGTAGTTCGTTATACGCTCCATTAGTCAGAGGCAGTTCGTTATACGTTCTGAGGGTTGTTTGGTTTGGTTGTGTTTACATCGAGTTTGATTGTCCTAAGTTTCTATATGGTGTCGTAACATGGGTTGTTATCATATATCATC
Organism: Silene latifolia; assembly: GCF_048544455.1. NCBI lineage: Eukaryota > Viridiplantae > Streptophyta > Magnoliopsida > Caryophyllales > Caryophyllaceae > Silene > Silene latifolia. The sequence goes on along the minus strand of NC_133535.1, from coordinate 58,250,605 downwards.
TCATGTGGTTTAATTTGGAGTTATTAATTAGGTGGTTGTCCTAATATGTCTTTGTTAATGGTAAGTTGGTGATGAGTCTTCATGAGTATAGATGGTCTCACATGTTTACTAGTTTTGCATTTCAATTGTTATTGATTGTTAGTTATATTCAATTGCTGTAAACATGACTGGGAGAGCATCTAGTTACTCCCGACTGATTGTCGACCCCCATTCCCAGGTTGTTCAGATGTTGCTGACTAGATGATGCTTGATTGGGGAATGTGGGAAGCGAGCTTAATAATAAATTAGGAGTTTGCCTTATGTTTTAAGAACCTTCGAATAATGTATTGGTTTTTTTGGTTTTAGTAGCGAACCGGATCGGTCAGATGTTTCTGCCACCTTGACCCTTTTATCAGTATCATACTCTGATATTTACTTTATATTACGTTTTTCCTTTGTTTTATAATCCGAGTAGTTACAAATCTACCCTTGCTTAACCTAATGATGTACCACTATATATACTCCATTGTATTACCTAGCTAATCACCAAGTTTTTAGGGAGAGTCCTCTTAGATTAGATTAGGTGTAGATTAGAATAGATTAATCTCAATTGTTGCACAAAATTACACATTAATCTTTCCTTAATTATTGTTCAAGTTTATTATTGGGTAATTAAAGATTATTTGGTTGTTATTGGAGAATTGACAACTCTTCATCAATCAAACAAGTTTTCTTCTATTATTCTTTCCTCTCCAATTCTTCATCTTAAGTTTGGTATAATCTCTTTACTCTTTATTGTTTATTTTCTCACTCTTTAATTATGTTTATACTTGTTGTGATGATTGACACCATTGATAACATGTCTTCCATGATAATGAGAAAGTAGTTACTTAACTAGGATTAGTGGGAGATTAGGGGAGTTAATCATGGGATAAATTTATGCTTAATGAGTTCATATGAATGCTTGCTTATTGTTCTTCAACCTATGCACATGTTATGTTTGATGAAATGCTAGACTATGAAGCCTTGCATTTTTTACCCATCTCTTATCTTTTCAATGAGGCTTGTAAGATATAAACCAACTCAAGCCTTATTAGACAATGCATAGAGTTGAATAGGGAAAACCCAAGTCGACTTTAGGTGTTGTAAAGTCTTAACTGACTCGGTTCCGAGACGTAAGTTTTCCTAGGATTTGGTTTATCATGCATGTAGTTTAATAGGAAGAATTAAGTCGACTTGTACGTGTTGTATAGTCAAAAATGACTCGGCTCCGGCCCAAATCTTCTTATGGATTATATGACATGAACTAACTTAATTCCAACAGTAATAAATTGCTTGCATCTATATAACTCATTTATGCTATTTTACCATGATTCCCTTATAATCCCATGATATCCTAGTATGCTTTATTATTTGTTTATATCTTTATTTGCTTTATTGCTTGATTTACTTTATTGCTTTCATTAGTTTAGAATCAATCAATTCCAATCAATTGTGACAACCTTAAGTGCAACCACGATTAGATTGAACAATTCGAATACCCCCGTCCTATGGGTTCGACCCCGACTTGCTTGCTATGCTAGTAGTTGGGTATAAATGTGTTTGATGGCGGACAACGACACGCTACATCACTAGTACCAAACGAAATCAATAGTAAAAAAAATCCCGCTCAACTACCCAACCGTATAAGATGAAGCAATACTAAAATTGGGCATGACACTCACGCACCTGTAGATGCCTCATTTCTGCACCTCCCACAAACCACCCGGTGATGATTGAGCCGCATGTTTTGTACGCGGAACGATTTGTGACAGTTCGTAAGTTTATTGTCAAGTGATTGCTCAAAAACTGATGTCTACCTCTTAATTGTCATCTACGTGCCGATACGGTCGTTTTGACAGTAATTAGAGTACATTTGGAGTTCGGACCTAAAACCGTCTTCATTTTCTGATAACCATTAAATCCCGAGTCAGAATATTCTGGAATGTTCTGGATATTTCTATTCCATATTTTATAAATCTTTCACAATCTTTTATTTTTTAGTAAACAATTTCCCGTAATATTCATACAAAATATTAAGGAAAATAAGATAATCCCGTCATTCCATAAACCAAACACGGAAATCTTTCTTCTGCAGGAGGAAACCACTTGGGAACAGACGCAGCAGGTGTTGCGCCTCTTCCAAGAGACGCAGTGACTGCTGCGCCTCTTCCCATGTCCTTTTCTGCGTATTTTTCGTATCTTTTCATATCTTTTCGAGATTCACTTCCAATGTTTCTCCGAAAACCCTATTCCTTCACGTGATTAGTATAAATAGGAGCCTTCGCTCCTCATATTTCTCACGCGAGTGTCCGCCCTTCTCTTCTCCCTTTGCATTCTAGACCACGTTCTTACTCTTTGGCGTCTACGTGCTTGAACATTCGACCACGTAAGCTCCCCTTCTGAGTACCAGCCTCGTTTGCATGACCGACCAATTTGACCAACTCCACAATCAATCAACTTAATTAATCTTAATCGTTTTCCTCTTACGAGGGCACTTTCGTTACATTCGAGTCGAGCATCACTAATCATAAACTTAGTTCATCTCGTTTCGTCAAACATGTAAGTCTGAGGGTGTAAATCTCTCTTTTATTATTGTTATTTACTTTTTGTATCATTAATATAAGGTTTATGTCGAAAACACTCCTTAAAACTGATTTATAAAACCATGCTTTAAAACCCTTTTTACGGATTACCCGAAGATGACCGTCGAGAAAGGACGCAGCAACTGCTACGCCTCTTCGAAGGGACGCAGCACCTCTTGCGCCTCTTCGTGAGGCTGCCGCAGTTCCTGCTTCCTTTATTCTTCCTTCGTCCTTCGTCCTCTGTCAATTCGTCTTTCCAAATTTGTTTTCGTTTATTCTTCAATTCTTGGACATACAATCACAATAATTTCACATGTATAATGTTTATCATCATTAATGCGTATAATTCATCGTTAATCCCGACTTAAATCCCAAGTAATACAATATTTGCGGGTTTTCGTCATTAAAATCAATCCGGGTTGTAGAAATTTGATCCTTTCATATTGAGTTTCTGGAATTCGATCTTTGATATATTTTCATCTGTCCATTGTCATATTCGTCATAAATTCGTCATTAATTTGTCATATTTAACCTATTTAGTTCACCTATGTCACTAATCAATCTTTCATTCATGTAATTAATTCGTTTACGGTCGTCTTATCCATGTTTCGTTGTTTTTATGACTCATTCGCATGTAATTAATCCATTAAATCACTTCCATCCGAGTCGAATATCATAATTAATCCTTAAATTCACCAATTATCATTAACGATTTGCAGTTCTGGCTTCAGAGCCAGAACTCACCCTTGGAACAGACGTAGCATCTGATGCGCCTCTTCCAGAGGGCGCAGCTCTGCTTCGCCTGTTCCAGGATGATTTCTGTCTCTGAACTTCCGTTCTATCTTGACCTAGTTTAATTAGATTACGTATTAATCAACTATTAATCGTATTATCACCCTAATTCCTGTTCGTTAATTTGTTTATTTTGTTCTTTCTCAAATTATCCGTTTTGGAAGTATTTTCGACATAAATCAACTGAACCCAATGTAATTATTGTATTTTCTTTATTGTAATTCATTATTGTATTTCTTGTATCATTTGTATGCCTTCACATATAATTGATCTTAAATTCCTACTTTGACCCAATTGTATGCTAAATTACGTGTTCAACGACTTAGTTAATATTCACATGTTAGGATTAAAACTCGGATGTTGCATTGCATGCATATAATCGACGATATATCGAGTACGAATAACTTCCCTAATCATTAGTAGAGGCCGCTATCGAGGCGGGCGGGATTAGGTGTTCGATCAAAAGAGCTTTCTAATACGTACCCTCACCCCTTACTTCAGATCTCTATGAACATCCGTGTTCATTGGCATCCACGAGAGTCATTCTAGACATAGAATGCTAAGGGTAACGAGTTCTTGGTGTTCATGTCACTACTTTGTGTCTTGACATGGCACAAGGTATTCGAACGGTTCCAATTTCCCATAAAAATTGGTGGCGACTCCACAAAATGCAAACGCTTGTGTCCCAAGCGCCCTCGTGGCCCCCATTGTCCACAGTTTGCCGACTCCGCTGGGGATAATACACTTACGTGTAGCCAAAAGGGTGAAACTTGAACAAGGTTAGGGAATAGTTTGTACAAGACAATTGTCGGTTTTCATAACTCGGTCTTCCTAGATCGTTTCATTCGGCCTTCCTAGGCCCAACCCAACCCATTCGACCAATCGTCCAGTCTAAACGGTCTTAATTCTTATTTGGGCCTAAGGATGGATAGCGATTGACGTCATCCATACCATGGTACTTACTCTTGTTTGTATCAAAGACTTTCACTACTTGAGGAAATGGACTAGGAATCGGCGTTACTCTTGTTTGGTACGAGCCTCTCCACAGACTTCGGGTTTGATTGTTCGGTATGGCAACCCACCCTTTATACCAAAACCTTTTAGATGCACTCAGCATCCCGTTATAATGCTTGTATAAATGTTTGTACCTTACGTGATCACCATTTCTAAACGAAACCATGACGGTTTTTGTAAAATCAAATCCCTTTTAAAAATGTAAATTTCGAAAAAGGCCAATGATTAGCGCAAAACCGAGTCAAAACTCTGTCCATTTGTCGAGTCAAAATTCGGGCCTAAGCCCATTTCAAAACCTCACTTCGAGTCCACTCCTACAACTACACTAAAGTTGACTAGGACCAACATTTATCAAACCTTGTCATTTCTTCAAAAGCCCACTGACACAAGTGGCACACACCCACTTCACGAGTCAAAACATTTCTTTCTTAGTAAGTGTGCTAGAATGGTCGATCATTTTTTGATTCGTCGTCGATATCTTATCCACTTTCCAAGATGCCTGAAACAAGCGACGCGAACTTCAATCAACTCCAAGATAGTAATGATCGAATCCTAGCCGCGCTGGCTCAAATCCAAGTTACTCAAGACCAAGTGCATGATCGCCTTGACACCATCGAGGGCCGGATCTATACCGTAGAAACAAGGATTCCTCCTCGAGAAAGTGAAGTCGTTGATGACTTCGTGAATGACTTCAGGGAAGAAAGCCCTCCCATATGTGTGACTGCAGCTGAAAAACGACTCCAATACTTAGAGGAGCAATTGATGTATCTTAAAGGGGATGACATTTATAGGGAGAATAATCGCAAGTATGAGGCCGTGAGTTCCAAATTTCCAACCATCTTCAACATGACAGATATCCCTAAATTCAAGAGGTATGAAAACCCTTTGAACCACATTCGTGCTTTCAAGGACTATATGTCTGTCAAAGGTATCAAACCCGAGATGTTCTTAAGGATCTTTCCTTCATCTCTTGACACCACCCCAAAGCAATGGTTCTACTCTCTAGAACACAAGAAAATTGCTACTTGGGAAGACGTCGCGGTCGAATTTGCTAAACAATATGCGGATAATGCCGAGATCCAAGTTAACATGCGCACTTTAGAGGTTCTTACCCAAAATGACAAAGAAGGTTTCACCGACTTCCTAAGTAGGTGGAGGAAGACTAGTACCCAACTAGTTGAACGCCCGGATGAGGCTACCCTTGTGGAGAAATTTGTGGACAACTTAAAGCCCATCTATGCCAATCATTTGAGGTACCAAAACATTAAAACTTTCAAGGACTTAACCGTACTAGGAACAAGGATCGAAGATGACATCCGTAAAGGGATCTTGTCTAAAACGGTAGGTCGAGGATATCAAGGCTCAACAAGTCGTTCTTACGGCTCCACTAGCAAGACCGATGAAGTTAACCTCCTCGAGCCATCCAAGAAGAGTGCCCCACCAAGGAAATTTACGAATCTTAGGGACACTTACTCCAATGCTTTAAAAAGGCTAATGAAACAAGGCAAACTCCAAACCATAGGACCTACGCCCGAACCTAAAAAGAAGTCCAAGTTCTGGGACGAGAACTCATACTGCAAATATCATAGAGGTAAGTGGCATGACACAGAAAAATGCTACAAATTGAAAAATGTGCTCCAAGACATGATAGAGGATGGTCGACTACCAATACCGCCGGGAGGAAAGCCCAACAACACTCAGAATCCTCTTGGAATTCTAGTGATCAACAGTGAAGACTCTTGATGTGACCATAATTAGCGCACATTTAGTCCCCTAATTGAGCCTATTTTGCATAATATTATAGCATTTTATGGCCATTTTATCCGTCAAAACCTTCCTATTTGCTTTTCTATCGCATTTCATATGTTTTGTAGAAAAGGAGAGAATAAGGCGGAAATTCCCGTCTTTCGTGCACATTTGGAAGCTTATTGACGATAATGGATGGACTAGTATGAAGAGGAAGCAAGGACTAAAGACCAATCTCGCAAGAATAAAAATGGAAATGAGCAAAAAGGGGAAGAAAAGAAGATGAACCACGGCTGAAGAACAATCCGAGCGGATTGTCTTAAATCCGCCCATCTCCACAAAACAATCCGAGCGTCCTGCTCTCTAATCCGCTCGGATTGCCCCACTAGAATCCGTCCGGATTCTCATGAATCCGCTCGGATTCCTTGACCAGGATCCGGCCGTCCCGACCCCAGTACGCACGGATTTCTTCACAGCATAGTTTCGTCTTCTCCAAGCTAAAAAGAAAGAAGCCCTTCCTTCAAGAGAGACCGGCTTCTCCTTGCTCAACTAAAAAAAGTGTAATTACTAGTTTAGCCCTTAGTTAACCTAATGCATCCCACCTAATTTCCACTATAAATACCCCATTTGTAATAATCTCTAAAACATCTTTTTAGCTAGAAAAATCCTTCTTTAGATTAGATTAGGAGTAGATTAGAATAGATTACTCTTTAATCTTTCCACAAATTACACATTAATCTCTCTTTAATTATTGTTCAAGTTTATTATTCAAGTTTATTATTGGGTAATTGAAGATTATTGGGTTATTATTGGGAGATTGACAACCTTCCATCAATCATCAAGTTTCTTCTATTATTCTTTGCATTATTATTTAGATCACCTCAAGTTTGGTATAATTCCTTTACTCTTTAATCTTTATTGTTCATTTCTTCATTCTATTATCATGTTTATACTTGTTGTGATGATTGACACCATTAATGACATGTTTCCCATGATGATGAGTGAGTAGTTTCTTTAGCTAGGATTAGTGGGTAATTGGGGGAAACCAACATGGGATTGATTCATGCTTAATCTAATATGTTCACATGATTAAATTGCTTGCTTGTTGTGATGTCAACTTTATGCACATGTTATGTTTGATGAAATGCTAAGCCTATGAATCCTTGCATTTTTACCATCTCTTATCTACTCAACTTGACTTGTAAGATATAAACCAACTCGAGTCTTGTTAGACCATGCATAAAAGTTGATTAGGGGGAAAGTAAGTCGACTTGTAGGTGTTGTACAATCTAATCGATTCGGCTCCGGGACCCAACCCTTCCTAAGAACCGTAAGATATAACCCAACTCGGTTTCTCCACAACATTAATTGCTTGCAACGTTGTAAACATGTTTTGTGATCAAAACCATGAATCCCCTATGAACCCATGACATCCTAGCACTTTTAATCAATTGTTTACATTTCTTATTTCATTGTTTGCTCTACTTTGTTACTTTCATTAGTTTAGACACAACTACAAACCCAACCAAATTGTGACACTAGCATAAATTGAGATAGATAGACTTAGAACCCAAAGCACACCGTCCCATGGATCGACCTCGACTTACCGCTAAATAGTTGTATGTTGAGTATTATAAATTATGTTTGATTGAGAGCCCCAACGACACTCCACATCAAAATGGCGCCGTTGCCGGGGATGGTGCTATGTGATTAAGTTCTTACTTGTTTGTCTATTTTAATTGTGCTTTCACCTTGAGGAACTTGTTCCTCAAGGATTGTTCTTACCATTTTCGTGTAGTTTCCATGTTTGTAGTTATCTCCGTATCTTAGTGATGATGACTCAAGACTTGACATATGGAGTTTGTGGTGGATCTTTTGAGTATGACTATGGGTATGGGGAGTTTGAGGAGCAAGTCAACACAAACCTACCTTACTATTTGTACAATGAAAATCCTAACCACTACCCCAATTTTTCCCGCCAAAATTACCACACCCAATATCAACAACAACCACCCACCCAATACCCATTTCACAATGAACTTCAAATGCCACAATACAACCACTTTCACACCCACCCACAACAAAGAAATGAACCCATTCAAAACATGATCCTCCAAATGATGGGAGACCAACAAAACTTCTTCAAACAAATGCTAGAAGAGAGCCGAAAGGAAGAAGATGTTCTTAAAAACATCGCTATCCAAAGAAAGGAATTGGGGATTCAAATTGCCCAATTAAAAGAATTCCAAGCAATCACCCACCACCATTCTTTGGGTATTGAGCATAAATGCGAGTTTGAGGTAGTGACCTTTGACATGGAAGATGAGAAGTGGGAGGAGCCAAATTCCTTGAGCTCTTGTGACTATGAGAATGTTGTGTTTGATGAGGAAGACATGAGGTTGAGCAAACCAAATGTTCTTAGCCTTTGTGAGTATGAGGGTGTGTCCTTTGATGTGAACATTGAGGTGTTGGAAAAAGAGCTAAAAGAAGCCCCCATTCATGATTTACGTAAAGATAGCAACAATGATGATGAACCTAGAGGAGGGATTCACAATATTGCCTTGCTTGAGGAGCCTATCCTTGAAACATTTGAGATACCTTATCATGAAGAAGAACGTCCTTCCTTTATCCTTCATGAAAACCACTTGACACCTATCATGGAGCCAATGATCATTGAAGAGGATATGTTAGATCTTCTTCAAAAAGCCAAAGTATCTTACAAGAGTTATTTGGTGAAAAAGCTCAAAGAGAAAATTGCTCGTGAGGCTACTTGTGGAAATTTGGCATCCACAATGTCAACTCCTATGGTATCCAATCATCAAAGTCATGAAGACTCTCCTTCCACCTTGGAAGGATTGAAGAATCAAAATGCTATCATCATCACCAAAATTGAAGGAGAAGTTGGTAAGTGGAAGTCCACGGATGAAAATGAACCACACTCCACGCTCAATCTTAACAAGACTCATGAATGTGTTTACTTGAAACATTGGGAAAGCCCTAACACTAAGGAGGAGACAAGAAAAAGAGCTTTTTACAAGCCTCCTTGGCCAAATTTCATCTTCAAGTGGAGCAACCCATACTTATGCTTATTTGGAGCTTGCTCACAAGCTTTCGATCTTCTACTAAGAGCCTTAAGCTCTATGGATAAGAATTTCTACAAACTGAACTAGTTTGGTGGAGTCCTACCTCAAACCACCATTTGTAAGATATTTCTTGAACCTCTTTGTTTTGTATAATATTTTACATTTTATTTTTGCATTTAATTTCTTGCATGAGAGGGAAGAGAGAGAGAGTCATCTTACATGATTTATGAGCAAATTTCAGAAAAGATAAGGAAAAAGGAGAAAATCAGTGAAAAAGGGGTTTATCATTTCACGAGAGAAGAAAGAAGAAGGAGAAAGAAGCAGAGACGCTCGGATTCAAGCAAATCCGCCCGTCCAGGGCCCACGGAAAAGAAAAAGCTGAAACTGAGGAAGAATCCGAGCGGATTCAAAGAAATCCGCCCGTCCCTTACAATCCGTCCGTCCTATCCACGGGACGCCCGTCCCAAACGACGTCCAGAAACAAGATTTTATTCTGCGCTAGAATCCGTTCGGATTCGAAGGAATCCGCTCGTCCTGTTCAAGACGTCCGTCCCGTAAGAAATCCGCCCGTCTTATCCTCGCTTCTCAACCAACAGATTTTCTGTTCTAGAATCGCGCGGATTCTACAGAAGACGCCCGTCTTGCCCATCGAGAATCCGTCCGTCCCGTCTGCAATCCGCTCGGATTGTACTGTTCACGCGAGAAAAGCGGGTCAGGTCCAACCCTATCCATTCGGATTCCCTTATTTTTCTATATAAACACCCCCTTCTCCCTCATTCCCTCATCTTATCAAACCCTAAAACACTCTCTTCAATCCTCAAAATCACCAAACCCACATCACCCCCATCACCAACATGAGTTCCAAGGGAAAGGCCAAGAAATTGTTTGATTCGATCGGAAAGAAGCGCAAGGGATCATCCTCTTCAACACCACGAGATGTGATAATGAGGGGAGGTATTGAACAACTCAACAACTTCCAAGAAGTGATCTTCATCAACGACGACCACCACGAAAATTTCGTCGAGCTTCTAGGTAAGAAATACGAACCTACTCAATTTGTTGACACTAGGGTGTTGGAAATCCTTAAGATAAGGTACCCTACCGAGGCGTTCTTTAATGGCCTTGGCATTGGGGACCTTTTCCATGCTCATGAAGAGACTTACCTTAGTCTCACCCTTGAGTTCTTGAGTAGCCTTCGCATTGTGGCGGATGCCCGCAACAATTTAGGCATGGAGTTTAGGTTATGCAACCGAGACCATGTTCTTTCTCTTGAGGAATTTGCCTATGTTTTCGGTCTTCAAATACCCACCGCCTATACCGACAAGCCCGATAATTTTAGTGTGGATTTTCTTTGGAAAGCTATCTCCGGGAGGAACTTTACCCATATAAAGCGTTGCTATACATTTGCTATTCAACACCCGGTGATTCGATTCACCGAACGCTTTGTAGCCGGATGCATCAATGGGAGGTACGAGCAAGATCGGTGTACTATCATCGACTTAACTTTTCTTGAGTCTCATTTGAATGTTCGAGGAGTAAGGCGTTATAACTTCAATACGCCACTTGAGATACTCAATAGGTTCAATGACTTTGCTCAAGGGACATCTCAACTTAAAACCTTCGTGATGGGAGGTCTAATCACAATGTTGGCTAAACACCTTTGCCCTGGGTTCAATGCCCGAGGAACCTATGTTCCTCTTGAAGGGAGGACTTTGATTGATGAGCACACCATCTTCTATAGTCACCGATGGTGCAACTACACTCAAGATGAGAGTGTGGAATGGTACACCAAGGGTTGCACTTCGATGATCCTTGAAGGATGGAAGATACCGGGCATCGAACCACGATTGAGTCCATACTCTCCTCCACCAAGCTACCTCCTTGATATCCAAATTCTTGATAACCCCCCTCAAAGGGAAGAGCCACGCCGTCAACCACCTCGTGGAGGGCCGGGGATACAAATGCGCCCACCTTCCTATGTCCCTATCCCACCTTACCCTATTCCACATACCCCTTTCCAACCGGCAATCCCCAACACCCCGGATATTAATGATTTGATGGCACTCATGAATAGAGTGGACCTTGGGGTGCATAAAGGGAGGGAAGACAACTACCTAGCCCTCTACCCCCAATACTATAACTTGGCTCAACAAGGGTATATTGACCCCGATGGTCCTAAACCCTCTTGGGCACAACCGGAGCTCTTGTTCCCAAATTATGGGAACCAAGCTTGGGGTCGCGGCGATGGAGGGTATTCTAGCCAAGGTGGAGGGAACTCGGGTCAAGAAGGAGCTTTTGACCAAGGAGGATATTGGGGCCAAGCACCCGGACATGATCAAGCCGGAAGCTCTCATGGTTATGGCTATGACTATGATGAGGATGACGAGTGAAAGAGGCCTACTTCACCACTTCCACTTGTATGATATCCATCTCTCCCTCTCTCTTTTATATTTACATTGCATTTAGTATAACATTTAGCTTGCATTTATATTATATTTCATATTGCTTTTGCATTAGGTAGTTCACATAGCATAGTTTGCATTGTATTATACCTCACATGATTAGATTAGTTTGCATTGTATTTATCCCACATGATTCATGTAGATAGTTGCATATAGACTAGAATTCATGCTTAGTTACTAATGGCCAAACCTATTCATTTCTACACTAGAAATAGTGTTTAAATCGGTTTGGGGAGGTTTGATCATAAGTGACCATAGTTTACTAGAAATCATGCATCATATAATATAGTTTAGTTTGCATTCATTTGTTATATATGTCATATAGAATTGCATTTAGTTAGAGCATGCATTCATTCATACCATATCATTGCATTTGTACTTTATTTCAAAAAAATCAAAAATCCAAAAACATGTATTTCTTTTTCATTCCTACTCCTACATGTACATTGAGGACAATGTCCAAAATAAAGTGGGGGATGGGAATTTATATTCCAAAAAATGATAAAAATTAAAAAATTTTGAAAAATCCCAAAAATATGTCTTTTAATTTCATAAAAACAAAACCCATAAAAATTTGAAAATTTAAAAATCCAAAAAAAAGTTCATTTCCTTTGTAGTGTAGTCATGTAAACATTATTGTATATATTGTGTTTGTTCATCCTTATTCACATTGATTGACTACGCCACATCCGAGACATGAGGATATTGAAGACCGCATGGTATGATCTTTCCAATCTCCTTTTTCCTCTTTATGTTAATGACTATGTGGCTTTATTTTGATTGATGCGGTAAAACAATGTGAACTTAGGATTGCATTTAGTTTATATGTCATATTAGTTGGTAGAATCATTTGTATTAGGATGTTTATATGCTAGTTGCATCATGGCATGTAGTTGCATGTTAGAAAATTTTGCGAAACCGTCTATTTGGGAAGCTTGACAAGTGTATATAGGCCCTAGTAGATGCTTTTTCTTCTTAAGACTTTGCTTGTTAGAATACTTGTAAAACACCCTAGGATGTGTCATGCTAGTATCCTTTGACCCATGGTTTAAGGCCTAGTCAAGAGTACCTTGTGGTGTGATAACTCTTTGGCTACCGTTTATTCCAAGGTGACCCTTGAAACCATGCATGCATCTATCATTCATCCATGTTCTACCACATTTTTGTCATCAAAGGGAATGGGCACAAAAAGAAATCTATTTGAGTTCAATGAAATGAAAAGTGAAAGAAAGTTTGCAAAAATGCATCAAATGAAAAGAGGAGCAAAAATAGAACTCCTAAACTTCAAATACAAGGCACCCTCGTTACTAATTGGGGTGACTTTGAAAATGTTCAAAAAGAAATGCAAAAAGTTGTCAAGTATTGAAATGCCAAAAATCAAAAGAAATGGCAAGAAAGTGTTCTCAAATGTCAAATGCCAAATGAAATTGGGGGGAAAAACAAAAACAAAAGCAAACTCCCAAAGTGAAACTCAAATATCTATTGATCCCTTTATCCATCGTATCCATTTTTGTGCATGGTAGAGAGGGGACGACCCTTCTTCTTGTCTAGGCAAGAAGGGGAATTCCGCGATCCTCCAGTGTTTCTAACACCATAGGGAGTCTACTCTTAACAAAAGCATTTAACGATTGAGGACAAAGGTACCCTAGCTTGACACCTTTTGGAGGTGATTTATTGGTATCCTTCTAGGCTTAGTAGTTTGAAGAAATTGCATCTATGAAGGAGTGTGTACCCTTGAATTGCTTCCCTTGTAGATAATTTCCGCCACTTAGATGAGGAAAGTGGCTATTCTTTTGTAGATGCATGCATTACTTGATTTTGTGTGCTTAATGTTTGGATGTGTCGCCATTTTGGCAAGACCCACCTTGCCTTGCAAGAAGGCATCCTACCTCATGGTTGTCTTGTTGTGAGTTGAAGGGGCGGAGTGAGACCCGCTAATTGTCTCATATCGGTTATATTATTAGGTTAGTTTAAATAAAGGTCTAGTTTTAGTCACCTCTTTACTCGGGACGAGTAAAGGTTCGGTTTGGGGATATTTGATGTGACCATAATTAGCGCACATTTAGTCCCCTAATTGAGCCTATTTTGCATAATATTATAGCATTTTATGGCCATTTTATCCGTCAAAACCTTCCTATTTGCTTTTCTATCGCATTTCATATGTTTTGAAGAAAAGGAGAGAATAAGACGGAAATTCCCGTCTTTCGTGCACATTTGGAAGCTTATTGACGATAATGGATGGACTAGTATGAAGAGGAAGCAAGGACTAAAGACCAATCTCGCAAGAATAAAAATGGAAATGAGCAAAAAGGGGAAGAAAAGAAGATGAACCACGGCTGAAGAACAATCCGAGCGGATTGTCTTAAATCCGCCCATCTCCACAAAACAATCCGAGCGTCCTGCTCTCTAATCCGCTCGGATTGCCCCACTAGAATCCGTCCGGATTCTCATGAATCCGCTCGGATTCCTTGACCAGGATCCGGCCGTCCCGACCCCAGTACGCACGGATTTCTTCACAGCATAGTTTTGTCTTCTCCAAGCTAAAAAGAAAGAAGCCCTTCCTTCAAGAGAGACCGGCTTCTCCTTGCTCAACTAAAAAAAGTGTAATTACTAGTTTAGCCCTTAGTTAACCTAATGCATCCCACCTAATTTCCACTATAAATACCCCATTTGTAATAATCTCTAAAACATCTTTTTAGCTAGAAAAATCCTTCTTTAGATTAGATTAGGAGTAGATTAGAATAGATTACTCTTTAATCTTTCCACAAATTACACATTAATCTCTCTTTAATTATTGTTCAAGTTTATTATTCAAGTTTATTATTGGGTAATTGAAGATTATTGGGTTATTATTGGGAGATTGACAACCTTCCATCAATCATCAAGTTTCTTCTATTATTCTTTGCATTATTATTTAGATCACCTCAAGTTTGGTATAATTCCTTTACTCTTTAATCTTTATTGTTCATTTCTTCATTCTATTATCATGTTTATACTTGTTGTGATGATTGACACCATTAATGACATGTTTCCCATGATGATGAGTGAGTAGTTTCTTTAGCTAGGATTAGTGGGTAATTGGGGGAAACCAACATGGGATTGATTCATGCTTAATCTAATATGTTCACATGATTAAATTGCTTGCTTGTTGTGATGTCAACTTTATGCACATGTTATGTTTGATGAAATGCTAAGCCTATGAATCCATGCATTTTTACCATCTCTTATCTACTCAACTTGACTTGTAAGATATAAACCAACTCGAGTCTTGTTAAACCATGCATAAAAGTTGATTAGGGGGAAAGTAAGTCGACTTGTAGGTGTTGTACAATCTAATCGATTCGGCTCCAGGGACCCACCCCCTTCCTAAGAACCGTAAGATATAACCCAACTCGGTTTCTCCACAACATTAATTGCTTGCAACGTTGTAAACATGTTTGTATGATCAAAACCATGAATCCCCTATGAACCCATGACATCCTAGCACTTTTAATCAATTGTTTACATTTCTTAGTTCATTGTTTGCTCTACTTTGTTACTTTCATTAGTTTAGACACAACTACAAACCCAACCAAATTGTGACACTAGCATAAATTGAGATAGATAGACTTAGAACCCAAAGCACACCGTCCCATGGATCGACCTCGACTTACCGCTAACTAGTTGTATGTTGAGTATTATAAATTATGTTTGATTGAGAGCCCCAACGACACTCCACATCAACTCTACCTTAGACTGTTCACACCTAATTTCTCCAGTCAAAGACAAGATCCACGCGATCGAGAATGAAGGGTTCTACTCTACTATTTCCCCTACCATCGCCGACTTCGTCGCATGGGCAAGAAGTGTGGATAGGCAAGTTTGGGAATTAGAAAATGTGGTGACAACTTTACATGACCCCAATGCGACACCCAAAGAACATGCGCCATTAATCTTTTCTCAAAATGCCACAATGCAAGAAATAGTCGTCGTGGTTGATAAACTAGTCGACCAAATCACACGACTAGAAGACGATATCATGAGAATGAGGGAACTAGCTACAATCAGTGGAGTATGGGCCGATGATGATGAGGACGAGTATCTCATTGAACCTCCCTAGTCAAGGAAATAGTCCAAAATGGTGAAGACCAAGATGTGGACCACCTAACTCGTTCGGGGCGTCCATATCAAAGCACTACTCACAATGGTCCAACCAATGTTATCACACCAAATGATAATGAAGATGACTCTACTGATCATTTGCTCAAGTAATTACAGAAGACAAAGGCTGATCTTTCAGTCTGGCAATTAGTAGCAAGCTCGTTCCCACATCGCCAAGCTTTACTGCAAGCTCTGGTCAAGTTAAATGTAGCACATAACTCCACACCCGACGATGTAGTCAACTTGGTCTTCCAAGAATCACCAAAGCTAAGTAATCCTATTACTTTCTCAGACGAATATTTGCCACCCTTTGGCGCTAGTCATAACTTGACTCTTTACATCACCGTCATTTGCTTGAAGAAGATGTTGGACCATATAGCTTATATGTTTATGTTTTGATGATGTCAAGGTGTTTTACGTTCTATATACTTGTTGCGTGTAATCGTTTGTTGAGTATCTTAGAACTAACCTATTACGAGCAACAAAGAGGATTGTGACAATTGCATGAGAAGTTCAAGCCTTCGTTCAAGATCAAACAATTCAAGATTCATTCAAGTATTATGTGAAGACGAAGTTCGTCTAAAGATTAATCAAGCTTGGATGATGACGTAGCCTATAATCGAAGATCTCCTTGAAGATTAGAATAGTATAGGTGATTATTTCGTAATGGTAATCAAGAGTACGGTTCTTGATTTAGTAAAGTTATAGCTTTGCAGCTATAACATTACTAGTAAAAGAGCTCAATGTTATAGCTCTTCTACTATAACATTGAAATGCCGAGTTTTTATACACGACTTATAAATGTTTCGAAAATTGTTTTATAATTGTTTAAAGTTTATTTTAAATGTTTTAATAAAAGTATTTATATAATAAAGCCCGGTTTAGTGAGGAGTCCGGTTTTATAGTAAACGTTAATTGGTAGTTGTGATGGATCAACTTATGAGTTGGACTTTACTACTAACTAGGGTTTGCACGATTCACGAGCTTATGGGCCGTGATATCTCGTGTTGCCTAGGAGATATTAGGTAAAGATTTTATTCTATAATAATATATTTACATATCTTATATATCTTACTTAATATATTTGTTTATGATTAAAGATATTCTTGTTTTAGGAAATCTTATCATAATCTTAGAATTTATAGTAAAGATAATATTTGGAAAGATTATATTCTATCTTTTAGAATATTCTTTTTTATCTAAGATTTTTTTTTTTTTTTTTTTTTTTTTTTTTTTATCTTTTATGGCTTTTAGGAAAGAGATAATAAGAAGATATAATTTGTCAAAACTTTTTAGAAAGGGAAAGTAAGTAAGAGAAGGCGAAAACCAGGCGAAAAGCAAACGATGAACAAGGTGACTTTTTGCCATTGTTAGACACTCAGATCTCTTCCAAATGGCTCGAAACTCTGCTACTAAATCAAGGAAAAAGCAATCTGCTAGTTCCAAACGTGCTAGCTCGAAGAAACAAGCAAGCAAGAGCTCTAAGGGAGTAGGAGGAAAACAGGGACCTGAAGAAGATGAAGTGCTACGTACTAAACCAATGCATGAAGTGAACAAAGTACCGGGCCTTTCGTTTGATGATGCTGAGGAGCCAGCAGAAAATGTTCAGTGGATAACCACACGAGGTAAAAAGCTTTCTGTAAATACGTTGAATACTCAGAGTATAGTGGAGACCTCAGAAAAGATAGAAATAGCCATGGAGAATACTATACTGCAGACCTCAGAAAAGACAGAAGTAGCCATGGAAAATACTATACTGCAATTCACTCCTGAGGATATACGGGGAGGAGGTTGAATATTGGAACCAGGTGTCGTGTGCTTTGTTCTAGGTGCAAACCCACCATGGGAGGTATTGGAGGGGTTTGTTCATAGAATCTGGAGTAAGCATGGGATTGACAAAATCTCGTTTTTGCCTAATGGAATATTTTTAGTAAGATTTAGCTCAATGAAACAGAAAGAAGAAGTTTTAAAAGCAGGATACCACATGTTTGATAACAAACCTTTAGTGGTTAAATCCTGGCAGAGTGATATTGATCTCCTCAAAGAGGAGGTAAAAGTTTGTACCACTTGGATACGACTATATGGAATTCCACTCAAATTTTGGGGGAAATGCCTACCAAGAATAGCTGAACTAGTAGGACCATATGTTAGGACTGATCAAGCCACTGAAGCCAAAAACAGATTGGGCTATGCACGAATGATGGTCGAATTGAAAGTGGGAAATAAATTCCCAGTTAGTGTGCAGTTTAAAGATGAGACTGGTAATCTATTGAAGATTAGAGTGGAGTATGACTGGAAGCCAAGCATATGTCTGAAATGCAAGGGCATGGGTCATGAGGCAAATGAATGCAGGAAGGCCCAAGCAAAGAAACTTACCAAGACTGTGACTAGAAAAGAATGGAGACCAATGCCAAAAGTTGCATCAAAGCTTTCAGAGATCGAATACCCTACATTAGCAAGTCCCGGTCAAACCAAGAAACACCGGTTCACACACCTCGGCAAAGTGACACCAGTTCACAAACACAAGTGACCCAAAGTGACACCGGCTCACACAACTCGGTGACTGAGGAGAAGGATGAAAGTGAACTGAAGATGAAACTATAGACTTAGATGCACTTTGGACAAACAACAGAGTGATAGTAAGAAAACAGGTGACCCACCCAACCCACCCCCGTCTCATGAATAATATTGGTTTTTGGAATGTGAGAGGGCTCAATAGTAGTAATAAACAGAAACTAGTTAAAAATTTTATGAATATTCAGAAAGTAGGGCTTTTTGGCCTGCTTGAGACTAAAATTAATAGTGGCAATGTGGCAAATATCACTCTTAACCTATTTGATGGATGGTGTGTTACCACTAATACTCATACTCATAAGGGTGGAAGGGTGTGGATGCTATGGCAACCACAACTGTTTGATGTTAATGTTTTGGAGTATAATCCTCAATTTGTTCATGCTCATATTACTGTTAAAGCTAGTGGTCAAAGCTTTCATTTAACGTTGATTTATGCATTTAATGAGGGGAAGGATAGACATGATCTTTGGAGATGTTTAAATAAGTTTGCTACTACTGTACTATACCCCGGGCATTAGTGGGGACTTTAACACAAAGTGTTGAAACTGAAGAAAGATTAGGAGGGCAAACTCGAGATGAAGATATGGATGCGTTTGTTGATTGCATTAATAACTGTGGGATGATGGATATACAGGCAACAGGGGCTTACTATACTTGGACGAATAAGCAAGATGTAGACCATAGAAAATACAGTAGATTGGATAGGTTTCTAGTAAACAATGAGTGGCATAATGTGTTTCCTGAAATGGTGGGTCATTTCCATCCTGAAGGACTCCTAGACCACAACCCCTGTGTGGTGTCCAATAAGCAGCTAACAACCAGGCAGTATAAAAGCTTCAAATATTTTAATATGTGGGGGAAGGCTGCTGATTTCATTCCCAGGATCAAGGAAGTGTGGGGTGGTACAGTTTCTGGCACATTAATGTTTTGTGTGGTTAAGAAGATGAAATTTTTAAAGAAGGTGCTGAAAGGACTAAACAAGGAATGTTACTCTGACATTGAAGTCAAGACTGAGGAGGCAGCAATGATTCTAAATGAGATTCAGCAGGAAATTAGGGATGACCCAATGAATCCCTCCCTTATTACCAAAGAGAGGACAGCTATGGAGACTCTAAGAGACTTGAACAATGCCAAATATAGCTTCCTGCAGCAGAAAGCTAAACTCAAATGGACTGAGGAAGGGGATATGAACTCAGCTTTTTTTCATTCCAGCATAAAGAAAAGATGCATCAGAAACACTATTATTCAAATTGAAGATCAGCATGGGACTGTTTGCACAGATGCTCAGAGTATTCAAGATGCATTCTTAGAGTTTTATCATGGACTACTTGGGAGTAGAAAAGTAAATGAGAAAGTAAGACCTGCAGTTCTAGAATATGGAAAATTTTGCACGGAGGAACACATAGCTATTCTGAATAAACCAGTGCTCTATGAGGAAATCAAACAGATGGTATTCTCCATTCCAATTGATAAAGCACCTGGACCTGATGGATATTCAAGTGGGTTCTTTAGGGACTCATGGGAAGTGATTGGAAGTGATGTAGTGGCAGCAGTCCAGGATTTCTTTAGCACTGGTCAGATGTTAAATCAATTGAATGCCACCAACATTAGCCTGATTCCTAAGTGTGAGAGACCTACCTCAGTTAAACAATTCAGACCCATTGCTTGCTGCAATGTTCTGTACAAGGTTATCTCAAAAATTCTGTGCAATAGACTTGCTTTGGTCCTACCTGAACTGATACATGAAAATCAAGGAGCTTTTGTTCAAGGGAGGTCCATTATTGAGAATGTCCTAATATGCCAGGATATAGTACATCAATACTCAAGGAAAAATGTCTCACCCAGATGCTTATTCAAAGTTGACTTGCAAAAGGCCTATGACACAGTAGAATGGGACTTTGTGGAACAAATGCTAGTGGGACTGAAGTTTCCTAAAAATTTTATAGACCTAATGATGAAGTGCATTACAACTACCTCTTATACCCTAGTCTTGAATGGGAGCAATTTTGGATATTTTAGGGGTAAGAGGGGACTCAGGCAAGGTGACCCAGTCTCCCCTCTCATATTTACTATCTGTATGGACTATCTTTCAAGACTCATTGCCTATGCCACAGACAGATGGCCATTTCATTATCACCCTCAGTGCAAAGGGATTCGTTTAACTCACCTCATGTTTGCAGATGACCTCCTGATGTTCTGCAAGGGGGATGCCCCGTCTATCCTCCTCCTTGTTAAAGCTTTTACATCCTTCTCTAATGCTTCAGGGTTGCAAATGAACAATGCAAAGTCAGAAATCTTCTTCAATGGAGTGAATATGGAATTGCAGACTGATGTCATATCAGTTACAGGCTTTCAGGAAGGAACAATGCCAGTTAGATATTTAGGAGTGCCAATTCAACCAGGGAAGGTAACAAAAAAAGATTGCAGCAGCCTGGTGGAGAAAATGGTGACAAGAATCAGAAGTCTAGGTGCAAAAAAGCTCTCCTATGCTGGCAGGGTGGTTCTCATTAACTCAGTGCTTAATACGCTGTACAACTACTGGGCAGCAATGTTCGTCATTCCTACAGCAGCAATAAAGAGAGTTGAGGCAATATGTAGGAACTTCCTATGGGACAGCTCCTCAGAATACCATAGAGTACCCTTAGTAGGATGGGACAGAGTCACCATGACAAAAGCAGCAGGGGGACTAGGGATTAAAAAAGCCAGTACATGGAACATTGCATCAGTAGGGAAACTAGTTAACTGGATCTATATGAAGGCAGATAGGCTTTGGATTAAGTGGATAGATAGTGTGTACCTCAAAGAAACTACCTGGCATGATTATATTCCTGCAAAAGATGCTACTTGGACATGGAAGACTATCTGTAAGGTGAAGGAGAAGATTAAGAGTGGATTCAGTGACAGTTCTTGGACTCCTCATCAAAAAGGATACACAATTAGACATGGTTATGAATGGCTTATGGGATCACCACCTACTCATCCGTGGACAAAATTAGTTTGGAATGACTGGAATGTACCCAAGCACTCCTTCAATTCCTGGCTCATCATGCAAGGTGGTCTGAATACTAAAGACAAACTCTTTTCGTATGGATCTTTGTGAGGATGACTGTGTATCCCTCGTGCGGAGAGCAGATGAAACTAAGGAGCATCTTTTTTTTGAATGCAAATTCATTTGTCAAGTTCAGAAGTATGTTGAAGAGTGGATAAAACGACCATTTCCCATCGATAATGAGATCCGAGGGTACAAAGGCGGCGTGAATTGGAAGGCTCTTACCATGGTACTATCCTGCTACAAGTACACAGTATGGCATCAACGCAACCTTGCTCGAACCCAATTCAAGTATTGTAAGGCTGTGCTAGTGGCGAGAACAAATGAAGATAGTGGTGCAACAACAAATTCGAAAATTTTGTGATAGTAGAGGAAAGCATCAGCAGTTAAACGCAAGGGGCTGGACATGTTTTAGATAAAAGATTAGTCAGTAGAGATAGTTTATTTTTGATACTTTTGTAAACGGATTGGTTTCTTGATATATATAGTCACACTCACATTTTTACCAAAAAAAAAAAAAAAAAGATATAATTTGTCTTTATATCTTAATATTTCGGCTATTAGGGTTTGACAAAACCGTGTAGCTTACTCTTTCTCCTCCTATAAATACTTTGCTATTTACAACATCTAAAACAAAGACGTTAAACATAAAAATTGTTTTCATCTTTAAATAGCAAACCGTGTGTTTTAAGCAGAAAAACCGATTTGCAATTTTGAAAGGTCGTGTGTCATAAAACTCCCATACTCGTTCTTCATTTATCGTTATAAGATAATAGTGCGTAATTGATTTCTTACTTGTTCATTAACGTGAACCTTTGTTAGAATCATTAGTGCTTTCTTATTAGCGTAAGTTAGTCACTCGAGTATTTAACGGTACTCATTGAGTTACAGCTAGAGTTAGTTGTACGAGTTGGGTTAGTAAATTTGTAAAACGTAGAAAGGTACTAAATTTATTAATCGAGAATAGTGGACGTAGGTTTCGACTTGTGAAACTGAACCACTTCAAAAATCCGTGTGTCTCTTCTTCTTTCGTTTGTTTCGTTCGTTACGTTTATCTCCATCAGTTGATTAGTTAAAGTTTAATCAATAAACTTTAAATAATCAATTACATTAGCATAATCGAAAATGCTTTCAAAAAGTTTTAAATCCTCAATTAACCCCCCCCCCCCCCCCCCTCTTGAGTATTTTGGATCAATAGACTCTTCAATTGGTATCAGAGCCTCGTGCTCTTGATTGCCTAACCGCAAAGAGGCTGATCTATCTTGTTTTTCATTTATCTTATCGTTTTATATTCCGCTGCCTATCACGTGATAAATGGATTCCAAATATCTCAAGTGTCCCGTCTTTGATGGGAAGAATTACGGATTGTGGAAAAACATGATTACTCACTATGTGAAAGGACACGATTGGGAGTCATGGAGGATTATTCAAAACGGACCGCACAAAATTCTTGTTGCATCCGAGGAAGGCACTACCTATGAAAAGAAAGAAGAGGACTATGTCGAGGCCGACTACAAGAAGGCCGAAAAGAACTCCAAAGCAATAAGTCTTCTGCAAAACGGAATGACTTCTACTGAGTTTGATCGGTTCTCTTCATGCTCCACGGCCAAGGAGATATGGGATGGGCTCGAATTAGCTTATGAAGGTACTTCCATTGTTAGGAAGCACCGAATTGATTTGCTTATGCAAAAATATGAGCTATTCATCATGGAGCCTAATGAGTCTCTAGATAGTATGTCCGCAAAGTTTTCAAGCATCATAAATGAATTGAAAAACCTAGGTAGGAAATACTGTACTGAGGACATTGCTAGAAAGGTTCTTAGGAGCCTGACTAAGAAGTGGCGTGCTAAGGTCACTACAATGGAGGTATCACGAGATCTTGAAACCCTATCCTATCAAGAACTCATTGGTGCTCTCATGGCTCATGAAATTACTCTTAATAAAGATGATGCTGAACCAAGTCTCAATAAGAGTATGGCCTTAAAGAGCGAAGAAGTTGACTCTGAATTAGAGGATGAAACTGTCTTGTTTGCACGACGCTTTAAAAATAAGATATTTCGAAATAAACAAACAAAATCATCCTATAACAACAATAACAACAAATTATTCAACAAAAAGGTTAATGACTCAAAGTCGTCTTTCGCAAATAGAGGTTGCTTCAAGTGTGGAGAATCTGGTCATATGATCAAGGATTGTCCAACATGGGAAAAGATAAAAGACAAGACGAAGCGTGAGAAGACAAAGAGAGAATTCAAGCAAGTTATGATGGCTTCATGTTGGGGAGACCTTGAATCAGAAGATGACGAGGAATCTGAAGACAACGAAGTAGAAAACCTTTGTCTCAGCAGTGTTAGTCTTAACCTAATCTCCGACAGTGACGATGAAAGCACAATTTCTCACTCAAACTATTGCTTTCTTGGATAATTAGACGAGGATGACGATGAAGTGGTAAGTTATCTTGAGCTTAAAAAACGTGTTAGGAAATTGTCTAAAAGTGCTTTAATTGAATTCTTTGAACAATCTCTTGAAAAGTGTCACGAACAGGATTAGGAATTGAAAGATCTAAAGGAACAAATTCTCGAAATCACAGAAGAGAATCATACTCTCAAGACTAAAGCTAAGAAGTTGAAATCTAAAGTTATAGCTGAGAAAGCTACAACATTAGATTCTACCATGGCTGAAAAGAAGGAATTAGAGTCCAAAGTTATAGCTAATGAAGCTATAACTTCCGACCTAAAGCTTAACATCAAGCACCTTCAAGCCAAAGTTATAGCTAATGAAGCTATAACTTTAGAACTTAGAAAAGTCAAAGAACTTTTGGAAACTAAGGTCACATCTAATGAAGAAGTGATCTTAGATCAAAAGAAAGAGATAGATTCTCTTTCAAAGCAATTGAAAGAATCTAAGACCGATATGATTAATGTTAAGAAACACCACACCGATGTTGTGTTCATTCTTAATAAACGATTCCAAGACTTTCGTGATAACTTTAAAAAGGACAATGATGTAGATCACACGAAATGTCAAGAGGAAATTAAAACCCTAAAAGATCTTCATCTACAGGCTAGAAAGGTCCATGACAAGTGGGAAGGTAGCACAAAAGTCCTAAACTTCCTAACCGAACAATCTGACAATAATATGAAGATCGGGTTAGGACATGAGTGCTACAGCCGTAGAGATCACTCCAAATGCAAATCAACACCTTCGTATTTTGATTTTAGAAAAAGGAAGTATGATGATCTTCCTGAATACTTGATTTGCAATTACTGTGGTCATACAGGTCATATCCAAATCAATTGTGTCAAAAAGGCTCATGATTTACGAAAAAATGCCGAACATGCCAAAACTGTTGACACAGTTGTCGAGGATAAGAAAATCCCCACTAACGAACCTAACGAAGAAAGGAACAATAAATTTCGTTGGTTCTATGACATGGCCTTTGACTACTCTAAGAAACCTAGAACTTCACAAAGCCCTTGTAGATCTCAACCTTGTAAACCTATTCACAAGGCAAATAGTAAGGAGAGACCTAGAGAAATTTCTAGACCTAGAGAAAACCCTAACCCTAGAACTCCTCCCAGGCCAAACAAAACTAAAGTTAGAAAAATAGTCATTAGACGTGTTTGGGTTCGAAAGAACTTAGTATTTAGATTGACTAATCATAAGGGACCCAACTTAGCTTGGGTACCTAAAACCTGTATCTAATTCTTTCTGCAGGAAGAAGTGAAAGAAAACAATCAATGGTATCTTGACAGTGGATGTTCAAGACACATGACCGGAGATAAGAATCTGTTTCTTTCACTCAAGCCCTTCAATGGAGGAAAAGTAACGTTCGGGGACAATAAAAAGGGAAAAGTTATTGGCGTCGGCAAAATCGGAATCTCCAAGTCTCACGCAATCAGTGACGTTTACCTCGTGGATGATCTAAAACACAATTTGCTAAGCATATCTCAACTATGTGACAAAGGTAACAAAGTAGTTTTTCATACTGATAGTTGTCGCATTATTATTGAAGGAACTAGCAACGTTATTCTTGAAGGCCGCCGAAAAAGGAATGTTTATATGGTAGATTTAAATGATGTGCCTACTAACTCCTTTTCGTGTATGAAAGTTACACTTGATGATCCTTGTTTATGGCATAAACGGTTTGTTCACATTAGCTCATTAACCTTGAACAAGCTCAAGAAGTGGGACTTGGTTGAGGGGTTACCTAAGATCAAGTTCGACCAAGAAAAGATGTGTGACACGTGTGCAAGGTGCAAACAAGTAAGATCATCGCTCAAACCTAAAAGAGTAGTAAGCACAAATCAAGCCTTGGAACTGGTACACATGGATTTATGTGGACCTATGAAGGTAAGGAGTAGAGGAGGATCCAGGTACGTCTTTGTTCTTGTAGACGACTACTCGAGGTATGTATGGCCTATCTTCCTTCATTCAAAAGAGGAAACTTTTGATGAATTTGATTGTCTTATGAAACGTGTTCAAAATAAATATAAGACTAATCTTGTATCTATTCGTACGGATCATGGCGCCAAATTTGACAACCAAACTTTTATAGAATATTGTAGAGTTAATGGTGTAGGGCATAACTTTTCTGCCCCAAGAACTCCTCAACAAAACGGTGTCGTTGAACGTATGAATAGAACCTTAGAAGATATGGCACGTACAATTCTTATGTGTAGTGGTTTACCTCGTAACTTTTGGGCTGAAGCCATTAGTACTTCTTGCTACATCCATAATCGTGCCATGATCCGACCTATCCTTAAGAAAACCCCCTACGAACTCCTTAGAGGTCGAAAACCTAATATCTCCCATCTTCGTTGCTTTGGGAGCAAGTGCTTTGTGCATAATAACGGTAAAAACCGTTTAAGCAAATTCGACCCTAGAAGTGATGAGGCGATTTTCATAGGATACTCAGATCATAGCAAGGCTTACAAAGTCTTCAATAAAAGAACTCTTTGTATTGAAGAAAGTGTCCACGTTATTTTTGATGAAGATAACGTGTTCGATAAGCCTTTACAGGATGAGGAAGAAGACTTGGATGAACCCGACATTCGTCTTTCAAGAGACGACCCCCCGGAATTGGAATTAGAGGATAACGAAATTGAGAGAATAAGTGATTAACTTACTCGTTCCTCAAAAGATAAAAAGGAGAAAGGCAAAGTTATAGTTGATGATACTATAACATTGACTCAAGACAAGAACTCCCAAACCAATGTTATAGATGATGTTACTGTAACATTGAATCCAAATCAAGGTGTAGAGTCCGAGGTTATAATCGGCTCAAATACAACACCCGAATTGAATTCAGGGGGAACTTCCTCTAATTCCGAACCAAATGAAATCGGGACAAGTTCAAACAAGACGTTCCTTAAACAACTTCTGTTCCTTCTACTCTTTTCTATCCATGATAGAACCAAAGAATATCAATGAAGCTCTCTCTGAATCAGATTGGATTATAGCTATGCAAGAAGAGCTTCAACAGTTGGAAAGAAACAAGGTTTGGCATTTAGTTCCTAGACCAAAAGATCGTACAGTCATTGGAACTCGGTGGGTCTTCAGGAACAAATTAGATGATGCCGGAGTCATTGTCAGAAACAAAGTAAGATTGGTGGTCCAAGGGTATAATCAACAAGAAGGAATAGATTATGACGAGACTTTCGCACCTGTTGCTCGTCTTGAAGCTATTAGACTTCTGATAGCATTCGCCGCACACAAGGGAATGAATCTCTTCCAGATGGACGTCAAGACGGCATTCCTGAATGGTCATTTATAAGAGGAAGTCTTAGTTGAACAACCCCCTGGTTTTAAGAATATCAAATTTGAGGATCACGTGTTCAAATTGGATAAAGCCCTATATGGATTAAAGCAAGCACCTAGGGCTTGGTATGATCGATTATCTAAGTTTCTACTTGACAGTGGATTCAGTAGAGGATCCGTCGACAAAACCCTATTTCTAAAAACTGAGGATTCTGACCTTTTGGTTGTTCAAATATACGTCAATGATATCATCTTTGGATCGACCAACCGAAGTCTATGCAAATACTTTTCTGAGTTGATGACTTTTGAGTTCGAAATGAGTATGATGGGAGAATTGAAATTCTTCCTAGGTCTGCAAATACAACAAACAGATGAAGGCATTAAGATACATCAACAGAAATATATCAAAGAGTTGATTCAGAAATTTGGAATGGAAAATTCACACGCTATGCCTACTCCAATGGTCGAGAACAAGAAATTGACATTGGATGAAAACAGTAAATCAGTTGATGAAACTACTTACCGTGGGATGATTGGGTCACTGTTATATTTGACCGCAAGTAGACCCGATATTATGTTTAGCGTATGCGTTTGTGAGAGATATCAATCGTCTCCCAAAGAATCGCATATGACGGCCGTAAAACGAATTCTACGTTATTTGATTGGAACGGCCAACTTATACCTATGGTATCCAATGGAGTGCAATTTTGATCTAGTCGGTTATTCTGATGCCGACTACGCAAGATGTTCTCTAGACAGAAAAAGCACGTTGGGTGTCGCCACCTTTATCGGACCGTGTATCATCACGTGGGGTTCGAAGAAACAAAATTCGGTTGCCCTCTCAATCGCTTTGAAGCCGAATATATTCTTTGCAGATGGTAAGTACCCAACTTTTATGGCTTAAACAACAATTACGTGATTATGGTGTTGACGTAGGATGTATTCCTATTTTATGTGATAATACTAGTGCGATAATTATTTCTAAAAATCCCGCACAACATTCACGTACCAAACATATTGAAATAAGAAACCATTTTATACGAGACCATGTTGAGAAGGGGAATATAAAACTTGAATTTTGTAGTACTGAAAAACAATGGGCAGACATTTTGACAAAATCATTAGCTAGAGAACGATTTGAGACTTTACAGTTGGAAATTGGTTTAATCAGTGGTACCTAAGCTTCTATATTTGTTCAATCTTTTTATAACTGACTAGTTAAGTTAAGATTGTATGACTGTGTCCGTATATTGCGTTGCATGAATAATTTCGTTTATAGAAATATTTTTATCATAAGATTCTATTTGCTATTTAGAATTTAATTAATATAAAAACTTATTCTTTATCACAATAAACAAAACACACCATATTTTTATCTTACCAAATCATAAAAATCTTCCAAATAGCTCTCATATACACGGCTCATATTTCCTACATAAAATCAATTTCCTAATTCTTGTCTTATCACCATAAATTCCTATACTTATCACAATACCTATTACTAATTAAAGACACTTACCATAATTGACCTCCACTTGTTAACCCTAGCCTACACCTATATCTACCCCTTGCGTGTTAACCGTCCACCCAACCCCACTTGCATACCTTTCTTTCTATTTCTCATATTTTTACCATCATCACAATTCATCTCCTTTACTCAAACCATCACCATCACCTCCTTTTTCAACAATCACCATCATCATGAATCCATCTCATGCAAAAAATACCCGATCCTCAACCCGTCACCACCAAAACCGCCCCTTTCCTAACCAAACATCACCTCTACCACCACATGATCCTCATTCCATTAATTGTCCTTCACCACAACCAAACCCAAACTCGCCCCTGTTTCGTAGTCGGGACGAATCGGTGTCCGAAGGCAAAAGACGTCGCCTTTTCAAGGGTAAAAATAAAGTAGTTGTTGATGGTAGTGAAGCTGTGGAGGAACCCGAGGTGATAGTTCGGAATGGTGTTGCTCGTACTTTGTTTAGGGATGCTTCGAAAGCCGCGACTAAGGAAGGGTTAAAGCGTGTTCGGCTTACTCATGATGAAAGCATCTTAGTTAATCGAGTTTTGAGGTATTCCATTCATGGTGGTAGGTACTATCCGAAATCTTGGTTGGTTAGTGTTCCCGCTCTTGCTTTCTTTATTAATTTTCTTGATTTTCAAGGGTGGAGTCACATTAGTCAGTTTTCGGGTCCTGTTTACCCAGTTGAGGTGGTTCAATTCTTTGCTAGTGTCTCAATTAAGAAAGGAGTCTTGCATGCGGTTGTTAATGGAGTTGATGTTACCGTCTCTGTTTCGGATTTTTGCTCTGCTTTTTCGGTTCCCGATGAAGGAGTCGAATTAAATCCGAGTCTTGAATGGTCTAATGTTGTGAGTGAAAAGGAGTTGTTAGTAAAGAAGTATTTTGAGGAGATGACGGAGGGAGTTAATATCGTGGTTCGTCCTCTCTCGGCAAAAATCAAGTTCCTCTTGAACTTTTTGTGGAACATAGTGGTGCCGAGGAGAGGAGGCCGTGATAAGGTGTCGAGTTATGAAGCTATAATGGTTTATTCTTGGTTGGAAGGTCAGAAGGTGAATTTGGGTAGTGTTGTCTTGCACCGTATAATTCAGACGAGTCTTACGGTAACTAAGGAGAAATTGAGTACCACAATCGATTTGCCGTATGGTATGTGGATATCTCGATTGTTGGAAATAAAACGAGTTGTAGGGCCTGACAGTTACGGTGTTAGTGCTCGGGATTGTATGTGTGACAAGTTGATCAAGCTAATGGGTCTTGTTATTGATGGACCCGAGTTGCTTCTTGCAAAAGATGTTGAGAAAGCCCCGGTTGATTCGGGTTTAGGAGCTGTCGAGTCAAAGTTGGAGGGATTTATGAGTGGTTTAATGGAGAAATTTGAGGAGCATTCGACTAATTTGGCTATAGTGTTGTCACGGGTTGGACCATCTCGGTCTTTAGACTCGGGCTTCCCACACAGTGATCGTCTCACTTTCCTTACGAGTTAGGGTGGAGCTTTGGTAATGCACGGGAAAGCAATGGCGGGTGATCAAGCTCTCACGTTGGAGGCCACAAAGGCTCTTTCTTTGAAAGTGCTTAATTTTGAAAGGAGCATTGGTACTCTTTCGCAGCTGGTTCGCAGCTCGTTTGACCGTCTGGATGCTTTGGAGCACCGCACTAGACCCGACTACGTGAACCCGTATAAGACCCGTAACATTTGATCCCCTGCCTTACCATCATTAGCCCTTACCTTAATTAGCTTTCTTTTTATTTCTTTTAATGGTGTGTTAAACAAACTTCTTATTCGGCCCATTTTGGCAATGCACTTGTGGTTATGGCCCAAGTGTTCTATTAGACATGTGTTAATTCGGCCCACTTTGGCTTTAATATGTTTAATTCTTAGTTTCTATGCTAATTAACTTTTGGATGCTTATAGTTTTTGCGTGTTATTACTATTTCATATGACATTTTATCTCTTGTCTCGTCTTATATTATTCTAGTCATTTTTGATTTGTTCTTAGCTTTTCGATGATGTCAAGAGGGGGAAAGAACGTCTATAGTAAGCATCTACCTAAGCTTGCTCCTTGTCAAGACCAATTGTCTCTTAAAGTCCTTAAGTTTCGATTTCTGAAAAATTGTCTTGATCTTGCGTTAATCTTTATTATCAAGATAACGGTATTATATTGAGGGGGAACTTTTTAATTAGTCACAATTTTAGGAGACTTGCCATCATAAAAAAGGGGGAATTTGTTGGACCATATAGCTTATATGTTTATGTTTTGATGATGTCAAGGTGTTTTACATTCTATATACTTGTTGCGTGTTATCGTTTGTTGAGTATCTTAGAACTAACCTATTACGAGCAACAAAGAGGATTGTGACAATTGCATGAGAAGTTCAAGCCTTCGTTCAAGATCAAACAATTCAAGATTCATTCAAGTATTATGTGAAGACGAAGTTCGTCTAAAGATTAATCAAGCTTGGATGATGACGTAGCCTATACTCGAAGATCTCCTTGAAGATTAGAATAGTATAGGTGATTATTTCGTAATGGTAATCAAGAGTGAGGTTCTTGATTTAGTAAAGTTATAGCTTTGCAGCTATAACATTACTAGTAAAAGAGCTCAATGTTATAGCTCTTCTACTATAACATTGAAATGCTGAGTTTTTATACATGACTTATAAATGTTTCGAAAATTGTTTTATAATTGTTTAAAGTGTATTTTAAATGTTTTAATAAAAGTATTTATATAATAAAGTCCGGTTTAGTGAGGAGTCCGGTTTTATAGTAAACGTTAATTGGTAGTTGTGATGGATCAACTTATGAGTTGGACTTTACTACTAATTAGGGTTTCTAAATTGCCTCTCTTAAAACCTAAATTCTAATTATATGTTAAGACTAGGGTTTGCACGATTCACGAACTTATGGGCCGTGATATCTCGTGTTGCCTAGGAGATATTAGGTAAAGATTTTATTCTATAATAATATCTTTACATATCTTATATATCTTACTTAATATATTTGTTTATGATTAAAGATATTCTTGTTTTAGGAAATCTTATCATAATCTTAGAATTTATAGTAAAGATAATATTTGGAAAGATTATATTCTATCTTTTAGAATATTCTTTTTTATCTTTTATGGCTTTTAGGAAAGAGATAATAAGAAGATATAATTTGTCTTTATATCTTAATATTTCGGCTATTAGGGCTTGACAAAACCGTGTAGCTTACTCTTTCTCCTCCTATAAATACTTTGCTATTTACAACATCTAAAACAGAGACCTTAAACATAAAAATTGTTTTCATCTTTAAATAGCAAACCGTGTGTTTTAAGCAGAAAAACCGATTTGCAATTTTGAAAGGTCGTGTGTCATAAAACTCGCATACTCGTTCTTCATTTATCGTTATAAGATAATAGTGCGTAATTGATTTCTTACTTGTTCATTAACGTGAACCTTCGTTAGAATCATTAGTGCTTTCTTATTAGCGTAAGTTAGTCACTCGAGTATTTAACGGTACTCATTGAGTTACACCTAGAGTTAGTTGTACGAGTTGAGTTAGTAAATTTGTAATCCGTTGAAAGGTACTAAATTTATTAATCGAGAATAGTGGACGTAGGTTTCGACTTGTGAAACTGAACCACTTCAAAAATCCGTGTGTCTGTTCTTCTTTCGTTTGTTTCGTTCGTTACGTTTATCTCCATTAGTTGATTAGTTAAAGTTTAATCAATAAACTTTAAATAATCAATTACATTAGCATAATCGAAAAAGCTTTCAAAAAGTTTTAAATCCTCAATTCACCCCCCCCCCCCTGTTGAGTATTTTGGATCAATAGACTCTTCAGAAGAATGTGCCAATGACCTTGGTAGATGATGGCTCTGCGGTCAACGTCATAACCCTGAAAACGGCATACAAACCAGGCATGAAGGAGTCGGATTGGACCCCTACCAATCAAGGTGTCCGCGCATATGATGGTACACGACGAAAGGTCGTAGGACTCGTTAACCTAACCATAGCCACAGGGCCAATTGAGCGAAAGGTTAACTTCCAAATAGTGGACATCGAAGCTTCCTTCAACATACTTCTGGGAAGACCTTGGATTCACGCTTCCAAAGCGGTAACATCCACCCTTCACCAAAAGATCAAAATTACACTAAATGGCAAAGTGGTGACGATCACTTCGTCACCCATCAAGGAAATAATCGAAAAGAAGTCAAATAATCAAGTCCTTGCGGATCCAGTACATAAACTTGGGGGCTTTTAAAGCATAAGTGTCATAGAAAGCGAATTGGCACCCCTATACTACGATCCCTACTCCAACTTGGTGGTCAACCACATACTCAAATCCCAGGGATACTTCCCTGGAATGCCTTTGAACCCTATCCGAAGAAACACCTTCTCACCCTACAAGGAGGGCAACTAAAAAAAGATACCACTTGGACTAGGATACAAACCCACTAAATAGGAAATTCTCGAGATGCTTGCTCACGTTCAAAACCGTAAGTGCGTAGGAGTCCAAATGCGACCCTATCTCCCTACCCTAAATGGATACTTTGTTAAGGAAGGAAGTCTAGAACTCTTTTACGGATTACCCGAACCTTGGCATTATCTCGAAAGGAAGCTAGCTGGAATCCAGATCTTTCACGATTGCTACTTCATTCCTCCAGAAACGGTTCCTATCGTCAAAGTTTGTCAAGCACCTTGCTTAGACGAACAACCTTTTAGTCTACTGTTTGGAGAAGATCGATTTGTTAGAGCCGTGCAGGATGAGATCATTACTATGATACTTCAAGATAACCACTTCAACCCTACCGCGTTAATCACAGAAACAAACGCGAATCAGCAGAAAGGATGGAGAAAATCAATCAAGTGGACCAACAATCAAGGAAGACTCTTCAAGCTCACCACTGGAGAAGGAGAGATGTTCAAAGGAGAACCAGAAGACGATGAATTCGAGTCAGAGTCAGAGTCGGAGTCTAGAGAAGTCACTAAGGAGTCCCCTCCTATCGTCATCCCCACTCCCTTTGTTTCTCCTAGCTTAGTCTCAAATAGTAACAGTAGTTCGGGAAATGTCCCAACAACTGTCCCTTTACCGCCGCTGACCACAGATCAGATGGCTTCTTTGTTTCAACTTTTCTCAAACTTTAATATGAATAAATCAGGTTCTGCTTCCTCTGTGTGTTATCTTGAATGCAATTCTGTTTACGATGATACTGTGGATGACCCAGACCCAGACTCAATTGATATACCTCCCTACATAGCAAAGGAAATACTACAAGAAGAGGAAGGGGGACCAGTAATAGAGAACACTGAACCCATCAATGCAGGAACCGAACTAGAACCCCAAGAACTTAGGATATGGACTACCTTGAGCTCCACCGAAAGGGCCAGTTTCATAGACCTCCTAAACGAGTTCAAAGACATTTTCGCTTGGTCCTACAAAGACATGCCAGGGATCGACAGGGATATCGCCGAACATAGAATCCCAATTAAGCCAGGTTTCAAGCCCGTAAAACAGAAGCTTCGTCGAATGAGGACAGAATGGGCTCTCAAGATCAAAGAAGAAGTCGATAAGCAATTCAAAGCCGGGTTCATCAAAGTTTCCGAGTACTCTGACTGGGTAGCCAACATAGTACCCGTACCCAAAAAGGATGGGAGAATCCGTGTTTGTGTTGATTTTATAGACTTAAACAAAGCAAGTAAAAAAGATGACTTTCTGATGCGTGTCTTTTATATGATGTTTTACATCCCAATTTACACGCATTTCAGAGCTCATTCTTGTAGTTTATGCTACATTTCTCCCTATTTCCGTCTACTTCCGTATTTTGTACATTATTGCAGAAATGTGGAGAATTCAACGGGAAATCAAGCCAAATCCGTCCCCGAGTAATCTGCATTGCAAATGACGTAAAGGAATTGCTTAAGGAACGAGCTTGGTGCGCAATTCAAGGCCCAAAAGACAAGTCCACGAGTTAAAAGAAGTCAAGTAGTAGCTCCATTAGTCGATCGACCATCATCATCAGTCGATCGACCAATGTTCGGGTTCCAGAAGCTATTGTTTCTTTGAGGAGCGATCGATCGACCAGACCTTATCGATCGATCGACCAGATTTCTATTCCAGACGAGAATTAGAAGACCGAGAAAGCGCAAGCCCATGATGCTAGGTTTAGGAAATAAGATGTTACGTTATTTGCTATATAACGTAACATGAAACATTCAGTTTGGAAGGAAGCTTTTATCTCAGTTTTAGATCCAAGTTTTATCACAATTTCATACAGTAACTTTCAGTTTCGGTTTATTCGAGTAATTAGGGTTTGGAACATCGTTTTAGCATTGGATTTCTGTTCTTGTTCTTAATCTTTCCTCTGAATCTCGGTATTCCTTCTGCCCTAATTCCAGTTTATTGTTTTACTTTCATCATTAGTATAGATTTGCTAGTTAGTGTCCTGAAAGCCAATTATCGTATTATCGCTGTTTGTTATTTACTTTTAGCATGAATTCAGTAATTGTTATTAGTTTTATTGTTGTTATCACTTTCATCATGAGTAGCTAATTCTATAGTGCTAGGATGTAGGCGATTTATGGCATAGGCGGCATTAGATTAGACACGGACTGTCTCGCGTGTTGGTCGATCGACTGACATTGTTAGTCGATCGACTAACCTCGTAGGGTTTCCTTCGTTTTAATTGAATTTAATCTTGTATTTAACGAATCGAATGCATGCGACCAGCTAGATACCTATTTTATGGCCAACCCATTAGATCGAAAGATAGGGAAAGTTATTTGACCATCAATTAAATCGACTAGACTGTGCTAAGATCGAAAGATAGGTATAGTTTAGACCATTAGTCACTTTTCAGGACGAAAGTTAGTATTAGTGATATTAGGGACCTATAGCGAGATCGAAAGATGCTATTTGTTAAGAGTGGACCGAGAGGACCTCTTTATTTCCCGCCTTACCTGTGTTTGATTCAGACCGACTTAGTTTGCTGCCGCCGAAGCTATGATGAACCGACCATCCTAGTACCCTTCTTTTATCTGTTTAAATCGTTTATTTAGTTTATTATCTTTGTTCAATTTTGGCTGTAGACCAATTCAATTCAACCCCCACAATAGTTACCTCAGACTGAACATAAATCAACTAAAATTTACAAGCGCCTCCTTGTGGTTCGAGCCTGTTACCACTAGCCTAGGTTAGTCTTAATAGGAGATTATAAATTTTATCTTTGGTACTCACAACGACGGGTATCAAATTTTGGCGCCGTTGCCGGGGAGGCAATAGTCCTAATTTTAGTTGTTTTTATTTTTAGTCTTTCTTAGTTTAAGGGACATCTGTTCCTTAAACTTTTCTTATATTCTTTTTGTAGTTTCTTCTTTATGCGCATGTCACGGGGTGGAGAATTAGTACCGTTGAACCCCGAGCTTGAAAGATCCTTGCGCGAGTTGAGGCGAACACAAAGAGTATACCGACTTGTGAGAGGAAGAGCCGAGTACTCTGTCAAGTTACTACGAGAACGAACTGTTCGAAGATAATCCACCATCTTCGCCCGTTTCCACTTCTTCAACCGAGACAGTTACTTCTCCGGAAATTCCAGTCATGGCCGAGGAGGCAAGTATAGCTAGTTATTCGAGCCGACACCGACAATTTATACAAGGGGTTCGAATTACCGGGAGATGCCGGGAAATTCGAACCAAAGCCCGCCTACATTACTATGGTCGAGAGAAACCGGTTTGGGGAGCTGCAAATGAAGATGCGACCAAGCACATGGAGACCTTTATTGACTACTCTTTGTTCCATACCCCCAACGGTGGCGTGACCCAGGACCAAATCAAGGAGACCATGTTCATCTTCTCCCTTCGTGATGCTACAAGGGAGTGGTATAGAGATCCGGACCGAGTTGTCCAAGGGATCAGCGATTGGAATACATTGGCACCGGCATTTTACAAGAAGTACTTTTCTCGCTTCAAGGACGATTGCGATTAGAGCTCAAATCACGGGCTTTAAACAAGGGCCGGATGAGAATTTCCACGAGGCATGGGTCCGATTCAAGAAGTTGGTGCGAACCATACCGCACCATGGGTTCGAAAAGTGGAGCTTGTGCAACCATTTCTACAATGGGTTGTACGACGATCAGAGGGCCATTTTGGATCTGCTGCGACCAATGGAAGATTCGCTGAAAATTTGGGAGCAACCAAGGGGTGGAAGATCATTGACGATCTAGCTACCCACAAGGCCGAGTATGGGAATTCTAGAGGGAACCAGAGGAGAGCTGCTGAATCTTCCTCTGTTCTTTGCACTTGAGGCTCTCACTGCGAGATTTGACAAGTATGAGCTAGGAGGAGCTTCTAAAGGTGGGATGTACCAAGTTAATCTTTGTGTCGACGGTCCTTTCGTCTGTGAAAGGTGTGGAGGTGAGGGCCATGTCTCGAAAAACTGCCCTAGTCCCTTCGAATCATGTGCTGCCTTTCAACACTATAGGCAGACCAACACCTACTATGAGCCGAACACCCATCTAAACTTGAGTTGGAGGAGCCAAAATGTCCTTAACCCAACTCAAGCTCCACCGCAGCAACAACCTTATATACCACCTCATCAAAAGCAACAGCAATATCAAAAGCCCCCTTATGTGCCGCAGCAGCAACAATCGCAGAATTCTGAATTTTCTGAGCTTAAAAATCTGTTGCTAAAGGAGTCCCAAGCAAGAGAGGCCGGGATGAAGCTACTAGAGAGCCAAATAGCTCAATTGGCTAGCAAAAGTAACATCGAGCTCCCGGACACTTACCTACTCAACCGGAACAAAAGGAGACCCTAAATGCCATCACCTTGAGGAGCGGGTCCTCCCCTAAAGTAACAACCCGTGCTCATGCCACCTCAATGAGATCAACCTCTTGGTTTATATCTCACAGTGACTGAAACAGCCATGGGCGCCATGCTAGCTCAAACCGTAGGGAAAGAGGAAAGGGCTATCTACTACCTTAGTAAGAAGTTCTTAGAGTACGAGTGCAAATAGTCCCAACTCGAAAAGACATGCCTCGCTCTTGTGTGGGCAACGAAGAAGCTACGACATTACATGCTTAGCTACTCCGTCAAAATATACTCCAAAATGGATCCAGTCAAATACCTCTTCGAGAAACCAGTTCTCAATGGACGATTAGGAAGATGGACTTTGATGCTCTCAGAGTTCGATCTCAAGTACGTGCCCCTGGAAGTTATAAAAGGGCGCGCCGTTGCCGAATTCTTTGCAGAAAATCCCATAAATGATGCACAAACAATAGATACTTGGTCATTTCCAGACGAGGATATACTCCAAACCGATGTAGACTCCTGGGACCTCTACTTTGATGGAGCATCAAATTTAAGAGGATTTGGAATAGGAGTGTTGCTCATTTCTCCTGAAGGCGAGCATACACCGATCTCTGTCAAACTCGACTTCGAGGTGACAAATAATGCTACAGAATACGAAGCTTGTCTCATTGGATTACCGGCAACAGTGAGCTTAGGCATTAAAAACCCCCGAGTGCATGGGGATTCGTCC
The DNA here is from genome assembly GCF_048544455.1 of Silene latifolia. Lineage (NCBI taxonomy): Eukaryota > Viridiplantae > Streptophyta > Magnoliopsida > Caryophyllales > Caryophyllaceae > Silene > Silene latifolia. Next base: position 58,212,342 of record NC_133535.1, on the reverse strand, counting down.
CTGATCATCAATCAAGTTACGGGATCTTGGAAAATCCGAAGCGAAAACTTAGCACCTTATCAAGCCAGAATAGACCAAGTTGCCCAATTCTTTGATAACGTGACCTATCTACACCTACCACGAGAAGAAAATCAATTTGCGGATGCTCTTTCAAAACTCGCATCTTTGATTAATATGCCAGATGACATGGTGGAAATGCCTTTATATATCGAACGACGATCAGAGCTAGCTTATGTCCACCAAATCACCGATGAAGAGCAAATCGCAGAGGAACCTTGGTTTCAAGCAAAACTAAATTTCAAGCTCAACGGTACCTATCCACCGGATATGGACAAAAGGGGACAACGTGCTATACATCTACTAGCTTCCCAATACGTTCTCATGCAAGGAGAGTTATACAAAAGAACACCTCTTGGTGTAATCCTACGCTGCCTTGATCATTCACAGGCGCGAAAAGTGATGGAAGAAGTCCATGACGGAGAATGCGATCCTCACATGAGTGGGCCCATGATGGCAAAGAAAATCACACGTTTGGGGTATTATTGGACCACAATGGAATCTGATTGCATCAAATAGGTAAGATATTGCCACAACTGCCAAATATTCGGGAACGTACAGCATGTCCCTCCTTCATTGCTCTATACGATGACATCTCCTTGGCCATTTTCTGCCTAGGGAATTGATATAATTGGGAAGATAACTCCAGCCGGAATATGAGGTCACTGTTTCATCCTAGTGGCAATTGACTATTTCACCAAATGGGTAGAAGCGGCTTCCTGCACTAGTCTCACAGCCAAAAACGTGGCAAAGTTCATACAAAACAACATCATCTGTCGATACGGTTGCCCCCATGATATTATTAGTGATAATGGATCACACTTCCAAGCCGAGACTGAGCAATTGCTAGCCAAGTACAAAATTAGGAATCACCACTCTTCGCCATATAGACCACAGACAAATGGCACGGTAGAGGCGGCAAACAAGAACGTTGTCACAATTCTCAAGAAAATGATTGACAACTATCGAGATTGGCCAAGCAAAATACCCTTTGTTTTGTGGGGATATCGTACATCAGTTAGGACGCCCACTGGGGCCACCCCTTTCTATTTGACCTATGGCATGGAAGTTGTATAGCCAGTCGAGTTAGAAATACCATCATTGCGTATCTTACTCGAAAGTCAAATCCCGGAAGCCGATTGGAAGAGGGATAGATACGAAGAACTCATCCTCTTGGATGAACGTAGGCTACGCGCATTACATAATGTCCAAACATATCAAGCACGTATCAAACGAGCCTTCAACAAAAGGGTCAAGCCAAGGAACATCAAGGAAGGAGACTTAGTACTCAAGTCGGTTAGAGCTCTTTTACATGTCGATCCACGGGGAAAATTAAAACCTAATTGGGCCGGGCCATTTCTAGTCAAGTCTATACTTCCAGGGGGTGCTGTTAGGATCACAAACCTAGATGGGAATGAATTCGCTAACCCGACAAACCTTGACCAACTAAAACGATATTATGCCTAGAATAGTAACAAAAACGCGCCTCGCGTAACCTCATGTGCCGCTCTTGTGGCACTAAATAAACGGCCCCGGCCAAGCTGAAATAAGCTAATGTCACTCTGCTCTTGCATTTTGACAATTTGTCATCCTCATATCATCAAATAAACTAAATTGCACCTTAAGAGTAAGTAAAAAGCTCATGCTTATCTTCTAAGTTCATTACAAGCTCTTGCTTAGAACAATTATTCTTTTACATTTACTCGAACTACGCGCAAGGGTTTGATTTCATTTTGTTAATGAATACGTAGGCAATCCTTCACAGGATACAACCCATTAATTTCAAAATGTAAATAGAAGGACATTTGCAGTTGCAATTGGAATTCGACAAGAATAATAAATAGAAAGTCACAACGGTTTCATAACCAATTAACCTCTTTTATTTCATTCATTTCTAATAATAATAATAATACGTTACATAATAATAATAATAATAATGCAATAATAAAAATAGGCTAGGATTCTAAAAACCCCACATCCTTACTACAATAATAATAATAATAATAATAAATAATAATAAAGACTTGGGCTATTCCTCCATCTTTCCTTTGCCCTTGTCATTTTTGCCGTACTTCTTGTCACGACCTCGAGCCGGACGCTCTTGCGCCACTTCGGACCTAATCAGCAACGGTCTTTCTCGAGGCCTAGCCTCCCCATTCTTGTCAATCACTTTGTCCACGACAGGAGAGGTCTTCAATTTCTTCGAAGGACGAACAAATCGAAATCCGGCTTCCTCCTCTCCCTCAGTCACATGCTTCTCTTTCTCCTTTTCCACTTCGCGCACCTTGTAGTCAACGGGCTCGCGCTTCCTCAATCTCTCATGCTCCTCGGGAGTAGTTGCTTTCCTCCACCGCAGATAGAGTCCGACACCCATAAGGCACTAACAGAAGAGTTCAAGAACCACACATTTCTTTGAGCCCATTTAATGGCCCATTCCCTTCGACTCTTAGTATTAAGCGCCACGGCAGTCTGCGGGACAATGTCAAGCTTCGGGATCATCTGCTTCATTCCAACTTGTCTCATCAACCTCTCCAGGAAGATGCATACCATGAATTCCAAACCAGGAATGCGCACAGATCGGGTAAGATCCAAGGAAGATACTCCGGTGACAGATTTTAGATGCCACCACGGTACAATCCATCTAATCAAAGGGCCGTCATCACTCTTCAGTTTGTTTTCCCAATAGTTGCAGACCCGAGTGAAGTCCACCATGTAAAGCCTGATCCTCATAGCAATCGAGCGAGCATGATAAGAAGGAACATGAACTGGGGGCTTGATCAATCGAAGGCGCTCTATAAGCCAGACCTACCAAAATCGGGTATTAAAAAAAAAAATATATATAAAAAAAAAACGAAACAAAAAAGAAAGCAAGAAAAAGAAAAGTGTTCTTTTACCTGCAGAATAATGGGACTTCCCAAATAAGGTAGGTCACGATTGGCTTTCCTGTTATCCAAACCCAATAGGATCTCTCCTAAGCATAAACAAGCTGGGCTCCTGCGCAGTTCCATTTGTTCAACTAGGCCCAGAAGACGGGGATCACCTCTCAAATCTTCATCAACATGCCCTTGAAAGACATATACATGCATCAAGCAAAACCCAAATGCCCTTCGCCTGGCAACATAAGAGACGGTTGGGTCGGCCTTGTTAATGAATCGGTCAATAAAGTCCAACATTCGCACTCCTTTCGAGGTCACTAGACGGTCCACCTCAATTCTTGACAATCCAAGCAAGTCTCTAAATTTATTCTTATACCCTTGGGAAATAGAAGGAATAGCAGGCAAGTGTTCCGGGTCCCACCCACCGATCGCGGCAATTTCTTCTGGAAATGGGCAAATGTCACCTCCGGGGAAAGCAAAGACATGATAATTCGGGTACCAATAATCAAGACAAGCATCTAGGAATGGTTTGACCACCTTGATAAGCTTCAAACTCAACAATGATCCGAGATTATAAGTACCCATGTCGTGCTTCTTCATGTTAGAAAACTCGTTGGTCCATTCTTTTAGGCGAATCTCTAAAGTATTCATGATAAAGGATTATTTTGAGGACTTTATGTAATAAGACGAGGTGGAGACGGAAGAATTGTGTGAATAAAACCTCCATCGACGTCTCTATTTATACTAAAATCTGGTTCCTAAAATCCGCCAGAACGGAAACACCTGGGAACAGGCGCAGCACCTGTTGCGCCTCTTCAAAGGGACGCAGCTCCTGCTGCGCCTCTTCTTCAGCATCGTTTCTGTGATTTTCCGCGTTGGATCTTTCCTATATTCCTTAGCGAATAATTTCCTATTCATACGGGTTATTATTTTGTTAAATACGTCAAAATTACCATATTTCGTGTTTCCTAAGTTCGCGGATGCGCATTTCGAGGCAGTATCAGCATTTTCGTCATTTAAGCACACTTACATAGTTCTTTCTATTTTTCTTTTTCGGGGAATCATTTATCCAATTTAATGTAATTTATTTTCTTCTTTTTTTGGGGAATCATTTCGCTCCCATCCACATCACATTTCTAACTTATAGATTTCTATATTTTTCATTTTTTTTGGGGGGTAACCCTCCCTACCATCCGGTCATTTCCGGCAATTTTTTGCATTTTTTGCACTTGTGAGTCAGTTGTTTTGCGCTAATTTAGGCCATATGTATGCATACATTTTCTATGTGATTTCTATGTAAATTTCGGCAGCATGACGGCGTAAACCGTCGTCTACCAAACCTGTTCAAATCTAACCTGCAGGTACAAGCAACACAACCCAGCAGCAAAGGCACTCAAGCCATCATATATACAACCAAAAAAGGGATATGTACAACAAACTGGGGGCTTGAACCCCAAACAAAATCCAAATGTCCAAAATGAAGGTCCTAAATGTACAAATGTGCAAAAAACAGCCAACAAAAAACAACAACAAAGCTACCGCCGGTCGCCGCCTAACTCCTCAACTCTCGCCTCGAGAGCAGCAACCTCGGCATCACGGACCTCGAGCTCTCTCAATAGACGAGATGTCTCCTCCCGAGACTAGGCAAGCTCTCGCTCTAGCTCACGCTCCCTCTGCAAGCAACAAAATTGGCTCAAGTCAATCATTTCAAACAATCATAAGAAAATAAGAAAATTCAAAAATGAAGATAGGTTCATACCTGACGACCTCGACCGCCGACAAGTGCCTCGATGGCAGTAGCTCTAAACCGGTTGGTCACCTTCCATAACGCCACAAACCGGGATGGCGCAACCTGCATTTTCAAAAAAAGAAGTCTTAATAATGGGATAAATACAATCAAACGTGTTCTTTCACAAGAAAATCATACAAATTAGAGGCTCACCCTCAGAATCAGATGCTGTTAGTCGTCCAGGCCAGCATCCGTCACAGCCACGTCAAAGTCACGCAGCTCGGAGATCATCGTCCTCCCGTTCGCGTCAGTGTACTCTAGGGTCTTTGGGTATTCTGGGGGCTCGATGCCCGCCGCCTCGACCTCCTGCAAAGCCAAATGATTTTCGTTAATCGGTGATCTTTCATCGTATTCTCAAAAATCGAAAGTAAAGAAGGATAAAGTACTTACCACAACCGGCCAGTACGCCAACCTCCCGTAGAGGAACGCCGAGTAGTCCTCAGCAGAATGAAGGAGGGCGTCACCGCCAACGCCAGCCAAGTCAGCCTCCCTCTCAGCCTCAGAAGGCTCCCTGAACATCGTCCTAGGAGGATCGATGGTAACCGTCAAGACATCCCGAGAGCACTGACGAGCCAAGCGCTCGCCCAAGTACCACACAGGACCCATCGACGTCCTCAATAGCAGCCGGCTCGAGCTCCTAGGTCAAAGGACCTCAGCCACGAAAGAAGGAGCGCCAGCGTACTCCGCCCAATGGCTCGGCACCCACTGGGAAAATACAAGCAAGAAATCATTCTTATGATCAGTAAAAGTAAGAAAAAAGCAAAACAAGTATAAGTGAGATGCTCACGCTGTCCAGCTGAAGAGCGTTCACGTCCCGCCGGTAGACACCGTTAGAGGAGCGCTTGCTCCTAGTGCGACACATCACCCAATCCCTCACAACGGGATAGGCCTTCTCTAGCGGCTCCGTCCTCTTGGGCGAGAGGCTCGGAAAGTAGGAGTACACCCACGCCTGTGAAGCAAGATAGTCAATAACGATCTTTCGTGATTCGATAAGGAAAGGAAATGATTATTAGTCCAAACGAAGGTTCATACCTCCAACAGTAGTCCAGGGCCGACAGCACCAGGAGAAGTCATCTTATCCATCAACTCCGGACGAACCATGGCCCTCATGAAGCGGATGAGGACCGCAAAACTAGCAGTGACCCAGTCCCAACGCCCTAGGGAGCTCAGGTCAAAAAGGAAGGGAAGAAGCTTCGTCGACAGCCTCTCTCCCTTGTCTCCGAGGTAGATCGAAGACAAGAACCACCAGAGCCACAAACGGACTCTATGCTCAGCTGTACAGGGAGGAAGAGCCGTGTCTCTCCTGTCGATCACCACCAGCGCCGGGGTCTTCCCCACAAAGTAGTTTCGGACATAAGAACTAGGCATCAAACCAGGCACTATAGCAGCCTTCAGCGCGAACTTCCAGCCGATCAACCTCCTAGCCTCGGCCGAGTCAACCCTCATGGAAGTCTCCGGCCACTCCACCTCCTCGGTCCCACACGGCAGCCCAGAGATCATGCCGTAGTCCTCCAACGTGACTCCCACCTCACCAAAAGGCATGTGAAATGTGGAAATCGTATCCCAGAATCGGTCCAAGAAAGCGCGGACCAGGCTGAGGTTAGCCCGCAGCTTCCTCTTCGCGATATCCCTCCAAGCCTGCACCAGGGCGCCGAACGCTCCACGCTCGATCATGGACCGCTCCTCCGCCGACAGCCTCTCATAGCACTACATAGCCATCGTGTAGCCCGAGAACGATATGATGTTCCCGGCCTCCTATTGTGATTTGAAACAAAAGTTATCTTTAGTTTGAATGAAATTGGGAAAGAAATTGGAGCGAATGAAACGAAAGAAGATGAGTAATGAGTAATGAATTCGAGGATTACCAAGCTCTTCACCGTCCTATAGGACAGGTGACCCTCCGCTGCCCAAATCAAGTGCCTTCTGTCCCAGGTCTCAGCCCACGCACGTGCTCCCCTCAGCTGGCGACCTCCTCACCCCACATTGGCCCGTCTCGGGGCCTCCTCCTCCTCAGCAACCTGCTCCTCGATGATCTCGTCCTCAGCAACCTCCCCGGCTGCTCTAACCGCAGCAAAAGCCTCCTCGAGAGCACAAGAAGCGTCAACAGCAGTTTCTATCTCCATGGGAGCTCTCCCAGAAGTAGAAGCCTCGTCACCTACAAAATTAAAGTAATTTTAGGCCGCGTCAAGTGACGACGAGCCTTGATTAGGGGATTTTCGAGTTTTTAGAAGCCCGAAATCGCTCTTTTCGCGCCATCTTTGGCCGTTTTCCCACAAACCCGATCACACATGTGGTAATTTGGGTTAAGTCAAGCCTAAGTTGAAGCCTAGTCGTGGGTTCAAGTAGAAATTTCGGCAGCATTTCGTTATAACGACGATTATGCCCTAGAAAAGTGCCCTGAAAAAGCCGTCTCAAACCGAAATTCCGAGATGGTAGAAAGTTTACCCATCATTCAAGGATTCCAAATGTCAAGTTTCATCACAAATGGCCAAGCCTAAGGCCATTTTCGAAGCAATTTACGGTCTAGCTGTGAAACCGTCTCAATTTCACTCAAATGCTCAAAACTCAACGAAAATTCAAAACAAATACATGGTTATGATCCTTATACTACCAATTAGCCATTTACATGGTCAGTTTTACAAGGCAAGATTATTTGGGGGAAAAGCCCCAAATTTTCGACATTTTAGGGTTGAAAACCCTAAATTTTGTCGATCCAATTCGTCCTTTATAGAAGATTAATGCAAGAATGATATACATACCTCGATTATTCATGGTGTATGCAAGCTTTTGGATCAAATTTTGGCGAAAATGGTTGAAGTTTGAGAGAGAAATGGATGAATTTGTGTTTCGAAACAAATGACTGAAGCCCTCTGTTTCATCGCGTTTTTACGCAGAAAAGACACACTAAGGGAACAGACGCAGCAGGTGCTGCGCCTATTCCAAGAGACGCAGCTCTTGCTGCGCCTCTTCCTTAGCTTACCTTCATACGAATTTTCAAAAATTCGTTATGAGTTCGTTATTTGTGGGGCCATCTTTGGTGCGCCTCTTCCCCGTTGCCATTTTATCTTTTTTGGCCCGTTTGACGATAATTCTTCGTTCAGACCCGCATTTCTAAGACAACAATAGACTGTTATACAATATTTATTGCTTCCAAGACCTTGCTTGTCACAACGAGCAAGTATTCCTCGACAGGTATTTCGACACACCTCCATTATATTTCCCCAGCGAGAGTAAGCGGATAGACAATCCCTCTCGAGACATGGAGATAAGTTCCTGATAAGGCTTCCCCAACAAGATTTCACGACATACAATCGTTCTTCTCGAATTCTTCCAAAGTTTGTTTGAAGACTGCTCAAGCAGATTTCTCCCAGCAGTTCCCGCCTGTGTCCTGCTACCCACAATATTTCCTGTTTTCCCACAGAGTGCGATAAAGGTGTCGTTCTCCAGAGGTTCCCAGACCAGCAAAGTTCTTACACTCAAAGCCTTAGTTACCCCTCAGTTTGAAATTATATTTTGGGCCTCCTTCCCATTGACGCTTTCCTTTGGGATCCCACACCCTAGCACAATCCTTACATAACTTTTAGGTCTTACCCTTAGCTCCTACGCTTACCCTTAGCTCCTATGCACCTCCGGAAACGTCTCTCAAGAAGTTTCAGGTATGATCTCTTCTTATGGCTGGCGAGCCTTCTTACGTAGTCTAAATGGACTTTAAACGACCCTCCCCGATAGTCGACAGATTCTAAAATGTTCCCGACGACAGGTCCTTGGTTCAGACCCCTTGAACCGCCTCGCGTCGCCATAGTCGTTAGGTTGTAATCTTCGATTGACCTGATGGCTATACTTTGACTTTCGCCTTGTCCAAGCCTCAGTCAAAGTGGGGGCTCTGTAGATACCTCATTTCTGCACCTCCTGCAAATCACACGGTGATGATTGGGCCGCATGTTTGGTACGCGGAACGATTTGTGACAGTTCGTAAGTTTATTGTCAAGTGATTGCTCAAACACTGATTTCGACCTCTTAATTGTCATCTACGTGCTGATACGGTCGTTTTGACAGTAATTAGAGTACATTGGGAGTTCGGGCCCAAAACCGTCTGCATTTTCTGATAACCGTTAAATCCCGAGTCAGAATGTTCTGGAATGTTCCGGATATTTCTATTCCATATTTTATAAATCTTCCACAATATTTTATTCTTTGGTAAACAATTTCCCGTAATATTCATACAAAATATTAAGGAAAATAAGATAATCCCGTCATTCCATAAACCAAACACGGAAATCTTTCTTCCACGGGTGGAAACCACTTGGGAACAGACGCAGCAGGTGCTGCGCCACTTCCAAGAGACGCAGTGACTGTTGCGCCTCTTCCCAGGTCCTTTTCTACGTATTTTTCGTATCTTTTCATATCTTTTCGAGATTCACTTCCAAAGTTTCTCCGAAAACCCTATTCCTTCACGTTGTTAGTATAAATAGGAGCCTTCGCTCCTCATATTTCTCATGCGAGTGTCCCCCCTTTTCTTCTCCCTTTGCATTCTAGACCACGTTCTTACTCTTTGGCGTCTACGTGCTTGAACATTCGACCACGTAAGTGAAGGAAAATGTAGATCTATATACACTAACATACTCATATATGTCTTAATTAATTTGTCATAAAATTAAATATGGATTTTATGCATGCAAACAAATAAACAAAATAGAGAAGAAATCATATTCTTACAATGGGTATTTCGGTTTATATGGGCACAAAAGAGATCTCCTTCTCTTTTGTTCTTGAGCTCTCCAAATGGAAGAACAAGGATTCAAATGTAGAATCCCTCCCAAAAGCATATACCCAAGGAATACATCTTAATAACCAATATTATTTAGATCTAGTAATAATATTAGTTTTTGCTATAAAATTGATACAAAATAAATTGTATTTTTGGCTCTTGAATCACTCGGTCAAGAGGGAGTATATGTGAGATTTTATTTCTCTAGAAATTCATATATTGTAGAGATTCACCACTTTCTTACACTAGAAAATGTTATATGTAAAAATGATGAATGAATGAATTGAAAAGAAAAAGCTCTTTTTCTTTTCTTGTATGGTTGGCCGAAAATTGGCTTGGGTAGGATGCCCAATACTTTTGTTTTTGCTCTTCTCAAAAGCATAAGTGGGCATGGCTAGAGATTAGACTTTAATAATTATGTTTTCTCTTATTAAAATAATCAACATAATTATTCCACTAATACTCCTAATTTTCGGTTTATACAAGATAAAATGGAAGGTCCATTTTATTTTGTCATTTGTCAAGTGTGACATATGTGACATGTTACTTGACATGTGAATTTGTAATGTATTTTTAACATATTAAAAATCAACATACTCATAAAATATGTCATTTACAAAATCGACTAGTAATTCGTAATTACTTGTACCAAAAATGTTTCCAAATTATAAACTACAACATTCTGTATTTATAATAATTTATTCATTCCGTTTCAATTGTTTCTGTAAACAATAATTTCATCTAAGTAATAAAACAATTCGATTACTTAGACCGTGTCTCATTTAATCATATTTACAATGAGATACGTAAATTATACTCACAAAATTATCCGTCAATTTTAAGCAATTTAATTAACTCGTATCGGTATACGATTAATTAAATAATCAATTAAGAGTATTTCCCTATAGGTATGACCTAAGGGGATCAACTGATCACCACCGTCGCACGACAGTAATGTCAAACTCTAGTCAGCCAATCATTACCGATATGTGTGGACCAGTTGACTTGTAAAATATTACATCCCACATGTATTCTTAAAATGAGATTTAATAATGATATTTAAATCATGTGATCGCACTATTGTTGAGGACACATTTCCCAACAGTAAGCTCGGATCCTTCTGAGTACCAGCCTCGTTTGCATGACCGACCAATTTGACCAACTCCAGAGTCAATCAACTTAATTAATCTTAATCGTTTTCCTCTTACGAGGGCACTTTCGTTACATTCGAGTCGAGCATCACTAATCATAAACTTATTTCATCTCGTTTCGTCAAACATGTAAGTCTGAGGGTGTAAATCTCTCTTTTATTATTGTTATTTACTTTTTGTATCATTAATGTAAGGTTTATGTCGAAAACACTCCTTAAAACCAATTTATAAAACCATGCTTTAAAACCCTTTTTACGGATTACCAGAAGATGACCTTCGAGAAAGGACGCAGCACCTGCTGCGCCTCTTCGTGAGGCTGCCACAGTTCCTGCTTCCTTTCTTTTTCCTTCGTCCTCTGTCAATTCGTCTTTCGAAATTTGTTTTCATTTATTCTTCAATTCTTTGACATACAATCACAATAATTTCAATGTATATTGTTTATCATCATTAATGCGTATAATTCATCGTTAATCCCAACTTAAATCCCAAGTAATCCAATATTTGCGGGTTTTCATCATTAAAATCAATCCGGGTTGTAGAAATTCGATCCTTTCATATTGAGTTTCTGGAATTCGATCTTTGATATATTTTCATCTGTCCATTGTCATATTCGTCATTAATTCGTCATTAATTTGTCATATTTAACCTATTTAGTTCACCTATGTCACTAATCAATCTTTCATTCATGTAATTAAATCGGTTACGGTCGTCTTATCCATGTTTCGTTGATTTTATGACTCATTCGCATGTAATTAATCCATTAAATCTCTTCCATCCGAGTCGAATATCATAATTAATCCTTAAATTCACCAATTAACATTAACGATTTGCAGTTTCGGCTTCACAGCCAGAACTCACCCTTGGAACAGACGCAGCATCTGTTGCGCCTCTTCCAGAGGGCGCAGCTCTGCTGCGCCTGTTCCAGGATGATTTCTGTCTCTGAACTTCCGTTCTATCTTGACCTAGTTTAATTAGCTTACGTATTAATCAACTATTAATCGTATTATCACCCTAATTCCTGTTCGTTAATTTGTTTATTTGTTCTTTCTCAAATTATCCGTTTTGGAAGTATTTTCGACATAAATTATTGTATTTTCTGTATTGTAATTCATTATTGTATTTCTTGTATCATTTGTATCCCTTCACATATAATTGATCTTAAATTCCTACTTTGACCCAATTGTATGCTAAATTACGTGTTCACCGACTTAGTTAATGTTCACATCTTAGGATTAAAACTTGGATGTTGCATTGCATGCATATAATCGACGATATATCGAGTACGAATAACTTCCCTAATCATTAGTAGAGGCCGCTATCGAGGCGGGCGGGATTAGGTGTTCGATCAAAGAGCTTCCTAATACGTACCCTCACCCCTTACTCCAGATCTCTGTGAACATCCATGTTCATTGTCATCCACGAGAGTCATTCTAGACATAGAATGCTGAGGGTAACGAGTTCTTGGTGTTCATGCCACTACTTTGTGTCTTGAGATGGCACGAGGTATTCGAACGGTTCCAATTTCCCATAAAAATTGGTGGCGACTCCACAAAATGCAAACGCTTGTTTCCCAAGCGCCCCCGTGGCCCCCATTATCCACAGCACCAAATCAAAAAAATACTACTCACATAATATGGAATAAAAGCATAGGAGTAAAACCATCCTCTTTTTTTTCATCTTCACTTTCTATTCTTTTTTCTTCTCTTTTTTTCCATTTTCCACGTTTTGTTTTTCAATTCTTTTTTTTCTTTATTTTTTTCATTTTCATTTCCTTCTTCTCAGATCCTTCATAACAAAAAGAAATGCCAAGATTGACAAATACACACGTACCCAAAAATATTAACCGTACTAGCTTGACTAGGGTAGCCTATATAGGAACGTGGTTAACAATTGGGTCAAAACAAGTCAATTTGGCTAATGTGAGGCTCACGGGTAAAATAAGAAGAAAAAGGATGCCTCTTCACATAGGAAACCACGACTAACCCGAATGCATACAAGTACTAAGAGACAAAAATCATGTTTATGCAAATTGATATTAAATGTCTTATAAGGGGTACGACTCTCATCCTAGAATGAAACTGATCATGAATGTCATCACTTTGTTTAGCTCTATACCTCAGAAATTTTGAGTAGGTTGCTTATATTAAGTCAAGTCTATTTGTCCAGAAAAGTTGATCAAAAACTCGTAGACTATCCAATGACCGTATAATAAAGGCAATTCACTACGCCAAATCTGGCAATCAACAAGGAGCGTATCACAACGGTTTAATGCATTTAATAACGACACTTAGATTACCGTTTTCCAAATATTGGCGGAAACCTAGACCGCGATAATGCGAATAACGGTTTTCCACGAAAACCGTTGTTATTATAATGTGACAACGGCTACTTAACAAACCATTATCAAAAACGTATAACGGTTTCCAAAAGCTCGTTATAAAATCTCTCTTATCAACGGTTGTTAGACAACCGTTACCAGTTTAAGAAAATGGCATTTCAAAAACCGTTTCTAAATTAGCACCAGCAACGGTTTGTTGAACCCGATGTTATGTTATAGATACGGGTTTCTTGTAATCGTTATAATTTTCAATTATGAAAGAACGGTTTTTGAATTCAACTGTTGTCAAGATTTGATTAGATTTTTCAGTTTGACCACCGCATGCAAAACTTTATCAGAACATTAATAAATATTCAATTTGACCAATAATATTCAATTTGACCAAAATAATTCTATAAATATGTCTTCATAACGTTTTAGGTCAAAATCTAAATTATCAAACATTTACTCTTTAATTTCTCTCTAAATTTCTCTATAAAAAAATATGGCTGGTGTATCGGAGCTACAATCACGTTCTCGTTATGCACGACCTTTTACTTGCATTCTCCATAATCTCCCGGTTCGTTATGATGTGAATGGAAAGGCTTTAAACCCTAATTTTGGGTGGTTGATGCAAATGCATCATGACTCTGGTTTCACCGCGGTTAAAAAAGTGTACCCTATGTCTCAAACAAGCAAGGTTTTGTAGGTTTCACTTTTATTGAGTTTGACGAAGCCAACTGCTATGTTGTTTTCGTCAGGCAAGAAAATTCGGGGCTAGATTTGAGGGGAAAGATGCGGGGAAATAGGACTTATATTGGATACTAGACAAAAGGGCCCTTATCTATGGGTTGCGACCCATGTTGATCATCATCTGCTGACACATTACATAAGGCATCACATTCCTGCCACCGTGCTTATGTCATGGGAGAAATTGACCATTCCACCTGCGCTGCCGCTGATGATGAAGAGTCGATCTACGACTTGATCTATTCCGAAATTGGGCATGAAGATTATCCTAATACTTCATCAGATTATAATTAAGTCTTTAATTATTATCTGACATTATGAGTTGTATTTTTATTATGGTGGTTATTTGAATTAAAGTTTAATAATTTATGTTATTCGTTACGTTTTAATTAAGTCCTTACACTAAAATGCAATACACCAAATAAAATATTATAAAGACCAGCTTTATACTTATAATAATAAAAAATAATGAAAACGGCATAATAAGATCCACTGTGAAAACTGATAAGTTATTTTAAAGCCGTTGTCATAATAAGATCAACAACGGTTATTTTAAAGCCGTTGTCATATTACACCAATTAACAACAATGTTTCTTAAAACCGTTGTAAAAACTGATCCACTGTGAAAACTGAAAAGTTTGTGATTTTAGTTTGACCATTATTCACCTCATGCATGCATGAATAATTACAGCGGTTCTATAAGAACCGTCTTAGATTATGCAACTCTAAAAATAAATGAAATATTAAAGGTATTAATAATAGAATGACTGATGGTGAACAAGTCATCTTTGTCGTCGTCGTCGTCATTAATCTTTATAGCTTAAAAAAGGTAATTTTATTTTCATAGCTACTGGCTTATATATGGGGTCGTACTTGGATGATTGATGGTGAAATTGGTGAGTCCATTTATAATGATGGAATTGCTGAATTTTACAATTTCGTTAGTGAAAATTTTAATCTCCACTCATCAATCCCCTGCCCTTGTAATAGATGTGGTAATATAAGGGCTTTGCCTATCCCAGATGTCAAAATACACTTAGAAAAGAATATTTTCAGTAGAGATTATAGGCGTTGGATTTTTCATGGAGAATTAGAGGATGAGGATAGGGAATCTGATGTAGAGGTAAATAATCATACACCTGAAGCTGTTGGTTTAGATATAGAGAATGAGGGATATGATGTCAGTGTCAACAATCGTTCTCCTACACCTGAAGTTGTTTTAGGTGAGAAATTTGCCGAAGATGATGGATTCGATGATTTTGAAGTTACCGGTGATGGGGAAACAAATGCTGATGCTTTAATTGAGAAGTTGAGTCAATCTGGAATGCCTTTATTTACTCTTTGTAAGAAGTATACCTAATTGTCAGCGGTGGTAAAGTTATATAACTTAAAGGGGACAAATGGGATGTGACACCCTCATTTATTGCGGAAAAGTAAACACGTAATTCTAGAATAAAACTGCATGGATATGTTTGTAATAGATTCATTTGGGTAAAAACCTGTAATTTTTAAAACCTGAACCTGTTATAAAGATATCCAAATTGGAAGGTGTCAAACATACAAGGTCTAAATAGAAGTTTCATAACATAACTATCGCTAAAGTCGCGAATAGCAAATTATACAACCAAATGTAAAGAGGGAGACATATGTCCCTAAAATGTATGTGACATAAAAAGTGTTTAAGGGTCACAATAAAATAAAGCCAATCTAGGTCCCAAGGTTACTTTGCTCGCTAGCTCGTCCATGTACCCCATATATGCATCACCTACCTGTCATTCGCATTTTATACAAATACGAAAGCCACAGTCAGTGGGGAGTAACTCCGAGTTCTCCCAGCCACGAAATGTCATAATTAATATAACATGTAAATATAAGAATATGAATATGAATAACACATAGCCTTAGCATATAGATGCTAGACAATCGTGCTTATCATGTGAACAACAATATAACAACACATAGTCCTAGCATGCGAATACTAGACCGACTCATATTACACTATCATGTGAATCACATAACATCCAGGAATCCAAACTCTATCAACCATAGCCGGCTTGCATCTCACCTTCTATGATTCATAGAATCATCAAACAAGAAAGGACAATATATCTAGAGACAGGGCATAAGTTACTAGTACGTCAATAGTCACTTTGTAACTCGAGTCTATACCACGAGGTAGGGAAGCTAGTATTTTGGCTCGGAGGTTACATTTAAAACATGGCCAAAACACGGCTCAACCCTAATCCTAGACTCGCTTGAGACCTAGAGAAATGCCGATAAAACCACCGCACCCAAGACTCATGATAAAACCACATGAGTACCCTAAGGAGTCCACCAAAGGATTGGCTAGTACTTAAGCTGACCATCTCCTCACAAAATAGGCAGAAAGGTCATGCCCCAGCTTGGATATAAACCCACCAAGCCAGGAACACAAAGGCTATTAAGCCGCAAACATATACTCGTCAAAGACTATAATGGCCTATCTATGATGAAGGCCGAAATACTCACCTAGGACCTAAATAAAACCAATCTAGGTCCCAGCTTGAATACTTTAGCCCACACCACACAAGACAAGTAGGACACCCCATTAACCATAAGAGAGGCAAAGAGTCCAAACTTGCACACTCATATGATCATACACACCCTAGTATATGAAAGGCTACGCAAGAGCATATTCAGCTGACAATCCAACAATATCTCCAATATCAATAATAATCCAAATTCCAGCTAACCGTTAATCTCATAATTCATGAGAACAAGCTAAAATGGCAACAAGGCAAGAAGACTCAAGCATAAGGCATCCAAAGCATCCAACAACCAACATGTGAAATGATAATTACAAATATCAAGGCATAACATAAAACTTCCAATAACAACCAATCTCACCTCAAAGACAAACCCTCGACCCGAGTCCCGCGACGGGTCATCGGTCAAATCGAGGCTGACCGGTTTAAACCTAGTTTGACCAAACTCGTTCGGTCAATCTGGCCCAGCTCAGAGTCTTGGCCTACTTTGGCCCAAATCACAAATTTTATCGTAATATTATTCTCATGCCATTTCCAATTTCTATCATGTGAAAAACGAAAGTAACACATTATCAATCACCTAAACACTTAACAAAAAACAAGCACAACATTATCTACTAATGTGACATTATTCGTCGAGTAACTCGGAATAGTTACCTTACGTTAGCAAAGAGACAAGTAATAACTTGAGAAAGCTTCTAAAACCCAAAATTACTCTTCAACTTCAACCACATATGAGGCACCTAAAATAATTATGTGAAAGGACGATATTAACGAATTATCTTTATATTAAATATGAGACGGAAATATAATTAAATAACGAAATATACTCTACTGCACCCATTTTTATCAACCCATAAGCAACCCATAAAACAGTCCTCCATCAAGTATATAAACTTTCGCTCGGTCGCGTCAAAAAACAGACCCAAACCCTATACTACAACGCCCCAAAACAGGGCTCACAAAACCCCCTGTCGCGGTTCCAAACTGAAACCCCATCGTCATTTCAGCATACACCGTCTTAAATATACAACTTACTAGCTAGCATCCCAAATGATCCCTACAGGTCAGTATACACCGTCTCAATCATCTCCACATATCACTATACACCGTCTCAACTATACCACTGACTAATTAACATCCATAAGGATCCCTATATATAATTATACACCGTCTCAATTATAAAACAGACTAACCAACATTCAAAATAAACATATTTTACAAGTAATATCGAGTAATCCGTTATCGTTACCTTTTTCCGATCGAACTAGTCCTTCATGACTAACAAATCTTATACAAGACCGCCTATCTCAGCATCTACAACCGTCTTATAATAAATAAAGCTGAAAGTATAAATTGGGTTTGTAAAAATACATGACGAAAATGAATGTTACTTACATCGGAATGACGAGAACGACGAGAGGAGCGCTATGGAACAAAAATAGTTGAAAACGGATAAGGAACGAAGCACCGACGTCGATTAACAGATCAAAGTTTGAAAAGGAAAGAGAACTCGCCAGAAGAAGAAAAAAAAAAGAACGAAGAAGAAGAAAAGAGACGTGAGTTCGTGAAATGAGACAGCAGCCTGCTAGCCTGCTATTTATTATACGTATCTTTCTTCATCGTTAAGTAATTTCGCTCGTTTTTAAAACCGTCTCGAGTTAATAAAATCGGTTTTAGTAAAAGTTTCAGTAATAAAACGGAATCAATAATAAATAAATTTAATGAGTGAAAATAAAATAAACTCAGCTAGTTAACGTAAATAATACAATATCAGCTTGAATCGGAATTATTAGCGATTTTTACAAAACTAACGGATATTAATAAAAATTGCTAATTTAGTGAAATAAGCTCAAAATAGCTAATTGGACGGTTTTGTTCCCAAAATCCATCTCGGGTTCACTTAAAACAACTTTCATAAGGACTCATAAAGAAACGGAAATTATTAAATAAATAAACTCGAACTAACTTCAATAAACTCGAACTAACTTTAAATAAACTTATTAATGATTATTAAAATTAACGTATCGAATTATGATGAAATTAATTAATTAGCTAAGCATATATATATAAATCGTTAAATGATGTAATTAAATTCAAAATAGCAATTAAAAGAATTTTATCCAACTTAATAAAATACGGGGTGTTACAATCACCCCATCTTTTAAAAAGTTTCGTCCTCGAAACTTGAAAGTATAAATGAAAGGTTATAAAAATAAAACTGGAATTGGAATCGGTAACCAAAACATTTTAAAGGTTATTTATCGTAAGAATCAAAATTCTTTCAAAAGATTCAAATAAAATTTTAAAACAGTAACAGATTCTCATCAAGGGAACGAAAGTGTTCTCGTTACGTATTCAAGAACATCACATTCCAAATCAAAGATAAGGTCAAAAGGCAAATCATTTGTATAAATCAAAAATCAAAATACCTTCAAAAACATTAATGAAGAGTTTTCAAAAATATAAGTCTCATTCATGGAACGGAAATGCTCTTGTCGTGCACACAAGAACGCTAACTTTCCAAGTCAGAGACAAATTTAAAACAAAAACTATTCGCCGACAAGCGTAGAACAAGTTATCAAACGTTTCCAATAACTAGTTCTATCATCCGATCAACGTCAAAATCAAAGAAAAAGGCAATCCACTCAAATTTTCTTTTGCGAAAGACAAAATAGAAATGAAGGTTTCACCTTTAAACTAAAAGGAGAGTTAAATTCCTGAAATATAATATTAAACTTTGACAAAGGCATCATGATTAGATCAAAGTGAATAGAAATTGGATAAAATTTACAAAAATCTCATGTTTAGCAACTCAAAACCATGATAAAGAAGTCTATACTCAAAGAACAATTAGAGAATTAAATCGAATTTTCATTTTTCCAAATCTTTACAAGTAGGGAAAATTTTGTAATAGTAACATAAATTTTTAACAACGAACCAAAAATGGTAGCTTGAAATATAGAAATTGTGCGAAATGAAAAGTAAGTTAGACATCATAGATACAAGTATGCTAAGAGGGTTCAAGCTTAACCAACAAAAGAGGTATGATGAACTTCCTAGGGATAAGAATTGAAGTCAAATTTACAAGGATGTCAAGGATAGAGTTTCACAAGATACAAGTGTCAAACTTAAAGGAGGAGCAAGATGAAGCGAGGAAATGAGGTATGAACGGTAACGCTTATGATCAAGAAGAAAGGAAAATTAGACAACAAGGAAACGCCAGATACTCAAATCTCAAACAACAATGTCATCACTCCACTAAGGAAACAACGAGTAATAACTAGGTCAGGAAATGATAGGAAATTTAAAAAGGGATATATGAACATGTCAAGATGTGAGACTAAAAGAGTCGAATCATAAAGATAACTAGTTACCAACCAGTAAGAGATATTAGAATTAGGAAGGTATTCAAGACAAGGAAATAACGAGTAAACTTTTATACTTAAGAATCAAATCCAACCAATGTATGAACGAAAGGGAGGGAAACGATTAATGGTACGAAAGAGGATTTTTAAGGCTTAATCCATACGCTTCCTAAAACTTAAGGTTCTCTCTAACAAGGTCACGCCTATTAGGGTATTGTACCTTCATGACAAAACGACCAAATCCCAAACAAGGGTCAAGGTAAAATAAACGCTCGCTTAAGGGGTGATAAATCAGTTAGATACTTCTTCCACCTATCTTATCACATATTAGGATTTCCCTAAAGCAAATATACCACTCAAGTATAAAAGCATCTCTTTATCTCAAGCACTCGACACAACCTCAATGTTTTAAAAACCAAAGAATGAATTGACAAAGACTTCTAAACAAAGTTCTCAAGGAACAACTAACACCAAATCACATTCCCAATCTATACGGGATTGTTAACATCTAAAAATGGGTTTTCTTCCAAATTCATATTCTAAACTTATCTCATGTTTACTCCTAAGGTGACGACGCTCAACCTACTAAGCTTTCAAATCCCAAACATAAACAACATGGCCAAGTTCTATAACTTTAATCACATAGGCAACTCATTCCTAACACCAAGAATCCACCAATCGATTATACTCACTTTGTCAAGGAACTAGGTATAAGAATCACTAAGTATGTCTCATCACATTACCTAAGTCTTTCTAACATCACGACATCTCAAAGACAGGGTTAAGGGTCAGACACAAACAATCTCCTCAAAAGTCGAATTTTCCAACCAAGGTCAACATTCCTCACAAGAAAGAGTACTATCTAATGGCGTTAAGGGAGGATAAGCAAAGAACAAAGGACAAGTTAGGAGTACAAGCGTAGCTTTTAAAGTAAAATAGAAGGGAGTTTAGAAAGAGGATAAGCACCAAGAGATTAAGAATAAGGCGAGATACAAAAAGAACGAGAAACATCTTCAAGGAAGTAGAAGCATTCTTCAAAGGTTGAACAAATCTTCAATCCTCAACAATAGGCACTAAATCTTGATCTTCTTAAAATATAAGTGTCCTTTCAATGGAACGGAGATACTCTTGGCGATCACTCAAGAACATCAATATTCCAATTCAAAGACATAAAAATACATTTTTACACCAACAAATGATAAAACTAATTATCAGACGTCTCCAATAACAAGCTTTAACACAAATTGACGTTAAAACCAGTGAAAAACATTAAAATATTTTCAAAACCTTTAGTTCAAAATTTTTTTTATAATAAGGGTAATAACTCTATTAGCTATAGATAAGCTCACGGTCATTGATCCAAGAACGCAACAATTATTAAATGACAATCAACAAACAGGTTAGTACCTAACAAAGAGCAAACACAAAGAGACTACAACATAAGGTCCTAAGTCTACCCATCTTACCCATCTCCCGAGTGTATTATTGTGGGGTAATATCCGTATAAGACCCTCTAAATTTAGGACTATAACGTAAATTTAACATGCGATTATCGTCATAAAACATAAATACAATAGAGAAACGATAAGGAACAAGAATTAACCTCGGGTCCTTTATAGTGCGGCGTAAAGAAGTAAATCAAACGAGATTCCCTCCTAATTGTTGCACCCAAGACTTGTCCGAGATATGCCCTTGGCTAGATGGTGTTCTCCGATTGCCTTGCAATATTGGGAGAACTGATGTGAGGTTTTCTCGAGATGTGAGATCTCAGTTTCAGAGAGAAAATTAATCTCCAAAACCCTAATTATTTTCACTAATGATGATTAGGTCAGAAGGGAGGAGAAGCTCTCCCTTTTGATCTCCTCATCTCGGCCAAACCGAGTCCATGGGGAGGAAATGGGCTTTTCCATTTCCTCTTCATTTTAACTCGTAGTCCGTGCCCAAAAGACTAAATGTATATGACGCGGTTTATTATAAATCGTCATCGGTTATCGGCTATTAAAACATCAACTAATAACACGGGTTAGTTGAAGTATTAAAACGTGTCCAACAATGACGATATTGTATAATTAATTCAATATACATTAATTAAATATAAAACGCTTATATTTAATTTTACGAATTAACTGGTTAATTCGCCTTAGCCCATGATATTTAATCCGTATTAAATATAATATCTCAACATCACATTTTGACTAATTACTAGTCAAATAACTCGGACTAACTGGTTAGTCAAATTTGGCATCTACATGACTGTATTTTCATACTGTCACATCTCTCGAACGTATCCTATAGGTGTGACTTTTAGGGACCAGTTGACCACCGCCATCTGTATGACAATAACGTCAAACTTATCTAGCAAGCCAACCGTTATTGATAAACGTGGATCAACTGATAATAATACCAAAAGTATGCCCTTTGATCCTTTTAGAGGTTTATAAGTCCTTGCACTAACTGTTAAGGACACCAACCCCAACAATTATTTCAAGGTCAAGTTATTTACATTGGGGTGCACAAACGTGCGTCGGGAGCAAATATGCTCTGATACCAACTGTGACACCCTCATTTATTGCGGAAAAGTAAACACGTAATTCTAGAATAAAACTGCATGGATATGTTTGTAATAGATTCATTTGGGTAAAAACCTGTAATTTTTAAAACCTGAACCTGTTATAAAGATATCCAAATTGGAAGGTGTCAAACATACAAGGTCTAAATAGAAGTTTCATAACATAACTATCGCTAAAGTCGCGAATAGCAAATTATACAACCAAATGTAAAGAGGGAGACATATGTCCCTAAAATGTATGTGACATAAAAAGTGTTTAAGGGTCACAATAAAATAAAGCCAATCTAGGTCCCAAGGTTACTTTGCTCGCTAGCTCGTCCATGTACCCCATATATGCATCACCTACCTGTCATTCGCATTTTATACAAATACGAAAGCCACAGTCAGTGGGGAGTAACTCCGAGTTCTCCCAGCCACGAAATGTCATAATTAATATAACATGTAAATATAAGAATATGAATATGAATAACACATAGCCTTAGCATATAGATGCTAGACAATCGTGCTTATCATGTGAACAACAATATAACAACACATAGTCCTAGCATGCGAATACTAGACCGACTCATATTACACTATCATGTGAATCACATAACATCCAGGAATCCAAACTCTATCAACCATAGCCGGCTTGCATCTCACCTTCTATGATTCATAGAATCATCAAACAAGAAAGGACAATATATCTAGAGACAGGCATAAGTTACTAGTACAGTCAATAGTCACTTTGTAACTCGAGTCTATACCACGAGGTAGGGAAGCTAGTATTTTGGCTCAGAGGTTACATTTAAAACATGGCCAAAACACGACTCAACCCTAATCCTAGATCACAAGAGACCTAGAGAAATGCGGATAAAACCACCGCACCCAAGACTCATGATAAAACCACATGAGTACCCTAAGGAGTCCACCAAAGGGTTGGCTAGTACTTAAGCTGACCATCTCCTCACAAAATAGGCAGAAAGGTCATGCCCCAGCTTGGATATAAACCCACCAAGCCAGGAACACAAAGGTATTAAGCCGCAAACATATACTCGTCAAAGACTATAATGGCATATCTATGATGAAGGCCGAAATACTCACCTAGGACCTAAATAAAACAAATCTAGGTCCCAGCTTGAATACTTTAGCCCACACCACACAAGACAAGTAGGACACCCAATTAACCATAAGAGAGGCAAAGAGTCCAAACTTGCACACTCATATGATCATACACACTCTAGTATATGAAAGGCTACGCAAGAGCATATTCAGCTGACAATCCAACAATATCTCCAATATCAATAATAATCCAAGTTCCAGCTAACCGTTAATCTCATAATTCATGAGAACAAGCTAAAATGGCAACAAGGCAAGAAGACTCAAGCATAAGGCATCCAAAGCATCCAACAACCAACATGTGAAATGATAATTACAAATATCAAGGCATAACATAAAACTTCCAATAACAACCAATCTCACCTCAAAGACAAACCCTCGACCCGAGTCCCGCGACGGGTCATCGGTCAAATCGACGCTGACCGGTTTAAACCTAGTTTGACCAAACTCGTTCGGTCAATCTGGCCCAGCTCAGAGTCTTGGCCTACTTTGGCCCAAATCACAAATTTTATCGTAATATTATTCTCATGCTATTTCCAATTTCTATCATGTGAAAAACGAAAGTAACATATTATCAATCACCTAAACACTTAACAAACAACAAGCACAACATTAACTACTAATGTGACATTAATTCGTCGAGTAACTCGGAATAGTTACCTTACGCTAGGAAAGAGACAAGTAATAACTTGAGAAAGCTTCTAAAACCCAAAATTACTCTTCATCTTCAACCACATATGAGGCACCTAAAATAATTATGTGAAAGGACGATATTAACGAATTATCTTTATATTAAATATGAGACGGAAATATAATTAAATAACGAAATATACTCTACTGCACCCATTTTTATCAACCCATAAGCAACCCATAAAACAGTCCTCCATCGTATATAATCGCTCGGTCGCGTCAAAACAGACCCAAACCCTATACTAAAACGCCCCAAAACAGGGCTCACAAACCCCCCTGTCGCGGTTCCAAACTGAAACCCCATCGTCATTTCAACATACACCGTCTTAAATATACCACTTACTAGCTAGCATCCCAAATGATCCCTACAAGTCAAGTATACAGTCTCAATCATCTCCACATATCAGTATACACCGTCTCAACTATACCACTGACTAATTAACATCCATAAGGATCCCTATATATAATTATACACCGTCTCAATTATAAAACAGACTAACCAGCATTCGAAATAAACATATTTTACAAGTAATATCGAGTAATCCGTTATCGTTACCTTTTTCCGATCGAACTAGTCCTTCATGACTAACAAATCTTATACAAGACCGCCTATCTCAGCATCTACAACCGTCTTATAATAAATAAAGCTGAAAGTACAAATTGGGTTTGTAAAAATACATGACGAAAATGAATGTTACTTACTTCGGAATAACGAGAACGACGAGAGGAGCGCTATGGAACAAAAATAGTTGAAAACGGATAAGGAACGAAGCACCGACGTCGATTAACAGATCAAATTTTGAAAAGGAAAGAGAACTCGCCAGAAGAAGAAAAAAAAAAAGAACGAAGAAGAAGAAAAGAGACGTGAGTTCGTGAAATGAGACAGCAGCCTGCTAGCCTGCTATTTATTATACGTATCTTTCTTCATCGTTAAGTAATTTCGCTCGTTTTTAAAACCGTCTCGAGTTAATAAAATCGGTTTTAGTAAAAGTTTCAGTAATAAAACGGAATCAATAATAAATAAATTTAATGAGTGAAAATAAAATAAACTCAGCTAGTTAACGTAAATAATACAATATCAGCTTGAATCGGAATTATTAGCGATTTTTACAAAACTAACGGATAATAATAAAAATTGTTAATTTAGTGAAATAAGCTCAAAATAGCTAATTGGACGGTTTTGTTCCCAAAATCCATCTCGGGTTCACTTAAAACAACTTTCATAAGGACTCGTAAAGAAACGGAAATTATTAAATAAATAAACTCGAACTAACTTCAATAAACTCGAACTAACTTTAAATAAACTTATTAATGATTATTAAAATTAACGTATCGAATTATGATGAAATTAATTAATTAGCTAAGCATATATATATAAATCGTTAAATGATATAATTAAATTCAAAATAGCAATTAAAAGAATTTTTATCCAACTTAATAAAATACGGGGTGTTACATAGGAGGAGTGAAGAGAGTTTTACGGATCTTCTAGCTTTGCTATGTGACATGCTTCCTGACGGTAATGTTCTTCCGAGTCGGACATATGAGGCTAAAAAAATGATTTGAGAATTGGGCATGAAATATGTGAAAATACATGCTTGTCCCAATGAGTGCATATTGTAACCGTAAGGATTATGAGAAATTATCATATTGTCCGCGCTGCCCTGTATGGCGTTATAAGACTAAGGAAGGAATCCCAGCTAAGGTGTTTTGGTATTTTC
Organism: Silene latifolia; assembly: GCF_048544455.1. Taxonomy (NCBI): domain Eukaryota; kingdom Viridiplantae; phylum Streptophyta; class Magnoliopsida; order Caryophyllales; family Caryophyllaceae; genus Silene; species Silene latifolia. The sequence goes on along the minus strand of NC_133535.1, from coordinate 58,186,663 downwards.
CAATAATACCAATATTCATAAGGATTTATTTGAATGAAGAAGATGGAAGAATGTTGACTTGGCATAATAGTGGAAGGATTGAAGATGGAAAGTTAAGATAACCAGCATATGGTCAACAATGGAAAGAGTTTGACGCTAAATATCCTGACTTCGCCAAAGAAGCAAGGAACTTGCGTCTAGCGCTCTCCACAGATGGAATGAACCCTCATGGAAACATGAGTACTCAACACAGTACTTGGCCAGTTGTGTTCGGCATCTATAATTTGCCCCATGGGTTTGCATGAAAAGGAAATATCTAATGTTGTCTTTGTTGATGTCTGGCCCTCGACAACCTGGAAATGACATAGATATGTACTTAGAACCACTTCTAGATGATCTGAAGATTCTGTGGGAAAGAGGGATACCGGTGTTTGATGGTTATAAGAAGGAAATTTTCAATCAGAGAGCCATGTTATTGTGTATAATAACTGACTTTCCGGCGTACGCCGATCTTTCTGGACATACTGTACATGGGAAAGAGGCTTGCCCATTGTGTGGGGGGATGTTAATTAAGAATATTTGAAGCGTTCTCGCAAGCATGTGTATAGGGGAAATCGTCGACGGTTATGCCCTCATCATCATTATCATAAGTTCCAGAAGGCGTTTAATGGGTGTCCTGAGCAACATGGGAGTCCTCAGATTTTGAATGGTAATGAAGTGTATTAGAAAGTGAAAGATATTGAGCTAACGTATGGGAAGAAGGGACCTAAGTAGTCTACTCGTGGTTATAAAAAAAACCATATTTTTTACTAAACTTCTGTACCGGCATGACCTCCCGGTTAGATATTTCCTAGATTTTATGCACATTGAAAAGAACGTTTGTGATAATATAATCAATACTTTGTTGAATGTTTCGGGTAGGATAAAAGACAACAAGGCATCTAGGGATGATATGGTTGAGATGGGTATTAGGCCCGAGCTGGCAACTAAAACAAATGGAAATCGGACTTTTTGCCGCCTGAAGCGCATACTCTTTCAAAAAAGGAGAAAAAAGAGTTTTGCGAATGCTTGCATCGTATTAAAGTGCTAGAGGGCTATTCGTCTAATATTAGACGAATTGTTTCGTTGCAGGACCTTAAATTTACTGGTTTAAAGTCACATGACTGTCAAACATTGATTCAACAACTACTAGTTGTGGTCGTTCGTTCTATTCTACCTCCAAATGTTCGACATGCTATAATTAGATTTTGCTATTTCTGTAAATCAATCAACAGTAAAGTCATTGATCCCGATGAAGCGGAAACTTTGCAGGACATCCTTGTCACCAGTCTTTGTCAGTTTGAAATGTATTTTCCCCCCTCATTTTTCACTATCATGGTTCATTTGACTGTCCACCTAGTCCAGGAGGTTTTGTATCTCGAGCCAGTGTATTTGAGATATCAGTACCCATTCGAACGATTGATGAAAGTTTACAAGGATTACAGATCTAATAGGTATCGTCCAGAAGGGTGTATTGTTGAGAGAGCAATTATCGATGAAGCTCTTTCGTATTGTTACGCGTACCTCTCCTTGGATGAGTTAATTGGAGCTCCTACGAATCGTCATAGTGACTGGATGAATGGAAAAGGTGTAAGGGGTCGTGTTTCCAAGGATATGTCATCTAACATGCGACATAGAGCTCATACATACGTTCTTTTTAACGATGATCAAGTCCAGCCTTACAGTACGGAACACCAGAGTTACCTTAAGGTAAAACACCCTCATAAGAACGAAAGGTGGTATGCAAATGAGAATTACAAGCAATTTAGTGACTGGTTTAAGGATACTATTTACAATGATGACAACCCAATTGATGATTGCTCAACCAGCCAATGACATCTCACTTTCGGTCCTGATGCTCGTACAACTTTTTATAGCGGGTATGCGATCAATGGGTACACTTTATACACCTGCATTCAAGATGAGGCGAGCACAATGCAAAAACAGTGGAGTTTGCGTATATTCTGAGGCAATATACTTTGCTAGTTCAAAGGATAAAAATCTTATTTTGGGTACAATGCAATATTATGGAGTTATTCAAGAGATATTGGTTTTAGACTACCTGGATTTTGAGATACCTCTATTTCGGTGCAAGTGGGTTGACAACAACAATGGTGTTAGAAAGGATGATTTAGGATTCACATTAGTAAATTTTGATAAGGTTGGAAACAAGGACGATCCTTTTATATTAGCGTCACAAGAAAAATAATTGTTTTATGTTATCGTTCATATGGATAAGAAGTGGTCAGTTGTTCTATCTTCCCATCGCCGAATTCCAGATGATGAAGACGTCGAATTTGAAGGACTTGATCACAGTGTTATATCGCAATTTGGTAATGATGTTGAAAATTTTAACATTCGAATCATATATACACGTGATGATCATGATGAAGGTATTTGGGTTAATAAAGAGACTAGTAAATCCAAAAAATGTTTCCGGCAGCCGTGAAAATATCAGCAATTCAATCAAGATATCTTACGTCATGTGTAATTATTGTCATGCTGTTATATATGAAACTGCTGTTGTAAACTTTTTCAGCTGTTGCAGCAGGCGGGTTAGGGAAAAATAATACCAAATGATGCTTTATTTCTTGGCGATAAAATCAAACAAAATGAATTATTAAATACAATGGTAATACCTAAACCGTTGTTCAGGATGTGTACAGTTATAACGGTTCAGGCCGTTGTTATCTATATAAAAATGATGCTTTATTTCTTGGCGGGAAAATCAAATAAAATGAAATATAAAATAAAACGGTTATACCTAAACCATTGTTCTGGACGTGTACAGTTATAATGGTTCAGGCCGTTGTTATGTATATAAAAATGATGCTTTATTTCTTGGCCGAAAAATCAAATAACATGAAAATATTACAGACAACGGTTATTTCTAACCCGTTGTAGATAGTACTAATCAATTACGGTTTCAAACAAAACCGTAGTCTGTTTTGAAAGAAAATACAACGGTTTGTCTTATACCGTGTTTATTACTTTCCAATAAACAAGGTCTTGCAAGTGTTGTATTATTCACAAATATATACTTTGAGCTTCTCCTCCCCCATATAATATCCTCAAACATTGAGCTTCCCTTCAACCACCAGCCTATCCCATCGTTGTCGCAGTCATCGTCATCGTCATCATCGCCATTGCCGCCACCAGATCAATCCGGATTCTCCTCTTTAAAGAAGTAATAAACCCTCATATCTAGAGATTTGTTTGTTATTATAAGTATGCATTGTTATTATTTGTTTATTAATTTCTGCTTTAGATATGGTCCAAAAGCAGAAAAGAAACGATGTAAATGCGTCAGGCGACGACTCAGGTTATGAGAATAATTTGCAACACACTGCGGGTCGAATGCGCCACAGGGTTTTCTTAGAAGCAATAAATTCAAAGATACCTAATCCTTTACAGTGGGATAAAGATACGGGGCTGCTATATGGTGATAATGCCGGGTATTTTGTGAGTTGGATTAGTTGTTGTATAAGACAGTATGTGCCTCTCGGTAAGCCCGCGTATCAGTGAACTGAGTAAAATACGGAAGACCATGCTAATAATCAGAATAAAGGTATGTATATACAATAATAAATGTTTTAGCTGAAATTAAGTTACTACTTGATATGTGTTTTAGCCGAAACACTTGTACCAACTATGCTCATGATATATGCAGTTAGCTTACGTTGTCCTCGAAAACTATGATAAGTAAATAAAAAAAAGACAGGGAATCCCTCAGATCTTGAAATTTAAATATTGCTGAGAACCACTTGTTCAACAAGGAAACCGGGGAGATGAACAAAAACTCACCAAAAAAGAAGTATCTGTATATCAGTCAGGACCATTGGGATAGCTATATCGCTTATAGGCAGTCTGACAAGTTTAAGGTAGCTTAATAATAATAAGTAAAGAAGTATACTTAGTTTAGTGTTTGGTCATGCTTACGTTTCTTGATACAATTTATTTGATGAAGGCTATGAGTGAGAGGAATAAGGCGAACATTTCACAGAAAAAGACCATCTTTTACGGCTCCCGAGGTGGTTATAGATTTATTAAGAAGAAACTTGTAAGTACATAATTAGACTATTAGGTGTTTTAGTCGGATGTTATATATGTTCATAGTAATCATACATATTTTGAGAGGATATCAATGTGTTGAATGAATTGTAGGCAAAGCTTGGAAAATTCAGTTGTCACAACGCTTGGGTGGAAGGTCACACTCCTAAGAATGGAAAGGCGGAAACTGAATATTATAAGGACATCAAAGAGAAAATTGTAAGTTTGAATAAATATGTCACCTCTACCGCTGGTGGTCGGAGTTATATAATTGTGAGTTGCTTAATGGTTTTATGTGTATGTAGAGGATCTGTGAGAAGCAGGTACAGGAAGGAAAATGAAAGCCTGATGGACGTGATGACATTCTTGCTAGGGCAATCGGCAAAGCAGAGCATCCAGGTTGTGTGAGAGGGGTATCGACGCATGTTGGTATCACTAAGTATTTTGGGAAAACTTCTCGAAGTGGTGATGATTCCAAGAAGGTAATCTATAAATACTGTATTTGAACCAATGTAATTTATAACTATATATGCTGACATTAATTTCTACTACACAGCTACATAAAATAGCCAGGTTGATGGTGAGAATGTTGGAAACTGGGGAAAAGTCATCACAAAAAAAAGTTGGATATGGTTCAAGAAGTCATAAAGGAAGTAGAGGAGGAGGAGAAGGAGGAGGAGGAGGAGGAGGAGGAGGAGGAGGAGGAGGAGGAGTAATAATATTTATGTCTTATATATATATATATATATATATATATATACAATGTGTTATATGATTTGTAAAATGAGTACGTGTTATATGGACAAATGTTAATATACAGAAGGAAGCCGAGGAGGACATGGCAAGGGAGAAGGAAATGGCAAGGGAGACTGAGGTGCGAGCCAAGAATTGATATCAGGCAGTTGAAGAGGATGAGGAAGCCAGGAAGGTCGTGCCACAGGAGGAGATTGAGGTAGTTGATGATCAGTCGTTCTTCTCTACACCGGAAAAGGTAATAGCTGCTAGGTTATAATTATTCATCTCAGTACACGTTTTTTAGTTATGAAATTTAATAAAGGTAGTGAATGTATGTGTACTAATTGATTAAAGTTGTCGTGGAGGGCGATTGCAAGGTGGCTCGTCATCTGTTCTATTTACAGGGGAAACAGAAATTTGTTGTTGCCAGTGAATACGTGTTCAATTACGACCGGCTTCAGCAAGTTAAGGTTCATTGTATACCCCTTAGTGACGAATGCAAGAAAGTGGAAGTGTCCCAATTATATAAAGACGAGTATGGGGAAGTAAAAGTATCATTTCCAAATAAGGAGGTCACTTATTTGAAAGAGGCCCTAAGCTCTTATGTGTAATGGCCTGACAACCTCATCAATGTTGTCATCCCCAAGGCACCTATATGCAGACGTTGATTATTACTTGTTATTTAAATATATTAGGGTACGAATATTAACATATCATAAGTACTTTAATATTTACATTTGCAGAAGTTAAGCAAAGCCATGATGGCAGCTAAAGCAATTACTACTACGTCAACGAAAGTTGTTGCAGTCAAGCCTGCTTATTATTCTTATGAATCATGTGAATATAAGAATAAAATGAAAACTGCTTCGCTGATGGCTTAGCACAACCTGGCTGTAAAGAAGTCACCTAGAGGGGATGTAGTCATGATTAACATTAAAGAGGAAATTATGGGCACTGCTGATATAGCCGTACTGGACCCGAAGCATTAAGAGTTAATTAAAATTGATTGCATGTTAATTTTATGCATATTTATTTAGAAATAACCACATGCATGTTCTATTTATGAGAAAAATAGAAACTTTAAATTAATTCCTATCTTATGCTGGCAGAATTACTCCCATCAATTCAGTGCTAAATACTCTCCATAGCTACTGCGCTACTATGTTCTTGATTCCCAAGTCAGTGATAAGGAGAATAGAGGCTATTTGCAGGAATTATCTTTGGGATGGGAGCCCTGATTACCACAGAGTCCCATTAGTGTCTTGGGATAAGGCTACTATGCCCAAGGATGCTGGTGGCCTTGGTATTAAGAAAGTGGAGACTTGGAATTGGGCAGCTGTAGGAAAGCTGGTGAATTGGGTGTACAAGAAAGCTGACAGGTTATGGATAAAGTGGATAAGCAATGTTTATCTGAAAACTCAGGACTGGCACTCTTATTCTCCCCCTGCAGATTCACCTTGGACTTGGAAAAAATATATGCAAGATTAAGGATAAACTGAAGGAGGGATTTATTGAGAATTGCTGGTTGCCTGATGAGAAAGGTTACACACTCAAGAATAGATATAGATGGCTCTGTAATCAACAACCTAAAATGGATTGGTGTTTCTCGGTATGGAATTTGGAACATACCCAAACACTCAATCATTACCTGGCTTATAATGTAGGAGGGGTTAAATGTTAAAACCAGGCTATTCCAGTTTGGCTTTTGTGAGGACAATCTATGCTTAGTCTGTGGGGAGTTACTTGAAACGATAGCTCATCTATTCTATGATTGTATCTACAGCTGCAAAATCAGGGAAGCTCTTGCTGTCTGGCTGGGGAGATCCTTTCCTAGTCTTACTCAGCTTCAAAATGGTAGGAAAAACAGTATGCAATGGAAAGCAATAACTATGTTGTTCAATGTCTATCTCTACAATATCTGGCACCAGAGAAACAATACAAGACTTCAGCTATCAGTTTTGAGTCCTGAACTTGTAGCAGCTCAAATTGAGCATATTGCAGGAAGGAGAGGGTGTAATAAAGCTGGCCCTGGAGTGTATCACATAACCAATGGCTGGTTAAATTGCTTTGAATTGTAATGATGGTTGCTTGTTTTAGCTTTGGTTGGTAATTTATTTTGGAGCATACCGGGGTTTGAACCCCAAACCTTGTATATGGACTGGTTGTCTTTTTGATATAATATATATACTCACATTTCAGCTTAAAAAAAATAAAATAAAATAAAATAAAATAATAATAATAATAATAATAATAATAATAATAATAATAATAATAATAATAATAATAATAATAATAATAATAATAATAATAATAATAATAATAATAATAATAATAATAATAATAATAATAATAATAATAATAATAATAATAATAATAATAATAATAATAATAATAATAATAATAATAATAATAATAATAATAATAATAATAATAATAATAATAATAATAATAATAATAATAATAATAATAATAATAATAATAATAATAATAATAATAATAATAATAATAATAATAATAATAATAATAATAATAATAATAATAATATGAGAATGGCACAAGCGTGAGAACCGTGAGAACGCGCGTCAGTCGTTGGATCTTGTCTGACGCGGCTAATCTAAGGGCCTATAACGCGCTCTGCTTTACCAAAACTTGAGGGCTTTGTCTTTCTTTTTCACTGAAATTTACCTCGCGCTTCTTCGTTAAGCTTTCAACCATGGATTCCGACCTTCTTCGTTAAGCTTTCAACTATTTCTCTCTCCTTATTCTCTGTGGAGTTGCATTTTCGTCTTTCTGTTGGATTTTCTCTTACCTATTTTGTCATGAAGGTGAGTACTGTTTAGCTTCAAGCTTTTCTCGATTTCGTCCTTAATTTATGTAACTCTACTGTAATCTAAATTAATGTTTCTTATGTTCATTTTGCCGGATTACTCATTTTATTGATGAATTTTGAGTTCAGTATTGTTTTTAAAATCGAAATTTGTGTTTTCATTTGCATGCTATCGGAATTTGTATTTGTCGCATTGTTTGTTGATTTCGTAACTTGCTTATACATTTCGATTTGTTTGTTGTTTTTTAGTTTGACCTAATTTGTGCTTTTTTGAATTTTTGTTGAATTTAAAGTACTTTTAACGTAAGTAGCATCAATCTAAGACCACATGCAAAAGGTCATAATTGCGTGCACATTATTGTTGTAGATCATGTACATTTCAATAAAACTGATAGGACATTTCTTCGTGAAACGTGTACAACACAACAGAACTGATTAATATTACATGCAAAACTACTTTCAGTTATTGAAGCGCAAAGGCGATCCTGGAAATGTTACACGCCGTATTTCTCCGAGGTTGAACAACCTCAGTCCTACTCATGATGATCCTACTCCAACGTTCTCCCGTATTACCACCCGGATGTCACCTAAAAGTTTTGTTGATGTCCTTCGATACCTTGATTACAATCAATGGTGTGCTCTGGAAGAGATTGGTTTTTCTTCATTGTTTTGGCTAAGGGTTACAAGGCTTCCTTTACGCCTTGGTTATTGGTTAATTGAGAACTACAACCCGTATTCGGATTTCATCATTCTACCTGATAAACAGCGCTTTCGTGTTTTCGCTTCTTGTATTCATGATCTTGTTGGCCTCCCAATTGGAGGAAAACCTGTTTTACTTTCATCTTTGTAGTGATGAAGATGCAGAATGTGATGCGTTTTACGCGCATTGGAAAGCTCAATTTAATGTTGATGGTCAAGTGGATATCAAGACCCTTGTAGAGCATATTATTTGTCATGATGATTACAGTGATCAATTTAAGATTAATTTTGTGGTGCTTGCTGTGTCTTTGTTAATGCGCAACAATCGAAGTCGTTCGTCAATCACCATGTACTAAAAATCGCCGAGGAATGTGTCCGCCATTGGTCACTTGATTGGTGTCAATTTGTCATGGAGAGTTTGCGGTATAACACAAAGGATTGGGTCAATAAGGGGAAGAAGAATCACTTTGGTGGACCTCTCCTGTTTCTAATGGTACAAATCTTCTGGGTTACATTTATTGTTAGTTATTATGGTTTTAAAACCTGCCATTTTCCAGTCATAATCCTGTTTTCACTTGCAGCTTGTTTATGTTGACCGTGTTGTCCATGAAAAAGGATTCGTAGAAAGAGATTACTATACTCTTTTGAATTGGACATCTGCTGCACTTTTCCGAAGGGAAAAGCAGGAGATGGAAGCTGGTCAGTTTGGTCTTGGTCGTGTAAAAGGTCGATTGATGGAAAATATTAGATTTTCTAATCCATGTAGACAAGTGGTTGAAAAAGTACGGAGAGTGTCGAGGGATGTTAGTACTGATACAAAATCTCCAATTTCATACTCGTCTCCGGAGGTATATCCATTGATTCTCGAAGTATTCACTATTCCTTTTCAAGATTCACTTTGAAATATTTTCTTTGTACCTTCATAGTACTAAAGATGTACCTTCATAGTACTAAATATGTACCTTCATACTGTGCCTTGTCCAGGAGTTTGCAGATGACTACACTGCTTCAGCAAAGAGAGTCATGGAAGATATGGTTGTGTTGGATGAAAAATACGCGGTTGGTTTGCAATGTTTCCCAGGTGAAGAGTGTGTTAAACAGGCCCATTCGGCAACTGAATTTGTATATTTGACATATGGTGATGGTACCGAAGATGTGTCGTGTGCACCACCGTGGGAATCCAGCACACTAGATGAGGATGGATAGTTTATTCTTTGTAGCAAATGCGGTGAGAAAGCGTACAAATTGAAACTTGCTCGTGCTAAACACAGAGAACAATGTGCTAAGTGGAGAAATTCATTTGTACTGTCCTTTGGTGAATTTTCATTCGATTTAGGGGTGGAGAAAGACTTTGCTGAGAGTGAGGCAAGGTTAGCCGCAGCTAAAGGGGTTAAACGGGATCGCCGTGTCACTGGTGAATCTTCTTCAGCTACCAAAAGGGTTCTTTCATGGCAAGTCCTTCTTATATAGCTCTATCCAGCAACAAGCAACAGTCATCTCGTTTTGAATCTTCTTCACCCCTAAACCCTTTCCCGTCCCGTTTTAGGATACCCGGTCCCCCCAAAAATGGTTCACTCGGCCCCTCTAGGGTGTCTTTTTGTCTTGCCGCCTTCGAATGAGAAGCAAGGGAAAGGGTTTAGAGTTTGATTAGGGGGATCCGGGGTAGCGGTCCGCCTAATCAAACCCTAAACCCTTTCCCGTCCCGTTTTAGGATACCCGGCCCCCCAAAAAAGGGTTCACTCGTCCCCTCTATGGTGTCTTTTTATCTTGCCGCCTTCGAATGAGAAGCAAGGGAAAGGGTTTAGGGTTTGATTAGGGGGATCCGCGGTAGCGGTCCGCCTAATCAAACCCTAAACCCTTTCTCGTCCCGTTTTAGGATACCCGGTTCCCCCAAAAAGGGTTCACTCGGCCCCTCTAGGGTGTCTTTTTGCCTTGCCGCCTTCGAATGAGAAGCAAGGGAAAGGGTTTAGGGTTTGATTAGGGGGATCCGCGGTAGCGGTCCGCCTAATCAAACCCTAAACCCTTTCCCGTCCCGTTTTAGGATACCCGGTCCCCCCAAAAAGGGTTCACTCGGCCCCTCTAGGGTGTCTTTTTATCTTGCCGCCTTCGAATGAGAAGCAAGGGAAAGGGTTTAGGGTTTGATTAGGGGGATCTGCGGTAGCGGTCCGCCTAATCAAACCCTAAACCCTTTCCCGTCCCGTTTTAGGATACCCGGCCCCCCCAAAAAGCGATCACTCGGCCCCTCTAGGGTGTCTTTTTGTCTTGCCGCCTTCGAATGAGAAGCAAGGGAAAGGGTTGAGGGTTTGACTAGGGGGATCCGCGGTAGCGGTCCGCCTAATCAAACCCTAAACCCTTTCCCGTCCCGTTTTAGGATACCCGACCCTCCAAAAAAGGGTTCACTCGTCCCCTCTATGGTGTCTTTTTGTCCTGCCGCCTTCGAATGATAAGCAAGGGAAAGGGTTTAGGGTTTGATTAGGGGGATCCGCGGTAGCCGTCCGCCTAATCAAACCCTAAACCCTTTCCCGTCCCGTTTTAGGATACCCGGTCCCCCCAAAAAGGGTTCACTCGGCCCCTCTAGGGTGTCTTTTTGCCTTGCCGCCTTCAAATGAGAAGCAAGGGAAAGGGTTTAGGGTTTGATTAGGGGGATCCGCGGTAGCGGTCCGCTTAATCAAACCCTAAACCCATTCCCGTCCCGTTTTAGGATACCCGGTCCCCCCAAAAAGGGTTCACTCGGCCCCTCTAGGGTGTCTTTTTATCTTGCCGCCTTCGAATGAGAAGCAAGGGAAAGGGTTTAGGGTTTGATTAGGGGGATCCGCGGTAGCGGTCCGCCTAATCAAACCCTAAACCCTTTCCCGTCCCGTTTTAGGATACCCGGCCCCCCCAAAAAGGGTTCAATCGGCCCCTCTAGGGTGTCTTTTTGTCTTGCCGCCTTCGAATGAGAAGCAAGGGAAAGGGTTGAGGGTTTGACTAGGGAGATCCGCGGTAGCGGTCCGCCTAATCAAACCCTAAACCCTTTCCCGTCCCGTTTTAGGATACCCGGCCCCCCAAAAAAGGGTTCACTCGTCCCCTCTATGGTGTCTTTTTGTCCTGCCGCCTTCGAATGAGAAGCAAGGTAAAGGGTTTAGGGTTTGATTAGGGGGATCCGTGGTAGCGGTCCGCCTAATCAAACCCTAAACCCTTTCCCGTCCCGTTTTAGGATACCCGGTCCCCCCAAAAAGGGTTCACTCGGCCCCTCTAGGATGTCTTTTTGCCTTGCCGCCTTCGAATGAAAAGCAAGGGAAAGGGTTTAGGGTTTGATTAGGGGGATCCGCGGTAGCGGTCCGCCTAAACAAACCCTAAACCCTTTCCCGTCCCGTTTTAGGATACCCGGCCCCCCAACAAAGGGTTCACTCGTCCCCTCTATGGTGTCTTTTTGTCTTGCCGCCTTCGAATGAGAAGCAAGGGAAAGGGTTTAGGGTTTGATTAGGGGGATCCGCGGTAGCGGTCCGCCTAATCAAACCCTAAACCCTTTCTCGTCCCGTTTTAGGATACCCGGCCCCCCCAAAAAGGGTTCACTCGGCCCCTCTAGGGTGTCTTTTTGTCTTGCCGCCTTCGAATGAGAAGCAAGGGAAAAAGTTGAGGGTTTGACTAGGGGGATCCGCGGTAGCGGTCCGCCTAATCAAACCCTAAACCCTTTCCCGTCCCGTTTTAGGATACCCGGCCCCCCAAAAAAGGGTTCACTCGTCCCCTCTATGGTGTCTTTTTGTCCTGCCGCCTTCGAATGAGAAGCAAGGGAAAGGGTTTAGCGTTTGATTAGAGGGATCCGCGGTAGCGGTCCGCCTAATCAAACCCTAAACCCTTTCCCATCCCGTCTTAGGATACCCGGTCCCCCCAAAAAGGGTTCACTCGGCCCCTCTAGGGTGTCTTTTTGTCTTGCCGCCTTCGAATGAGAAGCAAGGGAAAGGGTTTAGGGTTTGATTAGGGGGATCCGCGGTAGCGGTCCGCCTAATCAAACCCTAAACCCTTTCCCGTCCCGTTTTAGGATACCCGCCCCCCCCCCCCCAAAAAAAGGGTTCTCTCGGCCCCTCTAGGGTGTCTTTTTGTCTTACCGCCTTCAAATGAGAAGCAAGGATCCGCTTAATCCAACTCTAAACTCTTTCTCGTCCCGTTCCCCCCCCCCCCCCTGTTATACTAAAAAAAAAAAAAAAAAAGAAAAAAGGTTTACTTGGTCCGTCAGGTGTCGTTTTTTTTTTGTTTTTTTTAAAATAAATATGTTGGCGAGGGGGTTGAATCCCCCCCGGGTCCATGAATTCTCGCACCAACACATGGAGCATGTAAGCCACCCCTTTCGGGGACTGCAGTGGCCAAGCTTCAAGGTAACTAACTAACTATTTTAGGGTATTAAATGTATTTATCATTTCCTTTATTTTTGAACAGTTACAATACAATAGTAACTAACTACCTACAAGAAAAAAGAAACGGAGTAAAAAAATAAAAGTAGTAACCAGTTTTTAGCTCAATCGTTTTACATTACCTGTATAGACAATGTCATAGGAGAATTGTTCAACAACAGTATAATTTTGAAGTTACGCCCAATTTCCTCCGTTACACTAAGGTATTTTCTTTTCAATTTCGTTTCTTCTCTATCATAACTTAATATAATGTTTAATTTGGATCACTCAATTGTTCAATAGCAGTATAATTTTGATGTTTTAATTTCTGATATTTATACTGCTTTACTGTTAAAAATTAATTCGGATTAATGTGCATGAATTATTTTTTCTACCTTTAGAAACACATTCGCATTGTTCTTCCCCAATTTTATATCTCTGAAGTATTCTTTTAACATTTACTTTCTAGTTTCTGTTAATTTTGAATTTTTAATTGAAGGAAATAATATATATTGTTCATACAGCTTTAAATTAATGTGCGTATTGTTTTTAATATATAAATCTTTCTGAATCATCTAAAAGTACATTATCTTTGTGACTAATGTACATTTCCTAAAATTAGGTAACTGGTGATTATTTCTACTTGTCAATTTTATATTTTCAGTTGAATGTAATAATATAATACATTCAGCTTAAAATAATATGCCGTTTGTTTTTAATATAGGAACTGTTCTGAAATATGTAAAGAATATTATATTTGTTATTAATGTACATTTCGTAAAATTAGGTAACTGCTGATTATCTCTAATTGTGAATTTTTGGGTTTTTAATTGAAGGTAATAATATAATGGACATTCAGCTTAAATTAATGTGCCGTTTGTTATTAATATAGAAATTTTTCTGAATCATCTAAAAGAACATTATATTTGCGATTAATGTACATTTCCTAAAATTAGATAACTGTTGATTATCTCTACTTTTATTTTTTCACCAACAAAAAGTTCCACTGATGGTAAAAATGAGTGTGCTCCATTTACAAGAAAGCGTAAATCAGCTACTATTAATAGTAAATCTAAGTTTATAAAATCTTTCGCAAAGAAGATAAATGAAGAAAGTGACGATGATCTTGCAGTTAAGAAACAAATTTTTTCTGTTAAACAAATTGTTACTGCAAAGAATGAAAGTCCTCAAAAGGGTAAAGTAAGTAATAAGATGGTATTGGGTTCCATGTGTAAGCAGAAGTTTGATTTCTCTTCGTTTAAAAGTGCATATACGAGAATGTCTCCTACAGGAGTAGTTGAGGTAGTTGAACGTTTGTCATACGAACAGTGGTGCGCGCTAGAAGAGATTGGATTTAGTAGGCTGTTTTGGTTAAGAGTTCGTTCCATTTCTTTAAATCTTGGGTACTGGTTAATTAAGCAGTATAACCCATACCATAACTGTATCGATCTTCTTGATGGTGAGAAGTTGTACTTGAAGGTTTCTGATGTAAGATCAACATTTGGATTTCCAATAGGCCCTAAAACAGTTGAATTATCCAAAACTCATACTGAATCAGAAGAGTTTCAAGAGTTTTATGGCAAATGGAAGCAACAATTTGGTATTAAAGATGGACAAGTTCCACTCAAAACGCTTGAGAATTGGTTGATAAATCATGATCATGGTGGTGATGAATTCAAGGTTAACTTTGTTGTGTTTGCTGTTTCTTTGCTAATGAGAAACACGCAAAAGCCTTTGGTTAATCATCATGTTTTAAAATCGTTGATGAATGTTGATGAAATCAAAGATTACAATTGGTGTTCCTTTTTGTTAAAACGTTTGCAAGAAAGCAAAATTGAGTGGGTGGAAAAGGAGACTCACTTCGGCGGGCCATTGTTGTTTTTGGAGGTAAAAAGTCCGAAAAAATATATTTGAAGTTCATAAATTAATTTAACATTGGAAGGTACATTTTCATTCTCTTGTAATTAATTTTTTTTTTTTTTTTTTTTTTTTTGCAGCTTATCTATGTTGATCGCGTTGTTCATGTGGAACGAAAAGTTGAAAGAGATTATTATACGTTGGTAGGTTAGACTAGTAGTTCGTTATCATCGAGAGAGAAGGATGAGATGAAAAGTGGTATGTTTGGAAATGGTAAGTTGGAAGCACCAATGGAGGAGGTGGTTGACAATACAGGTGTCGAATCTGTCTATCAAATAAAGGACTACACGGAGGAGTATATTCTTGATCTTGCTAAATGTATAACTAGTTTAGCTCAGAACATATCATCTATTAAGGCTAAGTTAAAAATAGGAGCATCAATAATTAAGGAGAACAGGACTGCTCAAATGCTCTGTGATCATGCATTTAGTTTACTCAATTTGTCAAATGAGCACAGCTCCGCTGATAGTGAAAGTTCTGTTGGTATTAATGTAGCTGATATTCCAGATGCTGTTCCTGCTGCTGAGATTGATGTTAGTAATCATCATTTGGTTGTTGAAGCTTTGAATAATGTAAACATAACTTTAAAAAATAGTATTCAGGTTGAAAAGATGTCATTGAAGAGGCCGATTTTTTATACATACAAAAAGGTAAATATGTTAATCATATTTTTTGTTATATTATGTTAACTTGGTGCTTAAGTGTATTGTTCTTTAATTTGATACATTTCAACTATTCCAAAAGCCTTGTGCATTGAGAAAAGAAGGTGAATTAGTTGACAATGGGAATGAAGATAACAAGGAAGGGGTGTCAAAAGGAGAGTCAGAAGAAAACAAAGTTGAAACAGTTGAGGTTGAAAATGGGAATGAAGACAACAAGACAGAGGTTTCAGAAGGGGAGTGTGACAACAAGAAAGAGGTGTCAGAAGGGGAGTGAGAAAATGGGAATGTTGACAACAAGAAAGATGATGACAAAAATGTACGAAATGATTCGAAGCATCTTTATGTTGATAGTGACGTGGAGAATGAGGAAGAAGCCAATACGGATAATCTTATAAATACCCTTGTATGTAGCATGTTAACTGAAGATTATAGTGAAGAACCCAAGGCAACCAATCCCAATCCAAGCTTAGATATTAGTACTGAACTTTATTTACTAAGAGGAGACACTGACCCATGTACAGAACCATCTAAGTTTCAGCACTGTATTGCTGACTACGTCTACTATACCAAGGGAAAAGGCACTGTTCTTGCTAGGTATATTTTATTCTACTCATTATGTTTCTTTTATTTAATCATTCTGTACATTTCGTTTGGGTATTATGTGCATTATTAATAAAGATAATGTACATATGTGTAATTAACTGACTTGTTTTGTGTAACGTCTGAACCAGTGAGAAGCTCTTTGAGTTTAAGAATGTCGTGGGTACCCGATATCTTTTTGCATCTCTAAAACCACCTCGGTATATAGCAGATGTTGTGGTTGATTGTTGGTCAGCTTACTTGAATTTCAATGAACTTGAAAGAAAATCTTCAGCACCACGTCGATTATTTGCTTCAACCCTCGTATTTTTATGGAAAAATTTTATTTCATTCTATATTACAATAATTTTATGTTATACAAGTGTATATTAATAGAAGAATATTATGTTCTGTGTGTGCAGCAAGCATTTCAAGGGCAAAGGAAAGAATTCAAATTTGAAAGAGAATTGGAAGTATTCAAAAGGCATTTTAGAAATGAGTTAAATCATGTTGGGATTATTGATGTGACAAAAGTTGATATGGTTAGCTCAAACAATATATATAGTCAATACAAAGTGTTTTCTGCTGCTAATTTACTCTCGTAACAAATTTTATGTCGTATCTTCTAATCATTTCTTATATAAAACCGTTTTTTCCCAATAATATCCGACAAGCATTTTTACCTGTTCGTATTCAATATGGAGAAGAACAAGTTTGTCATTCTTGATAATCAACAGCATGATGAAACCCCAAAAACTCGTTATGGAAACAAACCTTGGAATATGGTAATTGTTCAGTTGCCTTTCATTGGTTATTTTTTCTTTTACAATGTCATATTTTTTTTGCACGGTCTCTCTATACATTTGATCTCGAATTTTTCCATGCAGCGTAATGCTTTGGCAGAATATTTCAATGACATTGGTGATTTGAAGGAAAGATTAAGAGCAATGGAGCCGCTTTGTATTGAAAATGCCTTGGAGAAACCATCAAAATGTTGTTGATCGTGGTATTTACACAATGAAACACATGGAAACGTACAAGGGGGTCGTATTGGACTTGTGGGTTGACAAAAAACAACGTAAGTTTCTAAACAATTTATATTCAATAATTGTAAATGTACTTTTGGTTTAATTAAATGATCTTTCTTAAAGTATTAAAAGCACATTCTTGTTTATAAGTTACCTATCCTCAAGATATTTTAACTTTTGTAGATGGATGGAGTTCGAATATTGAGAATCAAATATCTTTGCACTTTGGTTTCATCCAAGTGTAACATTGTTTGTCATGACGTTTTAACAAAGGTGAAGCTGTATCAAGAGAAGCCCTTCCCAAAGAAACTGGATTCGTCTGATGAAGAATTCTACGAGGGTGATGAGACTGTTGGGGATGAGAAGATAGAAGATGAGGTAGTTGGAAACAAAGAGAAGAGTACCGATGATATTGGTGTCCCTGACAACAATGAGACTGTTAGGGTTAAGAAGAGAAGAATGGAGATAGGTTGTGTGAAGGGAATATTATACCAGATGGCTATGATGCTTCCGAGAAGAATGAGAACATGACAGATGTGAGTAATATAAATGAGCATAATCTGGTTGTTGAGGTGGTGACACTACCAAGGGCGAAGTCATCAACAATGAAAATGTTCATGAACATGAAAGAAGTCAACCAGAGTCTCTTAGCATCCTTGCAAATCGTAATTTACTAAGCACAGATACATGCATTATTACTCCTCTTACTGAGTTTCAGAATTGCATTGCTGATTATGTGTCGTATAGTAGAGGAAAACATATCGATTTAGCCAGGTATATATATATATATATCTATACTAATGTACAATATTTAAATTTAAAATGTTTTGTATCCTGTTTTGAGTTAACACTGGTAGTCCTGAACCAGGGAACTTCTTGTGCATGTGGGTGAAATTTATCTTCGGTGTATTTAAATGGCAACGCTACGACAATCTAAATATTTAACGAGTGATGTGATCGATTGTTGGGCAAAACTTTTGAATGCCAAGGAATCTAGAAGAAACTCTTCCGAGCCTTATCGATTTCTTTTCACCACAACTGTGTCTGTAAGTCAAATATTTATATAAACTTATTTCAACAAGTAAATTTTGTAATGTTTTTTCCCTTGATTAACATCAAAAACTTTACTTGTCTTGCATACAGATGATGCTTCATGGAGAACTGGACACTGTTGAAATTTTGATCGTGATTAAGGATATAATGAAAGAAGAGTTTACCCAATTCTCGGTTAACCCAGATAGAATTGATTTGGTTAGCATTGACAATATACACTCTTTCTGCATGTTATATTTAATTTGCGAGTTGCCTAATTAAATCTTTTAAAATCTACAGTTCTTCTTCCCAGTTATATATAAAAGGCATTACAATTTACTAGTCATTGACAGCAACAAGTATAAGTTCATCATCATTGATAATGTGCATCGTGACCGAAAACCAGAAGAATTTTTCCACGATAGACCACTGTCTTTTGTAAGATTCTATGCTCTCTTTTGCTTAATAGCACTACATACTGTTCTTATTCATTATTGTGAATGTACAATGACTTTACATAGAGTGTACCTTCCCCAAAAATTTTGTGTCTGTCTTAATTTTCTAATTTTTGTGATATTGTACCTCATAATTATTAGTGTCCTAATGTTTTCTTGCACCCCTTCTTCGCCAGCGTAATGTTCTAGCAGAATACTTGAAAGACATCGGTGTTTCAAAGGTAAAAGTTGATCGCATTAAAAAACTGCAGCCTATTCTTGCAAAGATGAAGTGGAGAAACAACACTAACAAGACTGATTGTGGTGATTACGTTATGAGACATATGGAGACATTTAAGGGTAATCTAAATTGGACCTGTGGGCTTAAAAAAGGCGATGTGAGTTTCAGAAGTAATACAATTATTTGTAATACATAATTCAATACACATTTGTACATGTTCTAACCCCTTGTTTTCTTTATTTTGCTAGGATGCTCCCCTACTGATTCTGCGGAAGAAATACATTTCATATATGATTTCAACAGAAGGCAATGTATGTTTTGATGTTGTACTAAAGAAGGCAATGGATTTCCGTTCAAACCCACTGCCATGGGAAGAATATGACGATGAAGATGAGGAAGATGCTGAATTGAAGCTGTAAAAACTTTTTTTAGTTTCGTTTGTGACATTTGTGTGAGTAATGTAACATATATTAAGGAAGCTGCGAGTCGTACAACCTGGAGTTTGAAAAAAATTTAATTCAAGAGAGTGTTATATTGCGGAAACAAATTTCAATAAAGTTTATTATGTTCTTGCTGAACAACAATAATGTTTATTGTGCAAAACGCCTTAAAATTATTTTACTCTTGGAAAACAATTCGAATCAAGTTGATGATGTCCCTGCAGAACAACAATAATGAACCTTTAATACAAATGTAATATACTTTGGCATAAGAGTAATGTAATTTGGCTATAAGAGTAATGTACATACAAGCCTTTAAGAATGTTCCTTGCAGAACAACAATAATGAACCTTTAATTCAAATGTAATATACTTTGGCTATAAGAGTAATGTACTTTGGCTATAAGAGTAATGTACATACAAGCCTTTAAGAATGTTCCTTGCAGAACAAGAATAATGATCCTTTAATACAAATGTATATACTTTCCCTATAAGAGTAATGTACTTTGGCAGTAAAATCGAATTGTGCATACAAGCCTTTAAGAATGTTCTCGTAGTGTATATTATGGATGTCTATCCTTGAATCAAAAATTTGCACCATCCACTTCGTTATCAGATTCATCTTCTTCATCGTCGTCCTCCACATCATCAGATTCATCTCCTTCATCGTCGTCATCTTCATGGTAGTATTTGGTGAATATGCAACAAAATGTAAATTAAATATCAGATTTTATAAGGAGAAAATGGCCAAAATGAACAACTAAATTGATAATAGATTTAATGTTAACCAAATATACATTGCTGAAATTCTCATCTGTTCCTTTAGAACAACCATAATGTTCATTGCACAAAGAGCTTATGTGCCTCCATATAAGAATGATGATTTTGGAAGGTAAAAACTATGCGATATGCTTGTATAATTTAATAATTATTTAACAGTAATGTAATCTGCTTTAACAAGAAACCAAATTATACATACCTGTCAGATGGTTTGTTTCTTTGCAAGTCCTAGAGTTGTGTCCTTAGCGGCCACATGTTTTGCAGTACCTCTTCTCTTTTCCTCTCTTCTTTAGGGCTTTTAACATTTGTGATTCAATTCTCTTGCCCTTGGTCCTACCCTTGTTTTTAGATTTTTTAGGAACATGAATCACCAACTTCCCAGGTATTTTGCAGCCCACATACTTTTCTATTTATTTCATCTTGTCTTTCTTCTTTGCTGGTACACTTCTGTTACTAATCATATCCAATCTAATATCTCTCAGTTTTTCAATCAAAAGCTTCATGTCCTTATTATCACACTCAGCTACGCTGACACAAGAATAAACCTCTTGCCACAGCTCAGTGCTCAAACTTTTCCGGTCAGAAAACTTTTGAGAGACATCTATCAGTTTGCCATCTTTGTCAAAGACAGGCTTAGTCATTGAAGATTTTGTCCATCTTTGCGTTATGTACTGTTCTGGTATTTTCTGAAAATCTTGGTTGTGTAGAATTCAAAGGCAGTGCCTGCACAACATGCCCATTCTCTGAAACATAGAACAGGAACAAGTAATCTCCATGTTATCTGGTGAATATGCTACGTTCCATGACTTATTTGGCATCTGCAAGTCTGTTAGAATATATATTTTTGTCTCATCAATCTTCTCCACATCTTTAAAACGGCAATCAGACAAAGCTGCAACCATTTCTGTTTGGAAGTCTTTGAAAATGTTGTGCGAGTACATTTCAGAAGCATGGACTTCAAGGTTTTACTTTGTTTTCCGTGGGATTTCCGAGTGTTTGTTGTCACTTTTCAATTTGGACTTCTTCTGTCTTTGTGCTTCCAAGGCACTCTCATAGCATACCCAAAACTCAACAAGGGTCAAATGAGGTGTGAGGAACCTGTCAAAGAAACTGTTTTCACTCTCAGACCTAGAAGTAACCCTCATCAAGCCAGACATTGAAACATCTTTAAAATAGGCAGGGATCAACTGTTCCCTGAGATCGTACAAATCTGAAAACCACTCGTGTTCTACAAGTTGATAATCAGTCATTATCTTCCCCCATTGTTCTTCGAATTCATCAGGCTCAAGTTGGTTGTTCCAAACACACCTATTGAGCCTGGTCTTAAAATCCTCATCTTGAAACAGTTGATAACTGACTTTCTCTCTTAGTTTCTTCATTATGTGCCACATGCACAGTCTGTGTGTTGACTCCTTAAACACATCCGGGACTAACGACTTCATTGATTTGTCCTAATCAGTAATTATAATTCTCGGTTGGCACCCGCCCATTGCTTCCAAAAATGTCTTGAACAGCCACGTATAACACTCAATACTTTCATCACCTATCAACCCAGCTCCAAACGTTATGCACCTTTTGTGGTGATCAACTCCTGTGAAAGGCATAAACACCATATCGTATTTGTTTGTTCCATATGTAACATCTGCTGATAAAACCTCACCGAACAGCATGTAGTTCTTTATGCAGATCGGATCAGCCCAAAACACTCCAGCCAGGCACTTGTTTTCATCTACTATAAAATAAAGTAAAATGAACTGCATGTGTCTTTTCTCCCAATAAGATTTTCAAAAACATTTGTGCATCAAAATTACCAATGTAGGTTTTTATGTCACTGACAAAGTTTTTGAAATCAACCTCAGTAGCCCGAATGTTTTCGTAACCTCCACACAGCTCCTTCCAACCTCTATAGGCTTTCACACCACCTAGTTTTAGCACCTTTACCTTTGTGACAAATTGCTTCTGTACCTCTGTCATTTTTCGGTTTCCTTTCAAGTATATTATAGATTCAGGCGAAGCAAGTGGATGGTTATGCGCTTCATCGAATCTGGTAACAATACAAGTTCCATTTTCTTGGTATTTAAACTGCACTAATGCACGACAGTCAATTCTTGTAATCGGCCCCACACGGCTTATGTCTGTCATATCAGATTCTGCATCATTCTCAGCAGTATCGGTATCAGTATCAGTCCTCTTCCTTGTCCTACTTTCCTTTACACCTTGCCTATTGCAGACAACATTCCTCAATGCAAAACTGTTTGGTAACTCATTGCCTTTAATCCTTTTTGTTGTTGCAAGTCTTGGCGTAAACCCACAGATTATACAATATTCTTTGTAGAATAACTCTGCTGATTCTAGCTTTTCGAATACTTGTTCTACTTTAGGTTTCTTTTCCTCTGGACAGAATGGAATGTACTGGAGTGCATTTAATGTTTCAATTCTTGTCCTTGGTGTTTCAAAGCTGTTATATGTAGAAGAAGACGTAGTTGCATCACTTATACTCATTGTCTGGTTCAACAGTAGTTAAGTAAGTAAGTATATTGAATATTATTGCATCAATAATGCAGTAATCCAATTCTAATATGCTCTACGAAGATTGGCAATTTATTTCGTACAAATAAAGGTTCATATATAATGTATTCCTGCGAATGTCCATTATCATGTCTTTAAAGGAACATTTATTTTACTGCTAATGTTCATAGGAAATATTGTTGTCCATTTTGATATAGCATATATATAATGTATTGAATGCTAATGACATTAAACAAAGAAATAGTCATAATATTATTTCATTAATATTAGAAAAATATTTAAAAAAGCCATTTCAGGCTTTCAAAATGGTAAAGCCTACTAAGGCTTATACTGAAAAAAAAAACACAAGATAATACCTAATAACAATAAATAGAAGATAACACAACATATTTCTAAACTAATCTAACAGTCGGAGTCATAATAACCCTCATCCTCAGACTGTTCCTCAATTTCATATTCTTCTTCTCTTTCCTTTAAAAATTGTCGTTCTTGTCTTTTGTGATGTCTAATTATTTCTGCACGACTAGACATAGTCGTGCAGATGCAGAATCTGTCAAGGACCCGATTATTCTTTATGATAGTTATTACACCATTTTCATTTCCATGAACCGCGCCTCGGTAATAATCCCTCTCCTTTACCTCTGGCTCGTTCCCTATAAGGAACCACTTTGACCAGCCCTTGCACACCATGGCCATGTTTTTCTTTTCTTCCCTCCCAAGTCGATTAAAAAAAATCAGGAGGAATGCTTCATTAGTAAGGAAATGATGTAAACGACGACTGGGAGATGGTACATCCATCTCCACAGGAATGTCATCTCCATGAAACCAGTTTGAAGAAAACTGGCTTACTTTCCATTCCCTATAATGGGCCATGAAATTTTGTTTGTAAGCATCATTCTTGTAGGGAACTATCAGGCATTTTGAGTAGTCCATTGTTTTTTTTTTAAGAAAATTAAGTACTTTTCTGAAGAGATTAAAAGTTTTGGTTATTGGAAAAGGTAGGATGGAAAACTAGTTGTGTACTCTTGGGTTTATATAGTGGATTAATTGATTATAAGAAATTAAATTTCAGTGAATGAACAGTTGTGTCTTTTCAATCGACACAAACATAATCATGATAATTAATAAATTGGGTGCGATTATCTATGTTACTTTAATCTATTGCATAAAACAAAGATATGCACATTATGAAAATACGTAATGGACATTTGAATTAAACTGAATTCACATTTTTTTCCAAATAATATTCCATGTTCTTTTTTAAATAATTTAATGTACCTTTAAATATAATATAATGTACATTTTCCAAACAGTGCTTAATAATATTTTAGTTGTACCTAATTATCAGAAAATGCAAATTACGAATATAGATAGTTGACAATTTATTTTATGGAACATGTTTTTTTATAATTAATATAATAAACATTTAGAAGTAATATTCAAATTAATGTGAATAATTGCGTCTTTTCACCACATAAGCAAGTTATTTCGTACAAATAAAGGTTCATATATAATGTATTCCTTCGAATGTCCATTATCATGCCTTTAAAGGAACATTTATTTTACTGCTAATGTTCATAGGAAATATTGTTGTCCATTTTGATAGAGCATATATAAAATGTATTGAATGCTAATGACAGTAAACAAACAAATAGACACAATACTATTTCATTAATATTAGTAAAATATTTACAAAAGCCATTTAAGGCTTTCAAAATGATAAAGCCTACTAAGGCTTATATTGAAAAAAAAAAAAAAAACAAGATAATAAAAAATAACAATAAACTAGAAAACTAACTTAATATATTTCTAAACCAATCTAACAGTCGGAGTCATAATAACCCTCATCACCAAACTGCTCCTCAATTTCATATTCTTCTCTTCGGTTTTTAAATTGTCGTGCTTGTTGTTTATGATGTCTAATTATTTCTGCACGACTAGACATAGTCGTGCAAAGGCAGAATCTTTCAAGGAGCCGATGATCCTTTGTGACAGTGATTATACCATTTTCCTGTTCCCGAACCACCCCTCGGAAATAATCCCTTTCCTTTACCTCTGGCTCCCTCCCTATAAGGAACCACTTCGACCAGCCCTTGCACACCATTGCCATGTTTTTCTTTTCCTCCCTCCCAAGTCGCTCAAACAAAATTCGGAGCAAAGGCTGAGTAGTAAGGAAATAATGTAAAGGACTACTGAGAGATGATACATCCATCTCCACAGGAATGTCATCTCCATCAAACCAGTTTGAAGAAAACTGGCTTACTTTCCATTCCCTATAATGGTCCATGAAATTTTGTTTGTGAGCATCATTCTTGTAGGCAACTATCGTGCATTTTGAGTAGTCCATTGTTTTTTTTTAAGAAAATTAAATACTTTTCTGAAGAGATTAAAAGTTTTGGTTATTGGAAAAGGTTTTAGAAATGAAGGTAAGATGGAAAAGTAATTGTGTACTCCTTGGTTTATATAGTGGATTAATTCAGTATAAGAGATTAAATTCGGTGAACAGTTGTGTCTTTTCAACTGCCACAAACATAATCATGGTAATTAATAAATTGGGTGAAATTATCTATGTTAGTTAAATCTCTTGCATAAAACAGTATATGCACACTATAAAAATACGTAATGGACATTTGAATTAAACTGAAAGCACATTTATTTTCCAAATAATGTTCCATGTTCTTTTTTAAATTATTTAATGTAAGTTAAATATAATATAATGTACATTTTCCAAACAGTGCTTAATGATATTTTAGTTGCACCTAATTGTCAGAAAATGCAAATTATGAATATAGATAGTGGACAATTTATTTGATGGAACATGTTTTTTTATAATTAATATAATGTACATTTAGAATTAATATTCAAATTAATGTGAATAGTTGTGTCTTTTCACCACTTAAGCAAGTTACAAACCGTCATTTGACATATTGAACAATTGCAAGTCCACTTGCAAAAGGTAATAATTACTTGCACATCCTTATTATATATAATGCACATTTCACTAAAACTGATTAGACATTTCCTTATGAAACGTGTACAGCACAACACAACACATTATTTTTACATGCAAAATTACTTTTCAGTTACTTCAAATTGCACACTTTTCCTTTCTCATTATTTTTAGTACATTTTTTTTCACCACAAAGTACATTTGCATTTATCATCCTCCTAAAATCAAACAAACAAACTATAAACCCTAATTTAACACTTTTCATTATAAAATTAATGTTTTTGTGGTTCTGTACATTAAATCTAGTTAACTAAATTTAAACAAATCCGAAATTAAGTTGAATTTAATCAAATTCAACTTTAACATCATCATAATATCAATTCAACAACGATTCAGAAAGGAATTAAATAACATTGAATGAACATACCTCAATATTGACTGTAGAAAACAATAATTCCAGATGAATGACGAAATTAATTCCGATTTTCCTAACAAAGTTTTGATCTTGAAATAACTGAATAGCTGATGAATGCAAAAGTTTGAACAAATTGACTCTGATTTGCGCTTCGAACACAACAATTGATGATGAATAAACGATTTTTTATCACTAAATTTGATATCGAAAGACAAAAATTTACAAATTAAGGAAGGATTAATGATGAAATCGATTGATTTTGTTTCATGTGGTTTTATTTTGTTACGTAGGCTTGATATTGCTGACATGTACAATCTTATTTTTTGTATTGCGTGAAATTCTAAGAGAAGCGCGCGTCTAATCTCAGCCGTCAGTCTTATTTGATGGACGGTTGAGAGTTGTTCTCACGGTTCTCACGATAAGCCCCGTTCTCACCGGAACTCTACCCATAATAATAATAATAATAATAATAATAATAACAATAATAATAATAATAATAATAATAATAATAATTATAATAATAATAATAATTATAATAATAATAATAATAATAATAATAAAAATAATAGAAGAATAATAATAATAGAAGAATAACAATAATAATAGAAGAATAACAATAATAATAGAAGAATAACAGAAATAAGAAGAATAAGAAGAATAATAATAAAAATAAAAATAAAAATAAAAATAAAAATAAAAATAAAAATATAATAATAATAATAATAATAATAATAATAATAATAATAATAATAATAACAATAACAATAATAACAATAAAAACAATAATAATAGAAGAATAACAATAACAATAATAACAATAACAATAATAATAATAATAATAATAATAATAATAATAATAATAATAATAATAATAATAATAATAATAATAATAATAATAATAATAATAATAATAATAATAATAATAATAATAATAATAATAATAATAATAGAAGAATAATAAGAATAATAATAGAAGAATAATAAGAATAACAAGAATAATAACAAGAATAACAAGAATAATAATAATAATAATAATAATAATAATAATAATAACAATAATATTAATAATAATATTAATAATAATAACAATAATAATAACAATAATAATAATAGAAGAATAACAATATTAACAATAATAATAATAATGACAATAATAATATTAACAATAATAATAAAAGAATAACAATAATAACAATAATAACAATAATAATAGAATAATAATAATAATAATAATAATAACAATAATAATAATAATAATAATAATAATAATAACAACAATAATAATAACAATAATAACAATAAAAATAATAAGAATAATAACAACAACAATAATAATAATAATAACAATAATAATAATAACAATAATAATAACAATAATAATAATAATAATAATAATAATAATAATAATAATAATAATAATAATAATAATAATAATAATAATAATAATAATAATAATAATAATAATAATTACAATAATAATAATAATAATAACAATAATAATAATAATAACAATAATAATAATAATAACAATAATAATAATAATAAAAATAATTATAATAATAATAACAACAACAATAATAACAATAATAATAATAGAAGAATAACAAGAATAACAAGAATAACAAGAATAATAACAATAATAATAATAATAATAATAACAATAATAAGGGTAGAGTTCCGGTGAGAACGGGGCATATCGTGAGAACCGTGAGAACAGCTCTCAACCATCCATCAAATTATCTGACGGCTGAAATTAGACGCGCGCTTCTCTTAGAGTTTCACGGAAAACAAAAATAAGATTGTACATGTCAGCAATATCAAGCCTACGTAACAAAATCAAACCACACGAAACAAAATCAATCGATTTCATCATTAATCCTTCCTTAATTTGTAAATTTTTGTCTTTCGACATCAAATTTAGTGATCTAAAATCAGTTATTCATCATCAATTGATGTGTTCGAAGCGCAAATCAGAGTCAATTTGTTCAAACTTTTGCATTCATCAGCTATTCAGTTATTTCAAGATCAAAACTTTGTAAGGAAAATCGGAATTGATTTCGTCATTCATCTGGAATTATTGTTTTCTACAGTCAATATTGAGGTATGTTCATTCAATGTTATTTAATTCCTTTCTGAATCGTTGTTGAATTGATTTTATGATGACGTTAAAGTTGAATTTAATCAAATTCAACTTAATTTCAGATTTGATTAAATTTAGTTAACTAGATTTAATGTCCAGAACCACAAAAACATTAATTTTATAATGAAAAGTGTTAAATTAGGGTTTATAGTTTGTTTGTTTGATTTTAGGAGGATGATTTTAGGAGGATGATAAATGCAAATGTACTTTTTGGTGAGAAAAAATGTAAAAATAATGAGAAACGAAAAGTGTGCAATTTGAAGTAACTGAAAAGTAATTTTGCATGTAAAAATAATGTGTTGTGTTGTGCTGTACACATTTCATAAGGAAATGTCCAATCAGTCTTAGTGAAATGTGCATTATATATAATAAGGATGTGCAAGTAATTATTACCTTTTGCAAGTGGTCTTGCAACTGTTCACAATAGGTCACAATAAGTCAAATGACGGTTTGTAACTTGCTTATGTGGTGAAAAGACACAATTATTCACATTAATTTGAATATTACTTCAAAATGTACATTATATTAATTATTAAAAAACATGTTCCATTAAATAAATTGTCCACTATCTATATTCGTAATTTGCATTTTCTGATAATTAGGTGCAACTAAAATATCATTAAGCACTGTTTGGAAAATGTACATTAGATTATATTTAAAAGTACGTTAAATTATTTAAAAAAAGAACATAGAACATTATTCGGAAAATAAATGTGAATTCAGTTTAATTCAAATGTCCATTACGTATTTTCATAGTGTGCATATACTGTTTTATGCAGGAGATTAAAGTAACATAGATAACTTCACCCAATTTATTAATTACCATGATTATGTTTGTGTCAGCTGAAAAGACACACCTGTTCACAAAATTTAATCTCTTATAATCAATTTATCCACTATATAAACCCAAGAGTACACAACCACTTTTCCATCCTACCTTTTCCAATAAGCAAAACTTTAAATCTGTCTAGAAAACTACTTAATTTTATTAAAAAAAAAAACAATGTCTTACTCAAAATGCACAATAGTTCCCTACACGAATGTTGCTCACAAACAAAATTTCGTGGAGCATTATCATCAATAGAAAGTAAGCCTGATGTAAAACCGGGTACCAAATCGGTGTGAATGTTAGACACGAAAAGGCCTGATTTGGTAAAGTATTGTGAGTGATATTTTTGGTGTTTTATGAGTTTAAATTGCAGCGGGAAATGTTAAGTAAAATGGATATGGATTAGCTAAGAAACCTCGCAAGATAACTCAACTAAAACTGAAATATCCAACCAAGACCACACAGGAACAAGGAGGGAAACAAAGGATATTTCAACCAAGAACACACAGTAAACAAGGATGAAATAAGGCGCCGACCTCGCAAGGAAGACAAGAACACTCGCAAGCGTTCAAAGTTTGAGAGAAAATCTCTACACTTGGGTTTATATTTCTGAAAATTGGATCATTACAAATGAGGATTTTCGCCCCTTATATAGCCTAGGATGTGCTTGGGCTCCAAGGCAGCATTAAATGCTAAAAACTATTTCCTAGGCATGCTTGGGCACCAAGGCATTATTTAAAATTATATAGACAAAATATGCTAGATTTTTGTAAAAACTAGGTGAGGAGAACTAGGTGAGGAAGACTAAAATAATCCTCTAACTTGGGTGGCACTCTCCTTGGACGGTGCTTCGTGGACAACATTTCTCGGATCAGTTTGAGCTCGACTTCCAACTTATCTTTGTGACATAGCTCGCATTTCTTTTAGTACCAAAATAAGGACTCGGATCAGCGTTAAGTAAGAGTGCGCTAGAGCTCGACATTGCTCCCGCATCATTCTCTCCTTCTTCAAAAGAATTTGTCCTCAAATTTTCATCATCCAAGTATGGAGATAGATCACCAATATTGAAAGTAGCACTTACACCACCATATTCATCAGGGAGTTCAATTTTGTAAGCACTTTCACCGTAGCGCTCAAGCACTCGAAATGGACCATCGACCCTTGGCATTAACTTGTTTTTTCGTTTAGAGGGAAACCTCTCCTTGCGAAGATGTAACCAAACAAGATCTCCCACTTTGAATGTAGGCTGTTTACGATGCTTATTAGCTTTCTCCTTGTATCTTGCATTAGCCTTCTCAATTTGAGCTTTCATTTGCTCACAAGTACGCAAGAATGCAGCTTGTCTTTCCTTAGCTTCAAAACTTAACGTCTCCTTCTTTGGAATAGGAATAAGATCAATAGGGAGATAAGGATTTATCCCATAAACGATCTCGAATGGTGCACGGCCAGTAGTCATAGACGATGTACGATTATAGGCAAACTCAGCATGTGCCAACTTCACATCCCAATCCTTTGTGCTCTTACTCACTAAACCTCGTAACAAACTTCCAAGAGTTCGATTTGTCACCTCCGTTTGACCATCAGTTTGGGGATGGTGAGAAGTACTAAATAACAGCTTAGTACCAACCAAACGCCACAACGTCTTCCAAAAGTAGCTTAAAAACTTAGTGTCTCGATCGGAAATAATAGTTTTAGGAATGCCATGTAGACGAACAACTTCCTTGTAATACAACTCAGCAACCTTAGAAGCATCATCAGTTTTGTGACATGGTATGAAATGAGCCATTTTTGAGAATTGATCAACCACCACCATGATTGAATCTTTACCTCTTTGAGTTCGCGACAACCCAACAATAAAATCCATGCTTACCTCGTTCCATGGTTGTGTAGGGACGGGTAAGGGAGTGTAAAGCCCTTTAGTGAATGAACTTTTCGATATTTGGCATGTAGCACACCTTGCTATCACATCTTGCACATCCTTGAGCATCTTAGGCCAATAGAAGTGCTCTCCAAGGATATCATAAGTCTTATTGACGCCAAAGTGTCCAGCCAACGCTCCTCCATGCGCTTCTCTAACCAATAGCTCTCGAATTGAGCTCTTAGGAATACAAAGCTTGTTTCCTTTGAACAAATATCCTTCTTGCACTGAGAACAAATTAGTAGGACTAATAAGTTCATTTGAAAAATTAGGATCATCTTTGTATAATTCTTTCAATTGCTCAAATCCAAGTAACCTCGCATCAAGTGCAACAAGCAAACAATGCCTCCTTGGAAGCGCATCAGCCACAACATTAGAGTTTCCCATTTTATACTTTGAAGAAAAGGTAAAGGATTGTAGGAACTCTACCCATCTGGCATGTCTTGCATTCAACTTTTGTTGCCCATGAATGTGCTTTAGAGCCTCGTGATCAGAATGCAGAACAAATGGTTTTGGGCGAAGATAATGAGCCCAATGATCCAGTTCTCGCACAATCGCATAGAACTCTTTGTCATAGGTGGAATACTTCAGCCTTGCTCCACCCAATTTCTTACTAAAGAATGCAATAGGTTGTTTCTCTTGGATTAGAACAGCTCCAACTCCAACTCCGCTAGCGTCGCATTCAACTTCGAACAATTTGTCAAAGTTGGGCAAAGCTAGAATAGATGCTGAACACAACTTATCTTTGATCTCATAAAATGCCTTTTGTGTACTTGGATTCCACACAAACTCTCCTTTCTTTGTTAGCTCGGTGATAGGTCCAACAATAGAGCTAAAATTCTGAATGAACCTTCGATAAAACGAAGCCAATCCATGAAAACTTCTAACTTCAGTAGTTGTTTTAGGGATAGGCCACGATTGAATTGCTTCCACTTTTGAAGGATCAACGCTCACCCCTTCTTCTCCAACGATATAACCAAGAAAGGTCACACTAGGCACCATGAACATGCATTTCTCGAGCTTTCCATAAAGTTTCTGTTCTCTTAACTTCTCAAATACCTTTCTCAAATGTTCCAAGTGTTGCTACTTATTTTTGATGTAAATAAGAATGTCATCAAGATAAACTTATTAAGAAATGGCCTTAGGACCTCATTCATCAGCCGCATGAAAGAACTAGGAGCATTGCATAACCCAAATGGCATAACAAGCCACTCATACAACCCTTGCTTTGTTTTGAAGGCTGTTTTCCATTCGTCACCTTCTCGGATCCTCATTTGATGATAACCACTTCGAAGATCAATTTTCGAGAACACACGAGCTCCATTCAACTCATCAAGCATATCATCTAGCCTCGGCATAGGAAAGCGATACTTGATTGTAATATTGTTCACTGCTCGGCTATCAATACACATACGCCATTTCCCATCCTTCTTGGATACCAAAAGAGCAGGTACGGCACAAGGACTAAGACTCTGTTTCACATAGCCTCGATCAATCAACTCTTGCACTTGTCTTTGCAACTCTTTAGCCTCTTCTGGATTGCATCGATAGGCTGGTTTGTTTGGAAGTGTAGCTCCTAGAATAAGATCAATTTGGTGCTTTATGCCACGCTTAGGAGGTAATCCAAGTGGCAACTATTCCGGGAACACATCACCAAACTCATTCAACAACATTTGGACAGTCTCGTCATGAACTCCAATTCCTTCTTCCACGTCTCGAACCATAAGAACATAAGCTTGTTCCCCTTGTTCTAATGCTTCAACAAATTCTTTAGCATTCATAAACAAATTCTCATTTTTCTTCTTTACTTTGTTAGGTGACAAGGGTTTCAAGTGGAATCTGTTTTTACCCTTGCTAACAATGTAAATGTTATCCCTTCCTTGATGAACAACTTCTCTATCAAACTGCCATGGTCGTCCCAATAGAATATGACACGCACTCATGGGTAACACGTCACACCATACTTCATCTTCATAGGGACCCATAACAAATGAAAGTAAAGCTTGTTTCTTGACTTTAATCCCACTGTTTTCATTCAACCAATGCAAAGATATATGGTTTATGGTGATTACGAGTCTCAAGCTTAAAGGAATCCACCAATTCAGTAGCAACCGCATTTGTGCAAGACCCACTATCAATAATCAAATTGCAAGTCTTACCATGCACCTTACAACGAGCATGGAAAATCTCCTCACGTTGCTCCATTTCAATCGGTGTGGATTGAATATGCAAGTTTCTCACCACAAACATCTCCTTATCAGTGTCATATGATGGTTCGACAATATGAGTGTGAACCTCATCATGTTGTTCATCTTCATCGTTCTGGACAGAATTGACCTCCGTCTCATTTGTCACCACGAAACATGGAGTAATCTCACCTAACTCTTGAAGAGTAAGCGCTCTCTTTTTGGGACATTCGTTAGTGATGTGTCCATAACCTTGGCACTTAAAGCATCTCCTAGCACCCATATTTTTAAAATCAGTAGCAACTCCTTTGCCTTTGTCTTTGGGTTCTTCCTTTTTGGCTTCCTTACTGGACGATGATGTAGCGCTTGACTTATAAAAAGGATTAACACCCTTAGAACCATCACGAGCAACCAGGGGTTTCTTTCCTTTATCCTGCTTTTCAAACTTAAGAGCAAGCTTACACACATCATTAAAATCAAGGAAATTATGAACTTCAACTCGTTGGGCCAATGAAGGACTCAAACCCTTAATGAATCGAGCAATTTGCATCTCCTCCCGTTCCTGAAGGTCACACACCATAATTAGTCTTTCAAACTCCTTAATGTAATCGGTCACACTTAAATTACCTTGAGAAAGAGATGTAAGCATCAAGTACTGCTCTTGTTCATAGTCTCTTGGCATGAAGCGTTTTTGCAAGTGCTTTTTCAACTTATTCCAAGTCTCAATCTTACTCTTTCTTTCACGCTTTCTTTGTTTCTTAAGGTTCTCATACCACAAGGATGCATACTTGGTCATTTTCAAGGTAGCAACCTTGAATTGCTTGTGTTCATCATAGCCTTTATATTCAAAGACTCTCTCCGCTTGTCTCACCCAATCTAGGAATTTTTCAGCATCAAGTTCCCTTTCAAACTCCGGGATATCAAGTTTTAATCCACGATTATCATCATTATTCCTCCTTGGTTCAGGAATGGAATGATGTCTCTCATCGAAATCTGAACTTTCAACGTGCCTCCTCCCCTTCTTTCTAAGAGTATGATTACAAATCTGATCAATCTTGTAATTCATTTGTGCCATTCGTTTTGTTAAGTCATCCATACGTTCCTCCCATGGTTCTTGATATGAACCATCATGGGACATCTTTTTTTTTCTCACGGGTGAACAGTACCAGACGTGAACAGTAAGTTGTTTTTTTTCACGGGTGAACAGTACCAGACGTGAACAGTAAGAATATTTTTTTTTTTTTTTTTTACACTGGCAATGGATCGTCTTGTTTATGGAAAATCAAGAGGCGAAGCTCTGATACCAATTTGATGTAAAACCGGGTACCAAATCGGTGTGAATGTTAGACACGAAAAGGCCTGATTTAATAAAGTATTGTGAGTGATATTTTTGGTGTTTTATGAGTTTAAATTGCAGCGGAAAATGTTAAGTAAAATGGATATGAATTAGCTAAGAAACCTCGCAAGATAACTCAACTAAAACTGAAATATCCAACCAAGACCACACAGGAACAAGGAGGGAAACAAAGGATATTTCAACCAAGAACACACAGTAAACAAGGATGAAATAAGGCGCCGAACTCGCAAGGAAGACAAGAACACTCGCAAGCGTTCAAAGTTTGAGAGAAAATCTCTACACTTGGGTTTATATTTCTGAAAATTGGATCATTACAAACGAGGATTTTCGCCCCTTATATAGCCTAGGATGTGCTTGGGCTCCAAGGCAGCATTAAATGCTAAAAACTATTTCCTAGGCATGCTTGGGCACCAAGGCATTATTTAAAATTATATAGAAAAAATATGCTAGATTTTTGTAAAAACTAGGTGAGGAAAACTAGGTGGGGAAGACTAAAATAATCCTCTAACTTGAGCGGCACTCTCCTTGGACGGTGCTTCGTGGACGGCATTTCTCGGATCAGTTTGAACTCGACGTCCAACTTATCTTCGTGACATAGCTCGCATTTCTTTTAGTACCAAAATAAAGACTCGGATCAGCGTTAAGTAAGAGTGCGCTAGATCTCGACATTGCTCCCGCATCAAAGCCAGTTTTCTTCAAACTGGTTTGATGGAGATGGAATTCCTGTGGAGATGGATGTACCATCTCACAGTCGTCCTTTACATCCTTTCCTTACTACTGAGGCATTGCTCCGGATTTTTTTTAATCGACTTGGGAGGGAAGAAAAGAGAAACATGGCCATGGTGTGCAAGGGCTGGTCAATGTGGTTCCTTATAGGGACCGAGCCAAGGGTAATGGATAGGGATTATTACCGAGGCGCGGTTCGGGGAAATGAAAATGGTATAATCTATGTCACAAAGGATAATCGGCTCCTTGACAGATTCTGCCTTTGCACGACTATGTCTAGTCGTGCATAAATAATTAGACATCATAAACAACAAGAACGACAAGTTAAAAACCAAAGAGAAGAATATGAAATTGAGGAGCAGTCGGGTGATGAGGCTTATTATGACTCTGACTGTTAGATTAGTTTAGAAATATATTAAGTTAATTTTCTAGTTTATTGTTATTAGGTATTATCTTGTTTTTTTTTCAGTATAAGCCTTAGTAGGCTTTATCATTTTGAAAGCCTTAAATGGCTTTTGTAAATATTTTTCTAATATTAATGAAATAATATTATGACTATTTGTTTGTTTACTGTAATTAGCATTCAATACATTTTATATATGCTATATCAAAATGGACAACAATATTTCCTATGAACATTAGCAGTAAAATAAATGTTCCTTTAAAGGCATGATATGGACATTCGCAGGAATACATTATATATGAACCTTTATTTCTACGAAATAAATTACCAATCTTTGTAGAACATATTAGAATTGGATTACTGCATTATTGATGTAATAATAATATTCAATATACTTACTTACTTAACTAATGTTGAAGTAGACAATGAGTACAAGTGATGCAACTACGTCTTCTTCTACAAATAACAACTTTAAAACACCAAGGACAAGAATTGAAACATAAAATGCACTCCAATACAGTCCATTCTGTCCAGAGGAAAAGAAACTTAAATTAGGACAAGTATTCGAAACGCTAGAATCAGTAGAGTTATTCTACAAAGAATATTGTACAATCTGTGGGTTTACGCCAAGACTTGCAACAACAAAAAGGATTAAAGGCAATGAGTTACCATCAGTTTTGCATTAAGGAATGTTGTCTGCAATAGGCAAGGTGTAAAGGAAAGTAGGAAAAGGAAGAGGATAGATACTGATACTGATACTGCTGAGAATGATGCAGAATCTGATGTGACAGACATAAACCGTGTGAGGCCGATTACAAGAATTGACTGTCGTGCATTAGTGCAGTTTAAATACCAAGAAAATGGAACTTATATTGTTACCAGATTCGATGAAGCGCATAACCATCCACTTGCTTCACCTGAATCTACAATATTCTTGAAAGGAAACCGAAAAATGATAGAGGTACAGAAGCAATTTGTCACAAAGGTAAAGGTGCTAAAACTAGGTGGTGTGAAAGCCTATAGAGGTTGGAAGGAGCTGTGTGGAAGTTACGACAACATTGGTGCTACTGAGGTTGATTTCAAAAACTTTGTCAGGGACATAAAAACCTTCATTGGTAATTTTGATGCGCAAATGTTTGTTGAAAATCTTATTAGGAGAAAAGACACATGCAGTTCATTTTACTTTGATTTTATAGTAGTTGAAAACAAGTGCCTGGCTGGAGTGTTTTAGGCAGATCCAATCTGCATAAAGAACTACATGCTGTTCGGTGAGGTGTTATCAGCAGATGCTACATATGGAACAAACAACTGTACGATATGGTGTTTGTGCCTTTCACAGGAGTTGATCACCACAAAAGGTGCATAACCTTTGGAGCTGGGTTGATCGGTGATGAAAGTATTAAGTGTTACACATGGCTGTTCAAGACATTTTTGGAAGCAATTGGCGGGTGCCAGCCGAGAATTATAATTACTGATCAGGACAAATCAATGAAGTCGGTAGTCCCGGAAGTGTTTAAGGAGTCAACACACAGACTATGCATGTGGCACATAATAAAGAAACTAAGAGAAAAAGTCAGTTATCAACTGTTTCAAGATGAGGATTTTAAGACCAGGCTCAATAGGTTTGTTTGGAACAACCAACTTGAGCCTGATGAATTCGAAGAACAATGGGAGAAGATAATGACTGATTATCAACTTGTAGAACACGAGTGGTTTTCATATTTGTACGATCTCAGGGAACAGTGGATCCCTGCCTATTTTAAAGATGTTTCCATGTCTGGCTTGATGAGGGTTACTTCTAGGTTTGAGAGTGAAAACAGTTTCTTTGACAGGTTCCTCACACCTCATTTGACCCTTTTTGAGTTTTGGGTGTGCTATGAGAGTGCCTTGGAAGTACAAAGACACAAGCAGTCCAAGTTGAACAATGACAACCAACACTCTGAAATCCCACGGAAAACAAAGTCAAACCTTGAAGTCCATGCTTCTGAAATGTACTCGCACAACATTTTCAAAGACTTCCAAACAGAATTGGTTACAGCTTTGTCTGATTGCCGTTTTAAAGATGTGGAGAAGATTGATGAGACAAAAATATATATTCTAACAGACTTGTAGATGCCAAATAAGTCATGGAACATAGCATATTCACCAGATAACATGGAGATTACTTGTTCCTGTTCTATGTTTCAGAGAATGGGCATGTTGTGCAGACACTGCCTTTGGGTTCTACACAACCAAGATTTTCAGAAAATACCAGAACAGTACATAATGCAAAGATGGACAAAAGCTGCAATGAGTAAGCCTGTCTTTGATAAAGATGGCAAACTGATAGATGTCTCTCAAAAGTTTTTTGACCGGAAAAGTTTGAGTACTGAGCTGTGGCAAGAGGTATATTGTTGTGTCAGCGTAGCTGAGTGTGATGATAACGACATGATGCTTTTGATTGAAAAACTGAGAGATATTAGATTGGATATGATTAGTAATAGAAGTGTTCCAGCAAAGAAGAAAGACAAGATGAAAGAAATAGAAAAGTACGTGGGCTGCAAAATACCTGAGAAGTTGGTGATTCATGTTCCTAAAAAATCTAAAAATAAGGGTAGGACCAAGGGCAAGAGAATTGAGTCACAAATGTTAAAAGCCTTAAAGAAGAGAGGAAAAGGGAAGAGGTACTGCAAAACATGTGGCCACCAAGGACACAACTCTAGGACTTGCAAAAAAAAACAAACCAACTGACAGTTATGTATAATTTGGTTTCTAGTTAAAGCATATTACATTAATGTTAAATAATTATTAAATTATACAAGTATAGCGCATAGTGTTTACCTTCCAAAATCATCACTCTTATATGGAGGCACATAAGCTCTTTGTGCAATGAACATTATTGTTGTTCTGAAGGCACAGATGAGAATTTCAGCAATGTATATTTGGTTAACATTATATGTATATCAATTTAGTTGTTCATTTTGGCCATTTTCTCCTTATAAAATCTAATATTTAATTTACATTTTGTTGCATATTCACCAAAAACTACCATGAAGATGACGACAATGAAGGAGATGATTCTAATGATGTGGAGGACGACGATGAAGAAGATGAATCTGATAACGAAGTGGAAGGTGCAAATTTTTGATTCAAGGATAGACATCCATAATATACACTACAATAACATTATTAAAGGCTTGTATGTACAATTCGATTTTACTGCCAAAGTACATTACTCTTATAGGGAAAGTATATTACATTTGTATTAAAGGATCATTATTGTTGTTCTGCAAGGAACATTCTTAAAGGCTTGTATGTACAATTCGATTTCATTGCCAAAGTATATTACTCTTATAGCCAAAGTATATTACATTTGTATTAAAGGATCATTATTGTTGTTCTGGAACGAACATTCTTAAAGGCTTGCATGTACAATTTGATTTCACTGCCAAAGTACATTACTCTTATAGCCAAAGTATATTACATTTGTATTAAAGGATCATTATTGTTGTTCTACAGGGACATCATCAACTTGATTGGAATTGTTTTCCCAGAGTACAATAATTTTAAGGCATTTTGCACATTAAACATTATTGTTGTTCTGCAAGAACATAATAAACTTTATTGAAATTTGTTTCCGGAATATAACACTCTCTTGAATTAATTTTTTTTCAAACTTCAGGTTGTTCGAATCGCAGCTTCCTCAATATATGTTACATTACTCACACACATGTCACAAACGAAACTAAAAATGTTTTTACGGCTTCAATTCAGCATCTTCCTCATCTTCATCGTCGTATTCTTCCCATGGTAGTGGGTTTGAACGGAAATCCATTGCCTTCTTTAGTACAGCATCAAAACATACATTGCCTTCTGTTGAAATCATATATGAAATGTATTTCTTCCGCAGAATCAGTAGAAGAGCATCCTAGGAAAGTAAAGAAAACAAGGGGTTAGAACATGTACAAATGTGTACTGAATTATGTATTAAAAATAATTGTATTACTTCTGAAACTCACATCGCCTTTTTTAAGCCCACAGGTCCAATTTAGATTACCCTTAAATGTCTCCATATGTCTCATAACGTAAACACCACAATCAGTCTTGTTAGTGTTGTTTCTCCACTTCATCTTTGCAAGAATAGGCTGTAGTTTTTTTATACGATCAACTTTTACCTTTGAAACACCGATGTCTTTCAAGTATTCTGCTAGAACATTACGCTGGCGGATAAGTGGGGGAAGAAAACATTAGGACACTAATAATTATGAGCTACAATATCACAAAAATAAGAAAATTAAGACAGGCACAAATTTTTTGGGGAAGGTACACTCTATGTAAAGTCATTGCACATTCACAATAATGAATAAGAACAGCATGTAGTGTTGTTAAGCAAAAGAGAGCATATAATCATACAAAAGACAGTCGTCTATCGTGGAAAAGTTCTTCTGTTTTTCTGTCACGATGCACATTATCAATGATGATGAACTTATACTTGTTGCTGTCAATGACTAGGAAATGGTAATGCCTTTTATATATAACTGGGAAAAAGAACTGTAGATTTTAAAAGATTTAATTAGGCAACAAGAAAATTAAATATAACATGCAGAAAGAGTGTATATTGTCGATGCTAACCAAATCAATTCTATCGGGGTTAACCGAGAATTGGGTAAACTCTTCTTTCATTATATCCTTAATCACCATAAAATTTTCAACAGTGTCCAGTTCTCCTTGAAACATCATCTGTATGCAAGACAAGTAAAGTTTCTGATGTTAATCAAGGGAAAAAACATTACAAAATTTACTTGTTGAAATAAGTTTATATAAATATTTGACTTAC
The DNA here is from genome assembly GCF_048544455.1 of Silene latifolia. Lineage (NCBI taxonomy): Eukaryota > Viridiplantae > Streptophyta > Magnoliopsida > Caryophyllales > Caryophyllaceae > Silene > Silene latifolia. Next base: position 58,146,583 of record NC_133535.1, on the reverse strand, counting down.
ACACACAGCTGTGGTGAAAAAAAATAGATATGGCTCTGAAGAGTTTCTTCTAGATTCCTTGGCATTCAAAAGTTTTGCCCAACAATCGATCACATTACTCGTTAAATACTTAGATTGTCGTAGCGTTGCCATTTGAATACGCCGAAGAGAAATTTCACCCACATGCACAAGAAGTTCCCTGGTTCAGGACTACCAGTGTTAACTCAAAACAGGATACAAAACATTTTAAATTTAAATATTACACATTAGTAGATATTACACATTACTAGATATATATATATATATATATATATATATATATATATATATATATATATATATATATATATATATATATATATATATATATATATATATATATATATACCTGGCTAAATCGGTATGTTTTCCTCTACTATATGACACATAATCAGCAATGCAATTCTGAAAGTCAGTAAGAGGAGTAATAATGCATGTATCTGTGCTTAGTAAATTACGATTTGCAAGGATGCTCAGAGACTCTGGTTGACTTCTTTTATGTTCATGAACGTTTTCATTGTTGATGACTTTGCCCTTGGTAGTGTCACCAGTGTCAAGCATATTATGCTCATTTGTACTCTTGTCGTTTGTATTACTCACTTATGTCATTGATACGTGCATTTTATAGAGTCTTTTTAGCCTATTTTATGCACGTATTTCTATGCTTTTATCGTAGTTTTATGCTACGAAATGCCCTGAATATGATACTTTGGGTTATTTTGTCTTATTTGCAGGAATGAACCAGAAAGTAGTGAAATCAAGCCTTTTATCGTCCGTTTTGCATGCATTTGGAGGAAGAGTGAATTTGGAGCGGAATTATTACTGTCTTGGGATGCGTGAAGCCATTTCGGGAGCTAAAAGGACAAGTCAAAGTCAAACTAACGAGAATTATGAGCTGTTGAAGTTAGTATTCACTCGATCGAGCACTTTACTAGTCGATCGAGTTGTTTTAGATTCAATAATTAGTCGATCGAGCACTTTATATGGTTGATCGACCAGTTGCTTATTTGTGTTTAGTCGATCGAGTGCTTTATTTGGTCGATCGAAAGGTCTGAGCTCTATTTTGCTCGATCGAGTAATTTAAAACCACTCGATCGAGTGGTTTATCCTACGGGCTTGGGCTTTTTAGGTGTAATTCCGTTATTAGGTTAAATAATTCCTATTTTCTTATAAATAGGAAGGTAGGACGTCATTGTAATTTTTCTCTCTCTTCTCTCTTCTCTTTTCCCCCTTTCTCGACACTTAATACACTGTTACTGTTACTTTGTTCCTCTTTAATTCCGGATCTATTTCTACTGTAACTCTTTTCACCCCCTTTTCTCCTTATTTTAGTTTAATGTTTATTATTCCCCCTTCCCTTATTCTTGCCCTTTCATTTATGTCTAGCTAATTCTCTTGCTAGGATTAGGGTAGTCAATGAATGAATGTTAATTGCTAATTAGGCTATTAGATCTGTTGTTGTTGTTGTTGTCTTTGTTGTTAAACTGGCCTTAACTGTATCTTGCTAGTTGATTCGAAGCAATTAGCCTTTTAATATTGGTAAACCTTGACCTGGACCGAAAGGTTGGAATAGGTGACACCCGCAGTGAACAATAGGATGCTTTAGTGAGGGCGAAAGTTAAGCTAATAGCATTTTAGGGTGAATTGAGACCGAAAGGAGATATTCATTGCCCCTTAGACCGACACATCGACTGATCTGTGACCTTAACTGTAATTAATTGACGTTCATTGATGACCCGAAATCCTAGTTCCCTCTTTCTTTTGTTAATTTCTCTTGTCTTTATCACTCTTGTCTTAGCCTCTTTAGTTTAGTCAAAACATTTCAAACCCCCAATTGTGACATTAGACAAATAGAATAGACAAGTAGATAGTAAACCGCCTCCCTGTGGAGATCGACCCTACTTACCGCTGACTTCTGTTAGTAGTATTTAGGTATTTATTTTTGGTACAGAAATGACCGTATCAAATTTTGGCGCCGTTGCCGGGGAGGCAACTATTTATTTACTTGTTTTATTTTGTCTGTTTTTAGCCTCAAGGAATTTATTCCTTGAGGCAGTTCTAATCTTTTTCTTTAGTGCTGTTTTGATAGGCCTTACAGGTACTACCTAGACAGTTCTAGGTGAAAGATCGTCAAAGAGAAGGCTTGAGTACCTTTGACCCATCACCTATGTCCCATTATATGGCGCAGCAGGTGATTTACTGCGGGAGATGTGGTTCTGCTGAGCACAATGCAGTTCTTTGTATGGCAGAAAATGACGCGGTCTACGAGTTCAAGCGTTGGGGACGTGTTAGCCATTCCCCTGTAGTTGTGCCGCCACATCCACCCTATCAATGGCCACCGCAACAAGATCTTCCTGATATACAGAAAGAAGAGCTTGCGGAGCTGAAATCTTTATTGGAGACACTTGCATTCCAAATGCAAGATGATGATAGACGCACTTGTGCGCGATTTGATAAGCTCGAGTCTGAAATTGCTCAGTTCGTAGCTGAGTCGGATAGTTGGCAACCACAAGAGGTATACTCTACCGAGAGCGGTTTTTCCCCTGAAGAACCTGTGTTGCCCAATGCTGAGGATGATTTATATGACTCGGATGACGAATTTCTATCATATTTCAAGAGCTTACACGAAGATTTCAGCGCTGTACTAGAAGAATCACTCGATCTAGTGACTTATATTAGTCGATCGAGTGAATTTCCAGAAGAAAGTTCTCGATCGAGTGATAATTCTGCTCGATCGAGTGAAAATCAGGAAGGAAGTGGTCGATCGAGTAATAATTTTACTCGATCGACTGAATTGGCCAGCGAGAGCATTGATTCCTCATGTGGATTTGTTTTGGATGACGATTTTGACGATGATAATGGATACGGTGAGTCTCCCCTATTCAAAGTCGAGTTGGATGCACTTGAGGCTGCGATTTACGGGCTGAAATCCACTGAGGAGGATGACGAGGAAGCAGCTGAGTCGGTAATTGCTCCTAGCACGGAAGAGGTAATATCTTCCTCTGTCAATGATTCTGTCATAGAGAGCGACCAACCCGAGGTAGTAAACAATAATTTTATTATTGTTTGTTTGAATAATGTATTGCCTCATTTGACTTTTGCTTCGCATTCTAATTCTTTGCCCCTTCCCAGTAGGTCGTATAATTTAACGATTTTTCACCGTCCTTATCATTTTAATTTCGTTAATCTGAAACGGAGCCCTAATTTATTATCAATTGCTCCAGCGCTCCTATATTTTGTGGATAAATTTAGGAGCTCACATAGGAAATTTGTTAGACTTAAATGTTTAGATATTTTTATTTCTTATTTCTTTATTCCACTTTGGTGCTACTTATGCTTTTGTGTAGCACATGCACAGATTTATGATTTAATGCTGCGCGCTTTGAGCTGTTTTGATTATGAGTGATTAGAGAGGCTCGAAGGAAAAGAAGGTCGAGCTGGGACCTGTCTGAAGCTAGCGCTACCCGGGAGGCAACCCGGAGATTTATTTTTAATTTTCTATTTCATTTCAGTTGTAATAAATGGTTTTCATACCATAGACTATCTCAGTATGCTTGTTTAGTTAGTTTGCGGGCTGTTTTTAATTGCGTTTTGCAGGAACACACTGAGGATCACTCGATCGAGTACTTTTTTGTACTCGATCGAGCACTTTTGCTGCTACATCCACTCTATCGAGTGATTATGTTACTCGATCAAGTACCTGCAAAGAGTGAACTACTCGATCGACCTAATTTCTTCTTGATCGAGCAGTTTTAGACGCCCAGTTCACTCGATCAACCACTGTTCGACTGCTATCGAGTGTTTTTGACTTGGATTCGCTTCCCGTGACGATATTTGAGCTGTTTAGCGACCTACCACATTGCTGGCTGGTTTGGGGAGGTCCCTTATTCGCGCAATCTTGCGAGCTTTCCGTATTTACTCTCTTTCTCTTTTAGTTTGCATTTCCTTTCCATGTTTTGGTACAATGAGGGTATTGTACGGTTTGGTTTGGGGAGGTTATGCATCCATATGTGTGTCTGCATCTTGTTTTTATTGCATTTCTGTTATCACGTTTAATTTCAGTATGCATTGTTGTTTATTTTCATAAAAACTTAAAATCTCATAAAAATTGAAAAATTGTTAAAAATTCAAAAATTTCACGTTTATTTTAGCATTTAGGTTGAGTCGGAACGGTTGATTTCAATGATGAAATTGCACTATAAATTGTCTTTCGCTTAAGCCTTGCATTGAACTTTTATATTTTAGCTTTGTCTTTTTGCATATCTACGAGTTAATGTTGAATTTAGCTGAACGAATAGACTTGACCTAAAATTTTGGCAACCTACTTATAATTTCTAAGGATTAGAGCCTTATAAACTGGTGTCATTTGTGTCCGGTTTCATGTAGGATTGTGAGTAGTTACTCCTTGCATAACATGTCCATCAATTTGCACGTATATGAAATTCAATTGCTTTTTGCCGTCATACATTCGGGTTAGTGGTTGGTGGCACATGCAGGGAGGCGCTTACAATTTCCCTTTCTTTCATTTTTACCCATTTAACTCCACATTAGCCAAATTTGCCTGTTGACCCTTAGCTACATCCCAAATTTAGCCTGCCTTGTCAAGCTAGTTCGTGTATGTTTCTGCGGTATATATTTCATTGTGCCAAGTTTGGCTCGTATTCTGTTGATTCAGAGTTGGTAATCTATGAAGAAAGGGAGGATGATGAGAAAAAACGTGAAAAGATAAAAAAACGTGAAAAAGAAAAAAAAGGAATTCGAAAAGAAAAAAAAAAGAAGAAACCGAAAAAAAAATAGAAAAAAAAGAAAGAAAAAGAAAAAAGATGTTGATTGGTTGACAGTTTCGCTACTATGCTTTATCTATATCATTTGAGGAGTATTTTTCGGTTTGGTGAGTTTTATGCCAAGTGAAGGGCATTGTGCTTATCTCATAATTGCTTAAGAAATGGATGTTGTCATATGGGTCTGTTTAGGTACTAGCTTGATCACCTATACCTCCACATTCCCATAAATGTTTTGCCTTTTCTTACCCATTGTCTCACTTTACCATATTTTTGTAAGCCCTCGGCTGTGACAGGACCTTGTTTGGTTGGAATGTATGTACGGTAGCTAGAATTGTCTATCATATTAGTTGCATGCATGTTTATGTGGGTCGTAGTTTAGGTGAGCGACTATTTTTCTTTCTCTCTTACATATATATGTTCACCCTTTGCTTCATGAGAGAAGAGTGACCCGTGAGAGTCCATTATTAAGGGTCTTGCAAGGTCGGCGGTTCAGCTTTATTATAAACATCTTACAACTCGTTTGCATTTGACTGTTTTGCTATAAGTGTTAGTTGCTTGCATTAAAATGGTTTAAGTGGGCATTTGTAGCTAGCTCTGAGTTATCTTTTCCGTTCCATTAGTTTGCATTTAGTTTACTCGAGGACGAGTAAAGGTTTGGTTTGGGGAGATTTGATACGTGCATTTTATATAGTCTTTTTAGCCTATTTTATGCACGTATTTCTATGCTTTTATCGTAGTTTTATGCTACGAAATGCCCCGAATGTGCTACTTTGGGTTATTTTGTCTTATTTGCAGGAATGAACCAGAAAGTAGTGAAATCAAGCCTTTTATCGTCCGTTTTGCATGCATTTGGAGGAAGAGTGAATTTGGAGCGGAATTATTGCTGTCTCGGGATGCGTGAAGCCATTTCGGGAGCTAAAAGGACAAGTCAAAGTCAAACTAACGAGAATTATGAGCTGCTGAAGTTAGTATTCACTCGATCGAGCACTTTACTAGTCGATTGAGTGGTTTTAGATTCAATAATTAGTCGATCGAGCACTTTATTTGATCGATCGAACGGTCTGAGCTCTATTTTGCTCGATCGAGTAGTTTAAAACAACTTGATCGAGTGGTTTATCCTGCGGGCTTGGGCTTTTTAGGTTTAATTCCGTTATTAGGTTAAATAATTCCTATTTTCTTATAAATAGGAAGGTAGGACGCCATTGTAATTTTTCTCTCTCTTCTCTCTTCTCTTTTCCTCCTTTCTCGACACTTAATACACCGTTACTGTTACTTTGTTCCTCTTTCATTCCAGATCTATTTCTACTGTAACTCTTTTCTCTCCCTTTTCTCCTTATTTTAGTTTAATGTTTATTATTCCCCCTTCCCTTATTCTTGCCCTTTCATTTATGTCTAGCTAATTCTCTTGCTAGGATTAGGGTAGTCAATGAATGAATCTTAATTGCTAATTAGGCTATTAGATCTGTTGTTGTTGTTGTTGTTGTTGTTGTCTTTGTTGTTAAACTGCCCTTAACTGTATCTTGCTAGTTGATTTGAAGCAATTAGCCTTTTAATATTGGTAAACCTTGACCTGGACCGAAAGGTTGAAATAGGTGAGACCCGCAGTGAACAATAGGATGCTTTAGTGAGGGCGAAAGTTAAGCTAATAGCATTTTAGGGTGAATTGAGACCGAAAGGAGATATTTATTGCCCCTTAGACCAATACATCGACTGATCTGTGACCTTAACTGTAATTAATTGACGTTCATTGATGACCCGAAATCCTAGTTCCCTCTTTCTTTTGCTAATTTCTCTTGTCTTTATCACTCTTACCTTAGCCTCTTTAGTTTAGTCAAAACATTTCAAACCCCCAATTGTAACATTAGACAGATAGAATAGACAAGTAGATAGTAAACCGCCTCCCTGTGGAGATCGACCCTACTTACCGCTGACTTTTGTTAGTAGTATTTAGGTATTTATTTTTGGTACAGAAACGACCGTATCAGTCATGCTGTCATTGTTCTCTTCTTAACCCTAACAGTCTCATTGTTGACAGGGACACCAATATCATCGGTACTCTTCTGTTTCTTTCCAACTACATCCTCTTCTATCTTCTCATCCCCAACAGTCTCATCACCCTCGTAGAATTCTTCATCAGACGAATCACGTTTCTTTGCGAAGGGCTTCCCTTGATACTGCTTCACCTTTGTTAAAACGTCAACACAAACAATGTTGCACTTGGATGAAAACAAAGTGCAAAGATATTTGATTCTCAATATTCGAAGTCCATCCATCTACAAAAGTTAGAATATCTTGAGGATAGGTAACTTATAAACAAGAATGTGCTTTTAATACTTTAAGAAAGATCATTTAATTAAACCAAAAATACATTTACAATTATTGGATATAAATTGTTTAGAAACTTACGTTGTTTTTTGTCAACCCACAAGTCCAATACTGACCCCCCTTGTACGTTTCCATGTGTTTCATTGTGTAAATACCACAGTCAACAATATTTTGATGGTTTCTCCAAGGTATTTTCAATACAGTCGTAACACCCCCATTTATTTAGGAGCCTTTAGCTAGACATTCCTAAATAAATAGGACTGTTACCATCTCGGTTTCCCGAGGTAGTGAATAACAAAGTACAACAAACCAAAGTACTTTAATTAAACTTTAGCGATTACATGTTTATTACAAATTAACCAACTAAACTTAATATAAAAAAAGATACAACTCGCAGCGGAAATAAATAAGGTGATCTCAATATGTGGTCTAGACTTCTAGGTAGATTGGCCAAGTCCTCATGCCTCCCCATAAGCTCCCAAGTCAGCTAATCTTTAGTACCTGTCAAATCTACTCCCCATTAAGGTTCACCACAGGTGTTCACGAATACACTGTCAACCACGAGGTTGAGTAGGAATAGTCAAACAACCACAATAAATGGATACAAGAATGATATTAAATGCAATGCATGCTCATGATCAATCCTCTGACGCTCCCATTCATCCCGCCAAGCCCTGGCCGGGATAATCTCAATAACATCCCAGAGACAAGTCTTGCAGAACCAGCCTGGGGAAACCAATGCAAGTGCTCATGATATGATATGCAAACAATATTATACTTATCATCCCAGACACGAGGCTGGGGAAATTAAATCATATAATCATCTCAGTCACGAGCTGAGGTAGTCAATAATTAGATCATCTCAAAGCAACCAATCAACAGCCATATATCATCCAATACAATTCAAATTAATTCAATCAATACAATCAGCTAAGATCATTCAAGTAAACATTAAAGTGATTGAGTACCTATCCTACCTTAATAGCAAATCCGAGTCCAAGCAATATAAAAATAATAACAATTAGAAGCGATCTCCTTCTACGAATCCGTCAACTATCAAAGTAATAATAATAGCAATAATTATAATTATGCCCCAAATAAATTAATTAACTAACTACGTTTCAATTTACAATTCAAATATTAAAACCCGTCACCAAACAGAAATATTATAATAATAATTATTATATCCATGCCCGAATAAACTAATTAATTAATTAAAATAACAATTCCCATACGAATTATTAATATTACGATTTACACTTTTTGAAACGGCTTCAAAAATTACACTAACCCCTCTCCTTAACCCGGTTTCCCTCCTAAACCTGACACCATACCGGACCTATCACTACACCAGCACAACCAGGCCGTGGCAGCCACCACCTCTGCCCTGCCTGGCCCCCCAACACCAACCCATAGCACCACCACGTCTTCCCTTGATCTACCCTCTTTCTCGACACAACCTCAACACAAATCCTATCACCATAAATTGACTCGACACAAGCAGCCCCTTACCAAGACTCCAACGACAACCAGCCACCACCACAACTTCTCATAGCCGCCGCACCTACCCTCATAGCCACCACGCTCAGCCACCTCGCGTCCCAACACCAACACGACAACCAAAACGCAGCTACATAGCAGCAGCAGTCCAACAATAATAACAACAGCAAATCGACAACAACAGCACCAAAAAGACGCGGCCCTTGACGACCATGCGCCACCACAACAACCACCCTAGACCTACCCATAACCGCCTAAGACAACCACCACCATCCCTGGGTCAGACGATTCTTATGTGGGTCCCCAACCCCTGCAAACAGCGTAACAACAACAATCTCAACCTGTAAAAACGTTATCACCAACACCAGTTACCGCCATCTCTACCGTCGAGAACCCGCTCAATCCAACATGCTACGACTGACCTAAGAGTAACCAAGCCCAGACTCGGTTGTCCTTTCAACTGGGTCGACACTCTCTTCCCTTTTCTTGACCTGAACTAACAACACACATCATCTCCTGAAACCGACTACCACCACCTTCTACCGCCCTTACCTCCGCCACAAATACCACCATCATGACCCATACACAACACCCTAACCCCTGTCCACAAGTCAGTCGGGTCGAGTCACTATTCGGGTCTGTTTCAATAGTCTTAAGATGGTTCACTTTAACAAGGTATATATACCATAAACTAACCCCAATTTTATTTTGGGTCAAATTGGGGTCAACGGGTCAAAGTCAACGTGGTCAAGGTTAAACATGGCCAAGGTCGGGTTAAGGTCAATCTAGGTCAAGGTCGGGTCAATATATTCTTTTATTAATTAAATTATAAGAAATAGATTATGAGACGGTTACCTTAAGACGGTTGTAAGATAGATGTGAACCTCCCTTTTTCTTCTTATATTTTCTCTTACTTTTAATTATGATTTATGTGAATACAAGTGACAAAAGAATAGCTAGAGGGTCCTATTTAAACTAATAAATAGGTGGAGTAACTTTCCTTATCTTATTAGGTAATATTATTATTATCACATATTATTACGTATAAAATACTTGTTACCTTAATTATCGTATAATACCGTCACCATATATACTTATACTAGTATGCGTCATATGTATGCATCCTCCATCATTATGGATTATTTAATTATTAATTATTAATTCCCGTCTCATAATTACATGTCTCAATCATTAATACAAAATATCCATTTCCATAAATCTCATTTCAATAAAATGATGTTGACCAAACCTTTGACCATCCTCTAAAATACGGGGTATTACAGTCTTCCCTCCTTAAAAGGAACTTCATCCCGAAGTTCGCCCACAACTACTACCACATCACTTATAAACATCATCATAACTAAGCACCATCCAACACAATTATGCAATTTATAATTATCAATCATGCCAAATCTCATCACAAAATATCACAACAATAACTCAAAACATTCATATTATTACATTCCTTCCCCCTAAAAATAAACTTCGTCCTCGAAGTTCGAGATAACAACCAACGAAAATAATTAGACCATCTAGCACCAGAACATATAATACTCATTGTAACATAAGACGACTATTATTCTCAGCAGAACATCGATTGATGGCATAATTAATTTTAAATAGCAAAACCACATTATATAGTATATTCGAACCAATTTTTATTTAAACTCAACTACATTACTTAACTACCGACGAATACATTGTCAGAATAAATAATTATCTATAACAAAATATGCATAATTGTTTAGTTAATCTTTTCTTAATAATGATATCTAACTTAAATATGGATGCAATTATGGTGAACATATATATGGCTTAGGGCAACACATTCCGCATATCACTAGACATGGTAATCTACTTCACATAATTTACAACATCAAATTATCAATGTGCAGAAGATAAGAACCAAAACTTATACTTTTCAAGGCTAGAAAAAAAAACATGTTATAACTTCTAAAAATCATAAATAAATAATAACATAATTACTTCTTGAGCACTTATACTTTTTAGAATCTACAAAAGGTTAATAATTCATGAGAGAAAGAATCACGTCAAAAACTCATAAGGTCAATTTATAATGCATTTAACAAATTATTTGGTCAAAACAGAAATTTTACAGCAACTTGTCAGAAACTTAGGTCAACTTCTAAAAATCACTATAAATTGTCAAAATATTTTCTTATAACGTGGCTTATCAATTTAGAAACATATACGAGCCCTTTAAATAGTGGAGTTAGAATTACACCAAATCGATAAGTAGTTTTTAAATGGAAAATTTTACAAAAACAGTGAACGAAATCACAACTGTGCAAGAACATTCCGACCACTGTCCACTAAAATATTTATTTCTCCTAAACCGTATATTATTTGAACATGAGACCAGTGGAATATGAAAACTAACTCACAAGGCTATCACACATAAAAATTTCGTGTAAGGATATTAAACAGCAAATAAATGGCAGCCAAAGCAATCAAAGGTAAGAATCTGAGAAATCAACCAAATTTTCATTCTTCACAATTTCACTTATATCCATCATGCTTCACATATTAATCACAAATACGCCTCCCAAAGATATACCAACACACTTTCCCATAACCATACGCATATACCAATGCTTAAAATTATATTGCATCCCCTCTCCTTAAAAGGAAGGTTACGTCCTCGTAACCGCAATCATCAATGAAAACAATATTCAAACAAGGCAAACAAAACTCGTAAGACAAATAAACGATATTCCTTTTAAATTACCCCACACTGTAATATCTCTCAAGGTAACCGGTTCAATACTGAAAGGGCCAGGGTACGAATTAAGGACGTCTCCTTAACCGCACTAAAAGGGGCTCCTAACAGTGTCTACCCGGGGTTAATTTTATTAGACACATCCTACATTCATTATCGTTCATTGGTTTAGGCCTGAGGATCGTTTTGCTCTGATACCACTTTGTAAAACCCCCATTTATTTTGGAGCCTTTAGCTACACATTCCTAAATAAATAGGACTGTTACCATCTCGGTTTCCCGAGGTAGTGAATAACAAAGTACAACAAACCAAAGTACATTAATTAAACTTTAGCGATTACATGTTTATTACAAATTAACCATCTAAACTTAATATAAAATAAGATACAACTCGCAGCGGAAATAAATAAGGTGAACTCATAATATATGTGGTCTAGACTTCTAGGTAGATTGACCAAGTCCTCACGCATTCCCATAAGCTCCCAAGTCAGCTAATCTTTAGTACCTGTCAAATCTGCTACCCATTAAGGTTCACCACATGTGTTCACGAATACACTGTCAACCACGAGGTTGAGTTGGAATAGGCAAACAACCACAATAAATGGATACAAGAATAATATTAAATGAAAATGCAATGCATGCTCATGATCAATCCTCCGATGCTCCCATTCATCCCGCCAATCCCTGGCGGGGGTAATCTCAATAACATCCCAGAGACAAGTCCTGCAGAACCAGCCCGGGGAAACCAATGCAAGTGCTCATGATATGATATGCAAACAATATTATACTTACCATCCCAGACACGAGGCTGGGGAAACCAAATCATATAATCATCTCAGTTACGAGCTGAGATAGTCAATCATTAGATCATTGAGAACCAACTAATCAATAACCATATATCATCCATCACAATTCAAATTAATTCAACCAATACAAGCAGCTAAGATCATTCAAGTAAACATTAAAGTGATTGAGTACCTATCCTAACTTAATAGAAAATCCGAGTCCAAGCAATATAAAAATAATAACAATTAGAAGCGATCTCCTTCTACGAATACGTCAACTATCAAAGTAATAATAATAGCAATAATTATAATTATGCCCCAAATAAATTAATTAAATAACTACGTTTCAATTTATAATTCAAATATCACCAAACCAAAATATTATAATAATAATAATTATTATATCCATGCCCGAATAAACTAATTAATTAATTAAAATAACAATTCCCATACGAATTATTAATATTACGATTTACACTTTTTGAAACGGCTTCAATAATTACACTAACCCCTCTCCTTAACCCGGTTTCCCTCCTAAACATGACACCATACCGGACCCATCACTACACCAACACAACCAGGCCGTGGCCGCCACCACCTCTGACCTGCCTGGCCCCCCAATACCAACCCATAGCACCACCACGTCTTCCCTTGATCTAGCCTCTTTCTCGACACAACCTCAACACCAACCCTATCACCATAAATTGACTCGACACAAGCAGCCCCTTACCAAGACTCCAACGACAACCAGCCACCACCACAACTTCTCACAGCCGCCGCACCTACCCCCATAGCCATCACGCTCAGCCACCTCGCGTCCCAACACCAACACGACAACCAAAACGCAGCTTCACAGCAGCAGCAGCCCAACAATAATAACAACAGCAAACCGACAACAACAACACCAAAAAGACGCGGCCCATGACGACCATGCGCCACCACAACAACCACCCTAGACCTACCCATAACCGCCTAAGATAGCCACCACCATCCCTGGGTTAGACGACTCTTATGTGGGTCCCCAACCCCTGCAAACAGCGTAACAACAACAATCTCCACCTGTAAAAACGTTATCTCCAACACCAGTTACCGCCATCTCTACCGTCGAGAACCCGCTCAATCCAACATGCTACGACTGACCTAAGAGTACCCAAGCCCAGACTCGGTTGTCCTTTCAACTGGGTCGACACTCTCTTCCCTTTTCCTAACCTGAACTAACAACACACAGCATCTCCTGAAACCGACTACCACCACCTTCTACCGCCCTTACCTCCGCCACAAATACCACCATCATGACTCATACACAACACCCTAACCCCTGTCCACAAGTCAGTCGGGTCGAGTCACTATTCGAGTCTGATTCAATAGTCTTAAGATGGTTCACTTTAACAAGGTATATATACCATAAACTAACCCTTATTTTATTTTGGGTCAAATTGGGGTCAACGGGTCAAAGTCAACGTGGTCAAGGTCAAACATGGTCAAGGTCGGGTTAAGGTCAATCTAGGTCAAGGTCGGGTCAATATATTCTTTTATTAATTAAATTATAAGAAATATATTATGAGACGGTTACCTTAAGACGGTTGTAAGATAGATGTGAACCTCCCTTTTTCTTCTTATATTTTCTCTTACTTTTAATTGTGATTTATGTGAATACAAGTGACAAAAGAATAGCTAGAGGGTCCTATTTAAACTAATATATAGGTGGAGTAACTTTCCTTACATTATTAGGTAATATTATTATTACCACATATTATTACGTATAAAATACTTGTTACCTTAATTATCGTATAATACCGTAACCATATATACTTATACTAGTATGCGTCATATGTATACATCCTCCATCATATATCGATTATTTAATTATTAATTATTAATTCCCGTCTCATAATTACATGTCTCAATCATTAATATAAAATATCCATTTCCATAAATCTCATTTCAATAAAATGATGTTGACCAAACCTTTGACCATCCTCTAAAATACGGGGTATTACAGTCTTCCCTCCTTAAAAGGAACTTCATCCCGAAGTTCGCCCACAACTACTACCACATCACTTATAAACATCATCATAACTAAGCACCATCCAACACAATTATGCAATTTATGATTATCAATCATGCCAAATCTCATCACAAAATATCACAACAATAACTCAAAACATTCATATTATTACATTCCTTCCCCCTAAAAATAAACTTCGTCCTCGAAGTTCGAGATAACAACCAACGAAAATAATTAGACCATCTAGCACCAGAACATATAATACTCATTGTAACATAAGACGACTATTATTCTCAGCAGAACATCGATTGATGGCATAATTAATTTTAAATAGCAAAACCATATTATATAGTATATTCGAACCAATTTTTATTTAAACTCAACTACATTACTTAACTACCGACGAATACATTGTCAGAATAAATAATTATCTATAACAAAATATGCATAATTGTTTAGTTAATCTTTTCTTAATAATGATATCTAACTTAAATATGGATGCAATTATGGTGAACATATATATGGCTTAGGGCAACACATTCCGCATATCACTAGACATGGTAATCTACTTCACATAATTTACAACATCAAATTATCAATGTGCAGAAGATAAGAACCAAAACTTATACTTTTCAAGGCTAGAAAAAAAAACATGTTATAACTTCTAAAAATCATAAATAAATAATAACATAATTACTTCTTGAGCACTTATACTTTTTAGAATCTACAAAAGGTTAATAATTTATGAGAGAAAGAATCACGTCAAAAACTCATAAGGTCAATATATAATGCATTTAACAAATTATTTGGTCAAAACAGAAATTTTACAGCAACTTGTCAGAAACTTAGGTCAAGTTCTAAAAATCACTATAAATTGTCAAAATATTTTCTTACAACGTGGCTTATCAATTTAGAAACATATACGAGCCATTTAAATAGTGGAGTTAGAATTACACCAAATCGATAAGTAGTTTTTAAATGGAAAATTTTACAAAAACAGTGAACGAAATCACAACTGTGCAAGAACATTCCGACCACTGTCCACTAAAATATTTATTTCTCCTAAACCGTATATTATTTGAACATGAGACCAGTGGCGTATGAAAGCTAACTCACAAGGCTATCACACATAAAAAGTTCGTGTAAGGATATTAAACAGGAAATAAATGGCAGCTAAAGCAATCAAAGGTAAGAATCTGAGAAATCAACCAAATTTTCATTCTTCACAATTTCACTTATATCCATCATGCTTCACATATTAATCACAAATACGCCTCCCAAAGATGTACCAACACACTTTCCATAACCATACACATATACCAATGCTTAAAATTATATTGCATCCCCTCTCCTTAGAAGGAAGGTTACGTCCCCGTAACCGCAATCATCAATGAAAACAATATTCAAACAAGACAAACAAAACTCCTAAGACAAATAAACGATATTCCTTTTAAATTACCCCACATTGTAATATCTCTCAAGGTAACCGGTTCAATACTGAAAGGGCCAGGGTACGAATTAAGGACGTCTCCTTAACCGCACTAAAAAGGGCTCCTAACAGTGTCTACCCGGGGTTAATTTTATTAGACACATCCTACATTCATTATCGTTCATTGGTTTAGGCCTAAGGATCGTTTTGCTCTGATACCACTTTGTAACACCCTCATTTATTTTGGAGCCTTTAGCTACACATTCCTAAATAAATAGGACTGTTACCATCTCGGTTTCCCGAGGTAGTGAATAACAAAGTACAACAAACCAAAGTACATTAAATAAACTTTAGCGATTACATGTTTAATACAAATTAACCATCTAAACTTAATATAAAATAAGATACAACTCGCAGCGGAAATAAATAAGGTGAACTCATAATAAATGTGGTCGAGACTTCTAGGTAGATTGGCCAAGTCCTCACGCATTCCCATAAGCTCCAAAGTCAGCTAATCTTTAGTACCTGTCAAATCTGCTCCCCATTAAGGTTCACCACAGGTGTTCACGAATACACTGTCAACCACGAGGTTGAGTTGGAATAGGCAAACAACCACAATAAATGGATACAAGAATAATATTAAATGAAAATGCAATGTATGCTCATGATCAATCCTCCGACTCTCCCGTTCATCCAGCCAATCCCTGGCCGGGGTAATCTCAATAACATCCCAGAGACAAGTCCTGCAGAACCAGCCCGGGGAAACCAATGCAAGTTCTCATGATATGATATGCAAACAATATTATACTTACCATCCCAAACACGAGGCTGGGGAAACCAAATCATATAATCATCTCAGTTACGAGCTGAGGTAGTCAATAATTAGATCATCTCAAAGCAACCAATCAACAACCATATATCATCCATCACAATTCAAATTAATTCAACCAATACAATCAGCTAAGATCATTCAAGTAAACATTAAAGTGATTGAGTACCTATCCTACCTTAATAGAAAATCCGAGTCCAAGCAATATAAAAATAATAACAATTAGAAGCTATCTCCTTCTACGAATCCGTCAACTATCAAAGTAATAATAATAGCAATAATTATAATTATGCCCCAAATAAATTAATTAAATAACTACGTTTCAATTTACAATTCAAATATCACCAAACCAAAATATTATAATAATAATAATTATTATATCCATGCCCGAATAAACTAATTAATTAATTAAAATAACAATTCCCTTACGAATTATTAATATTACGATTTACACTTTTTGAAACGGCTTCAACAATTACACTAGCCCCTCTCCTTAACCCGGTTTCCCTCCTAAACATGACACCATACCAGACCCATCCTTACACCAACAGAACCAGGCCGTGGCAGCCACCACCTCTGACCTGCCTGGCCCCCCAACACCAACCCATAGCACAACCACGTCTTCCCTTGATCTACCCTCTTTCTCGACACAACCTCAACACCAACCCTATCACCATAAATTGACTCGACACAAGCAGCCCCTTACCAAGACTCCAATGACAACCAGCCACCACAACAACCTCTCAGAGCCGCCGCACCTACCCCCATAGCCACCTCTCGTCCCAACACTAACACGACAACCAAAACGCAGCAACACAGCAGCAGCAGCCTGACAATAATAACAACAGCAAACCGACAACAACTGCATTAAAAGACGCGGCCTTTGGCCACCATGCGCCACCACAACAACCACCCTAGACCTAACTATAACCGCCCAAGACAGCCACCACCATCCCAGGGTCAGACGTCTCTTATCTGGGTCTCCAACCCCTGCAAACAGCGTAACAACAACAATCTCGGCCTGTAAAAATGTTATCACCAACACCAGTTACCGCCACCTCCACCGTCGACAACCCGCTCAACCCACCATGCTACGACTGACCTAAGCATACCCAAGCCCTGACCCGGTCGCCCTTTCAACTGGGTCGACAGTCTCTTCCCTTTTCCTGACCTGAACCAACAACACACAACATCTCCTGAAACCGACTACCACCATCTTCTACCGCCCTTACCTCCGCCACAAATAGCACCATCAGGACCCATACACAACAACCTAACCCCTGCCGACAAGTCAATCGGGTCGAGTCACTATTTGGGTCCGATTCAATAGTCTTAAGATGGTTCACTTTAACAAGGTTATATACGATAAACTAACCCCAATTTTATTTTGGGTCAAATTGGGGTCAACGGGTCAAAGTCAACGTGGTCAAGGTCAAACATGGTCAAGGTCGGGTTAAGGTCAATATAGGTCAAGGTCGGGTCAATATATTATTTTTTTAATTAAATTATAAGAAATATATTATGAGACGGTTACCTTAAGACGGTTGTAAGATAGATGTGAAGCTCCCTTTTTCTTCTTATATTTTCTCTTACTTTTAATTGTGATTTATGTGAATACAAGTGACAAAAGAATAGCTAGAGGGTCCTATTTATACTAATATGTAGGTGGAGTAACTTTCCTTATCTTATTAGGTAATATTATTATTATCACATATTAATACGAATAACATACTTGTTACCTTAATTATCGTATAATACCGTCACCATATATACTTATACTAGTATGCATCATATGTATACATCCTCCGTCATATATGGATTATTTAATTATTAATTATTAATTCCCGTCTCATAATTACATGTCTCAATCATTAATATAAAATATCCATTTCCATAAATCTCATTTCAATAAAATGATGTGGACCTAACCTTTGACCATCCTCTAAAATACGGGGTATTACAACAGCAGGCTCCATTGCTCTTACTCTTTCCTTCAAATCACCAATGTCATTGAAATATTCTGCCAAAGCATTACACTGCATGGAAAAATTCAGATCAAACTGTCTAGAGAGACCGTGCAAAAAATATGACATTGTAAAAGAAAAAATAACCAATGAAAGGCAACTGAACAATTACCATATTCCAAGGTTTGTTTCCATAACGAGTTTTTAGGGTTTCCTCATGCTGTTGATTATCAAGAATGACAAACTTTTTCTTCTCCATATTGAATACGAACAGGTAAAAATGTTTGCCGGATATTATTAGGAAAAAAACTATTTTATATAAGAAAAGATTAGAAGATACAACAGACATAAAATTTGTTACGAGAGTAAATTAGCAGCAGAAAACACTATGTATTGACTATATATATTGTTTGAGCTAACCATATCAACTTTTGTCACATCAATAATCCCAGCATGATTTAACTCATTTCTAAAATGCCTCTTGATTACTTCCAATTGTCTTTCAAATTTGAATTCTTTCTTTTGCCCTTGAAATGCTTGCTACACACATAGAACATAATATTCTTCTATAAATATACACTTGTATAACATAAAATTATTGTAATATAGAATGAAATAAAATTTTACATACAAATACGAGGGTTGAAGCAAAGAATCGACGTGGTGCTGAAGATTTTCTTTCAAGTTCATTGAAATTCAAGTAAGCTGACCAACATTCAACCACATCATCTTCTATATACCGAGGTGATTTTAGAGATGCAAAAAGATATCGGATACCCACGACATTCTTAAACTCAAAGAGCTTCTCACTGGTTCAGACGTTACACAAAACAAGTCAGTTAATTACACATATGTACATTATCTTTATTAATAATGCGCATAATACCCAAACGAAATGTACAGAATGATTAAATAAAAGAAACATAATGAGTAGAATAAAATATACCTAGCAAGAATAGTGCCTTTTCCCTTGGTGTAGTAGACGTAGTCAGCAATACAGTGCTGAAACTCAGATGGCTCTGTACATGGGTCAATGTCTCCTCTTAGTAAATCAAGTTTAGTACTAATATCTAAGCTTGGATTGGGATTGGTTGCCTTGGGTTCTTCACTATAATCTTCAGATAACATGCTACATACAAGGGTATTTATAAGATTATCCGTATTGGCTTCTTCCTCATTCTCCCCGTCACTATCAACATAAAGATGGTTCGAATCATTTCGTATATTCTTGTCATCATCAGACGTTTTGTTTTTGTCACACTCCCCTTCTGACACCTCTTTCTTGTTGTCTTCATTCCCATTTTAAACTTTTTCAACTTTGTTTTCCTCAAACTCCCCTTCCGACACATGTTCCTTGTTATCTTCATTCTCATTTTCAACTGATTCAACTTTGTCTTCCTCTGACTCCCCTTTTGACATCTTTTCCTTCTTGTGTTCATTTCCATTTTCAACTGCTTCAACTTTGTTTTCCTCTGACTCTCTTTTTGACACCTCTTCCTTGTTATGTTCATTCACATTATAAACTAATTCACGTTCTTTTCTCAATGCACAAGGCTTCTGGAATAGTTGAAATGTATCAAATTAAAGAACAATACACTTAAGCACCAAGTTAACATAATATAACAAAAAATATGATCAACATATTTACCTTTTTGTATGTATAAAAAATCGGCCTCTTCAATGACATGCTTTCAACCTGAATACTATTTTTTAAAGTTATGTTTACATTATTCAAAGCTTCAACAACCAAAGGATGACTACTAACATCATTCTCAGCAGCAGGAACAACATCTGGAATATCAGCAACATTAATACCAACAGAACTTTCACTATCAGCCGAGCTGTGCTCATTTGACAAATTGAGTAAACTAAATGCATGATCACAGAGCTTCTTAGCAGTCTTGTTCTCCTTAATTATTGATGCTCCTTTTTCTAACTTAGCCTTAACAGATGATATGTTTTGAGCTAAACTAGTTATACATTTAGCAAGATCAAGAATATACTCCTCAGTGTAGTCCTTTGTTTGATAGACAGATTCGACACCTGTATTGTCAACCACCTTCTCCATTGGTGCTTCCAACTTACCATTTCCAAACATACCGCTTTTCATCTCATCCTTCTCTCTCGATGATAACAAACTACTAGTCCAACCTACCAACGTATAATAATCTCTTTCAAATTTTCGTTCCACATGAACAATGCGATCAACAAAGATGAGTTGCAAAAAAATAAATAAATAAATAAATAAAAAATTAATTAGAAGAGAATGAAAACGTACCTTGCAATGTTAAATTAATTTATGAACTTCAAATATATTTTTTGAGACTTCTTACCTCCAAAAACAACAGTGGCCCGCCGAAGTGAGTCTCCTTCTCCACCCAATCAATCTTGCTTTCTTGGAGACTTTTTAACATAAAGGAACACCAATTGTAATCTTTGATTTCATCAACATTCATCAACGATTTCAAAACATGATGATTAACCAAAGGAACAGCAAACACAACAAAGTTAACCTTGAATTCATCACCACCATGATCAAGATTTATCAACCAATTCTCAAGCGTTTTGAGTGGAACTTGTCCATCTTTTATACTAAATTGTTGTTTCCATTTGCCATAAAACTCTTGAAACTCTTCTGATTCAGTATGAGTTTTGGATAATTCAACTGTTTTAGGGCCTATTGGAAATGCAAATATTGATCTTACATCAGAAACCTTCAAGAACAACTTCTCACCATCAAGAAGATCAATACAGTTTTGGTATGAGTTATACTGCTTAATTAACCAGTACCTAAGTTTTAAAGGAATGGAACAAACTCTTAACCAAAATAGCCCACTAAATCCAATCTCTTCTAGCGCGCACCACTGTTCGTATGACAAACGTTCAACTACCTCAACTACTCATATAGGAGACATTCTCGTATATGCACTTTTAAACGAAGAGAAATCAAACTTCTGCTTACACTTGGAACCCAATACGATCTTATTACTTACTTTACCCTTTTGAAGACTTTCTTTCTTTGCAGTAACAATTTGTTTATTAACAGAAATAATTTGTTTCTTAACTGCAAGATCATCGTCACTTTCTTCATTTATCTTCTTTGCGAAAGATTGTATAGACTTAGATTTACTGTTAATAGTAGCTGATTTACGCTTTCTTGTAAATGGAGCACACTCACTTTTACCATCAGTGCAACTTTTAGTTGGTGGAAAAATAAAAGTAACTTTTCTCCGCTTTTGAGATTTTTAATCTTCCTGCTCCATAGTCTGTAATAATAAAATGAAATTACAAAACAGGTAGAGATAATCAGCAGTTATCTAATTTTAGGAAATGTACATTAATCAGAAATATAATGTTCTTTTAGATGATTCAAAACAATTTCTATATTAATAACAAACGGCACATTAATTTAAGCTGAATGTACATTATATTATTACCTTCAATTAAAAATCCAAAAATTAACAAGTAGAGATAATCAGCAGTTACCTAATTTTAGGAAATATACATTATTAACAAATATAATGTTCTTTACATATTTCAGAACAGTTCCTATATTAAAAACAAACGGCACATTAATTTAAGCTGAATGTATTATATTATTACGTTCAATTGAAAATACAAAATTGACAAGTAGAGATAATCATCAGTTACCTAATTTTAGGAAATGTACATTAGTCACAAAGATAATGTACTTTTAGATGTTTCAGAACAATTTCTATATTAAAAACAATACGCACATTAATTTAAAGCTGTATGAACAATGTATATTATTACCTTCAATTAAAAATTCAAAATTAACATAAACTAGAAAGTAAATTTTGAAAGAATACTTCAGAGATATAAAATTGGGGAAGAACAATGCGAATGTGTTCCTAAAGGTAGAAAAAATAATTCATGCACATTAATCCGAATGAATTTTTAGCTGTAAAGCAGTATAAATATCTGAAATCAAAACATCGAAATTATACTGCTGTTGAACAATTAAGTTATCCAAATTAAACATTATATTAGAGTTATGATAGAGAAGAAACGAAATTGAAAAGAAAATACCATAGTATACCGGAGGAAATTGGGCGTAACGTCAAAATTATACTGCTGTTGAACAATTCTCCTATGACAACGTCTATACTAGTAATGTAAAACGACTGAGCTAAAAATTGGTTACTAATTTTATTTTTTTACTCCGTTTCTTTTTTCTTGTAGGTAGTTAGTTACTAGTGTATTGTAACTGTTAAAAAATAAGGGAAATGATAAATAAATTTAATACCCTAAAATAGTTAGTTAGTTAGTTACCTTGAAACTTTGCCACTGCAGTCCCCGAAAGGGGTGGCTTACATGGTCCATGTGTTGGTGCGGGAATGCATGGGCCCAGGGGGGATTCAACTCCCACGTCATCAAAAAAAAAAAAAAAGACACCCGATGGACCGAGTAAACCCTTTTTTTTGGGGGGGGGGGGGGGGGGTAGGTATCATAAAACGGGACGGGAAAGGGTTTAGGGTTGGATTTGGCGGATCCTTGCTTCTCATTTGAAGGAGGCAAGATAAAAAGACACCCTAGAGGGGCTCAGTGAACCCTTATTGGGAGGAGGGGGGGGGGGGGTACCCTAAAACGGGATGGGAAAGGGTTTAGGGTTTGATTAGGCGGACCGCTACCACGGATCCCCACCCTAAACCCTTTCCTTTGCTTCTCATTTGAAGGCGGCAATACAAAAAGACACCCTAGAGGGGCCGAGTGTACCCTTTTTGGGGGGGCCGGTTATCCTAAAGCGGGACGGGAAAAGGGTTTAGGGTTTGATTACGGGGATCCGTGGTCAAACCGTAAACCCTTTCCCTTGCTTCTCATTTTAACGCGGCAAGACAAAAAGACACCCTAGATGGGCCGAGTGAACCCTTTTTGGGGGGACCGGGTATCCTAAAGAGGGACGGGAAAGGGTTTAGGGTTTGATTAGGCGGACCGCTACCACGGATCCCCCTAATCAAACCCTAAACCCTTTCCCTTGCTTCTCATTTGAAGGCGGCAAGACAAAAAGACACCCTAGAGGCGCGGAGTGAACCCTTTTTGGGGGGATCGGGTATCCTAAAGAGGGACGGGAAAAGGGTTTAGGGTTTGATTAGGCAGACCGCTACCGCGGATCCCCATAATCAAACCCTAAACCCTTTCCCTTGCTTCTCATTTGAAAGCGGCAAGACAAAAAGACACCCTAGAGGGGCCGAGTGAACCCTTTTTGGGGGAGCCGGTTATCCTAAAGCGGGACGGGAAAGGGTTTGGATTTGATTAGGTGGACCACTACCGTGGATCCCCCTTAATCAAACCCTAAACCCTTTCCCTTGTTTCTCATTTGAAGGCGGCAAGACAAAAAGACACCCTAGAGGGGCCAAGTGAACCTTTTTGGGGGGACCGGGTATCCTATAGCGGGACAGGAAAGGGTTTAGGGTTTGATTAGGCAGACCGCTACCACGGATACCCCTAATCAAACCATAAACCCTTTCCCTTGCATCTCATTTGAAGGCGGCAAGACAAAAAGACACCCTAGAGGGGCAGAGTTAATCCTTTTTGGGGGGGCCGGGTATCCTAAAACGGGACGGGAAAGGGTTTAGGGTTTGATTAGGTGGACCGCTACCACGGATCCCCCTAATCAAACCCTAAACCCTTTCCCTTGCTTCTCATTTGAAGGCGGCAAGACAAAAAGACACCCTATAGGGGCCGAGTGAACCCTTTTTTAGGGGACCGGGTATCCTAAAACGGGACGGGAAAGGGTTTAGGGTTTGATTAGGCGGACTGCTACCGCGGATCCCCCTAATCCAACCCTAAACCCTTTCCCTTGCTTCTCATTTGAAGGCGGCAAGACAAAAAGACACCCTAGAGGGGCCAAGTGAACCTTTTTGCGGGGACCGGGTATCCTATAGCTGGACGGGAAAGGGTTTAGGGTTTGATTAGGCAGACCGCTACCACGGATCCCCCTAATCAAACCATAAACCCTTTCCCTTGCATCTCATTTAAAGGCGGCAAGACAAAAAGACACCCTAGAGGGGCAGAGTGAACCCTTTTTGGGGGGGCCTGGTATCCTTTAACGGGACGGGAAAGGGTTTAGGGTTTGATTAGGCGGACCGCTACCACGGATCCCCCTAATCAAACCCAAAACCCTTTCCCTTGCTTCTCATTTGAAGGCGGCAAGACAAAAAGACACCCTATAGGGGCCGAGTGAACCCTTTTTTAGGGGACCAGGTATCCTAAAACGGGACGGGAAAGGGTTTATGGTTTGATTATGCGGACTGCTACCGCGGATCCCCCTAATCCAACCCTAAACCCTTTCCCTTGCTTCTCATTCGAAGGGGGCAATACAACAAGACACCCTAAGGGGCCTAGTGAACCCTTTTTTTTTGGGGAGGAGGAGGGGGGGGGGGGGGGGGCGGGTGTCCTAAAACGGGACGGGAAAGGGTTTAGGATTTGATTAGGAGGACCGCTAGCGCGGATCCCCCTAATCCAACCCTAAACCCTTTCCCTTGCTTCTCATTCGAAGGCGGCAAGACGAAAAGACACCCTAGAGGGGCCAAGTGAACCTTTTTGGGGGGACCGGGTATCCTATAGCGGGACAGGAAAGGGTTTACGGTTTGATTAGGCAGACCGCTACCACGGATACCCCTAATCAAACCATAAACCATTTCCCTTGCATCTCATTTGAAGGCGGCAAGACAAAAAGACACCCTAGAGGGGCAGAGTTAATCCTTTTTGGGGGGGCCGGGTATCCTAAAACGGGACGGGAAAGGGTTTAGGGTTTGATTAGGCGGACTGCTACCGCGGATCCCCCTAATCCAACCCTAAACCCTTTCCCTTGCTTCTCATTTGAAGGCGGCAAGACAAAAAGACACCCTAGAGGGGCCAAGTGAACCTTTTTGCGGGGACCGGGTATCCTATAGCTGGACGGGAAAGGGTTTAGGGTTTGATTAGGCAGACCGCTACCACGGATCCCCCTAATCAAACCATAAACCCTTTCCCTTGCATCTCATTTGAAGGCGGCAAGACAAAAAGACACCCTAGAGGGGCAGAGTGAACCCTTTTTTTTTTTTTTGGGGCGGGTATCCTCAAACGGGACGGGAAAGGGTGATCCCCCTAATCAAACCCTAAACCCTTTCCCTTGCTTCACATCTGAAGGCGACAAGAAAAAAAGACACCCTAGAGGCGCGGAGTGAACCCTTTTTGGAGGGACCGGGTATCCTAAAGAGGGACGGGAAAGGGTTTAGGGTTTGATTAGGCGGACTGCTACCGTGGATCCCCCTAATCAAACCCTAAACCCTTTCCATTGCTTCTCATTTGAAAGCGGCAAGACAAAAAGACGCCCTAGAGGGGCCGAGTGAACCCTTTTTGGGGGAGCCGGTTATCCTAAAGCGGGACGGGAAAGGGTTTGGGATTGATTAGGCAGACCGCTACCGCGGATCCCCCCAATCAAACCCTAAACCCTTTCCCTTGCTTCTCATTTGAAGGCGGCAAGACAAAAAGACACCCTAGAGGGGCCGAGTGAACCCGTTTTTGGGGGATCGGGTATCCTAAAGAGGGACGGGAAAGGGTTTAGGGTTTGATTAGGCGGACCGCTACCGCAGATCCCCCTAATCAAACCCTAAACCCTTTCCCTTGCTTCTCATTTGAAGGCGGCAAGACAAAAAGACACCCTAGAGGGGCCGAGTGAACCCTTTTTGGGGGAGCCGGTTATCCTAAAGCGGGACGGGAAACGGTTTAGGTTTGATTAGGCGGACCGCTACCGCGGATCCCCCCAATCAAACCCTAAACCCTTTCCCTTGCTTCTAATTTGAAGGCGGCAAGACAAAAAGACACCCTAGAGGGGCCAAGTGAACCTTTTTGGGGGGACCGGGTATCCTATAGCGGGACGGGAAAGGGTTTAGGGTTTGATTAGGCAGACCGCTACCATGGATCCCCCTAATCAAACCATAAACCCTTTCCCTTGCATCTCATTTGAAGGCGGCAAGACAAAAAGACACCCTAGAGGGGCAGAGTGAACCCTTTTTTTTGGGGGGGGGTATCCTAAAGCGGGACGGGAAAGGGTTTAGGGTTTGATTAGGCGGACCGCTAACACGGATCCCCCTAATCAAACCCTAAACCCTTTCCCTTGCTTCTCATTTGAAGGCGGCAAGACAAAAAGACACCCTATAGGGGCCGAGTGAACCCTTTTTTAGGGGACCGGGTATCCTAAAACGGGACGGGAAAGGGTTTAGGGTTTGATTAGGCGGACTGCTACCGCGGATCCCCTAATCCAACCCTAAACCCTTTCCCTTGCTTCTCATTCGAAGGGGGCAATACAAAAAGACACCCTAAGGGGCCTAGTGAACCGTTTTTTTTTTGGGGGGGGGGGGGGGGGGGGTATCCTAAAACGGGACGGGAAAGGGTTTAGGATTTGATTAGGAGGACCGCTACCGCGGATCCCCCTAATCCAACCCTAAACCCTTTCCTTTGCTTCTCATTCGAAGGCTGCAATACAAAAAGACACCCTAGAGGGGCCGAGTGAACCCTTTTTGGGGGGACCGGGTATCCTAAAGAGGGACGGGAAAGGGTTTAGGGTTTGATTAGGCGGACCGCTACCGCGGATCCCCCAAATCAAACCCTAAACCCTTTCCCTTGCTTCTCATTTGAAGGCGGCAAGACAAAAAGACACCCTAGAGGCGCGGAGTGAACCCTTTTTGGGGGGACCGGGTATCCTAAAGAGGGACGGGAAAGGGTTTAGGGTTTGATTAGGCAGACCGCTACCGCGGATCCCCCTTAACAAACCCTAAACCCTTTCCCTTGCATCTCATTTGAAGGCGGCAAAACAAAAAGACACCTTAGAGGGGCAGAGTGAACCCATTTTGGGGGAGCCGGTTATTCTAAAGCGGGACGGGAAAGGGTTTGGGTTTGGTTAGGCGGACCGCTACCGCGGATCCCCCCAATCAAACCCTAAACCCTTTCCCTTGCTTCTCATTTGAAGGCGGGAAGACAAAAAGACACCCTAGAGGGGCCAAGTGAACCTTTTTTGGGGGACCGGGTATCCTAAAGCGGGACGGGAAAGAGTTTAGGGTTTGATTAGGCAGACCGCTACCGCGGATCCCCCTAATCAAATCATAAACCCTTTCCCTTGCATCTCATTTGAAGGCGGCAAGACAAAATGACACCCTAGAGGGGCAGAGTGAACCCTTTTTGGGGGGGTCGAGTATCCTAAAACGGGACAGGAAAGGGTTTAGGGTTTGATTAGGCGGACCGCTACCACGGATCCCCCTAATCAAACCCTAAACCCTTTCCCTTGCTTCTCATTTGAAGGCGGCAAGACAAAAAGACACCCTAGAGGGGCCAAGTGAACCCTTTTTTAGGGGACCGGGTATCCTAAAACGGGACGGGAAAGGGTTTAGGATTTGATTAGGCGGACTGCTACGGCGGATCCCCCTAATCCAACCCTAAACCCTTTCCCTTGCTTCTCATTCGAAGGGGGCAATACAAAAAGACACCCTAAGGGGCCTAGTGAACCATTTTTTTTGTGGGGGGGGGGGGGGGGGGGGGGCTATCCTAAAACGGGATGGGAAAAGGTTTAGGATTTGATTAGGAGGACCGCTACCGCGGATCCCCCTAATCCAACCCTAAACCCTTTCCCTTGCTTCTCATTCGAACGCGGCAAGACAAAAAGACACCCTAGAGGGGCCGAGTGAACCCGTTTTTGGGGGACCGGGTATCCTAAAACGGGATAGGAAAGGGTTTAGGGTTCGATTAGGCGGACCGCTACCATGGATCCCCCTAATCAAACCCTAATCCCTTTCCCTTGCTTCTCATTTGAAGGCGGCAAGACAAAAAGACACCCTAGAGGGGTCGAGTGAACCTTTTTTTGGGGGAAATGGGTATCCTAAAATGGGACGGGAATGGGTTTAGGGTTTGATTAGGCAGACCGCTACCGCGGATCCCCCTAATCCAACCCTAAACCCTTTCCCTTGCTTCTCATTCGAAGGCGGCAAGACAAAAAGACACCCTAGAGGGGCCGAGTGAACCCTTTTTGGGGGGACCGGGTATCCTAAAGAGGGACGGGAAAGGGTTTAGGGTTTGATTAGGCGGACCGCTACCGCGGATCCCCCTAATCAAACCCTAAACCCTTTCCCTTGCATCTCATTTGAAGGCAACAAGACAAAAAGACACCCTAGAGGGGCCGAGTGAATCCTTTTTGGGGGGGCTGGGTATCCTAAAACGGGACGGGAAAGGGTTTAGGGTTTGATTAGGCGGACCGCTACCACGGATCCCCCTAATCAAACCCTAAACCCTTTCCCTTGCTTCTCATTTGAAGGCGGCAAGACAAAAGACACCCTAGAGGGGCCGAGTGAACCCTTTTTTAGGGGACCGGGTATCCTAAAACGGGACGGGAAAGGGTTTAGGATTTGATTAGGCGGACTGCTACCGTGGATCCCCCTAATCCAACCCTAAACTCTTTCCCTTGCTTCTGATTCGAAGGGGGCAATACAAAAAGACACCCTAAGGGGCCTAGTAAACCCTTTTTTTTGGGGGGGGGGGGGGGCGGCTATCCTAAAACGGGACGGAAAAAGGTTTAGGATATGATTAGGAGGACCGCTACCGCGGATCCCCCTAATCCAACCCTAAACCCTTTCCCTTGCTTCTCATTCGAAGGCGGCAAGACAAAAAGACACCCTAGAGGGGCCGAGTGAACCCGTTTTTGGGGGACCGGGTATCCTAAAACGGGATGGGAAAGGGTTTAGGGTTTGATTAGGCGGACCGCTACCATGGATCCCCCTATTCAAACCCTAATCCCTTTCCCTTGCTTCTCATTTGAAGGCGGCAAGCCAAAAAGACACCCTAGAGGGGCCGAGTGAACCCTTTTTTTTTTGGGGAAATTTGGGTATCCTAAAATAGGACGGGAATGGGTTTAGGGTTTGATTAGGCAGACCGCTACCGCGGATCCCCCTAATCAAACCCTAAACCCTTTCCCTTGCTTCTAATTTGAAGGCGGCAGGACAAAAAGACACCCAAGAGGGGCCGAGTGAAACCTTTTTGGGGGAGCCGGTTATCCTAAAGCGGGACGGGAAAGGGTTTAAGGTTTGATTAGGTGGAACGCTACCGCGGATCCCCCTAATCAAACCCTAAACCCTTTCCCTTGCTTCTCATTTGAAGGCGGCAAGACAAAAAGACACCCTAGAGGCGCGGAGTGAACCCTTTTTGGGGGGGCCGGGTATCCTAAAACGGGACGAGAAAGGGTTTAGGGTTTGATTAGGCGGACCGCTACCACGGATCCCCCTAATCAAACCCTAAACCCTTTCCCTTGCTTCTCATTTGAAGGCGGCAAGACAAAAAGACACCCTAGAGGGGCCGAGTGAACCTTTTTATAGGGGACCGGGTATCCTAAAATGGGACGGGAAAGGGTTTAGGATTTGATTAGGCGGACCGCTACCACGGATCCCCCTAATCAAACCCTAAACCCTTTCCCTTGCTTCTCATTCGAAGGCGGCAAGACAAAAAGACACCCTAGAGGGGCCGAGTGAACCCTTTTTGGGGGACCGGGTATCCTAAAACGGGATGGGAAAGGGTTTAGGGTTTGATTAGGCGGACCGCTACCGCGGATCCCCCTAATCCAACCCTAAACCCTTTCCCTTTCTTCTCATTCGAAGGCGGCAAGACAAAAAGACACCCTAGAGGGGGCGAGTGAACCCTTTTTTAGGGGATCGGGTATCCTAAAACGGGACGGGAAAGGGTTTAGAATTTGATTAGGAGGACCGCTGCCGCGGATCCCCCTAATCCAACCCTAAACCCTTTCCCTTGCTTCTCATTTGAAGGCGGCAAGACAAAAAGACACCCTAGAGGGGCCAAGTGAACTTTTTTTTTTTTTTTTTTGGGGGGGGTGGGTATCCCAAAACGGAACGGGAAAGGGTTTAGGGTTTGATTAGGCAGACCGCTACCGCGGATCCCCCTAATCAAACCCTAAACCCTTTCCCTTGCTTCTAATTTGAAGGCGGCAAGACAAAAAGACACCCTAGAGGGGCCGAGTGAACCCTTTTTGGGGGAGCCGGTTATCCTAAAGCGGGACGGGAAAGGGTTTAGGGCTTGATTAGGCGGACCGCTACCGCGGACCCCCCTTATCAAAACCTAAACCCTTTCCCTTGCTTCGAATTTGAAGGCGACAAGACTAATAGACACCCTAGAGGGGCCAAGTGAACCTTGTTGGGGGGACCGGGTATCCTAAAGCGGGACGGGAAAGGATTTAGGGTTTGATTAGGCAGACCACTACCGCGGATCCCCCTAATCAAACCATAAACCCTTTCCCTTGCAACTCATTTGATGGCGGCAAGACAAAAAGACACCCTAGAGGGGCAGAGTGAACCCTTGGGGGGGGGGGGGGCGGGTATCCTAAACGGGACGGGAAAGGGTTTAGGGTTTGATTAGGCGGACCGCTACCACGGATCCCCCTAATCAAACCCTAAACCCTCTCCCTTTCTTCTCATTTGAAGGCGGCAAGACAAAAAGACACCCTAGAGGGGCCGAGTGAACCCTTTTTAGGGGGTCGGGTATCCTAAAACGGGACGGGAAAGGGTTTAGGGTTTGATTAGGCGGACTGCTACCGCGGATCCCCCTAATCCAACCCTAAACCCTTTCCCTTTCTTCTCATTCGAAGGGGGCAATACAAAAAGACACCCTAAGGGGCCTAGTAAACCCTTTTTTTGGGGGGGGGGGGGGGGGCTATCCTAAAACGGGACGGAAAAAGGTTTAGGATTTGATTAGGAGGACCGCTACCGCGGATCCCCCTAATCCAACCCTAAACCCTTTCCCTTGCTTCTCATTCGAAGGCGGCAAGACAAAAAGACACCCTAGAGGGGCCGAGTGAACCCGTTTTTTGGGGGGGGGGGGAGGCTGGGTATCCTAAAATTGGACGGGAATGGGTTTAGGGTTTTATTAGGCATACCGCTACCGCGGATCGCCCTAATCAAACTCTAAACCCTTTCCCTTGCTTCTAATTTGAAGGTGGCAGGACAAAAAGACACCCAAAAGGGGCCGAGTGAAACCTTTTTGGGGGAGCCGGTTATCCTAAAGCGGGACGGGAAAGGGTTTAAGGTTTGATTAGGCGGAACGCTACCGCGGATCCCCCTAATCAAACCCTAAACCCTTTCCCTTGCTTCTCATTTGAAGGCGGCAAGACAAAAAGACACCCTAGAGGCGCGGAGTGAACCCTTTTTGGGGGGGCCGG
This sequence comes from Silene latifolia, assembly GCF_048544455.1. Taxonomy (NCBI): domain Eukaryota; kingdom Viridiplantae; phylum Streptophyta; class Magnoliopsida; order Caryophyllales; family Caryophyllaceae; genus Silene; species Silene latifolia. The sequence continues at coordinate 58,114,989 of NC_133535.1, read as the reverse complement.
GTATCCTAAAACGGGACGAGAAAGGGTTTAGGGTTTGATTAGGCGGACCGCTACCACGGATCCCCCTAATCAAACCCTAAACCCTTTCCCTTGCTTCTCATTCGAAGGGGGCAATACAAAAAGACACCCTAAGGGGCCTAGTGAACCCTTTTTTTTGGGGGGGGGGGTATCCTAAAAGGGGACGGGAAAAGGTTTAGGATTTGATTAGGAGGACCGCTACCGCGGATCCCCCTAATCAAACCCTAAACCCTTTCCCTTGCTTCTCATTCGAAGGCGGCAAGACAAAAAGACACCCTAGAGGGGCCGAGTGAACCCTTTTTGGGGGACCGGGTATCCTAAAACGGGATGGGAAAGGGTTTAGGGTTTGATTAGGCGGACCGCTACCGCGGATCCCCCTAATCCAACCCTAAACCCTTTCCCTTTCTTCTCATTCGAAGGCGGCAAGACAAAAAGACACCCTAGAGGGGCCGAGTGAACCCTTTTTGGGGGACCGGGTATCCTAAAACGGGATGGGAAAGGGTTTAGGGTTTGATTAGGCGGACCGCTACCGCGGATCCCCCTAATCCAACCCTAAACCCTTTCCCTTTCTTCTCATTCGAAGGCGGCAAGACAAAAAGACACCCTAGAGGGGGCGAGTGAACCCTTTTTTAGGGGATCGGGTATCCTAAAACGGGACGGGAAAGGGTTTAGAATTTGATTAGGAGGACCGCTACCGCGGATCCACCTAATCCAACCCTAAACCCTTTCCCTTGCTTCTCATTTGAAGGCCGTAAGACAAAAAGACACCCTAGAGGGGCCAAGTGAACCCTTTTTTTGGGGGGGGGGGGGGGCCGGGTATCCCAAAGCGGGACGGGAAAGGGTTTAGGGTTTGATTAGGCAGACCGCTACCGCGGATCCCCTAATCAAACCCTAAACCCTTTCCTTGCTTCAATTTGAAGGCGGCAAGACAAAAAGACACCCTAGAGGGGCCGAGTGAACCCTTTTGGGGGAGTTATCCTAAAGCGGGACGGGAAAGGGTTTAGGGCTTGATTAGGCGGACCGCTACCGCGGACCCCCCTAATCAAAACCTAAACCCTTTCCCTTGCTTCTCATTTGAAGGCGGCAAGACAAAAAGACACCCTAGAGGGGCCGAGTGAACCCTTTTTAGGGGACCGGGTATCCTAAAACGGGACGGGAAAGGGTTTAGGGTTTGGTTAGGCGGACTGCTACCGCGGATCCCCCTAATCCAACCCTAAACCCTTTCCCTTGCTTCTCATTCGAAGGGGGCAATACAAAAAGACACCCTAAGAGGCCTAGTGAACCCCTTTTTTTTGGGGGGGGGTTTCCTAAAATGGGACGGGAAAGGGTTTAGGATTTGATTAGGAGGACCGCTACCTCGGATCCCCCTAATCAAACCCTAAACCCTTTCCCTTGCTTCTCATTCGAAGGCGGCAAGACAAAAAGACACCCTAGAGGGGCCGAGTGAACCTGTTTTTGGGGGGTCGGGTATCCTAAAACGGGATGGGAAAGGGTTTAGGGTTTGATTAGGCGGACCGCTACCATGGATCCCCCTAATCAAACCCTAATCCCTTTCCCTTGCTTCTCATTTGAAGGCGGCAAGAGAAAAAGACACCCTAGAGGGGCCGAGTGAACCCTTTTGGGGGGGGGGGGGGCTGGGTATCCTAAAACGGGACGGGAAAGGGTTTATGGTTTGATTAGGCAGACCGCTACCGCGGATCCCCCTAATCAAACCCTAAAGCCTTTCCTTTGCTTCTAATTTGAAGGCGGCAGGAGAAAAAGACACCCTAGAGGGGCCGAGTGAACCATTTTTGGGGGAGCCGGTTATCCTAAAGCTGGACGGGAAAGGGTTTAAGGTTTGATTAGGCGGACCGCTACCGCGGATCCCCCTAATTAAAACCTAAACCCTTTCCCTTGCTTCTAATTTGAAGGCGGCAAGATAAAAAGAGACCCTAGAGGGGCCAAGTGAACCTTTTTAGGGGGACAGGGTATCCTAAAGCGGGACGGAAAGGGTTTAGGGTTTGATTAGGCAGACCGCAATCGCGGATCCCCCTAATCAAACCATAAACCCTTTCCCTTGCATCTCATTTGAAGGCGGCAAGACAAAAAGACACCCTAGAGGGGCCGAGTGAACCCTATTTTAGGGGACCGGGTATCTTAAAACGGGACGGGAAAGGGTTTAGGGTTTGATTAGGCGGACCGCTACCGTGGATCCCCCTAATCAAACCCTAAACCCTTTCCCTTGCTTCTCATTTGAAGGCGGCAAGACAAAAAGACACCCTAGAGGGGTCGAGTGAACCCTTTTTTAGGGGACCGGTTATCCTAAAACGGGACGGGAAAGGGTTTAGGGTTTGATTAGGCGGACCGCTACCGTGGATCCCCCTAATCAAACCCTAATCCCTTTCCCTTGCTTCTCATTTGAAGGCGGCAAGACAAAAAGACACCCTAGAGGGGCCGAGTGAACCTGTTTTTGGGGGGTCGGGTATCCTAAAACGGGATGGGAAAGGGTTTAGGGTTTGATTAGGCGGACCGCTACCATGGATCCCCCTAATCAAACCCTAATCCCTTTCCCTTGCTTCTCATTTGAAAGCGGCAAGACAAAAAGACACCCTAGAGGGGCCGAGTGAACCCTTTTGGGGGGGGGGGGGGGGGGTGGGCATCCTAAAACGGGACGGGAAAGGGTTTATGGTTTGATTAGGCAGACCGCTACCGCGGATCCCCCTAATAAAACCCTAAAGCCTTTCCTTTGCTTCTAATTTGAAGGCGGCAGGAGAAAAAGACACCCTAGAGGGGCCGAGTGAACCATTTTTGGGGGAGCCGGTTATCCTAAAGCTGGACGGGAAAGGGTTTAAGGTTTGATTAGGCGGACCGCTACCGCGGATCCCCCTAATTAAAACCTAAACCCTTTCCCTTGCTTCGAATTTGAAGGCGGCAAGACAAAAAGAGACCCTAGAGGGGCCAAGTGAACCTTTTTAGGGGGACAGGGTATCCTAAAGCGGGACGGAAAGGGTTTAGGGTTTGATTAGGCAGACCCCAACCGCGGATCCCCCTAATCAAACCATAAACCCTTTCCCTTGCATCTCATTTGAAGGCGGCAAGACAAAAAGACACCATAGAGGGGGGGAGTGAACCCTTTTTGGGGGGGCCGGGTATCCTAAAATGGGACGGGAAAGGGTTTAGGGTTTGATTAGGCGGGCCGCTACCGTGGATCCCCCTAATCAAACCCTAAACCCTTTCCCTTGCTTCTCATTTGAAGGCGGCAAGACAAAAAGACACCCTAGAGGGGCCGAGTGAACCCTATTTTAGGGGACCGGGTATCTTAAAACGGGACGGGAAAGGGTTTAGGGTTTGATTAGGCGGACCGCTACCGTGGATCCCCCTAATCAGACCCTAAACCCTTTCCCTTGCTTCTCATTTGAAGGCGGCAAGACAAAAAGACACCCTAGAGGGGTCGAGTGAACCCTTTTTTAGGGGACCGGTTATCCTAAAACGGGACGGGAAAGGGTTTAGGGTTTGATTAGGCGGACCGCTACCGTGGATCCCCCTAATCAAACCCTAATCCCTTTCCCTTGCTTTTCATTTGAAGGCGGCAAGACAAAAAGACACCCTAGAGGGGCCGAGTGAACCCTTTTTTAGAGGATCGGGTATCCTAAAACGGGACGAGAAAGGGTTTAGGGTTTGATTAGGCGGACTGCTACCGCGGATCCCCCTAATCAAACCCTAAACCCTTTCCCTTGCTTCTCATTTGAAGGCGGCAAGACAAAAAGACACCCTAGCGGGGCCGAGTGAACCCTTTTTTAGAGGGACCGGGTATCCTAAAACGGGATGGGAAAGGGTTTAGGGTTTGATTAGGCGGACCGCTACCGCGGATCCCCCTAATCAAACCCTAAACCCTTTCCTTTGCTTCTCATTTGAAGGCGGCAATACAAAAAGACACCCTAGAGGGGCCGAGTGAACCCTTTTTGGGGGGGCCGGTTATCCTAAAGCGGGACGAGAAAGGGTTTCGGGTTTGATTAGGGGGATCCGCGGTCAAACCCTAAACCCTTTCCCTTGCTTCTCATTTTAACGCGGCAAGACAAAAAGACACCCTAGAGGGGCCGAGTGAACCCTTTTTGGGGGGACCGGGTATCCTAAAGCGGGACGGGAAAGGGTTTAGGGTTTGATTAGGCAGACCACTACCGCGGATCCCCCTAATCAAACCATAAACCCTTTTCCTTGCAACTCATTTGATGGCGGCAAGACAAAAAGACACCCTAGAGGGGCAGAGTGAACCCTTTTTGGGGGGGGGGGGGGGGGGTATCCTAAACGGGACGGGAAAGGGTTTAGGGTTTGATTAGGCGGACCGCTACAACGGATCCCCCTAATCAAACCCTAAACCCTTTCCCTTGCTTCTCATTTGAAGGCGGCAAGACAAAAAGACACCCTAAAGGGGCCGAGTGAACCCTTTTTAGGGGACCGGGTATCCTAAAACGGGACGGGAAAGGGTTTAGGGTTTGATTAGGCGGACTGCTACCGCGGATCCCCCTAATCCAACCCTAAACCCTTTCCCTTGCTTCTCATTCGAAGGGGGCAATACAAAAAGACACCTTAAGAGGCCTAGTGAACCCCTTTTTGGGGGGGGGGGGGGGGGGGGGTATCCTAAAACGGGACGGGAAAGGGTTTAGGATTTGATTAGGAGGACCGCTACCTCGGATCCCCCTAATCAAACCCTAAACCCTTTCCCTTGCTTCTCATTCGAAGGCGGCAAGACAAAAAGACACCCTAGAAAGGCCGAGTGAACCTGTTTTTGGGGGGTCGGGTATCCTAAAACGGGATGGGAAAGGGTTTAGGGTTTGATTAGGCGGACCGCTACCATGGATCCCCCTAATCAAACCCTAATCCCTTTCCCTTGCTTCTCATTTGAAGGCGGCAAGACAAAAAGACACCCTAGAGGGGCCGAGTGAACCCTTTTTTGGGGGGGGGGGGTGGGTATCCTAAAACCTGGACGGGAAAGGGTTTATGGTTTGATTAGGCAGACCGCTACCGCGGATCCCCCTAATCAAACCCTAAAGTCTTTCCTTTGCTTCTAATTTGAAGGCAGCAGGAGAAAAAGACCCCTAGAGGGGCCGAGTGAACCCTTTTTGGGGGAGCCGGTTATCCTAAAGCTGGACGGGAAAGGGTTAAAGGTTTGATTAGGCGGACCGCTACCGCGGATCCCCCTAATTAAAACCTAAACCCTTTCCCTTGCTTCGAATTTGAAGGCGGCAAGACAAAAAGAGACCCTAGAGGGGCCAAGTGAACCTTTTTAGGGGGACAGGGTATCCTAAAGCGGGACGGAAAGGGTTTAGGGTTTGATTAGGCAGACCGCAACCGCGGATCCCCCTAATCAAACCATAAACCCTTTCCCTTGCATCTCATTTGAAGGCGGCAAGACAAAAAGACACCCTAGAGGGGGGGGAGTGAACCCTTTTTTGGGGGGCCGGGTATCCTAAAATGGGACGGGAAAGGGTTTAGGGTTTGATTAGGCGGGCCGCTACCGTGGATCCCCCTAATCAAACCCTAAACCCTTTCCCTTGCTTCTCATTTGAAGGCGGCAAGACAAAAAGACACCCTAGAGGGGCCGAGTGAACCCTTTTTTTTTTTTTTTTTTTTTTTTTTTTGGGGGGGGGGGGGGTGGGGTGGGTATCCCAAAACGGGACGGGAAAGGGTTTAGAGTTTGATTAGGCAGACCGCTACCGCGGATCCCCCTAATCAAACCCTAAACCCTTTCCCTTGCTTCTAATTTGAAGGCGGCAAGACAAAAAGACACCCTAGAGGGGCCGAGTGAACCCTTTTGGGGGAGCGGTTATCCTAAGCGGGACGGGAAAGCGTTTAGGGCTTGATTAGGCGGACCGCTACCGCGGATCCCCCTAATCAAACCCTAAACCCTTTCCCTTGCTTCGAATTTGAAGGCGGCAAGACAAATAGACACCCTAGAGGGGCCAAGTGAACCTTTTTGGGGGGACCGGGTATCCTAAAACGGGACGGGAAAGGGTTTCGGGTTTGATTAGGTAGACCGCTACCGCGGATCCCTCTAATCAAACCCTAAACCCTTTCCTTTGCTTCTCATTTGAAGGCGGCAATACAAAAAGACACCCTAGAGGGGCCGAGTGAACCCTTTTTGGGGGGGGGGGGGCGGTTATCCTAAAGCTGGACGAGAAAGGGTTTAGGGTTTGATTAGGGGGATCCGCGGTCAAACCCTAAACCCTTTCCCTTGCTTTTCATTTTAACGCGGCAAGACAAAAAGACACCCTAGAGGGGTCGAGTGAACCCTTTTTGGGGGGACCGGGTATCCTAAAGAGGGACGGGAAAGGGTCTAGGGTTTGATTAGGCGGACCGCTACCATGGATCCCCCTAATAAAACTCTAAACCGTTTCCCTTGCTTCTCATTTGAAGGCGGCAAGACAAAAAGACACCCTAGAGGCGCAGAGTGAACCCTTTTTGGGGGGACCGGGTATCCTAAAACAGGACGGAAAAGGGTTTAAGGTTTGATTAGGCTGACCGCTACCGCGGATCCCCCTAATCAAACCCTAAACCCTTTCCCTTGCTTCTCATTTGAAGGCGGAAAGACAAAAAGACACCCTAGAGGAGCCGAGTGAACCCTTTTTGGGGGAGCCGGTTATCCTAAAGCGGGACGGGAAAGGGTTTAGGGTTTGATTAGGCGGACCGCTCTGCGAATCCCCTTATCAAACCCTAAACCCTTTCCCTTGCTTCTCGATTGAAGGCGGCAAGACAAAAAGACACCCTAGAGGGGCCAAGTGAACCTTTTTGGGGGACCGGGTATCCTAACGCGGGACGGGAAAGGGTTTAGGGTTTGATTAGGCGCGACCGCTACCGCGGATCCCCTAATCAAACCCTAAACCCTTTCCCTTGCTTCTCATTTGAAGGCGGCAAGACAAAAAGCACCCTAGCGGGGCCGAGTGAACCCTTTTTAGAGGGACCGGGTATCCTAAAACGGGACGGGAAAGGGTTTAGGGTTTGATTAGGCAGACCGCTACCGCGGATCCCCCTAATCAAACCCTAAACCCTTTCCCTGCTTCCCCGAATTTGAAGGCGGTAAGACAAAAAGACACCCTAGAGGGGTCGAGTGAACCCTTTTTTAGGGGATCGGGTATCCTAAAACGGAACGGGAAAGGGTTTAGGATTTGATTAGGAGGACCGCTACCGCGGTTCCCCCTAATCCAACCCTAAACCCTTTCCCTTGCTTCTCATTTGAAGGCGGCAAGACAAAAAGACACCCTAGAGGGGCCGAGTGAACCCTTTTTTTTTGGGGTGGGTATCCCAAAACGGGACGGGAAAGGGTTTAGGGTTTGATTAGGCAGACCGCTACCGCGGATCCCCCTAATGAAACCCTAAACCCTTTCCCTTGCTTCTAATTTGAAGGCGGCAAGAGAAAAAGACACCCTAGAGGGGGCGAGTGAACCCTTTTTGGGGGAGCCGGTTATCCTAAAGCGGGACGAGAAAGGGTTTAGGGCTTGATTAGGCGGACCGCTACCGCGGATCCCCCTAATCAAACCCTAAACCCTTTCCCTTGCTTCGAATTTGAAGGCGGCAAGACAAATAGACACCCTAGAGGGGCCAAGTGAACCTTTTTGGGGGGACCGGGTATCCTAAAGCGGGACGGGAAAGGGTTTAGGGTTTGATTAGGCAGACCGCTACCGCGGATCCCCCTAATCAAACCATAAACCCTTTCCCTTGCATCTCAATTGAAGGCGGCAAGACAAAAAGACACCCTAGAGGGGGGGAGTGAACCCTTTTTTGTTTGGGGGGGGGTATCCTAAACGGGACGGGAAAGGGTTTAGGGTTTGATTAGGTGGACCGCTACCGCGGATCCTTCTAATCAAACCCTAAACCCTTTCCTTTGCTTCTCATTTGAAGGCGGCAATACAAAAAGACACCCTAGAGGGGCCGAGTGAACCCTTTTTGGGGGGGCCGGTTATCCTAAAGCGGGACGAGAAAGGGTTTCGGGTTTGATTAGGGGGATCCGCGGTCAAACCCTAAACCCTTTCCCTTGCTTCTCATTTTAACGCGGCAAGACAAAAAGACACCTAGAGGCCGAGTGAACCCTTTTGGGGGACCGGGTATCCTAAAGAGGGACGGGAAAGGGTCTAGGGTTTGATTAGGCGGACCGCTACCGTGGATCCCCCTAATAAAACTCTAAACCGTTTCCCTTGCTTCTCATTTGAAGGCGGCAAGACAAAAAGACACCCTAGAGGCGCAGAGTGAACCCTTTTTGGGGGGACCGGGTATCCTAAAACAGGACGGGAAAGGGTTTAAGGTTTGATTAGGCTGACCGCTACCGCGGATCCCCCTAATCAAACCCTAAACCCTTTCCCTTGCTTCTCATTTGAAGGCGGCAAAACAAAAAGACACCCTAGAGGAGCCGAGTGAACCCTTTTTGGGGGAGCCGGTTATCCTAAAGCGGGACGGGAAAGGGTTTAGGGTTTGATTAGGGGGACCGCTAGTGCGAATCCCCCTTATCAAACCCTAAACCCTTTCCCTTGCTTCTCAGTTGAAGGCGGCAAGACAAAAAGACACCCTAGAGGGGCCAAGTGAACCTTTTTGGGGGGACCGGGTATCCTAACGCGGGACGGGAAAGGGTTTAGGGTTTGATTATGCAGACCGCTACCGCGGATCCCCCTAATCAAACCCTAAACCCTTTCCCTTGCTTCTCATTTGAAGGCGGCAAGACAAAAAGCACCCTAGCGGGGCCGAGTGAACCCTTTTTAGAGGGACCGGGTATCCTAAAACGGGACGGGAAAGGGTTTAGGGTTTGATTAGGCGGACCGCTACCGCGGATCCTCCTAATCAAACCCTAAACCCTTTCCCTTGCTTCGAATTTGAAGGCGGCAAGACAAAAAGACACCCTAGAGGGGCCGAGTGAACCCTTTTTTAGGGGATCGGGTATCCTAAAACGGAACGGGAAAGGGTTTAGGATTTGATTAGGAGGACCGCTACCGCGGATCCCCCTAATCCAACCCTAAACCCTTTCCCTTGCTTCTCATTTGAAGGCGGCAAGACAAAAAGACACCCTAGAGGGGCCGAGTGAAACCTTTTTTTTTTTTTTTTTTTTTTTTTTTGGGGGGGGGGTGGGTATCCCAAAACGGGACGGGAAAGGGTTTAGAGTTTGATTAGGCAGACCGCTACCGCGGATCCCCCTAATCAAACCCTAAACCCTTTCCTTTGCTTCTAATTTGAAGGCGGCAAGACAAAAAGACACCCTAGAGGGGCCGAGTGAACCCTTTTTGGGAGCCAGGTTATCCTAAAGCGGGACGGGAAGCGTTTAGGGCTTGATTAGGCGGACCGCTACCGCGGATCCCCCTAATCAAACCCTAAACCCTTTCCCTTGCATCGAATTTGAAGGCGGCAAGACAAATAGACACCCTAGAGGGGCCAAGTGAACCTTTTTGGGGGGACCGGGTATCCTAAAGCGGGACGGGAAAGGATTTAGGGTTTGATTAGGCAGACCGCTACCGCGGATCCCCCTAATCAAACCATAAACCCTTTCCCTTGCATCTCATTTGAAGGCGACAAGACAAAAAGACACCCTAGAGGGGGGGCGTGAACTCTTTTTGGGGGGGCCGGGTATCCTAAAACGGGACGGGAAAGGGTTTAGGGTTTGATTAGGTAGACCGCTACCGCGGATCCCCCTAATCAAACCCTAAACCCTTTGCTTTGCTTCTCATTTGAAGGCGGCAATACAAAAAGACACCCTAGAGGGGCCGAGTGAACCCTTTTTTGGGGGGCGGTTATCCTAAAGCGGGACGAGAAAGGGTTTAGGGTTTGATAAGGGGATCCGCGGACAAACCCTAAACCCTTTCCCTTGCTTTTCATTTTAACGCGGCAAGACAAAAAGACACTCTAGAGGGGCCGAGTGAACCCTTTTTGGGGGGGCCGGGTATCCTAAAGAGGGACGGGAAAGGGTCTAGGGTTTGATTAGGCGGACCGCTACCGTGGATCCCCCTAATAAAACTCTAAACCGTTTCCCTTGCTTCTCATTTGAAGGCGGCAAGACAAAAAGACACCCTAGAGGGGGGGAGTGAACCCTTTTGGGGGCCGGGTATCCTAAAATGGGACGGGAAAGGGTTTAGGGTTTGATTAGGCGGGCCGCTACCGTGGATCCCCCTAATCAAACCCTAAACCCTTTCCCTTGCTTCTCATTTGAAGGCGGCAAGACAAAAAGACACCCTAGAGGGGCCGAGTGAACCCTATTTTAGGGGACCAGGGTATCTTAAACGGGACGGGGAAAGGGTTTAGGGTTTGATTAGGCGGACCGCTACCGTGGATCCCCTAATCAAACCCTAAACCCTTTCCCTTGCTTCTCATTTGAAGGCGGCAAGACAAAAAGACACCCTAGAGGGGTCGAGTGAACCCTTTTTTAGGGGACCGGTTATCCTAAAACGGGACGGGAAAGGGTTTAGGGTTTGATTAGGCGGACCGCTACCGTGGATCCCCCTAATCAAACCCTAAACCCTTTCCCTTGCTTCTCATTTGAAGGCGGCAAGACAAAAAGACACCCTAGAGGGGCCGAGTGAACCCTTTTTTAGAGGATCGGGTATCCTAAAACGGGACGAGAAAGGGTTTAGGGTTTGATTAGGCGGACTGCTACCGCGGATCCCCCTAATCAAACCCTAAACCCTTTCCCTTGCTTCTAATTTGAAGGCGGCAAGAGAAAAAGACACCCTAGAGGGGGCGAGTGAACCCTTTTTGGGGGAGCCGGTTATCCTAAAGCGGGACGGGAAAGGGTTTAGGGCTTGATTAGGCGGACCGCTACCGCGGATCCCCCTAATCAAACCCTAAACCCTTTCCCTTGCTTCGAATTTGAAGGCGGCAAGACAAATAGACACCCTAGAGGGGCCAAGTGAACCTTTTTGGGGGGACCGGGTATCCTAAAGCGGGACGGGAAAGGGTTTAGGGTTTGATTAGGTGGACCGCTACCGCGGATCCCCCTAATCAAACCTTAAACCCTTTCCTTTGCTTCTCATTTGAAGGCGGCAATACAAAAAGACACCCTAGAGGGGCCGAGTGAACCCTTTTGGGGGGGGGCCGGTTATCCTAAAGCGGGACGAGAAAGGGTTTCGGGTTTGATTAGGGGGATCCGCGGTCAAACCCTAAACCCTTTCCCTTGCTTCTCATTTTAACGCGGCAAGACAAAAAGACACCCTAGAGGGGCCGAGTGAACCCTTTTTGGGGGGACCGGGTATCCTAAAGAGGGACGGGAAAGGGTCTAGGGTTTGATTAGGCGGACCGCTACCGTGGATCCCCCTAATAAAACTCTAAATCGTTTCCCTTGCTTCTCATTTGAAGGCGGCAAGACAAAAAGACACCCTAGAGGCGCAGAGTGAACCCTTTTTGGGGGGACCGGGTATCCTAAAACAGGACGGGAAAGGGTTTAAGGTTTGATTAGGCTGACCGCTACCGCGGATCCCCCTAATCAAACCCTAAACCCTTTCCCTTGCTTCTCATTTGAAGGCGGCAAGAGAAAAAGACACCCTAGAGGAGCCGAGTGAACCCTTTTTGGGGGAGCCGGTTATCCTAAAGCGGGACGGGAAAGGGTTTAGGGTTTGATTAGGGGGACCGCTATTGCGAATCCCCCTTATCAAACCCTAAACCCTTTCCCTTGCTTCTCAGTTGAAGGCGGCAAGACAAAAAGACACCCTAGAGGGGCCAAGTGAACCTTTTTGGGGGACCAGGGTATCCTAACGCGGGACGGGGAAAGGGTTTAGGGTTTGATTAGGCGGAGACCGCTACCGCGGATCCCCTAATCAAACCCTAAACCCTTTCCTTGCTTCTCATTTGAAGGCGGCAAGACAAAAAGCACCCTAGCGGGGCCGAGTGAACCCTTTTTAGAGGGACCGGGTATCCTAAAACGGGACGGGAAAGGGTTTAGGGTTTGATTAGGCGGACCGCTACCGCGGATCCTCCTAATCAAACCCTAAACCCTTTCCCTTGCTTCGAATTTGAAGGCGGCAAGACAAAAAGACACCCTAGAGGGGCCGAGTGAACCCTTTTTTAGGGGATCGGGTATCCTAAAACGGAACGGGAAAGGGTTTAGGATTTGATTAGGAGGACCGCTACCGCGGATCCCCCTAATCCAACCCTAAACCCTTTCCCTTGCTTCTCATTTGAAGGCGGCAAGACAAAAAGACACCCTAGAGGGGCCGAGTGAAACCTTTTTTTTTTTTGGGGGGAGGGGGGGGGGCTGGGTATCCCAAAACGGGACGGGAAAGGGTTTAGAGTTTGATTAGGCAGACCGCTACCGCGGATCCCCCTAATCAAACCCTAAACCCTTTCCTTTGCTTCTAATTTGAAGGCGGCAAGACAAAAAGACACCCTAGAGGGGCCGAGTGAACCCTTTTTGGGGGAGCCGGTTATCCTAAAGCGGGACGGGAAAGCGTTTAGGGCTTGATTAGGCGGACCGCTACCGCGGATCCCCCTAATCAAACCCTAAACCCTTTCCCTTGCATCGAATTTGAAGGCGGCAAGACAAATAGACACCCTAGAGGGGCCAAGTGAACCTTTTTGGGGGGACCGGGTATCCTAAAGCGGGACGGGAAAGGATTTAGGGTTTGATTAGGCAGACCGCTACCGCGGATCCCCCTAATCAAACCATAAACCCTTTCCCTTGCATCTCATTTGAAGGCGACAAGACAAAAAGACACCCTAGAGGGGGGGGCGTGAACTCTTTTGGGGGGCCGGGTATCCTAAAACGGGACGGGAAAGGGTTTAGGGTTTGATTAGGTAGACCGCTACCGCGGATCCCCCTAATAAAACCCTAAACCCTTTGCTTTGCTTCTCATTTGAAGGCGGCAATACAAAAAGACACCCTAGAGGGGCCGAGTGAACCCTTTTTTGGGGGGGGGGGGGCGGTTATCCTAAAGCGGGACGAGAAAGGGTTTAGGGTTTGATAAGGGGATCCGCGGACAAACCCTAAACCCTTTCCCTTGCTTTTCATTTTAACGCGGCAAGACAAAAAGACACTCTAGAGGGGCCGAGTGAACCCTTTTTGGGGGGACCGGGTATCCTAAAGAGGGACGGGAAAGGGTCTAGGGTTTGATTAGGCGGACCGCTACCGTGGATCCCCCTAATAAAACTCTAAACCGTTTCCCTTGCTTCTCATTTGAAGGCGGCAAGACAAAAAGACACCCTAGAGGGGGGGAGTGAACCCTTTTTGGGGGGGCCGAGTATCCTAAAATGGGACGGGAAAGGGTTTAGGGTTTGATTAGGCGGGCCGCTACCGTGGATCCCCCTAATCAAACCCTAAACCCTTTCCCTTGCTTCTCATTTGAAGGCGGCAAGACAAAAAGACACCCTAGAGGGGCCGAGTGAACCCTATTTTAGGGGACCGGGTATCTTAAGACGGGACGGGAAAGGGTTTAGGGTTTGATTAGGCGGACCGCTACCGTGGATCCCCCTAATCAAACCCTAAACCCTTTCCCTTGCTTCTCATTTGAAGGCGGCAAGACAAAAAGACACCCTAGAGGGGTCGAGTGAACCCTTTTTTAGGGGACCGGTTATCCTAAAACGGGACGGGAAAGGGTTTAGGGTTTGATTAGGCGGACCGCTACCGTGGATCCCCCTAATCAAACCCTAATCCCTTTCCCTTGCTTCTCATTTGAAGGCGGCAAGATAAAAAGACACCCTAGAGGGGCCGAGTGAACCCTTTTTTAGAGGATCGGGTATCCTAAAACGGGACGAGAAAGGGTTTAGGGTTTGATTAGGCGGACTGCTACCGCGGATCCCCCTAATCAAACCCTAAACCCTTTCCCTTGCTTCTCATTTGAAGGCGGCAAGATAAAAAGACACCCTAGAGGGGCCGAGTGAACCCTTTTTTAGGGGATCGGGTATCCTAAAACGGGACGGGAATGGGTTTAGGATTTGATTAAGAGGACCGCTACCGCGGATCCCCCTAATCCAACTCTAAACCCTTTCCCTTGCTTCTCATTTGAAGGCGGCAAGACAAAAAGACACCTTAGAGGGGCCGAGTGAACCCTTTTATTTTCAAATGGGTATCCCAAAACAGGACGGGAAAGGGTTTAGAGTTTGATTAGGCAGACCGCTACCGCGGATCCCCCTAATCAAACCCTAAACCCTTTCCCTTGCTTCTAATTTGAAGGCGGCAAGATAAAAAGACACCCTAGAGGGGCCGAGTGAACCCTTTTTGGGGGAGCCGGTTATCCTAAAGCGGGACGGGAAAGCGTTTAGGGCTTGATTAGGCGGACCGCTACCGCGGATCCCCCTAATCAAACCCTAAACCCTTTCCCTTGCTTCGAATTTGAAGGCGGCAAGACAAATACACACCCTAGAGGGGCCAAGTGAACCTTTTTGGGGGACCTAGGGTATCCTAAAGCGGGACGGGAAAGGATTTAGGGTTTGATTAGGCGGACCGCTACCGCGGATCCCCGTAATCAAACCATAAACCCTTTCCCTTGCATCTCATTTGAAGGCGACAAGACAAAAAGACACCCTAGAGGGGGCGTGAACTCTTTTGGGGGCGGGTATCCTAAAAACGGGACGGGAAAGGGTTTAGGGTTTGATTAGGCGGGCCGCTACCGTGGATCCCCCTAATCAAACCCTAAACCCTTTCCCTTGCTTCTCATTTGAAGGCGGCAAGACAAAAAGACACCCTAGAGGGGCCGAGTGAACCCTTTTTTAGGGGATCAGGTATCCTAAAACGGGACGGGAATGGGTTTAGGATTTGATTAGGAGGACCGCTACCGCGGATCCCCCTAATCCAACCCTAAACCCTTTCCCTTGCTTCTCATTTGAAGGCGGCAAGACAAAAAGACACCCTAGAGGGGCCGAGTGAACCCTTTTTTTGGGGGGGGGGGGGGGGGCTGGGTATCCCAAAACAGGACGGGAAAGGGTTTACAGTTTGATTAGGCAGACCGCTACCGCGGATCCCCCTAATCAAACCCTAAACCCTTTCCCTTGCTTCTAATTTGAACGCGGCAAGATAAAAAGACACCCTAGAGGGGCCGAGTGAACCCTTTTTGGGGGAGCCGGTTATCCTAAAGCGGGACGGGAAAGCGTTTAGGGATTGATTAGGCGGACCGCTACCGCGGATCCCCCTAATCAAACCCTAAACCCTTTCCCTTGCTTCGAATTTGAAGGCGGCAAGACAAAAAGACACCCTAGAGGGGCCGAGTGAACCCTTTTTTAGAGGATCGGGTATCCTAAAACGGGACGAGAAAGGGTTTAGGGTTTGATTAGGCGGACTGCTACCGCGGATCCCCCTAATCAAACCCTAAACCCTTTCCCTTGCTTCTCATTTGAAGGCGGCAAGACAAAAAGACACCCTAGAGGGGCCGAGTGAACCCTTTTTTAGGGGATCGGGTATCCTAAAACGGGACGGGAATGGGTTTAGGATTTGATTAAGAGGACCGCTACCGCGGATCCCCCTAATCCAACCCTAAACCCTTTCCCTTGCTTCTCATTTGAAGGCGGCAAGACAAAAAGACACCCTAGAGGGGCCGAGTGAACCCTTTTATTTTTTTTTTTTTTTTTGGGGCAAATGGGTATCCCAAAACAGGACGGGAAAGGGTTTAGAGTTTGATTAGGCAGACCGCTACCGCGGATCCCCCTAATCAAACCCTAAACCCTTTCCCTTGCTTCTAATTTGAAGGCGGCAAGATAAAAAGACACCCTAGAGGGGCCGAGAGAACCCTTTTTGGGGAGCGGTTATCCTAAAGCGGGACGGGAAAGCGTTTAGGGGCTTGATTAGGCGGACCGCTACCGCGGATCCCCCTAATCAAACCCTAAACCCTTTCCCTTGCTTCGAATTTGAAGGCGGCAAGACAAATACACACCCTAGTGGGGCCAAGTGAACCTTTTTGGGGGGACCGGGAATCCTAAAGCGGGACGGGAAAGGATTTAGGGTTTGATTAGGCAGACCGCTACCGCGGATCCCCCTAATCAAACCATAAACCCTTTCCCTTGCATCTCATTTGAAGGCGACAAGACAAAAAGACACCCTAGAGGGGGGGCGTGAACTCTTTTTGGGGGGGCCGGGTATCCTAAAACGGGACGGGAAAGGGTTTAGGGTTTGATTAGGCGGGCCGCTACCGTGGATCCCCCTAATAAAACCCTAAACCCTTTCCCTTGCTTCTCATTTGAAGGCGGCAAGACAAAAAGACACCCTAGAGGGGCCGAGTGAACCCTTTTTTAGGGGATCGGGTATCCTAAAACGGGACGGGAATGGGTTTAGGATTTGATTAGGAGGACCGCTACCGCGGATCCCCCTAATCCAACCCTAAACCCTTTCCCTTGCTTCTCATTTGAAGGCGGCAAGACAAAAAGACACCCTAGAGGGGCCGAGTGAACCCGTTTTTTTTTTTGGGGGGGGGGGGGGGTGGGTATCCCAAAACAGGACGGGAAAGGGTTTAGAGTTTGATTAGGCGGGACCGCTACCGCGGATCCCCCTAATCAAACCCTAAACCCTTTCCCTTGCTTCTAATTTGAAGGCGGCAAGATAAAAAGATACCCTAGAGGGGCCGAGTGAACCCTTTTTGGGGGAGCCGGTTATCCTAAAGCGGGACGGGAAAGCGTTTAGGGCTTGATTAGGCGGACCGCTACCGCGGATCCCCCTAATCAAACCCCAAACCCTTTCCCTTGCTTCGAATTTGAAGGCGGCAAGACAAATAGACACCCTAGAGGGGCCAAGTGAACCTTTTTGGGGGACCAAGGGTATCCTAAGGCGGGACGGGAAAGGATTTAGGGTTTGATTAGGCGGAGACCGCTACCGCGGATCCCCTAATCAAACCATAAACCCTTTCCCTTGCATCTCATTTGAAGGCGACAAGACAAAAAGACGCCCTAGAGGGGGCGTGAACTCTTTGGGGGCGGGTATCCTAAAACGGGACGGGAAAGGGTTTAGGGTTTGATTAGGTAGACCGCTACCGCGGATCCCCCTAATCAAACCCTAAACCCTTTCCTTTGCTTCTCATTTGAAGGCGGCAATACAAAAAGACACCCTAGAGGGGCCGAGTGAACCCTTTTTGGGGGGGCCGGTTATCCTAAAGCGGGACGAGAAAGGGTTTAGGGTTTGATTAGGGGGATCCGCGGTCAAACCCTAAACCCTTTCCCTTGCTTTTCATTTTAACGCGGCAAGACAAAAAGACACCCTAGAGGGGCCGAGTGAACCCTTTTTGGGGGGACCAGGTATCCTAAAGAGGGACGGGAAAGGGTCTAGGGTTTGATTAGGCGGACCGCTACCGTGGATCCCCCTAATCAAACTCTAAACCGTTTCCCTTTCTTCTCATTTGAAGGCGGCAAGACAAAAAGACACCCTAGAGGCGCAGAGTGAACCCTTTTTGGGGGGACCGGGTATCCTAAAACAGGACGGGAAAGGGTTTAAGGTTTGATTAGGCTGACCGCTACCGCGGATCCCCCTAATCAAACCCTAAACCCTTTCCCTTGCTTCTCATTTGAAGGCGGCAAGACAAAAAGACACCCTAGAGGAGCCGAGTGAACCCTTTTTGGGGGAGCCGGTTATCCTAAAGCGGGACGGGAAAGGGTTTAAGGTTTGATTAGGCGGACCGCTACCGCGAATCCCCCTTATCAAACCCTAAACCCTTTCCCTTGCTTCTCAGTTGAAGGCGGCAAGACAAAAAGACACCCTAGAGGGGCCAAGTGAACCTTTTTGGGGGACCAGGGTATCCTACGCGGGGGGGGAAAGGGTTTAGGGTTTGATTAGGCAGACCGCTACCGCGGATCCCCCTAATCAAACCCTAAACCCTTTCCCTTGCTTCTCATTTGAAGGCGGCAAGACAAAAAGACACCCTAGCGGGGCCGAGTGAACCCTTTTTTAGAGGGACCGGGTATCCTAAAACGGGACGGGAAAGGGTTTAGGGTTTGATTAGGCGGACCGCTACCGCGGATCCTCCTAATCAAACCCTAAACCCTTTCCCTTGCTTCGAATTTGAAGGCGGCAAGACAAAAAGACACCCTAGAGGGGCCGAGTGAACCCTTTTTTAGGGGATCGGGTATCCTAAAGCGGAGCAGGGAAAGGGTTTAGGATTTGATTAGGAGGACCGCTCACCGCGGATCCCCCTAATCCAACCCTAAACCCTTTCCTTGCTTCTCATTTGAAGGCGGCAAGACAAAAAGACACCCAGAGGGACCGAGTGAACCCTTTTTTTTTTTTTTTTTTTTTGGGGGGGGTGGGGTGGGGCTGGGTATCCCAAAACGGGACGGGAAAGGGTTTAGAGTTTGATTAGGCAGACCGCTACCGCGGATCCCTCTAATCAAACCCTAAACCCTTTCCCTTGCTTCTAATTTGAAGGCGGCAAGACAAAAAGACACCCTAGAAGGGCCGAGTGAACCCTTTTTGGGGGAGCCGGTTATCCTAAAGCGGGACGGGAAAGCGTTTAGGGCTTGATTAGGCGGACCGCTACCGCGGATCCCCCTAATCAAACCCTAAACCCTTTCCCTTGCTTCGAATTTGAAGGCGGCAAGACAAATAGACACCCTAGAGGGGCCAAGTGAACCTTTTTGGGGGGACCGGGTATCCTAAAGCGGGACGGGAAAGGATTTAGGGTTTGATTAGGCAGACCGCTACCGCGGATCCCCCTAATCAAACCATAAACCCTTTCCCTTGCATCTCATTTGAAGGCGACAAGACAAAAAGACACCCTAGAGGGGGGGCGTGAACTCTTTTTGGGGGGGCCGGGTATCCTAAAACGGGACGGGAAAGGGTTTCGGGTTTGATTAGGTAGACCGCTACCGCGGATCCCCCTAATCAAACCCTAAACCCTTTCCTTTGCTTCTCATTTGAAGGCGGCAATACAAAAAGACACCCTAGAGGGGCCGAGTGAACCCTTTTTGGGGGGGGGGGGGGGGGGGGGGGGGCTGTTATCCTAAAGCGGGACGAGAAAGGGTTTAGGGTTTGATTAGGGGGATCCGCGGTCAAACCCTAAACCCTTTCCCTTGCTTTTCATTTTAACGCGGCAAGACAAAAAGACACCCTAGAGGGGCCGAGTGAACCCTTTTTGGGGGGACCGGGTATCCTAAAGAGGGACGGGAAAGGGTCTAGGGTTTGATTAGGCGGACCGCTACCGTGGATCCCCCTAATAAAACTCTAAACCGTTTCCCTTGCTTCTCATTTGAAGGCGGCAAGACAAAAAGACACCCTAGAGGCGCAGAGTGAACCCTTTTTGGGGGGACCGGGTATCCTAAAACAGGACGGGAAAGGGTTTAAGGTTTGATTAGGCTGACCGCTACCGCGGATCCCCCTAATCAAACCCTAAACCCTTTCCCTTGCTTCTCATTTGAAGGCGGAAAGACAAAAAGACACCCTAGAGGAGCAGAGTGAACCCTTTTTGGGGGAGCCGGTTATCCTAAAGCGGGACGGGAAAGGGTTTAGGGTTTGATTAGGCGGACCGCTACTGCGAATCCCCCTTATCAAACCCTAAACCCTTTCCCTTGCTTCTTAGTTGAAGGCGGCAAGACAAAAAGACACCCTAGAGGGGCCAAGTGAACCTTTTTGGGGGGACCGGGTATCCTAACGCGGGACGGGAAAGGGTTTAGGGTTTGATTAGGCAGACCGCTACCGCGGATCCCCCTAATCAAACCCTAAACCCTTTCCCTTGCTTCTCATTTGAAGGCGGCAAGACAAAAAGACACCCTAGAGGGGCCGAGTGAACCCTTTTAGAGGGAGGGTATCCTAAAACGGGACGGTAAAGGGTTTAGGGTTTGATTAGGCAGACTGCTACCGCGGATCCTCCTAATCAAACCCTAAACCCTTTCCCTTGCTTCGAATTTGAAGGCGGCAAAACAAAAAGACACCCTAGAGGGGCCGAGTGAACCCTTTTTTAGGGGATCGGGTATCCTAAAACGGAACGGGAAAGGGTTTAGGATTTGATTAGGAGGACCGCTACCGTGGTTCCCCCTAATCCAACCCTAAACCCTTTCCCTTCCTTCTCATTTGAAGGCGGCAAGACAAAAAGACACCCTAGAGGGGCCGAGTGAACCCTTTTTTGGGGGGGGGGGGGAAATGGATATCCCAAAACGGGACGGGGAAAGGGTTTAGGGTTTGATTAGGCAGACCGCTACCGCGGATCCCCCAATGAAACCCTAAACCCTTTCCCTTGCTTCTAATTTGAAGGCGGCAAGACAAAAAGACACCCTAGAGGGGCCGAGTGAACCCTTTTGGGGAGCGGTTATCCTAAAGCGGGACGGGAAAGCGTTTAGGGCTTGATTAGGCGGACCGCTACCGCGGATCCCCCTAATCAAACCCTAAACCCTTTCCCTTGCTTCGAATTTGAAGGCGGCAAGACAAATAGACACCCTAGAGGGGCCAAGTGAACCTTTTTGGGGGGACCGGGTATCCTAAAGCGGGACGGGAAAGGATTTAGGGTTTGATTAGGCGAGCCGCTACCGCGGATCCCCCTAATCAAACCATAAACCCTTTCCCTTGCATCTCATTTGAAGGCGACAAGACAAAAAGACACCCTAGAGGGGGCGTGAACTCTTTTGGGGGCCGGGTATCCTAAAACGGGACGGGAAAGGGTTTCGGGTTTGATTAGGTAGACCGCTACCGCGGATCCCCCTAATCAAACCATAAACCCTTTCCTTTGCTTCTCATTTGAAGGCGGCAATACAAAAAGACACCCTAGAGGGGCCGAGTGAACCCTTTTTGGGGGGGGCGGTTATCCTAAAGCGGGACGAGAAAGGGTTTAGGGTTTGATTAGGGGATCCGCGGTCAAACCCTAAACCCTTTCCTTGCTTTTCATTTTAACGCGGCAAGACAAAAAGACACCCTAGAGGGGCCGAGTGAACCCTTTTTGGGGGGACCGGGTATCCTAAAGAGGGACGGGAAAGGGTCTAGGGTTTGATTAGGCGGACCGCTACCGTGGATCCCCCTAATAAAACTCTAAACCGTTTCCCTTGCTTCTCATTTGAAGGCGGCAAGACAAAAAGACACCCTAGAGGCGCAGAGTGAACCCTTTTTGGGGGGACCGGGTATCCTAAAACAGGACGGGAAAGGGTTTAAGGTTTGATTAGGCTGACCGCTACCGCGGATCCCCCTAATCAAACCCTAAACCCTTTCCCTTGCTTCTCATTTGAAGGCGGAAAGACAAAAAGACACCCTAGAGGAGCAGAGTGAACCCTTTTTGGGGAGCGGTTATCCTAAAGCGGGACGGGAAAGGGTTTAGGGTTTGATTAGGCGGACGCTCTGCGAATCCCCCTTATCAAACCCTAAACCCTTTCCCTTGCTTCTTAGTTGAAGGCGGCAAGACAAAAAGACACCCTAGAGGGGCCAAGTGAACCTTTTTGGGGGGACCGGGTATCCTAACGCGGGACGGGAAAGGGTTTAGGGTTTGATTAGGCAGACCGCTACCGCGGATCCCCCTAATCAAACCCTAAACCCTTTCCTTTGCTTCTCATTCGAAGGCGGCAAGACAAAAAGCACCCTAGCGGGGCCGAGTGAACCCTTTTTAGAGGGACCGGGTATCCTAAAACGGGACGGTAAAGGGTTTAGGGTTTGATTAGGCAGACTGCTACCGCGGATCCTCCTAATCAAACCCTAAACCCTTTCCCTTGCTTCGAATTTGAAGGCGGCAAAACAAAAAGACACCCTAGAGGGGCCGAGTGAACCCTTTTTTAGGGGATCGGGTATCCTAAACGGGCAGGGGAAAGGGTTTAGGATTTGATTAGGAGGACCGCTACCGTGGTTCCCCTAATCCAACCCTAAACCCTTTCCCTTCCTTCTCATTTGAAGGCGGCAAGACAAAAAGACACCCTAGAGGGGCCGAGTGAACCCTTTTTTTTGGGGGGCTGGATATCCCAAAACGGGACGGGAAAGGGTTTAGGGTTTGATTAGGCGGAGACCGCTACCGCGGATCCCCTAATGAAACCCTAAACCCTTTCCTTGCTTCTAATTTGAAGGCGGCAAGAGAAAAAGACACCCTAGAGGGGGCGAGTGAACCCTTTTTGGGGGAGCCGGTTATCCTAAAGCGGGGGGGAAAGGGTTTAGGGCTTGATTAGGCGGACCGCACCGCGGATCCCCTAATCAAACCCTAAACCCTTTCCCTTGCTTCTAATTTGAAGGCGGCAAGAGAAAAAGACACCCTAGAGGGGGCGAGTGAACCCTTTTGGGGGGAGCGGTTATCCTAAAGCGGGACGGGAAAGGGTTTAGGGCTTGATTAGGCGGACCGCTACCGCGGATCCCCCTAATCAAACCCTAAACCCTTTCCCTTGCTTCGAATTTGAAGGCGGCAAGACAAATAGACACCCTAGAGGGGCCAAGTGAACCTTTTTGGGGGGACCGGGTATCCTAAAGCGGGACGGGAAAGGGTTTAGGGTTTGATTAGGCAGACCGCTACCGCGGATCCCCCTAATCAAACCATAAACCCTTTCCCTTGCATCTCAATTGAAGGCGGCAAGACAAAAAGACACCCTAGAGGGGGGGAGTGAACCCTTTTTTGGGGGGGGGCGGGTATCCTAAAACGGGACGGGAAAGGGTTTAGGGTTTGATTAGGTGGACCGCTACCGCGGATCCCCCTAATCAAACCCTAAACCGTTTCCTTTGCTTCTCATTTGAAGGCGGCAATACAAAAAGACACCCTAGAGGGGCCGAGTGAACCCTTTTTGGGGGGGGCGGTTATCCTAAAGCGGGACGAGAAAGGGTTTCGGGTTTGATTAGGGGGATCCGCGGTCAAACCCTAAACCCTTTCCCTTGCTTCTCATTTTAACGCGGCAAGACAAAAAGATACCCTAGAGGGGCCGAGTGAACCCTTTTTGGGGGGACCGGGTATCCTAAAGAGGGACGGGAAAGGGTTTAGGGTTTGATTAGGCGGACCGCTACCGTGGATCCCCCTAATTAATCAAACCCTCATCCCTTTCCCTTGCTTCTCATTTGAAGGCGGCAAGACAAAAAGACACCCTAGAGGAGCCGAGTGAACCCTTTTTGGGGGAGCCGGTTATCCTAAAGCGGGACGGGAAAGGGTTTAGGGTTTGATTAGGCGGACCGCTACTGCGAATCCCCCTTATCAAACCCTAAACCCTTTCCCTTGCTTCTCAGTTGAAGGCGGCAAGACAAAAAGACACCCTAGAGGGGCCAAGTGAACCTTTTTGGGGGGACCGGGTATCCTAACGCGGGACGGGAAAGGGTTTAGGGTTTGATTAGGCAGACCGCTACCGCGGATCCCCCTAATCAAACCCTAAACCCTTTCCCTTGCTTCTCATTTGAAGGCGGCAAGACAAAAAGCACCCTAGGGCCGAGTGAACCCTTTTAGGGACCGGGTATCCTAAAACGGGACGGGGAAAGGGTTTAGGGTTTGATTAGGCGGACCGCTACCGCGGATCCTCCTAATCAAACCCTAAACCCTTTCCCTTGCTTCGAATTTGAAGGCGGCAAGACAAAAAGACACCCTAGAGGGGCCGAGTGAACCCTTTTTGGGGATCGGGTATCCTAAAGCGGGCAGGAAAGGGTTTAGGATTTGATTAGGAGGACCGCTACCGCGGTTCCCCTAATCCAACCCTAAACCCTTTCCTTGCTTCTCATTTGAAGGCGGCAAGACAAAAAGACACCCTAGAGGGGCCGAGTGAACCCTTTTTGGGGGGGGGGGGGGGCTGGGTATCCCAAAACGGGACGGGAAAGGGTTTAGGGTTTGATTAGGCAGACCGCTACCGCGGATCCCCTAATGAAACCTAAACCCTTTCCTGCTTCTAATTTGAAGGCGGCAAGAGAAAAAGACACCCTAGAGGGGGCGAGTGAACCCTTTTTGGGGGAGCCGGTTATCCTAAAGCGGGACGGGAAAGGGTTTCGGGTTTGATTAGGTAGACCGCTACCGCGGATCCCCCTAATCAAACCATAAACCCTTTCCTTTGCTTCTCATTTGAAGGCGGCAATACAAAAAGACACCCTAGAGGGGCCGAGTGAACCCTTTTTTTTGGGGCGGTTATCCTAAAGCGGACGAGAAAGGGTTTAGGGTTTGATTAGGGGATCCGCGGTCAAACCCTAAACCCTTTCCCTTGCTTTTCATTTTAACGCGGCAAGACAAAAAGACACCCTAGAGGGGCCGAGTGAACCCTTTTTGGGGGGACCGGGTATCCTAAAGAGGGACGGGAAAGGGTCTAGGGTTTGATTAGGCGGACCGCTACCGTGGATCCCCCTAATAAAACTCTAAACCGTTTCCCTTGCTTCTCATTTGAAGGCGGCAAGACAAAAAGACACCCTAGAGGCGCAGAGTGAACCCTTTTTGGGGGGACCGGGTATCCTAAAACAGGACGGGAAAGGGTTTAAGGTTTGATTAGGCTGACCGCTACCGCGGATCCCCCTAATCAAACCCTAAACCCTTTCCCTTGCTTCTCATTTGAAGGCGGAAAGACAAAAAGACACCCTAGAGGAGCAGAGTGAACCCTTTTTGGGGGAGCCGGTTATCCTAAAGCGGGACGGGAAAGGGTTTAGGGTTTGATTAGGCGGACCGCTACTGCGAATCCCCCTTATCAAACCCTAAACCCTTTCCCTTGCTTCTTAGTTGAAGGCGGCAAGACAAAAAGACACCCTAGAGGGGCCAAGTGAACCTTTTTGGGGGGACCGGGTATCCTAACGCGGGACGGGAAAGGGTTTAGGGTTTGATTAGGCAGACCGCTACCGCGGATCCCCCTAATCAAACCCTAAACCCTTTCCCTTGCTTCTCATTTGAAGGCGGCAAGACAAAAAGCACCCTAGCGGGGCCGAGTGAACCCTTTTTAGAGGGACCGGGTATCCTAAAACGGGACGGTAAAGGGTTTAGGGTTTGATTAGGCAGACTGCTACCGCGGATCCTCCTAATCAAACCCTAAACCCTTTCCCTGCTTCAATTTGAAGGCGGCAAAACAAAAAGACACCCTAGAGGGGCCGAGTGAACCCTTTTTTAGGGGATCGGGTATCCTAAAACGGAACGGGAAAGGGTTTAGGATTTGATTAGGAGGACCGCTACCGTGGTTCCCCCTAATCCAACCCTAAACCCTTTCCCTTCCTTCTCATTTGAAGGCGGCAAGACAAAAAGACACCCTAGAGGGGCCGAGTGAACCCTTTTTTTGGGGGGGGGGGGGGGGGAACTGGATATCCCAAAACGGGACGGGAAAGGGTTTAGGGTTTGATTAGGCAGACCGCTACCGCGGATCCCCCTAATGAAACCCTAAACCCTTTCCCTTGCTTCTAATTTGAAGGCGGCAAGAGAAAAAGACACCCTAGAGGGGGCGAGTGAACCCTTTTTGGGGGAGCCGGTTATCCTAAAGCGGGACGGGAAAGGGTTTAGGGCTTGATTAGGCGGACCGCTACCGCGGATCCCCCTAATCAAACCCTAAACCCTTTCCCTTGCTTCTAATTTGAAGGCGGCAAGAGAAAAAGACACCCTAGAGGGGGCGAGTGAACCCTTTTGGGGAGCGGTTATCCTAAAGCGGGACGGGAAAGGGTTTAGGGCTTGATTAGGCGGACCGCTACCGCGGATCCCCCTAATCAAACCCTAAACCCTTTCCCTTGCTTCGAATTTGAAGGCGGCAAGACAAATAGACACCCTAGAGGGGCCAAGTGAACCTTTTTGGGGGGACCGGGTATCCTAAAGCGGGACGGGAAAGGGTTTAGGGTTTGATTAGGCGGACCGCTACCGCGGATCCCCTTAATCAAACCATAAACCCTTTCCTTGCATCTCAATTGAAGGCGGCAAGACAAAAAGACACCCTAGAGGGGGGGAGTGAACCCTTTTTTTGTTTGGGGGGGGGGGGGGGGCGGGTATCCTAAAACGGGACGGGAAAGGGTTTAGGGTTTGATTAGGTGGACCGCTACCGCGGATCCCCCTAATCAAACCCTAAACCGTTTCCTTTGCTTCTCATTTGAAGGCGGCAATACAAAAAGACACCCTAGAGGGGCCGAGTGAACCCTTTTTGGGGGGGGGGGGGGGGCGGTTATCCTAAAGCGGGACGAGAAAGGGTTTCGGGTTTGATTAGGGGGATCCGCGGTCAAACCCTAAACCCTTTCCCTTGCTTCTCATTTTAACGCGGCAAGACAAAAAGATACCCTAGAGGGGCCGAGTGAACCCTTTTTGGGGGGACCGGGTATCCTAAAGAGGGACGGGAAAGGGTTTAGGGTTTGATTAGGCGGACCGCTACCGTGGATCCCCCTAATTAATCAAACCCTCATCCCTTTCCCTTGCTTCTCATTTGAAGGCGGCAAGACAAAAAGACACCCTAGAGGAGCCGAGTGAACCCTTTTTGGGGGAGCCGGTTATCCTAAAGCGGGACGGGAAAGGGTTTAGGGTTTGATTAGGCGGACCGCTACTGCGAATCCCCCTTATCAAACCCTAAACCCTTTCCCTTGCTTCTCAGTTGAAGGCGGCAAGACAAAAAGACACCCTAGAGGGGCCAAGTGAACCTTTTGGGGACCAGGGTATCCTAACGCGGGACGGGAAAGGGTTTAGGGTTTGATTAGGCAGACCGCTACCGCGGATCCCCCTAATCAAACCCTAAACCCTTTCCCTTGCTTCTCATTTGAAGGCGGCAAGACAAAAAGCACCCTAGCGGGGCCGAGTGAACCCTTTTTAGAGGGACGGGTATCCTAAAGCGGGACGGGGAAAGGGTTTAGGGTTTGATTAGGCAGACCGCTACCGCGGATCCTCCTAATCAAACCCTAAACCCTTTCCCTTGCTTCGAATTTGAAGGCGGCAAGACAAAAAGACACCCTAGAGGGGCCGAGTGAACCCTTTTTTAGGGGATCGGGTATCCTAAAACGGAACGGGAAAGGGTTTAGGATTTGATTAGGAGGACCGCTACCGCGGTTCCCCCTAATCCAACCCTAAACCCTTTCCCTTGCTTCTCATTTGAAGGCGGCAAGACAAAAAGACACCCTAGAGGGGCCGAGTGAACCCTTTTGGGGGGGGGGGGGTGGGTATCCCAAACGGGACGGGGAAAGGGTTTAGGGTTTGATTAGGCGGACCGCTACCGCGGATCCCCCTAATGAAACCCTAAACCCTTTCCCTTGCTTCTAATTTGAAGGCGGCAAGAGAAAAAGACACCCTAGAGGGGGCGAGTGAACCCTTTTTGGGGGAGCCGGTTATCCTAAAGCGGGACGGGAAAGGGTTTAGGGCTTGATTAGGCGGACCGCTACCGCGGATCCCCCTAATCAAACCCTAAACCCTTTCCCTTGCTTCGAATTTGAAGGCGGCAAGAGAAATAGACACCCTAGAGGGGCCAAGTGAACCTTTTTGGGGGGACCGGGTATCCTAAAGCGGGACGGGAAAGGGTTTAGGGTGTGATTAGGCAGACCGCTACCGCGGATCCCCCTAATCAAACCATAAACCCTTTCCCTTGCATCTCAATTGAAGGCGGCAAGACAAAAAGACACCCTAGAGGGGGGGAGTGAACCCTTTTTTGTTTGGGGGGGGGGAGGGGGCGGGTATCCTAAACGGGACGGGAAAGGGTTTAGGGTTTGATTAGGTGGACCGCTACCGCGGATCCCCCTAATCAAACCCTAAACCCTTTCCTTTGCTTCTCATTTGAAGGCGGCAATACAAAAAGACACCCTAGAGGGGCCGAGTGAACCCTTTTTGGGGGGGCCGGTTATCCTAAAGCGGGACGAGAAAGGGTTTCGGGTTTTATTAGGGGGATCCGCGGTCAAACCCTAAACCCTTTCCCTTGCTTCTCATTTTAACGCGGCAAGACAAAAAGACACCCTAGAGGGGCCGAGTGAACCCTTTTTGGGGGGACCGGGTATCCTAAAGAGGGACGGGAAAGGGTCTAGGGTTTGATTAGGCGGACCGCTACCGTGGATCCCCCTAATAAAACTCTAAACCGTTTCCCTTGCTTCTCATTTGAAGGCGGCAAGACAAAAAGACACCCTAGAGGCGCAGAGTGAACCCTTTTTGGGGGGACCGGGTATCCTAAAACAGGACGGGAAAGGGTTTAAGGTTTGATTAGGCTGACCGCTACCGCGGATCCCCCTAATCAAACCCTAAACCCTTTCCCTTGCTTCTCATTTGAAGGCGGCAAGACAAAAAGACACCCTAGAGGAGCCGAGTGAACCCTTTTTGGGGGAGCCGGTTATCCTAAAGCGGGACGGGAAAGGGTTTAGGGTTTGATTAGGTGGACCGCTACCGCGAATCCCCCTTATCAAACCCTAAACCATTTCCTGCTTCTCGATTGAAGCGGCAAGACAAAAAGACACCCTAGAGGGGCCAAGTGAACCTTTTTGGGGGGACCGGGTATCCTAACGCGGGACGGGAAAGGGTTTAGGGTTTGATTAGGCAGACCGCTACCGCGGATCCCCCTAATCAAACCCTAAACCCTTTCCCTTGCTTCTCATTTGAAGGCGGCAAGACAAAAAGACACCCTAGCGGGGCCGAGTGAACCCTTTTTAGAGGGACCGGGTATCCTAAAACGGGACGGGAAAGGGTTTAGGGTTTGATTAGGCAGACCGCTACCGCGGATCCTCCTAATCAAACCCTAAATCCTTTCCCTTGCTTCTCATTTGAAGGCGGCAAGACAAAAAGACACCCTAGAGGAGCCGAGTGAACTCTTTTTGGTGGAGCCGGTTATCCTAAAGCGGGATGGGAAAGGGTTTAGGGTTTAATTAGGCGGACCGCTACCGCGGATCCCCCTTATCAAACCCTAAACCCTTTCCCTTGCTTCTCATTTGAAGGCGGCAAGACAAAAACACACCCTAGAGGGGCCAAGTGAACCTTTTTGGGGGGACCGGGTATTCTTACGCGGGACGGGAAAGGGTTTAGGGTTTGTTTAGGCAGACCGCTACCTTGGATCCCCCTAATCAAACCATAAACCCTTTCCCATGCATTTCATTTGAAGGCGGCAAGACAAAAAGACACCCTAGAGGAGCGAAGTGAACCCTTTTTGGGGGGGGGGGGGTATCCTAAAACGGAACGGGAAAGGGTTTAAGGTTTGATTAGGCAGACCGCTGCCGCGGATCCCCCTAATCAAACCCTAAACCCTTTCCCTTGCTTCTCATTTGAAGGCAACAAGACAAAAAGACACCCTAGAGGGGCCGGGTGAACCCTTTTTTACGGGACCGGGTATCCTAAAACGGGACGGGAAAGGGTTTAGGGTTTGATTAGGCGGACTGCTATCGCACATCCCCCTAATCCAACCCTAAACCCTTTCCCTTGCTTCTCATTTGAAGGCGGCAAGACAAAAAGACACCCTAGAGGGGCCGAGTGAACCCTTTTTGGGGGGGCTGGGTATCCCAAAACGGGACGGGAAAGGGTTTAGGGTTTGATTAGACAGATCGCTACCGCGGATCCCCTAATCAAACCCTAAACCCTTTCCCTTGCTTCTAATTTGAAGGCGGCAAGACAAAAAAACACCCTAGAGGGGCCGAGTGAACCCTTTTTGGGGGGACCGGGTATCCTTACGCGGGACGGGAAAGGGTTTAGGGTTTGTTTAGGCAGACCGCTACCTTGGATCCCCCTAATCAAACCATAAACCCTTTCCCATGCATTTCATTTGAAGGAGGCAAGACAAAAAGACACCCTAGAGGAGCGAAGTGAACCCTTTTTGGGGGAGGGAGGGGGGGTATCCTAAAACGGAACGGGAAAGGGTTTAAGGTTTGATTAGGCAGACCGCTGCCGCGGATCCCCCTAATCAAACCCTAAACCCTTTCCCTTGCTTCTCATTTGAAGGCAACAAGACAAAAAGAAACCCTAGAGGGGCCGGGTGAACCCTTTTTTACGGGACCGGGTATCCTAAAACGGGACGGGAAAGGGTTTAGGGTTTGATTAGGCGGACTGCTATCGCACATCCCCCTAATCCAACCCTAAACCCTTTCCCTTGCTTCTCATTTGAAGGCGGCAAGACAAAAAGACACCCTAGAGGTGCCGAGTGAACCCTTTTTGGGGGGGCTGGGTATCCCAAAATGGGACGGGAAAGGGTTTAGGGTTTGATTAGACAGATCGCTACCGCGGATCCCCCTTATCAAACCCTAAACCCTTTCCCTTGCTTCTCATTTGAAGGCGGCAAGACAAAAACACACCCTAGAGGGGCCAAGTTAACCTTTTTGGGGGGACCGGGTATCCTTACGCGGGACAGGAAAGGGTTTAGGGTTTGTTTAGGCAGATCGCTACCTTGGATCCCCCTAATCAAACCATAAACCCTTTCCCATGCATTTCATTTGAAGGCGGCAAGACAAAAAGACACCCTAGAGTAGCGAAGTGAACCCTTTTTGGGGGAGGGGGGGGGGGGGGGTATCCTAAAACGGAACGGGAAAGGGTTTAAGGTTTGATTAGGCAGACCGCTGCCGCGGATCCCCCTAATCAAACCCTAAACCCTTTCCCTTGCTTCTCATTTGAAGGCAACAAGACAAAAAGACACCCTAGAGGGGCCGGGTGAACCCTTTTTACGGGACCGGGTATCCTAAACGGGACGGGGAAAGGGTTTAGGGTTTGATTAGGCGGATCGCTATCGCACATCCCCCTAATCCAACCCTAAACCCTTTCCCTTGCTTCTCATTTGAAGGCGGCAAGACAAAAAGACACCCTAGAGGGGCCGAGTGAACCCTTTTTGGGGGGGCTGGGTATCCCAAAACGGGACGGGAAAGGGTTTAGGGTTTGATTAGACAGATCGCTACCGCGGATCCCCTAATCAAACCCTAAACCCTTTCCCTTGCTTCTAATTTGAAGGCGGCAAGACAAAAAAACACCCTAGAGGGGCCGAGTGAACCCTTTTTGGGGGAGCCGATTATCCTAAAGCGGGACGGGAAAGGGTTTAGGGCTTGATTATGCGGACCGCTACCGTGGATCCCCCTAATCAAACCCTAAACCCTTTCCCTTGCTTCGAATTTGAAGGCGGCAAGACAAATAGACACCCTAGAGGGGCCAAGTGAACCTTTTTGGGGGGACCGGGTATCCTAAAGCGGAACGGGAAAGGGTTTAGGGTTTGATTAGGCAGACCGCTACCGCGGATCCCCGTAATCAAACCATAAACCATTTCCCTTGCATCTCATTTAAAGGCGGCAAGATAAAAAGACACCCTAGAGGGGGGGAGTGAACCCTTTTTAGGGGGGCCAGGTATCCTAAAGCGGGACGGGAAAGGGTTTAGGGTTTGATTAGGTGGACCGCTACCGCGGATCCCCCTAATCAAACCCTAAACCCTTTCCTTTGCTTCTCATTTGAAGGCGGTAATACAAAAAGACACCCTAGAGGGGCCGAGTGAACTCTTTTTGGGGGCGGTTATCCTAAAGCGGGACGAGAAAGATTTTAGGGTTTGATTAGGGGGATCCCCGGTCAAACCCTAAACCCTTTTCCTTGCTTCTCATTTTAACGCGGCAAGACAAAAAGACACCCTAGAGGGGCCGAGTGAACCCTTTTTGGGGGGACCGGGTATCCTAAAGAGGGACGGGAAAGGGTCTAGGGTTTGATTAGGCGGACCGCTACCGTGGATCCCCCTAGTCAAACTCTAAACCGTTTCCCTTGCTTCTCATTTGAAGGCAGCAAGACAAAAAGACACCCTAGAGGCGCAGAGTGAACCCTTTTTTGGGGGACCGGGTATCCTAAACACGACGGGAAAGGGTTTAAGGTTTGATTAGGCGGACCGCTACCGCGGATCCCCCTAATCAAACCCTAAACCCTTTCCCTTGCTTCTCATTTGAAGGCGGCAAGACAAAAAGACACCCTAGAGGAGCCGAGTGAACCCTTTTTGGTGGAGCCGGGTATCCTAAAGCGGGACGGGAAAGGGTTTAGGGTTTGATTAGGCGGACCGCTATCGCAGATCCCCCTTATCATACAATAAACCCTTTCCCTTGCTTCTCATTTGAAGGCGGCAAGACAAAAAGACACCCTAGAGGGGCCAAGTGAACCTTTTTGGGGGGACCGGGTATCCTAACGCGGGACGGGAAATGGTTTAGGGTTTGATTAGGCAGACCGCTACCGCGGATCCCCCTAATCAAACCATAAACCCTTTCCCTTGCATTTCATTTGAAGGCGGCAAGACAAAAAGACACCCTAGAGGGGCGAAGTGAACCCTTTTTTTGGGGGGGGGGGGGGGGGGGGTATCCTAAAATGGAACGGGAAAGGGTTTAGGGTTTGATTAGGCAGACCGCTGCCGCGGATCCCCCTAATCAAACCCTAAACCTTTTTCCTTGCTTCTCATTTGAAGGCAACAAGAAAAAAAGACACCTTAGAGGGGCCGGGTGAACCCTTTTTTACGGGACCGTGATGTGACCATAATTAGCGCATATTTAGCCCCCGAATTAGCCTTGTTCCCATGCTTTTTAGTGCCTATTTGGGTCATTTCTTATCTTTAGTTCTTTGTTTTGCATATTCTTTGAGATTTTGATCCCTTGGTAGGAAAGGAGTAAGAATCTTGCATTTTCATGGCAAAACGAGGCTAAATTGATTGTATTCAATGACCAAGCATCAAGAAGAGACAAGACTAGAAGGCCTTTGTACATATCATAGTAGAAGAACAATGTTGAGAAAGGATCCTTGCGTCTCCAAGGAATTCCCCAAGGAATTTATGAAGAAAAGGGAAGAAAAGAAGAAGAATTGACGCTGACCAACAATCCGAACGGATTGTAGCAAATCCGTCCGTCCAGCCAGAACAATCCGAGCGTCCGTCCCAGGAATCCGCTCGGATTCCCCCTCAACAATCCGAGCGTCCCTATCCTGAATCCGCTCGGATTGCACCGCCCAAATCCGGCCGTCCCGACTCTATTCCGCACGGATTTCTGCACAGCACGTATTTCATTCTTCAAGCTACGAAAAGAGAAGCCCTTCTCTCAGAAAATACCGGGTCCTCCTTGCTCAACTTAAAAAGTGTAATTACTAGTTTAGCCCTTAGTTAACCCTAATGCATCCTCCCTAATTTTCACTATAAATACCCCATTAGTCTAATTAGAGGAGCATGTTCTTCTTATCAATATTTAGAGTAGTTAATATCAATCAAATCTCTCTTCAATATTGTAATCAAGTATTAATCAAGTTTTAATCCAAGTTTTAGTTCTTTAATCTCTCTCTTGTTCTTCCTTGATTTTGGGTAATTAGAAGATTATTGGGTTTATTGGGAGATTGACAACCTTCCATCAATCATCAAGTTCTTCTATTATTCTTTGCATTATTATTTTGGAATCATTAGTAGGTATAATCTCTTAATCCCTTTTTAATTATTGCTAATTACTTTCATTTATTCATCATGTTTAGCTTTGTTAGTATGATTGAGAACCTTTCTAGCATGTTAAACTTGATCATGAGTGAGTAGTTTCTTAGCTAGGGTTTAATGGGTGATTAGGGGAAACCATCATGGGGATGATTCATGCTTAAATCAATATGCTTTCATATCTTATTTGCTTGCTTGTTTTGATCTTAATACATGCACATGTTATATTTGATGAAATGCTAAGCCTATGAATCCTTGCATTTACTATCATCTTCTATCCTTTCAACAAGACTTGTAAGACATAACCCAACTCGAGTCTTGTTAGACCATGCATGTGTTGAGTAGGAAAGATTAAGTCGACTTGTAGGTGTTGTACAATCTAATCGATTCGGCTCCGGGACCCAAACTTTCCTAGGATTGTAAGATATAACCCAACTCAATCCATCACAACAATAATTGCTTGCTTATAATTTGAGAACATGTTTGTATGATCATATCCCATGATTCCCCTATGAACCCATGACACCCTAGTGCTTTTAATCAATTGTTTACACCCCTCATTTATTCATCTTGCTAGTTTATTTTCATTGTTATTTTAGTTTAGTGACCTTCTACACCAACTCAATTTGTGACACCCCTAGACACTGCTAGTTACAATAGAATTCTCATTTCAATACCCGTCCCTTGGGATCCGACCTTTACTTGCCTCTTTACTAATTTGTAGAGTTGTTTGTGAAGTATAAATTGTGTTTTGAATCGACCATTGACCAACGACCACATCTATCTATTTGTGAACACGAAATGGCCCCGATCAAAAATGGCGCCGTTGCCGGGGACGGTGTTTAATTGATTTAAGATTTCTTTTTATTGTTATTAGTTGTGTCTTTCTTCACCTTGGGGAAGTAAAACTCCTCAAGGTTTGTTCTAATTGTTTTTGAGTTGTTTGATATTTTGCATGTCTAGAAGGTTACAAAGTGATTTGTTACCTTTTGACCGTGAAATCGAAAGAACCTTGACGAATAATAGGAGACTTGTTAGGAGGAATTTGGGAGGTGTTGGTGATGTTGTTCAACCCACTAGTGAGTTTGTCAATCCTTTCGCAATAGAAGGAGAAGAAAACCCATTAAACAATACCACACAAAATCCACCTACAATGCCTAAATTCTCGTCACACTCTATACCCACCGAGGAGAATCTACCAAATGGTACTCCTACACCACAACATCTAACCGGAAATTTTATTGCCAAGTCCGCCTTCATCCAATTAGTTGAGAGGAGCCAATTTGTGGGGATGCCAAGTGAAGACCCTCATTCTCATATGGAAACCTTTTGCGACTATTGTGATGCTATCTCTCAAACGGGCGTGACTCAAGACCAAATTAGATGGGTCTTATTTCCTTTTTCCTTAATCGGCACCGCAAAGCAATGGTTGAAGGGCCTTGATAAGGCCACCCTTGGAATAGATTCTTGGAAGAAGTTAGCTCTAGCTTTCTACAAAAATTCTACCCAGGAAAAGACTAACATGCTAAGAGCTCAAATTATGGGTTTTAAGCAAAGGGATGAAGAATCTTTGTATGAAGCTTGGGAGCGGTTCAAAGGTATTTGTCGCTCATGTCCTCACCATGGACTTAGCGAATGGTTTTTGGTACAACAATTTTGGAACGGTTTATATGAAGATTCAAGGAACATTCTCAATATGGGATCAAATGGAATGTTCACCGAAGTTGATGACAATCAAACATGGAACAAGATTGAGGAAATGGCGGTCCATAATTCACAATATAGTAGACCTCGCAAGGCTACTAGAGGAGGAAAGCATGAAGTGGACTCCGTTACTCAATTGGGTGCTCAACTTAGTGCTCACATTGACACAATCAACTTGAAGTTTGAACAAGCTATGGCTAGACTTGAGGAAAACTCAAAAACATCAAAGCATCATGTCAATGCCATGACGGCATCCTCATCAATCCCAAGTGGGATATGTGAGAATTGTGGAACTTTGGGACATGACCAAAGTGAATGTAGGGGAACAAATGAACAAGTGAATGCTTTCCAAGCATACAAGAGTGGTACCCCTTATTCCAACTTTTACAATGAAAACACCAAATTCCATCCAAATCTCTCATACAAAAGCTAAAATGTTCAAAACCCTCAAACAACATACACTCCACCACCCATGAGAAATCAAAATCAAAGACCCTTTTACAATCAAAACCAAGGTTAACAAAATCAAAATCCATACAATCACCAAAATGACCAAGGTTTTGATGTCCAAAAAGCGGTCCTCCAAATGCAAAAGAATCAACAATAATTTTTCACCCAAATGCAAAAAGATAGCCAAGCAAAATACACCACCATCAACAACATTCTAGCTCACACCAAGATGTTGGAAACACAATTGACTCAACTAGCATCTTCAAGCTCAGAAAGACAAAAGGGGCAATTACCACCTCAAAGTAATCCCCCTAGACATGAAACGGTTAGTGCCATTCACCTGAGAAGTTGTACAAGGTATGAAGCACCGAAGGAGCAAGTTGAGAATGAAGTTGTGAAAGCTAGTGAGAATGAAGTTGTGGTGCAAAGCCCCAAAGAAGGGGAATCATCAAAAGAAGAAAGTTCAAAGAAAAATGAAGACAAGGCCAAAGAAAAGGAGCCCATTGTGATTAGACTTCCTTTTCCAAGTCGTCAAGCCAAGCCCAAATTTGATGATCAACTTGAAAAGTTCATGGAAATTGTGAAGAACTTAGAAGTCTCAATTCCTTTCACGGAATTAATCAATCACGTACCGGCCTATGCGAAATACATGAAAGATATCCTCACAAAGAAGAAGTCGATCCGGAAACTTGAGACTATCGCCTTCACTAAGGTGAGTAGTGCCATACTTCAAGGGAGTTCACCTCCAAAGTTAAAGGATCCGGGAAGCTTCCCAATACCGTGTACCATTGGCGACACGACGATCAACAAAGCCTTATGTGATCTAGGGGCTAGTGTGAGTGTCATGCCGTACTCGGTGAGTAAAAGGTTGGGGATAGGAGAGCTTAAATGCACCAATATCACACTTTAAATGGCCGATAGATCGACGAAGACACCATTAGGGATATGGGAAGATGTCCCCGTGCGAATTGGGAAGTTTTTCATCCCGGTGGACTTTGTCATTGTTGATATGGAGGAAGATTCCAACATTCCAATCATCTTAGGAAGATCTTTCCTACACACCGCGGGTGCGGTGATTGATGTGAAACATGGAGAGCTCACTCTAGAAGTGGGAGATGAAAGCATAACTTTTAATCTTGACAAAACCATGAGAGCTCCTCGTTTGCATGAGCCATGTTTCATGATTGATCATTATAGCCGGAAGGATGAAAGGAAGAAATCGGAACTCCAATGGAAGAAGAAAGATGAAGATGCTCCATTCAAAGAGCAAGTGAATTGTAACAAGGAGAGCTTGCAAAGCTCATCAAAATCAACCAAGGAAGAAGAAGATGGCCTCATTGGCCAAGAGAAGAAATTGGGAGAGTTGTCTCCATCTAAGCAAGAGATTTTCAATGATCAACTTAATGAAGTTTGTGGTCTTTGGGACGACGAATTTGAAGGGATTTTTAATCCCTACATTGGTAATGCCATCGATCATGATCAACAACAAGGACCAAGATCTATTGAAAGCCTCTACCATGATAATGAACAAGCTTTTGATTACTTCTTCAAGGTGTTGAGCAACATCAACAACACCTTGGACATGCCCCCTTGACATCTCCTCAAGAATGAGAGTTTGGTGGAGTCCTCCCTAAACCACCACTTGTAAATATTTCTAACTCCCTAACTTACATTTCGATTTTTGTATTGCATTTTTTGTCATTTTTGGATTTTATTTACTTTGATCAAAATAATTGTCATGAAAAGAGAGAAGTGAGGGAGGGATTAACAACTTCAATTGATGTGTAGTGCTTTACCTTAGTGTGGGGATGGCAATTGCCTAGGCTATTCATGCCTTAGTAGTGCCCCCACAATGAAGAACACAAGATTTGAAAGAAAGAAAGAAAGAATGATATGGGAATGCGTTTGT
This sequence comes from Silene latifolia, assembly GCF_048544455.1. Taxonomy (NCBI): domain Eukaryota; kingdom Viridiplantae; phylum Streptophyta; class Magnoliopsida; order Caryophyllales; family Caryophyllaceae; genus Silene; species Silene latifolia. The sequence goes on along the minus strand of NC_133535.1, from coordinate 58,077,827 downwards.
GCACGGGTGGAACTGAATCCGTGTACAACAGGGAAGAATCCGAGCGGATTCCTGCGAATCCACCCGTCTGTAGAAAATCCGAGCGTCCTGCTGAGAAGACGCCCGTCCTGAGCTAAGCTGATATTGAAAATTTCTTGACTGTTAAAGAATCCGAGCGGATTACTGGGAATCTGCCCGTCTCATAGAATCCGTCCGTCTTGTGAACAAGACGCCCGTCTTTGCAGCTGAGGAAAACAAAGAAATTTCTCTGGACTAAAATCCGTCCGTCCTGCAGCAAATCCGCCCGTCCCAACACAGAAGAATCCGAGCGGATTCCCCAGAATCCGCCCGTCTTTAGGCGAGTTTCTGAAATTTTTAAGCAGCAGAATCCGCACGGATTGGGCCTAATCCGCACGGATTGCCCCTGCGTTTTCGAAAATTTCGACTTCTTTAAATACCCTCCCACCTTCATTCCTTCATTCATTCATTCATAAACACTACCCACAACAACAAAACCCTCATCCTCTCCATCACAAAAACAAAAACCCTCAACAAAATCCACCAAAATCAAATCAAACCATCCTTCAAACAACAAATCAATCACTCCATCTTCAATAAAAATCAAAACCAAGAACAAAATCTTCAACCTTTGAGTCGATTTTTGATTTCATAAAGGCAAAGCCTTTCACCTTCAAATCGATTTGGGCATTCTACAAATTGAAGATTTTTGATTCTTTTCTTGGTTAGTTCATCAAATGGCAAGGACAAAGGGAGCAACAAAGGCACCAAAGGCAAAGGCTCTCTCTCAAAGGCAAAAAGCTCTCCAAACAAAGAAAGCTTTGGCAATGGTGGTATCAACACCAAACTTGGAAGTGCAACAACAACAACAAACTTCTATGGGAGCATCACCTTCTACTCCGGTAATCGATCAACTCTTGCATTATCCGGAGGTAACTTTTATTTCCGATACCCATAGAAATACATTTGTCAAGTTTGCTATGAAATCAATTCAATCCACCAAATTCATATGTAAAGATGCCTTGGAGAAATTGGGTGTTCTTGAACAAACAAAAGCCTTTTTCAATGCCATGGGTTTGAAGAAATTGTTTGAAACAAAGGAATCGACATACCCTTCCCTTGTCTTGGAATTCTTAAGTTCTTTAAAAGTCACCAAAGTTGAGAATAGGGAAAATCTTGAGTTTCGTCTAGCTAACATTAGTAGACGCATTACCTTTAAGGAATTAGGTGAAATTTTGGGTCTTAGCGATGAATCGAGATATCTTAAGCATTATGGAAAGTATGACCCCGAGCCTCTTTGGGAGGCAATCTCCGGGAAGAAATTTGATGATTTTCATGCTTGTCGTGCTCTTTTGGTCCATCATCCGGGCATAAGAGTATGGCACAAAGTTGTGGGAAATACCATAATTGCTAGGAAAGACACCAATCATTTCACAAGACTTGATTTTATTCTCCTTGAATCGGCTTTGAATATCGGAAGAATCCATACCAAGCCTTTCAATTCTTTGAGGCTATAGGTTGATAGATGGCTCAATGTTGATAGTGGGAAGAAGGGTACAACCGTTATTGTTAATGACGGCCTAGTCACGGTCCTAGCCAAGCACTTTGATCCTAATTTCAATAAGGATAGCAAGTACAAGGCAAAGGAAGGTGGCCATCTTATTGATATGCCTACCATGATTAACAAGTTCAAGTGGGTTGCTCAAAACCCCCTTGACACCAAGTGTGAATGGCTTACTAGTGAGGCTCGATCATTCACTTTACCCGCGAAGATTTGTCGTTTAAGTGTCCACCGGACCAACTATCTACTTCCCCTATCCAAAGAGGCCGAGTACATCATTCAACAACAAAAGGGTGATCATGAAACCCCCTCCTCTTCCATTGTTATACCACCTTACCCCTTTGTGTATGAAGAGTTCAAACCGGAAGGAATTGAAATTGGGAAAGACTATGTGACTCTTCTTATGCAGGCAATGCACAAGCAAGCTTATGAAGATCGGAAGAATGCTTATTTGGCCCAATATCCTCCCCTCTTACATTTAGCTAGGCAAGGACTCCTTGATCCATCTTGTCCTTTGCCCAGTTGGGCGGATAAAGAAGCCTTGTTTCCGGGTGCATCTAGGGACGTGGTGGAAGACAATGAGGTTGTTGGAAATGATGAAGGAATTGATGATAATATTGAGGAAGAAGCAAGTGGAGATGGAGAAGGAGATGGAGAAAGAGATGGTGAAGATGATGATGAGCAAGATGATGAAGAAAGTGAAGAAGAAAGTGCCAAGGAAAGTGGCAATGTGACCACTTCTCATGAGGGAAGTGATGATGATGATAGCATGATGGAAGACTAGCAAGCCTTGGAGATTCCTACTCTCCCACGGTTTGTCTATATCTTTTTGTATTTTATTTCATTTTGATCATTGTTGGTTTAGTCCTAGCAACATCAAAGGACTCACACCTCGGTACCATTGAGGTGTTCTTTATTGTTCCCATTTGTAAAATCCAAAATGACAATCTAGTTTCATGCATAGCATAGTGTGTGCATGAACTATACCCATCCTTGAACATTAGCAATAGTGTCTCACTCGGTTTGGGGAAGTTAATGCATACGCAACGGGAGGTAATCTAAATTATCCTCTCCGTCATAACAAAAACCATGCATCATGTAGTGTAGCTTAGTATAGAATTGCATTTAGTATAGAAATCATGCATCATCTTTGCATAATTTCCATCATTTTGGCAATTGAGGACAATGCCCATATTAGTGTGGGGATGGGAATTCTAACACTTAACTTTTATTCAAAAACCATAAAAATTAAAAAATTTCAAAAACCATAAAAATTTGAAAATTGAAAAATCCAAAAACAAGTTCATTTCCTTTGTATATATTGTCTTGTATATATTGTGTTTGTTCATCCTTGTTCACATTGATTGACTACGCCACATCCGAGACATGAGGATATTGAAGACCGCATGGTATGATCTTTCCAATCTCCTTTTTCCTCTTTATGTTAATGACTATGTGGCTTTATTTTGATTGATGCGGTATAAACAATGTGAACTTAGGATTGCATATAGTTTATATGACATATTAGTTGGTAGAAGCATATGCATTAGGATGTGTATATGTTAGTTGCATCATGGCATGTAGTTTGCATGTTAGAAAAATTTTGCGAAACCGTCTATTTGGGAAGCTTGACAAGTGTATATAGGCCCTAGTAGATGCTTTTTATTCTTAAGACTTTGCTTGTTAGAATACTTGTAAAACACCCTAGGATATGTCATACTAGTATCCTTTGACCCATGGTTTAAGGCCTAGTCAAGAGTACCTTGTGGTGTGATAACTCCTTGGCTACCGTTTATTCCAAGGTGACCCTTGAAACCATGCATACTTCCATCATTCATCCATATTCTACCATATTTTGTCATCAAAGGGAATGGGCACAAAAAGAAATCAATTTGAGTTCAATGAAATGAAAAGTGAAAGAAAGTTTGCAAAAATGCATCAAATGAAAAGAGGAGCAAAAATAGAACTCCTAAAGCTTCAAATACAAGGCACCCTCGTTACTAATTGGGGTGACTTTGAAAATGTTCAAAAGAAATGCAAAAAGTTGTCAAGTATTGAAATGCCAAAAATCAAAAAGAAATGGCAAAAAGAAAGTGTTCTCAAATGTTATATACCACAAGAAATTGGGGGGAAAAACAACAATGAAAGCAAACTCCCAAAATGAAACTCAAATACTATCGATCCCTTTTCCATCTTATCCATTTTTGTGCGTGGTAGAGAGGGGACGACCCTTCTTCTTGTCTAGGCAAGAGGGGGAATTCCGCGATCCTCCAGTGTTTCTAACACCATAGGGAGTCTACTCTTGACAAAAGCATTTAACGATTGAGGACAAAGGTACCCTAGCTTGACACATTTTGGAGGTGATTTATTGGTATCCTTATAGGCTTAGTAGTTTGAACAAATTGCATCTATGAAGGATTGTGTACCCTTGAATTGCTTCCCTTGTAGATAATTTCCGCCACTTGATGAGGGAGTGGCTATTCTTTTTGTAGATGCATCCATTATGTGATTTTATGTGCTTTAATGTTTGGATGTGTCGCCATTTTGGCATTCTACCTCATGGTTGTCTTGTTGTGAGTTGAAGGGGCGGAGTGAGACCCGCTAATTGTCTCATATCGGCTATTATTATTAGGATAGGTTAGTTTTGGTCCTAGTCTTTGTCACCTCTTTACTCGGGACGAGCAAAGGTTCGGTTTGGGGATATTTGATGTGACCATAATTAGCGCATATTTAGCCCCCGAATTAGCCTTGTTCCCATGCTTTTTAGTGCCTATTTGGGTCATTTCTTATCTTTAGTTCTTTGTTTTGCATATTCTTTTAGATTTTGATCCCTTGGTAGGAAAGGAGTAAGAATCTTGCATTTTCATGGCAAAACGAGGCTAAATTGATTGTATTCAATGACCAAGCATCAAGAAGAGAGAAGACTAGAAGGCCTTTGTACATATCATAGTAGAAGAACAATGTTGAGAAAGGATCCTGGCGTCCCCAAGGAATTTATGAAGAAAAGGGAAGAAAAGAAGAAGAATTGACGCTGACCAACAATCCGAACGGATTGTAGCAAATCCGTCCGTCCAGCCAGAACAATCCGAGCGTCCGTCCCAGGAATCCGCTCGGATTCCCCCTCAACAATCCGAGCGTCCCTATCCTGAATCCGCTCGGATTGCACCGCCCAAATCCGGCCGTCCCGACTCTATTCCGCACGGATTCCTGCACAGCACGGATTTCATTCTTCAAGCTACGAAAAGAGAAGCCCTTCTCTCAGAAAATACCGGGTCCTCCTTGCTCAACTTAAAAAGTTTAATTACTAGTTTAGCCCTTAGTTAACCCTAATGCATCCTCCCTAATTTTCACTATAAATACCCCATTAGTCTAATTAGAGGAGCATGTTCTTCTTATCAATATTTAGAGTAGTTAATATCAATCAAATCTCTCTTCAATACTGTAATCAAGTATTAATCAAGTTTTAATCCAAGTTTTAGTTCTTTAATCTCTCTCTTGTTCTTCCTTTATTTTGGGTAATTAGAAGATTACTGGGTTTATTGGGAGATTGACAACCTTCCATCAATCATTAAGTTCTTCTATTATTCTTTGCATTATTATTTTGGAATCATTAGTAGGTATAATCTCTTAATCCCTTTTTAATTATTGCTAATTACTTTCATTTATTCATCATGTTTAGCTTTGTTAGTATGATTGACAACCTTTCTAGCATATTAAACTTGATCATGAGTGAGTAGTTTCTTAGCTAGGGTTTAATGGGTGATTAGGGGAAACCATCATGGGGATGATTCATGCTTAAATCAATATGCTTTCATATCTTATTTGCTTGCTTGTTTTGATCTTAATACATGCACATGTTATATTTGATGAAATGCTAAGCCTATGAATCCTTGCATTTACTATCATCTTCTATCCTTTCAACAAGACTTGTAAGACATAACCCAACTCGAGTCTTGTTAGACCATGCATGTGTTGAGTAGGAAAGATTAAGTCGACTTGTAGGTGTTGTACAATCTAATCGATTCGGCTCCGGGACCCAAACTTTCCTAGGATTGTAAGATATAACCCAACTCAATCCATCACAACAATAATTGCTTCCTTATAATTTGAGAACATGTTTGTATGATCATATCCCATGATTCCCCTATGAACCCATGACACCCTAGTGCTTTTAATCAATTGTTTACACCCCTCATTTTATTCATCTTGCTAGTTTATTTTCATTGTTATTTTAGTTTAGTGACCTTCTACACCAACTCAATTTGTGACACCCCTAGACACTGCTAGTTACAATAGAATTCTCATTTCAATACCCGTCCCTTGGGATCCGACCTTTACTTGCCTCTTTACTAATTTGTAGAGTTGTTTGTGAAGTATAAATTGTGTTTTGAATCGACCATTGACCAACGACCACATCTATCTATTTGTGAACACGAAATGGCCCCGATCAGACCGGGTATCCTAAAACGGGACGGGAAAAGGTTTAGGGTTTGATTAGGCGGACTGCTATCGCAGACCCCCCTAATCCAACCCTAAACCCTTTCCCTTGCTTCTCATTTGAAGGCGGCAAGACAAAAAGACACCCTAGAGGGGCCGAGTGAACCGTTTTTGGGGGGGCTGGGTATCCCAAAACGGGACGGGAAAGGGTTTAAGGTTTGATTAGGCAGATCGCTACCGCGGATCCCCCTAATCAAACCCTAAACCCTTTCCCTTGCTTCTAATTTGAAGGCGGCAAGACAAAAAGACACCCTAGAGGGGCCGAGTAAACCCTTTTTGGGGGAGCCGGTTATCCTAAAGCGGGACGGGAAAGGGTTTAGGGCTTGATTATGCGGACCGCTACCGCGGATCCCCCTAATAAAACCCTAAACCCTTTCCCTTGCTTCTGATTTGAAGGCGGCAAGACAAAAAGACACCCTAGAGGGGCCAAGTGAACCTTTTTGGGGGGGACCGGGTATCCTTACGCGGGACGGGAAAGGGTTTAGGGTTTGTTTAGGCAGACCGCTACCGCGGATCCCCCTAATCAAACCATAAACCCTTTCCCTTGTATTTCATTTGAAGGCGGCAAGACAAAAAGACACCCTAGAGGAGCGAAGTGAACCCTTTTTGGGGGGGGGGGGGGGTATCCTAAAACGGAACGGGAAAGGGTTTAAGGTTTGATTAGGCAGACCGCTGCCGCGGATCCCCCTAATCAAACCCTAAACCCTTTCCCTTGCTTCTCATTTGAAGGCAACAAGACAAAAAGACACCCTAGAGGGGCCGGGTGAACCCTTTTTTACGGGACCGGGTATCCTAAAATGGGACGGGAAAGGGTTTAGGGTTTGATTAGGCGGACTGCTATCGCACATCCCCCTAATCCAACCCTAAACCCTTTCCCTTGCTTCACTTTTGAAGGCGGCAAGACAAAAAGACACCCTAGAGGGGCCGAGTGAACCCTTTTTGGGGGGGCTGGGTATCCCAAAACGGGACGGGAAAGGGTTTAGGGTTTGATTAGGCAGATCCCTACCGCGGATAACCTAATCAAACCCTAAACCCTTTCCCTTGCTTCTAATTTGAAGGCGGCAAGACAAAAAGACACCCTAGAGGGGCCGAGTGAACCCTTTTTGGGGGAGCCGGTTATCCTAAAGCAGGACGGGAAAGGGTTTAGGGCTTGATTATGCGGACCGCTACCGTGGATCCCCCTAATCAAACCCTAAACCCTTTCCCTTGCTTCGAATTTGAAGGCGGCAAGATAAATAGACACCCTAGAGGGGCCAAGTGAACCTTTTTGGGGGGACCGGTTATCATAAAGCGGGACGGGAAAGGGTTTAGGGTTTGATTAGGCGGGACCGCTCTGCGGATCCCCGTAATCAAACCATAAACCCTTTCCCTTGCTTCGAATTTGAAGGCGGCAAGACAAATAGACACCCTAGAGGGGCCAAGTGAACCTTTTTGGGGGGACCGGGTATCCTAAAGCGGGACGGGAAAGGGTTTAGGGTTTGATTAGGCAGACCGCTACCGCGCATCCCCCTAATCAAACCATAAACCCTTTCCCTTGCATCTCAATTGAAGGCGGCAAGACAAAAAGACACCCTAGAGGGGGGGAGTGAACCCTTTTTTTTTGGGGGGGGGGGGGGGGGTATCCTAAAACGGGATGGGAAAGGGTTTAGGGTTTGATTAGGTGGACGCGCTCGCGGATCCCCTAATCAAACCCTAAACCCTTTCCTTTGCTTCTCATTTGAAGGCGGCAATACAAAAGGACACCCTAAAGGGGCCGAGTGAACCCTTTTTGGGGGGGCCGGTTATCCTAAAGCGGGACGAGAAAGGGTTTCGGGTTTGATTAGGGGGATCCGCGGTCAAACCCTAAACCCTTTCCCTTGTTTCTCATTTTAACGCGGCAAGACAAAAAGACACCCTAGAGGGGCCGAGTGAACCCTTTTTGGGGGGACCGGGTATCCTAAAGAGGGACGGGAAAGGGTCTAGGGTTTGATTAGGCGCACCGCTACCGTGGATCCCCCTAATCAAACTCTAAACCGTTTCCCTTGCTTCTCATTTGAAGGCGGCAAGACAAAAAGACACCCTAGAGGCGCAGAGTGAACCCTTTTTGGGGGGACCGGGTATCCTAAAACAGGACGGGAAAGTGTTTAAGGTTTGATTAGGCGGACCGCTACCGTGGATCCTCCTAATCAAACCCTAAATCCTTTCCCTTGCTTCTCATTTGAAGGCGGCAAGACAAAAAGACACCCTAGAGGAGCCGAGTGAACCCTTTTTGGTGGAGCCGGTTATCCTAAAGCGGGATGGGAAAGGGTTTAGGGTTTAATTAGGCGGACCGCTACCGCGGATCCCCCTTATCAAACCCTAAACCCTTTCCCTTGCTTCTCATTTGAAGGCGGCAAGACAAAAAGACACCCTAGAGGGGCCAAGTGAACCTTTTTGGGGGGACCGGGTATCCTTACGCGGGACGGGAAAGGGTTTAGGGTTTGTTTAGGCGGGACCGCTACCGCGGATCCCCCTAATCAAACCATAAACCCTTTCCCTTGCATTTCATTTGAAGGCGGCAAGACAAAAAGACACCCTAGTGGAGCGAAGTGAACCCTTTTTGGGGGAGGGGGGGGGTATCCTAAAACGGAACAGGAAAGGGTTTAAGGTTTGATTAGGTAGACCGCTGCCGCGGATCCCCCTGATCAAACCTTAAACCCTTTCCCTTGCTTCTCATTTGAAGGCAACAAGACAAAAAGACACCCTAGAGGGGCCGGGTGAACCCTTTTTTACGGGACCGGGTATCCTAAAACGGGACGGGAAAGGGTTTAGGGTTTGATTAGGCGGACTGCTATCGCACATCCCCCTAATCCAACCCTAAACCCTTTCCCTTGCTTCACATTTGAAGGCGGCAAGACAAAAAGACACCCTAGAGGGGCCGAGTGAACCCTTTTTGGGGGGGCTGGGTATCCCAAAACGGGACGGGAAAGGGTTTAGGGTTTGATTAGGCAGATCGCTACCGCGGATAACCTAATCAAACCCTAAACCCTTTCCCTTGCTTCTAATTTGAAGGCGGCAAGACAAAAAGACACCCTAGAGGGGCCGAGTGAACCCTTTTTGGGGGAGCCGGTTATCCTAAAGCGGGACGGGAAAGGGTTTAGGGCTTGATTATGCGGACCGCTACCGTGGATCCCCCTAATCAAACCCTAAACCCTTTCCCTTGCTTCGAATTTGAAGGCGGCAAGATAAATAGACACCCTAGAGGGGCCAAGTGAACCTTTTTGGGGGGACCGGTTATCATAAAGCGGGACGGGAAAGGGTTTAGGGTTTGATTAGGCAGACCGCTACCGCGGATCCCCGTAATCAAACCATAAACCCTTTCCCTTGCTTCGAATTTGAAGGCGGCAAGACAAATAGACACCCTAGAGGGGCCAAGTGAACCTTTTTGGGGGGACCGGGTATCCTAAAGCGGGACGGGAAAGGGTTTAGGGTTTGATTAGGCAGACCGCTACCGCGCATCCCCCTAATCAAACCATAAACCCTTTCCCTTGCATCTCAATTGAAGGCGGCAAGACAAAAAGACACCCTAGAGGGGGGGAGTGAACCCTTTTTTTGTTTGGGGGGGGGGGGGGGGGGGGGGGTATCCTAAAACGGGATGGGAAAGGGTTTAGGGTTTGATTAGGTGGACCGCTACCGCGGATCCCCCTAATCAAACCCTAAACCCTTTCCTTTGCTTCTCATTTGAAGGCGGCAATACAAAAAGACACCCTAAAGGGGCCGAGTGAACCCTTTTTGGGGGGGCCGGTTATCCTAAAGCGGGACGAGAAAGGGTTTCGGGTTTGATTAGGGGGATCCGCGGTCAAACCCTAAACCCTTTCCCTTGCTTCTCATTTTAACGCGGCAAGACAAAAAGACACCCTAGAGGGGCCGAGTGAACCCTTTTTGGGGGGACCGGGTATCCTAAAGAGGGACGGGAAAGGGTCTAGGGTTTGATTAGGCGGACCGCTACCGTGGATCCCCCTAATCAAACTCTAAACCGTTTCCCTTGCTTCTCATTTGAAGGCGGCAAGACAAAAAGACACCCTAGAGGCGCAGAGTGAACCCTTTTTGGGGGGACCGGGTATCCTAAAACAGGACGGGAAAGGGTTTAAGGTTTGATTAGGCGGACCGCTACCGTGGATCCTCCTAATCAAACCCTAAATCCTTTCCCTTGCTTCTCATTTGAAGGCGGCAAGACAAAAAGACACCCTAGAGGAGCCGAGTGAACCCTTTTTGGTGGAGCCGGTTATCCTAAAGCGGGATGGGAAAGGGTTTAGGGTTTAATTAGGCGGACCGCTACCGCGGATCCCCCTTATCAAACCCTAAACCCTTTCCCTTGCTTCTCATTTGAAGGCGGCAAGACAAAAAGACACCCTAGAGGGGCCAAGTGAACCTTTTTGGGGGGACCGGGTATCCTTACGCGGGACGGGAAAGGGTTTAGGGTTTGTTTAGGCAGACCGCTACCGCGGATCCCCCTAATCAAACCATAAACCCTTTCCCTTGCATTTCATTTGAAGGCGGCAAGACAAAAAGACACCTTAGTGGAGCGAAGTGAACCCTTTTTGGGGGAGGGGGGGGGTATCCTAAAACGGAACGGGAAAGGGTTTAAGGTTTGATTAGGTAGACCGCTGCCGCGGATCCCCCTGATCAAACCTTAAACCCTTTCCCTTGCTTCTCATTTGAAGGCAACAAGACAAAAAGACACCCTAGAGGGGCCGGGTGAACCCTTTTTTACGGGACCGGGTATCCTAAAACGGGACGGGAAAGGGTTTAGGGTTTGATTAGGCGGACTGCTATCGCACATCCCCCTAATCCAACCCTAAACCCTTTCCCTTACTTCTCATTTGAAGGCGGCAAGACAAAAAGACACCCTAGAGGAGCCGAGTGAACCCTTTTTGGGGGGGCTGGGTATCCCAAAACGGGACGGGAAAGGGTTTAGGGTTTGATTAGACAGATCGCTACCGCGGATCCCCTAATCAAACCCTAAACCCTTTCCCTTGCTTCTAATTTGAAGGCGGCAAGACAAAAAGACACCCTAGAGGGGCCGAGTGAACCCTTTTTGGGGGAGCCGGTTATCCTAAAGCGGGACGGGAAAGGCTTTAGGGCTTGATTATGCGGACCGCTACCGTGGATCCCCCTAATCAAACCCTAAACCCTTTCCCTTGCTTCGAATTTGAAGGCGGCAAGACAAATAGACACCCTAGAGGGGCCAAGTGAACCTTTTTGGGGGGACCGGGTATCCTAAAGCGGAACGGGAAAGGGTTTAGGGCTTGATTAGGCAGACCGCTACCGCGGATCCCCGTAATCAAACCATAAACCCTTTCCCTTGCATCTCATTTAAAGGCGGCAAGATAAAAAGACACCCTAGAGGGGGGGAGTGAACCCTTTTTAGGGGGGCCGGGTATCCTAAAACGGGACGGGAAAGGGTTTAGGGTTTGATTAGGTGGACCGCTACCGCGGATCCCCCTAATCAAACCCTAAACCCTTTCCTTTGCTTCTCATTTGAAGGCGGTAATACAAAAAGACACCCTAGAGGGGCCGAGTGAACTCTTTTTTGGGGGGGGGGGGGGGGGGGCGGTTATCCTAAAGCGGGACGAGAAAGATTTTAGGGTTTGATTAGGGGGATCCCCGGTCAAACCCTAAACCCTTTTCCTTGCTTCTCATTTTAACGCGGCAAGACAAAAAGACACCCTAGATGGGCCGAGTGAACCCTTTTTGGGGGGACCGGGTATCCTAAAGAGGGACGGGAAAGGGTCTAGGGTTTGATTAGGCGGACCGCTACCGTGGATCCCCCTAATCAAACTCTAAACCGTTTCCCTTGCTTCTCATTTGAAGGCGGCAAGACAAAAAGACACCCTAGAGGCGCAGAGTGAACCCTTTTTGGGGGGACCGGGTATCCTAAACAGGACGGGAAAGGGTTTAAGGTTTGATTAGGCGGACCGCTACCGCGGATCCCCCTAATCAAACCCTAAACCCTTTCCCTTGCTTCTCATTTGAAGGCGGCAAGACAAAAAGACACCCTAGAGGAGCCGAGTGAACCCTTTTTGGTGGAGCCGGGTATCCTAAAGCGGGACGGGAAAGGGTTTAGGGTTTGATTAGGCGGACCGCTACCGCAGATCCCCCTTATCAAACAATAAACCCTTTCCCTTGCTTCTCATTTGAAGGCGGCAAGACAAAAAGACACCCTAGAGGGGCCAAGTGAACCTTTTTGGGGGGACCGGGTATCCTAACGCGGGACGGGAAATGGTTTAGGGTTTGATTAGGCAGACCGCTACCGCGGATCCCCCTAATCAAACCATAAACCCTTTCCCTTGCATTTCATTTGAAGGCGGCAAGATAAAAAGACACCCTGGAGGGGCGAAGTGAACCCTTTTTGGGGGAGGGGGGGGGTATCCTAAAACGGAACGGGAGAGGGTTTAGGGTTTGATTAGGCAGACCGCTGCCGCGGATCCCCCTAATCCAACCCTAAACCCTTTCCCTTGCTTCTCATTTGAAGGCGGCAAGACAAAAAGACACCCTAGAGGGGCCGAGTGAACCGTTTTTGGGGGGGCTGGGTATCCCAAAACGGGACGGGAAAGGGTTTAAGGTTTGATTAGGCAGATCGCTAACGCGGATCCTCCTAATCAAACCCTAAACCCTTTCCCTTGCTTCTAATTTGAAGGCGGCAAGACAAAAAGACAACCTAGAGGGGCCGAGTGAACCCTTTTTGGGGGAGCCGGTTATCCTAAAGCGGGACGGGAAAGGGTTTAGGGCTTGATTATGCGGACCGCTACCGTGGATCCCCCTAATCAAACCCTAAACCCTTTCCCTTGCTTCGAATTTGAAGGCGGCAAGACAAATAGACACCCTAGAGGGGCCAAGTGAACCTTTTTGGGGGGACCGGGTATCCTAAAGCGGAACGGGAAAGGGTTTAGGGTTTGATTAGGCAGACTGCTACCGCGGATCCCCGTAATCAAACCCTAAATTCTTTCCTTTGCTTCTCATTTGAAGGCGGCAATACAAAAAGACACCCTAGAGGGGCTGAGTGAACTCTTTTTGGGGGCCGGTTATCCTAAAGCGGGACGAGAAAGGGTTTAGGGTTTGATTAGGGGATCCGCGGTCAAACTAAACCTTTTTCCTTGCTTCTCATTTTAACGCGGCAAGACAAAAAGACACCCTAGAGGGGCCGAGTGAACCCTTTTTGGGGGGACCGGGAATCCTAAAGAGGGACGGGAAAGGGTCTAGGGTTTGATTAGGCGGACCGCTACTGTGGATCCCCCTAATCAAACTCTAAACCATTTCCCTTGCTTCTCATTTGAAGGCGGCAAGACAAAAAGACACCCTAGAGGCGCAGAGTGAACCCTTTTTGGGGGGACCGGGTATCCTAAACAGACGGGGAAAGGGTTTAAGGTTTGATTAGGCGGACCGCTACCGTGGATCCCCCTAATCAAACCCTAAACCCTTTCCCTTGCTTCGAATTTGAAGGCGGCAAGACAAATAGACACCCTACAGGGGCCAAGTGAACCTTTTTGGGGGGACCGGGTATCCTAAAGCGGAACGGGAAAGGGTTTAGGGCTTGATAGGCAGACCGCTACCGCGGATCCCCGTAATCAAACCATAAACCCTTTCCTTTGCATCTCATTTAAAGGCGGCAAGACAAAAAGACACCCTAGAGGGGGGGAGTGAACCCTTTTTAGGGGGGCCGGGTATCCTAAAACGGGACGGGAAAGGGTTTAGGGTTTGATTTGGCGGACCACTACCACGGATCCCCCTAATCAAAACCTAAACCCTTTCCCTTGCTTCTCATTCGAAGGCGGAAAGACACAAAGACAACCTATAGGGGCCGAGTGAACCCTTTTTTGGGGGGCCGGGTATCCTAAAACGGGACGCGAAAGGGTTTAGGGTTTGATAGGCAGACCGCTACCGCGGATCCCCCTAATCAAACCATAAACCCTTTCCCTTGCATTTCATTTGAAGGCGGCAAGACAAAAAGACACCCTAGAGGGAGGAAGTGAACCCTTTTTGGGGGAGAGGGGGGGGGGTATCCTAAAACGGAACGGGAAAGGGTTTAGGGTTTGATTAGGCAGACCGCTGCCGCGGATCCCCCTAATCAAACCCTAAACCCTTTTCCTTGCTTCTCATTTGAAGGCAACAAGAAAAAAAGACACCTTAGAGGGGCGGGTGAACCCTTTTTACGGGACCGGGTATCCTAAAACGGGACGGGAAAGGGTTTAGGGTTTGATTAGGTGGACCGCTACCGTGGATCCCCCTAATCAAACCCTAAACCCTTTCCCTTGCTTCGAATTTGAAGGCGGCAAGACAAAAAGACACCCTAGTGGGGCCGAGTGACCCTTTTTGGGGGGACCGGGTATCCTAAAGAGGGACGAGAAAGGGTCTAGGGTTTGATTAGGCGGACCGCTACCGTGGATCCCCTAATCAAACCCTAAACCGTTTCCCTTGCTTCTCATTTGAAGGCGGCAAGACAAAAAGACACCCTAGAGGCGCGGAGTGAACCCTTTTTAGGGGGACCGGGTATCCTAAAACGGGACGGGAAAGGGTTTAAGGTTTGATTAGGCGGACCGCTACCGCGGATCCCCCTAATCAAACCCTAAACCCTTTCCCTTGCTTCTCATTTGAAGGCGGCAAGACAAAAAGACACCCTAGAGGGGCCGAGTGAACCCTTTTTTAGAGGACCGGGTATCCTAAAACGGGACGGGAAAGGGTTTAGGGTTTGATTAGGTGGACCGCTACCGCGGATCTCCCTAATCAAACCTTAAACCCTTTTCCTTGCTTCTCATTTTAACGCGGCAAGACAAAAAGACACCCTAGAGGGGCCGAGTGAACCCTTTTTGGGGGGACCGGGAATCCTAAAGTGGGACGGGAAAGGGTCTAGGGTTTGATTAGGCGGACCGCTACCGTGGATCCCCCTAATCAAACTCTAAACTGTTTCCCTTGCTTCTCATTTGAAGGCGGCAAGACAAAAAGACACCCTAGAGGCGCAGAGTGAACCCTTTTTGGGGGGACCGGGTATCCTAAACAGGACGGGAAAGGGTTTAAGGTTTGATTAGGCGGACCGCTACCATGGATCCCCCTAATCAAACCCTAAACCCTTTCCCTTGCTTCGAATTTGAAGGCGGCAAGACAAATAGACACCCTACAGGGGCCAAGTGAACCTTTTTGGGGGGACCGGGTATCCTAAAGCGGAACGGGAAAGGGTTTAGGGTTTGATAGGCAGACCGCTACCGCGGATCCCCGTAATCAAACCATAAACCCTTTCCCTTGCATCTCATTTTAAGGCGGCAAGACAAAAAGACACCCTAGAGAGGCGGAGTGAACCCTTTTAGGGGGCGGGTATCCTAAAACGGGACGGGAAAGGGTTTAGGGTTTGATTAGGTGGACCGCTACCGCGGATCCCCCTAATCAAACCCTAAACCGTTTTCTTTGCTTCCCATTTGAAGGCGGCAATACAAAAAGACACCCTAGAGGGGCCGAGTGAACCCTTTTTGGGGGGGCCGGTTATCCTAAAGCGGGACGAGAAAGGGTTTAGGGTTTGATTAGGGGGATCCGCGGTCAAACCCTAAACCCTTTCCCTTGCATCTCATTTTAACGCGGCAAGACAAAAAGACACCCTAGTGGGGCCGAGTGACCCTTTTTCCGGGGACCGGGTATCCTAAAGAGGGACGAGAAAGGGTCTAGGGTTTGATTAGGCGGACCGCTACCGTGGATCCCCCTAATCAAACCCTAAACCGTTTCCCTTGCTTCTCATTTGAAGGCGGCAAGACAAAAAGACACCCTAGAGGCGCGGAGTGAACCCTTTTTGGGGGGACCGGGTATCCTAAAACAGGACGGGAAAGGGTTTAAGGTTTGATTAGGCGGACCGCTACCGCGGATCCCCCTAATCAAACCCTAAACCCTTTCCCTTGATTCTTATTTGAAGGCGGCAAGAGAAAAAGACACCCTAGAGGGGCCGAGTGAACCCTTTTTTAGAGGACCGGGTATCCTAAAACGGGACGGGAAAGGGTTTAGGGTTTGATTAGGTGGACCGCTACCGCGGATCTCCCTAATCAAACCCTAAACCCTTTTCTTTGCTTCTCATTTGAAGGCGGCAATACAAAAAGACACCCTAGAGGGGCCGAGTGAACCGTTTTTGGGGGAAATTTGGGTATCCCAAAACGGGATGGGAAAGGGTTTAAGGTTTGATTAGGCAGATCGCTACCGCGGATCCTCCTAATCAAACCCTAAACCCTTTCCCTTGCTTCTAATTTGAAGGCGGCAAGACAAATAGACACCCTAGAGGGGCCAAGTGAACCTTTTTGGGGGGACCGGGTATCCTAAAGCGGAACGGGAAAGGGTTTAGGGTTTGATTAGGCAGACTGCTACCGCGGATCCCCGTAATCAAACCCTAAACCCTTTCCTTTGCTTCTCATTTGAAGGCGGCAATACAAAAAGACACCCTAGAGGGGCTGAGTGAACTCTTTTTGGGGGGGGGCCGGTTATCCTAAAGCGGGACGAGAAAGGGTTTAGGGTTTGATTAGGGGGATCCGCGGTCAAACCTTAAACCTTTTTCCTTGCTTCTCATTTTAACGCGGCAAGACAAAAAGACACCCTAGAGGGGCCGAGTGAACCCTTTTTGGGGGGACCGGGAATCCTAAAGAGGGACGGGAAAGGGTCTAGGGTTTGATTAGGCGGACCGCTACTGTGGATCCCCCTAATCAAACTCTAAACCATTTCCCTTGCTTCTCATTTGAAGGCGGCAAGACAAAAAGACACCCTAGAGGCGCAGAGTGAACCCTTTTTGGGGGGACCGGGTATCCTAAACAGGACGGGAAAGGGTTTAAGGTTTGATTAGGCGGACCGCTACCGTGGATCCCCCTAATCAAACCCTAAACCCTTTCCCTTGCTTCGAATTTGAAGGCGGCAAGACAAATAGACACCCTACAGGGGCCAAGTGAACCTTTTTGGGGGACCAGGGTATCCTAAAGCGGAAGGGGAAAGGGTTTAGGGCTTGATAGGCAGACCGCTACCGCGGATCCCCGTAATCAAACCATAAACCC
This sequence comes from Silene latifolia, assembly GCF_048544455.1. Lineage (NCBI taxonomy): Eukaryota > Viridiplantae > Streptophyta > Magnoliopsida > Caryophyllales > Caryophyllaceae > Silene > Silene latifolia. The sequence continues at coordinate 58,060,742 of NC_133535.1, read as the reverse complement.
TTTCCTTTGCATCTCATTTAAAGGCGGCAAGACAAAAAGACACCCTAGAGGGGGGGAGTGAACCCTTTTTAGGGGGGCCGGGTATCCTAAAACGGGACGGGAAAGGGTTTAGGGTTTGATTTGGCGGACCACTACCACGGATCCCCCTAATCAAAACCTAAACCCTTTCCCTTGCTTCTCATTCGAAGGCGGAAAGACACAAAGACAACCTATAGGGGCCGAGTGAACCCTTTTTTGGGGGGCCGGGTATCCTAAAACGGGACGCGAAAGGGTTTAGGGTTTGATAGGCAGACCGCTACCGCGGATCCCCCTAATCAAACCATAAACCCTTTCCCTTGCATTTCATTTGAAGGCGGCAAGACAAAAAGACACCCTAGAGGGAGGAAGTGAACCCTTTTTGGGGGGGGGGGGGGGTATCCTAAAACGGAACGGGAAAGGGTTTAGGGTTTGATTAGGCAGACCGCTGCCGCGGATCCCCCTAATCAAACCCTAAACCCTTTTCCTTGCTTCTCATTTGAAGGCAACAAGAAAAAAAGACACCTTAGAGGGGCCGGGTGAACCCTTTTTTACGGGACCGGGTATCCTAAAACGGGACGGGAAAGGGTTTAGGGTTTGATTAGGTGGACCGCTACCGTGGATCCCCCTAATCAAACCCTAAACCCTTTCCCTTGCTTCGAATTTGAAGGCGGCAAGACAAAAAGACACCCTAGTGGGGCCGAGTGACCCTTTTTGGGGGGACCGGGTATCCTAAAGAGGGACGAGAAAGGGTCTAGGGTTTGATTAGGCGGACCGCTACCGTGGATCCCCTAATCAAACCCTAAACCGTTTCCCTTGCTTCTCATTTGAAGGCGGCAAGACAAAAAGACACCCTAGAGGCGCGGAGTGAACCCTTTTTGGGGGGACCGGGTATCCTAAAACAGGACGGGAAAGGGTTTAAGGTTTGATTAGGCGGACCGCTACCGCGGATCCCCCTAATCAAACCCTAAACCCTTTCCCTTGCTTCTCATTTGAAGGCGGCAAGACAAAAAGACACCCTAGAGGGGCCGAGTGAACCCTTTTTTAGAGGACCGGGTATCCTAAAACGGGACGGGAAAGGGTTTAGGGTTTGATTAGGTGGACCGCTACCGCGGATCTCCCTAATCAAACCTTAAACCCTTTTCCTTGCTTCTCATTTTAACGCGGCAAGACAAAAAGACACCCTAGAGGGGCCGAGTGAACCCTTTTTGGGGGGACCGGGAATCCTAAAGTGGGACGGGAAAGGGTCTAGGGTTTGATTAGGCGGACCGCTACCGTGGATCCCCCTAATCAAACTCTAAACTGTTTCCCTTGCTTCTCATTTGAAGGCGGCAAGACAAAAAGACACCCTAGAGGCGCAGAGTGAACCCTTTTTGGGGGGACCGGGTATCCTAAACAGGACGGGAAAGGGTTTAAGGTTTGATTAGGCGGACCGCTACCATGGATCCCCCTAATCAAACCCTAAACCCTTTCCCTTGCTTCGAATTTGAAGGCGGCAAGACAAATAGACACCCTACAGGGGCCAAGTGAACCTTTTTGGGGGGACCGGGTATCCTAAAGCGGAACGGGAAAGGGTTTAGGGTTTGATAGGCAGACCGCTACCGCGGATCCCCGTAATCAAACCATAAACCCTTTCCCTTGCATCTCATTTTAAGGCGGCAAGACAAAAAGACACCCTAGAGAGGGGGAGTGAACCCTTTTTAGGGGGGCCGGGTATCCTAAAACGGGACGGGAAAGGGTTTAGGGTTTGATTAGGTGGACCGCTACCGCGGATCCCCCTAATCAAACCCTAAACCGTTTTCTTTGCTTCCCATTTGAAGGCGGCAATACAAAAAGACACCCTAGAGGGGCCGAGTGAACCCTTTTTGGGGGGGCCGGTTATCCTAAAGCGGGACGAGAAAGGGTTTAGGGTTTGATTAGGGGGATCCGCGGTCAAACCCTAAACCCTTTCCCTTGCATCTCATTTTAACGCGGCAAGACAAAAAGACACCCTAGTGGGGCCGAGTGACCCTTTTTCGGGGGACCGGGTATCCTAAAGAGGGACGAGAAAGGGTCTAGGGTTTGATTAGGCGGACCGCTACCGTGGATCCCCCTAATCAAACCCTAAACCGTTTCCCTTGCTTCTCATTTGAAGGCGGCAAGACAAAAAGACACCCTAGAGGCGCGGAGTGAACCCTTTTTGGGGGGACCGGGTATCCTAAAACAGGACGGGAAAGGGTTTAAGGTTTGATTAGGCGGACCGCTACCGCGGATCCCCCTAATCAAACCCTAAACCCTTTCCCTTGATTCTTATTTGAAGGCGGCAAGAGAAAAAGACACCCTAGAGGGGCCGAGTGAACCCTTTTTTAGAGGAAGGGTATCCTAAAACGGGACGGGGAAAGGGTTTAGGGTTTGATTAGGTGGACCGCTACCGCGGATCTCCTAATCAAACCCTAAACCCTTTTCTTTGCTTCTCATTTGAAGGCGGCAATACAAAAAGACACCCTAGAGGGGCCGAGTGAACCGTTTTTGGGGGGGCTGGGTATCCCAAAACGGGATGGGAAAGGGTTTAAGGTTTGATTAGGCAGATCGCTACCGCGGATCCTCCTAATCAAACCCTAAACCCTTTCCCTTGCTTCTAATTTGAAGGCGGCAAGACAAATAGACACCCTAGAGGGGCCAAGTGAACCTTTTTGGGGGGACCGGGTATCCTAAAGCGGAACGGGAAAGGGTTTAGGGTTTGATTAGGCAGACTGCTACCGCGGATCCCCGTAATCAAACCCTAAACCCTTTCCTTTGCTTCTCATTTGAAGGCGGCAATACAAAAAGACACCCTAGAGGGGCTGAGTGAACTCTTTTTGGGGGGGGGGGGGGCCGGTTATCCTAAAGCGGGACGAGAAAGGGTTTAGGGTTTGATTAGGGGGATCCGCGGTCAAACCTTAAACCTTTTTCCTTGCTTCTCATTTTAACGCGGCAAGACAAAAAGACACCCTAGAGGGGCCGAGTGAACCCTTTTTGGGGGGACCGGGAATCCTAAAGAGGGACGGGAAAGGGTCTAGGGTTTGATTAGGCGGACCGCTACTGTGGATCCCCCTAATCAAACTCTAAACCATTTCCCTTGCTTCTCATTTGAAGGCGGCAAGACAAAAAGACACCCTAGAGGCGCAGAGTGAACCCTTTTTGGGGGGACCGGGTATCCTAAACAGGACGGGAAAGGGTTTAAGGTTTGATTAGGCGGACCGCTACCGTGGATCCCCCTAATCAAACCCTAAACCCTTTCCCTTGCTTCGAATTTGAAGGCGGCAAGACAAATAGACACCCTACAGGGGCCAAGTGAACCTTTTTGGGGGGACCGGGTATCCTAAAGCGGAACGGGAAAGGGTTTAGGGCTTGATAGGCAGACCGCTACCGCGGATCCCCGTAATCAAACCATAAACCCTTTCCTTTGCATCTCATTTAAAGGCGGCAAGACAAAAAGACACCCTAGAGGGGGGGAGTGAACCCTTTTTAAGGGGGCCGGGTATCCTAAAACGGGACGGGAAAGGGTTTAGGGTTTGATTTGGCGGACCACTACCACGGATCCCCCTAATCAAAACCTAAACCCTTTCCCTTGCTTCTCATTCGAAGGCGGAAAGACACAAAGACAACCTATAGGGGCCGAGTGAACCCTTTTTTGGGGGGCCGGGTATCCTAAAACGGGACGCGAAAGGGTTTAGGGTTTGATAGGCAGACCGCTACCGCGGATCCCCCTAATCAAACCATAAACCCTTTCCCTTGCATTTCATTTGAAGGCGGCAAGACAAAAAGACACCCTAGAGGGAGGAAGTGAACCCTTTTTGGGGGAGAGGGGGTATCCTAAACGGAACAGGGAAAGGGTTTAGGGTTTGATTAGGCGGACGCTGCCGCGGATCCCCCTAATCAAACCCTAAACCCTTTTCCTTGCTTCTCATTTGAAGGCAACAAGAAAAAAAGACACCTTAGAGGGGCCGGGTGAACCCTTTTTTACGGGACCGGGTATCCTAAAACGGGACGGGAAAGGGTTTAGGGTTTGATTAGGTGGACCGCTACCGTGGATCCCCCTAATCAAACCCTAAACCCTTTCCCTTGCTTCGAATTTGAAGGCGGCAAGACAAAAAGACACCTTAGTGGGGCCGAGTGACCCTTTTTGGGGGGACCGGGTATCCTAAAGAGGGACGAGAAAGGGTCTAGGGTTTGATTAGGCGGACCGCTACCGTGGATCCCCTAATCAAACCCTAAACCGTTTCCCTTGCTTCTCATTTGAAGGCGGCAAGACAAAAAGACACCCTAGAGGCGCGGAGTGAACCCTTTTTGGGGGGACCGGGTATCCTAAAACGGGACGGGAAAGGGTTTAAGGTTTGATTAGGCGGACCGCTACCGCGGATCCCCTAATCAAACCCTAAACCCTTTCCCTTGCTTCTCATTTGAAGGCGGCAAGACAAAAAGACACCCTAGAGGGGCCGAGTGAACCCTTTTTTAGAGGATCGGGTATCCTAAAACGGGACGGGAAAGGGTTTAGGGTTTGATTAGGTGGACCGCTACCGCGGATCTCCCTAATCAAACCTTAAACCCTTTTCCTTGCTTCTCATTTTAACGCGGCAAGACAAAAAGACACCCTAGAGGGGCCGAGTGAACCCTTTTGGGGGACCAGGGAATCCTAAAGTGGGACGGGGAAAGGGTCTAGGGTTTGATTAGGCGGACCGCTACCGTGGATCCCCTAATCAAACTCTAAACTGTTTCCCTTGCTTCTCATTTGAAGGCGGCAAGACAAAAAGACACCCTAGAGGCGCAGAGTGAACCCTTTTTGGGGGGACCGGGTATCCTAAACAGGACGGGAAAGGGTTTAAGGTTTGATTAGGCGGACCGCTACCATGGATCCCCCTAATCAAACCCTAAACCCTTTCCCTTGCTTCGAATTTGAAGGCGGCAAGACAAATAGACACCCTACAGGGGCCAAGTGAACCTTTTTGGGGGGACCGGGTATCCTAAAGCGGAACGGGAAAGGGTTTAGGGTTTGATAGGCAGACCGCTACCGCGGATCCCCGTAATCAAACCATAAACCCTTTCCCTTGCATCTCATTTTAAGGCGGCAAGACAAAAAGACACCCTAGAGAGGGGGAGTGAACCCTTTTAGGGGGCGGGTATCCTAAAACGGGACGGGAAAGGGTTTAGGGTTTGATTAGGTGGACCGCTACCGCGGATCCCCCTAATCAAACCCTAAACCGTTTTCTTTGCTTCCCATTTGAAGGCGGCAATACAAAAAGACACCCTAGAGGGGCCGAGTGAACCCTTTTTGGGGGGGCCGGTTATCCTAAAGCGGGACGAGAAAGGGTTTAGGGTTTGATTAGGGGGATCCGCGGTCAAACCCTAAACCCTTTCCCTTGCATCTCATTTTAACGCGGCAAGACAAAAAGACACCCTAGTGGGGCCGAGTGACCCTTTTTCGGGGGACCGGGTATCCTAAAGAGGGACGAGAAAGGGTCTAGGGTTTGATTAGGCGGACCGCTACCGTGGATCCCCCTAATCAAACCCTAAACCGTTTCCCTTGCTTCTCATTTGAAGGCGGCAAGACAAAAAGACACCCTAGAGGCGCGGAGTGAACCCTTTTTGGGGGGACCGGGTATCCTAAAACAGGACGGGAAAGGGTTTAAGGTTTGATTAGGCGGACCGCTACCGCGGATCCCCCTAATCAAACCCTAAACCCTTTCCCTTGATTCTTATTTGAAGGCGGCAAGAGAAAAAGACACCCTAGAGGGGCCGAGTGAACCCTTTTTTAGAGGACCGGGTATCCTAAAACGGGACGGGAAAGGGTTTAGGGTTTGATTAGGTGGACCGCTACCGCGGATCTCCCTAATCAAACCCTAAACCCTTTTCTTTGCTTCTCATTTGAAGGCGGCAATACAAAAAGACACCCTAGAGGGGCCGAGTGAACCGTTTTTGGGGGGGCTGGGTATCCCAAAACGGGATGGGAAAGGGTTTAAGGTTTGATTAGGCAGATCGCTACCGCGGATCCTCCTAATCAAACCCTAAACCCTTTCCCTTGCTTCTAATTTGAAGGCGGCAAGACAAAAAGACACCCTAGAGGGGCCGAGTGAACCCTTTTTGGGGGAGCCGGTTATCCTAAAGCGGGACGGGAAAGGGTTTAGGGCTTGATTATGCGGACCGCTACCGTGGATCCCCCTAATCAAACCCTAAACCCTTTCCCTTGCTTCGAATTTGAAGGCGGCAAGACAAATAGACACCCTAGAGGGGCCAAGTGAACCTTTTTGGGGGGACCGGGTATCCTAAAGCGGAACGGGAAAAGGGTTTAGGGTTTGATTAGGCAGACTGCTACCGCGGATCCCCGTAATCAAACCATAAACCCTTTCCCTTGCATCTCATTTAAAGGCGGCAAGATAAAAAGACACCCTAGAGGGGGGGAGTGAACCCTTTTTAGGGGGGCCGGGTATCCTAAAACGGGACGGGAAAGGGTTTAGGGTTTGATTAGGCGGACCGCTACCGCGGATCCCCCTAATCAAACCCTAAACCCTTTCCTTTGCTTCTCATTTGAAGGCGGCAAGATAAAAAGACACCCTAGAGGGGGGGAGTGAACCTTTTCTAGGGGGGCCGGGTATCCTAAAACGGGACGGGAAAGGGTTTAGGGGTTGATTAGGCGGACCGCTACCGCGGATCCCCCTAATCAAACCCTAAACCCTTTCCTTTGCTTCTCATTTGAAGGCGGCAATACAAAAAGACACCCTAGAGGGGCCGAGTGAACTCTTTTTTGGGGGGGGGGGGCCGGTTATCCTAAAGCGGGACGAGAAAGGGTTTAGGGTTTGATTAGGGGGATCCGCGGTCAAACCTTAAACCCTTTTCCTTGCTTCTCATTTTAACGCGGCAAGACAAAAAGACACCCTAGAGGGGACGAGTGAACCCTTTTTGGGGGGACCGGGAATCCTAAAGTGGGACGGGAAAGGGTCTAGGGTTTGATTAGGCGGACCGCTACCGTGGATCCCCCTAATCAAACTCTAAACCGTTTCCCTTGCTTCTCATTTGAAGGCGGCAAGACAAAAAGACACCCTAGAGGCGCAGAGTGAACCCTTTTTGGGGGACCAGGGTATCCTAAACAGACGGGAAAGGGTTTAAGGTTTGATTAGGCGGACCGCTACCATGGATCCCCCTAATCAAACCCTAAACCCTTTCCCTTGCTTCGAATTTGAAGGCGGCAAGACAAATAGACACCCTACAGGGGCCAAGTGAACCTTTTTGGGGGGACCGGGTATCCTAAAGCGGAACGGGAAAGGGTTTAGGGTTTGATTAGGCAGACTGCTACCGCGGATCCCCGTAATCAAACCCTAAACCCTTTCCCTTGCATCTCATTTTAACGCGGCAAGACAAAAAGACACCCTAGTGGGGCCGAGTGACCCTTTTTGGGGGGACCGGGTATCCTAAAGAGGTACGAGAAAGGGTCTAGGGTTTGATTAGGCGGACCGCTACCGTGGATCCCCCTAATCAAACCCTAAACCGTTTCCCTTGCTTCTCATTTGAAGGCGGCAAGATAAAAAGACACCCTAGAGGGGGGGAGTGAACCTTTTTTAGGGGGGCCGGGTATCCTAAAACGGGACGGGAAAGGGTTTAGGGGTTGATTAGGCGGACCGCTACCGCGGATCCTCCTAATCAAACCCTAAACCCTTTCCTTTGCTTCTCATTTGAAGGCGGCAATACAAAAAGACACCCTAGAGGGGCCGAGTGAACTCTTTTTTGGGGGGGGGGGGGGGCCGGTTATCCTAAAGCGGGACGAGAAAGGGTTTAGGGTTTGATTAGGGGGATCCGCGGTCAAACCTTAAACCCTTTTCCTTGCTTCTCATTTTAACGCGGCAAGACAAAAAGACACCCTAGAGGGGCCGAGTGAACCCTTTTTGGGGGGACCGGGAATCCTAAAGTGGGACGGGAAAGGGTCTAGGGTTTGATTAGGCGGACCGCTACCGTGGATCCCCCTAATCAAACTCTAAACCGTTTCCCTTGCTTCTCATTTGAAGGCGGCAAGACAAAAAGACACCCTAGAGGCGCAGAGTGAACCCTTTTTGGGGGGACCGGGTATCCTAAACAGGACGGGAAAGGGTTTAAGGTTTGATTAGGCGGACCGCTACCATGGATCCCCCTAATCAAACCCTAAACCCTTTCCCTTGCTTCGAATTTGAAGGCGGCAAGACAAATAGACACCCTACAGGGGCCAAGTGAACCTTTTTGGGGGGACCGGGTATCCTAAAGCGGAACGGGAAAGGGTTTAGGGTTTGATAGGCAGACCGCTACCGCGGATCCCCGTAATCAAACCATAAACCCTTTCCCTTGCATCTCATTTTAAGGCGGCAAGACAAAAAGACAACCTAGAGGGGGGGAGTGAACCCTTTTTAGGGGGGCCGGGTATCCTAAAATGGGACGGGAAAGGGTTTAGGGTTTGATTAGGTGGACCGCTACCGCGGATCCCCCTAATCAAACCCTAAACCGTTTCCTTTGCTTCTCACTTGAAGGCGGCAATACAAAAAGACACCCTAAAGGGGCCGAGTGAACCCTTTTTGGGGGGGCCGGTTATCCTAAAGCGGGACGAGAAAGGGTTTAGGGTTTGATTAGGGGGATCCGCGGTCAAACCCTAAACCCTTTCCCTTGCATCTCATTTTAACGCGGCAAGACAAAAAGACACCCTAGTGGGGCCGAGTGACCCTTTTTGGGGGGACCGGGTATCCTAAAGAGGTACGAGAAAGGGTCTAGGGTTTGATTAGGCGGACCGCTACCGTGGATCCCCCTAATCAAACCCTAAACCGTTTCCCTTGCTTCTCATTTGAAGGCGGCAAGACAAAAAGACACCCTAGAGGCGCGGAGTGAACCCTTTTTGGGGGGACCGGGTATCCTAAAACAGGACGGGACCGCGGATCCCCCTTATCAAACCCTAAACCCTTTCCCTTGCTTCTCATTTGAAGGCGGCAAGACAAAAAGACACCCTAGAGGGGCCAAGTGAACCTTTTTGGGGGGGACCGGGTATCCTAACGCGGGACGGGAAAGGGTTTAGGGTTTGATTAGGCAGACCGCTACCGCGGATCCCCCTAATCAAACCATAAACCCTTTCCCTTGCATCTCATTTGAAGGCGGCAAGACAAAAAGACACCCTAGAGGGGCGAAGTGAACCCTTTTTGGGGGGGCCGGGTATCCTAAAACGGAACGGGAAAGGGTTTAGGGTTTGATTAAGCAGACTGCTACCGCGGATCCCCTTTATCAAACCCTAAACCCTTTCCCTTACTTCTCATTTGAAGGCAACAACACAAAAAGACACCCTAGTGGGGCCGGGTGAACCCTTTTTTAGGGGACCGGGTATCCTAAAACGGGACGGGAAAGGGTTTAGGGTTTCATTAGGCGGACTGCTATCGCGGATCCCCCTAATCCAACCCTAAACTCTTTCCCTTGATTCTCATTCGAAGGCGGCAAGACAAAAAGACACCCTAGAGGGGCCGAGTGAACCTGTTTTTGGGGGGTCGGGTATCCTAAAATGGGATGGGAAAGGGTTTAGGGTTTGATTAGGCGGACCGCTACCGTGGATCCCCCTAATCAAACCCTAATCCCTTTCCCTTGCTTCTCATTTGAAGGCGGCAAGAAAAAAAGACACCCAATAGGGGCCGAGTGAACCCTTTTTAAAGGGGCTGGGTATCCTAAAACGGGACGGGAAAGGGTTTAGGTTTTGATTAGGCGGACCGCTACTGCGGATCCCCCTAATCAAACCCTAAACCCTATCCCTTGCTTCTCATTCGAAGGCGTGAAGACAAAAAGACACCATAGAGGGGCCGAGTAAACCCTTTTTTAGGGGACCGGGTATCCTAAAACGGGACGGGAAAGGGTTTAGGGTTTGATTAGGCGGACCGCTACCTAGGATCCCCCTAATCCAACGCTAAACCCTTTCCCTTGCTTCTCATTCGAAGGCGACAATACAAAAAGACACCCTAGAGGGGCCGAGTGAATCCTTTTTTGGGGGGGCCGGGTATCCTAAAACGGGACGGGAAAGGGTTTAGGGATTGATTAGGCGGACCGCTACCATGGACCCCCCTAATCTAACCCTACACCCTTTCCCTTGCTTCTCTTTCAAAGGCGGCAAGACAAAAAGACACCCTAGAGGGGCCGAGTGTACCCTTTTTTGGGGGGCCGGGTATCCTAAAACGGGACGGGAAAGGGTTTCGGGTTTGATTAGGCGGACCGCTATCGCGGATCTCTCTAATCAAACCCTAAACCCTTTCCCTTGCTTCTCATTCGAAGGCGGCAAGAAAAAAGACACCCTAGAGGGGCCGAGTGAACCCTTTTTTGGGGGGTTGGGTATCCTAAAACGGGACGGGAAAGGGTTTAGGGTTTGATTAGGTGGATCGCTACCGCGGATCCCCCTAATCAAACCCTAAACCCTTTCCCTTGCTTCTAATTCAAAGGCGGGAAGACAAAAAGACACCCTAGAGGGGCCGAGTGAATCCTTTTTTGGGGGGCCGGATATCCTAAAATGGGACGGGAAAGGGTTTAGGGTTTTATTAGGCGGACCGCTACCGCGGATCCCCTAATCCAAACCTAAACCCTTTCCCTTGCTTCTCATTCGAAGGCGGCAAGACAAAAAGACACCCTAGAGGGGCCGAGTTAACCCTTTTTAGAGGGGTCGGGTATCCTAAAACGGGACGGGAAAGGTTTTAGGGTTTGATTAGTCGGACCGCTACCGTGGATCCCCCTAATCAAACCCTAATCCCTTTCCCTTTCATCTCATTTGAAGACGACAAGACAAAAAGACACCCTAGAGGGGCCGAGTGAACCCTTTTTGGGGGGGCTGGGTATCCTAAAACGGGACGGGAATGGGTTTAGGGTTTGATTAGGCAGACAGCTACCGCGGATCCCCCTAATCCAACCCTAAACCCTTTCCCCTAATTCTCATTCTAAGGCGGCAAGACAAAAAGACACCCAAGAGGGGCCGAGTGAACCTGTTTTTGAGGGGTCGGGTATCCTAAAACGGGATGGGAAAGGGTTTAGGGTTTGATTAGGCGGACCGCTACCATGGATCCCCCTAATCAAACCCTACTCTCTTTCCCTTGCTTCTCATTTGAAGGCGGCAAGACAAAAAGACACCCTAGAGGGGCCAAGTGAACCTTTTTGGGGGGACCGGGTATCCTAAAGCGGGATGGGAAAGAGTTTAGGGTTTGATTAGGCAGACCGCTACCGCGGATCCCCCTAATCAAACCATAAACCCTTTCCCTTGCATCTCATTTGAAGGCGGCAAGACAAAAAGACACCCTAGAGGGGCAGAGTGAACCCTTTTTGGGGGGCCGGGTATCCTAAAACGGGACGGGAAAGGGTTTAGGATTTGATTAGGCGGACTGCTACCGCGGATCCCCCTAATCAAACCCAAAACCCTTTCCCTTTCTTCTCATTTGAAGGCGGCAAGACAAAAAGACACCCTAGAGGCGCGGAGTGAACCCTTTTTGGGGGGACCGGGTATCCTAAAGAGGGACAGGAAAGGGTTTAGGGTTTGATTAGGTGGACTGCTACCGCGGATCCCCCTAATCAAACCCTAAACCCTTTCCATTGCTTCTAATTTGAAGGCGGCAAGACAAAAAGACACCCTAGAGGGGCCGAGTGAACCCTTTTTGGGGGAGCCGGTTATCCTAAAGCGGGACGGGAAAGGGTTTGGGATTGATTAGGTGACCGTTACCGCGGATCCCCTAATCAAACCCTAAACCCTTTCCCTTGCTTCTCATTTGAAGGCGGCAAGACAAAAAGACACCCTAGAGGGGCTGACTGAACCCTTTTTTGGGGGGCCGGGTATCCTAAAACGTGACGGGAAAGGGTTTAGGGTTTGGTTAGGCGGACCGCTACCGCGGATCCCCCTAATCCAACCCTAAACCCTTTCCCTTGCTTCTCATTCGAAAGCGGCAAGACAAAAAGACACCCTAGAGGGGCAGAGTGAACCCTTTTTGGGGGGCCGGGTATCCTAAAACGGGACGGGAAAGGGTTTAGGATTTGATTAGGCGGACTGCTACCGCGGATCCCCCTAATCAAACCCAAAACCCTTTCCCTTGCTTCTCATTCGAAAGCGGCAAGACAAAAAGACACCCTAGAGGGGCCGAGTAAACCCTTTTTAGGGGGACCGGGTATCCTAAAACGGGACGGGAAAGGGTTTAGGGTTTGATTAGGCGGACCGCTACCTAGGATCCCCCTAATCCAACGCTAAACCCTTTCCCTTGCTTCTCATTCGAAGGCGACAATACAAAAAGAAACCCTAGAGGGGCCGAGTGAATCCTTTTTTGGGGGGGCCGGGTATCCTAAAACGGGACGGGAAAGGGTTTAGGGATTGATTAGGCGGACCGCTACCATGGACCCCCCTAATCTAACCCTACACCCTTTCCCTTGCTTCTCTTTCAAAGGCGGCAAGACAAAAAGACACCCTAGAGGGGCCGAGTGTACCCTTTTTTGGGGGGCCGGGTATCCTAAAACGGGACGGGAAAGGGTTTCGGGTTTGATTAGGCGGACCGCTATCGCGGATCTCTCTAATCAAACCCTAAACCCTTTCCCTTGCTTCTCATTCGAAGGCGGCAAGAAAAAAGACACCCTAGAGGGGCCGAGTGAACCCTTTTTTGGGGGGTTGGGTATCCTAAAACGGGACGGGAAAGGGTTTAGGGTTTGATTAGGTGGATCGCTACCGCGGATCCCCCTAATCAAACCCTAAACCCTTTCCCTTGCTTCTAATTCAAAGGCGGGAAGACAAAAAGACACCCTAGAGGGGCCGAGTGAATCCTTTTTTGGGGGGCCGGATATCCTAAAATGGGACGGGAAAGGGTTTAGGGTTTTATTAGGCGGACCGCTACCGCGGATCCCCTAATCCAAACCTAAACCCTTTCCCTTGCTTCTCATTCGAAGGCGGCAAGACAAAAAGACACCCTAGAGGGGCCGAGTTAACCCTTTTAGAGGGTCGGGTATCCTAAAAACGGGACGGGAAAGGTTTTAGGGTTTGATTAGTCGGACCGCTACCGTGGATCCCCCTAATCAAACCCTAATCCCTTTCCCTTTCATCTCATTTGAAGACGACAAGACAAAAAGACACCCTAGAGGGGCCGAGTGAACCCTTTTTGGGGGGGCTGGGTATCCTAAAACGGGACGGGAATGGGTTTAGGGTTTGATTAGGCAGACAGCTACCGCGGATCCCCCTGATCCAACCCTAAACCCTTTCCCCTAATTCTCATTCTAAGGCGGCAAGACAAAAAGACACCCAAGAGGGGCCGAGTGAACCTGTTTTTGAGGGGTCGGGTATCCTAAAACGGGATGGGAAAGGGTTTAGGGTTTGATTAGGCGGACCGCTACCATGGATCCCCCTAATCAAACCCTACTCTCTTTCCCTTGCTTCTCATTTGAAGGCGGCAAGACAAAAAGACACCCTAGAGGGGCCAAGTGAACCTTTTTGGGGGGACCGGGTATCTTAAAGCGGGATGGGAAAGAGTTTAGGGTTTGATTAGGCAGACCGCTACCGCGGATCCCCCTAATCAAACCATAAACCCTTTCCCTTGCATCTCATTTGAAGGCGGCAAGACAAAAAGACACCCTAGAGGGGCAGAGTGAACCCTTTTTGGGGGGCCGGGTATCCTAAAACGGGACGGGAAAGGGTTTAGGATTTGATTAGGCGGACTGCTACCGCGGATCCCCCTAATCAAACCCAAAACCCTTTCCCTTTCTTCTCATTTGAAGGCGGCAAGACAAAAAGACACCCTAGAGGCGCGGAGTGAACCCTTTTTGGGGGGACCGGGTATCCTAAAGAGGGACAGGAAAGGGTTTAGGGTTTGATTAGGCGGACTGCTACCGCGGATCCCCCTAATCAAACCCTAAACCCTTTCCATTGCTTCTCATTTGAAGGCGGCAAGACAAAAAGACACCCTAGAGGGGCCGAGTGAACCCTTTTTGGGGGAGCCGGTTATCCTAAAGCGGGACGGGAAAGGGTTTGGGATTGATTAGGCAGACCGTTACCGCGGATCCCCCTAATCAAACCCTAAACCCTTTCCCTTGCTTCTCATTTGAAGGCGGCAAGACAAAAAGACACCCTAGAGTGACCTGAACCCTTTTTGGGGGCCGGGTATCCTAAAACGTGACGGGAAAGGGTTTAGGGTTTGGTTAGGCGGACCGCTACCGCGGATCCCCCTAATCCAACCCTAAACCCTTTCCCTTGCTTCTCATTCGAAAGCGGCAAGACAAAAAGACACCCTAGAGGGGCAGAGTGAACCCTTTTTGGGGGGCCGGGTATCCTAAAACGGGACGGGAAAGGGTTTAGGATTTGATTAGGCGGACTGCTACCGCGGATCCCCCTAATCAAACCCAAAACCCTTTCCCTTGCTTCTCATTCGAAAGCGGCAAGACAAAAAGACACCCTAGAGGGGCCGAGTAAACCCTTTTTTAGGGGACCGGGTATCCTAAAACGGGACGGGAAAGGGTTTAGGGTTTGATTAGGCGGACCGCTACCTAGGATCCCCCTAATCCAACGCTAAACCCTTTCCCTTGCTTCTCATTCGAAGGCGACAATACAAAAAGACACCCTAGAGGGGCCGAGTGAATCCTTTTTTGGGGGGGCCGGGTATCCTAAAACGGGACGGGAAAGGGTTTAGGGATTGATTAGGCGGACCGCTACCATGGACCCCCCTAATCTAACCCTACACCCTTTCCCTTGCTTCTCTTTCAAAGGCGGCAAGACAAAAAGACACCCTAGAGGGGCCGAGTGTACCCTTTTTTGGGGGGCCGGGTATCCTAAAACGGGACGGGAAAGGGTTTCGGGTTTGATTAGGCGGACCGCTATCGCGGATCTCTCTAATCAAACCCTAAACCCTTTCCCTTGCTTCTCATTCGAAGGCGGCAAGAAAAAAGACACCCTAGAGGGGCCGAGTGAACCCTTTTTTGGGGGGTTGGGTATCCTAAAACGGGACGGGAAAGGGTTTAGGGTTTGATTAGGTGGATCGCTACCGCGGATCCCCCTAATCAAACCCTAAACCCTTTCCCTTGCTTCTAATTCAAAGGCGGGAAGACAAAAAGACACCCTAGAGGGGCCGAGTGAATCCTTTTTTGGGGGGCCGGATATCCTAAAATGGGACGGGAAAGGGTTTAGGGTTTTATTAGGCGGACCGCTACCGCGGATCCCCTAATCCAAACCTAAACCCTTTCCCTTGCTTCTCATTCGAAGGCGGCAAGACAAAAAGACACCCTAGAGGGGCCGAGTTAACCCTTTTTAGGGGGGTCGGGTATCCTAAAACGGGACGGGAAAGGTTTTAGGGTTTGATTAGTCGGACCGCTACCGTGGATCCCCCTAATCAAACCCTAATCCCTTTCCCTTTCATCTCATTTGAAGACGACAAGACAAAAAGACACCCTAGAGGGGCCGAGTGAACCCTTTTTGGGGGGGGCTGGGTATCCTAAAACGGGACGGGAAAGGGTTTAGGGTTTGATTAGGCGGACAGCTACCGCGGATCCCCCTAATCCAACCCTAAACCCTTTCCCCTAATTCTCATTCTAAGGCGGCAAGACAAAAAGACACCCAAGAGGGGCCGAGTGAACCTGTTTTTGAGGGGTCGGGTATCCTAAAACGGGATGGGAAAGGGTTTAGGGTTTGATTAGGCGGACTGCTACCATGGATCCCCCTAATCAAACCCTACTCTCTTTCCCTTGCTTCTCATTTGAAGGCGGCAAGACAAAAAGACACCCTAGAGGGGCCAAGTGAACCTTTTTGGGGGGACCGGGTATCCTAAAGCGGGATGGGAAAGAGTTTAGGGTTTGATTAGGCAGACCGCTACCGCGGATCCCCCTAATCAAACCATAAACCCTTTCCCTTGCATCTCATTTGAAGGCGGCAAGACAAAAAGACACCCTAGAGGGGCAGAGTGAACCCTTTTTGGGGGGGCCGGGTATCCTAAAACGGGACGGGAAAGGGTTTAGGATTTGATTAGGCGGGATCGCTACCGCGGATCCCCTAATCAAACCCAAAACCCTTTCCCTTTCTTCTCATTTGAAGGCGGCAAGACAAAAAGACACCCTAGAGGCGCGGAGTGAACCCTTTTTAGGGGGACCGGGTATCCTAAAGAGGACGGGGAAAGGGTTTACGGTTTGATTAGGCGGATCGCACCGCGGATCCCCCTAATCAAACCCTAAACCCTTTCCATTGCTTCTCATTTGAAGGCGGCAAGAAAAAAAGACACCCTAGAGGGGCCGAGTGAACCCTTTTTGGGGGAGCCGGTTATCCTAAAGCGGGACGGGAAAGGGTTTGGGATTGATTAGGCAGACCGTTACCGCGGATCCCCCTAATCAAACCCTAAACCCTTTCCCTTGCTTCTCATTTGAAGGCGGCAAGACAAAAAGACACCCTAGAGGGGCTGACTGAACCCTTTTTTGGGGGGCCGGGTATCCTAAAACGTGACGGGAAAGGGTTTAGGGTTTGGTTAGGCGGACCGCTACCGCGGATCCCCCTAATCCAACCCTAAACCCTTTCCCTTGCTTCTCATTCGAAAGCGGCAAGACAAAAAGACACCCTAGAGGGGCCGAGTTAACCCTTTTTTGGGGGGCCGAGTATCCTAAAACGGGACGGGAAAGGTTTTAGGGTTTGATTAGGCGGACCGCTACCATGGACCCCCCTAATCAATCCCTAATCCCTTTCCCTTGCTTCTCATTTGAAGGCGGCAAGACAAAAAGACACCCTAGAGGGGCCGAGTTAACCCTTTTTTGGGGGGTCGGGTATCCTAAAACGGGACGGGAAAGGGTTTAGGGTTTGATTAGGCGGACCACTACCACGGATCCCCGTAATCAAATGCTAAACCCTTTCCCTTGCTTCCCATTTGAAGGCGGCAAGACAAAAAGACACCCTAGAGGGGCCGAGTGAACCCTTTTTTAGAGGACCGGTTATCCTAAAACGGGACGGGAAAGGGTTTAGGGTTTGATTAGGTGGACTGGTACCGCGGATCCCCCTAATCCAACCCTAAACTCTTTCCCTTGCTTCTCATTCGAAGGCGGCAATACAAAAAGACACCCTAAGGGGCCTAGTGAACCTTTTTTTTTGGGGGGGGGGGGGGGGTATCATAAAACGGGACGGGAGAGGGTTTAGGGTTTGATTAGGAGGACTGCTACCGCGGATCCCCCTAATCCAACCCCAAACCTTTTCCCTTGCTTTTCATTCGAAGGCGACAAGACAAAAAGACACCCTAAAGGGGCCGAGTGAACCCTTTTTGGGGGGGCTGGGTATCCTAAAACGGGACGGGAAAGGGTTTAGAGTTTGATTAGGCGGACAGCTACCGCGGCCAGCTATCGCGGATCCCCCCTAATCAAACCCTAAACCCTTTTTCTTGCTTTTCATTCGAAGGCGGCAAGACAAAAAGACACCCTAGAGGGGCCGAGTGAACCCTTTTTTGGGTGGCCGAGTATCCTAAAACGGGACGGGAAAGGGTTTAGGGTTTGATTAGGCGGACCGCTACCATGGATCCCCCCAATCAAACCCTAAACCCTTTCCCTTGCCTCTCATTTAAAGGCGGCAAGACAAAAAGACACCCTAGAGGGGCCAAGTGAACCTTTTGGGGGACCAGGGTATCCTAAAGCGGGATGGGAAAGAGTTTAGGGTTTGATTAGGCAGACCGCTACCGCGGATCCCCCTAATCAAACCATAGACCCTTTCCCTTGCATCTCATTTGAAGGCGGCAAGACAAAAAGACACCCTAGAGGCGCGGAGTGAACCCTTTTTGGGGGGACCGAGTATCCTAAAGAGGGACGGGAAAGGGTTTAGGGTTTGATTAGGCGGACTGCTACCGCGGATCCCCCTAATCAAACCCTAAACCCTTTCCATTGCTTCTCATTTGAAGGCGGCAAGACAAAAAGACACCCTAGAGGGGCCGAGTGAACCCTTTTTGGGGGAGCCGGTTATCCTAAAGCGGGA
The DNA here is from genome assembly GCF_048544455.1 of Silene latifolia. Lineage (NCBI taxonomy): Eukaryota > Viridiplantae > Streptophyta > Magnoliopsida > Caryophyllales > Caryophyllaceae > Silene > Silene latifolia. The sequence continues at coordinate 58,042,792 of NC_133535.1, read as the reverse complement.
CGGGAAAGGGTTTGGGATTGATTAGGCAGACCGTTACCGCGGATCCCCCTAATCAAACCCTAAACCCTTTCCCTTGCTTCTCATTTGAAGGCGGCAAGACAAAAAGACACCCTAGAGGGGCCGAGTGAACCCTTTTTTGGGGGGCCGGGTATCCTAAAACGGGACGGGAAAGGGTTTAGGGTTTGATTAGGCAGATCGCTACCGCGGATCCCCCTAATCAAACCCTAAACCCTTTCCCTTGCTTCTCATTCAAAGGCAGGAAGACAAAAAGACACCCTAGAGGGGCCGAGTGAACCCTTTTTGGGGGGGCTGGGTATCCTAAAACGGGACGGGAAAGGGTTTAGAGTTTGATTAGGCGGACAGCTACCGCGGACAGCTATCGCGGATCCCCCCTAATCAAACCCTAAACCCTTTTCCTTGCTTCTCATTCGAAGGCGGCAAGACAAAAAGACACCCTAGAGGGGCCGAGTGAACCCTTTTTGGGTGGCCGAGTATCCTAAAACGGGACGGGAAAGGGTTTAGGGTTTGATTAGGCGGACCGCTACCATGGATCCCCCCAATCAAACCCTAAACCCTTTCCCTTGCTTCTCATTTAAAGGCGGCAAGACAAAAAGACACCCTAGAGGGGCCAAGTGAACCTTTTTGGGGGGACCGGGTATCCTAAAGCGGGATGGGAAAGAGTTTAGGGTTTGATTAGGCAGACCGCTACCGCGGATCCCCCTAATCAAACCATAGACCCTTTCCCTTGCATCTCATTTGAAGGCGGCAAGACAAAAAGACACCCTAGAGGGGCAGAGTGAACCCTTTTTGGGGGGCCGGGTATCCTAAAACGGGACGGGAGAGGGTTTAGGGTTTGATTAGGCGGACTGCTACCGCAGATCCTCCTAATCAAACCCTAAAGCCTTTCCATTGCTTCTCATTTGAAGGCGGCAAGACAAAAAGACACCCTAGAGGGGCTGACTGAACCCTTTTTTGGGGGGCCGGGTATCCTAAAACGGGACGGGAAAGGGTTTAGGGTTTGATTAGGCAGATCGCTACCGCGGATCCCCCTAATCAAACCCTAAACCCTTTCCCTTGCTTCTCATTCAAAGGCAGGAAGACAAAAAGACACCCTAAAGGGGCCGAGTTAACCCCTTTTGGGGGGGCTGGGTATCCTAAAACGGGACGGGAAAGGGTTTAGAGTTTGATTAGGCGGACAGCTACCGTGGACAGCTATCGCGGATCCCCCCTAATCAAACCCTAAACCCTTTTCCTTGCTTCTCATTTGAAGGCGGCAAGACAAAAAGACACCCTAGAGGGGCAGAGTGAACCCTTTTTGGGGGGCCGGGTATCATAAAACGGGACGGGAGAGGGTTTAGGGTTTGATTAGGAGGACTGCTACCGCGGATCCCCCTAATCCAACCCCAAACCTTTTCCCTTGCTTTTCATTCGAAGGCGACAAGACAAAAAGACACCCTAAAGGGGCCGAGTGAACCCTTTTTGGGGGGGCTGGGTATCCTAAAACGGGACGGGAAAGGGTTTAGAGTTTGATTAGGCGGACAGCTACCGCGGACAGCTATCGCGGATCCCCCCTAATCAAACCCTAAACCCTTTTCCTTGCTTTTCATTCGAAGGCGGCAAGACAAAAAGACACCCTAGAGGGGCCGAGTGAACCCTTTTTTGGGTGGCCGAGTATCCTAAAACGGGACGGGAAAGGGTTTAGGGTTTGATTAGGCGGACCGCTACCATGGATCCCCCCAATCAAACCCTAAACCCTTTCCCTTGCCTCTCATTTAAAGGCGGCAAGACAAAAAGACACCCTAGAGGGGCCAAGTGAACCTTTTTGGGGGGACCGGGTATCCTAAAGCGGGATGGGAAAGAGTTTAGGGTTTGATTAGGCAGACCGCTACCGCGGATCCCCCTAATCAAACCATAAACCCTTTCCCTTGCATCTCATTTGAAGGCGGCAAGACAAAAAGACACCCTAGAGGCGCGGAGTGAACCCTTTTTGGGGGGACCGAGTATCCTAAAGAGGGACGGGAAAGGGTTTAGGGTTTGATTAGGCGGACTGCTACCGCGGATCCCCCTAATCAAACCCTAAACCCTTTCCATTGCTTCTCATTTGAAGGCGGCAAGACAAAAAGACACCCTAGAGGGGCCGAGTGAACCCTTTTTGGGGGAGCCGGTTATCCTAAAGCGGGACGGGAAAGGGTTTGGGATTGATTAGGCAGACCGTTACCGCGGATCCCCCTAATCAAACCCTAAACCCTTTCCCTTGCTTCTCATTTGAAGGCGGCAAGACAAAAAGACACCCTAGAGGGGCTGAGTGAACCCTTTTTTGGGGGGCCGGGTATCCTAAAACGGGACGGGAAAGGGTTTAGGGTTTGATTAGGCAGATCGCTACCACGGATCCCCCTAATCAAACCCTAAACCCTTTCCCTTGCTTCTCATTCAAAGGCAGGAAGACAAAAAGACACCCTAAAGGGGCCGAGTGAACCCTTTTTGGGGGGGCTGGGTATCCTAAAACGGGACGGGAAAGGGTTTAGAGTTTTATTAGGCGGACAGCTACCGCGGACAGCTATCGCGGATCCCCCCTAATCAAACCCTAAACCCTTTTCCTTGCTTCTCATTCGAAGGCGGCAAGACAAAAAGACACCCTAGAGGGGCCGAGTGAACCCTTTTTTGGGTGGCCGAGTATCCTAAAACGGGACGGGAAAGGGTTTAGGGTTTGATTAGGCGGACCGCTACCATGGATCCCCCCAATCAAACCCTAAACCCTTTCCCTTGCTTCTCATTTAAAGGCGGCAAGACAAAAAGACACCCTAGAGGGGCCAAGTGAACCTTTTTGGGGGGACCGGGTATCCTAAAGCGGGATGGGAAAGAGTTTAGGGTTTGATTAGGCAGACCGCTACCGCGGATCCCCCTAATCAAACCTTAGACCCTTTCCCTTGCATCTCATTTGAAGGCGGCAAGACAAAAAGACACCCTAGAGGGGCAGAGTGAACCCTTTTTGGGGGGCCGGGTATCCTAAAACGGGACGGGAGAGGGTTTAGGGTTTGATTAGGCGGACTGCTACCGCGGATCCTCCTAATCAAACCCTAAACCCTTTCCATTGCTTCTCATTTGAAGGCGGCAAGACAAAAAGACACCCTAGAGGGGCCGAGTGAACCCTTTTTTAGGGTACCGGGTATCCTAAAACGGGACAGGAAAGGGTTTAGGATTTGATTAGGCGGACTGCTACCGCGGATCCCCCTAATCAAACCCTAAACCCTTTCCCTTTCTTCTCATTTGAAGGCGGCAAGACAAAAAGACACCCTAGAGGCGCGGAGTGAACCCTTTTTGGGGGGACCGGGTATCCTAAAGTGGGACGGGAAAGGGTTTAGGGTTTGATTAGGCGGACTGCTACCGAGGATCCCCCTAATCAAACCCTAAACCATTTCCATTGCTTCTCATTTGAAGGCGGCAAGACCAAAAGACACCCTAGAGGGGCCGAGTGAACCCTTTTTGGGGGAGCCGGTTATCCTAAAGCGGGACGGGAAAGGGTTTGGGATTGATTAGGCAGACCGTTACCGCGGATCCCCCTAATCAAACCCTAAACCCTTTCCCTTGCTTCTCATTTGAAGGGGGCAAGACAAAAAGACACCCTAGAGGGGCTGAGTGAACCCTTTTTTGGGGGGCCGGGTATCCTAAAACGGGACGGGAAAGGGTTTAGGGTTTGATTAGGCAGACCGCTATCGCGGATCCCCCTAATCAAACCCTAAACCCTTTCCCATGCTTCTCATTCAAAGGCAGGAAGACAAAAAGACACCCTAGAGGGGCTGAGTGAACCCTTTTTTGGGGGGCCGGGTATCCTAAAACGGGACGGGAAAGGGTTTAGGGTTTGATTAGGCAGACCGCTACCGTGGATCCCCCTAATCAAACCCTAAACCCTTTCCCTTGCTTCTCATTCAAAGGCAGGAAGACAAAAAGACACCCTAAAGGGGCCGAGTGAACCCTTTTTGGGGGGGCTGGGTATCCTAAAACGGGACGGGAAAGGGTTTAGAGTTTGATTAGGCGGACAGCTACCGCGGACACCTATCGCGGATCCCCCCTAATCAAACCCTAAACCCTTTTCCTTGCTTCTCATTCGAAGGCGGCAAGACAAAAAGACACCCTAGAGGGGCCGAGTGAACCCTTTTTTGGGTGGCCGAGTATCCTAAAACGGGACGGGAAAGGGTTTAGGGTTTGATTAGGCGGACCGCTACCATGGATCCCCCCAATCAAACCCTAAACCCTTTCCCTTGCTTCTCATTTAAAGGCGGCAAGACAAAAAGACACCCTAGAGGGGCCAAGTGAACCTTTTTGGGGGGACCGGGTATCCTAAAGCGGGATGGGAAAGAGTTTAGGGTTTGATTAGGCAGACCGCTACCGCGGATCCCCCTAATCAAACCATAGACCCTTTCCCTTGCATCTCATTTGAAGGCGGCAAGACAAAAAGACACCCTAGAGGCGCGGAGTGAACCCTTTTTGGGGGGACCGAGTATCCTAAAGAGGGACGGGAAAGGGTTTAGGGTTTGATTAGGCGGACTGCTACCGCGGATCCCCCTAATCAAACCCTAAACCCTTTCCATTGCTTCTCATTTGAAGGCGGCAAGACAAAAAGACACCCTAGAGGGGCCGAGTGAACCCTTTTGGGGGAGCGGTTATCCTAAAGCGGGACGGGAAAGGGTTTGGGATTGATTAGGACCGTTACCGCGGATCCCCTAATCAAACCCTAAACCCTTTCCCTTGCTTCTCATTTGAAGGCGGCAAGACAAAAAGACACCCTAGAGGGGCAGAGTGAACCCTTTTTGGGGGGACCGGGTATCCTAAAACGGGACGGGAAAGGGTTTAGGGTTTGATTAGGCAGATCGCTACCGCGGATCCCCCTAATCAAACCCTAAACCCTTTCCCTTGCTTCTCATTCAAAGGCAGGAAGACAAAAAGACACCCTAGAGGGGCCGAGTGAACCCTTTTTGGGGGGCTGGGTATCCTAAAACGGGACGGGAAAGGGTTTAGGGTTTTATTAGGCGGACAGCTACCGCGGACGACTATCGCGGATCCCCCTAATCAAACCCTAAACCCTTTTCCTTGCTTCTCATTCGAAGGCGGCAAGACAAAAAGACACCCTAGAGGGGCCGAGTGAACCCTTTTTTGGGTGGCCGAGTATCCTAAAACGGGACGGGAAAGGGTTTAGGGTTTGATTAGGCGGACCGCTTCCATGGATCCCCCCAATCAAACCCTAAACCCTTTCCCTTGCTTCTCATTTAAAGGCGGCAAGACAAAAAGACACCCTAGAGGGGCCAAGTGAACCTTTTTGGGGGACCAGGGTATCCTAAAGCGGGATGGGAAAGAGTTTAGGGTTTGATTAGGCGGGACCGCTACCGCGGATCCCCCTAATCAAACCTTAGACCCTTTCCCTTGCATCTCATTTGAAGGCGGCAAGACAAAAAGACACCCTAGAGGGGCGAGTGAACCTTTTTGGGGGGGTATCCTAAAACGGGACGGGAGAGGGTTTAGGGTTTGATTAGGCGGACCGCTACCGCGGATCCTCCTAATCAAACCCTAAACCCTTTCCATTGCTTCTCATTTGAAGGCGGCAAGACAAAAAGACACCCTAGAGGGGCCGAGTGAACCCTTTTTTAGGGTACCGGGTATCCTAAAAAACGGGACGGGGAAAGGGTTTAGGATTTGATTAGGCGGATCGCTACCGCGGATCCCCCTAATCAAACCCTAAACCCTTTCCCTTTCTTCTCATTTGAAGGCGGCAAGACAAAAAGACACCCTAGAGGCGCGGAGTGAACCCTTTTTGGGGGACCAGGGTATCCTAAAGTGGGACGGGAAAGGGTTTAGGGTTTGATTAGGCGGATCACCGAGGATCCCCCTAATCAAACCCTAAACCATTTCCATTGCTTCTCATTTGAAGGCGGCAAGACAAAAAGACACCCTAGAGGGGCCGAGTGAACCCTTTTTGGGGGAGCCGGTTATCCTAAAGCGGGACGGGAAAGGGTTTGGGATTGATTAGGCAGACCGTTACCGCGGATCCCCCTAATCAAACCCTAAACCCTTTCCCTTGCTTCTCATTTGAAGGCGGCAAGACAAAAAGACACCCTAGAGGGGCTGAGTGAACCCTTTTTTGGGGGGCCGGGTATCCTAAAACGGGACGGGAAAGGGTTTAGGGTTTGATTAGGCAGACCGCTATCGCGGATCCCCCTAATCAAACCCTAAACCCTTTCCCATGCTTCTCATTCAAAGGCAGGAAGACAAAAAGACACCCTAGAGGGGCTGAGTGAACCCTTTTTTGGGGGGCCGGGTATCCTAAAACGGGACGGGAAAGGGTTTAGGGTTTGATTAGGCAGACCGCTACCGTGGATCCCCCTAATCAAACCCTAAACCCTTTCCCTTGCTTCTCATTCAAAGGCAGGAAGACAAAAAGACACCCTAAAGGGGCCGAGTGAACCCTTTTTGGGGGGGCTGGGTATCCTAAAACGGGACGGGAAAGGGTTTAGAGTTTGATTAGGCGGACAGCTACCGCGGACACCTATCGCGGATCCCCCCTAATCAAACCCTAAACCCTTTTCCTTGCTTCTCATTCGAAGGCGGCAAGACAAAAAGACACCCTAGAGGGGCCGAGTGAACCCTTTTTGGGTGGCCGAGTATCCTAAAACGGGACGGGAAAGGGTTTAGGGTTTGATTAGGCGGACCGCTACCATGGATCCCCCCAATCAAACCCTAAACCCTTTCCCTTGCTTCTCATTTAAAGGCGGCAAGACAAAAAGACACCCTAGAGGGGCCAAGTGAACCTTTTTGGGGGGACCGGGTATCCTAAAGCGGGATGGGAAAGAGTTTAGGGTTTGATTAGGCAGACCGCTACCGCGGATCCCCCTAATCAAACCCTAAACCCTTTCCATTGCTTCTCATTTGAAGGCGGCAAGACAAAAAGACACCCTAGAGGGGCCGAGTGAACCCTTTTTGGGGGAGCCGGTTATCCTAAAGCGGGACGGGAAAGGGTTTGGGATTGATTAGGCAGACCGTTACCGCGGATCCCCCTAATCAAACCCTAAACCCTTTCCCTTGCTTCTCATTTGAAGGCGGCAAGACAAAAAGACACCCTAGAGGGGCTGAGTGAACCCTTTTTTGGGGGGCCGGGTATCCTAAAACGGGACGGGAAAGGGTTTAGGGTTTGATTAGGCAGACCGCTACCGCGGATCCCCCTAATCAAACCCTAAACCCTTTCCCTTGCTTCTCATTCAAAGGCAGGAAGACAAAAAGACACCCTAGAGGGGCCGAGTGAACCCTTTTTTGGGGGGCCGGATATCCTATAACGGGACGGGAAAGGGTTTAGGGTTTGGTTAGGCGGACCGCTACCACGGATCCCCCTAATCCAACCCTAAACCCTTTCCCTTGCTTCTCATTCGAAAGCGGCAAGACAAAAAGACACACTAGAGGGGCCAAGTGAACCCTTTTTGGGGGGCCGGGTATCCTAAAACGGGACGGGAGAGGGTTTAGGGTTTGATTAGGCGGACCGCTACCGCGGATCCCCCTAATCAAACCCTAAACCCTTTCCATTGCTTCTCATTTGAAGGCGGCAAGACAAAAAGACACCCTAGAGGGGCCGAGTGAACCCTTTTTTAGGGGACCGGGTATCCTAAAACGGGACAGGAAAGGGTTTAGGATTTGATTAGGCGGACTGCTACCGCGGATCCCCCTAATCAAACCCAAAACCCTTTCCCTTTCTTCTCATTTGAAGGCGGCAAGACAAAAAGACACCCTAGAGGCGCGGAGTGAACCCTTTTTGGGGGGACCGGGTATCCTAAAGAGGGACGGGAAAGGGTTTAGGGTTTGATTAGGCGGACTGCTACCGCGGATCCCCCTAATCAAACCCTAAACCCTTTCCATTGCTTCTCATTTGAAGGCGGCAAGACAAAAAGACACCCTAGAGGGGCCGAGTGAACCCTTTTTGGGGGAGCCGGTTATCCTAAAGCGGGACGGGAAAGGGTTTGGGATTGATTAGGCAGACCGTTACCGCGGATCCCCCTAATCAAACCCTAAACCCTTTTCCTTGCTTCTCATTTGAAGGCGGCAAGACAAAAAGACACCCTAGAGGGGCTGAGTGAACCCTTTTTTGGGGGGCCGGGTATCCTAAAACGGGACGGGAAAGGGTTTAGGGTTTGATTAGGCAGACCGCTACCGCGGATCCCCCTAATCAAACCCTAAACCCTTTCCCTTGCTTCTCATTCAAAGGCAGGAAGACAAAAAGACACCCTAGAGGGGCCGAGTGAACCCTTTTTTGGGGGGCCGGATATCCTATAACGGGACGGGAAAGGGTTTAGGGTTTGGTTAGGCGGACCGCTACCACGGATCCCCCTAATCCAACCCTAAACCCTTTCCCTTGCTTCTCATTCGAAAGCGGCAAGACAAAAAGACACACTAGAGGGGCCAAGTGAACCCTTTTTGGGGGGCCGGGTATCCTAAAACGGGACGGGAGAGGGTTTAGGGTTTGATTAGGCGGACTGCTACCGCGGATCCCCCTAATCAAACCCTAAACCCTTTCCATTGCTTCTCATTTGAAGGCGGCAAGACAAAAAGACACCCTAGAGGGGCCGAGTGAACCCTTTTTTAGGGGACCGGGTATCCTAAAACGGGACAGGAAAGGGTTTAGGATTTGATTAGGCGGACTGCTACCGCGGATCCCCCTAATCAAACCCAAAACCCTTTCCCTTTCTTCTCATTTGAAGGCGGCAAGACAAAAAGACACCCTAGAGGCGCGGAGTGAACCCTTTTTGGGGGGCCAGGGTATCCTAAAGAGGACGGGAAAGGGTTTAGGGTTTGATTAGGCGGATCGCTACCGCGGATCCCCTAATCAAACCCTAAACCCTTTCCATTGCTTCTCATTTGAAGGCGGCAAGACAAAAAGACACCCTAGAGGGGCCGAGTGAACCCTTTTGGGGGAGCCGGTTATCCTAAAGCGGGACGGGAAAGGGTTTGGGATTGATTAGGCAGACCGTTACCGCGGATCCCCCTAATCAAACCCTAAACCCTTTCCCTTGCTTCTCATTTGAAGGCGGCAAGACAAAAAGACACCCTAGAGGGGCTGAGTGAACCCTTTTTTGGGGGGCCGGGTATCCTAAAACGGGACGGGAAAGGGTTTAGGGTTTGATTAGGCAGACCGCTACCGCGGATCCCCTAATCAAACCCTAAACCCTTTCCCTTGCTTCTCATTCAAAGGCAGGAAGACAAAAAGACACCCTAGAGGGGCCGAGTGAACCCTTTTTTGGGGGGCCGGATATCCTATAACGGGACGGGAAAGGGTTTAGGGTTTGGTTAGGCGGACCGCTACCACGGATCCCCCTAATCCAACCCTAAACCCTTTCCCTTGCTTCTCATTCGAAAGCGGCAAGACAAAAAGACACACTAGAGTGGCCAAGTGAACCCTTTTTGGGGGGCCGGGTATCCTAAAACGGGACGGGAGAGGGTTTAGGGTTTGATTAGGCGGACTGCTACCGCGGATCCCCCTAATCAAACCCTAAACCCTTTCCATTGCTTCTCATTTGAAGGCGGCAAGACAAAAAGACACCCTAGAGGGGCCGAGTGAACCCTTTTTAGGGGACCGGGTATCCTAAAACGGGACGGGAAAGGGTTTAGGGTTTGATTAGGCGGACCGCTACCGCGGATCCCCTAATCAAACCCTAAACCCTTTCCCTTTCTTCTCATTTGAAGGCGGCAAGACAAAAAGACACCCTAGAGGCGCGGAGTGAACCCTTTTTGGGGGGACCGGGTATCCTAAAGAGGGACGGGAAAGGGTTTAGGGTTTGATTAGGCGGACCGCTACCGCGGATCCCCTAATCAAACCCTAAACCCTTTCCATTGCTTCTCATTTGAAGGCGGCAAGACAAAAAGACACCCTAGAGGGGCCGAGTGAACCCTTTTGGGGGAGCCGGTTATCCTAAAGCGGGGACGGGGAAAGGGTTTGGGATTGATTAGGCAGACCGTTACCGCGGATCCCCCTAATCAAACCCTAAACCCTTTTCCTTGCTTCTCATTTGAAGGCGGCAAGACAAAAAGACACCCTAGAGGGGCTGAGTGAACCCTTTTTTGGGGGGTCGGGTATCCTAAAACGGGACGGGAAAGGGTTTAGGGTTTGATTAGGCAGACCGCTACCGCGGATCCCCCTAATCAAACCCTAAACCCTTTCCCTTGCTTCTCATTCAAAGGCAGGAAGACAAAAAGACACCCTAGAGGGGCCGAGTGAACCCTTTTTTGGGGGGCCGGATATCCTATAACGGGACGGGAGAGGGTTTAGGGTTTGATTAGGCGGACTGCTACCGCGGATCCCCCTAATCAAACCCTAAACCCTTTCCATTGCTTCTCATTTGAAGGCGGCAAGACAAAAAGACACCCTAGAGGGGCCGAGTGAACCCTTTTTTAGGGGATCGGGTATCCTAAAACGGGACGGGAAAGGGTTTAGGGTTTGATTAGGCAGACCGCTACCGCGGATCCCCCTAATCCAACCCTAAACCCTTTCCCTTGCTTCTCATTCGAAAGCGGCAAGACAAAAAGACACACTAGAGGGGCCAAGTGAACCCTTTTTGGGGGGCCGGGTATCCTAAAACGGGACGGGAGAGGGTTTAGGGTTTGATTAGGCGGACTGCTACCGCGGATCCCCCTAATCAAACCCTAAACCCTTTCCATTGCTTCTCATTTGAAGGCGGCAAGACAAAAAGACACCCTAGAGGGGCCGAGTGAACCCTTTTTTAGGGGACCGGGTATCCTAAAACGGGACGGGAAAGGGTTTAGGATTTGATTAGGCGGACTGCTACCGCGGATCCCCCTAATCAAACCCAAAACCCTTTCCCTTTCTTCTCATTTGAAGGCGGCAAGACAAAAAGACACCCTAGAGGCGCGGAGTGAACCCTTTTTGGGGGGACCGGGTATCCTAAAGAGGGACGGGAAAGGGTTTAGGGTTTGATTAGGCGGACTGCTACCGCGGATCCCCCTAATCAAACCCTAAACCCTTTCCATTGCTTCTCATTTGAAGGCGGCAAGACAAAAAGACACCCTAGAGGGGCCGAGTGAACCCTTTTTGGGGGAGCCGGTTATCCTAAAGCGGGACGGGAAAGGGTTTGGGATTGATTAGGCAGACCGTTACCGCGGATCCCCCTAATCAAACCCTAAACCCTTTCCCTTGCTTCTCATTTGAAGGCGGCAAGACAAAAAGACACCCTAGAGGGGCTGAGTGAACCCTTTTTTGGGGGGCCGGGTATCCTAAAACGGGACGGGAAAGGGTTTAGGGTTTGATTAGGCAGACCGCTACCGCGGATCCCCCTAATCAAACCCTAAACCCTTTCCCTTGCTTCTCATTCAAAGGCAGGAAGACAAAAAGACACCCTAGAGGGGCCGAGTGAACCCTTTTTTGGGGGGCCGGATATCCTATAACGGGACGGGAAAGGGTTTAGGGTTTGGTTAGGCGGACCGCTACCACGGATCCCCCTAATCCAACCCTAAACCCTTTCCCTTGCTTCTCATTCGAAAGCGGCAAGACAAAAAGACACACTAGAGGGGCCAAGTGAACCCTTTTTGGGGGGCCGGGTATCCTAAAACGGGACGGGAGAGGGTTTAGGGTTTGATTAGGCGGACTGCTACCGCGGATCCCCCTAATCAAACCCTAAACCCTTTCCATTGCTTCTCATTTGAAGGCGGCAAGACAAAAAGACACCCTAGAGGGGCCGAGTGAACCCTTTTTTAGGGGATAGGGTATCCTAAACGGGACGGGGAAAGGGTTTAGGATTTGATTAGGCGGATCGCTACCGCGGATCCCCTAATCAAACCCAAAACCCTTTCCCTTTCTTCTCATTTGAAGGCGGCAAGACAAAAAGACACCCTAGAGGCGCGGAGTGAACCCTTTTTGGGGGGACCGGGTATCCTAAAGAGGGACGGGAAAGGGTTTAGGGTTTGATTAGGCGGACTGCTACCGCAGATCCCCCTAATCAAACCCTAAACCCTTTCCATTGCTTCTCATTTGAAGGCGGCAAGACAAAAAGACACCCTAGAGGGGCCGAGTGAACCCTTTTTGGGGGAGCCGGTTATCCTAAAGCGGGACGGGAAAGGGTTTGGGATTGATTAGGCAGACCGTTACCGCGGATCCCCCTAATCAAACCCTAAACCCTTTCCCTTGCTTCTCATTTGAAGGCGGCAAGACAAAAAGACACCCTAGAGGGGCCGAGTGAACCCTTTTTTGGGGGCGGGTATCCTAAAACGGGACGGGAAAGGGTTTAGGGTTTGATTAGGGGGACCGCTACCGCGGATCCCCTTAATCAAACCCTAAACCCTTTCCATTGCTTCTCATTTGAAGGCGGCAAGACAAAAAGACACCCTAGAGGGGCCGAGTGAACCCTTTTTAGGGGACCGGGTATCCTAAAACGGGACGGGGAAAGGGTTTAGGATTTGATTAGGCGGATCGCTACCGCGGATCCCCTAATCAAACCCAAAACCCTTTCCCTTTCTTCTCATTTGAAGGCGGCAAGACAAAAAGACACCCTAGAGGCGCGGAGTGAACCCTTTTTGGGGGGACCGGGCATCCTAAAGAGGGACGGGAAAGGGTTTAGGGTTTGATTAGGCGGACTGCTACCGCAGATCCCCCTAATCAAACCCTAAACCCTTTCCATTGCTTCTCATTTGAAGGCGGCAAGACAAAAAGACACCCTAGAGGGGCCGAGTGAACCCTTTTGGGGGAGCCGGTTATCCTAAAGCGGGACGGGAAAGGGTTTGGGATTGATTAGGCAGACCGTTACCGCGGATCCCCCTAATCAAACCCTAAACCCTTTCCCTTGCTTCTCATTTGAAGGCGGCAAGACAAAAAGACACCCTAGAGGGGCCGAGTGAACCCTTTTTTGGGGGCGGGTATCCTAAACGGGACGGGAAAGGGTTTAGGGTTTGATTAGGCAGACCGCTACCGCGGATCCCCCTAATCAAACCCTAAACCCTTTCCCTTGCTTCTCATTCAAAGGCAGGAAGACAAAAAGACACCCTAAAGGGGCCGAGTGAACCCTTTTTGGGGGGGCTGGGTATCCTAAAACGGGACGGGAAAGGGTTTAGGGTTTGGTTAGGCGGACCGCTACCGCGGATCCCCCTAATCCAACCCTAAACCCTTTCCCTTGCTTCTCATTCGAAAGCGGCAAGACAAAAAGACACCCTAGAGGGGCCGAGTTAACCCTTTTTGGGGGGCCGAGTATCCTAAAACGGGACGGGAAAGGTTTTAGGGTTTGATTAGGCGGACCGCTACCATGGACCCCCCTAATCAATCCCTAATCCCTTTCCCTTGCTTCTCATTTGAAGGCGGCAAGACAAAAAGACACCCTAGAGGGGCCGAGTGAACCCTTTTTTGGGTGGTCGGGTATCCTAAAACGGGACGGGAAAGGGTTTAGGGTTTGATTAGGCGGACCGCTACCACAGATCCCCGTAATCAAATGCTAAACCCTTTCCCTTGCTTCTCATTTGAAGGCGGCAAGATAAAAAGACACCCTAGAGGGGCCGAGTGAACCCTTTTTTAGAGGACCGGTTATCCTAAAACGGGGCGGGAAAGGGTTTAGGGTTTGATTAGGCGGACTGGTACCGCGGATCCCCCTAATCCAACCCTAACTTCTTTCCCTTGCTTCTCATTCGAAGGCGGCAATACAAAGAGACACCCTAAGGGGCCTAGTGAACCTTTTTTTTTGGGGGGGGGGTGTCATAAAACGGGACGGGAGAGGGTTTAGGGTTTGATTAGGAGGACTGCTACCGCGGATCCCCCTAATCCAACCCCAAACCTTTTCCCTTGCTTTTCATTCGAAGGCGACAAGACAAAAAGACACCCTAAAGGGGCCGAGTGAACCCTTTTTGGGGGGGCTGGGTATCCTAAAACGGGACGGGAAAGGGTTTAGAGTTTGATTAGGCGGACAGCTACCGCGGACAGCTACCGCGGATCCCCCCTAATCAAACCCTAAACCCTTTTCATTGCTTCTCATTCGAAGGCGGCAAGACAAAAAGACACCCTAGAGGGGCCGAGTGAACCCTTTTTTGGGTGGCCGGGTATCCTAAAACGGGACGGGAAAGGGTTTAGGGTTTGATTAGGCGGACCGCTACCATGGATCCCCCCAATCAAACCCTAAACCCTTTCCCTTGCTTCTCATTTAATCGCGGCAAGACAAAAAGACACCCTAGAGGGGCCAAGTGAACCTTTTTGGGGGCACCGGGTATCCTAAAGCGGGATGGGAAAGAGTTTAGGGTTTGATTAGGCAGACCGCTACCGCGGATCCCCCTAATCAAACCATAAACCCTTTTCCTTGCATCTCATTTGAAGGCGGCAAGACAAAAAGACACCCTAGAGGGGCAGAGTGAACCCTTTTTGGGGGGCCGGGTATCCTAAAACGGGACGGGAGAGGGTTTAGGGTTTGATTAGGCGGACTGCTACCGCGGATCCCCCTAATCAAACCCTAAACCCTTTCCATTGCTTCTCATTTGAAGGCGGCAAGACAAAAAGACACCCTAGAGGGGCCGAGTGAACCCTTTTTTACGGGACCGGGTATCCTAAAACGGGACAGGAAAGGGATTAGGATTTGATTAGGCGGACAGCTACCGCGGATCCCCCTAATCAAACCCTAAACCCTTTCCCTTTCTTCTCATTTGAAGGCGGCAAGACAAAAAGACACCCTAGAGGCAAGGAGTGAACCCTTTTTGGGGGGACCGGGTATCCTAAAGAGGGACGGGAAAGGGTTTAGGGTTTGATTAGGCGGACTGCTACCGCGGATCCCCCTAATCAAACCCTAAACCCTTTCCATTGCTTCTCATTTGAAGGCGGCAAGACAAAAAGACACCCTAGAGGGGCAGAGTGAACCCTTTTTGGGGGAGCCGGTTATCCTAAAGCGGGACGGTAAAGGGTTTGGGATTGATTAGGCAGACCGTTACCGCGGATCCCCCTAATCAAACCCTAAACCCTTTCCCTTGCTTCTCATTTGAAGGCGGCAAGACAAAAAGACACCTTAGAGGGGCTGAGTGAACCCTTTTTTGGGGGGCCGGGTATCCTAAAACGGGACGGGAAAGGGTTTAGGGTTTGATTAGGCAGACCGCTACCGCGGATCCCCCTAATCAAACCCTAAACCCTTTCCCTTGCTTCTCATTCAAAGGCGGGAAGACAAAAAGACACCCTAGAGGGGCCGAGTGAACCCTTTTTGGGGGGGGCCGGATATCCTAAACGGGACGGGAAAGGGTTTAGGGTTTGGTTAGGCGGACGCTACCACGGATCCCCTAATCCAACCCTAAACCCTTTCCCTTGCTTCTCATTCGAAAGCGGCAAGACAAAAAGACACCCTAGAGGGGCCGAGTTAACCCTTTTTGGGGGGCCGAGTATCCTAAAACGGGACGGGAAAGGTTTTAGGGTTTGATTAGGCGGACCGCTACCGCGGATCCCCTTAATCAAACCCTAAACCCTTTCCATTGCTTCTCATTTGAAGGCGGCAAGACAAAAAGACACCCTAGAGGGGCCGAGTGAACCCTTTTGGGGGAGCCGGTTATCCTAAAGCGGGACGGGAAAGGGTTTGGGATTGATTAGGCAGACCGTTACCGCGGATCCCCCTAATCAAACCCTAAACCCTTTCCCTTGCTTCTCATTTGAAGGCGGCAAGACAAAAAGACACCCTAGAGAGGCCGAGTGAACCCTTTTTGGGGGGACCGGGTATCCTAAAACGGGACGGGAAAGGGTTTAGGGTTTGATTAGGCAGACCGCTACCGCGGATCCCCCTAATCAAACCCTAAACCCTTTCCCTTGCTTCTCATTCAAAGGCAGGAAGACAAAAAGACACCCTAGAGGGGCCGAGTGAACCCTTTTTTGGGGGGCCGGATATCCTAAAACGGGACGGGAAAGGGTTTAGGGTTTGGTTAGGCGGACCGCTACCACGGATCCCCCTAATCCAACCCTAAACCCTTTCCCTTGCTTCTCATTCGAAAGCGGCAAGACAAAGACACACACTAGAGGGGCCAAGTGAACCCTTTTGGGGGGCCGGGTATCCTAAAACGGGACGGGAGAGGGTTTAGGGTTTGATTAGGCGGACCGCTACCGCGGATCCCCCTAATCAAACCCTAAACCCTTTCCATTGCTTCTCATTTGAAGGCGGCAAGACAAAAAGACACCCTAGAGGGGCCGAGTGAACCCTTTTTAGGGGACCGGGTATCCTAAAACGGGACGGGAAAGGGTTTAGGTTTTGATTAGGCGGATCGCTACCGCGGATCCCCCTAATCAAACCCAAAACCCTTTCCCTTTCTTCTCATTTGAAGGCGGCAAGACAAAAAGACACCCTAGAGGCGCGGAGTGAACCCTTTTTGGGGGGACCGGGTATCCTAAAGAGGGACGGGAAAGGGTTTAGGGTTTGATTAGGCGGGATCGCTACCGCGGATCCCCTAATCAAACCCTAAACCCTTTCCATTGCTTCTCATTTGAAGGCGGCAAGACAAAAAGACACCCTAGAGGGGCCGAGTGAACCCTTTTGGGGGAGCCGGTTATCCTAAAGCGGGACGGGAAAGGGTTTGGGATTGATTAGGCAGACCGTTACCGCGGATCCCCCTAATCAAACCCTAAACCCTTTCCCTTGCTTCTCATTTGAAGGCGGCAAGACAAAAAGACACCCTAGAGGGGCTGAGTGAACCCTTTTTTGGGGGGCCGGGTATCCTAAAACGGGACGGGAAAGGGTTTAGGGTTTGATTAGGCAGACCGCTACCGCGGATCCCCCTAATCCAACCCTAAACCCTTTCCCTTGCTTCTCATTCGAAAGCGGCAAGACAAAAAGACACCCTAGAGGGGCCGAGTTAACCCTTTTTGGGGGGCCGAGTATCCTAAAACGGGACGGGAAAGGTTTTAGGGTTTGATTAGGCGGACCGCTACCATGGACCCCCCTAATCAATCCCTAATCCCTTTCCCTTGCTTCTCATTTGAAGGCGGCAAGACAAAAAGACACCCTAGAGGGGCCGAGTGAACCCTTTTTTGGGTGGTCGGGTATCCTAAAACGGGACGGGAAAGGGTTTAGGGTTTGATTAGGCGGACCGCTACCACAGATCCCCGTAATCAAATGCTAAACCCTTTCCCTTGCTTCTCATTTGAAGGCGGCAAGATAAAAAGACACCCTAGAGGGGCCGAGTGAACCCTTTTTTAGAGGACCGGTTATCCTAAAACGGGGCGGGAAAGGGTTTAGGGTTTGATTAGGCGGACTGGTACCGCGGATCCCCCTAATCCAACCCTAACTTCTTTCCCTTGCTTCTCATTCGAAGGCGGCAATACAAAAAGACACCCTAAGGGGCCTAGTGAACCTTTTTTTTTTTTTTTTTGGGGGGGGTGTCATAAAACGGGACGGGAGAGGGTTTAGGGTTTGATTAGGAGGATCGCTACCGCGGATCCCCTAATCCAACCCCAAACCTTTTCCCTTGCTTTTCATTCGAAGGCGACAAGACAAAAAGACACCCTAAAGGGGCCGAGTGAACTTCCCTTTTGGGGGGTGGGTATCCTAAAACGGGACGGGAAAGGGTTTAGAGTTTGATTAGGCGGACAGCTACCGCGGACAGCTACCGCGGATCCCCCCTAATCAAACCCTAAACCCTTTTCCTTGCTTCTCATTCGAAGGCGGCAAGACAAAAAGACACCCTAGAGGGGCCGAGTGAACCCTTTTTTGGGTGGCCGGGTATCCTAAAACGGGACGGGAAAGGGTTTAGGGTTTGATTAGGCGGACCGCTACCATGGATCCCCCCAATCAAACCCTAAACCCTTTCCCTTGCTTCTCATTTAATCGCGGCAAGACAAAAAGACACCCTAGAGGGGCCAAGTGAACCTTTTTGGGGGGACCGGGTATCCTAAAGCGGGATGGGAAAGAGTTTAGGGTTTGATTAGGAAGACCGCTACCGCGGATCCCCTTAATCAAACCATAAACCCTTTTCCTTGCATCTCATTTGAAGGCGGCAAGACAAAAAGACACCCTAGAGGGGCCGAGTGAACCCTTTTTTACGGGACCGGGTATCCTAAAACGGGACAGGAAAGGGATTAGGATTTGATTAGGCGGACAGCTACCGCGGATCCCCCTAATCAAACCCTAAACCCTTTCCCTTTCTTCTCATTTGAAGGCGGCAAGACAAAAAGACACCCTAGAGGCAAGGAGTGAACCCTTTTTGGGGGGCCGGGTATCCTAAAACGGGACGGGAGAGGGTTTAGGGTTTGATTAGGCGGACTGCTACCGCGGATCCCCCTAATCAAACCCTAAACCCTTTCCATTGCTTCTCATTTGAAGGCGGCAAGACAAAAAGACACCCTAGAGGGGCCGAGTGAACCCTTTTTTACGGGACCGGGTATCCTAAAACGGGACAGGAAAGGGATTAGGATTTGATTAGGCGGACGGACTACCGCGGATCCCCTAATCAAACCCTAAACCCTTTCCCTTTCTTCTCATTTGAAGGCGGCAAGACAAAAAGACACCCTAGAGGCAAGGAGTGAACCCTTTTTGGTGGGACCGGGTATCCTAAAGAGGGACGGGAAAGGGTTTAGGGTTTGATTAGGCGGACCGCTACCGCGGATCCCCTAATCAAACCCTAAACCCTTTCCATTGCTTCTCATTTGAAGGCGGCAAGACAAAAAGACACCCTAGAGGGGCCGAGTGAACCCTTTTTGGGGGAGCCGGTTATCCTAAAGCGGGACGGGAAAGGGTTTGGGATTGATTAGGCAGACCGTTACCGCGGATCCCCCTAATCAAACCCTAAACCCTTTCCCTTGCTTCTCATTTGAAGGCGGCAAGACAAAAAGACACCTTAGAGGGGCTGAGTGAACCCTTTTTTGGGGGGCCGGGTATCCTAAAACGGGACGGGAAAGGGTTTAGGGTTTGATTAGGCAGACCGCTACCGCGGATCCCCCTAATCAAACCCTAAACCCTTTCCCTTGCTTCTCATTCAAAGGCGGGAAGACAAAAAGACACCCTAGAGGGGCCGAGTGAACCCTTTTTTGGGGGGCCGGATATCCTAAAACGGGACGGGAAAGGGTTTAGGGTTTGGTTAGGCGGACCGCTACCACAGATCCCCCTAATCCAACCCTAAACCCTTTCCCTTGCTTCTCATTCGAAAGCGGCAAGACAAAAAGACACCCTAGAGGGGCCGAGTTAACCCTTTTTGGGGGGCCGAGTATCCTAAAACGGGACGGGAAAGGTTTTAGGGTTTGATTAGGCGGACCGCTACCATGGACCCCCCTAATCAATCCCTAATCCCTTTCCCTTGCTTCTCATTTGAAGGCGGCAAGACAAAAAGACACCCTAGAGGGGCCGAGTGAACCCTTTTTTGGGGGGTCGGGTATCCTAAAACGGGACGGGAAAGGGTTTAGGGTTTGATTAGGCGGACCGCTACCGCGGATCCCCGTAATCAATTGCTAAACCCTTTCCCTTGCTTCTCATTTGAAGGCGGCAGAACAAAAAGACACCCTAGAGGGGCCGAGTGAACCCTTTTTTAGAGGACCGGTTATCCTAAAACGGGACGGGAAAGGTTTTAGGGTTTGATTAGGCGGACTGGTACCGCGGATCCCCCTAAACCAACCTTAAACTCTTTCCCTTGCTTCTCATTCGAAGGCGGCAAGACAAAAAGACACCCTAGAGGGGCCGAGTGAACCCTTTTTATGGGGGGGGGGGGGGTTATCCTAAAACGGGACGGGAAAGGGTTTGGGTTTGATTAGGCGGACCGCTACCGCGGATCCCCCCAATCAAACCCTAAACCCTTTCCCTTGCTTCTCATTTAAAGGCGGCAAGACAAAAAGACACCCTGGAGGGGCCAAGTTAACCTTTTTGGGGGGACCGGGTATCCTAAAACGGGATGGGAAAGATTTTAGGGTTTGATTAGGCAGACCGCTACCACGGATCCCCCTAATCAAACCCTAAACCCTTTCCCTTTCTTCTCATTTGAAGGCGGCAAGACAAAAAGACACCCTAGAGGCGCGGAGTGAACCCTTTTTGGGGGGACCGGGTATCCTAAAGAGGGACGGGAAAGGGTTTAGGGTTTGATTAGGCGGACTGCTACCGCGGATCCCCCTAATCAAACCCTAAACCCTTTCCATTGCTTCTCATTTGAAGGCGGCAAGACAAAAAGACACCCTAGAGGGGCCGAGTGAACCCTTTTTGGGGGAGCCGGTTATCCTAAAGCGGGACGGGAAAGGGTTTGGGATTGATTAGGCAGACTGCTACCGCGGATCCCCCTAATCAAACCCTAAACCCTTTCCCTTGCTTCTCATTTGAAGGCGGCAAGACAAAAAGACACCCTAGAGGGGCTGAGTGAACCCTTTTTTGGGGGGGGGGCCGGGTATCCTAAAACGGGACGGGAAAGGGTTTAGGGTTTGATTAGGCAGACCGCTACCGCGGATCCCCCTAATCAAACCCTAAACCATTTCCCTTTCTTCTCATTCAAAGGCAGGAAGACAAAAAGACACCCTAGAGGGGCCGAGTGAACCCTTTTTTGGGGGGGCGGATATCCTAAAACGGGACGGGAAAGGGTTTAGGGTTTGGTTAGGCGGACCGCTACCGCGGATCCCCCTAATCCAACCCTAAACCTTTCCCTTGCTTCTCATTCGAAAGCGGCAAGACAAAAAGACACCCTAGAGGGGCCGAGTTAACCCTTTTTTGGGGGGCCGAGTATCCTAAAGCGGGATGGGAAAGAGTTTAGGGTTTGATTAGGCAGACCGCTACCACGGATCCCCCTAATCAAACCATAAACCCTTTCACTTGCATCTCATTTGAAGGCGGCAAGACAAAAAGACACTCTAGAGGGGCAGAGTGAACCCTTTTTGGGGGGCCGGGTATCCTAAAACGGGACGGGAAAGGGTTTAGGGTTTGATTAGGCGGACCTCTACCACGGATCCCCCTAATCAAACCCTAAACCCTTTCCCTTGCTTCTCATTTGAAGGCGGCAAGACAAAAAGACACCCTAGAGGGGCCGAGTGAACCCTTTTTTAGGGGACCGAGTATCCTAAAACAGGACAGGAAAGGGTTTAGGATTTGATTAGGCGGACTGCTACCGCGGATCCCCCTAATCAAACCCTAAACCCTTTCCCTTTCTTCTCATTTGAAGGCGGCAAGACAAAAAGACACCATAAGGGGCCTAGTGAACCTTTTTTTTGGGGGGGGGGGGGGGTGTCATAAAACGGGACGGGAGAGGGTTTAGGGTTTGATTAGGAGGACTGCTACCGCGGATCCCCCTAATCCAACCCCAAACCTTTTCCCTTGCTTTTCATTCGAAGGCGACAAGACAAAAAGACACCCTAAAGGGGCCGAGTGAACCCTTTTTGGGGGGGCTGGGTATCCTAAAACGGGACGGGAAAGGGTTTAGAGTTTGATTAGGCGGACAGCTACCGCGGACAGCTACCGCGGATCCCCCCTAATCAAACCCTAAACCCTTTTCCTTGCTTCTCATTCGAAGGCGGCAAGACAAAAAGACACCCTAGAGGGGCCGAGTGAACCCTTTTTTGGGTGGCCGGGTATCCTAAAACGGGACGGGAAAGGGTTTAGGGTTTGATTAGGCGGACCGCTACCATGGATCCCCCCAATCAAACCCTAAACCCTTTCCCTTGCTTCTCATTTAATCGCGGCAAGACAAAAAGACACCCTAGAGGGGCCAAGTGAACCTTTTTGGGGGACCAAGGGTATCCTAAAGCGGGATGGGAAAGAGTTTAGGGTTTGATTAGCGCAGACCGCTACCGCGGATCCCCTAATCAAACCATAAACCCTTTTCCTTGCATCTCATTTGAAGGCGGCAAGACAAAAAGACACCCTAGAGGGGCCGAGTGAACCCTTTTTAGGGGACCGGGTATCCTAAAAACGGGACGGGGAAAGGGATTAGGATTTGATTAGGCGGACAGCTACCGCGGATCCCCTAATCAAACCCTAAACCCTTTCCCTTTCTTCTCATTTGAAGGCGGCAAGACAAAAAGACACCCTAGAGGCAAGGAGTGAACCCTTTTTGGGGGGCCGGGTATCCTAAAACGGGACGGGAGAGGGTTTAGGGTTTGATTAGGCGGACTGCTACCGCGGATCCCCCTAATCAAACCCTAAACCCTTTCCATTGCTTCTCATTTGAAGGCGGCAAGACAAAAAGACACCCTAGAGGGGCCGAGTGAACCCTTTTTTACGGGACCGGGTATCCTAAAACGGGACAGGAAAGGGATTAGGATTTGATTAGGCGGACAGCTACCGCGGATCCCCCTAATCAAACCCTAAACCCTTTCCCTTTCTTCTCATTTGAAGGCGGCAAGACAAAAAGACACCCTAGAGGCAAGGAGTGAACCCTTTTTGGGGGGACCGGGTATCCTAAAGAGGGACGGGAAAGGGTTTAGGGTTTGATTAGGCGGACTGCTACCGCGGATCCCCCTAATCAAACCCTAAACCCTTTCCATTGCTTCTCATTTGAAGGCGGCAAGACAAAAAGACACCCTAGAGGGGCCGAGTGAACCCTTTTTGGGGGAGCCGGTTATCCTAAAGCGGGACGGGAAAGGGTTTGGGATTGATTAGGCAGACCGTTACCGCGGATCCCCCTAATCAAACCCTAAACCCTTTCCCTTGCTTCTCATTTGAAGGCGGCAAGACAAAAAGACACCTTAGAGGGGCCGAGTGAACCCTTTTTTGGGGGGCCGGGTATCCTAAAACGGGACGGGAAAGGGTTTAGGGTTTGATTAGGCAGACCGCTACCGCGGATCCCCCTAATCAAACCCTAAACCCTTTCCCTTGCTTCTCATTCAAAGGCAGGAAGACAAAAAGACACCCTAGAGGGGCCGAGTGAACCCTTTTTTGGGGGGCCGGATATCCTAAAACGGGACGGGAAAGGGTTTAGGGTTTGGTTAGGCGGACCGCTACCACAGATCCCCCTAATCCAACCCTAAACCCTTTCCCTTGCTTCTCATTCGAAAGCGGCAAGACAAAAAGACACCCTAGAGGGGCCGAGTTAACCCTTTTTTGTGGGGCCGAGTATCCTAAAACGGGACGGGAAAGGTTTTAGGGTTTGATTAGGCGGACCGCTACCATGGACCCCCCTAATCAATCCCTAATCCCTTTCCCTTGCTTCTCATTTGAAGGCGGCAAGACAAAAAGACACCCTAGAGGGGCCGAGTGAACCCTTTTTTGGGGGGTCGGGTATCCTAAAACGGGACGGGAAAGGGTTTAGGGTTTGATTAGGCGGACCGCTACCGCGGATCCCCGTAATCAATTGCTAAACCCTTTCCCTTGCTTCTCATTTGAAGGCGGCAGAACAAAAAGACACCCTAGAGGGGCCGAGTGAACCCTTTTTTAGAGGACCGGTTATCCTAAAACGGGACGGGAAAGGTTTTAGGGTTTGATTAGGCGGACTGGTACCGCGGATCCCCCTAAACCAACCTTAAACTCTTTCCCTTGCTTCTCATTCGAAGGCGGCAAGACAAAAAGACACCCTAGAGGGGCCGAGTGAACCCTTTTTATGGGAGGGGGTTATCCTAAACGGGACGGGAAAGGGTTTGGGTTTGATTAGGCGGACCGCTACCGCGGATCCCCCCAATCAAACCCTAAACCCTTTCCCTTGCTTCTCATTTAAAGGCGGCAAGACAAAAAGACACCCTAGAGGGGCCAAGTTAACCTTTTTGGGGGGACCGGGTATCCTAAAGCGGGATGGAAAAGATTTTAGGGTTTGATTAGGCAGACCGCTACCGCGGATCCCCCTAATCAAACCCTAAACCCTTTCCCTTTCTTCTCATTTGAAGGCGGCAAGACAAAAAGACACCCTAGAGGCGCGGAGTGAACCCTTTTTGGGGGGACCGGGTATCCTAAAGAGGGACGGGAAAGGGTTTAGGGTTTGATTAGGCGGACTGCTACCGCGGATCCCCCTAATCAAACCCTAAACCCTTTCCATTGCTTCTCATTTGAAGGCGGCAAGACAAAAAGACACCCTAGAGGGGCCGAGTGAACCCTTTTGGGGGAGCGGTTATCCTAAAGCGGGACGGGAAAGGGTTTGGGATTGATTAGGCAGACCGCTACCGCGGATCCCCCTAATCAAACCCTAAACCCTTTCCCTTGCTTCTCATTTGAAGGCGGCAAGACAAAAAGACACCCTAGAGGGGCCGAGTGAACCCTTTTTTGGGGGGGCCGGGTATCCTAAAACGGGACGGGAAAGGGTTTAGGGTTTGATTAGGCAGACCGCTACCGCGGATCCCCCTAATCAAACCCTAAACCATTTCCCTTTCTTCTCATTCAAAGGCAGGAAGACAAAAAGACACCCTAGAGGGGCCGAGTGAACCCTTTTTTGGGGGGGCGGATATCCTAAAACGGGACGGGAAAGGGTTTAGGGTTTGGTTAGGCGGACCGCTACCGCGGATCCCCCTAATCCAACCCTAAACCTTTCCCTTGCTTCTCATTCGAAAGCGGCAAGACAAAAAGACACCCTAGAGGGGCCGAGTTAACCCTTTTTTGGGGGGCCGAGTATCCTAAAGCGGGATGGGAAAGAGTTTAGGGTTTGATTAGGCAGACCGCTACCACGGATCCCCCTAATCAAACCATAAACCCTTTCACTTGCATCTCATTTGAAGGCGGCAAGACAAAAAGACACTCTAGAGGGGCAGAGTGAACCCTTTTTGGGGGGCCGGGTATCCTAAAACGGGACGGGAAAGGGTTTAGGGTTTGATTAGGCGGACCTCTACCACGGATCCCCCTAATCAAACCCTAAACCCTTTCCCTTGCTTCTCATTTGAAGGCGGCAAGACAAAAAGACACCCTAGAGGGGCCGAGTGAACCCTTTTTTAGGGGACCGAGTATCCTAAAACAGGACAGGAAAGGGTTTAGGATTTGATTAGGCGGACTGCTACCGCGGATCCCCCTAATCAAACCCTAAACCCTTTCCCTTTCTTCTCATTTGAAGGCGGCAAGACAAAAAGACACTCTAGAGGCGCGGAGTGAACCCTTTTTGGGGGGACCGGGTATCCTAAAGAGGGACAGGAAAGGGTTTAGGGTTTGATTAGGCGGACTGCTACCGCGGATCCCCCTAATCAAACCCTAAACCCTTTCCATTGCTTCTCATTTGAAGGCGGCAAGACAAAAAGACACCCTAGAGGGGCCGAGTGAACCCTTTTTGGGGGAGCCGGTTATCCTAAAGCGGGACGGGAAAGGGTTTGGGATTGATTAGGCAGACCGCTACCGCGGATCCCCCTAATCAAACCTTAAACCCTTTCCCTTGCTTCTCATTTGAAGGCGGCAAGACAAAAAGACACCCTAGAGGGGCTGAGTGAACCCTTTTTTGGGGGGGGGCTGGGTATCCTAAAACGGGACGGGAAAGGGTTTAGGGTTTGATTAGGCAGACCGCTACCGCGAATCCCCCTAATCAAACCCTAAACCATTTCCCTTTCTTCTCATTCAAAGGCAGGAAGACAAAAAGACACCCTAGAGGGGCCGAGTGAACCCTTTTTTGGGGGGGCGGATATCCTAAAACGGGACGGGAAAGGGTTTAGGGTTTGGTTAGGCGGACCGCTACCGCGGATCCCCCTAATCCAACCCTAAACCTTTCCCTTGCTTCTCATTCGAAAGCGGCAAGACAAAAAGACACCCTAGAGGGGCCGAGTTAACCCTTTTTTGGGGGGCCGAGTATCCTAAAGCGGGATGGGAAAGAGTTTAGGGTTTGATTAGGCAGACCGCTACCACGGATCCCCGTAATCAAACCATAAACCCTTTCACTTGCATCTCATTTGAAGGCGGCAAGACAAAAAGACACTCTAGAGGGGCAGAGTGAACCCTTTTTGGGGGGCCGGGTATCCTAAAACGGGACGGGAAAGGGTTTAGGGTTTGATTAGGCGGACCTCTACCACGGATCCCCCTAATCAAACCCTAAACCCTTTCCCTTGCTTCTCATTTGAAGGCGTCAAGACAAAAAGACACCCTAGAGGGGCCGAGAGAACCCTTTTTTAGGGGACCGAGTATCCTAAAACGGGACAGGAAAGGGTTTAGGATTTGATTAGGCGGACTACTACCGCGGATCCCCCTAATCAAACCCTAAACCCTTTCCCTTTCTTCTCATTTGAAGGCGGCAAGACAAAAAGACACCCTAGAGGCGCGGAGTGAACCCTTTTTGGGGGGACCGGGTATCCTAAAGAGGGACGGGAAAGGGTTTAGGGTTTGATTAGGCGGACTGCTACCGCGGATCCCCCTAATCAAACCCTAAACCCTTTCCATTGCTTCTCATTTGAAGGCGGCAAGACAAAAAGACACCCTAGAGGGGCCGAGTGAACCTTTTTTGGGGGAGCCGGTTATCCTAAAGCGGGACGGGAAAGGGTTTGGGATTGATTAGGCAGACCGCTACCGCGGATCCTCCTAATCAAACCCTAAACCCTTTCCCTTGCTTCTCATTTGAAGGCGGCAAGACAAAAAGACACCCTAGAGGGGCTGAGTGAACCCTTTTTTGGGGGGCCGGGTATCCTAAAACGGGACGGGAAAGGGTTTAGGGTTTGATTAGGCAGACCGCTACCGCGGATCCCCTAATCAAACCCTAAACCCTTTCCCTTGCTTCTCATTCAAAGGCAGTAAGACAAAAAGACACCCTAGAGGGGCCGAGTGAAACCTTTTTTGGGGGGGCGGATATCCTAAAACGGGACGGGAAAGGGTTTAGGGTTTGGTTAGGCGGACCGCTACCGCGGATCCCCCTAATCCAACCCTAAACCCTTTCCCTTGCTTCTCATTCGAAAGCGGTAAGACAAAAAGACACCCTAGAGGGGCCGAGTTAACCCTTTTTTGGGGGGCCGAGTATCCTAAAACGGGACGGGAAAGGGTTTAGGGTTTGATTAGGCAGACCGCTACCGCGGATCCCCGTAATCAAATGCTAAACCCTTTCCCTTGCTTCTCATTTGAAGGCGGCAAGACAAAAAGACACCCTAGAGGGGCCGAGTGAACCTTTTTTTAGAGGACCGGTTATCCTAAAACGGGACGGGAAAGGGTTTAGGGTTTGATTAGGCGGACTGGTACCGCGGATCCCCCTAATCCAACCCTAAACTCTTTCCCTTTCTTCTCATTCGAAGGCGGCAATACAAAAAGACACCCTAAGGGGCCTAGTGAACCTTTTTTTTTGGAGGGGGGGGGGTATCATAAAACGGGACGGGAGAGGGTTAAGGGTTTGATTAGGAGGACTGCTACCGCGGATCCCCCTAATCCAACCCCAAACCTTTTCCCTTGCTTTTCATTCGAAGGCGACAAGACAAAAAGACACCCTAGAGGGGCTGAGTGAACCCATTTTGGGGGGGGGGGGGCTGGGTATCCTAAAACGGGACGGGAAAGGGTTTAGGATTTTATTAGGCGGACAGCTACCGCGGATCCCCCTAATCAAACCCTAAACCCTTTTCCTTGCTTCTCATTCGAAGGCGGCAAGACAAAAAGACACCCTAGAGGGGCCGAGTGAACCCTTTTTTGGGGGGCCGGGTATCCTAAAACGGGACGGGAAAGGGTTTAGGGTTTGATTAGGCGGACCGCTACCATGGATCCCCCTAATCAAACCCTAATCCCCTTCCCTTGCTTCTCACTTGAAGGCGGCAAGACAAAAAGACACCCTAGAGGGGCCGAGTGAACCCTTTTTTGGGGGGCCGGGTATCCTAAAACGGGACGGGAAAGGGTTTAGGGTTTGATTAGGCAGACCGCTACCGCGGATCCCCCTAATAAAACCCTAAACCCTTTCCCTTGCTTCTCATTTGAAGGGGGCAAGACAAAAAGACACCCTAAAGGCGCGGAGTGAACCCTTTTTGGGGGGACCGGGTATCCTAAAGAGGGACGGGAAAGGGTTTAGGGTTTGATTAGGCGGACTGCTACCGCGGATCCCCCTAATCAAACCCTAAACCCTTTCCCTTGCATCTCATTTGAAGGCGGCAAGACAAAAAGACACCCTAGAGGGGCCGAGTGAACCCTTTTTGGGGGGGCTGGGTATCCTAAAACGGGACAGGAAAGGGTTTAGGGTTTGATTAGGCGGACAGCTACCGCGGACAGCTACCGCGGATCCCCCTAATCAAACCCTAAACCCTTTTCCTTGCTTCTCATTCGAAGGCGGCAAGACAAAAAGACACCCTAAGAGGGGCCGAGTGAACCCTTTTTTTTTGGGGGAGGGGGGGGGGGGGGTTATCCTAAAACGGGACGGGCAAGGGTTTGGGTTTGATTAGGCGGACCGCTACCGCGGATCCCCCCAATTAAACCCTAAACCCTTTCCCTTGCTTCTCATTTAAAGGCGGCAAGACAAAAAGACACCCTAGAGGGGCCAAGTGAACCTTTTGGGGGACGGGTATCCTAAAGCGAGGAGGGGAAAGAGTTTAGGGTTTGATTAGGCAGACCACTACCGCGGATCCTCCTAATTAAATCATAAACCCTTTCCCTTGCATCTCATTTGAAGGCGGCAAGACAGAAAGACACCCTAGAGGGGCAGAGTGAACCCTTTTTTGGGGGGCCAGGTATCCTAAAACAGGACGGGAAAGGGTTAAGGGTTTGATTAGGCGGACCTCTACCACGGATCCCTCTAATCAAACCCTAAACCCTTTCCCTTGCTTCTCATTTGAAGGCGGCAAGACAAAAAGACACCCTAGATGGGCCGAGTGAACCCTTTTTGGGGGGACCGGGTATCCTAAAACGGGACGGGAAAGGGTTTAGGATTTGATTAGGCGGACTGCTACCGCGGATCCCCCTATTTAAACCCTAAACCCTTTCCCTTGCTTCTCATTTGAAGGCGGCAAGACAAAAAGACACCCTAGAGGGGCCGAGTGAACCCTTTTTTAGGGGACCGGGTATCCTAAAACGGGACGGGAAAGGGTTTAGGATTTGATTAGGCGGATTGCTACCGCGGAACCCCCTAATCAAACCCTAAACCCTTTCCCTTGCTTCTCATTTGAAGGGGGCAAGACAAAAAGACACCCTAGAGGCGCGGAGTGAACCCTTTTTGGGGGGACCGGGTATCCTAAAGAGGGACGGGAAAGGGTTTAGGGTTTGATTAGGCGGACTGCTACCGCGGATCCCCCTAATCAAACCCTAAACCCTTTCCCTTGCTTCTCATTCAAAGGCAGGAAGACAAAAAGACACCCTAGAGGGGCCGAGTGAACCCTTTTTTGGGGGCCGGATATCCTAAAACGGGACGGGAAAGGGTTTAGGGTTTGTTTAGGCGGACTGCTACCGCGGATCCCCTAATCCAACCCTAAACCATTTCCCTTGCTTCTCATTCGAAAGCGGCAAGACAAAAAGACACCCTAGAGGGGCCAAGTGAACCTTTTTGGGGGGACCGGGTATCCTAAAGCAAGAGGGGAAAGAGTTTAGGGTTTGATTAGGCAGACCACTACCGCGGATCCTCCTAATCAAATCATAAACCCTTTCCCTTGCATCTCATTTGAAGGCGGCAAGACAGAAAGACACCCTAGAGGGGCAGAGTGAACCCTTTTTTGGGGGGGCCAGGTATCCTAAAACAGGACGGGGAAAGGGTTAAGGGTTTGATTAGGCGGACCTCTACCACGGATCCCTCTAATCAAACCCTAAACCCTTTCCCTTGCATCTCATTTGAAGGCGGCAAGACAAAAAGACACCCTAGATGGGCCGAGTGAACCCTTTTTGGGGGGACCGGGTATCCTAAAACGGGACGGGAAAGGGTTTAGGATTTGATTAGGCGGACTGCTACCGCGGATCCCCCTATTTAAACCCTAAACCCTTTCCCTTGCTTCTCATTTGAAGGCGGCAAGACAAAAAGACACCCTAGAGGGGCCGAGTGAACCCTTTTTTAGGGGACCGGGTATCCTAAAACGGGACGGGAAAGGGTTTAGGATTTGATTAGGCGGATTGCTACCGCGGAACCCCCTAATCAAACCCTAAACCCTTTCCCTTGCTTCTCATTTGAAGGGGGCAAGACAAAAAGACACCCTAAAGGCGCGGAGTGAACCCTTTTTGGGGGGACCGGGTATCCTAAAGAGGGACGGGAAAGGGTTTAGGGTTTGATTAGGCGGACTGCTACCGCGGATCCCCCTAATCAAACCCTAAACCCTTTCCCTTGCATCTCATTTGAAGGCGGCAAGACAAAAAGACACCCTAGAGGGGCCGAGTGAACCCTTTTTGGGGGGGCTGGGTATCCTAAAACGGGACAGGAAAGGGTTTAGGGTTTGATTAGGCGGACAGCTACCGCGGACAGCTACCGCGGATCCCCCTAATCAAACCCTAAACCCTTTTCCTTGCTTCTCATTCGAAGGCGGCAAGACAAAAAGACACCCTAAGAGGGGCCGAGTGAACCCTTTTTTGGGGGGGGGGGGGGGGGGGGGGGGGGGGGGGGTTATCCTAAAACGGGACGGGCAAGGGTTTGGGTTTGATTAGGCGGACCGCTACCGCGGATCCCCCCAATTAAACCCTAAACCCTTTCCCTTGCTTCTCATTTAAAGGCGGCAAGACAAAAAGACACCCTAGAGGGGCCAAGTGAACCTTTTTGGGGGGACCGGGTATCCTAAAGCAGGAGGGGAAAGAGTTTAGGGTTTGATTAGGCAGACCACTACCGCGGATCCTCCTAATTAAATCATAAACCCTTTCCCTTGCATCTCATTTGAAGGCGGCAAGACAGAAAGACACCCTAGAGGGGCAGAGTGAACCCTTTTTTGGGGGGCCAGGTATCCTAAAACAGGACGGGAAAGGGTTAAGGGTTTGATTAGGCGGACCTCTACCACGGATCCCTCTAATCAAACCCTAAACCCTTTCCCTTGCTTCTCATTTGAAGGCGGCAAGACAAAAAGACACCCTAGATGGGCCGAGTGAACCCTTTTTGGGGGGACCGGGTATCCTAAAACGGGACGGGAAAGGGTTTAGGATTTGATTAGGCGGACTGCTACCGCGGATCCCCTATTCAAACCCTAAACACTTTCCCTTGCTTCTCATTTGAAGGCGGCAAGACAAAAAGACACCCTAGAGGGGCCGAGTGAACCCTTTTTTAGGGGACCGGGTATCCTAAAACGGGACGGGAAAGGGTTTAGGATTTGATTAGGCGGATTGCTACCGCGGAACCCCCTAATCAAACCCTAAACCCTTTCCCTTGCTTCTCATTTGAAGGGGGCAAGACAAAAAGACACCCTAGAGGCGCGGAGTGAACCCTTTTTGGGGGGACCGGGTATCCTAAAGAGGGACGGGAAAGGGTTTAGGGTTTGATTAGGCGGACTGCTACCGCGGATCCCCCTAATCAAACCCTAAACCCTTTCCCTTGCTTCTCATTCAAAGGCAGGAAGACAAAAAGACACCCTAGAGGGGCCGAGTGAACCCTTTTTTGGGGGGCCGGAGATCCTAAAACGGGACGGGAATGGGTTTAGGGTTTGGTTAGGCAGACTGCTACCGCGGATCCCCCTAATCCAACCCTAAACCATTTCCCTTGCTTCTCATTCGAAAGCGGCAAGACAAAAAGACACCCTAGAGGGGCCAAGTGAACCTTTTTGGGGGGACCGGGTATCCTAAAGCAAGAGGGGAAAGAGTTTAGGGTTTGATTAGGCAGACCACTACCGCGGATCCTCCTAATCAAATCATAAACCCTTTCCCTTGCATCTCATTTGAAGGCGGCAAGACAGAAAGACACCCTAGAGGGG
The DNA here is from genome assembly GCF_048544455.1 of Silene latifolia. Classification (NCBI taxonomy): domain Eukaryota; kingdom Viridiplantae; phylum Streptophyta; class Magnoliopsida; order Caryophyllales; family Caryophyllaceae; genus Silene; species Silene latifolia. The sequence continues at coordinate 58,011,192 of NC_133535.1, read as the reverse complement.
CAGAGTGAACCCTTTTTTGGGGGGGCCAGGTATCCTAAAACAGGACGGGAAAGGGTTAAGGGTTTGATTAGGCGGACCTCTACCACGGATCCCTCTAATCAAACCCTAAACCCTTTCCCTTGCATCTCATTTGAAGGCGGCAAGACAAAAAGACACCCTAGATGGGCCGAGTGAACCCTTTTTGGGGGGACCGGGTATCCTAAAACGGGACGGGAAAGGGTTTAGGATTTGATTAGGCGGACTGCTACCGCGGATCCCCCTATTTAAACCCTAAACCCTTTCCCTTGCTTCTCATTTGAAGGCGGCAAGACAAAAAGACACCCTAGAGGGGCCGAGTGAACCCTTTTTTAGGGGACCGGGTATCCTAAAACGGGACGGGAAAGGGTTTAGGATTTGATTAGGCGGATTGCTACCGCGGAACCCCCTAATCAAACCCTAAACCCTTTCCCTTGCTTCTCATTTGAAGGGGGCAAGACAAAAAGACACCCTAGAGGCGCGGAGTGAACCCTTTTTGGGGGGACCGGGTATCCTAAAGAGGGACGGGAAAGGGTTTAGGGTTTGATTAGGCGGACTGCTACCGCGGATCCCCCTAATCAAACCCTAAACCCTTTCCCTTGCTTCTCATTCGAAGGCGGCAAGACAAAAAGACACCCTAGAGGGGCCGAGTGAACCCTTTTTTGGGGGGCCGGATATCCTAAAACGGGACGGGAATGGGTTTAGGGTTTGGTTAGGCGGACTGCTACCGCGGATCCCCCTAATCCAACCCTAAACCCTTTCCCTTGCTTCTCATTCGAAAGCGGCAAGACAAAAACACACCCTAGAGGGCCCGAGTTAACCCTTTTTTGGGGGGCCGAGTATCCTAAAACGGGACGGGAAAGGTTTTAGGGTTTGATTAGGCGGACCGCTACCATGGACCCCCCTAATCAATCCCTAATCCCTTTCCCGTGCTTCTCATTTGAAGGCGGCAAGACAAAAAGACACCCTAGAGGGGCCGAGTGAACCCTTTTTTGGGGGGTCGGGTATCCTAAAACGGGACGGGAAAGGGTTTAGGGTTTGATTAGGCAGATCGCTACCGCGGATCCCCGTAATCAAATGCTAAACCCTTTCCCTTGCTTCTCATTTGAAGGCGGCAAGACAAAAAGACACCCTAGAGGGGCCGAGTGAACCCTTTTTTAGAGGACCGGTTATCCTAAAACGGGACGGGAAAGGGTTTAGGGTTTGATTAGGCGGACTGGTACCGCGGATCCCCCTAATCCAACCCTAAACACTTTCCCTTGCTTCTCATTCGAAGGCGGCAATACAAAAAGACACCCTAAGGGGCCTAGTGAACCTTTTTTTTTGGGGGGGGGGGGGGGGGTATCATAAAACGGGACGGGAGAGGGTTTAGGGTTTTATTAGGAGGACTGCTACCGCGGATCCCCCTAATCCAACCCCAAACCTTTTCCCTTGCTTTTCATTCGAAGGCGACAAGACAAAAAGACACCCTAGAGGGGCCGAGTGAACCCTTTTTGGGGGGACCGGGTATCCTAAAGCGGGATGGGAAAGAGTTTAGGGTTTGATTAGGCAGACCGCTACCGCGGAGCCCCCTAATCAAATCATAAACCCTTTCCCTTGCTTCTCATTTGAAGGCGGCAAGACAAAAAGACACCCTAGAGGGGCAGAGTGAACCCTTTTTGGGGGGCCAGGTATCCTAAAACGGCACGGGAAAGGGTTTAGGTTTTGATTAGGCGGACCTCTACCACGGATCCCCCTAATCAAACCCTAAACCCTTTCCCTTGCTTCTCATTTGAAGGCGGCAAGACAAAAAGACACCCTAGAGGGGCCGAGTGAACCCTTTTTAGGAGGACCGGGTATCCTAAAACGGGACGGGAAAGGGTTTAGGATTTGATTAGGCGGACTGCTACCGCGGATCCCCCTAATCAAACCCTAAACCCTTTCCCTTGCTTCTCATTTGAAGGCGGCAAGACAAAAAGACACCCTAGAGGGGCCGAGTGAATCCTTTTTTGGGGGGTCGGGTATCCTAAAGAGGGACGGGAAAGGGTTTAGGGTTTGATTAGGCGGACTGCTACCGCGGATCCCCCTAATCAATCCCTAATCCCTTTCCATTGCTTCTCATTTGAAGGCGGCAAGACAAAAAGACACCCTAGAGGGGCCGAGTGAACCCTTTTTGGGGGAGCCGGTTATCCTAAAGCGGGACGGGAAAGGGTTTGGGATTGATTAGGCAGACCGCTACCGCGGATCCCCCTAATCAAACCCTAATCCCTTTCCCTTGCTTCTCATTTGAAGGCGGCAACACAAAAAGACACCCTAGAGGGGCTGAGTGAACCCTTTTGTGGGGGGCCGGGTATCCTAAAACGGGACGGGAAAAGGTTTAGGGTTTGATTAGGCAGACCGCTACCGCAGATCCCCCTAATCAAACCCTAAACCCTTTCCCTTGCTTCTCATTTGAAGGCGGCAAGACAAAAAGACACCCTAGAGGGGCCGAGTGAACCCTTTTTTAGAGGACCGGATATCCTAAAACGGGATGGGAAAGGGTTTAGGATTTGATTAGGCGGACCGCTACCGCGGATCCCCCTAATCAAACCCTAAACCCTTTCCCTTGCTTCTCATTTGAAGGCGGCAAGACAAAAAGACACCCTAGAGGCGCGGAGTGAACCCTTTTTAGGGGGACCGGGTATCCTAAAGAGGGACGGGAAAGGGTTTAGGGTTTGATTAGGCGGACCGCTACCATGGACCCCCCTAATCAATCCCTAATCCCTTTCCCTTGCTTCTCATTTGAAGGCGGCAAGACAAAAAGACACCCTAGAGGGGCCAAGTGAACCCTTTTTGGGGGAGCCGGTTATCCTAAAGCGGGACGGGAAAGGGTTTGGGATTGATTAGGCAGACCGCTACCGCGGATCCCATTAATCAAATAATAAACCCTTTCCCTTGCTTCTCATTTTAAGGCGGCAACACAAAAAGACACCCTAGAAGGGCTGAGTGAACCCTTTTGTGGGAAAGGATCCCCCTAATCCAACCCTAAACCCTTTCCCTTGCTTCTCATTCGAAAGCGGCAAGACAAAAAGACACCCTAGAGGGGCCGAGTTAACCCTTTTTTGGGGGGCCGAGTATCCTAAAACGGGACGGGAAAGGTTTTAGGGTTTGATTAGGCGGACCGCTACCATGGACCCCCCTAATCAATCCCTAATCCCTTTCCCTTGCTTCTCATTTGAAGGCGGCAAGACAAAAAGACACCCTAGAGGGGCCGAATGAACTCTTTTTTTGGGGGGGCGGGGGGGGGGGCGGTTATCCTAAAACGGGACGAGAAAGGGTTTGGGTTTGATTAGGCGGACCGCTACCGCGGATCCCCCCAATCAAACCCTAATCCCTTTCCCTTGCTTCTCATTTAAAGGCGGCAAGACAAAAAGACACCCTAGAGGGGCCAAGTGAACCTTTTTGGGGGGACCGGGTATCCTAAAGCGGGATGGGAAAGAGTTTAGGGTTTGATTAGGCAGACCGCTACCGCGGATCCCCCTAATCAAATCATAAACCCTTTCCCTTGCATCTCATTTGAAGGCGGCAAGGCAAAAAGACACCCTAGAGGGGCAGAGTGAACCCTTTTTGGGGGGGCCGGGTATCCTAAAACGGGACGGGAAAGGGTTTAGGGTTTGATTAGGCGGACCTCTACCACGAATCCCCCTAATCAAACCCTAAACCCTTTCCCTTGCTTCTCATTTGAAGGCGGCAAGACAAAAAGACACCCTAGAGGGGCCGAGTGAATTCTTTTTTAGGGGACCGGGTATCCTAAAACGGGACGGGAAAGGGTTTAGGATTTAATTAGGCGGACTGCTACCGCGGATCCCCCTAATAAAACCCTAAACCCTTTCCCTTGCTTCTCATTTGAAGGCGGCAAGGCAAAAAGACACCCTAGAGGGGCAGAGTGGACCCTTTTTGGGGGGGCCGGGTATCCTAAAACGGGACGGGAAAGGGTTTAGGGTTTGATTAGGCGGACCTCTACCACGAATGCCCCTAATCAAACCCTAAACCCTTTCCCTTGCTTCTCATTTGAAGGCGGCAAGACAAAAAGACACCCTAGAGGGGCCGAGTGAATCCTTTTTTAGGGGACCGGGTATCCTAAAACGGGACGGGAAAGGATTTAGGATTTGATTAGACGGACTGCTACCGCAGATCCCCCTCATCAAACCCTAAACCCTTTCCATTGCTTCTCATTTGAAGGCGGCCAGACAAAAAGACACCCTAGAGGAGCCGAGTGAACCCTTTTTGGGGGAGCCGGTTATCCTAAAGCGGGACGGGAAAGGGTTTGGGATTGATTAGGCAGACCGCTACCGCGGATCCCCCTAATCAAACCCTAAACCCTTTCCCGTGCTTCTCATTTGAAGGCGGCAACACAAAAAGACACCCTAGAGGGGCTGAGTGAACCCTTTTGTGGGGGGCCGGGTATCCTAAAACGGGACGGGAAAGGGTTTAGGGTTTGATTAGGCAGACCGCTACCGCGGATCCCCCTAATCAAACCCTAAACCCTTTCCCTTGCTTCTCATTTGAAGGCGGCGAGACAAAAAGACACCCTAGAGGGGCCGAGTGAACCCTTCTTTAGGGGACCGGGTATCCTAAAACGGGACGGGAAAGGGTTTAGGATTTGATTAGGCGGACTGCTACCGCGGATCCCCCTAATCAAACCCTAAACCCTTTCCCTTGCTTCTCATTTGAAGGCGGCAAGACAAAAAGATACCCTAGAGGCGCGGAGTGAACCCTTTTTGGGGGGACCGGGTATCCTAAAGAGGGACGGGAAAGGGTTTAGGGTTTGCTTAGGCGGACTGCTACCACGGATCCCCCTAATCAAACCCTAAACCCTTTCCATTGCTTTTCATTTGAAGGCGGCAAGACAAAAAGACACCCTAGAGTGGCCGAGTGAACCCTTTTTGGGGGAGTCGGTTATCCTAAAGCGGGACGGGAAAGGGTTTGGGATTGATTAGGCAGACCGCTACAGCGGATCCACCTAATCAAACCCTAAACCCTTTCCTTTACTTCTCATTTGAAGGCGGCAACACAAAAAGACACCCTAGAGGGGCTGAGTGAACCCTTTTGTGGGGGGCCGGGTATCCTAAAACGGGACGGGAAAGGGTTTAGGGTTTGATTAGGCAGACCGCTACCGCGGATCCCCCTAATCAAACCCTAAACCCTTTCCCTTGCTTCTCATTCAAAGGCAGGAAGACAAAAAGACACCCTAGAGGGGCCGAGTGAACCCTTTTTTAGAGGACCGGTTATCCTAAAACGGGACGGGAAAGGGTTTAGGGTTTGATTAGGCGGACTGGTACCGCGGATCCCCCTAATCCAACCCCAAACTTTTTCCCTTGCTTCTCATTCGAAGGCGGCAAGACAAAAAGACACCCTAGAGTGTAACGCCCCGTAAATTTCGGATCGTTAATATGTTTCGAAAATAATTAATTAATCAAGTAAAATTTGACAATAATGTATTTAAAGTAAAAATAATTCAAAGAAATATAATTTTATTATATTTTGAAGAAAAGTATTTATTTTGATAGTTTTGAAATGTTTAAAAATAGTTTAAACCGTGTAAAATCTTTTATTTCGAAATAAGGGCGTATCGGGGGGAAAATGACAATTCGTTTGAACGTTGGGTAAACGAATTTGGAAATGGGTCGTATGAATACTCAATTTTATCGTAATCTCGTGTTTAAAGACTTTGGACTTGACGGAATTTGCATTTGACTTACGGATTTAATTATTATCGAAACGAGTCAAAACCGACTCGAAAAATCCCGACTCAAACCCGAATCCCGTCCTTTCTTTTCCTCTTACATGGCTCCCCTTCCACTTTACTCTTGTTTTTCTGATTTTGGTTCCTATCATCATCATCAACATCTCAAAAAGACCAAAAACACCATTAACATAATTTCAAGCTCAAAATCGACGTAATTTCTTCGTTACTAGTCCGTTTTTCGCATAATTTACCTTTCCGGAATCCCCTCGCCACGATCTACAACTTAGTATGTTCTAATTTCAGTTTTCATTAAGTTATTTTAAGACCAATTTTCGGAAATTCGGTATTTTTGCTTAATTATTGTGTTTTAATTGTTTATTTAGGTGAGGGATTGGAAGACGAGTTCGGGGACTCGTATATTGTAGAGGATAGCGGCTAGTGTCGTTAGGGTTTGGGTTTTCAAGGTGTTAATTGCTCTTTTTCTAGCTTAAGGTAACATATTTCGAGTTACTCGACGAATTATCGTCACATGTTTTTTTTGATTTTTGTATGTTTGGTGAATTTTTGTTTGAGAAATAATTTTCACATGTTTAAATGGTTGCATGCATGTCAATTGTTAGCTTAAATTGTGCCTTTTGTTAGTTTAAATTATCAAAGTTGAATTGGGGACGATTAATTAGTTTTCAGACGGTCTTTTACTAAACAAAAATGGAAAAATAAGGTGGTGTAGGGGGACGGGCAGCAGGCCCGTGGCAGGTCCGTGGCAGCCCACGGCTGCCCGGGTTGGTCCGTGCTTGTTTTGCGGTTTTTCGTACAATATTGGTCATTTCGGGTTAATTAAGGTTAGAATAGTATAAGTAACAAATGGGTAGTATTTTGAATTGAAGCATACTAGTAACAAAAATTATGTTAATGGTAAAATTGTGCTTATATTAATAGTTATCACATGTTAGGGTAGTTTACAAAAGGAAATTGTAATTAATAGGCTCAAAATGAATTTTATAGCTTTAATTGTAATGTTTTGTTGATTGTGCCGAAAACTGAGCCTTAGTCGCTTTGATCGATGCGATGTCGATTAATTGAGTGATTGGTCACCGCAATTTGACCCGCACTGCCGCAGGTGGGGTTGCGGGTAAAAATTCGGTTGAATGAATTAGATAATCGGCCTTTTTCTTGTTTTAGGCCATTTATCAAGCTTTAGTTCACATGTATAGCTTATTGAATTTAATAGTGTCTTGTATTGTAGAAATGGCCCTAGATTCCCTAAAGCCTTTAATATGGTTACTATTGTTAGAATTAGAAATTAGTATTGAATAATTATTGAGGATTCTGTTGGGATTGTATGCTGTAAATAGACATTTATATAGCCTTTCACATGATAGAATGTTAGCATTTAGGTTGGTAAGTAGGACCTTTTGCCCTCTTAAGGTTAAGTGGGTGTCTTACTTGACTTGTGTGGTGAGTCTTGTGTGGTGTGGGCTAAAGTATTCAAGCTGGGACTTGCTGTGACTAGGTCCTAGGTGAGTATTTCGGCCTTCATCATAGATAGGTCTTTATAGTCTCTGACGAGTATATGTTCACTGCTTGATAGCCTTTGTGTTCCTGACTAGTGGATTTATATCCAAGTTGGGGCATGACCTCAGGTACTTATTTTGATAGTATGGGGTCAGCTTAAGTACTAGCCAACCCTTCGGTGGTGTCCTTAGGGTACTCACTTCACTTTGTTTTAAAAAAAAGTTGTGAGTCTTGGGTGCGGTGGTGTGTATCCGCATGTCTAGGTCTGCGCAGATTTTAGGCTAGGGTTGTGTTGTCTCTTGGCCATGTTTTCTTAATAGTAACCGCTGAGCCAAGATACCGGTTCGATTACCTTCCCTACCTCGTGGTATAGACTCGAGTTACAAAGTGACTATTGACGGGGCTAAGAACTTATGCCTGTCTTTGATATATTGCCCTTTCTTGTATGGTGATTTTATGAACTGTAATAGGTGAGATGTAAGCGGTTCTGATTGATAAAGTTTGGATTACTATTTGTTATCTGATTCACATGATAGTTTAGTTTGGTCAGTTTAGGGGTCATTTGTTAGAATACATGATAAGTAAAGGGTTTATCAAATTGTTTACATGTTACATTACATGTTATATTAATTTTGACGATTCGTGGCTGGGAGGACTCGAAGTTACTCCCCACTGAATTGTGGCTTTCGTGTTTGTATAAAATGCGATTGACAGGTTGTTGATGCTTTGTTGGGGTCACAGACGGGCTAGTGAGCAAGGAACCTTGGACCTAGTTTTTGCTATTCTATTAGTAAACCTTTTATACTTTTGGTTTGTATATAATTTGAAGGGACATATGTCTCCCTTTCTATTTTTGGTTTGTATCCTAATATTTCCGCGTCATTAGTTATATATGTAAGTTAGTTTATCAGCTGTTGCAGGGTTATGACACTCTTCTTGAGTTGGAATGGTTGTGAATGGTTTAGGAAGAAAATTTTTGAAATTGCAGGTTTTTGACTAGTTGAACCATTTACAAACATATCCTACCAGTTTTTCCGTAGAAATTACGCATTTAAGTAATTAGATAACGCTATATATTAAGGGTGTCACAGTTGGTATCAGAGCCTATTGCTCCCGACGCACGTTTGTGCACCCCACTTAAAAATCACTTGACCTTTAAATAATAAACTTGAGAGAAGGGTAGGATGGGTAGAATTAGGATTTTATGTGGTAGTCTGTTTGTGATTGCTAATTGTTAGGTACTAATTGATTTTCTCTTTTGTAAGATGGCTCTCCAATAGATGTAGATAATGCAATCTTACCTTAGTCTTCCAATCTCGTTGTTTATTCGTCTTTCAAATTCCTCTTTTCTCGCCTTGGTAACTACCTTTCAATTCTTTCTCCCGATTCATCTTAGGTTCATTTTCTTCTTATAATAAAGTCCATGTGGACACCTTCCTTTTATTCCGTAGGATAGTTCCCTTGTTCAGGAGAACCCGGTTTTGAGAGAATATATCATTGGAGGGCGTGAACGAGTTGAGAAATTGATGGTTTAAGGTTTGAGTTGTATAGGAAAATATAACTTGGGATCCTTTGGTTAGTCTTGTTAGTTGTACTTGATATGAGAGCCTAGTGAGTTGAGAAACACCTTGGGATTTATGTCTATTGAGAGCTTGTTTGTTATAGATGTTTGAGCATGGGTACTACCTTAGCACATAAGATGGAATGAACCTAAGCTACTTCATTTGAGAGTCTCGATATTTCTTGTGGTGAATTAAAGGAATAATAGTTAGCACTAATCCTTGTAGGCCTTGAAAGGAATACAATAGGACATTGATGTGGCCTAATGGATTGGTATTGTACGTTGGAATTAGTTAGTTTGTTAAACCTTTTGAGTTGACCAAATCTAGTATAGTGTAGCCCTTGTTGACCTTTCGAAATTTGAGAACACGTGGTTGACCTTATTAATCATATCTGGATTTGGGAATTTTGGTGGAATGTTGTTCGATGTAATTCGTGAGTTCAAGGGTGCGATTCTAATTTATGGTATCGGAGACTAAAAGTATTAAGTGGTGAGATGATGGAGTAGACAAGCTATGGTACTTGGGGATGACCTAGTAAGTGAAGTTCAATGACGAGAAATGTAAAGGAGATACTTTGGGACATGGATGGTAACAAATGAATTTGTGTGGTGAATTGATTTTGGCTCTTAGAACCAATTGAGTTGGGGAATACCTACCATTGTGGAGTCCTTGTTAGTCCTATGGTTTGGTAGACTTTTGAGGCTTTGTTGAGCACCTTAGTGATGTAACCTTATCATATCGATCATAGGCTTTGATGAGTGTTTGGTAAGCGGTAACCCTTTCACTATGCCGCTTCTGTTCTCCTTCCCTTCTCTTTAACGTTTGTTGAACCTTGTTCTTATGCCAAAGTTTATGTCTCTTCTTCTTGCCCTAGATATCTTCTTAACTCGAATACCTCTTATTTTTGTCAACCGTTATCTTTACGGTCTGACTCCTTAGTTTCCTAACTTGTCAGGTTCATGCATCCTTTGAAAATATTTTACCGTTTCTCTATCCCGTTATCACTCCTTATCTACTTAGTATAGTTGGTACCTTGTTGACCATGTTTACAGAGTTAGTGGGATGTGATTTGAGGATTTTTGTATTTTGATTTTTGTCGGGAATTAGTGTAGGAGTTTGTGTCTGTATTTGACCATGTGATATGAGAGCTAGATTTTTGGTAGAATTCTTATAATGGCAATGTTGTAGTCTCCTTGCGAGTTAAGGTTCGCGTGTTTTGGTGGTATAAGACCCACTTTGGTTTCAATTTGATGATGAGACTAATGGGATTAGTTTACCTGGGTGGAGTATTTCTATGGTTATTTTGGATTTGTTTTGGGAATTGTCGTTCGGGGATTGTCGTTTGTCATTTGATCCTTACTTTACGGAATTGGGGATTGATAGTTAAGTCTGTGGATTGTTATTGTAAATTTGTACCTTATATTTAATCCTTTGAGGAATCTTTCTATTGGAATTGGAATATTGTTGGGAAGTAGGATAGTGAACCTTGAGTAAACCGATCAGATGATTTGTGTGATGAACCCATTTATCTTATAGTTAGTGCTAATTATGGATTGGATAGTGCAACTTGTTGCTTGTTGGTTGGTTTCAAGCATGAATGCGTTTGAGAATATTGAATCTTGGTAAGGGTATAATATTGTTACTAGTTTCGACTTTGGATTTTGAGTTTGTTTGATGGAGGATACTGGTGGAAACATTTTGATTGGGAAACTGTTAAGTTATAATTGTAGAGTATAGGATTGTCTCAAGGATTAGCTTATGAGTAGACTTGTCGAGGAGTGGTTCAGATGGCTCTTTGGATTAGTGTGGCCTCTGGTTGTTGGCCTGTTGATGTTCGGAGGACCTAGTAGGATGACTCTGTGGTTGGATAATTGAGTGAACCTTTCTCGATGTACCGATCTTCCTAATTCCGATCTCCGACAATTGTCATTCTTGCTATTCTGGCTTGTTCTGTTGTGCTCGCCTTTATGGAACTCATTTGACCTCTTGAGTAAAGCGTCTTGTTCGTTGACATCTTTATTGACTTCATCCAAAAATTCCACCTTTAAAAGTTCAATTCCTTCTCGTCCGTTGGGTGTGAGTTCCCTATCGCGACTTGCACTTCTCGTTCCCGAGTTGTTTTCCATCTTGCATAGGTTCTATATAGTTTGAGTAAACTTTTGGTTCATTTTTCTTAATTTGGAGTTAAATTTACTAATTGACCTCTTTCTATAACATTTGAAAATGATTTCTCACTCTCTTTCAACCCTAGTGTTCGATTGGATACCTAAGCTATTTCTCGTTTTGTGTAATGATTCCTTTTTCTTACTCTTCTTCCGAGTTACTAAGCCTTATTTAATCATAATTAGTAAAGATATTATTCTTATTATAGAGTTTTAAACTAAAAGTTTGAAAATGCTTTAATGATTTTCAATGGTTTTAACATTAGTGAATGTTGAATCTCGTTGTTGGTGACGTCCCAATAATGGGTTTTCTCATTTATTGGTGTAGAAATATTTTTATATCTTGAGATGAATATGGATGTTCTTGTCTGATCAACAAGAGTATCACTGTTTAATTGAAAAGATACCTATATTTTCTTATAACTATAATTTCTCCTTCTAAGTTTTGAGGGCGAAACTTTTTAAAAGGAGGGGTGATTGTAACGCCCCGTAAATTTCGGATCGTTAATATGTTTCGAAAATAATTAATTAATCAAGTAAAATTTGACAATAATGTATTTAAAGTAAAAATAATTCAAAGAAATATAATTTTATTATATTTTGAAGAAAAGTATTTATTTTGATAGTTTTGAAATGTTTAAAAATAGTTTAAACCGTGTAAAATCTTTTATTTCGAAATAAGGGAGTATCGGGGGGAAAATGACAATTCGTTTGAACGTTGGGTAAACGAATTTGGAAATGGGTCGTATGAATACTCAATTTTATTGTAATCTCGTGTTTAAAGACTTTGGACTTGACGGAATTTGCATTTGACTTACGGATTTAATTATTATCGAAACGAGTCAAAACCGACTCGAAAAATCCCGACTCAAACCCGAATCCCGTCCTTTCTTTTCCTCTTACACGGCTCCCCCTCCACTTTACTCTTGTTTTTCTGATTTTGGTTCCTATCATCATCATCAACATCTCAAAAAGACCAAAAACATCATTAACATAATTTCAAGCTCAAAATCGACGTAATTTCTTCGTTACTAGTCCGTTTTTCGCATAATTTACCTTTCCGGAATCCCCTCGCCACGATCTACAACTTAGTATGTTCTAATTTCAGTTTTCATTAAGTTATTTTAAGACCAATTTTCGGAAATTCGGTATTTTTGCTTAATTATTGTGTTTTAATTGTTTATTTAGGTGAGGGATTGGAAGACGCGTTCGGGGACTCATATATTGTAGAGGATAGTGGCTAGTGTCGTTAGGGTTTGGGTTTTCAAGGTGTTAATTGCTCTTTTTCTAGCTTAAGGTAACATATTTCGAGTTACTCGACGAATTATCGTCACATGTTTTTTTTGATTTTTGTATGTTTGGTGAATTTTTGTTTGAGAAATAATTTTCACATGTTTAAATGGTTGCATGCATGTCAATTGTTAGCTTAAATTGTGCCTTTTGTTAGTTTAAATTATCAAAGTTGAATTGGGGACGATTAATTAGTTTCCAGACGGTCTTTTACTAAACAAAAATGGAAAAATAAGGTGGTGTAGGGGGACGGGCAGCAGGTCCGTGGCAGGCCCGTGGCAGGTCCGTGGCAGCCCACGGCTGCCCGGGTTGGTCCGTGCTTGTTTTGCGGTTTTTCGTACAATATTGGTCATTTCGGGTTAATTAAGGTTAGAATAGTATAAGTAACAAATGGGTAGTATTTTGAATTGAAGCATACTAGTAACAAAAATTATGTTAATGGTAAAATTGTGCTTATATTAATAGTTATCACATGTTAGGGTAGTTTACAAAAGGAAATTGTAATTAATAGGCTCAAAATGAATTTTATAGCTATAATTGTAATGTTTTGTTGATTGTCTGAAAACCGAGCCTTAGTCCCTTTTGATGCGATGCGATCGTTAATTGAGTGATTGGTCACCGCAATTTGACCTGCACTGCCGCAGGTGGGGTTGCGGGTAAAAATTCGGTTGAATGAATTAGATAATCGGCCTTTTTCTTGTTTTAGGCCATTTATCAAGCTTTAGTTCACATGTATAGCTTATTGAATTTAATAGTGTCTTTATCTTGTAGAAATGGCCCTAGATTCCCTAAAGCCTTTAATATGGTTACTATTGTTAGAATTAGAAATTAGTATTGAATAATTATTGAGGATTCTGTTGGGATTGTATCTTTGTAAATAGACATTTATATAGCCTTTCACATGATAGAATGTTAGCATTTAGGTTGGTAAGTAGGACTTTTTGCCCTCTTAAGGTTAAGTGGGTGTCTTACTTGACTTGTGTGGTGAGTCTTGTGTGGTGTGGGCTAAAGTATTCAAGCTGGGACTAGTTGGGACTAGGTCCTAGGTGAGTATTTCGGCCTTCATCATAGATAGGTCTTTATAGTCTCGACGAGTATATGTTCTTTGCTTGATAGCCTTTGTGTTCCGACTAGTGGATTTATATCCAAGTTGGGGCATGACCTCGGTACTTATTTTGATAGTATGGGGTCGCTTAAGTACTAGCCAACCCTTCGGTGGTGTCCTTAGGGTACTCACTTCACTTTGTTTTTAAAAAAGTTGTGGGTCTTGGGTGCGGTGGTGTGTATCCGCATGTCTAGGTCTGCGCAGATTTTAGGCTAGGGTTGTGTTGTCTCTTGGCCATGTTTTCTTAATAGTAACCGCTGAGCCAAGATACCGGTTCGATTACCTTCCCTACCTCGTGGTATAGACTCGAGTTACAAAGTGACTATTGACGGGGCTAAGAACTTATGCCTGTCTTTGATATATTTCCCTTTCTTGTATGGTGATTTTATGAACTGTAATAGGTGAGATGTAAGCGATTCTGATTGATAAAGTTTGGATTACTATTTGTTATCCGATTCACATGATAGTTTAGTTTGGTCGGAGTTTAGGGGTCATTTGTTAGAATACATGATAAGTAAAGGGTTTATCAAATTGTTTACATGTTACATTACATGTTATATTAATTTTGACGATTCGTGGCTGGGAGGTCTCGAAGTTACTCCCCACTGAATTGTGGCTTTCGTGTTTGTATAAAATGCGATTGATAGGTTGTTGATGCTTTGTTGGGGTCACAGACGGGCTAGTGAGCAAGGAACCTTGGACCTAGTTTTGGCTATTCTATTAGTAAACCTTTTATACTTTTGGTTTGTATATAATTTGAAGGGACATATGTCTCCCTTTCTATTTTTGGTTTGTATCCTTATATTTCCGCGTCTTTAGTTATATATGTAAGTTAGTTTATCAGCTGTTGCAGGGTTATGACACTCTTCTTGAGTTGGAATGGTTGTGAATGGTTTAGGAAGAAAATTTTTGAAATTGCAGGTTTTTGACTAGTTGAACCATTTACAAACATATCCTACCAGTTTTTCCGTAGAAATTACGCATTTAAGTAATTAGATAACGCTATATATTAAGGGTGTCACATAGAGGGGCCGAGTGAACCCTTTTTTGGGGGACCGGGTATCCTAAAACGGGACGGGAAAGGGTTTAGGGTTTAATTAGGCAGACCGCTACCATGGATCCCCCTAATCAAACCCTAATCCCTTTCCCTTGCTTCTCATTTGAAAGCGGCAAGACAAAAAGACACCCTAGAGTGGCCGAGTGAACCCTTTTTTTGAGGGGGGGGGGGCGGTTATCCTAAAACGGGACGGGAAAGGGTTTGGGTTTGATTAGGCGGACCGCTACAGCGGATCCCCCCAATCAAACCCTAAACCCTTTCCCTATCTTCTCATTTGAAGGCGGCAAGATAAAAAGACACCCTAGAGGGGCCAAGTGAACCTTTTTGGGGGGACCGGGTATCCTAAAGCGGGATGGGAAAGAGTTTAGGGTTTGATTAGGCAGACCGCTACCGCGGATCCCCCTAATCAAATCATAAACCCTTTCCCTTGCATCTCATTTGAAGGCGGCAAGGCAAAAAGACACCCTAGAGGGGCAGAGTGAACCCTTTATGGGGGGGGGGGTCGGGTATCCTAAAACGGGACGGGAAAGGGTTTAGGGTTTGATTAGGCGGACCTCTACCACGGATCCCCCTAATCAAACCCTAAACCCTTTCCCTTGCTTCTCATTTGAAGGCGGCAAGACAAAAAGACACCCTAGAGGCGCGGAGTGAACCCTTTTTGGGGGGACCGGGTATCCTAAAGAGGGACGGGAAAGGGTTTAGGGTTTGATTAGGCGGACTGCTACCGCGGATCCCCCTAATCAAACCCTAAACCCTTTCCATTGCTTCTCATTTGAAGGTGGCAAGACAAAATGACACCCTAGGGGGGCCGAGTGAACCCTTTTTGGGGGAGCCGGTTATCCTAAAGCGGGACGGGAAAGGGTTTGGGATTGATTAGGCAGACCGCTACCGCAGATCCCCCCAATCAAACCCTAAACCCTTTCCCTTGCTTCTCATTTGAAGGCGGCAAGACAAAAAGACACCCTAGAGGGGCTGAGTGAACCCTTTTTTGGGGAGCCGGGTATCCTAAAACGGGACGGGAAAGGGTTTAGGGTTTGATAAGGCAGACCCCTACCGCGGATCCCCCTAATCAAACCCTAAACCCTTTCCCTTGCTTCTCATTCAAAGGCAGGAAGACAAAAATACACCCTAGAGGGGCCGAGTGAACCCTTTTTTGGGGGGCCGGATATCCTAAAACGGGACGCGAAAGGGTTTAGGGTTTGATTAGGTGGACCGCTACCGCGGATCCCCCTAATCCAACCCTAAACCCTTTCCCTTGCTTGTCATTCGAAAGCGGCAAGACAAAAAGACACCCTAGAGGGGCCGAGTTAACCATTTTTTTTTTTGGGGGGGGGGTCGGGTATCCTAAAACGGGACGGGAAAGGTTTTATGATTTGATTAGGCGGACCGCTACCGCGGATCCCCGTAATCAAATGCTAAACCCTTTCCCTTGCTTCTCATTTGAAGGCGGCAAGACAAAAAGACACCCTAGAGGGGCCGAGTGAACCCTTTTTTAGAGGACCGGTTATCCTAAAACGGGACGGGAAAGGGTTTAGGGTTTGATTAGGCGGACTGGTACCGCGGATCCCCCTAATCCAACCCTAAACTCTTTCCCTTGCTTCTCATTCGAAGGCGGCAATACAAAAAGACACCCTAAGGGGCCTAGTGAACCCCTTTTTTTTTTGGGGGGGGGTATCATAAAATGGGACGGGAGAGGGTTTAGGGTTTGATTGGGAGGACTGCTACCGCGGATCCCCCTAATCCAACCCCAAACCTTTTCCCTTGCTTCTCATTCGAAGGCGGCAAGACAAAAAGACACCCTAGAGGGGCCGAGTGAACCCTTTTTTGGGGGGCCGGGTATCCTAAAACGGGACGGGAAAGGGTTTAGGGTTTGATTAGGCAGACCGCTACCATGGATCCCCCTAATCAAACCCTAATCCCTTTCCCTTGCTTCTCATTTGAAGGCGGCAAGACAAAAAGACACCCTAGAGGGGCCGAGTGAACCCTTTTTTTTTTGGGGGGGGGGGGGCGGTTATCCTAAAACGGGACGGGAAAGGGTTTGGGTTTGATTAGGCGGACCGCTACCGCGGATCCCCCCAATCAAACCCTAAACCCTTTCCCTTGCTTCTCATTTAAAGGCGGCAAGACAAAAAGACACCCTAGAGGGGCCAAGTTACCCTTTTTGGGGGGACCGGGTATCCTAAAGCGGGATGGGAAAGAGTTTAGGGTTTGATTAGGCAGACCGCTACCGCGGATCCCCCTAATTAAATCATAAACCCTTTCCCTTGCATCTCATTTGAAGGCGGCAAGGCAAAAAGACACCCTAGAGGGGCAGAGTGAACCCTTTTTGGGGGGGCCGGTTATCCTAAAACGGGACGGGAAAGGGTTTAGGGTTTGATTAGGCGGACCTCTAGCACGGATCCCCCTAATCAAACCCTAAACCCGTTCCCTTGCTTCTCATTTGAAGGCGGCAAGACAAAAAGACACCCTAGAGGGGCCAAGTTAACCTTTTTGGGGGGACCGGGTATCCTAAAGCGGGATGGGAAAGAGTTTAGGGTTTGATTAGGCAGACCGCTACCGCGGATCCCCCTAATTAAATCATAAACCCTTTCCCTTGCATCTCATTTGAAGGCGGCAAGGCAAAAAGACACCCTAGAGGGGCAGAGTGAACCCTTTTTGGGGGGGCCGGTTATCCTAAAACGGGACGGGAAAGGGTTTAGGGTTTGATTAGGCGGACCACTACCACGGATCCCCCTAATCAAACCCTAAACCCTTTCCCTTGCTTCTCATTTGAAGGCGGCAAGACAAAAAGACACCCTAGAGGGGCCGAGTGAACCCTTTTTGGGGGAGCCGGTTATCCTAAAGCGGGACGGGAAAGGGTTTGGGATTGATTAGGCAGACCGCTACCGCGGATCCCCCTAATCAAACCCTAAACCCTTTCCATTGCTTCTCATTTGAAGGCGGCAAGACAAAAAGACACCCTAGAGGGGCTGAGAGAACCCTTTTTTGGGGGGCCGGGTATCCTAAAACGGGACGGGAAAGGGTTTAGGGTTTGATAAGGCAGACCCCTACCGCAGATCCCCCTAATCAAACCCTAAACCCTTTCCCTTGCTTCTCATTCAAAGGCAGGAAGACAAAAAGACACCCTAGAGGGGCCGAGTGAACCCTTTTTTGGGGGGCCGGATATCCTAAAACGGGACGGGAAAGGGTTTAGGGTTTGATTAGGCGGACCGCTACCGCGGATCCCCCTAATCCAACCCTAAACCCTTTCCCTTGCTTGTCATTCGAAAGCGGCAAGACAAAAAGACACCCTAGAGGGGCCGAGTTAACTCTTTTTTAGGGGGCCGAGTATCCTAAAACGGGACGGGAAAGGTTTTAGGGTTTGATTAGGCGGACCGCTACCATGGACCCCCCTAATCAATCCCTAATCCCTTTCCCTTGCTTCTCATTTGAAGGCGGCAAGACAAAAAGACACCCTAGAGGGGCCGAGTGAACCCTTTTTGGGGGGGTCGGGTATCCTAAAACGGGACGGGAAAGGATTTAGGGTTTGATTAGGCGGACCGCTACCGCGGATCCCCGTAATCAAATGCTAAACCCTTTCCCTTGCTTCTCATTTGAAGGCGGCAAGACAAAAAGACACCCTAGAGGGGCCGAGTGAACCCTTTTTTAGAGGACCGGTTATCCTAAAACGGGACGGGAAAGGGTTTAGGGTTTGATTAGGTGGACTGGTACCGCGGATCCCCCTAATCCAACCCTAAACTCTTTCCCATGCTTCTCATTCGAAGGCGGCAATACAAAAAGACACCCAAAGGGGCCTAGTGAACCCTTTTTTTTGGGGGGGGGGGGGGTATCATAAAACGGGACGGGAGAGGGTTTAGGGTTTGATTAGGTGGACTGCTACCGCGGATCCCCCTAATCCAACTCCTAACCTTTTCCCTTGCTTTTCATTCGAAGGCGACAAGACAAAAAGACACCCTAGAGGGGCCGAGTGAACCCTTTTTTTTGGGGGGGCTGGGTATCCTAAAACGGGACGGGAAAGGGTTTGGGTTTGATTAGGCGGACCGCTACCGCGGATCCTCCCCAATCAAACCCTAAACCCTTTCCCTTTCTTCTCATTTGAAGGCGGCAAGATAAAAAGACACCCTAGAGGGGCCAAGTGAACCTTTTTGGGGGGGACCGGGTATCCTAAAGCGGGATGGGAAAGAGTTTAGGGTTTGATTAGGCAGACCACTACCGCGGATCCCCCTAAACAAACCATAAACCCTTTCCCTTGCATCTCATTTGAAGGCGGCAAGAAAAAAAGACACCCTAGAGGGGCAGAGTGAACCCTTTTTGGGGGGGCCGGGTATCCTAAAACGGGACGGGAAAGGGTTTAGGGTTTGATTAGGCGGACCTCTACCACCGATCCCCCTAATCAAACCCTAAACCCTTTCCCTTGCTTCTCATTTGAAGGCGGCAAGACAAAAAGACACCCTAGAGGGGCCGAGTGAACCCTTTTTGGTGGAGCCGGTTATCCTAAAGCGGGACGGGAAAGGGTTTGGGATTGATTAGGCAGACCGCTACCGCGGATCCCCCTAATCAAACCCTAAACCCTTTCCATTGCTTCTCATTTGAAGGCGGCAAGACAAAAAGACACCCTAGAGGGGCTGAGAGAACCCTTTTTTGGGGGGCCGGGTATCCTAAAACGGGACGGGAAAGGGTTTAGGGTTTGATAAAGCGCAGACCCCTACCGCAGATCCCCTAATCAAACCCCTAAACCCTTTCCCTTGCTTCTCATTCAAAGGCAGGAAGACAAAAAGACACCCTAGAGGGGCCGAGTGAACCCTTTTTTGGGGGGCCGGATATCCTAAAACGGGACGGGAAAGGGTTTAGGGTTTGATTAGGCGGACCGCTACCGCGGATCCCCCTAATCCAACCCTAAACCCTTTCCCTTGCTTCTCATTCGAAAGCGGCAAGACAAAAAGACACCCTAGAGGGGCCGAGTTAACCCTTTTTTAGGGGGCCGAGTATCCTAAAACGGGACGGGAAAGGTTTTAGGGTTTGATTAGGCGGACCGCAACCATGGACCCCCCTAATGAATCCCTAATCCCTTTCCCTTGCTTCTCATTTGAAGGCGGCAAGACAAAAAGACACCGTAGAGGGGCCGAGTGAACCCTTTTTGGGGGGGTCGGGTATCCTAAAACGGGACGGGAAAGGGTTTAGGTTTTGATTAGGCGGACCGCTACCGCGGATCCCCGTAATCAAATGCTAAACCCTTTCCCTTGCTTCTCATTTGAAGGCGGCAAGACAAAAAGATACCCTAGAGGGGCCGAGTGAACCCTTTTTTAGAGGACCGGTTATCCTAAAACGGGACGGGAAAGGGTTTAGGGTTTGATTAGGTGGACTGGTACCGCGGATCCCCCTAATCCAACCCTAAACTCTTTCCCTTGCTTCTCATTCGAAGGCGGCAATACAAAAAGACACCCAAAGGGGCCTAGTGAACCCTTTTTTTTTGGGGGGGGGGGGTATCATAAAACGGGACGGGAGAGGGTTTAGGGTTTGATTAGGAGGACTGCTACCGCGGATCCCCCTAATCCAACCCCAAACCTTTTCCCTTGCTTTTCATTCGAAGGCGACAAGACAAAAAGACACCCTAGAGGGGCCGAGTGAACCCTTTTTTTTGGGGGGGCTGGGTATCCTAAAACGGGACGGGAAAGGGTTTGGGTTTGATTAGGCGGACCGCTACCGCGGATCCCCCCAATCAAACCCTAAACCCTTTCCCTTTCTTCTCATTTGAAGGCGGCAAGATAAAAAGACACCCTAGAGGGGCCAAGTGAACCTTTTTGGTGGGGACCGGGTATCCTAAAGCGGGATGGTAAAGAGTTTAGGGTTTGATTAGGCAGACCACTACCGCGGATCCCCCTAATCAAACCATAAACCCTTTCCCTTGCATCTCATTTGAAGGCGGCAAGACAAAAAGACACCCTAGAGGGGCAGAGTGAACCCTTTTTGGGGGGGCCGGGTATCCTAAAACGGGACGGGAAAGGGTTTAGGGTTTGATTAGGCGGACCTCTACCACCGATCCCCCTAATCAAACCCTAAACCCTTTTCCTTGCTTCTCATTTGAAGGCGGCTAGACAAAAAGACACCCTAGAGGGGCCGAGTGAACCCTTTTTTAGGGGACGGGGTATCCTAAAACGGGACGGGAAAGGGTTTAGGATTTGTTTAGGCGGACTGCTACCGCGGATCCCCCTAATCAAACCCTAAACCCTTTCCCTTGCTTCTCATTTGAAGGCGGCAAGACAAAAAGACACCCTAGAGGGGCCGAGTGAACCCTTTTTGGGGGGGTCAGGTATCCTAAAACGGGACGGGAAAGGGTTTAGGGTGTGATTAGGCGGACCACTACCGCGGATCCCCGTAATCAAATGCTAAACCCTTTCCCTTGATTCTCATTTGAAGGCGGCAAGACAAAAAGACACCCTAAAGGGGCCGAGTGAAGCCTTTTTTAGGGGACCGGGTATCCTAAAACGGGACGGGAAAGGTTTTAGGGTTTGATTAGGCGGACCGCTACCATGGACCCCCCTAATCAATCCCTAATCCCTTTCCCTTGCTTCTCATTTGAAGGCGACGAGACAAAAAGACACCCTAGAGGGGCCGAGTGAACCCTTTTTGGGGGGTCGGGTATCCTAAAACGGGACGGGAAAGGGTTTAGGGTTTGATTAGGCGGACCGCTACCGCGGATCCCCGTAATCAAATGCTAAACCCTTTCCCTTGCTTCTCATTTGAAGGCGGCAAGACAAAAAGACACCCTAGAGGGGCCGAGTGAACCCTTTTTAGAGGACCTAGGTTATCCTAAAATGGGACGGGAAAGGGTTTAGGGTTTGATTAGGCAGACTGGTACCGCGGATCCCCCTAATCCAACCCTAAACTCTTTCCCTTGCTTCTCATTCGAAGGCGGCAATACAAAAAGACACCCAAAGGGGCCTAGTGAACCCTTTTTTTTTGGGGGGGGGGTATCATAAAACGGGACGGGAGAGGGTTTAGGGTTTGATTAGGAGGACTGCTACCGCGGATCCTCCTAATCCAACCCCAAACCTTTTCCTTGCTTCTCATTTGAAGGCGGCTAGACAAAAAGACACCTTAGAGGGGCCGAGTGAACCCTTTTTTAAGGGACCGGGTATCCTAAAACGGGACGGGAAAGGGTTTAGGATTTGTTTAGGCGGACTGCTACCGCGGATCCCCCTAATCAAACCCTAAACCCTTTCCCTTGCTTCTCATTTGAAGGCGGCAAGACAAAAAGACACCCTAGAGGGGCCGAGTGTACCCTTTTTGGGGGGGTCGGGTATCCTAAAACGGGACGGGAAAGGGTTTAGGGTGTGATTAGGCGGACCGCTACCGCGGATACCCGTAATCAAATGCTAAACTCTTTCCCTTGCTTCTCATTTGAAGGCGGCAAGACAAAAAGACACCCTAGAGGGGCCGAGTGAAGCCTTTTTTAGGGGACCGGGTATCCTAAAACGGGACGGGAAAGGTTTTAGGGTTTGATTAGGCGGACCGCTACCATGGACCCCCCTAATCAATCCCTAATCCCTTTCCCTTGCTTCTCATTTGAAGGCGACAAGACAAAAAGACACCCTAGAGGGGCCAAGTGAACCCTTTTTGGGGGGGTCGGGTATCCTAAAACGGGATGGGAAAGGGTTTAGGGTTTGATTAGGCGGACCGCTACCGCGGATCCCCGTAATCAAATGCTAAACCCTTTCCCTTGCTTCTCATTTGAAGGCGGCAAGACAAAAAGACACCCTAGAGGGGCCGAGTGAACCCTTTTTTAGAGGACCGGTTATCCTAAAACGGGACGGGAAAGGGTTTAGGGTTTGATTAGGTAGACTGGTACCGCGGATCCCCCTAATCCAACCCTAAACTCTTTCCCTTGCTTCTCATTCGAAGGCGGCAATACAAAAAGACACCCAAAGGGGCCTAGTGAACCCTTTTTTTTTTTGGGGGGGGGGGGGTATCATAAAACGGGACAGGAGAGGGTTTAGGGTTTGATTAGGAGGACTGCTACCGCGGATCCTCCTAATCCAACCCCAAACCTTTTCCCTTGCTTTTCATTCGAAGGCGACAAGACAAAAAGATACCCTAGAGGGGCCGAGTGAACCCTTTTTTTTGGGGGGCTGGGTATCCTAAAACGGGACGGGAAAGGGTTTGGGTTTGATTAGGCAGACCGCTACCGCGGATCCCCCCAATCAAACCCTAAACCCTTTCCCTTTCTTCTCATTTGAAGGCGGCAAGATAAAAAGACACCCTAGAGGGGCCAAGTGAACCTTTTTGGGGGGGACCGGGTATCCTAAATTGGGATGGGAAAGAGTTTAGGGTTTGATTAGGCAGACCACTACCGCAGATCCCCCTAATCAAACCATAAACCCTTTCCCTTGCATCTCATTTGAAGGCGGCAAGACAAAAAGACACCCTAGAGGGGCAGAGTGAACCCTTTTTAGGGGGGCCGGGTATCCTAAAACGGGACGGGAAAGGGTTTAGGGTTTGATTAGGCGGACCTCTACCACCGATCCCCCTAATCAAACCCTAAACCCTTTCCCTTGCTTCTCATTTGAAGGCGGCAAGACAAAAAGACACCCTAGAGGGGCCGAGTGAACCCTTTTTTAGGGGACCGGGTATCCTAAAACGGGACGGGAAAGGGTTTAGGATTTGATTAGGCGGACTGCTACCGTGGATCCCCCTAATCAAACCCTAAACCCTTTCCCTTGCTTCTCATTTGAAGGCGACAAGACAAAAAGAC
The DNA here is from genome assembly GCF_048544455.1 of Silene latifolia. Classification (NCBI taxonomy): domain Eukaryota; kingdom Viridiplantae; phylum Streptophyta; class Magnoliopsida; order Caryophyllales; family Caryophyllaceae; genus Silene; species Silene latifolia. The sequence continues at coordinate 57,988,027 of NC_133535.1, read as the reverse complement.
ACCCTAGAGGCGCGGAGTGAACCCTTTTTGGGGGGACCGGGTATCCTAAAGAGGGACGGGAAAGGGTTTAAGGTTTGATTAGGCGGACTGCTACCACGGATCCCCCTAATCAAACCCTAAACCCTTTCCATTGCTTCTCATTTGAAGGCGTCAAGACAAAAAGACACCCTAGAGGGGCCGAGTGAACCCTTTTTGGGGGAGCCGGTTATCCTAAAGCGGGACGGGAAAGGGTTTGGGATTGATTAGGCAGACCGCTACCGCGGATCCCCCCAATCAAACCCTAAACCCTTTCCCTTGCTTCTCATTTGAAGGCGGCAAGACAAAATGACACCCTAGAGGGGCCAAGTGAACCTTTTTGGGGGGACCTGGTATCCTATAGCGGGACGGGAAAGGGTTTACGGTTTGATTAGGCAGACCGCTACCGCGGATCCCCCTAATCAAACCATAAACCCTTTCCCTTGCATCTCATTTGAAGGCGGCAAGACAAAAAGACACCCTAGAGGGGCAGAGTGAACCCTTTTTTAGGGGACCGGTTATCCTAAAACGGGACGGGAAAGGGTTTAGGGTTTGATTAGGCGGACTGGTACCACGGATCCCCCTAATCCAACCCTAAACCCTTTCCCTTGCTTCTCATTCGAAGGCGGTAATACAAAAAGACACCCTAAGGGGCTTAGTGAACCCTTTTTTTTTTTGGGGGGGGGGGGGGGGTATCATAAAACGGGACGGGAGAGGGTTTAGGGTTTGATTAGGAGGACTGCTACCGCGGATCCCCCTAATCCAACCCCTAACCGTTTCCCTTGCTTCTCATTCGAAGGCGTCAAGAAAAAAAGACAACCGAGAGGGGCCGAGTGAACCCTTTTTTCGGGGGCCGGGTATCCTAAAACGGGACGGGAAAGGGTTTAGGGTTTGATTAGGCGGACCGCTACCATGGATCCCCCTAATCAAACCCTAATCCCTTTCCCTTGCTTCTCATTTGAAGGCGGCAAGACAAAAAGACACCCTAAGGGGCTTAGTGAACCCTTTTTTTTTTGGGGGGGGGGGGGTATCATAAAACGGGACGGGAGAGGGTTTAGGGTTTGATTAGGAGGACTGCTACCGCGGATCCCCCTAATCCAACCCCTAACCGTTTCCCTTGCTTCTCATTCGAAGGCGTCAAGAAAAAAAGACAACCGAGAGGGGCCGAGTGAACCCTTTTTTCGGGGGCCGGGTATCCTAAAACGGGACGGGAAAGGGTTTAGGGTTTGATTAGGCGGACCGCTACCATGGATCCCCCTAATCAAACCCTAATCCCTTTCCCTTGCTTCTCATTTGAAGGCGGCAAGACAAAAAGACACCCTAGAGACGCCGAGTGAACCCTTTTTTTTTTTGGGGGGGGGGGGGGGGGGGCGGTTATCCTAAAACGGGACGGGAAAGGGTTTGTGTTTGATTAGGCAGACCGCTACCGTGGATCCCCCCAATAAAACCCTAAACCCTTTCCCTTGCTTCTCATTTGAAGGCGGCAAGACAAAAAGACACCCTAGAGGGGCCAAGTGAACCTTTTTGGGGGGACCGGGTATCCTAAAGCGGGATGGGAAAGAGTTTAGGGTTTGATTAGGCAGACCTCTACCGCGGATCCCCCTAATCAAACCATAAACCCTTTCCCTTGCATCTAATTTGAAGCCGGCAAGACAAAAAGACACCCTAGAGGGGCAGAGTTAACCGTTTTTGGAGGTGCCGGGTATCCTAAAACGGGACGGGAAAGGGTTTAGGGTTTGATTAGGCGGACCTCTACCACGGATCCCCCTAATCAAACCCTAAACCCTTTCCCTTGCTTCTCAATTGAAGGCGGCAAGACAAAAAGACACCCTAGAGGGGCCGAGTGAACCCTTTTTTAGGGGACCGGGTATCCTAAAACGGGACGAGAAAGGGTTTTGGATTTGATTAGGTGGACTGCTACCGCGGATCCCCCTAATCAAACCCTAAACCCTTTCCCTTGCTTCTCATTTGAAGGCGGCAAGACAAAAAGACACCCTAGAGGCGCGGAGTGAACCCTTTTTTGGGGGACCGGGTATCCTAAAGAGGGACGGGAAAGGGTTTAGGGTTTGATTAGGCGGACTGCTACCACGGATCCCCCTAATCAAACCCTAAACCCTTTCCATTGCTTCTCATTGAAGGCGGCAAGACAAAAAGACACCCTAGAGGGGCCGAGTGAACCCTTTTTGGGGGAGCCGGTTACCCTAAAGCGGGACGGGAAAGGGTTTGGGATTGATTAGGCAAACCGCTACCGCGGATCCCCCCAATCAAACCCTAAACCCTTTCCCTTGCTTCTCATTTGAAGGCGGCAAGACAAAAAGACACCCTAGAGGGGCCGAGTGAACCCTTTTTTAGGGGACCGGGTATCCTAAAACGGGACGGGAAAGGGTTTAGGGTTTGATTAGGCGGACTGGTACCGCGGATCCCCCTAATCCAACCCTAAACCCTTTCCCTTGCTTCTCATTCGAAGGCGGAAATACAAAAAGACACCCTAAGGGCCCTAGTGAACCCTTTTTTTTTTGGGGGGGGGGGGTATCATAAACGGGACGGGAGAGGGTTTAGGGTTTGATTAGGAGGATCGCACCGCGGATTCCCCTAATCCAACCCCAAACCCTTTCCCTCGCTTCTCATTCGAAGGCGGCAAGACACAAAGACACCCGAGAGGGGCCGAGTGAACCCTTTTTTGGGGGGCCGGGTATCCTAAAACGGGACGGGAAAGGGTTTAGGGTTTGATTAGGCGGACCTCTACCACGGATCCCCCTAATCAAACCCTAAACCCTTTCCCTTGCTTCTCAATTGAAGGCGGCAAGACAAAAAGACACCCTAGAGGGGCCGAGTGAACCCTTTTTTAGGGGACGGGTATCCTAAAAAACGGGACGGGAAAGGGTTTAGGATTTGATTAGGTGGACTGCTACCGCGGATCCCCCTAATCAAAACCTAAACCCTTTCCCTTGCTTCTCATTTGAAGGCGGCAAGACAAAAAGACACCCTAGAGGCGCGGAGTGAACTCTTTTTTGGGGGACCGGGTATCCTAAAGAGGGACGGGAAAGGGTTTAGGGTTTGATTAGGCGGACTGCTACCACGGATCCCCCTAATCAAACCCTAAACCCTTTCCATTGCTTCTCATTTGAAGGCGGCAAGACAAAAAGACACCCTAGAGGGGTCGAGTGAACCCTTTTTGGGGGAGCCGGTTACCCTAAAGCGGGACGGGAAAGGATTTGGGATTGATTAGGAAAACCGCTACCGCGGAACCCCCAATCAAACCCTAAACCCTTTCCCTTGCTTCTCATTTGAAGGCGGCAAGACAAAAAGACACCCCAGAGGGGCCAAATGAACCTTTTTGGGGGGACCTGGTATCCTATAGCGGGACGGGAAAGGGTTTAGGGTTTGATTAGGTAGACCGCTACCGCGGATCCCCCTAATCAAACCATAAACCCTTTCCCTTGCATCTCATTTGAAGGCGGCAAGACAAAAAGACACCCTAGAGGGGCAGAGTGAACCCTTTTTTAGGGGACCGGTTATACTAAAACGGGACGGGAAAGGGTTTAGGGTTTGATTAGGCGGACTGGTACCGCGGATCCCCATAATCCAACCCTAAACCCTTTCCCTTGCTTCTCATTCGAAGGCGGCAATACAAAAAGACACCCTAAGGGCCCTAGTGAAACCTTTTTTTTGGGGGGGGGGGGGGTATCATAAAACGGGACGGGAGAGGGTTTAGGGTTTGATTAGGAGGACTGCTACCGCGGATTCCCCCTAATCCAACCCCAAACCCTTTCCCTTGCTTCTCATTCGAAGGCGGCAAGACACAAAGACACCCGAGAGGGGCCGAGTGAACCCTTTTTTGGGGGACCGGGTATCCTAAAACGGGACGGGAAAGGGTTTAGGGTTTGATTAGGCGGACCGCTACCGTGGATCCCCCTAATCAAACCCTAATCCCTTTCCCTTTCTTCTCGTTTGAAGGCGACAAGACAAAAAGACACCCTAGAGGGGCCGAGTGAACCCTTTATGGGGGGGCTGGGTATCCTAAAACGGGACGGGAAAGGGTTTAGGGTTTGATTAGGCAGACAGCTACCGCGGATCCCCCTAATCAAACCCTAAACCCTTTTCCTTGCTTCTCATTCGAAGGCGGCAAGACAAAAAGACACCCCAGAGGGGCCAAATGAACCTTTTTGGGGGGACCTGGTATCCTATAGCGGGACGGGAAAGGGTTTAGGGTTTGATTAGGTAGACCGCTACCGCGGATCCCCCTAATCAAACCATAAACCCTTTCCCTTGCATCTCATTTGAAGGCGGCAAGACAAAAAGACACCCTAGAGGGGCAGAGTGAACCCTTTTTTAGGGGACCGGTTATACTAAAACGGGACGGGAAAGGGTTTAGGGTTTGATTAGGCGGACTGGTACCGCGGATCCCCCTAATCCAACCCTAAACCCTTTCCCTTGCTTCTCATTCGAAGGCCGCAATACAAAAAGACACCCTAAGGGCCCTAGTGAAACCTTTTTTTTTTTTTTGGGGGGGGGGGGTATCATAAAACGGGACGGGAGAGGGTTTAGGGTTTGATTAGGAGGATCGCTACCGCGGATTCCCCTAATCCAACCCCAAACCCTTTCCCTTGCTTCTCATTCGAAGGCGGCAAGACACAAAGACACCCGAGAGGGGCCGAGTGAACCCTTTTTTGGGGGGCCGGGTATCCTAAAACGGGACGGGAAAGGGTTTAGGGTTTGATTAGGCGGACCGCTACCGTGGATCCCCCTAATAAAACCCTAATCCCTTTCCCTTTCTTCTCGTTTGAAGGCGACAAGACAAAAAGACACCCTAGAGGGGCCGAGTGAACCCTTTTTGGGAAATTTGGGTATCCTAAAACGGGACGGGAAAGGGTTTAGGGTTTGATTAGGCGGACACCTACCGCGGATCCCCCTAATCAAACCCTAAACCCTTTTCCTTGCTTCTCATTTGAAGGCGGCAAGACAAAAAGACACCCTAGAGGGGCCGAGTGAACCCTTTTTTGGGGGGCCGGGTATCCTAAAACGGGACGGGAAAGGGTTTAGGGTGTGATTAGGCGGACCACTACCGCGGATCCCCGTAATCAAATGCTAAACCCTTTCCCTTGATTCTCATTTGAAGGCGGCAAGACAAAAAGACACCCTAGAGGGGCCGAGTGAAGCCTTTTTTAGGGGACCGGGTATCCTAAAACGGGACGGGAAAGGTTTTAGGGTTTGATTAGGCGGACCGCTACCATGGACCCCCCTAATCAATCCCTAATACCTTTCCCTTGCTTCTCATTTGAAGGCGACGAGACAAAAAGACACCCTAGAGGGGCCGAGTGAACCCTTTTTGGGGGGGTCGGGTATCCTAAAACGGGACGGGAAAGGGTTTAGGGTTTGATTAGGCGGACCGCTACCGCGGATCCCCGTAATCAAATGCTAAACCCTTTCCCTTGCTTCTCATTTGAAGGCGGCAAGACAAAAAGACACCCTAGAGGGGCCGAGTGAACCCTTTTTTAGAGGACCGGTTATCCTAAAATGGGACGGGAAAGGGTTTAGGGTTTGATTAGGCAGACTGGTACCGCGGATCCCCCTAATCCAACCCTAAACTCTTTCCCTTGCTTCTCATTCGAAGGCGGCAATACAAAAAGACACCCAAAGGGGCCTAGTGAACCCTTTTTTTTGGGGGGGGGGGGGGGGGGGTATCATAAAACGGGACGGGAGAGGGTTTAGGGTTTGATTAGGAGGATGCTACGCGGATCCTCCTAATCCAACCCCAAACCTTTTCCTTGCTTCTCATTTGAAGGCGGCTAGACAAAAAGACACCTTAGAGGGGCCGAGTGAACCCTTTTTTAAGGGACCGGGTATCCTAAAACGGGACGGGAAAGGGTTTAGGATTTGTTTAGGCGGACTGCTACCGCGGATCCCCCTAATCAAACCCTAAACCCTTTCCCTTGCTTCTCATTTGAAGGCGGCAAGACAAAAAGACACCCTAGAGGGGCCGAGTGTACCCTTTTTGGGGGGGTCGGGTATCCTAAAACGGGACGGGAAAGGGTTTAGGGTGTGATTAGGCGGACCGCTACCGCGGATACCCGTAATCAAATGCTAAACCCTTTCCCTTGATTCTCATTTGAAGGCGGCAAGACAAAAAGACACCCTAGAGGGGCCGAGTGAAGCCTTTTTTAGGGGACCGGGTATCCTAAAACGGGACGGGAAAGGTTTTAGGGTTTGATTAGGCGGACCGCTACCATGGACCCCCCTAATCAATCCCTAATCCCTTTCCCTTGCTTCTCATTTGAAGGCGACGAGACAAAAAGACACCCTAGAGGGGCCGAGTGAACCCTTTTTGGGGGGGTCGGGTATCCTAAAACGGGACGGGAAAGGGTTTAGGGTTTGATTAGGCGGACCGCTACCGCGGATCCCCGTAATCAAATGCTAAACCCTTTCCCTTGCTTCTCATTTGAAGGCGGCAAGACAAAAAGACACCCTAGAGGGGCCGAGTGAACCCTTTTTTAGAGGACCGGTTATCCTAAAATGGGACGGGAAAGGGTTTAGGGTTTGATTAGGCAGACTGGTACCGCGGATCCCCCTAATCCAACCCTAAACTCTTTCCCTTGCTTCTCATTCGAAGGCGGCAATACAAAAAGACACCCAAAGGGGCCTAGTGAACCCTTTTTTTTGGGGGGGGGGGGGGGTATCATAAAACGGGACGGGAGAGGGTTTAGGGTTTGATTAGGAGGACTGCTACCGCGGATCCTCCTAATCCAACCCCAAACCTTTTCCTTGCTTCTCATTTGAAGGCGGCTAGACAAAAAGACACCTTAGAGGGGCCGAGTGAACCCTTTTTTAAGGGACCGGGTATCCTAAAACGGGACGGGAAAGGGTTTAGGATTTGTTTAGGCGGACTGCTACCACGGATCCCCTAATCAAACCCTAAACCCTTTCCCTTGCTTCTCATTTGAAGGCGGCAAGACAAAAAGACACCCTAGAGGGGCCGAGTGTACCCTTTTTGGGGGGGTCGGGTATCCTAAAACGGGACGGGAAAGGGTTTAGGGTGTGATTAGGCGGACCGCTACCGCGGATACCCGTAATCAAATGCTAAACCCTTTCCCTTGCTTCTCATTTGAAGGCGGCAAGACAAAAAGACACCCTAGAGGGGCCGAGTGAAGCCTTTTTTAGGGGACCGGGTATCCTAAAACGGGACGGGAAAGGTTTTAGGGTTTGATTAGGCGGACCGCTACCATGGACCCCCCTAATCAATCCCTAATCCCTTTCCCTTGCTTCTCATTTGAAGGCGACAAGACAAAAAGACACCCTAGAGGGGCCAAGTGAACCCTTTTTGGGGGGGTCGGGTATCCTAAAACGGGATGGGAAAGGGTTTAGGGTTTGATTAGGCGGACCGCTACCGCGGATCCCCGTAATCAAATGCTAAACCCTTTCCCTTGCTTCTCATTTGAAGGCGGCAAGACAAAAAGACACCCTAGAGGGGCCGAGTGAACCCTTTTTTAGAGGACCGGTTATCCTAAAACGGGACGGGAAAGGGTTTAGGGTTTGATTAGGTAGATCGGGTACCGCGGATCCCCCTAATCCAACCCTAAACTCTTTCCCTTGCTTCTCATTCGAAGGCGGCAATACAAAAAGACACCCAAAGGGGCCTAGTGAACCCTTTTTTTTTTTTGGGGGGGGGGGTATCATAAAACGGGATGGGAGAGGGTTTAGGGTTTGATTAGGAGGACTGCTACCGCGGATCCTCCTAATCCAACCCCAAACCTTTTCCCTTGCTTTTCATTCGAAGGCGACAAGACAAAAAGATACCCTAGAGGGGCCGAGTGAACCCTTTTTTTTGGGGGGCTGGGTATCCTAAAACGGGACGGGAAAGGGTTTGGGTTTGATTAGGCAGACCGCTACCGCGGATCCCCCCAATCAAACCCTAAACCCTTTCCCTTTCTTCTCATTTGAAGGCGGCAAGATAAAAAGACACCCTAGAGGGGCCAAGTGAACCTTTTTGGGGGGGACCGGGTATCCTAAAGCGGGATGGGAAAGAGTTTAGGGTTTGATTAGGCAGACCACTACCGCAGATCCCCCTAATCAAACCATAAACCCTTTCCCTTGCATCTCATTTGAAGGCGGCAAGACAAAAAGACACCCTAGAGGGGCAGAGTGAACCCTTTTTAGGGGGGCCGGGTATCCTAAAACGGGACGGGAAAGGGTTTAGGGTTTGATTAGGCGGACCTCTACCACCGATCCCCCTAATCAAACCCTAAACCCTTTCCCTTGCTTCTCATTTGAAGGCGGCAAGACAAAAAGACACCCTAGAGGGGCCGAGTGAACCCTTTTTTAGGGGACCGGGTATAACGGGACGGGAAAGGGTTTAGGATTTGATTAGGCGGACTGCTACCGTGGATCCCCTTAATCAAACCCTAAACCCTTTCCCTTGCTTCTCATTTGAAGGCGACAAGACAAAAAGACACCCTAGAGGCGCGGAGTGAACCCTTTTTGGGGGATAGGGTATCCTAAAGAGGGACGGGAAAGGGTTTAAGGTTTGATTAGGCGGACTGCTACCACGGATCCCCCTAATCAAACCCTAAACCCTTTCCATTGCTTCTCATTTGAAGGCGTCAAGACAAAAAGACACCCTAGAGGGGCCGAGTGAACCCTTTTTGGGGGAGCCGGTTATCCTAAAGCGGGACGGGAAAGGGTTTGGGATTGATTAGGCAGACCGCTACCGCGGATCCCCCCAATCAAACCCTAAACCCTTTCCCTTGCTTCTCATTTGAAGGCGGCAAGACAAAATGACACCCTAGAGGGGCCAAGTGAACCTTTTTGGGGGGACCTGGTATCCTATAGCGGGACGGGAAAGGGTTTACGGTTTGATTAGGCAGACCGCTACCGCGGATCCCCCTAATCAAACCATAAACCCTTTCCCTTGCATCTCATTTGAAGGCGGCAAGACAAAAAGACACCCTAGAGGGGCAGAGTGAACCCTTTTTAGGGGGCCGGGTATCCTAAAACGGGACGGGAAAGGGTTTAGGGTTTGATTAGGCGGACTGGTACCACGGATCCCCCTAATCCAACCCTAAACCCTTTCCCTTGCTTCTCATTCGAAGGCGGTAATACAAAAAGACACCCTAAGGGGCTTAGTGAACCCTTTTTTTTTTGGGGGGGGGGGGGTATCATAAAACGGGACGGGAGAGGGTTTAGGGTTTGATTAGGAGGACTGCTACCGCGGATCCCCCTAATCCAACCCCTAACCGTTTCCCTTGCTTCTCATTCGAAGGCGTCAAGAAAAAAAGACAACCGAGAGGGGCCGAGTGAACCCTTTTTTCGGGGGCCGGGTATCCTAAAACGGGACGGGAAAGGGTTTAGGGTTTGATTAGGCGGACCGCTACCATGGATCCCCCTAATCAAACCCTAATCCCTTTCCCTTGCTTCTCATTTGAAGGCGGCAAGACAAAAAGACACCCTAGAGACGCCGAGTGAACCCTTTTTTTTTTTTTTGGGGGGGGGCGGTTATCCTAAAACGGGACGGGAAAGGGTTTGTGTTTGATTAGGCAGACCGCTACCGTGGATCCCCCCAATAAAACCCTAAACCCTTTCCCTTGCTTCTCATTTGAAGGCGGCAAGACAAAAAGACACCCTAGAGGGGCCAAGTGAACCTTTTTGGGGGGACCGGGTATCCTAAAGCGGGATGGGAAAGAGTTTAGGGTTTGATTAGGCAGACCTCTACCGCGGATCCCCCTAATCAAACCATAAACCCTTTCCCTTGCATCTAATTTGAAGCCGGCAAGACAAAAAGACACCCTAGAGGGGCAGAGTTAACCGTTTTTGGAGGTGCCGGGTATCCTAAAACGGGACGGGAAAGGGTTTAGGGTTTGATTAGGCGGACCTCTACCACGGATCCCCCTAATCAAACCCTAAACCCTTTCCCTTGCTTCTCAATTGAAGGCGGCAAGACAAAAAGACACCCTAGAGGGGCCGAGTGAACCCTTTTTTAGGGGACCGGGTATCCTAAAACGGGACGAGAAAGGGTTTTGGATTTGATTAGGTGGATCGCTACCGCGGATCCCCTAATCAAACCCTAAACCCTTTCCCTTGCTTCTCATTTGAAGGCGGCAAGACAAAAAGACACCCTAGAGGCGCGGAGTGAACCCTTTTTTGGGGGACCGGGTATCCTAAAGAGGGACGGGAAAGGGTTTAGGGTTTGATTAGGCGGACTGCTACCACGGATCCCCCTAATCAAACCCTAAACCCTTTCCATTGCTTCTCATTGAAGGCGGCAAGACAAAAAGACACCCTAGAGGGGCCGAGTGAACCCTTTTTGGGGGAGCCGGTTACCCTAAAGCGGGACGGGAAAGGGTTTGGGATTGATTAGGCAAACCGCTACCGCGGATCCCCCCAATCAAACCCTAAACCCTTTCCCTTGCTTCTCATTTGAAGGCGGCAAGACAAAAAGACACCCTAGAGGGGCAGAGTGAACCCTTTTTTAGGGGACCGGTTATCCTAAAACGGGACGGGAAAGGGTTTAGGGTTTGATTAGGCGGACTGGTACCGCGGATCCCCCTAATCCAACCCTAAACCCTTTCCCTTGCTTCTCATTCGAAGGCGGAAATACAAAAAGACACCCTAAGGGCCCTAGTGAACCCTTTTTTTTGGGGGGGGGGGGGTATCATAAAACGGGACGGGAGAGGGTTTAGGGTTTGATTAGGAGGACTGCTACCGCGGATTCCCCCTAATCCAACCCCAAACCCTTTCCCTTGCTTCTCATTCGAAGGCGGCAAGACACAAAGACACCCGAGAGGGGCCGAGTGAACCCTTTTTTGGGGGGCCGGGTATCCTAAAACGGGACGGGAAAGGGTTTAGGGTTTGATTAGGCGGACCTCTACCACGGATCCCCCTAATCAAACCCTAAACCCTTTCCCTTGCTTCTCAATTGAAGGCGGCAAGACAAAAAGACACCCTAGAGGGGCCGAGTGAACCCTTTTTTAGGGGACCGGGTATCCTAAAACGGGACGGGAAAGGGTTTAGGATTTGATTAGGTGGACTGCTACCGCGGATCCCCCTAATCAAAACCTAAACCCTTTCCCTTGCTTCTCATTTGAAGGCGGCAAGACAAAAAGACACCCTAGAGGCGCGGAGTGAACTCTTTTTTGGGGGACCGGGTATCCTAAAGAGGGACGGGAAAGGGTTTAGGGTTTGATTAGGCGGACTGCTACCACGGATCCCCCTAATCAAACCCTAAACCCTTTCCATTGCTTCTCATTTGAAGGCGGCAAGACAAAAAGACACCCTAGAGGGGCCGAGTGAACCCTTTTTGGGGGAGCCGGTTACCCTAAAGCGGGACGGGAAAGGATTTGGGATTGATTAGGAAAACCGCTACCGCGGAACCCCCAATCAAACCCTAAACCCTTTCCCTTGCTTCTCATTTGAAGGCGGCAAGACAAAAAGACACCCCAGAGGGGCCAAATGAACCTTTTTGGGGGGACCTGGTATCCTATAGCGGGACGGGAAAGGGTTTAGGGTTTGATTAGGTAGACCGCTACCGCGGATCCCCCTAATCAAACCATAAACCCTTTCCCTTGCATCTCATTTGAAGGCGGCAAGACAAAAAGACACCCTAGAGGGGCAGAGTGAACCCTTTTTAGGGGACGGTTATACTAAACGGGACGGGAAAGGGTTTAGGGTTTGATTAGGCGGATCGGTACCGCGGATCCCCATAATCCAACCCTAAACCCTTTCCCTTGCTTCTCATTCGAAGGCGGCAATACAAAAAGACACCCTAAGGGCCCTAGTGAAACCTTTTTTTTGGGGGGGGGGGGGGTATCATAAAACGGGACGGGAGAGGGTTTAGGGTTTGATTAGGAGGACTGCTACCGCGGATTCCCCCTAATCCAACCCCAAACCCTTTCCCTTGCTTCTCATTCGAAGGCGGCAAGACACAAAGACACCCGAGAGGGGCCGAGTGAACCCTTTTTTGGGGGGCCGGGTATCCTAAAACGGGACGGGAAAGGGTTTAGGGTTTGATTAGGCGGACCGCTACCGTGGATCCCCCTAATCAAACCCTAATCCCTTTCCCTTTCTTCTCGTTTGAAGGCGACAAGACAAAAAGACACCCTAGAGGGGCCGAGTGAACCCTTTATGGGGGGGCTGGGTATCCTAAAACGGGACGGGAAAGGGTTTAGGGTTTGATTAGGCAGACAGCTACCGCGGATCCCCCTAATCAAACCCTAAACCCTTTTCCTTGCTTCTGATTCGAAGGCGGCAAGACAAAAAGACACCCCAGAGGGGCCAAATGAACCTTTTTGGGGGGACCTGGTATCCTATAGCGGGACGGGAAAGGGTTTAGGGTTTGATTAGGTAGACCGCTACCGCGGATCCCCCTAATCAAACCATAAACCATTTCCCTTGCATCTCATTTGAAGGCGGCAAGACAAAAAGACACCCTAGAGGGGCAGAGTGAACCCTTTTTTAGGGGACCGGTTATACTAAAACGGGACGGGAAAGGGTTTAGGGTTTGATTAGGCGGACTGGTACCGCGGATCCCCCTAATCCAACCCTAAACCCTTTCCCTTGCTTCTCATTCGAAGGCCGCAATACAAAAAGACACCCTAAGGGCCCTAGTGAAACCTTTTTTTTTTGGGGGGCCGGGTATCCTAAAACGGGACGGGAAAGGGTTTAGGGTTTGATTAGGCGGACCGCTACCGTGGATCCCCCTAATAAAACCCTAATCCCTTTCCCTTTCTTCTCGTTTGAAGGCGACAAGACAAAAAGACACCCTAGAGGGGCCGAGTGAACCCTTTTTGGGGGGGCTGGGTATCCTAAAACGGGACGGGAAAGGGTTTAGGGTTTGATTAGGCGGACACCTACCGCGGATCCCCCTAATCAAACCCTAAACCCTTTTCCTTGCTTCTCATTTGAAGGCGGCAAGACAAAAAGACACCCTAGAGGGGCCGAGTGAACCCTTTTTTGGGGGGCCGGGTATCCTAAAACGGGACGGGAAAGGGTTTAGGGTTTGATTAGGCGGACCGCTACCATGGATTCCCCTAATCAAACCCTAATCCCTTTCCCTTGCTTCTCATTTGAAGGCGGCAAGACAAAAAGACACCTTAGGGGGGCCGAGTAAACCGTTTTTTTTTTTGGGGGGGGGGTTATCCTAAACGGGACGGGAAAGGGTTTGGGTTTGATTAGGCGGACCGCTACCGCGGATCCCCCCAATCAAACCCTAAACCCTTTCCCTTGCTTCTTATTTGAATGCGGCAAGACAAAAAGACACCCTAGAGAGGCCAAGTGAACCTTTTTGGGGGGACCGGGTATCCTAAAGCGGGATGGGAAAGAGTTTAGGGTTTGATTAGGCAGACCGCTACCGCGGATCCCCCTAATCAAACCCTAAACCCTTTCCATTGCTTCTCATTTAAAGGCGGCAAGACAAAAAGACACCCTAGAGGGGCCTAGTGAACCCTTTTTGGGGGAGCCGGTTATCCTAAAGCGGGACGGGAAAGGGTTTGGGATTGATTAGGCAGACCGCTACCGCAGATCCCCCCAATCAAACCCTAAACCCTTTCCCTTGCTTCTCATTTGAAGGCGGCAAGAGAATAAGACACCCTAGAGGGGCCAAGTGAACCTTTTTGGGGGGACCGGGTATCCTATAGCGGGACGGGAAAGGGTTTAGGGTTTGATTAGGCAGACCGCTACCGCGGATCCCCCTAATCAAGCCATAAACCCTTTCCCTTGCATCTCATTTGAAGGCGGCAAGACAAAAAGACACCCTAGAGGGGCAGAGTGAACCCTTTTTGGGGGGGTCGGGTATTCTAAAACGGGTCGGGAAAGGGTTTAGGGTTTGATTAGGCGGAACGCTACCACAGATCCCCCTAATCAAACCCTAAACCCTTTCCCTTGCTTCTCATTTGAAGGCGGCAAGACAAAAAGACACCCTATAGGGGCCGAGTGAACCCTTTTTTAGGGGACCGGGTATCCTAAAACGGGACGGGAAAGGGTTTAGGGTTTGATTAGGCGGACTGCTACCGCGGATCCCCGTAATCCAACTCTAAACCCTTTCCCTTGCTTCTTATTCGAAGGGGGCAATACAAAAAGACACCCTAAGGGGCTTAGTGAACCCTTTTTTTTTTTGGGGGGGGGGGGGGGAGGCGGGTATCCTAAAACGGGACGGGAAAGGGTTTCGGATTTGATTAGGAGGACCGCTACCGCGGATCCCCCTAATCCAACCCTAAACCCTTTCCCTTGCTTCTCATTCGAAGGCGTCAAGACAAAAAGACACCCTAGAGGGGCCGAGTGAACCCTTTTTGGGGGGACCGGGTATCCTAAAGAAGGACGGGAAAGGGTTTAGGGTTTGATTAGGCGGACCGCTACCGCGGATCCCCCAAATCAAACCCTAAACCCTTTCCCTTGCTTCTCATTTGAAGGCGGCAAGACAAAAAGACACCCTAGAGGCGCGGAGTGAACCCTTTTTGGGGGGACCGGGTATCCTAAAGAGGGACGGGAAAGGGTTTAGGGTTTGATTAGGCAGACCGCTACCGCAGATCCCCCTAAACAAACCCTAATCACTTTCCCTTGCTTCTCATTTGAAGGCGACAAGACAAAAAGACACCCTAGAGGGGCCGAGTGAACCCTTTTTGGGGGGGCTGGGTATCCTAAAACGGGACGGGAAAGGGTTTAGGGTTTGATTAGGCGGACAGCTACCGCGGACAGCTACCGCGGATCCCCCTAATCAAACCCTAAACCCTTTCCCTTGCTTCTCATTTGAAGGCGGCAAGACAAAAAGACACCCTAGAGGGGCCGAGTGAGCCCTTTTTTAGGGGACCGGGTATCCTAAAACGGGACGGGAAAGGGTTTAGGATTTGATTAGGCGGACTGCTACCGCGGATCCCCCTAATCAAACCCTAAACCCTTTCCCTTGCTTCTCATTTGAAGGCGGCAAGACAAAAAGACACCCTAGAGGCGCGGAGTGAACCCTTTTGGGGGACCAGGGTATCCTAAAGAGGGACGGGAAAGGGTTTAGGGTTTGATTAGGCGGACTGCTACCGCGGATCCCCCTAATCAAACCCTAAACCCTTTCTATTGCTTCTCATTTGAAGGCGGCAAGACAAAAAGACACCCTAGAGGGGCCGAGTGAACCCTTTTTGGGGGAGCCGGTTATCCTAAAGCGGGACGGGAAAGGGTTTGGGATTGATTAGGTAGACCGCTACCGCGGATCCCCCCAATCAAACCCTAAACCCTTTCCCTTGCTTCTCATTTGAAGGCGGCAAGACAAAAAGACACCCTAGAGGGGCCAAGTGAACCTTTTTGGGGGAACCGGGTATCCTATAGCGGGACGGGAAAGGGTTTAGGGTTTGATTTGGCAGACCGCTACCGCGGATCCCCCTAATCAAGCCATAAACCCTTTCCCTTGCATCTCATTTGAAGGCGGCAAGACAAAAAGGCACCCTAGAGGGGCAGAGTGAACCCTTTTTGGGGGGGTCGGGTATCCTAAAACGGGACGGGAAAGGGTTTAGGGTTTGATTAGGCGGACTGCTACAACGGATCCCCCTAATCAAACCCTAAACCCTTTCCCTTGCTTCTCATTTGAAGGCGGCAAGACAAAAAGACACCCTAGAGGGGCCGAGTGAACCCTTTTTGGGGGGGCTGGGTATCCTAAAACGGGACGGGAAAGGGTTTAGGGTTTGATTAGGCGGACAGCTACCGCGGACAGCCTACCGCGGATCCCCTAATCAAACCCTAAACCCTTTCCCTTGCTTCTCATTTGAAGGCGGCAAGACAAAAAGACACCCTAGAGGGGCCGAGTGAACCCTTTTTTAGGGGACCGGGTATCCTAAAACGGGACGGGAAAGGGTTTAGGGTTTGATTAGGCGGACTGCTACCGCGGATCCCCCTAATCCAACTCTAAACCCTTTCCCTTGCTTCTTATTCGAAGGGGGCAATACAAAAAGACACCCTAAGGGGCCTAGTGAACCCTTTTTTTTTGGGGGGGAGGGGAGGGGGGGAGGGGCGGGTATCCTAAAACGGGACGGGAAAGGGTTTCGGATTTGATTAGGAGGACCGCTACCGCGGATTCCCCTAATCCCACCCTAAACCCTTTTCCTTGCTTCTCATTCGAAGGCGGCAAGACAAAAAGACACCCTAGAGGGGCCGAGTGAACCCTTTTTGGGGGGACCGGGTATCCTAAAGAGGGACGGGAAAGGGTTTAGGGTTTGATTAGGCGGACCGCTACCGCGGATCCCCCAAATCAAACCCTAAACCCTTTCCATTGCTTCTCATTTGAAGGCGGCAAGACAAAAAGACACCCTAGAGGCGCGGAGTGAACCCTTTTTGGGGGGACCGGGTATCCTAAAGAGGGACGGGAAAGGGTTTAGGGTTTGATTAGGCATACCGCTACCGCGGATCCCCCTAAACAAACCCTAAACCCTTTCCCTTGCTTCTCATTTGAAGGCGGCAAGACAAAAAGACACCCTAGAGGGGCCGACTGAACCCTTTTTTAGGGGGCCGGGTATCCTAAAACGGGACGGGAAAGGGTTTAGGATTTGATTAGGCGGACTGCTACCGCGGATCCCCCTAATCAAACCCTAAACCCTTTCCCTTGCTTCTCATTTGAAGGCGGCAAGACAAAAAGACACCCTAGAGGCGCGGAGTGAACCCTTTTTGAGGGGACCGGGTATCCTAAAGAGGGACGAGAAAGGGTTTAGGGTTTGATTAGGCGGACTGATACCGCGGATCCCCCTAATCAAACCCTAAACCCTTTCCATTGCTTCTCATTTGAAGGCGGAAAGACAAAAAGACACCCTAGAGGGGCCGAGTGAACCGTTTTTTTTTTTTTTTTTTTGGGGGGGGGGGGCGGTTATCCTAAAACGGGACGGGAAAGGGTTTGGGTTTGATTAGGCGGACCGCTACCGCGGATCCCCCCAATCAAACCTTAAACCCTTTCCCTTGCTTCTTATTTGAAGGCGGCAAGACAAAAAGACACCCTAGAGGGGCCAAGTGAACCGTTTTGGGGGGACCGGGTATCCTAAAGCGGGATGGGAAAGAGTTTAGGGTTTGATTAGGCAGACCGCTACCGCGGATCCCCATAATCAAACCATAAACCCTTACCGTTGCATCTCATTTGAAGGCGGCAAGACAAAAAGACACCCTAGAGGGGCAGAGTGAACCCTTTTTGGGGGGGCCGGGTATCCTTAAACGGGACGGGAAAGGGTTTATGGTTTGATTAGGCGGACCACTACCACGGATCCCCTAATCAAACCCTAAACCCTTTCCCTTGCTTCTTATTTGAAGGCGGCAAGACAAAAAGACACCCTAGAGGGGCCGAGTGAACCCTTTTTTAGGGGGCCGGGTATCCTAAAACGGGACGGGAAAGGGTTTAGGATTTGATTAGGCGGACTGCTACCGCGGATCCCCCTAATCAAACCCTAAACCCTTTCCCTTTCTTCTCATTTGAAGGCGGCAAGACAAAAAGACACCCTAGAGGCGCGGAGTGAACCCTTTTTGAGGGGACCGGGTATCCTAAAGAGGGACGAGAAAGGGTTTAGGGTTTGATTAGGCGGATTGATACCGCGGATCCCCCTAATCAAACCCTAAACCCTTTCCATTGCTTCTCATTTGAAGGCGGCAAGACAAAAAGACACCCTAGAGGGGCCGAGTGAACCCTTTTTGGGGGAGCCGGTTATCCTAAAGCGGGACGGGAAAGGGTTTGTGATTGATTAGGCAGACCGCTACCGCGGATCCCCCCAATCAAACCCTAAACCCTTTCCCTTGCTTCACATTTGAAGGCGGCAAGACAAAAAAACACCCTAGAGGGGCCATGTGAACCTTTTTGGGGGGACCGGGTATCCTATAGCGGGACGGGAAAGGGTTTAGGGTTTGATTAGGCAGACCGCTACCGCGGATCCCCCTAATCAAGCCATAAACCCTTTCCCTTTGCATCTCATTTGAAGGCGGCAAGACAAAAAGACACCCTAGAGGGGCAGAGTGAACCCTTTTTGGGGGGGTCGGGTATCCTAAAACGGGACGGGAAAGGGTTTAGGGTTTGATTAGGCGGACTGCTACAACGGATCCCCCTAATCAAACCCTAAACCCTTTCCCTTGCTTCTCATTTGAAGGCGGCAAGACAAAAAGACACCCTAGAGGGGCCGAGTGAACCCTTTTTGGGGGGGCTGGGTATCCTAAAACGGGACGGGAAAGGGTTTAGGGTTTGATTAGGCGGACAGCTACCGTGGACAGCTACCGCGGATCCCCCTAATCAAACCCCAAACCCTTTCCCTTGCTTCTCATTTGAAGGCGGCAAGACAAAAAGACACCCTAGAGGGGCCGAGTGAACCCTTTTTTAGGGGACCAGGTATCCTAAAACGGGACGGGAAAGGGTTTAGGATTTGATTAGGCGGACTGCTACCGCGGATCCCCCTAATCAAACCCTAAACCCTTTCCCTTGCTTCTCATTTGAAGGCGGCAAGACAAAAAGACACCCTAGAGGCGCGGAGTGAACCCTTTTTGGGGGGACCGGGTATCCTAAAGAGGGACGGGAAAGGGTTTAGGGTTTGATTAGGCGGACTGCTACCGCGGATCCCCCTAATCAAACCCTAAACCCTTTCTATTGCTTCTCATTTGAAGGCGGCAAGACAAAAAGACACCCTAGAGGGGCCAAGTGAACCTTTTTGGGGGAACCGGGTATCCTATAGCGGGACGGGAAAGGGTTTAGGGTTTGATTTGGCAGACCGCTACCGCGGATCCCCCTAATCAAGCCATAAACCCTTTCCCTTGCATCTCATTTGAAGGCGGCAAGACAAAAAGGCACCCTAGAGGGGCAGAGTGAACCCTTTTTGGGGGGGTCGGGTATCCTAAAACGGGACGGGAAAGGGTTTAGGGTTTGATTAGGCGGACTGCTACAACGGATCCCCCTAATCAAACCCTAAACCCTTTCCCTTGCTTCTCATTTGAAGGCGGCAAGACAAAAAGACACCCTAGAGGGGCCGAGTGAACCCTTTTTGGGGGGCTGGGTATCCTAAAACGGGACGGGAAAGGGTTTAGGGTTTGATTAGGCGGACAGCTACCGCGGACAGCTACCGCGGATCCCCCTAATCAAACCCTAAACCCTTTCCCTTGCTTCTCATTTGAAGGCGGCAAGACAAAAAGACACCCTAGAGGGGCCGAGTGAACCCTTTTTTAGGGGACCGGGTATCCTAAAAAACGGGACGGGGAAAGGGTTTAGGGTTTGATTAGGCGGATCGCTACCGCGGATCCCCCTAATCCAACTCTAAACCCTTTCCTTGCTTCTTATTCGAAGGGGGCAATACAAAAGACACCCTAAGGGGCCTAGTGAACCCTTTTTTTTTTTTTTTTGGGGGAGGGGAGGGGGAGGGGGGTATCCTAAAACGGACGGGAAAGGGTTTGATTTGATTAGGAGGACGCACCGCGGATTCCCCTAATCCCACCCTAAACCCTTTTCCTTGCTTCTCATTCGAAGGCGGCAAGACAAAAAGACACCCTAGAGGGGCCGAGTGAACCCTTTTTGGGGGGACCGGGTATCCTAAAGAGGGACGGGAAAGGGTTTAGGGTTTGATTAGGCGGACCGCTACCGCGGATCCCCCAAATCAAACCCTAAACCCTTTCCCTTGCTTCTCATTTGAAGGCGGCAAGACAAAAAGACACCCTAGAGGCGCGGAGTGAACCCTTTTTGGGGGGACCGGGTATCCTAAAGAGGGACGGGAAAGGGTTTAGGGTTTGATTAGGCATACCGCTACCGCGGATCCCCCTAAACAAACCCTAAACCCTTTCCCTTGCTTCTCATTTGAAGGCGACAAGACAAAAAGACACCCTAGAGGGGCAGAGTGAACCCTTTTTTTTTGGGGGGGGGGGGGGGGGGCGGGTATCCTAAAACGGGACGGGAAAGGGTTTAGGGTTTGATTAGGCAGACCGCTACCATGGATCCCCCTAATCAAACCCTAAACCTTTTCCCTTGCTTCTCATTTGAAGGCGGTAAGACAAAAAGACACCCTAGAGGGGCCGAGTGAACTCTTTTTTAGGGGACCGGGTATCCTAAAACGGGACGGGAAAGGGTTTTGGATTTGATTAGGCGGACTGCTACCGCGGATCCCCCTAATCAAACCCTAAACCCTTTCCCTTGCTTCTCATTTGAAGGCGGCAAGACAAAAAGACACCCTAGAGGGGCGGAGTGAACCCTTTTTGGGGGGACCGGGTATCCTAAAGAGGGACGAGAAAGGGTTTAGGGTTTGATTAGGCGGACTGCTACTGCGGATCCCCCTAATTAAACCCTAAACCCTTTCCCTTGCTTCTCATTTGAAGGCGGCAAGACAAAAAGACACCCTAGAGGGGCCAAGTGAACCTTTTTGGGGGGACCGGGTATCCTATAGCGGGACGGGAAAGGGTTTAGGGTTTGATTAGGTAGACCGCCACCGCAGATCCCCCTAATCAAACCATAAACCCTTTCCCTTGCATCTCATTTGAAGGCGGCAAGACAAAAAGACATCCTAGAGGGGCAGAGTGAACCCTTTTTGGGGGGGGGGGGGCGGGTATCCTAAACGGGGGGGAAAGGGTTTAGGGTTTGATTAGGCGGACCGCTACCACGGATCCCCCTAATCAAACCCTAAACCCTTTCCCTTGCTTCTCATTCGAAGGGGGCAATACAAAAAGACACCCTAAGGGGCCTAGTGAACCCTTTTTTTTTGGGGGGGGGGAGGGTATCCTAAACGGGACGGGAAAGGGTTTAGGATTTGATTAGGAGGACCGCTACCGCAGATCCCCCTAATCCAACCCTAAACCCTTTCCCTTGCTTCTCATTTGAAGGCGGCAAGACAAAAAGACACCCTAGAGGGGCCGAGTGAACCCTTTTTGGGGGAGCCGGTTATCCTAAAACGGGACGGAAAAGCGTTTGGGTTTGATTAGGCGGACCGCTACCGCGGATCCCCCCAATCAAACCCTAAACCCTTTCCCTGGCTTCTCATTTGAAGGCGGCAAGACAAAAAGACACCCTAGAGGGGCCAAGTGAACCTTTTTGGGGGGACCGGGTATCCTAAAGCGGGACGGGAAAGAGTTTAGGGTTTGATTAGGCAGACCGCTTTCGCGGATCCCCCTAATCAAATCATAAACCCTTACCCTTGCTTCTCATTTGAAGGCGGCAAGACAAAAAGACACCCTAGAGGGGCCGAGTGAACCCTTTTTTAGGGGACCCGGTATCCTAAAACGGGACGGGAAAAGGTTTAGGATTTGATTAGGCGGACTGCTACCACGGATTCCCCTAATCCAACCCTAAACCCTTTCCCTTGCTTCTCATTCGAAGGCGGCAAGACAAAAAGACACCCTAGAGGGGCCGAGTGAACTCGTTTGTGGGGGACCGAGTATCCTAAAACGGGATGGGAAAGGGTTTAGGGTTTGATTAGGCGGACCGCTACCATGGATCCCCCTAATCAAACACTAATCCCTTTCCCTTGCTTCTCATTTGAAGGCGGCAAGACAAAAAGACACCCTAGAGGGGCCGAGTGAACCCTTTTTTTTTTTTTGGGGGGGTGGGTATCCTAAAATGGGACGGGAATGGGTTTAGGGTTTAATTAGGCAGACCACTACCGCGGATCCCCCTAATCCAACCCTAAACCCTTTCCCTTGCTTCTCATTCGAAGGCGGCAAGACAAAAAGACACCCTAGAGGGGCCGAGTGAACCCTTTTTGGGGGGACCGGGTATCCTAAAGAGGGACGGGAAAGGGTTTAGGGTCTGATTAGGCGGACCGCTACCGCGGATCCCCCTAATCAAACCCTAAACCCTTTCCCTTGCTTCTCATTTGAAGGCGGCAAGACAAAAAGACACCCTAGAGGGGCCGAGTGAACCCTTTTTTAGGGGACCGGGTATCCTAAAACGGGACGGGAAAGGGTTTAGGATTTGATTAGGCGGACTGCTACCGCGGATCCCCCTAATCAAACCCTAAACCCTTTCCATGCTTCTCATTTGAAGGCGGCAAGACAAAAAGACACCCTAGAGGGGCCGAGTGAACCCTTTTTGGGGGAGCCGGTTATCCTAAAGCGGGACGGGAAAGGGTTTGGGATTGATTAGGCAAACCGCTACCGCGGATCCCCCCAATCAAACCCTAAACCCTTTCCCTTGTTTCTCATTTGAAGGCGGCAAGACAAAAAGACACCCTAGAGGGGCCAAGTGAACCTTTTTGGGGGGACCTGGTATCCTATAGCGGGACGGGAAAGGGTTTAGGGTTTGATTAGGCAGACCGCTACCGTGGATCCCCCTAATCAAACCATAAACCCTTTCTCTTGCATCTCATTCGAAGGCGAAAAGACAAAAAGACACCCTAGAGGGGCCGAGTGAACCCTTTTTGGGGGGACCGGGTATCCTAAAGAGGGACGGGAAAGGGTTTAGGGTCTGATTAGGCGGACCGCTACCGCGGATCCCCCTAATCAAACCCTAAACCCTTTCCCTTGCTTCTCATTTGAAGGCGGCAAGACAAAAAGACACCCTAGAGGGGCCGAGTGAACCCTTTTTTAGGGGACCGGGTATCCTAAAACGGGACGGGAAAGGGTTTAGGATTTGATTAGGCGGACTGCTACCGCGGATCCCCCTAATCAAACCCTAAACCCTTTCCATGCTTCTCATTTGAAGGCGGCAAGACAAAAAGACACCCTAGAGGGGCCGAGTGAACCCTTTTTGGGGGAGCCGGTTATCCTAAAGCGGGACGGGAAAGGGTTTGGGATTGATTAGGCAAACCGCTACCGCGGATCCCCCCAATCAAACCCTAAACCCTTTCCCTTGTTTCTCATTTGAAGGCGGCAAGACAAAAAGACACCCTAGAGGGGCCAAGTGAACCTTTTTGGGGGGACCTGGTATCCTATAGCGGGACGGGAAAGGGTTTAGGGTTTGATTAGGCAGACCGCTACCGTGGATCCCCCTAATCAAACCATAAACCCTTTCTCTTGCATCTCATTTGAAGGCGGCAAGACAAAAAGACACCCTAGAGGGGCAGAGTGAACCCTTTTTTAGGGGACCGATTATCCTAAAACGGGACGGGAAAGGGTTTAGGGTTTTATTAGGCGGACCGCTACCGTGGATCCCCCCAATCAAACCCTAATCCCTTTCCCTTTCTTCTCGTTTGAAGGCGACAAGACAAAAAGACACCCTAGAGGGGCCGAGTGAACCCTTTTTTTTTGGGGGGGGGGGGGGTATCATAAAACGGGACGGGAGAGGGTTTATGTGACACCCTTAAAATTAACGATAAATAAAGGCGTAAATTCTAGGGAAAAACTGGTAGGATATGTTTGTAATTGGTCCAACTATATAAAAACCTGAAATTTCAAAAAATTTTCTAAACCAATCACAACATTTCCAATATTCCCAAGAGACGGGTGCCAAAACCTGTAATGCTAACGATCTAATTTACATGCCATAGCTAAATAAGAAAGTAGAATGATACAAACCAAAAATAGAAAAGGGAGACATATGTCCCTTCAAATTATATACAAACCAAAAGTTAAAAGGTTTACTATAAGAATAGCAAAACTAGGTCAAGGGTTCCTTGCTCACTAGCTCGTCTGTGACCCCAACAAAGCATCAACAACCTGTCAATCGCATTTTATACAAACACGAAAGCCACAATTCAGTGGGGAGTAACTTCGAGTCCTCCCAGCCACGAATCGTCAAAATTAATGTAACATGTAATGTAACATGTAAACAATATGATAAACAATGTAATTATCATGTAATCTAACCTATGACCCCTAAACTGACCAAACTAAACTATCATGTGAATCATATAACAAATAGTAATCCAAACTTTATCAACTGTAACCGGCTTACATCTCACCTATTACAGTTCATAAAGTCACCATACAAGAAAGGGCAATATATCAAAGACAGGCATAAGTTCTTAGCACCGTCAATAGTCACTTTGTAACTCGAGTCTATACCACGAGGTAGGGAAGGTAATCGAACCGGTATCTTGGCTCAGCGGTTAATATTAATAAAACATGGCCAAGACACAACACAACCCTAGCCTAAAATCTGCCTTGAGACCTAGACATGCGGATACACACCACCGCACCCAAGACCCACAATTTTTCTAAAACAAAGTGAGTACCCTAAGGAGTCCACCAAAGGGTTGGCTAGTACTTAAGCTGACCACTTACTATCAAAATAAGTAACTGAGGTCATGCCCCAACTTGGATATAAATCCACTAGTCAGAAACACAAAGGCTATCAAGTAGTGAACATATACTCGTCAAAGACTATAAAGACCTATCTATGATGAAGGCCGAAATACTCACCTAGGACCTAGTCCCAGCTAGTCCCAGCTTGAATACTTTAGCCCACACCACACCAGACTCACCACACAAGTCAAGTAAGACACCCACTTAACCATAAGAGGGCAAAAAGACCAACTTACCAACCTAAATGCTAACATTCTATCATGTGAAAGGCTATATAAATGTCTATTCTGCAGATAAACCAACAGAATCCTCAATACCAATTTCCAATTCTAACAATATTAACCATATTAAAGGCTTCAGGGAATCTAGGGCCGTTTCTACAATATAAGAAGCTATTTAAATTCAACTAACTACACATGTGAAATAGAGATATAATAAATGGCCTAAAACAAGAAAAAGGCCGATTATCTAATTCATTCAACCGAATTTTTACCCGCAACTGACCTGCGGACAGTGCACGGGTCAAATTGCGGCTGACCAATCACTCAATTGACTGACATCGAATAAGTCAAAGGGATTAAGGCTCAGTTTTCGGCACAATCATCAAATCATTACAATTATTGCTATAAAATTCATTCTGAGCCTATTAATTATAATTTCAATTTATAAACTATCCTAACATTATTTATCACTGTGACAAAAGCTAAATTAGGTGCATATTCCACTTATTATCCTTTAATATATTAGTTGACACTCTCATTTACAAAAGATTCCACCATTTTTAACTTTTGTTTCATTCTTTATTTTGTGATAAATACCATAATCCAATACAACAAAGTTAAACCCCTAAACACTACTCGGAATATTTTAATCAACTGAACTAACTAATTATGAACAGAAATCATAATTAGAACGGGACAATACTCATGTCTTTATCGACTAAACTAGCTAATAGAAGGCGAGAATAAAACGAACAATGAATGGAAAACCGCGAAACAAGCAACGGGCCGACCCAGGCCAGCCATGGGCCTGCCGGGCCCGCTGCCGCCACTATTACTCCTCTTTTTTTTCCATTTTTATCCATTATAAGACCGTCTGAAACATAATTAATCGTTCCCAATACTAACTTGTTAACTAAAACTAACAAAATACATGGATTAAACATGCATGCATCAAATTTAATCATGTGAAAATTATTACTCAAACAAAAATCACAATACATCCAAAAACAACAAAGCATGTGACGATCTTTCGTCGAGTAACTCGAAATATCTTACCTTAAGCTAGAAAATGAGCAATTAGCACCTCAAAACCCAAACCCTAACAACAACTAGCCGCTATCCTCGACAATATACGAGTCCCCAAACTCGTCCTCCAATTCTTCACCTAAATAAACAATTAAAACACAATTATAAGTACATAAAACCGAAATTACCAAAAATTCATCTTAAAACAACTTCAAGAAAACTGAAATTAAATTATACCAAGTTGTAGATCTCGACGAGGGGATTCCGGAAATGTAAATTTCGTGAAAATCCGATAAGAAATGAAGAAATTAGGGCATTTTTAGCTTGAAAATGAACAAGAATGGTGTTTTGGTGTTGTTGGAAGGTTGAAGATGAACATAAGAATAAGAAAATCAGGAAAAATGAAGGGGAAGGGGGTGTGGTCCGCGGGAAAGGAGAGAAAGAAAGGAAAGAGCAGGATTGAGTCGGGATTTTACGAGTCGGTTTTGACTCGTTTCGATAATAATTAAAACAGTAAGTCAAATGCAAATTCCGACAAGACCAAAGTTTTTAAACACGAGATTACAAGAAAATTGAGTATTCATACGACCCATTTCCAAATTCGTTTACCCAACGTTCAAAAGAATTGTCATTTTCCCCCCGATACGCCCTTATTTCGAAATAAAAAGTTTTACACGGTTTAAACTATTTTTATACATCTCGAAACTATAAAAATAAATACTTTTCTTCAAAATATAATAAAATTATATTTCTTTGAATTATTTTTACTTTAAATACTTAAAAATCAAATTTTATTTGATTAATAAATTATTTCCGAAATATATTAATGGTCCGAAATTACGGGGCGTTACAATCACCCCTCCTTTTAAAAAGTTTCTCCCTCGAAACTTAGAAGGAGAAATTATAGTTATAAAAAAATATAGGTATCTTTTCAATGAAACGGTGATAATCTTGTTGATCAGACAAGAACATCCATATTCATATTAAGATATAAAAATATTTCTACACCAATAAATGAGAAAACCCATTATTGGGACGTCACCAACAACGAGATTCAACATTCACTAATGTTAAAACCATTGAAAATCATTCAAGCATTTTCAAACTTTTAGTTTAAAATTCTATAGTAAGAATACTATCTTTACTAATTATGATTATACAAGGCTTAGTAACTCGGAAAAAGAGTAAGAAAAAGAATACCTTACGAGAATAATTCAGGATATTTAGCTAACATAGAAGCTTCAGTCTCCCAAGTCTCTTCTTCGACATTTCCACAACGCCAAAGAACTCGGACTAGAGGTACAACTTTGCTGCTAAGTTGCTTGTTGGCTTTTTCAAGAATCCGAATTGGCCTTTCTTCAACCACCAAGTTAGGCTCCAATTCAAGAATCTCTTCTTGGATGATATGGCTAGGGTCACTAATGTACTTCCTCAATTGAGAAACATGGAAGACATTATGAACCTTGCTCAGATTTGGGGGCAATTCTAAACGGTAAGCAACTGGACCAATCTTTTCAACCACCCGAAAAGGTCCAATATATTTAGGGCTCAGCTTCCCTTTAACGCCAAACCGTTTCACCCCTTTCATAGGTGACACTTTAAGGAATACTTGATCATCAACCTCAAAGGAAAGTGGTCGACGACGAACATCAGCATAAGATTTTTGACGGTCCTGAGCGGCCTTCATCCGCTCCCGAATGATCTTAACTTGTTCAATGGACTCGGTCACCAAATCAGGTCCTAACATTGGAACATTTTGGGTTTGATCCCAACAGACAGGAGTACGGCATTTTCTACCATACAGAGCTTCATATGGTGCCATTTTAATGGAGGCTTGATAGCTGTTGTTATAAGAGAATTCAACCAGAGTTAAACATTTCTCCCAAGAAGTTTGGAAATCTAAGGCACAGGCACGAAAAAGATCCTCTAAGGTTTGAATTGTTCTCTCAGTTTGACCATCTGTGGCGGCGTGAAAAGCAGCGCTCATCAATAGTTTACTACCCAAGGCCTCCTGTAATGCAGTCCAGAAACGAGAACAAAATCGAGGATCCCGATCTGAAACTATATCTTTAGGAACCCCATGATAGCGCACTATCTCATCCACATAGACACGACCTAGAACTTCTAAACTCCAGGTTTCTTTGATGGGAATAAACCGAGCACATTTAGTCAATCGGTCCACAACCACCCAAATAGCATTCTTCCCAGTGGGAGTCCTGGGTAAAGCCATCACAAAATCCATGGATATAGACTCCCATTTCCAAAGAGGAACATCCAAGGGTTGAAGCAAACCCCCGGGCTTTTGATGTTCTATCTTTACTTTTTGGCAGGTGAGGCATTTACTGACATACTCCATAACTTCAATTTTCATCCTAGGCCACCAGAATTGCAATCTCAAATCTTTATACATTTTGGTACCTCCCGGATGAATGGAGTAAGGAGAAAGGTGTGCTTCATCAAGAACTCTTTTTCTCAAATCAGCTGCACTCGGAACATAGATTCTTCCATGATAACGAAGATACCCATCATCATCAATCTTACAATCCTTAGCTTGCCCAAGTTGAATTTTAGCTCGAATGGATTTGAAAGTAGGATCATTAGGAAGGAAAGTACGGATCTCACGGTAGAAGTCAGGTTCAGCTGACATGGCATCAAGATGATGAGAGCCCCTTTTTACAAGGCTTACTCCTTATTTTTGAAGTTCTAAAGCAAGTTCAGGAGGTAATTCCTGAAAAGAATTCAAAGAATGACAGGATTTTCTGCTAAGAGCATCAGCCACCACATTAGCTTTTCCTTCGTGATAAATTAGATTGGCATCATAGTCATTCACCAATTATAACCATCTCCTTTGTCTCATGTTCAGATCTTTTTGGGTAAAGAGATATTTCAGGCTCTTGTGGTCAGTATAGATGTTGCAATGGACTCCAATGAGGTAGTGTCTCCAAATCTTCAAAGCATGCACCACCGCAGCTAACTCAAGATCATGAGTCGGGTAATTAACTTCATGAACTCTAAGCTGTCGAGAGGCATAAGCAATGACTTTCCCTTTTTGCATCAAGACACAACCTAAACCATGCTTAGAAGCATCACAGTAAACATCAAAGTCCACTCCTTCTTCAGGTAAGGTCAACACCGGAGCGGTAGTCAACCTCTTTCTCAATTCCTGGAAGGCATTTTCACATTCTTCAGACCACACAAATTTAGACTCTTTCTTCAACAGCTGAGTCATCGGCCTAGCAATCTTTGAAAAATCCTTCACAAATCGTCGATAGTAACCCGCCAAGCCAAGGAAACTACGGATTTCAGAAACATTGGTTGGACTTTTCCAATCAACAACGGCTTCAATTTTGGCTGGATCTACCATAACGCCCTCTTTTGAAATTACATGCCCAAGGAAGGTCACTTTAGGTAACCAGAATTCACATTTAGAGAATTTAGCATACCATTTTTCACGGCGCAAAATCTCTAAAATAACACGAAGGTGTTGGACATGTTCTTCTTTAGATTTAGAATAGATCAAGATGTCATCAATGAACACCACAACGCATTTGTCAAGGTGTTCTCTGAAAGTACGGTTCATCTGATCCATGAATACTGCTGGAGCATTGGTCAAACCGAATGGCATCACCGTAAACTCGAAATGACCATATCTCGTACTGAAGGCAGTTTTAGGAATGTCAGCTTCTCGGACTGAAATTTGATGATAGCCCGAACGAAGATCAATTTTAGAAAAAGTAGAAGCACCACGGAGTTGGTCGAAAAGATCATCAATTCTAGGAAGAGGATATTTATTCTTGATAGTAACTCGGTTAAGTTCACGATAATCTATGCATAATCGCATAGATCCATCCTTCTTCCTTACAAAGAGTACAGGAGCACCCCAAGGTGAAAAGCTAGGTCGGATAAAGCCTTTGGCAATCAAATCATCCAGCTGAGTCTTCAGCTCTTTCATTTCAGACGGTGCCAGCCTATAAGGAGCTTTGGCAATAGGGTCGGTACCAGAAATAAGATCAATAACAAATTCAACTTCTCTTTCAGGAGGAATTCCCGGTAGCTCATCAGGAAAAACTTCGGGAAATTCACATACTACAGGAATGATCTCTTTAGGAGGCAGAGAGGAAGAATCAGAAGAAGTCACCATACACAAGAAGGCTTGATGACCCTTTTTCATCGCATTGACAAACTTCATAGCAGAAATTAGTTTAGTACCGGTTTGTCTTTTAACCATTTGATAAGACACACGGTGGCCTGAAGGGCTTGTAAGAATTATTTTCTGGTCTCGACATTCAAATCGAGCATGATAAGTATGTAACCAATCCATGCCCAAAATGACATCAAATTCTTCAAGTGGAAATTGGAAAAGATTTGCTGGAAATATAGATCCCGCAATAGAAATAGGGACGTCCGGATAGATTTTAGAACAAGAAAAGACATCCCCAGAGGGTAAGGATATAGATGTGCTTTCTTCTTGTGATGATTCAAGTGATAATTTATTGGAAAGTTTTATTGAAATAAAAGATAAAGAGGCACCCGTATCAAATAGCACCAAACAAGGAACATCAAAAATAGAAAATGTACCACTAATGATATCAGGGTGTGCCTCAGCTTCTGCTCGGCTCATAACGAAGATACGGCCCTTCGGCCTCACTGGCCTTACTGGCCTCACTGGAGCGATAGGAGCAGTAGGAGCCGTCACCTTCCTCTCCGGGCAAACATTGGCCTTGTGACCCGGTTTGTTACAAGAAAAGCATATGATAGGATCAACAAAGCACTTACCAGGGTGTGCTGGTTTCTTGCAGTTATAGCACACTCGGTCTTTAGTACCCTTATTGTCATGAAAAGCTGAAGATTGACCACCCCGGTTAACTTGAACATTAGAAACAAATCTTCTCTTGTTTGGGTCAGAGGGAGAAGAGATGAACCTAGGTGAAGGAGTAAAGGGCCTAGAAGAGGGATATAAAGGCCTCTTGCCAAGACTAGAACTGGTTGCACGAGCTTCATTTTCAATGTCTTTTAGGGAATTTTCAGCCCACAAAGCATCGTTGTAAATTGAAACAAAGCTAGTGGAATCCCGACGGACCATGCTTTTGATCTTAGGAGAGAGCTTTTCAAGATAAAAGAAGGCTTTTTCGTTGTCATCCTTCACCAATCGAGTTGCATAATGAGCCAACTCGTTGAATTTATCGGTGAAGGCCTGAACTGGAAGGCTTCCTTGCTTCAACTCCATGAATCCCTTCAACTTCTGCTGTTTCAGTTCTTGCGGATAGAAACGGGCCTCCACTAACTCCTTGAAACGTACCCAGTCAAATCCCGGTTCAGCTGAAACGGTAGGCCCAGTCATGGACCACCACCGGTCTGCTTCTCGTACTAGGAAATGAGAGGCTAGCTTCACTTTATGTTCCTCCTTAACATCATACAGTGTAAAGCTTTTCTCCAACTCCCGAAACCACCCTGTAAGAGCAGCTGGATCAATCTCTCCACCATAAGTGGGAGTGTTGATTCGGGTTAATTGGTTAGCCACCCAAGTATAGGTGCCTGGAGTACCCTCAGCAGGCGGAGGAAGAGGGGCTTGTTGATTCTGTTGATTTTGTTGGTTTTGGAGAATTTGGGTAAGAACTAGTAAGATAGCATCATCAATGTCTCTTCTTGGCGGAGCCATCTTACAAAAGGGAAAAATTTAATTAGTACCTATCAATTAGCAATCACAAACAGACTACCACATAAAATCCTAATTCTACCCATCCTACCCTTCTCTCAAGTTTATTATTTAAGGGTCAAGTGATTTTAAGTGGGGTGCACAAACGTGCGTCGGGAGCAATAGGCTCTGATACCAACTGTGACACCCTTAAAATTAACGATAAATAAAGGCGTAAATTTAGGGAAAAACTGGTAGGATATGTTTGTAATTGGTCCAACTATATAAAAACCTGAAATTTCAAAAAATTTTCTAAACCAATCACAACATTTCCAACATTCCCAAGAGACGGGTGCCAAAACCTGTAATGCTAACGATCTAATTTACATGCCATAGCTAAATAAGAAAGTAGAATGATACAAACCAAAAATAGAAAAGGGAGACATATGTCCCTTCAAATTATATACAAACCAAAAGTTAAAAGGTTTACTATAAGAATAGCAAAACTAGGTCCAGGGTTCCTTGCTCACTAGCTCGTCTGTGACCCCAAAAAAGCATCAACAACCTGTCAATCGCATTTTATACAAACACGAAAGCCACAATTCAGTGGGGAGTAACTTCGAGTCCTCCCAGCCACGAATCGTCAAAATTAATGTAACATGTAATGTAACATGTAAACAATATGATAAACAATGTAATTATCATGTAATCTAACCTATGACCCCTAAACTGACCAAACTAAACTATCATGTGAATCATATAACAAATAGTAATCCAAACTTTATCAATCAGAATCGCTTACATCTCACCTATTACAGTTCATAAAGTCACCATACAAGAAAGGGCAATATATCAAAGACAGGCATAAGTTCTTAGCACCGTCAATAGTCACTTTGTAACTCGAGTCTATACCACGAGGTAGGGAAGGTAATCGAACCGGTATCTTGGCTCAGCGGTTAATATTAATAAAACATGGCCAAGACACAACACAACCCTAGCCTAAAATCTGCGCAGACCTAGACATGCGGATACACACCACCGCACCCAAGACCCACAATTTTTCTAAAACAAAGTGAGTACCCTAAGGAGTCCACCAAAGGGTTGGCTAGTACTTAAGCTGACCACTTACTATCAAAATAAGTAACTGAGGTCATGCCCCAACTTGGATATAAATCCACTAGTCAGGAACACAAAGGCTATCAAGCAGTGAACATATACTCGTCAAAGACTATAAAGACCTATCTATGATGAAGGCCGAAATACTCACCTAGGACCTAGTCCCAGCTAGTCCCAGCTTGAATACTTTAGCCCACACCACACCAGACTCACCACACAAGTCAAGTAAGACACCCACTTAACCATAAGAGGGCAAAAAGACCAACTTACCAACCTAAATGCTAACATTCTATCATGTGAAAGGCTATATAAATGTCTATTCAGCAGATTAACCAACAGAATCCTCAATACCAATTTCCAATTCTAACAATATTAACCATATTAAAGGCTTCAGGGAATCTAGGGCCGTTTCCACAATATAAGAAGCTATTTAAATTCAACTAACTACACATGTGAAATAAAGATATAATAAATGGCCTAAAACAAGAAAAAGGCCGATTATCTAATTCATTCAACGGAATTTTTACCCGCAACCCCAGCCCTGCGACAGGTACGGGTCAAATTGCGGCTGACCAATCACTCAATTGGCTGACATCGAATCAGTCAATGGGATTAAGGCTCAGTTTTCGGCACAATCATCAAATCATTACAATTATTGCTATAAAATTCATTTCGAGCCTATTAATTATAATTTCAATTTATAAACTATCCTAACATTATTTATCAACGTGACAAAAGCTAAATTAGGTGCATATTCCACTTATTATCCTTTAATATATTAGTTGACACTCTCATTTACAAAAGATTCCACCATTTTTAACTTTTGTTTCATTCTTCATTTTGTGATAAACACCATAATCCAATACAACAAAGTTAAACCCCTAAACACTACTCGGAATATTTTAATCAACTGAACTAACTAATTATGAACAGAAATCATAATTAGAACGGGACAATACTCATGTCTTTATCGACTAAACTAGCTAATAGAAGGCGAGATTAAAACGAACAATGCATGGAAAACCGCGAAACAAGCAACGGGCCGACCCGGGCCAGCCATGGGCCAGCCGTGGGCCTGCCGCTGGCTTTGTCGGGCCCTGCATTGCCGCCACTATTACTCCTCTTTTTTTTCCATTTTTATCCATTATAAGACCGTCTGAAACATAATTAATCGTTCCCAATACTAACTTGTTAACTAAAACTAACAAAATACATGGATTAAACATGCATGCATCAAATTTAATCATGTAAAAATTATTACTCAAACAAAAATCACAATACATCCAAAAACAACAAAGCATGTGACGATCTTTCGTCGAGTAACTCGAAATATGTTACCTTAAGCTAGAAAATGAGCAATTAGCACCTCAAAACCCAAACCCTAACAACAACTAGCCGCTATCCTCGACAATATACGAGTCCCCAAACTCGTCCTCCAATTCTTCACCTAAATAAACAATTAAAACACAATTATAAGTACATAAAACCGAAATTACCGAAAATTCATCTTAAAACAACTTCAAGAAAACTGAAATTAAAATATACCAAGTTGTAGATCTCGACGAGGGGATTCCGGAAATGTAAATTTCGTGAAAATACGATAAGAAATGAAGAAATTAGGGCGTTTTTAGCTTGAAAATGAACAAGAATGGTGTTTTGGTGTTGTTGGAAGGTTGAAGATGAACATAAGAATAAGAAAATCAGAAAAAATGAAGGGGAAGGGGGTGTGGTCCACGGGAAAGGAGAGAAAGAAAGGAAAGAGCGGGATTGAGTCGGGATTTTACGAGTCGGTTTTGACTCGTTTCGATAATAATTAAAACCGTAAGTCAAATGCAAATTCCGACAAGACCAAAGTTTTTAAACACGAGATTACAAGATAATTGAGTATTCATACGACCCATTTCCAAATTCGTTTACCCAACGTTCAAAAGAATTGTCATTTTCCCCCCGATACGCCCTTATTTCGAAATAAAAAGTTTTACACGGTTTAAACTATTTTTAAACATCTCGAAACTATCAAAATAAATACTTTTCTTCAAAATATAATAAAATTATATTTCTTTGAATTATTTTTACTTTAAATACTTCAAAATTAAATTTTATTTGATTAATATATTATTTCCGAAATATATTAATGGTCCGAAATTACGGGGCGTTACAGTTTAGGGTTTGATTAGGAGGACTGCTACCGCGGATTCCCCCTAATCCAACCCCAAACCCTTTCCCTTGCTTCTCATTCGAAGGCGGTAAGACACAAAGACACCCGAGAGGGGCCGAGTGAACCCTTTTTTGGGGGGCCGGGTATTCTAAAACGGGACGGGAAAGGGTTTAGGGTTTGATTAGGCGGACCGCTACCGTGGATCCCCCTAATCAAACCCTAATCCCTTTCCCTTTCTTCTCGTTTGAAGGCGACAAGACAAAAAGACACGCTAGAGGGGCCGAGTGAACTCTTTTTGGGGGGGCTGGGTATCCTAAAACGGGACGGGAAAGGGTTTAGGGTTTGATTAGGCGGACAGCTACCGCGGACAGCTACTGCGGATCCCCCTAATCAAACCCTAAACCCTTTTCCTTGCTTCTCATTCGAAGGCGGCAAGACAAAAAGACACCCTAGAGGGGCCGAGTGAACCCTTTTTTGGGGGGCCGGGTATCCTAAAACGGGACGGGAAAGGGTTTAGGGTTTGATTAGGCGGACCGCTACCATGGATTCCCCTAATCAAACCCTAATCCCTTTCGCTTGCTTCTCATTTGAAGGCGGCAAGACAAAAAGACACCCTAGAGGGGCCGAGTGAACCGTTTTTTTTTTTTTTTTTGGGGGGGGGGGCGGTTATCCTAAAACGGGACGGGAAAGGGTTTGGGTTTGATTTGGCGGACCGCTTCCGCGGATCCCCCCAATCAAACCCTAAACCCTTTCCCTTGCTTCTTATTTGAAGGCGGCAAGACAAAAAGACACCCTAGAGGGGCCAAGTTAACCTTTTTGGGGGGATCGGGTATCCTAAAGCGGGATGGGAAAGAGTTTAGGGTTTGATTAGGCAGACCGCTACCGCGGATCCCCCTAATCAAACCATAAACCCTTTCCCTTGCATCTCATTTGAAAGCGGGAAGACAAAAAGACACCCTAGAGGGGCAGAGTGAACCCTTTTTGGGGGGGCCGGGTATCCTAAAACGGGACGGGAAAGGGTTTATGGTTTGATTAGGCGGACCTCTACCACGGATCCCCTAATCAAACCCTAAACCCTTTCCCTTGCTTCTCATTTAAAGGCGGCAAGACAAAAAGACACCCTAGAGGCGCGGAGTGAACCCTTTTTGGGGGGACCGGGTATCCTAAAGAGGGACGGGAAAGGGTTTAGGGTTTGATTAGGCGGACTGCTACCGCGGATCCCCCTAATCAAACCCTAAACCCTTTCCATTGCTTCTCATTTGAAGGCGGCAAGACAAAAAGACACCGTAGAGGGGCCGAGTGAACCCTTTTTGGGGGAGCCGGTTATCCTAAAGCGGGACGGGAAAGGGTTTGGGATTGATTAGGCAGACCGCTACCACGGATCCCCCCAATCAAACCCTAAACCCTTTTCCTTGCTTCTCATTTGAAGGCGGCAAGACAAAAAGACACCTTAGAGGGGCCGAGTGAACCCTTTTTTTTTTTTTTTTTTGGGGGGGGGGGGGGGGGGGCGGTTATCCTAAAACGGGACGGGAAAGGGTTTCGGATTTGATTAGGAGGACCGCTACCGCGGATCCCCCTAATCAAACCCTAAACCCTTTTGCTTGCTTCTCATTCGAAGGCGGCAAGACAAAAAGACACCCTAGAGGGGCCGAGTGAACCCTTTTTTGGGGGGCCGGGTATCCTAAAACGGGACGGGAAAGGGTTTAGGGTTTGATTAGGCGGACCGCTACCATGGATTCCCCTAATCAAACCCTAATCCCTTTCGCTTGCTTCTCATTTGAAGGCGGCAAGACAAAAAGACACCCTAGAGGGGCCGAGTGAACCGTTTTTTTTTTTTTTGGGGGGGGTTATCCTAAACGGGACGGGAAAGGGTTTGGGTTTGATTAGGCGGACCGCTACCGCGGATCCCCCCAATCAAACCCTAAACCCTTTCCCTTGCTTCTTATTTGAAGGCGGCAAGACAAAAAGACACCCTAGAGGGGCCAAGTGAACCTTTTTGGGGGGATCGGGTATCCTAAAGCGGGATGGGAAAGAGTTTAGGGTTTGATTAGGCAGACCGCTACCGCGGATCCCCCTAATCAAACCATAAACCCTTTCCCTTGCATCTCCTTTGAAGGCGGGAAGACAAAAAGACACCCTAGAGGGGCAGAGTGAACCCTTTTTGGGGGGGCCGGGTATCCTAAAACGGGACGGGAAAGGGTTTATGGTTTGATTAGGCGGACCTCTACCACGGATCCCCTAATCAAACCCTAAACCCTTTCCCTTGCTTCTCATTTGAAGGCGGCAAGACAAAAAGACACCCTAGAGGGGCCGAGTAAACCCTTTTTTAGGGGACCGGGTATCCTAAAACGGGACGGGAAAGGGTTTAGGATTTGATTAGGCGGACTGCTACCGCGGATCCCCCTAATCAAACCCTAAACCCTTTCCCTTGCTTCTCATTTAAAGGCGGCAAGACAAAAAGACACCCTAGAGGCGCGGAGTGAACCCTTTTTGGGGGGACCGGGTATCCTAAAGAGGGACGGGAAAGGGTTTAGGGTTTGATTAGGCGGATGCACCGCGGATCCCCTAATCAAACCCTAAACCCTTTCCATTGCTTCTCATTTGAAGGCGGCAAGACAAAAAGACACCCTAGAGGGGCCGAGTGAACCCTTTTTGGGGGAGCCGGTTATCCTAAAGCGGGACGGGAAAGGGTTTGGGATTGATTAGGCAGACCGCTACCACGGATCCCCCCAATCAAACCCTAAACCCTTTCCCTTGCTTCTCATTTGAAGGCGGCAAGACAAAAAGACACCCTAGAGGGGCCAAGTGAACCTTTTTGGGAGGACCGGGTATCCTATAGCGGGACGAGAAAGGGTTTAGGGTTTGATTAGGCAGACCGCTACCGCGGATCCCCCTAATCAAACCATAAACCCTTTACCTTGCATCTCATTTGAAGGCGGCAAGACAAAAAGACACTCTAGAGGGGCAGAGTGAACCCTTTTTGGGGGGGTCGGGTATCCTAAAACGGGACGGGAAAGGGTTTAGGGTTTGATTAGGCGGACCGCTACCATGGATCCCCCTAATCAACCCTAAACCCTTTCCCTTGCTTCTCATTTGAAGGCGGCAAGACAAAAAGACACCCTATAGGGGCCGAGTGAACCCTTTTTTAGGGGACCGGGTATCCTAAAACGGGACGGGAAAGGGTTTAGGGTTTAATTAGGCGGACTGCTACCGCGGATCCCCCTAATCCAACTCTAAACCCTTTCCCTTGCTTCTTATTCGAAGGCGGCAAGACAAAAAGACACCTTAGAGGGGCCGAGTAAACCCTTTTTTTTTTTTTGGGGGGGGCGGGTATCCTAAAACGGGACGGGAAAGGGTTTCGGATTTGATTAGGAGGACCGCTACCGCGGATCCCCCTAATCCAACCCTAAACCCTTTCCCTTGCTTCTCATTCGAAGGCGGCAAGATAAAAAGACACCTTAGAGGGGCCGAGTGAACCCTTTTTGGGGGGACCGGGTATCCTAAAGAGGGACGGGAAAGGGTTTAGGGTTTGATTAGGCGGACCGCTACCGCGGATCCCCCAAATCAAACCCTAAACCCTTTCCCTTGCTTCTCATTTGAAGGCGGCAACACAAAAAGACACCCTAGAGGCGCGGAGTGAACCCTTTTTGGGGGGACCGGGT
The DNA here is from genome assembly GCF_048544455.1 of Silene latifolia. Taxonomy (NCBI): domain Eukaryota; kingdom Viridiplantae; phylum Streptophyta; class Magnoliopsida; order Caryophyllales; family Caryophyllaceae; genus Silene; species Silene latifolia. The sequence goes on along the minus strand of NC_133535.1, from coordinate 57,950,053 downwards.
ATCCTAAAGAGGGACGGGAAAGGGTTTAGAGTTTGATTAGGCAGACCGCTACCGCGGATCCCCCTAAACAAACCCAAAACCCTTTCCCTTGCTTCTCATTTGAAGGCGACAAGACAAAAAGACACCCTAGAGGGGCAGAGTGAACCCTTTTTGGGGGAGGGGGGGGGGGGCGGGTATCCTAAAACGGGACGGGAAAGGGTTTAGGGTTTCATAAGGCAGACTGCTACCATGGATCCCCCTAATCAAACCCTAAATCTTTTCCCTTGCTTCTCATTTGAAGGCGGCAAGACAAAAAGACACCCTAGAGGGGCCGAGTGAACTCTTTTTTAGGGGACCGGGTATCCTAAAACGGGACGGGAAAGGGTTTAGGATTTGATTAGGCGGACTGCTACCGCGGATCCCCCTAATCAAACCCTAAACCCTTTCCCATGCTTCTCATTTGAAGGCGGCAAGACAAAAAGGCACCCTAGAGGGGCGGAGTGAACCCTTTTTGGGGGGACCGGGTATCCTAAAGAGGGACGAGAAAGATTTTAGGGTTTGATTAGGCGGACTGCTACTGGGGATCCCCCTAATTAAACCGTACACCCTTTCCCTTGCTTCTCATTTGAAGGCGGGAAGACAAAAAGACACCCTAGAGGGGCCAAGTGAACCTTTTTGGGGGGACCGGGTATCCTATAGCGGGACGGGAAAGGGTTTAGGGTTTGATTAGGTAGACCGTTACCGCAGATCCCCCTAATCAAACCATAAACCCTTTCCCTTGCATCTCATTTGAAGGCGGCAAGACAAAAAGACACCCTAGAGGGGCAGAGTGAACCCTTTTTGGGGGGGCCGGGTATCCTAAAACGGGACGGGAAAGGGTTTAGGGTTTTATTAGGCGGACCGCTACCACGGATCCCCCTAATCAAACCCTAAACCCTTTCCCTTGCTTCTCATTTGAATGCGACAAGACAAAAAGACACCCTATAGGGGCCGAGTGAACCCTTTTTTAGGGGACCGGGTATCCTAAAACGGGACGGGAAAGGGTTAAGGTTTGATTAGGCGGACTGCTACCGCGGATCCCCCTAATCCAACCCTAAACCCTTTCCCTTGCTTCTCATTCGAAGGGGGAAATACAAAAAGACACCCTAAGGGGCCTAGTGAACCCCTTTTTTTTTTTTGGGGGGGGGGGGGGCGGTATCCTAAAACGGGACGATAAAGGGTTTAGGATTTGATTAGGAGGACCGCTACCGCGGATCCCCCTAATCCAACCCTAAACCCTTTCCCTTGCTACTCATTCGAAGGCGGCAAGACAAATAGACACCCTAGAGGCGCGGAGTGAACCCTTTTTGGGGGGACCGGGTATCCTAAAGAGGGACGGGAAAGGGTTTAGGGTTTGATTAGGCAGACCGCTACTGCGGATCCCCCTAAACAAACCCTAAACCCTTTCCCTTGCTTCTCATTTGAAGGCGGCAAGACAAAAAGACACCCTAGAGGGGCCGAGTGAACCCTTTTTGGGGGAGCCGGTTATCCTAAAACGGGACGGAAAAGCGTTTGGGTTTGATTAGGCGGACCGCTACCACGGATCCCCCCAATCAAACCCTAAACCCTTTCCCTGGCTTCTCATTTGAAGGCGGCAAGACAAAAAGACACCCTAGAGGGGCCAAGTGAACCTTTTTGGGGGGACCGGGTATCCTAAAGCGGGACGGGAAAGAGTTTAGGCTTTGATTAGGCAGACCGCTACCGCGGATCCCCCTAATCAAATCATAAACCCTTTCCCTTGCATCTCATTTGAAGGCGGCAAGACAAAAAGACACCCTAGAGGGGCAGAGTGAACCCTTTTTGGGGGGGCCGGGTATCCTAAAACGGGACGGGAAAGGGTTTAGGGTTTGATTAGGCGGACCGCTACCACGGATCCCCCTAATCAAACCCTAAACCCTTTCCCTTGCTTCTCATTTGAAGGCGGCAAGACAAAAAGACACCCTAGAGGGGCCGAGTGAACCCGTTTTTTTTTTGGGGGGGGGGGCTAGGTATCCTAAAATGGGACGGGAATGGGTTTAGGGTTTGATTAGGCAAACCACTTTCGCGGATCCCCCTAATCCAACCCTAAACCCTTTCCCTTTCTTCTCATTCGAAGGCGGCAAGACAAAAAGACACCCTAGAGGGGCCGAGTGAACCCTTTTTGGGGGGACCGGGTATCCTAAAGAGGGACGGGAAAGGGTTTAGGGTTTGATTAGGCGGACCGCTACCGCGGATCCCCCTAATCAAACCCTAAACCCTTTCCCTTGCTTCTCATTTGAAGGCGGCAAGACAAAAAGACACCCTAGAGGCGCGGAGTGAACTCATTTTGGGGGGACCGGGTATCCTAAAGAGGGACGGGAAAAGGGTTTAGGGTTTGATTAGGCAGTCCGCTACCGCGGATCCCCCTAAACAAACCTTAAACCCTTTCCCTTGCTTCTAATTTGAAGACGGCAAGACAAAAAGACACCCTAGAGGGGCCGAGTGAACCCTTTTTGGGGGAGCCGGTTATCCTAAAGCGGGACGGGAAATGGTTTTGGTTTGATTAGGTGGACCGCTACCGCGGATCCCCCCAATCAAACCCTAAACTCTTTCCCTTCCTTCTCATTTTAAGGCGGCAAGACAAAAAGACACCCTAGAGGGGCCAAGTGAACCTTTTTGGGGGGACCGGGTATCCTAAAGCGGGAGGGGAAAGAGTTTAGGGTTTGATTAGGCAGACCGCTACCGCGGATCCCCCTAATCAAATCATAAACCCTTTCCCTTGCATCTCATTTGAAGGCGGCAAGAAAAAAGACACCCTAGAGGGGCAGAGTGAACTCTTTTTGGGGGGGCCGGGTATCCTAAAACGGGACGGGAAAGGGTTTAGTATTTGATTAGGCGGACTGCTACCGCGGATCGCCCTAATCCAACCCTAAACCCTTTCTCTTGCTTCTCATTCGAAGGAGGCAATACAAAAAGACACCCTAAGGGGCCTAGTAAACCCTTTTTTTTGGGAAGGTTTAGGATTTGATTAGGAGGACCGCTACCGCGGATCCCCCTAATCCAACCCTAAACCCTTTCCCCTGCTTCTCATTCGAAGGCGGCAAGACAAAAAGACACTCTAGAGGGGCCGAGTGAACCCGTTTTTGGGGGACCGGGTATCCTAAAACGAGATGGGAAAGGGTTTAGGGTTTGATTAGGCGGACCGCTACCATGGATCCCCCTAATCAAACCCTAATCCCTTTCCCTTGCTTCTCATTTGAAGGCGGCAAGACTAAAAGACACCCTAGAGGGGCCGAGTGAACCCTTTTTTTTGGGGGGGGGGGGCTGGGTATCCTAAAATGGGACGGGAATGGGTTTAGGGTTTGATTAGGCAGACCGCTACCGCGGATCCCCCTAATCAAACCCTAAACCCTTTCCCTTGCTTCTAATTTGAAGGCGGCAAGACAAAAAGACACCCTAGAGGGGCCGAGTGAACCCTTTTTGGGGGAGCCGGTTATCCTAAAGCGGGACGGGAAAGGGTTTAAGGTTTGATTATGCGGAACGCTACCGCTGATCCCCCTAATCAAACCCTAAACCCTTTCCCTTGCTTCTCATTTGAAGGCGGCAAGACAAAAAGACACCCTAGAGGCGCGGAGTAAACCCTTTTGGGGGCGGGTATCCTAAAACGGGACGAGAAAGGGTTTATGGTTTGATTAGGCGGACCGCTACCACGAATCCCCCTAATCAAATCCTAAACCCTTTCCCTTGCTTCTCATTTGAAGGCGGCAAGACAAAAAGACACCCTAGAGGGGCCGAGTGAACCCGTTTTTTTTGGGGGGGCTAGGTATCCTAAAATGGGACGGGAATGGGTTTAGGGTTTGATTAGGCAAACCACTTTCGCGGATCCCCCTAATCCAACCCTAAACCCTTTCCCTTGCTTCTCATTCGAAGGCGGCAAGACAAAAAGACACCCTAGAGGGGCCGAGTGAACCCTTTTTGGGGGGACCGGGTATCCTAAAGAGGGACGGGAAAGGGTTTAGGGTTTGATTAGGCGGACCGCTACCGCGGATCCCCCTAATCAAACCCTAAACCCTTTCCCTTGCTTCTCATTTGAAGACGGCAAGACAAAAAGACACCCTAGAGGCGCGGAGTGAACTCATTTTGGGGGGAACGGGTATCCTAAAGAGGGACGGGAAAGGGTTTAGGGTTTGATTAGGCAGTCCGCTACCGCGGATCCCCCTAAACAAACCTTAAACCCTTTCCCTTGCTTCTAATTTGAAGACGGCAAGACAAAAAGACACCCTAGAGGGGCCGAGTGAACCCTTTTTGGGGGAGCCGGTTATCCTAAAGCGGGACGGGAAATGGTTTTGGTTTGATTAGGTGGACCGCTACTGCGGATCCCCCCAATCAAACCCTAAACTCTTTCCCTTCCTTCTCATTTTAAGGCGGCAAGACAAAAAGACACCCTAGAGGGGCCAAGTGAACCTTTTTGGGGGGACCGGGTATCCTAAAGCGGGAGGGGAAAGAGTTTAGGGTTTGATTAGGCAGACCGCTACCGCGGATCCCCCTAATCAAATCATAAACCCTTTCCCTTGCATCTCATTTGAAGGCGGCAAGAAAAAAGACACCCTAGAGGGGCAGAGTGAACCCTTTTTGAGGGGGCCGGGTATCCTAAAACGGGACGGGAAAGGGTTTAGGATTTGATTAGGCGGACTGCTACCGCGGATCGCCCTAATCCAACCCTAAACCCTTTCTCTTGCTTCTCATTCGAAGGAGGCAATACAAAAAGACACCCTAAGGGGCCTAGTAAACCCTTTTTTTTGGGAAGGTTTAGGATTTGATTAGGAGGACCGCTACCGCGGATCCCCCTAATCCAACCCTAAACCCTTTCCCCTGCTTCTCATTCGAAGGCGGCAAGACAAAAAGACACTCTAGAGGGGCCGAGTGAACCGTTTTTGGGGGGACCGGGTATCCTAAAACGGGATGGGAAAGGGTTTAGGGTTTGATTAGGCGGACCGCTACCATGGATCCCCCTAATCAAACCCTAATCCCTTTCCCTTGCTTCTCATTTGAAGGCGGCAAGACTAAAAGACACCCTAGAGGGGCCGAGTGAACCCTTTTTTTGGGGGGGGGGGGGGGGCTGGGTATCCTAAAATGGGACGGGAATGGGTTTAGGGTTTGATTAGGCAGACCGCTACCGCGGATCCCCCTAATCAAACCCTAAACCCTTTCCCTTGCTTCTAATTTGAAGGCGGCAGCATAAAAAGACACCCTAGAGGGGCCGAGTGAACCCTTTTTGGGGGAGCCGGTTATCCTAAAGCGGGACGGGAAAGGGTTTAAGGTTTGATTATGCGGAACGCTACCGCGGATCCCCCTAATCAAACCCTAAACCCTTTCCCTTGCTTCTCATTTGAAGGCGGCAAGACAAAAAGACACCCTAGAGGCGCGGAGTAAACCCTTTTTTGGGGGGCCGGGTATCCTAAAACGGGACGAGAAAGGGTTTATGGTTTGATTAGGAGGACCGCTACCATGAATCCCCCTAATCAAATCCTAAACCCTTTCCCTTGCTTCTCATTTGAAGGCGGCAAGACAAAAAGACACCCTAGAGGGGCCGAGTGAACCCTTTTTTAGGGGACCGGGTATCCTAAAACGGGACGGGAAAGGGTTTAGGATTTGATTAGGCGGACTGCTACCGCTGATCCCCCTAATCCAACCCTAAACCCTTTCCCTTGCTTCTCATTCGAAGGGGGCAATACAAAAAGACACCCTAAGGGGCCTAGTGAACCCTTTTTTTTTGGGGGGGGGGGGGCTATCCTAAACGGGACGGGAAAAGGTTTAGGATTTGATTAGGAGGACCGCACCGCGGATCCCCTAATCCAACCCTAAACCCTTTCCCTTGCTTCTCATTCGAAGGCGGCAAGACAAAAAGACACCCTAGAGGGGCCGAGTGAACCCGTTTTGGGGGACCGGGTATCCTAAAACGGGATGGGAAAGGGTTAAGGGTTTGATTAGGCAGACCGCTACCTTGGATCCCCCTAATCAAACCCTAATCCCTTTCCCTTGCTTCTCATTTGAATGCGGCAAGACAAAAAGACACCCTAGAGGGGCCGAGTGAACCCTTTGGGGGGGGGGGGCCGGGTATCCTAAAATGGGACGGGAATGGGTTTAGGGTTTGATTAGGCAGACCGCTACCGCGGATCCCCCTAATCCAACCCTAAACCCTTTCCCTTGCTTCTCATTCGAAAGCGGCAAGACAAAAATACAACCAAGAGGGGCCGAGTGAACCCTTTTTGGGGGGACCGGGTATCCTAAAGAGGGACGGGAAAGGGTTTAGGGTTTGATTAGGCGGACTGCTACCGCTGATCCCCCTAATCCAACCCTAAACCCTTTCCCTTGCTTCTCATTCGAAGGGGGCAATACAAAAAGACACCCTAAGGGGCCTAGTGAACCCTTTTTTTTTCTTGGGGGGGGGGGCGGCTATCCTAAAACGGGACGGGAAAAGGTTTAGGATTTGATTAGGAGGACCGCTACCGTGGATCCCCCTAATCCAACCCTAAACCCTTTCCCTTGCTTCTCATTCGAAGGCGGCAAGACAAAAAGACACCCTAGAGGGGTCGAGTGAACCCGTTTTTGGGGGACCGGGTATCCTAAAACGGGATGGGAAAGGGTTTGATTAGGCGGACCGCTACCTTGGATCCCCCTAATCAAACCCTAATCCCTTTCCCTTGCTTCTCATTTGAAGGCGGCAAGACAAAAAGACACCCTAGAGGGGCCGAGTGAACCCTTTGGGGGGGGGGGGAGGGGGCTAGGTATCCTAAAATGGGACGGGAATGGGTTTAGGGTTTGATTAGGCAGACCGCTACCGCGGATCCCCCTAATCCAACCCTAAACCCTTTCCCTTGCTTCTCATTCGAAGGCGGCAAGACAAAAAGACACCCTAGAGGGGCCGAGTGAACCCTTTTTGGGGGGACCGGGTATCCTAAAGAGGGACGGGAAAGGGTTTGGGGTTTGATTAGGCAGACCGCTACCGCGGATCCCCCTAATCAAATCATAAACCATTTCCCTTGCATCTCATTTGAAGGTGACAAGACATAAAGACACCCTAGAGGGGCAGAGTGAACCCTTTTTGGGGGGGGCCGGGTATCCTAAAACGGGACGGGAAAGGGTTTAGGGTTTGATTAGGCAGACCGTTACCATCGATCCCCCTAATCAAACCCTAAACCTTTTCCCTTGCTTCTCATTTGAAGGCGGCAAGACAAAAAGACACCCTAGAGGGGCCGAGTGAACCCTTTTTTAGGGGACCGGGTATCCTAAAACGGGACGGGAAAGGGTTTAGGATTTGATTAGGCGGACTGCTACCGCGGATCCCCCTAATCAAACCCTAAACCCTTTCCCTTGCTTCTCATCTGAAGGCGGCAAGACAAAAAGACACCCTAGAGGCACGGAGTGAACCCTTTTTGGGGGGACCGGGTATCCTAAAGAGGGAAGGGAAAGGGTTTAGTGTTTGATTAGGCGGACTGCTACCGCGGATCCCCCTAGTTAAACCATAAACCCTTTCCCTTGCATCTCATTTGAAGGCGGCAAGACAAAAAGACACCCTAGAGGGGCAGAGTGAACCCTTTTTGGGGTGGCCGGGTATCCTAAAACGGGACGGGAAAGGGTTTAGGGTTTGATTAGGCGGACCGCTACCACGGATCCCCCTAATCAAACCCTAAACCCTTTCCCTTGCTTCTAATTTGAAGGCGGCAGCACAAAAAGACACCCTAGAGGGGCCGAGTGAACCCTTTTTGGGGGAGCCGGTTATCCTAAAGCGGGACGGGAAAGGGTTTAAGGTTTGATTATGCGGAACGCTACCGCGGATCCCCCTAATCAAACCCTAAACCCTTTCCCTTGCTTCTCATTTGAAGGCGGCAAGACAAAAAGACACCCTAGAGGCGCGGAGTAAGCCCTTTTTGGGGGGGCCGGGTATCCTAAAACGGGACGAGAAAGGGTTTATGGTTTGATTAGGCGGACCGCTACCACGAATCCCCCTAATCAAACCCTAAACCCTTTCCCTTGCTTCTCATTTGAAGGCGGCAAGACAAAAAGACACCCTAGAGGGGCCGAGTGAACCCTTTTTTAGGGGACCGGGTATCCTAAAACGGGACGGGAAAGGGTTTAGGATTTGATTAGGCGGACTGCTACCGCTGATCCCCCTAATCCAACCCTAAACCCTTTCCCTTGCTTCTCATTCGAAGGGGGCAATACAAAAAGACACCCTAAGGGGCCTAGTGAACCCTTTTTTTTTCTTGGGGGGGGGGGGGGCGGCTATCCTAAAACGGGACGGGAAAAGGTTTAGGATTTGATTAGGAGGACCGCTACCGCGGATCCCCCTAATCCAACCCTAAACCCTTTCCCTTGCTTCTCATTCGAAGGCGGCAAGACAAAAAGACACCCTAGAGGGGCCGAGTGAACCCGTTTTTGGGGGACCGGGTATCCTAAAACGGGATGGGAAAGGGTTAAGGGTTTGATTAGGCGGACCGCTACCTTGGATCCCCCTAATCAAACCCTAATCCCTTTCCCTTGCTTCTCATTTGAAGGCGGCAAGACAAAAAGACACCCTAGAGGGGGCGAGTGAACCCTTTGGGGGGGGGGGGGGCTAGGTATCCTAAAATGGGACGGGAATGGGTTTAGGGTTTGATTAGGCAGACCGCTACCGCGGATCCCCCTAATCCAACCCTAAACCCTTTCCCTTGCTTCTCATTCGAAGGCGGCAAGACAAAAAGAGACCCTAGAGGGGCCGAGTGAACCCTTTTTGGGGGGACCGGGTATCCTAAAGAGGGACGGGAAAGGGTTTGGGGTTTGATTAGGCAGACCGCTACCGCGGATCCCCCTAATCAAATCATAAACCATTTCCCTTGCATCTCATTTGAAGGTGACAAGACAAAAAGACACCCTAGAGGGGCAGAGTGAACCCTTTTTGTGGGGGGCCGGGTATCCTAAAACGGGACGGGAAAGGGTTTAGGGTTTGATTAGGCAGACCGTTACCATCGATCCCCCTAATCAAACCCTAAACCTTTTCCCTTGCTTCTCATTTGAAGGCGGCAAGACAAAAAGACACCCTAGAGGGGCCGAGTGAACCCTTTTTTAGGGGACCGGGTATCCTAAAACGGGACGGGAAAGGGTTTAGGATTTGATTAGGCGGACTGCTACCGCGGATCCCCCTAATCAAACCCTAAACCCTTTCCCTTGCTTCTCATTTGAAGGCGGCAAGACAAAAAGACACCCTATAGGCACGGAGTGAACCCTTTTTGGGGGGACCGGGTATCCTAAAGAGGGAAGGGAAAGGGTTTAGTGTTTGATTAGGCGGACTGCTACTGCGGATCCCCCTAGTTAAACCATAAACCCTTTCCCTTGCATCTCATTTGAAGGCGGCAAGACAAAAAGACACCCTAGAGGGGCAGAGTGAACCCTTTTTGGGGGGGCCGGGTATCCTAAAACGGGACGGGAAAGGGTTTAGGGTTTGATTAGGCGGACCGCTACCACGGATCCCCCTAATCAAACCCTAAACCCTTTCCCTTGCTTCTCATTTGAAGGCGGCAAGACAAAAAGACACCCTATAGGGGCCGAGTGAACCCTTTTTTAGGGGACCGGGTATCCTAAAACGGGACGGGAAAGGGTTTAAGGTTAGATTAGGCGGACTGCTACCGCGGATCCCCCTAATCCAACCCTAAACCCTTACCCTTGCTTCTCATTCGAAGGGGGCAATACAAAAACACACCCTAAGGGGCCTAGTGAACCCTTTTTTTTGGGGGGGGGGGGTATCCTAAAACGGGTCGGGAAAGGGATTAGGATTTGATTAGGAGGACCGCTACCGCGGATCCCCCTAATCAAACCCTAAACCCTTTCCCTTGCTTCTCATTTGAAGGCGGCAAGACAAAAAGATATCCTAGAGGCGCGGAGTGAACCCTTTTTGGGTGGACCGGGTATCCTAAAGAGGGACGGGAAAGGGTTTAGGGTTTGATTAGGAAGACCGCTACCGCGGATCCCCCTAAACAAACCCTAAACCCTTTCCCTTGCTTCTCATTTGAAGGCGGCAAGACAAAAAGACACCCTATAGGGGCCGAGTGAACCCTTTTTGGGGGGACCGGGTATCCTAAAGAGGGATGGGAAAGGGTTTAAGGTTTGATTAGGCGGACCGCTACCGCGGATCCCCCTAATCAAACCCTAAACCCTTTCCCTTGCTTCTCATTTCAAGGCGGCAAGACAAAAAGATATCCTAGAGGCGCGGAGTGAACCCTTTTTGGGTGGACCGGGTATCCTAAAGAGGGACGGGAAAGGGTTTAGGGTTTGATTAGGCAGACCGCTACCGCGGATCCCCCAAATCAAACCCTAAACCCTTTCCCTTGATTCTCATTTGAAGGCGGCAAGACAAAAAGACACCCTAGAGGGGCCGAGTGAACCCTTTTTGGGGGAGCCGGTTATCCTAAAGCGGGACGGGAAAGGGTTTGGGTTTGATTAGGCGGACCGCTACCGCGGATCCCCCCAATCAAACCCTAAACCCTTTCCCTTGCTTCTCATTTGAAGGCGGCACGACAAAAAGACACCCTAGAGGGGCCAAGTGAACCTTTTTGGGGGGACCGGTATCCTAAAGCGGGACGGGAAAGAGTTTAGGGTTTGATTAGGCAGACCGCTACCGCGGATCCCCCTAATCAAATCATAACCCTTTCCCTTGCATCTCATTTGAAGGCGGCAAGACAAAAAGACACTCTAGAGGGGCAGAGTGAACCCTTTTTGGGGGGGCCGGGTATCCTAAAACGGGACGGGAAAGGGTTTAGGGTTTGATTAGGCGGACCGCTACCACGGATCCCCCTAATCAAACCCTAAACCCTTTCCCTTGCTTCTCATTTGAAGGCGGCAAGACAAAAAGACACCCTAGAGGGGCCGAGTGAACCCTTTTTTAGGGGACCGGGTATCCTAAAACGGGACGGGAAAGGGTTTAGGGTTTGATTAGGCGGATCGCTACCGCCGATCCCCTAATCCAACCCTAAACCCTTTCCTTGCTTCTCATTCGAAGGGGGCAATACAAAAAGACACCCTAAGGGGCCTAGTGAACCCTTTTTTTTTTTTTCTTGGGGGGGGGCGGCTATCCTAAACGGGACGGGGAAAAGGTTTAGGATTTGATTAGGAGGACCGCTACCGCGGATCCCCCTAATCCAACCCTAAACCCTTTCCCTTGCTTCTCATTCGAAGGCGGCAAGACAAAAAGACACCCTAGAGGGGCCGAGTGAACCCGTTTTTGGGGGACCGGGTATCCTAAAATGGGATGGGAAAGGGTTTAGGGTTTGATTAGGCGGACCGCTACCATGGATCCCCCTAATCAAACCCTAATCCCTTTCCCTTGCTTCTCATTTGAAGGCGGCAAGACAAAAAGACACCCTAGAGGGGCCGAGTGAACCCGTTTTTTTGGGGGGGGGGAGGCTAGGTATCCTAAAATGGGACGGGAATGGGTTTAGGGTTTGATTAGGCAAACCACTTTCGCGGATCCCCCTAATCCAACCCTAAACCCTTTCCCTTGCTTCTCATTCGAAGGCGGCAAGACAAAAAGACACCCTAGAGGGGCCGAGTGAACCCTTTTTGGGGGGGCCGGGTATCCTAAAACGGGACGGGAAAGGGTTTAGGATTTGATTAGGCGGACTGCTACCGCGGATCGCCCTAATCCAACCCTAAACCCTTTCTCTTGCTTCTCATTCGAAGGAGGCAATACAAAAAGACACCCTAAGGGGCCTAGTAAACCCTTTTTTTTGGGAAGGTTTAGGATTTGATTAGGAGGACCGCTACCGCGGATCCCCCTAATCCAACCCTAAACCCTTTCCCCTGCTTCTCATTCGAAGGCGGCAAGACAAAAAGACACTCTAGAGGGGCCGAGTGAACCCGTTTTTGGGGGACCGGGTATCCTAAAACGAGATGGGAAAGGGTGTAGGGTTTGATTAGGTGGACCGCTACCATGGATCCCCCTAATCAAACCCTAATCCCTTTCCCTTGCTTCTCATTTGAAGGCGGCAAGACTAAAAGACACCCTAGAGGGGCCGAGTGAACCCTTTTTTGGGGGGGGGGGGGGGGGTATCCTAAAATGGGACGGGAATGGGTTTAGGGTTTGATTAGGCAGACCGCTACCGCGGATCCCCCTAATCAAACCCTAAACCCTTTCCCTTGCTTCTAATTTGAAGGCGGCAGCACAAAAAGACACCCTAGAGGGGCCGAGTGAACCCTTTTTGGGGGAGCCGGTTATCCTAAAGCGGGACGGGAAAGGGTTTAAGGTTTGATTATGCGGAACGCTACCGCGGATCCCCCTAATCAAACCCTAAACCCTTTCCCTTGCTTCTCATTTGAAGGCGGCAAGACAAAAAGACACCCTAGAGGCGCGGAGTAAACCCTTTTTGGGGTAGGGTATCCTAAAACGGGACGAGAAAGGGTTTATGGTTTGATTAGGCGGACCACTACCACGAATCCCCCTAATCAAATCCTAAACCCTTTCCCTTGCTTCTCATTTGAAGGCGGCAAGACAAAAAGACACCCTAGAGGGGCCGAGTGAACCCGTTTTTTTTTTTTGGGGGGGCTAGGTATCCTAAAATGGGACGGGAATGGGTTTAGGGTTTGATTAGGCAAACCACTTTCGCGGATCCCCCTAATCCAACCCTAAACCCTTTCCCTTGCTTCTCAATCGAAGGCGGCAAGACAAAAAGACACCCTAGAGGGGCCGAGTGAACCCTTTTTGGGGGGACCGGGTATCCTAAAGAGGGACGGGGGAAAGGGTTTAGGGTTTGATTAGGCGGACCGCCACCGCGGATCCCCTAATCAAACCCTAAACCCTTTCCCTTGCTTCTCATTTGAAGGCGGCAAGACAAAAAGACACCCTAGAGGCGCGGAGTGAACTCATTTTGGGGGATAGGGTATCCTAAAGAGGGACGGGAAAGGGTTTAGGGTTTGATTAGGCGATCCGCACCGCGGATCCCCTAAACAAACCTTAAACCCTTTCCCTTGCTTCTAATTTGAAGACGACAAGACAAAAAGACACCCTAGAGGGGCCGAGTGAACCCTTTTTGGGGGAGCCGGTTACCCTAAAGCGGGACGGGAAATGGTTTTGGTTTGATTAGGTGGACCGCTACCGCGGATCCCCCCAATCAAACCCTAAACTCTTTCCCTTCCTTCTCATTTTAAGGCGGCAAGACAAAAAGACACCCTAGAGGGGCCAAGTGAACCTTTTTGGGGGGACCGGGTATCCTAAAGCGGGAGGGGAAAGAGTTTAGGGTTTGATTAGGCAGACCGCTACCGCGGATCCCCCTAATCAAATCATAAACCCTTTCCCTTGCATCTCATTTGAAGGCGGCAAGAAAAAAGACACCCTAGAGGGGCAGAGTGAACCCTTTTTGGGGGGGCCGGGTATCCTAAAACGGGACGGGAAAGGGTTTAGGATTTGATTAGGGGGGCTACACGCGGATCGCCCTAATCCAAACCCTAAACCCTTTCTCTTGCTTCTCATTCGAAGGAGGCAATACAAAAAGACACCCTAAGGGGCCTAGTAAACCTTTTTTTTTTTTTTTTGGGAAGGTTTAGGATTTGATTAGGAGGACCGCTACCGCGGATCCCCCTAATCCAACCCTAAACCCTTTCCCCTGCTTCTCATTCGAAGGCGGCAAGACAAAAAGACACTCTAGAGGGGCCGAGTGAACCCGTTTTTGGGGGATCGGGTATCCTAAAACGAGATGGGAAAGGGTTTAGGGTTTGATTAGGCGGACCGCTACCATGGATCCCCCTAATCAAACCCTAATCCCTTTCCCTTGCTTCTCATTTGAAGGCGGCAAGACTAAAAGACACCCTAGAGGGGCCGAGTGAACCCTTTTTTTTTTTTTAGGGGGGTGGGTATCCTAAAATGGGACGGGAATGGGTTTAGGGTTTGATTAGGCAGACCGCTACCGCGGATCCCCCTAATCAAACCCTAAACCCTTTCCCTTGCTTCTAATTTGAAGGCGGCAGCACAAAAAGACACCCTAGAGGGGCCGAGTGAACCCTTTTTGGGGGAGCCGGTTATCCTAAAGCGGGACGGGAAAGGGTTTAAGGTTTGATTATGCGGAACGCTACCGCGGATCCCCCTAATCAAACCCTAAACCCTTTCCCTTGCTTCTCATTTGAAGGCGGCAAGACAAAAAGACACCCTAGAGGCGCGGAGTAAACCCTTTTTGGGGGGGCCGGGTATCCTAAAACGGGACGAGAAAGGGTTTATGGTTTGATTAGGCGGACCGCTACCACGAATCCCCCTAATCAAATCCTAAACCCTTTCCCTTGCTTCTCATTTGAAGGCGGCAAGACAAAAAGACACCCTAGAGGGGCCGAGTGAACCCTTTTTTAGGGGACCGGGTATCCTAAAACGGGACGGGAAAGGGTTTAGGATTTGATTAGGCGGACTGCTACCGCTGATCCCCCTAATCCAACCCTAAACCCTTTCCCTTGCTTCTCATTCGAAGGCGGCAATACAAAAAGACACCCTAAGGGGCCTAGTGAACCCTTTTTTTTTTTTTTTCTTGGGGGCGGCTATCCTAAAACGGGACGGGAAAAGGTTTAGGATTTGATTAGGAGGACCGCTACCGCGGATCCCCCTAATCCAACCCTAAACCCTTTCCCTTGCTTCTCATTCGAAGGCGGCAAGACAAAAAGACACCCTAGAGGGGCGAGTGAACCGTTTTGAGGGACCAGGGTATCCTAAAACGGGATGGGAAAGGGTTAAGGGTTTGATTAGGCGGACCGCTACCTTGGATCCCCCTAATCAAACCCTAATCCCTTTCCCTTGCTTCTCATTTGAATGCGGCAAGACAAAAAGACACCTTAGAGGGGCCGAGTGAACCCTTTTGGGGGGGGGGGGGGGCTGGGTATCCTAAAATGGGACGGGAATGGGTTTAGGGTTTGATTAGGCAGACCGCTACCGCGGATCCCCCTAATCCAACCCTAAACCCTTTCCCTTGCTTCTCATTCGAAGGCGGCAAGACAAAAATACAACCAAGAGGGGCCGAGTGAACCCTTTTTGGGGGGACCGGGTATCCTAAAGAGGGACGGGAAAGGGTTTAGGGTTTGATTAGGCGGACCGCTACCGCGGATCCCCCTAATCAAACCCTAAACCCTTTCCCTTGCTTCTTATTTGAAGGCGGCAAGACAAAAAGACACCCTAGAGGCGCGGAGTGAACCCTTTTTGGGGGGACCGGGTATCCTAAAGAGGGACGGGAAAGGGTTTGATTAGGCCGACCGCTACCGCGGATCCCCCTAAACAAACCCTAAACCCTTTCCCTTGCTTCTCATTTGAAGGCAGCAAGACAAAAAGACACCCTAAAGGGGCCGAGTGAACCATTTTTGGGGGAGCCGGTTATCCTAAAGCGGGACAGGAAAGGGTTTGGGTTTGATTAGGCGGACCGCTACCACGGATCCCCCTAATCAAACCCTAAACCCTTTCCCTTGCTTCTCATTTGAAGGCGGCAAGACAAAAAGACACCCTAGAGGGGCCGAGTGAACCCTTTTTTAGGGGACCGGGTATCCTAAAACGGGACGGGAAAGGGTTTAGGATTTGATTAGGCGGACTGCTACCGCGGATCGCCCTAATCCAACCCTAAACCCTTTCTTTTGCTTCTCATTCGAAGGGGGCAATACAAAAAGCCACCCTAAGGGGCCTAGTAAACCCTTTTTTTTGGGAAGGTTTAGGATTTGATTAGGAGGACCGCTACCGCGGATCCCCCTAATCCAACCCTAAACCCTTTCCCTTGCTTCTCATTCGAAGGCGGCAAGACAAAAAGACACCATAGAGGGGCCGAGTGAACCCGTTTTTGGGGGACCGGGTATCCTAAAACGAGATGGGAAAGGGTTTAGGGTTTGATTAGGCGGACCGCTACCATGGATCCCCCTAATCAAACCCTAATCCCTTTCCCTTGCTTCTCATTTGAAGGCGGCAAGACTAAAAGACACCCTAGAGGGGCCGAGTGAACCCTTTTTTGGGGGAGGGGGGGGGGGCTGGGTATCCTTAAATGGGACGGGAATGGGTTTAGGGTTTGATTAGGCAGACCGCTACCGCGGATCCCCCTAATCAAACCCTAAACCCTTTCCCTTGCTTCTAATTTGAAGGCGGCATGACAAAAAGACACCCTAGAGGGGCCGAGTGAAGCCTTTTTGGGGGAGCCGGTTATCCTAAAGCGGGACGGGAAAGGGTTTAAGGTTTGATTAGGCGGAACGCTACCGCGGATCCCCCTAATCAAACCCTAAACCCTTTCCCTTGCTTCTCATTTGAAGGCGGCAAGACAAAAAGACACCCTAGAGGCGCGGAGTGAACCCTTTTTGGGGGGGGCGGGTATCCTAAAACGGGACGAGAAAGGGTTTATGGTTTGATTAGGCGGACCGCTACCACGGATCCCCCTAATCAAACCCTAAACCCTTTCCCTTGCTTCTCATTTGAAGGCGGCAAGACAAAAAGACACCCTAGAGGGGCCGAGTGAACCCTTTTTTAGGGGACCGGGTATCCTAAAACGGGACGGGAAAGGGAATAGGATTTAATTAGGCGGACTGCTACCGCTGATCCCCCTAATCCAACCCTAAACCCTTTCCCTTGCTTCTCATTCGAAGGGGGCAATACAAAAAGACACCCTAAGGGGCCTAGTGAACCCTTTTTTTTTTGGGAGGGGGGGGGGGCGGCTATCCTAAAACGGGACGGGAAAAGGTTTAGGATTTGATTAGGCGAACCACTACCATGGATCCCCCTAATCAAACTCTAAACCCTTTCCCTTGCTTCTCATTTGAAGGCGGCAAGACAAAAAGCCACCCTAGAGGGGCCGAGTGAACCCTTTTTTAGAGGACCGGGTATCCTAAAGAGGGACGGGAAAGAGTTTAGGGTTTGATTAGGCAGACCGCTACCGCGGATCCCCCTAATCAAATCATAAACCCTTTCCCTTGCATCTCATTTGAAGGCGGCCAGACAAAAAGACACCCTATAAGGGCAGAGTGAACCCTTTTTGGGGGGGCCGGGTATCCTAAAACGGGACGGGAAAGAGTTTAGGGTTTGATTAGGCGAACCACTATCATGGATCCCCCTAATCAAACTCTAAACCCTAGAGGGGCCGAGTGAACCCTTTTGGGGGGGGGGGGGGGCTGGGTATCCTAAAATGGGACAGGAATGGGTTTAGGGTTTGATTAGGCAGACCGCTACCGCGGATCCCCCTAATCCAACCCTAAACCCTTTCCCTTGCTTCTCATTCGAAGGCGGCAAGACAAAAAGACAACCAAGAGGGCAGAGTGAACCCTTTTTGGGGGGGCCGGGTATCCTAAAACGGGACGGGAAAGAGTTTAGGGTTTGATTAGGCGAACCACTATCATGGATCCCCCTAATCAAACTCTAAACCCTTTCCCTTGCTTCTCATTTGAAGGCGGCAAGACAAAAAGCCACCCTAGAGGCGCGGAGTGAACCCTTTTTGGGGGGACCGGCTATCCTAAAGAGGGACGGGAAAGGGTTTGATTAGGCCGACCGCTACCGCGGATCCCCCTAAACAAACCCTAAACCCTTTCCCTTGCTTCTCATTTGAAGGCGGCAAGACAAAAAGACACCCTAGAGGGGCCGAGTGAACCCTTTTGGGGGAGCCGGTTATCCTAAAGCGGGACCAGGAAAGGGTTTGGGTTTGATTAGGCGGACCGCTACCGCGGATCCCCCCAATCAAACCCTAAACCTTTTCCCTTGCTTCTCATTTGAAGGCGGCAAGACAAAAAGACACCCTAGAGGGGCCAAGTGAACCTTTTTAGGGGGACCGGGTATCCTGAAGCGGGACGGGAAAGAGTTTAGGGTTTGATTAGGCAGACCGCTACCGTGGATCCCCCTAATCAAATCATAAACCCTTTCCCTTGCATCTCATTTGAAGGCGGCCAGACAAAAAGACACCCTATAGGGGCAGAGTGAACCCTTTTTGGGGGGGCCGGGTATCCTAAAACGGGACGGGAAAGAGTTTAGGGTTTGATTAGGCGAACCACTACCATGGATCCCCCTAATCAAACTCTAAACCCTTTCCCTTGCTTCTCATTTGAAGGCGGCAAGACAAAAAGCCACCCTAGAGGGGCCGAGTGAACCCTTTTTTAGAGGACCGGGTATCCTAAAACGGGACGGGAAAGGGTTTAGGATTTGATTAGGAGGACCGCTACCGCGGATCCCCCTAATCCAACCCTAAACCCTTTCCCTTGCTTCTCATTCGAAGGCGGCAAGACAAAAAGACACCCTAGAGGGGCCGAGTGAACCCGTTTTTTGGGGGGGGGGTATCCTAAAACGGGATGGGAAAGGTTTTAGGGTTTGATTAGGCGGACCGCTACCATGGATCCCCCTAATCAAACCCTAATCCCTTTCCCTTGCTTCTCATTTGAAGGCGGCAAGACAAAAAGACACCCTAGAGGGGCCGAGTGAACCCTTTTGGGGGGGGGGGGGGGGTGGGTATCCTAAAATGGGACAGGAATGGGTTTAGGGTTTGATTAGGCAGACCGCTACCGCGGATCCCCCTAATCCAACCCTAAACCCTTTCCCTTGCTTCTCATTCGAAGGCGGCAAGACAAAAAGACAACCAAGAGGGTCCGAGTGAACCCTTTTTGGGGGGACCGGGTATCCTAAAGAGGGACGGGAAAGGGTTTAGGGTTTGATTAGGTGGACCGCTACCGCGGATCCCCCTAATCAAACCCTAAACCCTTTCCCTTGCTTCTTATTTGAAGGCGGCAAGACAAAAAGACACCCTAGAGGCGCGGAGTGAACCCTTTTTGGGGGGACCGGCTATCCTAAAGAGGGACGGGAAAGGGTTTGATTAGGCCGACCGCTACCGCGGATCCCCCTAAACAAACCCTAAACCCTTTCCCTTGCTTCTCATTTGAAGGCGGCAAGACAAAAAGACACCCTAGAGGGGCCGAGTGAACCCTTTTTGGGGGAGCCGGTTATCCTAAAGCGGGACGGGGAAAGGGTTTGGGTTTGATTAGGCGGACCGCACCGCGGATCCCCCAATCAAACCCTAAA
This sequence comes from Silene latifolia, assembly GCF_048544455.1. NCBI lineage: Eukaryota > Viridiplantae > Streptophyta > Magnoliopsida > Caryophyllales > Caryophyllaceae > Silene > Silene latifolia. The sequence continues at coordinate 57,931,050 of NC_133535.1, read as the reverse complement.
CCTTTTCCTTGCTTCTCATTTGAAGGCGGCAAGACAAAAAGACACCCTAGAGGGGCCAAGTGAACCTTTTAGGGGGACGGGTATCTGAAGCGGGACGGGAAAGAGTTTAGGGTTTGATTAGGCAGACCGCTACCGCGGATCCCCCTAATCAAATCATAAACCCTTTCCTCGCATCTCATTTGAAGGCGGCCGGACAAAAAGACACCCTATAAGGGCGAGTGAACCCTTTTTGGGGGCCGGGTATCCTAAAACGGGACGGGAAAGAGTTTAGGGTTTGATTAGGCGAACCACTATCATGGATCCCCCTAATCAAACTCTAAACCCTTTCCCTTGCTTCTCATTTGAAGGCGGCAAGACAAAAAGCCACCCTAGAGGCGCGGAGTGAACCCTTTTTGGGGACGGGTATCCTAAAGAGGGACGGGAAAGGGTTTGATTAGGCCGACCGCTACCGCGGATCCCCCTAAACAAACCCTAAACCCTTTCCCTTGCTTCTCATTTGAAGGCGGCAAGACAAAAAGACACCCTAGAGGGGCCGAGTGAACCCTTTTTGGGGGAGCCGGTTATCCTAAAGCGGGACAGGAAAGGGTTTGGGTTTGATTAGGCGGACCGCTACCGCGGATCCCCCCAATCAAACCCTAAACCTTTTCCCTTGCTTCTCATTTGAAGGCGGCAAGACAAAAAGACACCCTAGAGGGGCCAAGTGAACCTTTTAGGGGACCGGGTATCTGAGCGGGACGGGAAAGAGTTTAGGGTTTGATTAGGCAGACCGCTACCGTGGATCCCCCTAATCAAATCATAAACCCTTTCCCTTGCATCTCATTTGAAGGCGGCCAGACAAAAAGACACCCTATAGGGCGAGTGAACCCCTTTTTGGGGGCCGGGTATCCTAAACGGGACGGGAAAGAGTTTAGGGTTTGATTAGGCGAACCACTACCATGGATCCCCCTAATCAAACTCTAAACCCTTTCCCTTGCTTCTCATTTGAAGGCGGCAAGACAAAAAGCCACCCTAGAGGGGCCGAGTGAACCCTTTTTTAGAGGACCGGGTATCCTAAAACGGGACGGGAAAGGGTTTAGGATTTGATTAGGCGGACTGCTACCACGGATCCCCCTAATCCAACCCTAAACCCTTTCCCTTGCTTCTCATTCGAAGGGGGCAATACAAAAAGACACCCTAAGGGGCCTAGTAAACCCTTTTTTTTTTGGGGGGGGGGGGGGGGGGCGGCTATCCTAAAACGGGACGGGAAAAGGTTTAGGATTTGATTAGGAGGACCGCTACCGCGGATCCCCCAAATCCAACCCTAAACCCTTTCCCTTGCTTCTCATTCGAAGGCGGCAAGACAAAAAGACACCCTAAAGGGGCCGAGTGAACCCGTTTTTGGGGGACCGGGTATCCTAAAACGGGATGGGAAAGGGTTTAGGGTTTGATTAGGCGGACCGCTACCATGGATCCCCCTAATCAAACCCTAATCCCTTTCCCTTGCTTCTCATTTGAAGGCGGCAAGACAAAAAGACACCCTAGAGGGGCCGAGTGAACCCTTTTTGGGGGGACCGGGTATCCTAAAGAGGGACGGGAAAGGGTTTAGGGTTTGATTACCGCGGATCCCCCTAATCAAACCCTAAACCCTTTCCCTTGCTTCTCATTTGAAGGCGGCAAGACAAAAAGACACCCTAGAGGCGCGGAGTGAACCATTTTTTACGGGACCGGGTATCCTAAAACGGGACGGGAAAGGGTTTAGGGTTTGATTAGGCGGACTGCTACCGCGGATCCCCCTAATCCAACCCTAAACCCTTTCCCTAGCTTCTCATTCGAAGGGGACAATACAAAAAGACACCCTAAGGGGCCTAGTGAACCATTTTTTTTTTTTGGGGGGGGGGGGGGCGCTATCCTAAAACGGGACGGGAAAAGGTTTAGGATTTGATTAGGAGGACCGCTACCGCGGATCCCCCTAATCCAACCCTAAACCCGTTCCCTTGCTTCTTATACGAAGGCGGCAAGACAAAAAGACACCCTAGAGGGGCCGAGTGAACCCGTTTTTGGGGGATCGGGTATCCTAAAACGGGATGGGAAAGGGTTTAGGGTTAGATTAGGCGGACCGCTACCATGGATCCCCCTAATCAAACCCTAATCCCTTTCCCTTGCTTCTCATTTGAAGGCGGCAAGACAAAAAGACACCCTAGAGGGGCCGAGTGAACCGTTTTTTTGGGGGGGGGGGGGGGGGGGGGGGGGGGGGGAGGGGTGGGTATCCTAAAATGGGACGGGAATGGGTTTAGGGTTTGATTAGGCAGACCACTACCGCGGATCCCCCTAATCCAACCCTAAACCCTTTCCCTTGCTTCTCATTCGAAGGCGGCAAGACAAAAAGACACCCTAGAGGGGCCGAGTGAACCCTTTTTGGGGGGACCGGGCATCCTAAAGAGGGACGGGAAAGGATTTAGGGTTTGATTAGGCAGACCGCTACCACGGATCCCCCTTATCAAATCATAAACCCTTTCCCTTGCATCTCGTTTGAAGGCGACAAGACAAAAAGACACCCTAGAGGGGCAGAGTGAACCCTTTTTGGGGGGGCCGGGTATCCTAAAACTGGACGGGAAAGGGTTTAGGGTTTGATTAGGCAGACCGTTACCATGGATCCCCCTAATCAAACCCTAAACGTTTTCCCTTGCTTCTCATTTAAAGGCGGCAAGACAAAAGACACCCTAGAGGGGCCGAGTGAACCCTTTTTTAGGGGACCGGGTATCCTAAAACGGGACGGGAAAGGGTTTAGGATTTGATTAGGCGGACTGCTACCGCGGATCCCCCTAATCAAACCCTAAACCCTTTCCCTTGCTTCTCATTTGAAGGCGGCAAGACAAAAAGACACCCTAGAGGCGCGGAGTGAACCCTTTTTGGGGGGACCGGGCATCCTAAAGAGGGACGGGAAAGGGTTTAGGGTTTGATTAGGCGGACTGCTACCGCGGATCCCCCTAATTAAACCCTAAACCCTTTCCCTTGCTTCTCATTTGAAGGCGGCAAGACAAAAAGACACCCTAGAGGGGCCGAGTGAACCCTTTTTGGGGGAGCCGGTTATCCTAAAGCGGGACGGGAAAGGGTTTGGGTTTGATTAGGAGGACCGCTACCGCGGATCCCCCTAATCAAACCCTAAACCCTTTCCCTTGCTTCTTATTTGAAGGCGGCAAGACAAAAAGACACCCTAGAGGCGCGGAGTGAACCCTTTTTGGGGGGACCGGGTATCCTAAAGAGGGACGGGAAAGGGTTTGATTAGGCCGACCGCTACCGTAGATCCCCCTAAACAAACCCTAAACCCTTTCCCTTGCTTCTCATTTGAAGGCGGCAAGACAAAAAGACACCCTAGAGGGGCCGAGTGAACCCTTTTTGGGGGAGCCGGTTATCCTAAAGCGGGACAGGAAAGGGTTTGGGTTTGATTAGGCGGACCGCTACCGCGGATCCCCCCAATCAAACCCTAAACCTTTTCCCTTGCTTCTCATTTGAAGGCGGCAAGACAAAAAGACACCCTAGAGGGGCCAAGTGAACCTTTTTAGGGGAACCGGGTATCCTGAAGCGGGACGGGAAAGAGTTTAGGGTTTGATTAGGCAGATCGCTACCGCGGATCCCCCTAATCAAATCATAAACCCTTTCCCTTGCATCTCATTTGAAGGCGGCCAGACAAAAAGACACCCTATAGGGGCAGAGTGAACCCTTTTTGGGGGGGCCGGGTATCCTAAAACGGGACGGGAAAGAGTTTAGGGTTTGATTAGGCGGACCACTACCATGGATCCCCCTAATCAAACTCTAAACCCTTTCCCTTGCTTCTCATTTGAAGGCGGCAAGACAAAAAGCCACCCTAGAGGGGCCGAGTGAACCCTTTTTTAGAGGACCGGGTATCCTAAAACGGGACGGGAAAGGGTTTAGGATTTGATTAGGCGGACTGCTACCACGGATCCCCCTAATCCAACCCTAAACCCTTTCCCTTGCTTCTCATTCGAAGGGGGCAATACAAAAAGACACCCTAAGGGGCATAGTAAACCCTTTTTTGGGGGGGGGGGGAGGAGGGGGCGGCTATCCTAAAACGGGACGGGAAAAGGTTTAGGATTTGATTAGGAGGACCGCTACCGCGGATCCCCCAAATCCAACCCTAAACCCTTTCCCTTGCTTCTCATTCGAAGGCGGCAAGACAAAAAGACACCCTAGAGGGGCCGAGTGAACCCGTTTTTGGGGGACCGGGTATCCTAAAACGGGATGGGAAAGGGTTTAGGGTTTGATTAGGCGGACCGCTACCATGGATCCCCCTAATCAAACCCTAATCCCTTTCCCTTGCTTCTCATTTGAAGGCGGCAAGACAAAAAGACACCCTAGAGGGGCCGAGTGAACCCTTTTTGGGGGGACCGGGAATCCTAAAGAGGGACGGGAAAGGGTTTAGGGTTTGATTACCGCGGATCCCCCTAATCAAACCCTAAACCCTTTCCCTTGCTTCTCATTTGAAGGCGGCAAGACAAAAAGACACCCTAGAGGCGCGGAGTGAACCATTTTTTAGGGGATCGGGTATCCTAAAACGGGACGGGAAAGGGTTTAGGGTTTGATTAGGCGGACCGCTACCGCGGATCCCCTAATCAAACCCTAAACCCTTTCCCTTGCTTCTCATTCGAAGGCGACAATACAAAAAGACACCCTAAGGGGCCTAGTGAACCATTTTTTTTTTTTGGGGGGGGGGGGGGCACTATCCTAAAACGGGACGGGAAAAGGTTTAGGATTTGATTAGGAGGACCGCTACCGCGGATCCCCCTAATCCAACCCTAAACCCGTTCCCTTGCTTCTCATACGAAGGCGGCAAGACAAAAAGACACCCAAGAGGGGCCGAGTGAACCCGTTTTTGGGGGATCGGGTATCCTAAAACGGGATGGGAAAGGGTTTAGGGTTTGATTAGGCGGACCGCTACCATGGATCCCCCTAATCAAACCCTAATCCCTTTCCCTTGCTTCTCATTTGAAGGCGGCAAGACAAAAATACACCCTAGAGTGGCCGAGTGAACCCTTTTTTTGGGGGGGGGGGGGGGGGGGGGGGGGGGTGGGTATCCTAAAATGGGACGGGAATGGGTTTAGGGTTTGATTAGGCAGACCACTACCGCGGATCCCCCTAATCCAACCCTAAACCCTTTCCCTTGCTTCTCATTCGAAGGCGGCAAGACAAAAAGACACCCTAGAGGGGCCGAGTGAACCCTTTTTGGGGTGACCGGGCATCCTATAGAGGGACGGGAAAGGGTTTAGGGTTTGATTAGGCAGACCGCTACCACGGATCCCCCTTATCAAATCATAAACCCTTTCCCTTGCATCTCATTTGAAGGCGACAAGACAAAAAGACACCCTAGAGGGGCAGAGTGAACCCTTTTTGGGGGGGCCGGGTATCCTAAAACGGGACGGGAAAGGGTTTAGGGTTTGATTAGGCAGACCGTTACCATGGATCCCCCTAATCAAACCCTAAACGTTTTCCCTTGCTTCTCATTTAAAGGCGGCAAGACAAAAAGACACCCTAGAGGGGCCGAGTGAACCCTTTTTTAGGGGACCGGGTATCCTGAAACGGGACGAGAAAGGGTTTAGGATTTGATTAGGTGGACTGCTACCGCGGATCCCCCTAATCAAACCCTAAACCCTTTCCCTTGCTTCTCATTTGAAGGCGGCAAGACAAAAAGACACCCTAGAGGCGCGGAGTGAACCCTTTTTGGGGGGACCGGGCATCCTAAAGAGGGACGGGAAAGGGTTTAGGGTTTGATTAGGCGGACTGCTACCGCGGATCCCCCTAATTAAACCCTAAACCCTTTCCCTTGCTTCTCATTTGAAGGCGGCAAGACAAAAAGACACCCTAGAGGGGCCGAGTGAACCCTTTTTGGGGGAGCCGGTTATCCTAAAGCGGGACGGGAAAGGGTTTGGGTTTTATTAGGAGGACCGCTACCGCGGATCCCCCAATCAAACCCTAAACCATTTCCCTTGCTTCTCATTTGAAGGCGGCAAGACAAAAAGACACCCTAGAGGGGCCAAGTGAACCTTTTTGGGGGGACAGGGTATCCTATAGCGGGACGGGAAAGGGTTTAGGGTTTGATTAGGCAGACCGCTACCGCGGATCCCCCTAATCAAACCATAAACCCTTTTCCTTGCATCTCATTTGAAGGCGGCAAGACAAAAAGACACCCTAGAGGGGCAGAGTGAACCCTTTTTGGGGGGGCCGGGTATCCTAAAACGGGACGGGAAAGGGTTTAGGGTTTGATTAGGCGGACCGCTACCACGCATCCCCCTAATCAATCCCTAAACCCTTTCCCTTGCTTTTCATTTGAAGGCGGCAAGACAAAAAGAGACCCTATAGGGGCCGAGTGAACCCTTTTTTAGGGGACCGGGTATCCCAAAACGAGACGGGAAAGGGTTTAGGGTTTGATTAGGCGGACTGCTACCGCGGATCCCCCTAATCCAACCCTAAACCCTTTCCCTTGCTTCTCATTCGAAGGGGGCAATACAAAAACACACCCTAAGGGGCCTAGTGAAACCTTTTTTTTTTTTTTTTTTTTTTTTTTTTTGGGGGGGGGGGAAGGGGGGGGGGGGGGGGGGGGGGGGGGGGGGGGTATCCTAAAACGGGACGGGAAAGGGTTTAGGATTTGATTAGGAGGACTGCTACCGCGGATCCCCCAAATCCAACCCTAAACGTTTTCCCTTGCTTCTCATTTAAAGGCGGCAAGACAAAAAGACACCCTAGAGGGGCCGAGTGAACCCTTTTTTAGGGGACCGGGTATCCTGAAACGGGACGGGAAAGGGTTTAGGATTTGATTAGGCGGACTGCTACCGCGGATCCCCCTAATCAAACCCTAAAGCCTTTCCCTTGCTTCTCATTTGAAGGCGGCAAGACAAAAAGACACCCTAGAGGCGCGGAGTGAACCCTTTTTGGGTGGACCGGGTATCCTAAAGAGGGACGGAAAAGGGTTTAGGGTTTGATTAGGCAGACCGCTACCTCGGATCCCCCTAAACAAACCCTAAACCCTTTCCCTTGCTTCTCATTTGAAGGCGGCAAGACAAAAAGACACCCTAGAGGGGCCGAGTGAACCATTTTTGGGGGAGCCGGTTATCCTAAAGCGGGACGGGAAAGGGTTTGGGTTTGATTAGGCGGACCGCTACCGCGGATCCCCCAAATCAAACCCTAAACCCTTTCCCTTGCTTCTCATTTGAAGGCGGCAAGACAAAAAGACACCCTAGACGGGCCAAGTGAACCTTTTTGGGGGGACCGAGTATCCTAAAGCGGGACGGGAAAGAGTTTAGGGTTTGATTAGGCAGACCGCTACCACGGATCCCCCTAACCAAATCATAAACCCTTTCCCTTGCATCTCATTTGAAGGCGGCAAGACAAAAAGACACCGTAGAGGGGCAGAGTGAACCCTTTTTGGGGGGGCCGGGTATCCTAAAACGGGACGGGAATGGGTTTAGGGTTTGATTAGGCGGACCGCTACCACGGATCCCCCTAATCAAACCCTAAACCCTTTCCCTTGCTTCTCATTTGAAGGCGGTAAGACAAAAAGACACCCTAGAGGGGCCGAGTGAACCCTTTTTTAGGGGACCGGGTATCCTAAAACGGGACGGGAAAGTGTTTAGGATTTGATTAGGCGGACTGCTACCGCGGATCCCCCTAATCCAACCCTAAACCCTTTCCCTTGCTTCTCATTCGAAGGGGGCAATACAAAAAGACACCCTAAGGGGCCTAGTGAACCATTTTTTATTTTTATTTTTTTGGGGGGGGGGGGGGGGCTATCCTAAAACGGGACGGGAAAAGGTTTAGGATTTGATTAGGAGGACCGCTACCGCGGATCCCCCTAATCCAACCCTAAAACCTTTCCCTTGCTTCTCATTTGAAGGGGGCAAGACAAAAAGACGCCCTAGAGGGGCCGAGTGAACCCTTTTTGGGGGAGCCGGTTATCCTAAAGCGGGACGGGAAAGGGTTTGGGTTTGATTAGGAGGACCGCTACCGCGGATCCCCCTAATCAAACACTAAACCCTTTCCCTTGCTTCTCATTTGAAGGCGGCAAGACAAAAAGACACCCTAGAGGCGCGGAGTAAACCCTTTTTGGGGGGGGCCGGGTATCCTAAAACGGGACGAGAAAGGGTTTATGGTTTGATTAGGCAGACCGCTACCGCGGATCCCCCTAATCAAACCATAAACCCTTTCCCTTGCATCTCATTTGAAGGCGGCAAGACAAAAAGACACCCTAGAGGGGCAGAGTGAACCCTTTTTGGGGGGGGCCGGGTATCCTAAAACGGGACGGGAATGGGTTTAGGGTTTGATTAGGCGGACCGCTACCACGGATCCCCCTAATCAAACCCTAAACCCTTTCCCTTGCTTCTCATTTGAAGGCGGTAAGACAAAAAGACACCCTAGAGGGGCCGAGTGAACCCTTTTTTAGGGGACCGGGTATCCTAAAACGGGACGGGAAAGGGTTTAGGGTTTGATTAGGCGGACTGCTACCGCGGATCCCCCTAATCAAACCCTAAACCCTTTCCCTTGCTTCTCATTTGAAGGCGGCAAGACAAAAAGACACCCTAGAGGCGCGGAGTGAACCCTTTTTGGGGGGACCGGGCATCCTAAAGAGGGACGGGAAAGGGTTTAGGGTTTGATTAGGAGGACTGCTACCGCGGATCCCCCTAATTAAACCCTAAACCCTTTCCCTTGCTTCTCATTTGAAGGCGGCAAGACAAAAAGACACCCTAGAGGGGCCGAGTGAACCTTTTTGGGGGAGCCGGTTATCCTAAAGCGGGACGGGAAAGGGTTTGGGTTTGATTAGGAGGACGCACCGCGGATCCCCCAATCAAACCCTAAACCATTTCCTTGCTTCTCATTTGAAGGCGGCAAGACAAAAGACACCCTAGAGGGGCCAAGTGAACCTTTTTGGGGGGACAGGGTATCCTATAGCGGGACGGGAAAGGGTTTAGGGTTTGATTAGGCAGACCGCTACCGCGGATCCCCCTAATCAAACCATAAACCCTTTCCCTTGCATCTCATTTGAAGGCGGCAAGACAAAAAGACACCCTAGAGGGGCAGAGTGAACCCTTTTTGGGGGGGCCGGGTATCCTAAAACGGGACGGGAAAGGGTTTAGGGTTTGATTAGGCGGACCGCTACCACGCATCCCCCTAATCAATCCCTAAACCCTTTCCCTTGCTTTTCATTTGAAGGCGGCAAGACAAAAAGAGACCCTATAGGGGCCGAGTGAACCCTTTTTTAGGGGACCGGGTATCCTAAAACGAGACGGGAAAGGGTTTAGGGTTTGATTAGGCGGATCGCTACCGCGGATCCCCTAATCCAACCCTAAACCCTTTCCTGCTTCTCATTCGAAGGGGGCAATACAAAAACACACCCTAAGGGGCCTAGTGAAACCTTTTTTTTTTTTTTTTTTTTTTTTTTTTTTTTGGGGGAAGGGGGGGGGGGGGGGGGTATCCTAAAACGGGACGGGAAAGGGTTTAGGATTTGATTAGGAGGACTGCTACCGCGGATCCTCCTAATCCAACCCTAAACCCTTTCCCTTGCTTCTCATTCGAAGGCGGCAAGACAAAAAGACACCCTAGAGTGGCCGAGTGAACCCTTTTTGGGGGGACCGGGTATCCTAAAGAGGGACGGGAAAGGGTTTAAGGTTTGATTAGGCGGACCGCTACCGCGGACCCCCCTAATCAAACCCTAAAGCCTTTCCCTTGCTTCTCATTTGAAGGCGGCAAGACAAAAAGACACCCTAGAGGCGCGGAGTGAACCCTTTTTGGGTGGACCGGGTATCCTAAAGAGGGACGGGAAAGGGTTTAGGGTTTGATTAGGCAGGCCGCTACCTCGGATCCCCCTAAACAAACCCTAAACCCTTTCCCTTGCTTCTCATTTGAAGGCGGCAAGACAAAAAGACACCCTAGAGGGGCCGAGTGAACCATTTTTGGGGGAGCCGGTTATCCTAAAGCGGGACGGGAAAGGGTTTGGGTTTGATTAGGCGGACCGCTACCGCGGATCCCCCAAATCAAACCCTAAACCCTTTCCCTTGCTTCTCATTTGAAGGCGGCAAGACAAAAAGACACCCTAGACGGGCCAAGTTAACCTTTTTGGGGGGACCGAGTATCCTAAAGCGGGACGGGAAAGAGTTTAGGGTTTGATTAGGCAGACCGCTACCACGGATCCCCCTAATCAAATCATAAACCCTTTCCCTTGCATCTCATTTGAAGGCGGCAAGACAAAAAGACACCCTAGAGGGGCAGAGTGAACCCTTTTTGGGGGGGCCGGGTATCCTAAAACGGGACGGGAATGGGTTTAGGGTTTGATTAGGCGGACCGCTACCACGGATCCCCCTAATCAAACCCTAAACCCTTTCCCTTGCTTCTCATTTGAAGGCGGTAAGACAAAAAGACACCCTAGAGAGGCCGAGTGAACCCTTTTTTAGGGGACCGGGTATCCTAAAACGGGACGGGAAAGGGTTTAGGATTTGATTAGGCGGACTGCTACCGCGGATCCCCCTAATCCAACCCTAAACCCTTTCCCTTGCTTCTCATTCGAAGGGGGCAATACAAAAAGACACCCTAAGGGGCCTAGTGAACCATTTTTTATTTTTATTGGGGGGGGGGGGGGGGGGGGGGGGCTATCCTAAAACGGGACGGGAAAAGGTTTAGGATTTGATTAGGAGGACCGCTACCGTGGATCCCCCTAATCCAACCCTAAAACCTTTCCCTTGCTTCTCATTCGAGGGCGGCAAGACAAAAAGACACCCTACAGGGGCCGAGTGAACCCGTTTTTGGGGGACCGGGTATCCTAAAACGGGATGGGGAAGGGTTTACGGTTTGATTAGGCGGACCGCTACCATGGATCCCCCTAATCAAACCCTAATCCCTTTCCCTTGCTTCTCATTTGAAGGCGGCAAGACAAAAAGACACCCTAGAGGGGCCGAGTGAACCCTTTTTGGGGGAGCCGGTTATCCTAAAGCGGGACGGGAAAGGGTTTGGGTTTGATTAGGAGGACCGCTACCGCGGATCCACCTAATCAAACCCTAAACCCTTTCCCTTGCTTCTCATTTGAAGGCGGCAAGACAAAAAGACACCCTAGAGGCGCGGAGTAAACCCTCTTTGGGGGGGCCGGGTATCCTAAAACGGGACGAGAAAAGGTTTATGGTTTGATTAGGCGGACCGCTACCACGAATCCCCCTAATCAAACCCTAAACCATTTCCCTTGCTTCTCATTTGAAGGCGGCAAGACAAAAAGACACCCTAGAGGGGCCAAGTGAACCTTTTTGGGGGGACCGGGTATCCTATAGCGGGATGGGAAAGGGTTTAGGGTTTGATTAGGCAGACCGCTACCGCGGATCCCCCTAATCAAACCATAAACCCTTTCCCTTGCATCTCATTTGAAGGCGGCAAGACAAAAAGACACCCTAGAGGGGCAGAGTGAACCCTTTTTGGGGGGGGCGGGTATCCTAAAACGGGACGGGAATGGGTTTAGGGTTTGATTAGGCGGACCGCTACCACGGATCCCCCTAATCAAACCCTAAACCCTTTCCCTTGCTTCTCATTTGAAGGCGGTAAGACAAAAAGACACCCTAGAGGGGCCGAGTGAACCCTTTTTTAGGGGACCGGGTATCCTAAAACGGGACGGGAAAGGGTTTAGGGTTTGATTAGGCGGACCGCTACCGCGGATCCCCCTAATCAAACCCTAAACCCTTTCCCTTGCTTCTCATTCGAAGGGGGCAATACAAAAAGACACCCTAAGGGGCCTAGTGAACCATTTTTTATTTTTATTTTTTTTGGGGGGGGGGGGGGGGGCTATCCTAAAACGGGACGGGAAAAGGTTTAGGATTTGATTAGGAGGACCGCTACCGCGGATCCCCCTAATCCAACCCTAAAACCTTTCCTTTGCTTCTCATTCGAGGGCGGCAAGACAAAAAGACACCCTACAGGGGCCGAGTGAACCCGTTTTTGGGGGACCGGGTATCCTAAAACGGGATGGGAAAGGGTTTACGGTTTGATTAGGCGGACCGCTACCATGGATCCCCCTAATCAAACCCTAATCCCTTTCCCTTGCTTCTCATTTGAAGGCGGCAAGACAAAAAGACACCCTAGAGGGGCCGAGTGAACCCTTTTTGGGGGAGCCGGTTATCCTAAAGCGGGACGGGAAAGGGTTTGGGTTTGATTAGGAGGACCGCTACCGCGGATCCCCCTAATCAAACCCTAAACCCTTTCCCTTGCTTCTCATTTGAAGGCGGCAAGACAAAAAGACACCCTAGAGGCGCGGAGTAAACCCTTTTTGGGGGGGCCGGGAATCCTAAAACGGGACGAGAAAGGGTTTATGGTTTGATTAGGCGGACCGCTACCACGAATCTCCCTAATAAACCCTAAACCATTTCCCTTGCTTCTCATTTGAAGGCGGCAAGACAAAAAGACACCCTAGAGGGGCCAAGTGAACCTTTTTGGGGGGACCGGGTATCCTATAGCGGGACGGGAAAGGGTTTAGGGTTTGATTAGGCAGACCGCTACCGCGGATCCCCCTAATCAAACCATAAACCCTTTCCCTTGCATCTCATTTGAAGGCGTCAAGACAAAAAGACACCCTAGAGGGGCAGAGTGAACCCTTTTTGGGGGGGCCGGGTATCCTAAAACGGGACGGGAAAGGGTTTAGGGTTTGATTAGGCGGACCGCTACCACGGATCCCCCTAATCAATCCCTAAACCCTTTCCCTTGCTTCTCATTTGAAGGCGTCAAGACAAAAAGAGACCCTATAGGGGCCGAGTGAACCCTTTTTTAGGGGACCGGGTATCCCAAAACGAGACGGGAAAGGGTTTAGGGTTTGATTAGGCGGACTGCTACCGCGGATCCCCCTAATCCAACCCTAAACCCTTTCCCTTGCTTCTCATTCGAAGGGGGCAATACAAAAACACACCCTAAGGGGCCTAGTGAAACCTTTTTTTTTTTTGGGGGGGGGAGGAGGGGGGGGTGGGGTGGCGGCGGGTATCCTAAAACGGGACGGGAAAGGGTTTAGGATTTGATTAGGAGGACTGCTACCGCGGATCCCCCTAATCCAACCCTAAACCCTTTCCCTTGCTTCTCATTCGAAGGCGGCAAGACAAAAAGACACCCTAGAGTGGCCGAGTGAACCCTTTTTGGGGGGACCGGGTATCCTAAAGAGGGACGGGAAAGGGTTTAAGGTTTGATTAGGCGGACGGCTACCGCGGACCCCCCTAATCAAACCCTAAAGCCTTTCCCTTGCTTCTCATTTGAAGGCGGCAAGACAAAAAGACACCCTATAGGTGCGGAGTGAACTCTTTTTGGGTGGACCGGGTATCCTAAAGAGGGACGGGAAAGGGTTTAGGGTTTGATTAGGCAGACCGCTACCGCGGATCCCCCTAAACAAACCCTAAACCCTTTCCCTTGCTTCTCATTTGAAGGCGGCAAGACAAAAAGACACCCTAGAGGGGCCGAGTGAACCATTTTTGGGGGAGCCGGTTATCCTAAAGCGGGACGGGAAAGGGTTTGGGTTTGATTAGGCGGACCGCTACCGCGGATCCCCCAAATCAAACCCTAAACCCTTTCCCTTGCTTCTCATTTGAAGGCGGCAAGACAAAAAGACACCCTAGACGGGCCAAGTGAACCTTTTTGGGGGGACCGAGTATCCTAAAGCGGGACGGGAAAGAGTTTAGGATTTGATTAGGCAGACCGCTACCACGGATCCCCCTAATCAAATCATAAACCCTTTCCCTTGCATCTCATTTGAAGGCGGCAAGACAAAAAGACACGCTAGAGGGGCAGAGTGAACCCTTTTTGGGGGGGCCGGGTATCCTAAAACGGGACGGGAATGGGTTTAGGGTTTGATTAGGCGGACCGCTACCACGGATCCCCCTAATCAAACCCTAAACCCTTTCCCTTGCTTCTCATTTGAAGGCGGTAAGACAAAAAGACACCCTAGAGGGGCCGAGTGAACCCTTTTTTAGGGGACCGGGTATCCTAAAACGGGACGGGAAAGGGTTTAGGATTTGATTAGGCGGACTGCTACCGCGGATCCCCCTAATCCAACCCTAAACCCTTTCCCTTGCTTCTCATTCGAAGGGGGCAATACAAAAAGACACCCTAAGGGGCCTAGTGAACCATTTTTTATTTTTTTTTTTTTTTTTTGGGGGGGGGGGGGGGGGGCTATCCTAAAACGGGACGGGAAAAGGTTTAGGATTTGATTAGGAGGACCGCTACCGCGGATCCCCCTAATCCAACCCTAAAACCTTTCCCTTGCTTCTCATTCGAGGGCGGCAAGACAAAAAGACACCCTACAGGGGCCAAGTGAACCCATTTTTGGGGGACCGGGTATCCTAAAACGGGATGGGAAAGGGTTTACGGTTTGATTAGGCGGACCGCTACCATGGATCCCCCTAATCAAACCCTAATCCCTTTCCCTTGCTTCTCATTTGAAGGCGGCAAGACAAAAAGACACCCTAGAGGGGCCGAGTGAACCCTTTTTTTTGGGGGGGGGGGGGGGGGCTGGGTATCCTAAAATGGGACGGGAATGGGTTTAGGGTTTGATTAGGCAGACCACTACCGCGGATCCCCCTAATCCAACCCTAAACCCTTTCCCTTGCTTCTCATTCGAAGGCGGCAAGACAAAAAGACACCCTAGAGGGGCCGAGTGAACCCTTTTTGGGGGGACCGGGTATCCTAAAGAGGGACGGGAAAGGGTTTAGGGTTTTATTAGGCGGACCGATACCGTGGATCCCCCTAATCAAACCCTAAACCCTTTCCCTTGCTTCTCATTTGAAGGCGGCAAGACAAAAAGACACCCTAGAGGCGCGAAGTGAACCCTTTCTGGGGGGACCGGGTATCCTAAAGAGGGACGGGAAAGGGTTTAGGGTTTGATTAGGTAGACCGCTACCGCGAATCCCCCTAAACAAACCCTAAACCCTTTCCCTTGCTTCTCATTTGAAGACGGCAAGACAAAAAGACACCCTAGAGGGGCCGAGTGAACCCTTTTTGGGGGAGCCGGTTATCCTAAAGCGGGACGGGAAAGGGTTTGGGTTTGATTAGGTGGACCGCTACCGCGGATCCCCCCAATCAAACTCTAAACTCTTTCCCTTGCTTCTCATTTGAAGGCGGCAAGACAAAAAGACACCCTAGAGGGGCCAAGTGAACCTTTTTGGGAGGACCGGGGTCCTAAAGCGGGAGGGGAAAGAGCTTAGGGTTTGATTAGGCAGACCGCTACCGCGGATCCCCCTAATCAAATCATAAACCCTTTTCCTTGCATCTCATTTGAAGGCGGCAAGAAAAAAAGACACCCTAGAGGGGCAGAGTGAACCCTTTTTGGGGGGGCCGGGTATCCTAAAACGGGACGGGAAAGTGTTTAGGGTTTGATTAGGCGGACCGCTACCACGGATCCCCCTAATCAAACCCTAAACCCTTTCCCTTGCTTCTCATTTGAAGGCCGCAAGACAAAAAGACACCATAGAGGGGCCGAGTGAACCCTTTTTTAGGGGACCGGGTATCCTAAAACGGGACGGGAAAGGGTTTAGGATATGATTAGGCGGACTGCTACCGCGGATCGCCCTAATCCAACCCTAAACCCTTTCCCTTGCTTCTCATTCGAAGGGGGCAATACAAAAAGACACCCTAAGGGGCCTAGTAAACCCTTTTTTTTGGGGGGGGGGGGGGGAAAGGTTTAGGATTTGATTAGGAGGACCGCTACCGCGGATCCCCCTAATCCAACCCTAAACCCTTTCCCTTGCTTCTCACTGGAAGGTGGCAAGACAAAAAGACACCCTAGAGGGGCCGAGTGAACCCGTTTTTGGGGGCTGGGTATCCTAAAATGGGACGGGAATGGGTTTAGGGTTTGATTAGGCAGACCGCTACCGCGGATCCCCCTAATCAAATCATAAACCCTTTGCCTTGCATCTCATTTGAAGGCGGCCAGACAAAAAGACACCCTAGAGGGGCGAGTGAACCCTTTTGGGGGTGGGTATCCTAAAACGGGACGGGAAAGAGTTTAAGGTTTGATTAGGCGGACCGCTACCACGGATCCCCCTAATCAAACTCTAAACCCTTTCCCTTGCTTCTCATTTGAAGGCGGCAAGACAAAAAGCCACCCTAGAGGGGCCGAGTGAACCCTTTTTTAGAGGACCGGTATCCTAAAACGGGACAGGAAAGGGTTTAGGGTTTGATTAGGCGGACTGCTACCACGGATCCCCCTAATCAAACCCTAAACCCTTTCCCTTGCTTCTCATTCGAAGGCGGCAAGACAAAAAGACACCCTAGAGGGGCCGAGTGAACCCTTTTTGGGGGGACCGGGTATCCTAAAGAGGGACGGGAAAGGGTTTAGGGTTTGATTAGGCGGACCGCTACCGCGGATCCCCCTAATCAAACCCTAAACCCTTTTCCTTGCTTCTCATTTGAAGGCGGCAAGACAAAAAGACACCCTAGAGGCGCGGAGTGAACCCTTTTTGGGGGGACCGGGTATCCTAAAGAGAGACGGGAAAGGGTTTGATTAGGCCGTCCGCTACCGCGGATCCCACTAAACAAACCCTAAACCCTTTCACTTGCTTCTCATTTGAAGGCGGCAAGACAAAAAGACACCCTAGAGGGGCCGAGTGAAACTTTTTTGGGGGAGCCGGTTATCCTAAAGCGGGACGGGAAAGGGTTTGGGTTTGATTAGGTGGACCGCTACCGCGGATCCCCCCAATCAAACTCTAAACTCTTTCCCTTGCTTCTCATTTGAAGGCGGCAAGACAAAAAGACACCCTAGAGGGGCCAAGTGAACCTTTTTGGGGGGACCGGGGTCCTAAAGCGGGAGGGGAAAGAGCTTAGGGTTTGATTAGGCAGACCGCTACCGCGGATCCCCCTAATCAAATCATAAACCCTTTTCCTTGCATCTCATTTGAAGGCGGCAAGAAAAAAAGACACCCTAGAGGGGCAGAGTGAACCCTTTTTGGGGGGGCCGGGTATCCTAAAACGGGACGGGAAAGTGTTTAGGGTTTGATTAGGCGGACCGCTACCACGGATCCCCCTAATCAAACCCTAAACCCTTTCCCTTGCTTCTCATTTGAAGGCCGCAAGACAAAAAGACACCATAGAGGGGCCGAGTGAACCCTTTTTTAGGGGACCGGGTATCCTAAAACGGGACGGGAAAGGGTTTAGGATATGATTAGGCGGACTGCTACCGCGGATCGCCCTAATCCAACCCTAAACCCTTTCCCTTGCTTCTCATTCGAAGGGGGCAATACAAAAAGACACCCTAAGGGGCCTAGTAAACCCTTTTTTTTGGGGGGGGGGGGAAAGGTTTAGGATTTGATTAGGAGGACCGCTACCGCGGATCCCCCTAATCCAACCCTAAACCCTTTCCCTTGCTTCTCACTGGAAGGTGGCAAGACAAAAAGACACCCTAGAGGGGCCGAGTGAACCGTTTTTGGGGGTGGTCGGGTATCCTAAAATGGGACGGGAATGGGTTTAGGGTTTGATTAGGCAGACCGCTACCGCGGATCCCCCTAATCAAATCATAAACCCTTTGCCTTGCATCTCATTTGAAGGCGGCCAGACAAAAAGACACCCTAGAGGGGCAGAGTGAACCCTTTTTGGGGGGGCTGGGTATCCTAAAACGGGACGGGAAAGAGTTTAGGGTTTGATTAGGCGGACCGCTACCACGGATCCCCCTAATCAAACTCTAAACCCTTTCCCTTGCTTCTCATTTGAAGGCGGCAAGACAAAAAGCCACCCTAGAGGGGCCGAGTGAACCCTTTTTTAGAGGACCGGTATCCTAAAACGGGACAGGAAAGGGTTTAGGATTTGATTAGGCGGACTGCTACCACGGATCCCCCTAATCCAACCCTAAACCCTTTCCCTTGCTTCTCATTCGAAGGGGGCAATACAAAAAGACACCCTAAGGGGCCTAGTAAACCCTTTTTTTTGGGGGGACAGGGTATCCTAAAGCGGGACGGGAAAGGGTTTAGGGTTTGATTAGGCAGACCGCTACCGCGGATCCCCCTAATCCAACCCTAAACCCTTTCCCTTGCTTCTCATTCGAAGGCGGCAAGACAAAAAGACACCCTAGAGGGGCCGAGTGAACCCTTTTTGGGGGGACCGGGTATCCTAAAGAGGGACGGGAAAGGGTTTAGGGTTTGATTAGGCGGACCGCTACCGCGGATCCCCCTAATCAAACCCTAAACCCTTTTCCTTGCTTCTCATTTGAAGGCGGCAAGACAAAAAGACACCCTAGAGGCGCGGAGTGAACCCTTTTTGGGGGGACCGGGTATCCTAAAGAGAGACGGGAAAGGGTTTGATTAGGCCGTCCGCTACCGCGGATCCCACTAAACAAACCCTAAACCCTTTCCCTTGCTTCTCATTTGAAGGCGGCAAGACAAAAAGACACCCTAGAGGGGCCGAGTGAAACTTTTTTGGGGGAGCCGGTTATCCTAAAGCGGGACGGGAAAGGGTTTGGGTTTGATTAGGCGAACCGCTACCGCGGATCCCCCCAATCAAACCCTAAACCCTTTCCCTTGCTTCTCATTTGAAGGCGGCAAGACAAAAAGACACCCTAGAGGGGCCAAGTGAACCTTTTTGGGGGGACCGGGTATCCTAAAGCGGGACGGGAAAGAGTTTAGGGTTTGATTAGGCAGACCGCTACCGCGGATCCCCCTAATCAAATCATAAACGCTTTCCCTTGCATCTCATTTGAAGGCGGTCAGACAAAAAGACACCCTAGAGGGGCAGAGTGAACCCTTTTTGGGGGGGCCGGGTATCCTAAAACGGGACGGGAAAGAGTTTAGGGTTTGATTAGGCGGACCGCTACCACGGATCCCCCTCATCAAACTCTAAACCCTTTCCCTTGCTTCTCATTTGAAGGCGGCAAGAAAAAAAAACCACCCTAGAGGGGCCGAGTGAACCCTTTTTGGGGGGACCGGGTATCCTAAAGAGGGACGGGAAAGGGTTTAGGGTTTGATTAGGCGGACCTCTACCGCGGATCCCCCTAATCAAACCCTAAACCCTTTCCCTTGCTTCTTATTTGAAGGCGGCCAGACAAAAAGACACCCTAGAGGGGCAGAGTGAACCCTTTTTGGGGGGCCGGGTATCCTAAAGAGGGACGGGAAAGGGTTTAGGGTTTGATTAGGCGGACCGCTACCGCGGATCCCCCTAATCAAACCCTAAACCCTTTCCCTTGCTTCTCATTTGAAGGCGGCCAGACAAAAAGACACCCTAGAGGGGCAGAGTGAACCTTTTTTGGGGGGGCCGGGTATCCTAAAACGGGACGGGAAAGAGTTTAGGGTTTGATTAGGCGGACCGCTACCACGGATCCCCCTAATCAAACCCTAAACCCTTTCCCTTGCTTCTCATTTGAAGGCGGCAAGGCAAAAAGCCACCCTAGAGGGGCCGAGTGAACCCTTTTTTAAAGGACCGGATATCCTAAAACGGGACGGGAAAGGGTTTAGGATTTGATTAGGCGGACTGCTACCACGGATCCCCCTAATCCAACCCTAAACCCTTTCCCTTGCTTCTCATTCGAAGGGGGCAATACAAAAAGACAACCTAAGGGGCCTAGTAAACCCTTTTCTTTTTTTGGGGAGGGGGGGCGGCTATCCTAAAACGGGACGGGAAAAGGTTTAGGATTTGATTAGGAGGACCGCTACCGCGGATCCCCCTAATCCAACCCTAAACCCTTTCCCTTGCTTCTCATTCGAAGGCGGCAAGACAAAAAGACACCCTAGAGGGGCCGAGTGAACCCGTTTTTGGGGGACCGGGTATCCTAAAACGGGATGGGAAAGGGTTTAGGGTGTGATTAGGCGGACCGCTACCATGGATCCCCCTAATCAAACCCTAATCCCTTTCCCTTGCTTCCCATTTGAAGGCGGCAAGACAAAAAGGCACCCTAAAGGGGCCGAGTGAACCCTTTTTTTTTGGGGGGGGGAGGGGGGGGGGGGGGCTGGGTATCCTAAAATTGGACGGGAATGGGTTTAGGGTTTGATTAGGCAGACCACTACCGCGGATCCCCCTAATCAAACCCTAAACCCTTTCCCTTGCTTCTAATTTGAAGGCAGCAGGACAAAAAGACACCCTAGAGGGGCCGAGTGAACCCTTTTTGGGGGAGCCGGTTATCCTAAAGCGGGACGGGAAAGGGTTTAAAGTTTGATTAGGCGGACCGCTACCGCGGATCCCCCTAATCAAACCCTAAACCCTTTCCCTTGCTTCGAATTTGAAGGCGACAAGACAAAAAGACACCCTAGAGGGGCCAAGTGAACCTTTTTGGGGGGACAGGGTATCCTAAAGCGGGACGGGAAAGGGTTTAGGGTTTGATTAGGCAGACCGCTACCGCAGATCCCCCTAATCCAGCCCTAAACCCTTTCCCTTGCTTATCATTCGAAGGCGGCAAGACAAAAAGACACCCTAGAGGGGCCGAGTGAACCCGTTTTTGGGGGACCGGGTATCCTAAAACGGGATGGGAAAGGGTTTAGGGTTTGATTAGGCGGACCGCTACCATGGATCCCCCTAATCAAACCCTAATCCCTTTCGCTTACTTCTCATTTGAAGGCGGCAAGACAAAAAGACACCCTAGAGGGGCCGAGTGAATCCTTTTTGGGGGGACCGGGTATCCTAAAGAGGGACGGGAAAGGGTTTAGGGTTTGATTAGGCGGACCGCTACCGCGGATCCCCCTAATCAAACCCTAATCCCTTTCCCTTACTTCTCATTTGAAGGCGGCAAGACAAAAAGACACCCTAGAGGGGCCGAGTGAATCCTTTTTGGGGGGACCGGGTATCCTAAAGAGGGACGGGAAAGGTTTTAGGGTTTGATTAGGCGGACCGCTACCGCGGATCCCCCTAATCAAACCCTAAACCCTTTCCCTTGCTTCTTATTTGAAGGCGGCAAGACAAATAGACACCCTAGAGGCGCGGAGTGAACCCTTTTTGGGGGGACCGGGTATCCTAAAGAGGGACGGGAAAGGGTTTGATTAGGCCGACCGCTACCGCGGATCCCCCTAAACAAACCCTAAACCCTTTCCCTTGCTTCTCATTTGAAGGCGGCAAGACAAAAAGACACTCTAGAGGGGCCGGGTGAACCCTTTTTTAGGGGACCGGGTATCCTAAAACGGGACGGGAAAGGGTTTAGGGTTTGATTAGGCGGACTGCTATCGCGGATCCCCCTAATCCAACCCTAAACCCTTTCCCTTGATTCTCATTCGAAGGAGGCAAGACAAAAAGACACCCTAGAGGGGCCGAATGAACCCGTTTTTAGGGGGTCGGGTATCCTAAAACGGGATGGGAAAGGGTTTAGGGTTTGATTAGGCGGACCGCTACCGTGGATCCCCTAATCAAACCCTAATCCCATTCCTTTGCTTCTCATTTGAAGGCGGCAAGAAAAAAAGACACCCAATAGGGGCCGAGTGAACCCTTTTTAAAGGGGTTGGGTATCCTAAAACGGGACGGGAAAGGGTTTAGGTTTTGGTTAGGCGGACCGCTACTGCGGATCCCCCTAATCAAACCCTAAACCCTTTCCCTTGCTTCTCATTCGAAGGCGGGAAGACAAAAAGACACCATAGAGGGGCCGAGTAAACCCTTTTTTAGGGGACCGGGTATCCTAAAACGGGACGGGAAAGGGTTTAGGGTTTGATTAGGCGGACCGCTACCTAGGATCCCCCTAATCCAATGCTAAACCCTTTCCCTTGCTTCTCATTCGAAGGCGGCAATACAAAAAGACACCCTAGAGGGGCCGAGTGAATCCTTTTTTGGGGGGGCCGGGTATCCTAAAACGGGACGGGAAAGGCTTTAGGGATTGATTAGGCGGACCGCTACCATGGACCCCCCTAATCTAACCCTACACCCTTTCCCTTGCTTCTCTTTCAAAGGCGGCAAGACAAAAAGACACCCTAGAGGGTCCGAGTGTACCTTTTTTTGGGGGGCCGTGTATCCTAAAACGGGACGGGAAAGGGTTTCGGGTTTTATTAGGCGGACCGCTATCGCGGATCCCTCTAATCAAACCCTAAACCCCTTCCCTTGCTTCTCATTCGAAGGCGGCAAGACAAAAAGACACCCTAGAGGGGCCGAGTTAACCCTTTTTTTTGGGGGGGGGGGGGTATCCTAAAACGGGACGGGAAAGGGTTTAGGGTTTGATTAGGCGGACCGCTACCGCGGATCCCCCTAATCAAACCCTAAACCCTTTCCCTTGCTTCTAATTCAAAGGCGGGAAGACAAAAAGACACCCTAGAGGGGCCGAGTGAACCCTTTTTTGGGGTGCCGGATATCCTAAAATGGGACGGGAAAGGGTTTAGGGTTTGATTAGGCGGACTGCTACCGCGGATCCCCTAATCCAACCCTAAAACCTTTCCCTTGCTTCTCATTCGAAGGCGGTAAGACAAAAAGACACCCTAGAGGGGCCGAGTTAACCCTTTTTAGGGGGGCCGGGTATCCTAAAACGGGACGGGAAAGGTTTTAGGGTTTGATTAGGCGGACCGCTACCGTGGATCCCCCTAATCAAACCCTAATCCCTTTCCCTTTCATCTCATTTGAAAACGACAAGACAAAAAGACACCCTAGAGGGGCCGAGTGAACCCTTTTTGTGGGGGCCGGGTATCCTAAAACGGGACGGGAAAGGGTTTAGGGTTTGATTAGTCGGACAGCTATCGCGGATCCCCCTAATCCAACCCTAAACCCTTTCCCTTGATTCTCATTCAAAGGCGGCAAGACATAAAGACACCCTAGAGGGGCCGAGTGAACCCGTTTTTTGGGGGTAGGGTATCCTAAAACGGGATGGGAAAGGGTTTAGGGTTTGATTAGGCGGACCGCTACCGTGGATCCCCCTAATCAAACCCTAATCTCTTTCCCTTGCTTCTCATTTGAAGGCGGCAAGAAAAAAAGACACCCAATAGGGGCCGAGTGAACCCTTTTTAAAGGGGCTGTGTATCCTAAAACGGGACGGGAAAGGGTTTAGGTTTTGATTAGGCGGACCGCTACTGCGGATCCCCCTAATAAAACCCTAAACCCTTTCCCTTGCTTCTCATTCGAAGGCGGGAAGACAAAAATACACTATAGAGGGGCCGAGTAAACCCTTTTTTAGGGGACCGGGTATCCTAAAACGGGACGGGAAAGGGTTTAGGGTTTGATTAGGCGGACCGCTACTTAGGATCCCCCTAATCCAACGCTAAACCCTTTCCCTTGCTTCTCATTCGAATGCGACAATACAAAAAGACTGAAGGAAAAGTAGATCTATATACATACATATTCATATATGTGATTTAATTTAATTTGTCATAAAATTAAATATGGATTTTATGCATGCAAACAATATAAAATATAGAGAAGAAATCAACATCTTACATTGGATGTTTTCGGATTTATGGGCACAAGTGAGTTCACCTACTCACTTGTTCTTGAGCTCTCCTTATGGAAGAAAAAGGATTCAAATGTAGAATCCCTCCCAAAAGCATATACCCAAGGAATACATCTTAATAACCAATATTATTTAGATCTAGTAATAATATTAGTTTTTGCTATAAAATTAATACAAAATAAATTGTATTTTTGGCTCTTGAATCACTCGGTCAAGAGGGAGTATATGTGAGATTTTATTTCTCTAGAAAATTCATATATTGTAGAGATTCTCCATTTTCTTACACTAGAAAATGTTGTATGTGTAAAATGATGAATGAATGAATTGAAAAGAAAAAGCTCTTTTTCTTTTCTTGTATGGTTGGCCGAAAATTGGCTTGGGTAGAATGCCCAATACTTTTGTTTTTGCTCTTCTCAAAAGCATAGGTGGGCATGGCTAGAGATTAGACTTTAATAATTATGTTTTCTCTTATTAAAATAATCAACATAATTATTCCACTAATACTCCTAATTTTCGGTTTATACAAGATAAAATGGAAGGTCCATTTTATTTTCTCATTTGTCAAGTGTGACATATGTGACATGTTACTCGACATGTGAATTTGTAATGTATTTTTAACATATTAAAAATCAACATACTCATAAATATGTCATTTACAAAATCGACTAGTAATTCGTAATTACTTGTACCAAAAATGTTTCCAAATTATAAACTACAACATTCTGTATTTATAATAATTTATTCATTCCGTTTCAATTTGTTTCCGCAAACAACAATTTCATCTAAGTAATAAAATAATTCGATTACTTAGACCGTGTCTCATTTAATCATATTTACAATGAGATACGTAAATTATACTCACAAAATTATCCGTCAATTTTAAGCAATTTAATTAACTCGTATCGGTATACGATTAATTAAATAATCAATTAAGAGTATTTCCCTATAGGTATGACCTAAGGAGATCAACTGATCAGCACCGTCGCACGACAATAATGTCAAACTCTAGTCAGCCAATCATTACCGATATGTGTGGACCAGTTGACTGTAAAATATTACATCCCACATGTATTCTTAAAATGAGATTTAATAATGATATTTAAATCATGTGATCGCACTATTGTTGAGGACACATTTCCCAACAATCTCCCACTTGTCCTCGACAAGTGTGCGTCACCAATTCTCTTGTCCTATTACTATCTCCCACTCAATGCAAGGTGTCTTTCAGGTCGTACTTGCAAGTGATCATATCGAGAGTGGTTTCCTCGATCTGGAGAATAACTGTTTGACCGGATTTATCCACTCTGGATACCTTCCGAGCGTGGCCACGCATTTCCAGTTCATTACTCCTCGAGTGGCCCCCGAGATATTGTTTTAACCCGACAAGGGGGTGGACAATTCCTATCGCACTCATTCCCTTCGACTAGCCACAGCCATCATAACCCAAAATATGCCCATTTGACCCCATTTACGAAGGTCGTAGTAACACAAATCAAAGTTAATCTGAAACTGTGCCATCTTAGGTGAATAGTCTTTAGTCAAAAGAATCGACTCATTAGAATACTATAGTAGCTCTCGCCACGACCAGGCTATATAAATTGCCAGAACTCTATAAGCGGTCATAAGGCCCGACAAGGTGTTCCTAACAATCTGCCTATGTGATCGACTAGTCATCTCACATGACTGTATGGCACTTGAACTTGCCATCAATCGCATCACACTCTAGTCACTTCGAGACGTCACCTCATACAAATGACTATGGGCGAATACAATGCTAATCCGTGTTCACTTTAACGGGGTTCAATTGTCTCTACAACCCGTTTGGATGTAACAAAGTAAAATAAAAGAGTTTTAAAGTAAAACTCGAACGACAAATGCGATTATCACACATGAATAGTCAATGCCTGATTACTATTTCATGTTCTATAATCTAATTTGATCTTGTACGTAGTGGTTCATTTCAATTCAATTGAAATGACATGACTCATCATGTTTAGCCTTTGAGAAGGCTTTGGTTAGTAGGTTTTATCAATTTCTTGTACCTTACTCAACCTACTACATATTCGTTTTCCTTTGTAATGTATACATTTGCATCACAAAACTTTCTGAGTACGTGTCGGGATCCAATCAAGACATAGGCCTTCTAGCCTAAGAATAGCTCCCACTGTTTTCACAGTGTGCGGGACTCATTCTTCTTGCACATCTCATGATCGCAAGTGTACTTAATTTCCGTTATAAATATCTCTCATTGTTCTTTATTTCCTAGAACGATTCTAGAAAATCTACTTCTTAATTAACATTGCCACAATGGTATCTTAACCATCCTTATGTGTTTTGATTATGGTTTTGTCGGAAACCATGCGCAATCTCAATTGTCAATTGTCACTTGTGTAACACCCTTACACAATATTGCATCATAAACACTTTGCTTTACTTCCTTAATGCTTCTGCAAGCACTTAAGGGTAATCTTCTGACTTACTTGGTAAAGATTACTTCAATTCGATTTTTGAAAACAACTTATCATGCTCAAAGCATATGAAGTGTTATACATCATTTCTTTTTAATTGATTCGGCAGCGGAAGCAAATGAAACCAATTAAATATGTTCAATTTAATTGAACTGGTCATGAATCTTATCAACATAAGACTTCTTATTGACGCTAATATCACGTGGATTTATCTTCATAAATCCGTATATTAAAGATGTATTATAATACTCCAAAAGTCTTAAATCATTCGCAATGATCAATATGTCATCCACATATAAGACTAATTAAAACTTCCGTAACTCCCACTAAACTCCATGTATAAACACAACTTCTCGACTTATCGAGAAATGTTTTACCACATGATCAAAATGTTGATTCTAACTCATTGATGTCCTACTTAAGACCCTCTCTTAAGTTTCACATTATCTTAGGATTGCAAGAATCTACTAAACTCAAGACATGTATTGAATACATTCCTTCTATTGAAGAAGTGGGTTTTAGATTCACTCGCTATGTATTTCATAACCTCATGATGAAACACAATCCCTAAGAAGATCCAAATAGACTTAATCATTTCAATTAGTGCAAAACCCTTTGCAACCAATCTTGCTTTGAAATATCTCTTTATTAGTGCAAAACCCTTTGCGACTAATCAAGCCCTTTTGTTTCGGATTTTCATGGCTCTAAGCCTTGTATTGAGTTGTGACTTAAACACTCTTATGTAAGTCATATGTTCATTACTTTCTAGAAGTAATCAACTTGAATCAACCAATTTCTTTTGTAAGTTATAAGCTCTTTACTTTCTTAAAAGTAGCATGAATTCATCATTTTTAACAAGTGACGAATTTAACCTCCTAGGTTTTGAAGAAACAACGTCTTACACAAAATGTCTCATGTAGCCAAGAAAGACCAGTTTCTTGCGACATAACATTCTCTGTGGCATTCTTTGTGGCTCTTGAATAATTTCTCCCACTCTGTCTTCTGCAATAAACTTGTATTTTAGAAAAGACTGACTTCACGAGCCGCAAACCCGTTGTACTCGTGAGAAAAGAAAGGGAAAAATGAGCATTTGTTTCTTGTGAAAACTTACAAATATGGTACCCTTACCATTTCATATCTCATATGATTTAGTGGAAAATAATTTAGACAAAATGATAAAATCCCCAAGGGATCAAGTAACTCAAAGTAACTTGATCGAAGTCCAAACCATATCGAATAGCGTTTGATTTCTTATCCAACCACACATTGTCCCATAATGTGTGTTAAGAGAGATTAACTTGTGATATTAAATCACCTTTCCTTTGGCTTATATCAAAGTCTTCACTTTGATAATCCCATCACGACTAAATTGTGATTCTTTGAATACTTTGAACTTCTTCAAAGATTTCTCTATTTACCTTATTAAGTGAACATAATAGTGTCAACTTAAATCGTTGGTACAAGAAAATGATCAACCTATTTTGGATCAATGATTTACAATCTCGATCTCCTTTTCAACCAAAAGGCACGAGACATCTTGCTTTGAATACAAGATACGCATATACCATTAACAATCTAGTGGTTTCAAGAGTACTCGATAACTCTTTGCGTTCATCATTCCAAAATTTTAAGGTTTAATCTTGGGTTACCAATTTGAGTCTTACATCATCTTCATGATATATCATTCTAGTTTGGTTTAGAATATAATCACCTTGATGATGGGCTAGCCATACATCAAATCATGGTGTAAAGGGTCACAAAGGTGAAAATCTCTTTTGTATCTTAACAAGTTTATATTCTTATTTAGAGTTTATGCACTTAATAGTCATAATTAAGTACAACTTTAAATCCAAAAACTAGATTGAGTACACAATTACTCTATCTCTCGACATTATTGTTGCTAGTCATCATATTCTAATCATCCTATGTATCAAGTACAATGATGAAAACCTCCACTGGTTTCTAATATTGACGAAGTGGTACTAGCAAAATTTATGTTTAATCAAATAAACATTTAAAGAAGAAGGTCCCATTAGATGTCCCACAACTAACTTGTTGATTCTTCAATAATTTGGGGTAGTTTCCTTTCTCGTGTCCAACATTTAAGACAATGGAAACTTTATCGGTCGGGATTGATAGGTTTAGTATCGTCATTCCTCAATGACTTTACTTTCAACATTACCTTGTATCAATTCCATTATTATCTTTACTTTTTGAACCTCGTCCTCATCTTAACGGTTTAAGAGAATGCTCCCACTCATTTCAATGAGTCTTTGCTTTGAGAAGCAAAATTGAATTCATGAAGATTACTCTTCATTTGTTCATTTTAGTCTTAAAACTTTCATTGAAGTGGTTGCGTTATTTTGGTCAATTACGAATTCTGAAAATCTAATCACCAAAACAATTTATCGCTTCAAGGTACTTAATTCAATTAAGCATATGAAACATAGTCCATTGTAAGTAGAAGTGTTAGTCAAGAATCAAAAACCTGTTTGATAATGAATAACTTTAATCTATACTCTTTACAAGAGATCCTTAGCAATGGTTCGTTTGAGGTTTTAGAAGCAAATTCAAATTTTGTCTTTAGTTACGATGTTTTAATGGAGATTCGTTATCAAAATCGAAATGATATCGTATATGAATTGTGGTAAAGAAATAGAACAATATAACAACGGAATAGTGGAAAACTTAACATTTATCGTTTTATTAATACTTGTAAACAAGTATAGCATTTACATAGTGACCTCTACCCAACTATGATAAATGATTCCAAGATCCAAATTCATATTAACTTGGGCACGGTGGGGCCGATACATCCCTTATCAATATAACTCGGTGGATTAACTTTTAATCGATTCTACTTTTAGAACTCTTTGTCGATAATATTACATTAACAATTATCTATAGCCCAAAACACATCGACAAGGGCACGGTGGGGCCGATACATCCCTTATCAAATACTTTTGTTGAGTTCAATCCAAATTTCGAATAAATGTGTCCATGATCCAAACCCACATTAACTTGGGCACGGTGGGGCCGATACATCCCTCATCAACATGAATTCGGTGGATTAACATTCATCACCCACTTCCCCTACGTAACAAGGTTTGTACCCCGGTGTGGCCGAGTGCACTCCCTCACGAAATAGGTTTTCATGGTTTCTACTATTTGGTAAGGCTATGTCTCAATTGATTGTTTTAGCGAGAGGTCATGTCAATTTATTATCTATCACGTTTTAAGTGAACTAAAGCGGTGAACTACGATAATTCTAATTGACACGGTCGATAAACTCGATAAGACAATGCATGTTTAGTTATGGCGATTTAGCAATGCATGTGACATAAAATAAAATGCAAGCATAAAATAAATAAATCCTAGTATGGCCTTTCCTAAAATAGAAAAACTATTTATCTATTACATATTCGGAAACCAACTCCATTGGTCCCTTGAACTTCGGTTGTGGCACGCATCTCGAGGTAACACCGTCTTTATGTATCGCCATTCTTGAAGAAATCCGTCTTTGGGAACTCCGGAATGAATAAAATTACATAATAAATTACATAATTTCCTATTATACATTTGTAATTAAAATAAAATAAATCTATTAAATTACAAAACGGTGATACGAGATCACAATAAAAAATTACAACCGAATCGATATTCCCATACATTTCGGGAAATACCAATTAAAATCTAAGGCCATACTAAGTAAAATTACATAATTCAAAATTACATAAATTAAAATTATGACAATCATAAAGAAAATGCAGCATTATAATATGTATGAACATGCTCAATTTTATGCTAAATCGCCTTTTAATTAGCCAATATCGTATATTACTCGGTTTTTACGGATTTGCGTGATTTCAACATTTTATAATCACTAAAATACATAAACTCATATTTATGCATAAGTTAATTACCCTAGCCTCTTAGGACTCAAAATATAGTCTTCACTAATAATTTGACCATAATTAACCCATATTTTATAAAATTGTTCATAAATGGTCCAAAAATTACAAAAATAAGCTATTAAACTTCAAATAAATCACAAAATTTCAAATAAATTCAAAATTTGAAATTTAAATTCATGAACATTCTGGAAAATTTCCATGACACTCATAATATTCAAAATCTTAGGTTAAAAATTTGAAATTTTTTAGGAAAAACAATGTTGCGGTTTATCGATTTTTAATAAAATAATCATAAAAACATGGAAAAATTATTTTCATTAACTTTTCAATTTTAGATCTGAAAAAATGATAAAATGCAACATTAGACGTTTTTCCTAAGTCATAGATTATGTTTTATTAATTTTTCACTAATAATGTCACTATTTATGCAATTTTTCTTCAAAAAATCATAAATCATGCAAAAAGACTTCTTTATAGCCAATTATTTTACACACATCTTGTAAAATTGCATGTGACAACATATTAAAAAACTATGACCAGATTCGAAATTTAACTCATATTAACCTATTTTTCACCTAAATCCGAATTTAATAATGAAAAATCCATTTTTCGAGCATAACAAGTCCAAAAAATATGAAAATTTGCAGGTTATCTGAAAATAATATATGTGACAACATATCCAAAAACCAAGTGAAAATTCGAAGTATAGCTAATTTTAGACCAAAAATGACATTTTTACTCATAAAATCACATTTAAATGCCATTATTGTAAATTATGAACAATAAAAATCCGAAAAATTAACCAAAATATCCTAAAACATTTTAGGACCAGAAATATTAACATGCATGTAATAATTTCGTGATATATCATAATAACACAAATTTTAGAAGTTTTATTTGTTATTCTTATAACTTGGAAAAACTTTTAACCAATTTGCATGCAAACAACCGTGGCTCTTGATACCGATTGAAGGAAAAATAGATCTATATACATACATATTCATATATGTGATTTAATTTAATTTGTCATAAAATTAAATATGGATTTTATGCATGCAAACAATATAAAATATAGAGAAGAAATCAACATCTTACATTGGATGTTTTCGGATTTATGGGCACAAGTGAGTTCACCTACTCACTTGTTCTTGAGCTCTCCTTATGGAAGAACAAGGATTCAAATGTAGAATCCCTCCCAAAAGCATATACCCAAGGAATACATCTTAATAACCAATATTATTTAGATCTAGTAATAATATTAGTTTTTGCTATAAAATTAATACAAAATAAATTGTATTTTTGGCTCTTGAATCACTCGGTCAAGAGGGAGTATATGTGAGATTTTATTTCTCTAGAAAATTCATATATTGTAGAGATTCTCCATTTTCTTACACTAGAAAATGTTGTATGTGTAAAATGATGAATGAATGAATTGAAAAGAAAAAGCTCTTTTTCTTTTCTTGTATGGTTGGCCGAAAATTTGCTTGGGTAGAATGCCCAATACTTTTGTTTTTGCTCTTCTCAAAAGCATAGGTGGGCATGGCTAGAGATTAGACTTTAATAATTATGTTTTCTCTTATTAAAATAATCAACATAATTATTCCACTAATACTCCTAATTTTCGGTTTATACAAGATAAAATGGAAGGTCCATTTTATTTTCTCATTTGTCAAGTGTGACATATGTGACATGTTACTTGACATGTGAATTTGTAATGTATTTTTAACATATTAAAAATCAACATACTCATAAATATGTCATTTACAAAATCGACTAGTAATTCGTAATTACTTGTACCAAAAATGTTTCCAAATTATAAACTACAACATTCTGTATTTATAATAATTTATTCATTCCGTTTCAATTTGTTTCTGCAAACAACAATTTCATCTAAGTAATAAAATAATTCGATTACTTAGACCGTGTCTCATTTAATCATATTTACAATGAGATACGTAAATTATACTCACAAAATTATCCGTCAATTTTAAGCAATTTAATTAACTCGTATCGGTATACGATTAATTAAATAATCAATTAAGAGTATTTCCCTATAGGTATGACCTAAGGGGATCAACTGATCACCACCGTCGCACGACAATAATGTCAAACTCTAGTCAGCCAATCATTACCGATATGTGTGGACCAGTTGACTGTAAAATATTACATCCCACATGTATTCTTAAAATGAGATTTAATAATGATATTTAAATCATGTGATCGCACTATTGTTGAGGACACATTTCCCAACAAAGACACCCTAGAGGGGCCGAGTAAATCCTTTTTTGGGGGGGCCGGGTATCGTAAAACGGGACGGGAAAGGCTTTAGGGATTGATTAGGCGGACCGCTACCATGGACCCCCCTAATCTAACCCTACACCCTTTCCCTTGCTTCTCTTTCAAAGGCGGCAAGACAAAAAGACACCTTAGAGGGGCCGAGTGTACCCTTTTTTGGGGAGCCGGGTATCCTAAAACGGGACGGGAAAGGGTTTCGGGTCTTATTAGGCGGACCGCTATCGCGGATCCCTCTAATCAAACCCTAAACCCTTTCCCTTGCTTCTCATTCGAAGGCGGCAAGACAAAAAGACACCCTAGAGTGGCCGAGTGAACCCTTCTTTGGGGAAGTAGGGTATCCTAAACGAGAGACGGGGAAAAGGTTTAGGGTTTGATTAGGCGGACCGCTACCG
This sequence comes from Silene latifolia, assembly GCF_048544455.1. Taxonomy (NCBI): domain Eukaryota; kingdom Viridiplantae; phylum Streptophyta; class Magnoliopsida; order Caryophyllales; family Caryophyllaceae; genus Silene; species Silene latifolia. The sequence continues at coordinate 57,898,661 of NC_133535.1, read as the reverse complement.
CGGATCCCCCTAATCAAACCCTAAACCCTTTCCCTTGCTTCTAATTCAAAGGCGGGAAGACAAAAAGACACCCTAGAGGGGCCGAGTGAACCCTTTTTTGGGGGGCCGGATATCCTAAAATGGGACGGGAAAGGGTTTAGGGTTTGATTAGGCGGACCGCTACCGCGGATCCCCTAATCCAACCCTAAAACCTTTCCCTTGCTTCTCATTCGAAGGCGGCAAGACAAAAAGACACCCTAGAGGGGCCGAGTTAATCCTTTTTAGGGGGGCCGGGTATCCTAAAACGGGACGGGAAAGGTTTTAGGGTTTGATTAGGCGGACCGCTACCGTGGATCCCCCTACTCAAACCCTAATCCTTTCCCTTTCATCTCATTTGAAGACGACAAGACAAAAAGACACCCTAGAGGGGCCGAGTGAACCCTTTTTGGGAGGGCCGGGTATCCTAAAACGGGACGGGAAAGGGTTTACGGTTTGATTAGGAGGACAGCTACCGCGGATCCCCCTAATCCAACCCTAAACCCTTTCCCTTGATTCTCATTCAAAGGCGGCAAGACAAAAAGACACCCTAGAGGGGCCGAGTGAACCCGTTTTAGGGGGGTCGGGTATCCTAAAACGGGATGGGAAAGGGTTTAGGGTTTGATTAGGCGGACCGCTACCGTGGATCCCCCTAATCAAACCCTAATCCCTTTCCCTTGCTTCTCATTTGAAGGCGGCAAGAAAAAAAGACACCCAATAGGGGCCGTGTGAACCCTTTTTAAAGGGGTTGGGTATCCTAAAACGGGACGGGAAAGGGTTTAGGTTTTGATTAGGCGGACCGCTACTGCGGATCCCCCTAATCAAACCCTAAACCCTTTCCCTTGCTTCTCATTCGAAGGCGGGAAGACAAAAAGACACCATAGAGGGGCCGAGTAAACCCTTTTTTAGGGGATCGGGTATCCTAAAACGGGACGGGAAAGGGTTTAGGGTTTGATTAGGCGGACCGCTACCTAGGATCCCCCTAATCCAACGCTAAACCCTTTCCCTTGCTTCTCATTCGAAGGCGGGAAGACAAAAAGACACCATAGAGGGGCCGAGTAAACCTTTTTTTAGGGGACCGGGTATCCTAAAACGGGACGGGAAAGGGTTTAGGGTTTGATTAGGCGGACCGCTACCTAGGATCCCCCTAATCCAACGCTAAACCCTTTCCCTTGCTTCTCATTCGAAGGCGACAATACAAAAAGACACCCTAGAGGGGCCGAGTGAATCCTTTTTTGGGGGGCCGGGTATCCTAAAACGGGACGGGAAAGGGTTTAGGGTTTGATTAGGCGGACCGCTACCGCGGATTCCCCTAATCAAACCCTAAACCCTTTCCCTTGCTTCTCATTTGAAGGCGGCAAGAAAAAAAGACACCCAATAGGGGCCGTGTGAACCCTTTTTAAAGGGGTTGGGTATCCTAAAACGGGACGGGAAAGGGTTTAGGTTTTGATTAGGCGGACCTCTACTGCGGATCCCCCTAATCAAACCCTAAACCCTTTCCCTTGCTTCTCATTCGAAGGCGGGAAGACAAAAACACACCATAGAGGGGCCGAGTAAACCCTTTTTTAGGGGATCGGGTATCCTAAAACGGGACGGGAAAGGGTTTAGGGTTTGATTAGGCGGACCGCTACCTAGGATCCCCCTAATCCAACGCTAAACCCTTTCCCTTGCTTCTCATTCGAAGGCGGGAAGACAAAAAGACACCATAGAGGGGCCGAGTAAACCCTTTTTAGGAGACCAGGGTATCCTAAAACGGGACGGGAAAGGGTTTAGGGTTTGATTAGGCGGACCGCTACCTAGGATCCCCCTAATCCAACGCTAAACCCTTTCCCTTGCTTCTCATTCGAAGGCGACAATACAAAAAGACACCCTAGAGGGGCCGAGTGAATCCTTTTTTGGGGGGCCGGGTATCCTAAAACGGGACGGGAAAGGGTTTAGGGTTTGATTAGGCGGACCGCTACCGCGGATTCCTCTAATCAAACCCTAAACCCTTTCCCTTGCTTCTCATTTGAATGCGGCAAGACAAAAAGACACCCTAGAGGGGCTGAGTGAACCCTTTTTTAGGGGACCGGTTATCCTAAAACGGGACAGGAAAGGGTTTAGGGTTTGATTAGGCGGACTGCTACTGCAGATCCCCCTAATCTAACCCTAAACCCTTTTCGTTGCTTCTCATTCGAAGTCGCCAATACAAAAAGACACCCTAAGGGGCCTAGTGAACCCTTTTTCTTTTCTTTGGGGGGGGGGGGGTATCCTAAAACAGGACGGGAGAGGGTTTAGGGTTTGATTAGGAGGACCGCTACTGCGGATCCCCCTAATCCAACCCTAAACCCTTTCCCTTGATTCTCATTCAAAGGCGGCAAGACAAAAAGACACCCTAGAGGGGCCGAGTGAATCCGTTTTTGGGGGGTCGGATATCCTAAAACGGGATGGGAAAGGGTTTAGGGTTTGATTAGGAGGACCGCTACCGTGGATTCCCCTAATCAAACCCTAATCCCTTTCCCTTGCTTCTCATTTGAAGGCGGCAAGAAAAAAAGACACCCAATAGGGGCCGAGTGAACCCTTTTAAAGGGGGGGTATCCTAAACGGGACGGGAAAGGGTTTAGGTTTTGATTAGGCGGACCGCCTGCGGATCCCCTAATCAAACCCTAAACCCTTTCCCTCGCTTCTCATTCGAAGGCGGCAAGACAAAAAGACACCATAGAGGGGCCGAGTAAACCCTTTTTTAGGGGACCGGGTATCTTAAAACGGGACGGGAAAGGGTTTAGGGTTTGATTAGGCGGACCGCTACCTAGGATCCCCCTAATCCAACGCTAAACCCTTTCCCTTGCTTCTCATTTGAAGGCGGGAAGACAAAAAGACACCATAGAGGGGCCGAGTAAACCCTTTTTTAATGGACCGGGTATCCTAAAACGGGACGGGAAAGGGTTTATGGTTTGATTAGGCGGACCGCTACCTAGGATCCCCCTAATCCAACGCTAAACCCTATCCCTTGCTTCTCATTCGAAGGCGGCAATACAAAAAGACATCCTAGAGGGGCCGAGTGAATCCTTTTTTGGGGGGGCCGGGTATCCTAAAACGGGACAGGAAAGGGTTTAGGGATTGATTAGGCAGACCGCTACCATGGACCCCCCTAATCTAACCCTACACCCTTTCCCTTGCTTCTCTTTCAAAGGCGGCAAGACAAAAAGACACCCTAGAGGGGCCGAGTGTACCCTTTTTTGGGGGGCCGGGTATCCTAAAACGGGACGGGAAAGGGTTTCGGGTTTGATTAGGCGGACCGCTATCGCGGATCCCTCTAATCAAACCCTAAACCCTTTCCCTTGCTTCTCATTCGAAGGCGGCAAGAAAAAAAGACACCCTAGAGGGGCCGAGTGAACCCTTTTTTGGGGGGCCGGGTATCCTAAAACGGGACGGGAAAGGGTTTAGGGTTTGATTAGGTGGACCGCTACCGAGGATCCCCCTAATCAAACCCTAAACCCTTTCCCTTGCTTCTAATTCAAAGGCGGGAAGACAAAAAGACACCCTAGAGGGGCCGAGTGAACCCTTTTTGGGGGGGGCCGGATATCCTAAAATGGGACGGGAAAGGGTTTAGGGTTTGATTAGGCGGACCGCTACCACGGATCCCCTAATCCAACCCTAAACCCTTTCCCTTGCTTCTCATTCGAAGGCGGCAAGACAAAAAGACACCCTAGAGGGGCCGAGTTAACCCTTTTAGGGGACCGGGTATCCTAAAACGGGATGGGAAAGGTTTTAGGGTTTGATTAGGCGGACCGCTACCGTGGATCCCCCTAATCAAACCCTAATGCCTTTCCCTTTCATCTCATTTGAAGACGACAAGACAAAAAGACACCCTAGAGGGCCCGAGTGAACCCTTTTTGGGGGGTGGGTATCCTAAACGGGACGGGAAAGGGTTTAGGGTTTGATTAGGCGAACAGCTACCGCGGATCCCCCTAATCCAACCCTAAACCCTTTCCCTTGATTCTCATTCAAAGGCGGCAAGACAAAAAGACACCCTAGAGGGGCCGAGTGAACCCGTTTTTGGGGGGTCGGGTATCCTAAAACGGGATGGGAAAGGGTTTAGGGTTTGATTAGGCGGACCGCTACCGTGGATCCCCCTAATCAAACCCTAGTCCCTTTCCCTTGGTTCTCATTAGAAGGCGGCAAGAAAAAAAGACACCCAATAGGGGCCGAGTGAACCCTTTTTAAAGGGGCTGGGTATCCTAAAACGGGACGGGAAAGGGTTTAGGTTTTGATTAGGCGGACCGCTACTGCGGATCCCCCTAATCAAACCCTAAATCCTTTCCATTGCTTCTCATTCGAAGGCGGGAAGACAAAAAGACACCATAGATGGGCGAGTAAACCCTTTTTAGGGGACCGGGTATCCTAAACGGGACGGGAAAGGGTTTAGGGTTTGATTAGGCGGACCGCTACCTAGGATCCCCCCTAATCCAACGCTAAACCCTTTCCCTTGCTTCTCATTCGAAGGCGACAATACAAAAAGACATCCTAGAGGGGCCGAGTGAACCCTTTTTTTGAGGGGCCGGGTATCCTAAAACGGGACGGGAAAGGCTTTAGGGATTGATTAGGCGGACCGCTACCATGGACCCCCCTAATCTAACCATACACCCTTTCCCTTGCTTCTCTTTCAAAGGCGGCAAGACAAAAAGACACCCTAGAGGGGCCGAGTTAACCCTTTTTAGGGGGGCCGGGTATCCTAAAACGGGATGGGAAAGGGTTTAGGGTTTGATTAGGCGGACCGCTACCGTGGATCCCCCTAATCAAACCCTAATCCCTTTCCCTTGCTTCTCATTTGAAGGCGGCAAGAAAAAAAGACACCCAATAGGGGCCGAGTGAACCCTTTTTAAAGGGGTTGGGTATCCTAAAACGGGACGGGAAAGGGTTTAGGTTTTGATTAGGCGGACCGCTCTGCGGATCCCCTAATCAAACCCTAAACCCTTTCCTTGCTTCTCATTCGAAGGCGGGAAGACAAAAAGACACCATAGAGGGGCCGAGTAAACCCTTTTTTAGGGGATCGGGTATCCTAAAACGGGACGGGAAAGGGTTTAGGGTTTGATTAGGCAGACCGCTACCTAGGATCCCCTTAATCCAACGCTAAACCCTTTCCCTTGCTTCTCATTCGAAGGCGGGAAGACAAAAAGACACCATAGAGGGGCCGAGTAAACCTTTTTTTAGGGGACCGGGTATCCTAAAACGGGACGGGAAAGGGTTTAGGGTTTGATTAGGCGGACCGCTACCTAGGATCCCCCTAATCCAACGCTAAACCCTTTCCCTTGCTTCTCATTCGAAGGCGACAATACAAAAAGACACCCTAGAGGGGCCGAGTGAATCCTTTTTTGGGGGGCCGGGTATCCTAAAACGGGACGGGAAAGGGTTTAGGGTTTGATTAGGCGGACCGCTACCGCGGATTCCCCTAATCAAACCCTAAACCCTTTCCCTTGCTTCTCATTTGAAGGCGGCAAGAAAAAAAGACACCCAATAGGGGCCGTGTGAACCCTTTTTAAAGGGGTTGGGTATCCTAAAACGGGACGGGAAAGGGTTTAGGTTTTGATTAGGCGGACCGCTACTGCGGATCCCCCTAATCAAACCCTAAACCCTTTCCCTTGCTTCTCATTCGAAGGCGGGAAGACAAAAAGACACCATAGAGGGGCCGAGTAAACCCTTTTTTAGGGGATCGGGTATCCTAAAACGGGACGGGAAAGGGTTTAGGGTTTGATTAGGCGGACCGCTACCTAGGATCCCCCTAATCCAACGCTAAACCCTTTCCCTTGCTTCTCATTCGAAGGCGGGAAGACAAAAAGACACCATAGAGGGGCCGAGTAAACCCTTTTTTAGGGGACCGGGTATCCTAAAACGGGACGGGAAAGGGTTTAGGGTTTGATTAGGCGGACCGCTACCTAGGATCCCCCTAATCCAACGCTAAACCCTTTCCCTTGCTTCTCATTCGAAGGCGACAATACAAAAAGACACCCTAGAGGGGCCGAGTGAATCCTTTTTTTGGGGGGCCGGGTATCCTAAAACGGGACGGGAAAGGGTTTAGGGTTTGATTAGGCGGACCGCTACCGCGGATTCCCCTAATCAAACCCTAAACCCTTTCCCTTGCTTCTCATTTGAATGCGGCAAGACAAAAAGACACCCTAGAGGAAATTTGTGAGTGAACCCTTTTTTAGGGGACCGGTTATCCTAAAACGGGACGGGAAAGGGTTTAGGGTTTGATTAGGCGGATGCACTCTGCGGATCCCCCTAATCTAACCCTAAACCCTTTTCGTTGCTTCTCATTCGAAGTCGCCAATACAAAAAGACACCCTAAGGGGCCTAGTGAACCCTTTTTCTTTTTTTTTGGGGGGGGGGGGGGGGGGTATCCTAAAACAGGACGGGAGAGGGTTTAGGGTTTGATTAGGAGGACCGCTACTGCGGATCCCCCTAATCCAACCCTAAACCCTTTCCCTTGATTCTCATTCAAAGGCGGCAAGACAAAAAGACACCCTAGAGGGGCCGAGTGAATCCGTTTTTGGGGGGTCGGATATCCTAAAACGGGATGGGAAAGGGTTTAGGGTTTGATTAGGAGGACCGCTACCGTGGATCCCCCTAATCAAACCCTAATCCCTTTCCCTTGCTTCTCATTTGAAGGCGGCAAGAAAAAAAGACACCCAATAGGGGCCGAGTGAACCCTTTTTAAAGGGGCTGGGTATCCTAAACGGGACGGGGAAAGGGTTTAGGTTTTGATTAGGCGGACCGCCTCTGCGGATCCCCCTAATCAAACCCTAAACCCTTTCCCTCGCTTCTCATTCGAAGGCGGCAAGACAAAAAGACACCCTAGAGGGGCCGAGTAAACCCTTCTTTAGGGGATAGGGTATCTTAAAACGGGACGGGAAAGGGTTTAGGGTTTGATTAGGCGGACCGCTACCTAGGATCCCCCTAATCCAACGCTAAACCCTTTCCCTTGCTTCTCATTCGAAGGCGGGAAGACAAAAAGACACCATAGAGGGGCCGAGTAAACCCTTTTTTAGGGGACCGGGTATCCTAAAACGGGACGGGAAAGGGTTTATGGTTTGATTAGGCGGACCGCTACCTAGGATCCCCTTAATCCAACGCTAAACCCTTTCCCTTGCTTCTCATTCGAAGGCGGCAATACAAAAAGACATCCTAGAGGGGCCGAGTGAATCCTTTTTTGGGGGGGCCGGGTATCCTAAAACGGGACGGGAAAGGGTTTAGGGTTTGATTAGGCAGACCGCTACCATGGACCCCCTAATCTAACCCTACACCCTTTCCCTTGCTTCTCTTTCAAAGGCGGCAAGACAAAAAGACACCCTAGAGGGGCCGAGTGTACCCTTTTTGGGGGGACCGGGTATCCTAAACGGGACGGGAAAGGGTTTCGGGTTTGATTAGGCGGACGCTATCGCGGATCCCTCTAATCAAACCCTAAACCCTTTCCCTTGCTTCTCATTCGAAGGCGGCAAGACAAAAAGACACCCTAGAGGGGTCGAGTGAACCCTTTTTTGGGGGGCCGGGTATCCTAAAACGGGACGGGAAAGGGTTTAGGGTTTGATTAGGTGGACCGCTACCGAGGATCCCCCTAATCAAACCCTAAACCCTTTCCCTTGCTTCTAATTCAAAGGCGGGAAGACAAAAAGACACCCTAGAGGGGCCGAGTGAACCCTTTTTGGGGGGGCCGGATATCCTAAAATGGGACGGGAAAGGGTTTAGGGTTTGATTAGGCGGACCGCTACCACGGATCCCCTAATCCAACCCTAAACCCTTTCCCTTGCTTCTCATTCGAAGGCGGCAAGACAAAAAGACACCCTAGAGGGGCCGAGTTAACCCTTTTTAGGGGGACCGGGTATCCTAAAACGGGATGGGAAAGGTTTTAGGGTTTGATTAGGCGGACCGCTACCGTGGATCCCCCTAATCAAACCCTAATGCCTTTCCCTTTCATCTCATTTGAAGACGACAAGACAAAAAGACACCCTAGAGGGCCCGAGTGAACCCTTTTTGGAAATTTGGGTATCCTAAAACGGGACGGGAAAGGGTTTAGGGTTTGATTAGGCGGACAGCTACCGCGGATCCCCCTAATCCAACCCTAAACCCTTTCCCTTGATTCTCATTCAAAGGCGGCAAGACAAAAAGACACCCTAGAGGGGCCGAGTGAACCCGTTTTTGGGGGGTCGGGTATCCTAAAACGGGATGGGAAAGGGTTTAGGGTTTGATTAGGCGGACCGCTACCGTGGATCCCCCTAATCAAACCCTAGTCCCTTTCCCTTGGTTCTCATTTGAAGGCGGCAAGAAAAAAAGACACCCAATAGGGGCCGAGTGAACCCTTTTTAAAGGGGCTGGGTATCCTAAAACGGGACGGGAAAGGGTTTAGGTTTTGATTAGGCGGACCGCTACTGCGGATCCCCCTAATCAAACCCTAAACCCTTTCCCTTGCTTCTCATTCGAAGGCGGGAAGACAAAAAGACACCATAGAGGGGCCGAGTAAACCCTTTTTTAGGGGATCGGGTATCCTAAAACGGGACGGGAAAGGGTTTAGGGTTTGATTAGGCAGACCGCTACCTAGGATCCCCTTAATCCAACGCTAAACCCTTTCCCTTGCTTCTCATTCGAAGGCGACAATACAAAAAGACACCCTAGAGGGGCCGAGTGAATCCTTTTTTGGGGGGCCGGGTATCCTAAAACGGGACGGGAAAGGGTTTAGGGTTTGATTAGGCGGACCGCTACCGCGGATTCCCCTAATCAAACCCTAAACCCTTTCCCTTGCTTCTCATTTGAAGGCGGCAAGAAAAAAAGACACCCAATAGGGGCCGTGTGAACCCTTTTTAAAGGGGTTGGGTATCCTAAAACGGGACGGGAAAGGGTTTAGGTTTTGATTAGGCGGACCGCCATCTGCGGATCCCCCTAATCAAACCCTAAACCCTTTCCCTGCTTCTCATTCGAAGGCGGGAAGACAAAAAGACACCATAGAGGGGCCGAGTAAACCCTTTTTTAGGGGATCGGGTATCCTAAAACGGGACGGGAAAGGGTTTAGGGTTTGATTAGGCGGACCGCTACCTAGGATCCCCCTAATCCAACGCTAAACCCTTTCCCTTGCTTCTCATTCGAAGGCGGGAAGACAAAAAGACACCATAGAGGGGTCGAGTAAACCCTTTTTTAGGGGACCGGGTATCCTAAAACGGGACGGGAAAGGGTTTAGGGTTTGATTAGGCGGACCGCTACCTAGGATCCCCCTAATCCAACGCTAAACCCTTTCCCTTGCTTCTCATTCGAAGGCGACAATACAAAAAGACACCCTAGAGGGGCCGAGTGAATCCTTTTTTGGGGGGCCGGGTATCCTAAAACGGGACGGGAAAGGGTTTAGGGTTTGATTAGGCGGACCGCTACCGCGGATTCCTCTAATCAAACCCTAAACCCTTTCCCTTGCTTCTCATTTGAATGCAGCAAGACAAAAAGACACCCTAGAGGGAAATTTGAGTGAACCCTTTTTTAGGGGACCGGTTATCCTAAAACGGGACAGAAAGGGTTTAGGGTTTGATTAGGCGGATCTGCTCTGCGGATCCCCTAATCTAACCCTAAACCCTTTCGTTGCTTCTCATTCGAAGTCGCCAATACAAAAAGACACCCTAAGGGGCCTAGTGAACCCTTTTTCTTTTTTTTGGGGGGGGGGGGGTATCCTAAAACAGGACGGGAGAGGGTTTAGGGTTTGATTAGGAGGACCGCTACTGCGGATCCCCCTAATCCAACCCTAAACCCTTTCCTTGATTCTCATTCAAAGGCGGCAAGACAAAAAGACACCCTAGAGGGGCCGAGTGAATCCGTTTTTGGGGGGTCGGATATCCTAAAACGGGATGGGAAAGGGTTTAGGGTTTGATTAGGAGGACCGCTACCGTGGATCCCCCTAATCAAACCCTAATCCCTTTCCCTTGCTTCTCATTTGAAGGCGGCAAAGAAAAAAGACACCCAATAGGGGCCGAGTGAACCCTTTTAAAGGGGTGGGTATCCTAAAACGGGACGGGAAAGGGTTTAGGTTTTGATTAGGCGGACCGCTACTGCGGATCCCCCTAATCAAACCCTAAACCCTTTCCCTTGCTTCTCATTCGAAGGCGGGAAGACAAAAAGACACCATAGAGGGGCCGAGTAAACCCTTCTTTAGGGGACCGGGTATCTTAAAACGGGACGGGAAAGGGTTTAGGGTTTGATTAGGCGGACCGCTACCTAGGATCCCCCTAATCCAACGCTAAACCCTTTCCCTTGCTTCTCATTCGAAGGCGGGAAGACAAAAAGACACCATAGAGGGGCCGAGTAAACCCTTTTTTAGGGGACCGGGTATCCTAAAACGGGACGGGAAAGGGTTTATGGTTTGATTAGGCGGACCGCTACCTAGGATCCCCTTAATCCAACGCTAAACCCTTTCCCTTGCTTCTCATTCGAAGGCGGCAATACAAAAAGACATCCTAGAGGGGCCGAGTGAATCCTTTTTGGGGGGGGCCGGGTATCCTAAAACGGGACAGGAAAGGGTTTAGGGATTGATTAGGCAGACCGCTACCATGGACCCCCCTAATCTAACCCTACACCCTTTCCCTTGCTTCTCTTTCAAAGGCGGCAAGACAAAAAGACACCCTAGAGGGGCCGAGTGTACCCTTTTTTGGGGGCGGGTATCCTAAAAACGGGACGGGAAAGGGTTTCGGGTTTGATTAGGCGGACCGCTATCGCGGATCCCTCTAATCAAACCCTAAACCCTTTCCCTTGCTTCTCATTCGAAGGCGGCAAGACAAAAAGACACCCTAGAGGGGTCGAGTGAACCCTTTTTTGGGGGGCCGGGTATCCTAAAACGGGACGGGAAAGGGTTTAGGGTTTGATTAGGTGGACCGCTACCGAGGATCCCCCTAATCAAACCCTAAACCCTTTCCCTTGCTTCTAATTCAAAGGCGGGAAGACAAAAAGACACCCTAGAGGGGCCGAGTGAACCCTTTTTGGGGGGGCCGGATATCCTAAAATGGGACGGGAAAGGGTTTAGGGTTTGATTAGGCGGACCGCTACCACGGATCCCCTAATCCAACCCTAAACCCTTTCCCTTGCTTCTCATTCGAAGGCGGCAAGACAAAAAGACACCCTAGAGGGGCCGAGTTAACCCTTTTAGGGGACCGGGTATCCTAAAACGGGATGGGAAAGGTTTTAGGGTTTGATTAGGCGGACCGCTACCGTGGATCCCCCTAATCAAACCCTAATGCCTTTCCCTTTCATCTCATTTGAAGACGACAAGACAAAAAGACACCCTAGAGGGCCCGAGTGAACCCTTTTTGGGGGGGTGGGTATCCTAAACGGGACGGGAAAGGGTTTAGGGTTTGATTAGGCGGACAGCTACCGCGGATCCCCCTAATCCAACCCTAAACCCTTTCCCTTGATTCTCATTCAAAGGCGGCAAGACAAAAAGACACCCTAGAGGGGCCGAGTGAACCCGTTTTGGGGGGCGGGTATCCTAAAACGGGATGGGAAAGGGTTTAGGGTTTGATTAGGCGGACCGCTACCGTGGATCCCCTAATCAAACCCTAGTCCCTTTCCTTGGTTCTCATTTGAAGGCGGCAAGAAAAAAAGACACCCAATAGGGGCCGAGTGAACCCTTTTAAAGGGGTGGGTATCCTAAAACGGGACGGGAAAGGGTTTAGGTTTTGATTAGGCGGACCGCATCTGCGGATCCCCCTAATCAAACCCTAAACCCTTTCCTGCTTCTCATTCGAAGGCGGGAAGACAAAAAGGCACCATATAGGGGCGAGTAAACCCTTTTTAGGGGATCGGGTATCCTAAAACGGGACGGGAAAGGGTTTAGGGTTTGATTAGGCGGACCGCTACCTAGGATCCCCCTAATCCAACGCTAAACCCTTTCCCTTGCTTCTCATTCGAAGGCGGGAAGACAAAAAGACACCATAGAGGGGCCGAGTAAACCTTTTTTAGGGGACCAGGGTATCCTAAAACGGGACGGGAAAGGGTTTAGGGTTTGATTAGGCGGACCGCTACCTAGGATCCCCCTAATCCAACGCTAAACCCTTTCCCTTGCTTCTCATTCGAAGGCGACAATACAAAAAGACACCCTAGAGGGGCCGAGTGAATCCTTTTTTGGGGGGCCGGGTATCCTAAAACGGGACGGGAAAGGGTTTAGGGTTTGATTAGGCGGACCGCTACCTAGGATCCCCCTAATCCAACGCTAAACCCTTTCCCTTGCTTCTCATTCGAAGGCGGGAAGACAAAAAGACACCATAGAGGGGCCGAGTAAACCCTTTTTTAGGGGACCGGGTATCCTAAAACGGGACGGGAAAGGGTTTAGGGTTTGATTAGGCGGACCGCTACCTAGGATCCCCCTAATCCAACGCTAAACCCTTTCCCTTGCTTCTCATTCGAAGGCGACAATACAAAAAGACACCCTAGAGGGGCCGAGTGAATCCTTTTTTGGGGGGCCGGGTATCCTAAAACGGGACGGGAAAGGGTTTAGGGTTTGATTAGGCGGACCGCTACCGCGGATTCCTCTAATCAAACCCTAAACCCTTTCCCTTGCTTCTCATTTGAATGCGGCAAGACAAAAAGACACCCTAGAGGGGCTGAGTGAACCCTTTTTTAGGGGACCGGTTATCCTAAAACGGGACGGGAAAGGGTTTAGGGTTTGATTAGGCGGATCACTCTGCGGATCCCCTAATCTAACCCTAAACCCTTTCGTTGCTTCTCATTCGAAGTCGCCAATACAAAAAGACACCCTAAGGGGCCTAGTGAACCCTTTTTTTTTTTTTTTTGGGGGGGGGGTATCCTAAAACGGGACGGGAGAGGGTTTAGGGTTTGATTAGGAGGACCGCATGCGGATCCTCCTAATCCAACCCTAAACCCTTTCCCTTGATTCTCATTCAAAGGCGGCAAGACAAAAAGACACCCTAGAGGGGCCGAGTGAATCCGTTTTTGGGGGGACGGATATCCTAAAACGGGATGGGAAAGGGTTTAGGGTTTGATTAGGAGGACCGCTACCGTGGATCCCCCTAATCAAACCCTAATCCCTTTCCCTTGCTTCTCATTTGAAGGCGGCAAGAAAAAAAGACACCCAATAGGGGCCGAGTGAACCCTTTTAAAGGGGTGGGTATCCTAAACGGGACGGGAAAGGGTTTAGGTTTTGATTAGGCGGACCGCCATGCGGATCCCCTAATCAAACCCTAAACCCTTTCCTGCTTCTCATTCGAAGGCGGGAAGACAAAAAGACACCATAGAGGGGCCGAGTAAACCCTTTTTTAGGGGACCGGGTATCTTAAAACGGGACGGGAAAGGGTTTAGGGTTTGATTAGGCGGACCGCTACCTAGGATCCCCCTAATCCAACGCTAAACCCTTTCCCTTGCTTCTCATTTGAAGGCGGGAAGACAAAAAGACACCATAGAGGGGCCGAGTAAACCCTTTTTTAGGGGACCGGGTATCCTAAAACGGGACGGGAAAGGGTTTATGGTTTGATTAGGCGGACCGCTACCTAGGATCCCCCTAATCCAACGCTAAACCCTATCCCTTGCTTCTCATTCGAAGGCGGCAATACAAAAAGACATCCTAGAGGGGCCGAGTGAATCCTTTTTTGGGGGGGCCGGGTATCCTAAAACGGGACAGGAAAGGGTTTAGGGATTGATTAGGCAGACCGCTACCATAGACCCCCCTAATCTAACCCTACACCCTTTCCCTTGCTTCTCTTTCAAAGGCGGCAAGACAAAAAGACACCCTAGAGGGGCCGAGTGTACCCTTTTTTGAGGGGCCGGGTATCCTAAAACGGGACGGGAAAGGGTTTCGGGTTTGATTAGGCGGACCGCTATCGCGGATCCCTCTAATCAAACCCTAAACCCTTAACCTTGCTTCTCATTCGAAGGCGGCAAGACAAAAAGACACCCTAGAGGGGCCGAGTGAACCCTTTTTTGGGGGGCCGGGTATCCTAAAACGGGACGGGAAAGGGTTTAGGGTTTGATTAGGTGGACCGCTACCGAGGATCCCCCTAATCAAACCCTAAACCCTTTCCCTTGCTTCTAATTCAAAGGCGGGAAGACAAAAAGACACCCTAGAGGGGCCGAGTGAACCCTTTTTGGGGGGGCCGGATATCCTAAAATGGGACGGGAAAGGGTTTAGGGTTTGATTAGGCGGACCGCTACCACGGATCCCCTAATCCAACCCTAAACCCTTTCCCTTGCTTCTCATTCGAAGGCGGCAAGACAAAAAGACACCCTAGAGGGGCCGAGTTAACCCTTTTAGGGGACAGGGTATCCTAAAACGGGATGGGAAAGGTTTTAGGGTTTGATTAGGCGGACGCCACCGTGGATCCCCCTAATCAAACCCTAATGCCTTTCCCTTTCATCTCATTTGAAGACGACAAGACAAAAAGACACCCTAGAGGGCCCGAGTGAACCCTTTTTGGGGGGTCGGGTATCCTAAAACGGGACGGGAAAGGGTTTAGGGTTTGATTAGGCGGACAGCTACCGCGGATCCCCCTAATCCAACCCTAAACCCTTTCCCTTGATTCTCATTCAAAGGCGGCAAGACAAAAAGACACCCTAGAGGGGCCGAGTGAACCGTTTTTGGGGGTCGGGGTATCCTAAAACGGGATGGGAAAGGGTTTAGGGTTTGATTAGGCGGACAGCTACCGTGGATCCCCCTAATCAAACCCTAGTCCCTTTCCCTTGGTTCTCATTAGAAGGCGGCAAGAAAAAAAGACACCCAATAGGGGCCGAGTGAACCCTTTTAAAGGGGTGGGTATCCTAAAACGGGACGGGGAAAGGGTTTAGGTTTTGATTAGGCGGACCGCTACTGCGGATCCCCCTAATCAAACCCTAAATCCTTTCCATTGCTTCTCATTCGAAGGCGGGAAGACAAAAAGACACCATAGATGGGCCGAGTAAACCCTTTTTTAGGGGACCGGGTATCCTAAAACGGGACGGGAAAGGGTTTAGGGTTTGATTAGGCGGACCGCTACCTAGGATCCCCCCTAATCCAACACTAAACCCTTTCCCTTGCTTCTCATTCGAAGGCGACAATACAAAAAGACACCCTAGAGGGGCCGAGTGAATCCTTTTTTTGGGGGGCCGGGTATCCTAAAACGGGACGGGAAAGGCTTTAGGGATTGATTAGGTGGACCGCTACCATGGACCCCCCTAATCTAACCATACACCCTTTCCCTTGCTTCTCTTTCAAAGGCGGCAAGACAAAAAGACACCCTAGAGGGGCCGAGTTAACCCTTTTTAGGGGGGCCGGGTATCCTAAAACGGGATGGGAAAGGGTTTAGGGTTTGATTAGGCGGACCGCTACCGTGGATCCCCCTAATCAAACCCTAATCCCTTTCCCTTGCTTCTCATTTGAAGGCGGCAAGAAAAAAAGACACCCAATAGGGGCCGAGTGAACCCTTTTTAAAGGGGTTGGGTATCCTAAAACGGGACGGGAAAGGGTTTAGGTTTTGATTAGGCGGACCGCTGCACTGGATCCCCTAATCAAACCCTAAACCCTTTCCCTCGCTTCTCATTCGAAGGCGGCAAGACAAAAAGACACCATAGAGGGGCCGAGTAAACCCTTTTTTAGGGGATCGGGTATCCTAAAACGGGACGGGAAAGGGTTTAGGGTTTGATTAGGCGGACCGCTACCTAGGATCCCCCTAATCCAACGCTAAACCCTTTCCCTTGCTTCTCATTCGAAGGCGGGAAGACAAAAAGACACCATAGAGGGGCCGAGTAAACCTTTTTTTAGGGGACCGGGTATCCTAAAACGGGACGGGAAAGGGTTTAGGGTTTGATTAGGCGGACCGCTACCTAGGATCCCCCTAATCCAACGCTAAACCCTTTCCCTTGCTTCTCATTCGAAGGCGACAATACAAAAAGACACCCTAGAGGGGCCGAGTGAATCCTTTTTTGGGGGGCCGGGTATCCTAAAACGGGACGGGAAAGGGTTTAGGGTTTGATTAGGCGGACCGCTACCGCGGATTCCCCTAATCAAACCCTAAACCCTTTCCCTTGCTTCTCATTTGAAGGCGGCAAGAAAAAAAGACACCCAATAGGGGCCGTGTGAACCCTTTTTAAAGGGGTTGGGTATCCTAAAACGGGACGGGAAAGGGTTTAGGTTTTGATTAGGCGGACCGCTACTGCGGATCCCCCTAATCAAACCCTAAACCCTTTCCCTTGCTTCTCATTCGAAGGCGGGAAGACAAAAAGACACCATAGAGGGGCCGAGTAAACCCTTTTTAGGGATCGGGTATCCTAAAACGGGACGGGAAAGGGTTTAGGGTTTGATTAGGCGGACCGCTACCTAGGATCCCCCTAATCCAACGCTAAACCCTTTCCCTTGCTTCTCATTCGAAGGCGGGAAGACAAAAAGACACCATAGAGGGGCCGAGTAAACCCTTTTTTAGGGGACCGGGTATCCTAAAACGGGACGGGAAAGGGTTTAGGGTTTGATTAGGCGGACCGCTACCTAGGATCCCCCTAATCCAACGCTAAACCCTTTCCCTTGCTTCTCATTCGAAGGCGACAATACAAAAAGACACCCTAGAGGGGCCGAGTGAATCCTTTTTTGGGGGGCCGGGTATCCTAAAACGGGACGGGAAAGGGTTTAGGGTTTGATTAGGCGGACCGCTACCGCGGATTCCTCTAATCAAACCCTAAACCCTTTCCCTTGCTTCTCATTTGAATGCAGCAAGACAAAAAGACACCCTAGAGGGGCTGAGTGAACCCTTTTTTAGGGGACCGGTTATCCTAAAACGGGACAGGAAAGGGTTTAGGGTTTGATTAGGCGGACTGCTACTGCGGATCCCCCTAATCTAACCCTAAACCCTTTTCGTTGCTTCTCATTCGAAGTCGCCAATACAAAAAGACACCCTAAGGGGCCTAGTGAACCCTTTTTCTTTTTTTTTGGGGGGGGGGGGGGGGGTATCCTAAAACAGGACGGGAGAGGGTTTAGGGTTTGATTAGGAGGACCGCTCTGCGGATCCCCTAATCCAACCCTAAACCCTTTCCCTTGATTCTCATTCAAAGGCGGCAAGACAAAAAGACACCCTAGAGGGGCCGAGTGAATCCGTTTTTGGGGGGTCGGATATCCTAAAACGGGATGGGAAAGGGTTTAGGGTTTGATTAGGAGGACCGCTACCGTGGATCCCCCTAATCAAACCCTAATCCCTTTCCCTTGCTTCTCATTTGAAGGCGGCAAGAAAAAAAGACACCCAATAGGGGCCGAGTGAACCCTTTTAAAGGGGTGGGTATCCTAAACGGGACGGGAAAGGGTTTAGGTTTTGATTAGGCGGACCGCCATGCGGATCCCCTAATCAAACCCTAAACCCTTTCCTTGCTTCTCATTCGAAGGCGGGAAGACAAAAAGACACCATAGAGGGGCCGAGTAAACCCTTCTTTAGGGGACCGGGTATCTTAAAACGGGACGGGAAAGGGTTTAGGGTTTGATTAGGCGGACCGCTACCTAGGATCCCCCTAATCCAACGCTAAACCCTTTCCCTTGCTTCTCATTCGAAGGCGGGAAGACAAAAAGACACCATAGAGGGGCCGAGTAAACCCTTTTTTAGGGGACCGGGTATCCTAAAACGGGACGGGAAAGGGTTTATGGTTTGATTAGGCGGACCGCTACCTAGGATCCCCTTAATCCAACGCTAAACCCTTTCCCTTGCTTCTCATTCGAAGGCGGCAATACAAAAAGACATCCTAGAGGGGCCGAGTGAATCCTTTTTGGGGGGGGGCCGGGTATCCTAAAACGGGACAGGAAAGGGTTTAGGGATTGATTAGGCAGACCGCTACCATGGACCCCCCTAATCTAACCCTACACCCTTTCCCTTGCTTCTCTTTCAAAGGCGGCAAGACAAAAAGACACCCTAGAGGGGCCGAGTGTACCCTTTTTTGGGGGGCCGGGTATCCTAAAACGGGACGGGAAAGGGTTTCGGGTTTGATTAGGCGGACCGCTATCGCGGATCCCTCTAATCAAACCCTAAACCCTTTCCCTTGCTTCTCATTCGAAGGCGGCAAGACAAAAAGACACCCTAGAGGGGCCGAGTGAACCCTTTTTGGGGGGACGGGTATCCTAAAACGGGACGGGAAAGGGTTTAGGGTTTGATTAGGTGGACCGCTACCGAGGATCCCCCTAATCAAACCCTAAACCCTTTCCCTTGCTTCTAATTCAAAGGCGGGAAGACAAAAAGACACCCTAGAGGGGCCGAGTGAACCCTTTTTGGGGGGGGCCGGATATCCTAAAATGGGACGGGAAAGGGTTTAGGGTTTGATTAGGCGGACCGCTACCACGGATCCCCTAATCCAACCCTAAACCCTTTCCCTTGCTTCTCATTCGAAGGCGGCAAGACAAAAAGACACCCTAGAGGGGCCGAGTTAACCCTTTTTAGGGGGACCGGGTATCCTAAAACGGGATGGGAAAGGTTTTAGGGTTTGATTAGGCGGACCGCTACCGTGGATCCCCCTAATCAAACCCTAATGCCTTTCCCTTTCATCTCATTTGAAGACGACAAGACAAAAAGACACCCTAGAGGGCCCGAGTGAACCCTTTTTGGGGGGGCTGGGTATCCTAAAACGGGACGGGAAAGGGTTTAGGGTTTGATTAGGCGGACAGCTACCGCGGATCCCCCTAATCCAACCCTAAACCCTTTCCCTTGATTCTCATTCAAAGGCGGCAAGACAAAAAGACACCCTAGAGGGGCCGAGTGAACCCGTTTTTGGGGGGTCGGGTATCCTAAAACGGGATGGGAAAGGGTTTAGGGTTTGATTAGGCGGACCGCTACCGTGGATCCCCCTAATCAAACCCTAGTCCCTTTCCCTTGGTTCTCATTTGAAGGCGGCAAGAAAAAAAGACACCCAATAGGGGCCGAGTGAACCCTTTTTAAAGGGGCTGGGTATCCTAAAACGGGACGGGAAAGGGTTTAGGTTTTGATTAGGCGGACCGCTACTGCGGATCCCCCTAATCAAACCCTAAACCCTTTCCATTGCTTCTCATTCGAAGGCGGGAAGACAAAAAGACACCATAGATGGGCCGAGTAAACCCTTTTTTAGGGGACCGGGTATCCTAAAACGGGACGGGAAAGGGTTTAGGGTTTGATTAGGCGGACCGCTACCTAGGATCCCCCCTAATCCAACGCTAAACCCTTTCCCTTGCTTCTCATTCGAAGGCGACAATACAAAAAGACACCCTAGAGGGGCCGAGTGAATCCTTTTTTGGGGGGCCGGGTATCCTAAACTGGGACGGGAAAGGGTTTAGGGTTTGATTAGGCGGACCGCTACCGCGGATCCCCTAATCAAACCCTAAACCCTTTCCCTTGCTTCTCATTTGAAGGCGGCAAGAAAAAAGACACCCAATAGGGGCCGTGTGAACCCTTTTAAAGGGGTTGGGTATCCTAAAACGGGACGGGGAAAGGGTTTAGGTTTTGATTAGGCGGACCGCCATCGCGGATCCCCTAATCAAACCCTAAACCCTTTCCTTGCTTCTCATTCGAAGGCGGGAAGACAAAAAGACACCATAGAGGGGCCGAGTAAACCCTTTTTTAGGGGATCGGGTATCCTAAAACGGGACGGGAAAGGGTTTAGGGTTTGATTAGGCGGACCGCTACCTAGGATCCCCCTAATCCAACGCTAAACCCTTTCCCTTGCTTCTCATTCGAAGGCGGGAAGACAAAAAGACACCATAGAGGGGCCGAGTAAACCCTTTTTTAGGGGACCGGGTATCCTAAAACGGGACGGGAAAGGGTTTAGGGTTTGATTAGGCGGACCGCTACCTAGGATCCCCCAAATCCAACGCTAAACCCTTTCCCTTGCTTCTCATTCGAAGGCGACAATACAAAAAGACACCCTAGAGGGGCCGAGTGAATCCTTTTTTGGGGGGCCGGGTATCCTAAAACGGGACGGGAAAGGGTTTAGGGTTTGATTAGGCGGACCGCTACCGCGGATTCCTCTAATCAAACCCTAAACCCTTTCCCTTGCTTCTCATTTGAATGCAGCAAGACAAAAAGACACCCTAGAGGGGCTGAGTGAACCCTTTTTAGGGGACCGGTTATCCTAAAACGGGACAGAAAGGGTTTAGGGTTTGATTAGGCGGACTGCTACTGCGGATCCCCCTAATCTAACCCTAAACCCTTTTCGTTGCTTCTCATTCGAAGTCGCCAATACAAAAAGACACCCTAAGGGGCCTAGTGAACCCTTTTTCTTTTTTTTTTTTTTGGGGGGGGGGGGGGGTATCCTAAAACAGGACGGGAGAGGGTTTAGGGTTTGATTAGGAGGACCGCCATCTGCGGATCCCCTAATCCAACCCTAAACCCTTTCCTTGATTCTCATTCAAAGGCGGCAAGACAAAAAGACACCCTAGAGGGGCCGAGTGAATCCGTTTTTGGGGGGTCGGATATCCTAAAACGGGATGGGAAAGGGTTTAGGGTTTGATTAGGAGGACCGCTACCGTGGATCCCCCTAATCAAACCCTAATCCCTTTCCCTTGCTTCTCATTTGAAGGCGGCAAGAAAAAAAGACACCCAATAGGGGCCGAGTGAACCCTTTTTAAAGGGGCTGGGTATCCTAAAACGGGACGGGAAAGGGTTTAGGTTTTGATTAGGCGGACCGCCATCTGCGGATCCCCCTAATCAAACCCTAAACCCTTTCCCTGCTTCTCATTCGAAGGCGGGAAGACAAAAGACACCATAGAGGGGCCGAGTAAACCCTTCTTTAGGGGACCGGGTATCTTAAAACGGGACGGGAAAGGGTTTAGGGTTTGATTAGGCGGACCGCTACCTAGGATCCCCCTAATCCAACGCTAAACCCTTTCCCTTGCTTCTCATTCGAAGGCGGGAAGACAAAAAGACACCATAGAGGGGCCGAGTAAACCCTTTTTTAGGGGACCGGGTATCCTAAAACGGGACGGGAAAGGGTTTATGGTTTGATTAGGCGGACCGCTACCTAGGATCCCCTTAATCCAACGCTAAACCCTTTCCCTTGCTTCTCATTCGAAGGCGGCAATACAAAAAGACATCCTAGAGGGGCCGAGTGAATCCTTTTTGGGGGGGGGGGGTATCCTAAAACGGGACAGAAAGGGTTTAGGGATTGATTAGGCAGACCGCTACCATGGACCCCCTAATCTAACCCTACACCCTTTCCTTGCTTCTCTTTCAAAGGCGGCAAGACAAAAAGACACCCTAGAGGGGCCGAGTGTACCCTTTTTTGGGGGGCCGGGTATCCTAAAACGGGACGGGAAAGGGTTTCGGGTTTGATTAGGCGGACCGCTATCGCGGATCCCTCTAATCAAACCCTAAACCCTTTCCCTTGCTTCTCATTCGAAGGCGGCAAGACAAAAAGACACCCAAGAGGGGCCGAGTGAACCCTTTTTTGGGGGGCCGGGTATCCTAAAACGGGACGGGAAAGGGTTTAGGGTTTGATTAGGCGGACCGCTACCGAGGATCCCCCTAATCAAACCCTAAACCCTTTCCCTTGCTTCTAATTCAAAGGCGGGAAGACAAAAAGACACCCTAGAGGGGCCGAGTGAACCCTTTTTGGGGGGGCCGGATATCCTAAAATGGGACGGGAAAGGGTTTAGGGTTTGATTAGGCGGACCGCTACCACGGATCCCCTAATCCAACCCTAAACCCTTTCCCTTGCTTCTCATTCGAAGGCGGCAAGACAAAAAGACACCCTAGAGGGGCCGAGTTAACCCTTTTTAGGGGGACCGGGTATCCTAAAACGGGATGGGAAAGGTTTTAGGGTTTGATTAGGCGGACCGCTACCGTGGATCCCCCTAATCAAACCCTAATGCCTTTCCCTTTCATCTCATTTGAAGACGACAAGACAAAAAGACACCCTAGAGGGCCCGAGTGAACCCTTTTTGGGGGGCCGGGTATCCTAAAACGGGACGGGAAAGGGTTTAGGGTTTGATTAGGCGGACAGCTACCGCGGATCCCCCTAATCCAACCCTAAACCCTTTCCCTTGATTCTCATTCAAAGGCGGCAAGACAAAAAGACACCCTAGAGGGGCCGAGTGAACCCTTTTTGGGGGTCGGGTATCCTAAAACGGGATGGGAAAGGGTTTAGGGTTTGATTAGGCGGACCGCTACCGTGGATCCCCTAATCAAACCCTAGTCCCTTTCCCTTGGTTCTCATTTGAAGGCGGCAAGAAAAAAAGACACCCAATAGGGGCCGAGTGAACCCTTTTAAAGGGGCTGGGTATCCTAAAACGGGACGGGAAAGGGTTTAGGTTTTGATTAGGCGGACCGCATCTGCGGATCCCCTAATCAAACCCTAAACCCTTTCCATTGCTTCTCATTCGAAGGCGGGAAGACAAAAAGACACCATAGATGGGCCGAGTAAACCCTTTTTTAGGGGACCGGGTATCCTAAAACGGGACGGGAAAGGGTTTAGGGTTTGATTAGGCGGACCGCTACCTAGGATCCCCCCTAATCCAACGCTAAACCCTTTCCCTTGCTTCTCATTCGAAGGCGACAATACAAAAAGACACCCTAGAGGGGCCGAGTGAATCCTTTTTTTGGGGGGCCGGGTATCCTAAAACGGGACGGGAAAGGCATTAGGGATTGATTAGGCGGACCGCTACCATGGACCCCCCTAATCTAACCATACACCCTTTCCCTTGCTTCTCTTTCAAAGGCGGCAAGACAAAAAGACACCCTAGAGGGGCCGAGTTAACCCTTTTTAGGGGGGCCGGGTATCCTAAAACGGGATGGAAAAGGTTTTAGGGTTTGATTAGGCGGACCGCTACCGTGGATCCCCCTAATCAAACCCTAATCCCTTTCCCTTTCATCTCATTTGAAGACGACAAGACAAAAAGACACCCTAGAGGGGCCGAGTGAACCCTTTTTGGGGGGGCTGGGTGTCCTAAAACGGGACGGGAAAGGGTTTAGGGTTTGATTAGGCGGACAGCTACCGCGGATCCCCCTAATCCAACCCTAAACCCTTTCCCTTGATTCTCATTCAAAGGCGGCAAGACAAAAAGACACCCTAGAGGGGCCGAGTGAACCCTTTTTGGGGGTCGGGTATCCTAAAACGGGATGGGAAAGGGTTTAGGGTTTGATTAGGCGGACCGCTACCGTGGATCCCCCTAATCAAACCCTAATCCCTTTCCCTTGCTTCTCATTTGAAGGCGGCAAGAAAAAAAGACACCCAATAGGGGCCGAGTGAACCCTTTTTAAAGGGGCTGGGTATCCTAAAACGGGACGGGAAAGGGTTTGGGTTTTGATTAGGCGGACCGCCATCTGCGGATCCCCCTAATCAAACCCTAAACCCTTTCCTTGCTTCTCATTCGAAGGCGGCAAGACAAAAAGACACCCTAGAGGGGCCAAGTAAACCTTTTTTAGGGGACCCAGGTTATCCTAAAACGGGACGGGAAAGGGTTTAGGGTTTGATTAGGCGGACCGCTACCTAGGATCCCCCTAATCCAACGCTAAACCCTTTCCCTTGCTTCTCATTCGAAGGCGACAATACAAAAAGACACCCTAGAGGGGCCGAGTGAATCCTTTTTTGGGGGGCCGGGTATCCTAAAACGGGACGGGAAAGGGTTTAGGGATTGATTAGGCGGACCGCTACCATGGACCCCCCTAATCCAACCCTAAACCCTTTCCCTTGATTCTCATTCAAAGGCGGCAAGACAAAAAGACACCCTAGAGGGGCCGAGTGAACCCTTTTTGGGGGTCGGGTATCCTAAAACGGGATGGGAAAGGGTTTAGGGTTTGATTAGGCGGACCGCACCGTGGATCCCCTAATCAAACCCTAATCCCTTTCCTTGCTTCTCATTTGAAGGCGGCAAGAAAAAAGACACCCAACAGGGGCCGAGTGAACCCTTTTTAAAGGGGCCGGGTATCCTAAAACGGGACGGGAAAGGGTTTGGGTTTTGATTAGGCGGACCGCCATCTGCGGATCCCCCTAATCAAACCCTAAACCCTTTCCCTTGCTTCTCATTCGAAGGCGGGAAGACAAAAAGACACCATAGAGGGGCCAAGTAAACCTTTTTTTAGGGGACCGGGTATCCTAAAACGGGACGGGAAAGGGTTTAGGGTTTGATTAGGCGGACCGCTACCTAGGATCCCCCCTAATCCAACGCTAAACCCTTTCCCTTGCTTCTCATTCGAAGGCGACAATACAAAAAGACACCCTAGAGGGGCCGAGTGAATCCTTTTTTTGGGGGGCCGGGTATCCTAAAACGGGACGGGAAAGGCATTAGGGATTGATTAGGCGGACCGCTACCATGGACCCCCCTAATCTAACCATACACCCTTTCCCTTGCTTCTCTTTCAAAGGCGGCAAGACAAAAAGACACCCTAGAGGGGCCGAGTTAACCCTTTTAGGGGGCCGGGTATCCTAAAACGGGATGGAAAAGGTTTTAGGGTTTGATTAGGCGGACCGCTACCGTGGATCCCCCTAATCAAACCCTAATCCCTTTCCCTTTCATCTCATTTGAAGACGACAAGACAAAAAGACACCCTAGAGGGGCCGAGTGAACCCTTTTGGGGGGTGGGTGTCCTAAAACGGGACGGGAAAGGGTTTAGGGTTTGATTAGGCGGACAGCTACCGCGGATCCCCTAATCAAACCCTAAACCCTTTCCCTTGATTCTCATTCAAAGGCGGCAAGACAAAAAGACACCCTAGAGGGGCCGAGTGAACCCGTTTTTGGGGGGTCGGGTATCCTAAAACGGGATGGGAAAGGGTTTAGGGTTTGATTAGGCGGACCGCTACCGTGGATCCCCCTAATCAAACCCTAATCCCTTTCCCTTGCTTCTCATTTGAAGGCGGCAAGAAAAAAAGACACCCAATAGGGGCCGAGTGAACCCTTTTAAAGGGGGCCGGGTATCCTAAAACGGGACGGGAAAGGGTTTGGGTTTTGATTAGGCGGACCGCCATCTGCGGATCCCCTAATCAAACCCTAAACCCTTTCCCTTGCTTCTCATTCGAAGGCGGGAAGACAAAAAGACACCATAGAGGGGCCAAGTAAACCTTTTTTTAGGGGACCGGTTATCCTAAAACGGGACGGGAAAGGGTTTAGGGTTTGATTAGGCGGACCGCTACCTAGGATCCCCCTAATCCAACGCTAAACCCTTTCCCTTGCTTCTCATTCGAAGGCGACAATACAAAAAGACACCCTAGAGGGGCCGAGTGAATCCTTTTTTGGGGGGGTCGGGTATCCTAAAACGGGACGGGAAAGGGTTTAGGGATTGATTAGGCGGACCGCTACCATGGACCCCCCTAATCTAACCATACACCCTTTCCCTTGCTTCTCTTTCAAAGGCGGCAAGACAAAAAGACACCCTAGAGGGGCCGTGTGAACCCTTTTTTGAGGGGCCGGTTATCCTAAAACGGGACGGGAAAGGGTTTCGGGTTTGATTAGGCGGACCGCTATCGCGGATCCCTCTAATCAAACCCTAATCCCTTTCCGTTGCTTCTCATTCGAAGGCGGCAAGACAAAAAGACACTCTAGAGGGGCCGAGTGAACCCTTTTTTTGGGGGGCGGGTATCCTAAAACGGGACGGGAAAGGGTTTAGGGTTTGATTAGGCAGACCACTACCGCGGATCCCCCTAATCAAACCCTAAACCCTTTCCCTTTCATCTCATTTGAAGACGACAAGACAAAAAGACACCCTAGAGGGGCCGAGTGAACCCTTTTGGGGGTGGGTGTCCTAAAACGGGACGGGGAAAGGGTTTAGGGTTTGATTAGGCGGACCGCTACCATGGACCCCCTAATCTAACCCTACACCCTTTCCTTGCTTCTCTTTCAAAGGCGGCAAGACAAAAAGACACCCTAGAGGGGCCGAGTTAACCCTTTTAGGGGGGGGGTATCCTAAAACGGGATGGGAAAGGTTTTAGGGTTTGATTAGGCGGACCGCTACCGTGGATCCCCCTAATCAAACCCTAATCCCTTTCCCTTTCATCTCATTTGAAGACGACAAGACAAAAAGACACCCTAGAGGGGCCGAGTGAACCCTTTTTGGGGGTCGGGTGTCCTAAACGGGACGGGAAAGGGTTTAGGGTTTGATTAGGCGGACAGCTACCGCGGATCCCCCTAATCCAACCCTAAACCCTTTCCCTTGATTCTCATTCAAAGGAGGCAAGACAAAAAGAGACCCTAGAGGGGCCGAGTGAACCCGTTTTTGGGGGTCGGGTATCCTAAACGGGATGGGAAAGGGTTTAGGGTTTGATTAGGCGGACCGCACCGTGGACCCCTAATCAAATCCTAATCCCTTTCCCTTCGCTTCTCATTTGAAGGCGGCAAGAAAAAAAGACACCCAATAGGGGCCGAGTGAACCCTTTTAAAAGGGGCCGGGTATCCTAAACGGGACGGGAAAGGGTTTAGGTTTTGATTAGGCGGACCGCCTCTGCGGATCCCCTAATCAAACCCTAAACCCTTTCCTGCTTCTCATTCGAAGGCGGGAAGACAAAAAGACACCATAGAGGGGCCAAGTAAACCTTTTTTTAGGGGACCGGTTATCCTAAAACGGGACGGGAAAGGGTTTAGGGTTTGATTAGGCGGACCGCTACCTAGGATCCCACTAATCCAACGCTAAACCCTTTCCCTTGCTTCTCATTCGAAGGCGACAATACAAAAAGACACCCTAGAGGGGCCGAGTGAATCCTTTTTTGGGGGGTCGGGTATCCTAAAACGGGACGGGAAAGGGTTTAGGGATTGATTAGGCGGACCGCTACCATGGACCCCCCTAATCTAACCATACACCCTTTCCCTTGCTTCTCTTTCAAAGGCGGCAAGACAAAAAGACACCCTAGAGGGGCCGAGTGTACCCTTTTTTGAGGGGCCGGGTATCCTAAAACGGGACGGGAAAGGGTTTTGGGTTTGATTAGGCGGACCGCTATCGCGGATCCCTCTAATCAAACCCTAATCCCTTTCCCTTGCTTCTCATTCGAAGGCGGCAAGACAAAAAGACACCCTAGAGGGGCCGAGTGAACCCTTTTTTTGGGGGGCGGGTATCCTAAAACGGGACGGGAAAGGGTTTAGGGTTTGATTAGGCAGACCACTACCGCGGATCCCCTAATCAAACCCTAAACCCTTTCCCTTGCTTCTAATTCAAAGGCGGGAAGACAATAAGATACCCTAGAGGGGCCGAGTGAACCCTTTTTGGGGGGCGGATATCCTAAAATGGGACGGGAAAGGGTTTAGGGTTTGATTAGGCGGACCTCTACCGCGGATCCCCTAATCCAACCCTAAACCCTTTCCCTTGCTTCTCATTCGAAGGCGGCAAGACAAAAAGACACCCTAGAGTTGCCGAGTTAACCCTTTTAGGGGGCGGGTATCCTAAAACGGGACGGGAAAGGTTTTAGGGTTGATTAGGCGGACCGCTACCATGGATCCCCCTAATCAAACCCTAATCCCTTTCCCTTTCATCTCATTTGAAGACGACAAGACAAAAAGACACCCTAGAGGGGCCGAGTGAACCCTTTTTGGGGGGCTGGGTATCCTAAAACGGGACGGGAAAGGGTTTAGGGTTTGATTAGGCGGAACGCTACCGCGGATCCCCTAATCAAACCCTAAACCCTTTCCCTTGATTCTAATTCAAAGGCGCCAAGACAAAAAGACACCCAAGAGGGGCCGAGTGAACCTGTTTTTGAGGGGTCGGGTATACTAAAACGGGATGGGAAAGGGTTTAGGGTTTGATTAGGCGGACCGCTACCATGGATCCCCCTAATCAAACCCTAATCTCTTTTCCTTGCTTCTTATTTGAAGGCGGCAAGAAAAAAAGACACCCAATAGGGGCCGAGTGAACCCTTTTAAGGGGTGGGTATCCTAAAACGGGACGGGAAAGGGTTTAGGGTTTGATTAGGTGGACCGCACCGCGGATCCCCTAATCAAACCCTAAACCCTTTCCCGCTTCTCATTCGAAGGCGGCAAGACAAAAAGACACCCTAGAGGGTCCGAGTAAACCCTTTTTTAGGGGACCGGGTATCCTAAAACGGGACGGGAAAGGGTTTAGGGTTTGATTAGGCGGACCGCTACCTAGGATCTCCCTACTCCAACGCTAAACCCTTTCCCTTGCTTCTCATTCGAAGGCGACAATACAAAAAGACACACTAGAGGGGCCGAGTGAATCCTTTTTGGAGGGGCGGGTATCCTAAAACGGGACGAGAAAGGGTTTAGGGATTGATTAGGCGGACCGCTACCATGGACCCCCCTAATCCAACCCTAAACCCTTTCCCTTGCTTCTCTCTCGAAGGCGGCAAGACAAAAAGACACCCTAGAGGGGCCGAGTGTACCCTTTTTTGGGGGAAAAGGTATCCTAAAACGGGACGGGAAAGGGTTTTGGGTTTGATTAGGCGGACTGCTATCGCGGATCCCCCTAATCAAACCCTAAACCCTTTCCCTTGCTTCTCATTCGAAGGCGGCAAGACAAAAAGACACCCTAGAGGGGTTGAGTGAACCCTTTTTGGGGGGCGGGTATCCTAAACGGGACGGGAAAGGGTTTCGGGTTTGATTAGGCGGACCGCTATCGCGGATCCCTCTAATCAAACCCTAATCCCTTTCCCTTGCTTCTCATTCGAAGGCGGCAAGACAAAAAGACACCCTAGAGGGGCCGAGTGAACCCTTTTTTTGGGGGGGCGGGTATCCTAAAACGGGACGGGAAAGGGTTTAGGGTTTGATTAGGCGGACCACTACCGCGGATCCCCCTAATCAAACCCTAAACTCTTTCCCTTGCTTCTAATTCAAAGGCGGGAAGACAAAAAGACACCCTAGAGGGGCCGAGTGAACCCTTTTTTGGGGGGCCGGATATCCTAAAATGGGACGGGAAAGTGTTTAGGGTTTTATTAGGCGGACCTCTACCGCGGATCCCCTAATCCAACCCTAAACCCTTTCCCTTGCTTCTCATTCGAAGGCGGCAAGACAAAAAGAGACCCTAGAGTTGCCGAGTTAACCCTTTTTAGGGGGGCCGGGTATCCTAAAACGGGACGGGAAAGGTTTTAGGTTGATTAGGCGGACCGCTACCATGGATCCCCCTAATCAAACCCTAATCCCTTTCCCTTTCATCTCATTTGAAGACGACAAGACAAAAAGACACCCTAGAGGGGCCGAGTGAACCCTTTTTGGGGGGGCTGGGTATCCTAAAACGGGACGGGAAAGGGTTTAGGGTTTGATTAGGCGGACAGCTACCGCGGATCCCCCTAATCCAACCCTAAACCCTTTCCCTTGATTCTCATTCAAAGGCGGCAAGACAAAAAGACACCCAAGAGGGGCCGAGTGAACCTATTTTTGAGGGGTCGGGTATCCTAAAACGGGATGGGAAAGGGTTTAGGGTTTGATTAGGCGGACCGCTACCATGGATCCCCCTAATCAAACCCTAATCTCTTTTCCTTGCTTCTCATTTGAAGGAGGCAAGAAAAAAGACACCAATAGGGGCCGAGTGAACCCTTTTAAGGGGGTGGGCATCCTAAAACGGGACGGGGAAAGGGTTTAGGGTTTGATTAGGTGGACCGCTACCGCGGATCCCCCTAATCAAACCCTAAACCCTTCCCCTTGCTTCTCATTCGAAGGCGGCAAGACAAAAAGACACCCTAGAGGGTCCGAGTAAACCCTTTTTTAGGGGACCGGGTATCCTAAAACGGGACGGGAAAGGGTTTAGGGTTTGATTAGGCGGACCGCTACCTAGGATCTCCCTACTCCAACGCTAAACCCTTTCCCTTGCTTCTCATTCGAAGGCGACAATACAAAAAGACACACTAGAGGGGCCGAGTGAATCCTTTTTGGAGGGGCGGGTATCCTAAAACGGGACGGGGAAAGGGTTTAGGGATTGATTAGGCGGACCGTTACCATGGACCCCCTAATCCAACCCTAAACCCTTTCCCTTGCTTCTCTCTCGAAGGCGGCAAGACAAAAAGACACCCTAGAGGGGCCGAGTGTACCCTTTTTTGGGGGAAAGGGTATCCTAAAACGGGACGGGAAAGGGTTTTAGGTTTGATTAGGCGGACCGCTATCGCGGATCCCCCAAATCAAACCCTAAACCCTTTCCCTTGCTTCTCATTCGAAGGCGGCAAGACAAAAAGACACCCTAGAGGGGCTGAGTGAACCCTTTTGGGGGACGGGTATCCTAAAACGGGACGGGAAAGGGTTTAGGGTTTGATTAGGCAGACCGCTACCACGGATCCCCTAATCAAACCCTAAACCCTTTCCCTTGCTTCTCATTCAAAGGCGGGAAGACAAAAAGACACCCTAGAGGGGCCGAGTGAACCCTTTTTTGGGGGGCCGGATATCCTAAAACGGGACGGGAAAGGGTTTAGGGTTTGATTAGGCGGACCGCTACCGCGGATCCCCTAATCAAACCCTAAACCCTTTCCCTTGCTTCTCATTCGAAAGCGGCAAGACAAAAAGACACTCTAGAGGGGCCGAGTTAACCCTTTTTTGGGGGGCCGAGTATCCTAAAATGGGACGGGAAAGGTTTTAGGGTTTGATTAGGCGGACCGCTACCATGGACCCCCCTAATCAATCCCTAATCCCTTTCCCTTGCTTCCCATTTGAAGGCGGTAAGACAAAAAGACACCCTAGAGGGGCCGAGTGAACCCTTTTTGGGGGGTCGGGTATCCTAAAACGGGACGGGAAAGGGTTTAGGGTTTGATTAGGCGGACCGCTACCACGGATCCCCGTAATCAAATGCTAAACCCTTTCCCTTACTTCTCATTTAAAGGCGGCAAGACAAAAAGACACCCTAGAGGGGCCGAGTGAACCCTTTTCTGGGGGACCGGTTATCCTAAAACGGGACGGGAAAGGGTTTAGGGTTTGATTAGGGGAACTGCTACCGCGGATCCCCCTAATCCAACCCCCTAACCCTTTCCCTTGCTACTCATTCAAAGGCGGCAATACAAAAAGACACCCTAAGGGGCCTAGTGAACCCTTTTTTTTTTTGGGGGGGGGGGGGGGGGGGGGGGTATCTAAAACGGGACGGGGAAAGGGTATAGGGTTTGATTAGGAGGACCGCTACCGCGGATCCCCTAATCCAACCCCAAACCCTTTCCTTGCTTCTCATTCGAAGGCGGGAAGACACAAAGACACCCTAGAGGGGCCGAGTGAACCCTTTTTTGGGGGGCCGGGTATCCTAAAACGGGACGGGAAAAGGGTTTAGGGTTTGATTAGGTGGACCGCTACCATGGATCCCCCTAATCAAACCCTAATCCCTTTCCCTTTCTTCTCATTTGAAGGCGACAGGACAAAAAGACACCCAAGAGGGGCCGAGTGAACCCTTTTTGGGGGGGCTGGGTATCCTAAAACGGGACGGCAAAGGGTTTAGGGTTTGATTAGGTGGACAGCTACCGCAGATCCCCCTAATCAAACCCTATACCCTTTTCCTTGCTTCTCATTCGAAGGCGGCAAGACAAAAAGACACCCTAGAGGGGCTGAGTGAATCCTTTTTAGGGACCGGGTTTCCTAAAACGGGACGGGAAAGGGTTTAGGATTTGACTATGCGGACGCCACCGCAGATCCCCTAATCCAACCCTAAACCCTT
This sequence comes from Silene latifolia, assembly GCF_048544455.1. Classification (NCBI taxonomy): domain Eukaryota; kingdom Viridiplantae; phylum Streptophyta; class Magnoliopsida; order Caryophyllales; family Caryophyllaceae; genus Silene; species Silene latifolia. The sequence goes on along the minus strand of NC_133535.1, from coordinate 57,867,168 downwards.
TCCCTTGTTTCTCATTCGAAGGCGGCAATACAAAAAGACACCCTAGAGTGTGGGGTAATATCCGTATAAAACCCTTATATTTTAGGACTATAACGCAAATTTTACATGTGATAAAATGTCATAAACGAAAAACAATAGAGAAACGATAAAGAACAAGAATCAACCTCGGGTCCTTGTGAATGCGGCCTAAGAACAGAAATCAAAGTAGATTTCCTCCTAATCGTTGCACCCAAGGCCGTCTGAGACTATGCCCCTTGTGCTAGAATTGCTCTCTAATTGCCTTGCAATATTGAGAGAGCTTTTGTGAATTTTCTTGATGTGAGATCTAGGATTTTCAGAGGAAAAATGCTCTCAAAAACCTAATTTTTCTTTCAAAATGAATTAGGTAACAAAAGGAGAGAAAGCTCTCCTTTTGTTCTCCTTGGTTCGGCCAAACCGAGAGCCTCATGGGAAAGTGGGCTTTCACTTCCTCTTTATTTTAACTCGTGGTCCGACTCAAAAATGCTAAATTTATATGACGCGATTTTATTATAAATCGTCATCGGTTATCGGTTATTAAAATATCGTCTAGTAACATGAATTAGTCGATATAATAATACATGTCCGATAATGACAATATTGTATAATTAATTTATTCAATATACATTAATCAAATATAATCGTTTATATTTAATTTACGAATTAACTGCTTAATTCGCCTTAGCCATTATTATTTAATCCGTATTAAATAAAATATCTCAACATCGCGTTTGACTAATTATTAGTCAATAACTCCGACTAACTGCTTAGTCATATTAGGCATCAACATGGCTGTATTTTCATACCGTCACATCTCTCAAACGTATCCTATAGGTGTGACTTTTAGGGACTAGTTGATCACCGCCATCTGTATGACAATAACGTCAAACTTATCTAGCAAGCCAACCGTTATTGATAAACGTGGACCAACTGATAATAATACAAAAGTATACCCTTTGATCCTTTTAGAGATTTAAATGTTATTGCACTAACTGTAGAGGACACCAGCCCCAACAAGCTCCCACTTGTCCGTACAAGTGTATGTGCAATAACGTTATCCGCACTAACTGGAGGACACGGCTCCAACAAACTCCCAATTGTCCGTACAAGTGTATGTGCGATAACCGATTCTCATATTCATTTAAAATTTCTCCCACTCAATGTAAAACAATTTGCAGATCTGGATCCGCAAAGGTCGTATTTTACAATCGATCTGTATCAAGAGTGGTTTCCCCGACTAGAGAGTAACTTAACTGATAAAACGAATTCGTATTCGAGCATGGCCATGCATTTCGATTCTGACTCCTCGAGTGGCCCCGAGAAATATCGAGTACACGATAAAGGCTGAATATTTCCTTCAACTCGACTCCTTCCGACCTAAGCACACGGCATGAAATGACCGAAAAAATCTACTTGGCCCCCGTTACGGATGACCGTGAGAAAGAAACCAAAGTCACCCAAAATCTGCCTTAGTCTCAAGAGACAATCGATAGTCAAAAGAATCGACTCTTAGGATCACCATGGAGGTCCTATCCATGACCTGGCACCAAATGTTATAAAACATTTAGGACTCCACGTCGATTTCACAATTGTGTCCTACGAGAGATCCGTATAAATCGCCTCGTGATTGGTCGGTCACCCTTTGACTTATGGCTCGTTGAACCCACCATCAACCAACGTCACAAAATAATTGCCGAGTTATCGGCTCGGGTGGGCAATTAAGGACCAAAAATATAATGTTTGTTCAGTTCACTTTGTGGTGTTCAAAATTGTCGTACAAATCCACATGAAAAACAGAATATATAAATATCAAAACGATGATGTCGTATAGAGTACAAAAGAGAATGAATCTAATCTATAAAAGAGTACTACAACTCAGGAACACGTTTAATTCCCATGGAATTAACATGCCCTTCATGCTTATCTTGTCGTAATGGTTTAGTGAGAGGATCTGCTATGTTATCATCTGTAGCAATCTTTTCTATCACTACCTCCTTTTGCTCCACGTAATCTCGGATTAGATGAGCTTTCCGTTGTACATGTCTAGACTTGTTGCTAGACTTAGGCTCCTTAGGTTGGAAGATGGCACCTCTATTGTCGCAATAGATGGTGATCGGGTCATTCGAACTAGGCATTACGGATAGTCCTTGTAAGAATTGACGCATCCATATCGCTTCCTTTGCGCCTTCACGCGGCATAGTACTCGGACTCGGTCGTAGAATCTGTTTGTAACACTTTGTTTGGAACTCTTCCACTGATCAGCGCCTTTAAGAGTAAAAACGAATCCAGGATCGAGATTTTGAGTCATCTCGATCCGTTTGGAAGCTAGCATCTGCGAACCGGTTGCGCATAGCTTTTGTTCGCCTCCATAAGTCAATGCCAAGCTTTAGTCCTCCGTAGGTACTTAAGAATGTTCTTGATGACCATCCAATGTGATTCACCTGGATCTTTGTTGGAATCGACTTGTCATACTCAATGCATATGCCACGTCCGGACGTGTGCATATCATGGCATACATGATTGATCCTATAGCCGAGGCATAAGGAATCCGTGTCATGCGCTCTTTCTCTTCCGGTGTCTCTGGTGCCTGAGACTTGCTCAAATGCACCCCTGGAGCCATAGGAAGAAACCCCTTTTTGGAGTTAGTCATGGTGAATCTCTCTAGGATCTTGTCTATGTAAGACTCCTGACTGAGAGATAACATCCGACGTGATCTATCTCGATAGATACGGATGCCCAAAATTCTTTGTGCCTCACCCAGATCTTTCATCTGGAAATGGTTCTTCAACCATACTTTTACCGAAGTTAAGAGAGGTATGTCATTCCCAATCAGGAGTATGTCATCGACATACAATATTAGGAAGACAATCTTGCTCCCACTCGACTTGATATATAGACATGGTTCCTCGACCGATCGAGTAAATCCATTTTCTTTTATCACTTGGTCGAAACGATGATTCCAACTCCTAGAAGCTTGCTTAAGTCCATAAATGGAACGCTTAAGCTTACACACTTTCTTAGGATGTTCTGGATCGATGAAACCTTCGGGTTGTACCATGTACAACTCTTCCTCCAAAAAACCGTTTAAGAAGGCGGTTTTCACATCCATCTGCCAAATTTTATAGTCATGAAAAGCGGCAATCGCTAAGATAATCCGAATGGAACGCGGCATGACTAGGGTGCAAAAATTTCATCGTAGTGCAGACCTGGCACTTGGGTGAAACCTTTAGCAACTAGTCTTGCTTTATATATATCTTGTTGACCTTCCACAGAATGCTTTATCTTGTAAAGCCATTTGCATTGAAGGGGACGAACCTTAGCAGGTAAGTCAACAAGATCCCATACGTTGTTCTCATACATGGAGTCCATTTTGGATTGCATGGCCTCAAGCCATAGATTTGAGTCAGAACTAGTCATGGCACCTTTATAGGTTGCGGGTTCATTACTCGTTAAGAGTAGAATGTCATATATGTCATGTTCCTCGACCATACCAATGTATATCTGTCCATGGGAGGAATAGAGACTATTCCCGACCTCCTAGGTTCCTCAGAATAATAACGCGATCGGGATTGAAGGAACGGTTCCTCCAATGGTTGCTCGGTATTTGGTTTGGAATCTCCGACGGCTCGAAGGTTCTATCACTCTTTGCATTCTCGAGAAACTCCTTCTCTAAGAATGTCGCACTAGCCGCAACAAATACACGTTGTTCGGTTGGCGAATAAAAGTAATGACCAAGTGTTCCTTTAGGATAACCTATAAAGTATGTCTTGACCGATCGCGGGCCGAGCTTATCCTCGTGTCTCCACTTGACATAAGCCTCGCAGCCCCAAACCCGTATAAAGGACAAGTTAGGGACCGTTCCTTCCATAGTTCATATGGAGTCTTGTCAACAGCTTTAGACGGACTTCGTTAAGTATTAGAGCATTGTGGAAGAGCATAACCCCACAATGAGTCGTGCAACACGGTGTGACTCATCATGGTTCAAACCATATCAAGTAGTGTTCGATTTCTCCGTTCGGACACACCATTCAACTGAGGTGTTCCAGGTGGAGTTAAGCGTAAGGCAATCCCACGTCTTTGAGGTGTTGATCAAACTCGTGAAAAAGATACTCGCCACCACGGTCCGATCGCAGTGTTTTAATCATTCTACCAAAAGAGGTTCTGACCCGATTCTCGGTATTCCTTGAATTTCTCAAAGGATTCACTTTTGTGCTTCATTAAGTAGACATAGCCATATCTACTTAAATCGTCCGTGAAAGTGATGAAATACCTATAGCCTTCTCGTGCGGTGATTGACAAAGGTCCACACACATCCGTATGTATGAGTCCTAATAGGTCAGCAGCGCGCATTCCAACACCTTTGAAGGAAATTCGAGTCATCTTACCAATGAGACATGATTCACACGTGCCAAATGATTGAAAATCAAAGGCCGAGATAGCTCCATTCTTTATGAGCTGTTTTACGCGTTTCTCATTAATGTGTCCCATACGGCAGTGCCATAGGTACGTTTGATCTTTGTCACCGACCTTTAACTTCTTATTCATTACGTGTAATATTTCGGTGGTCTGATCTAAAACATAAATTCCATTCATGGAGACTGCCTTGCCATAAATCATATCGTGTAATGAGAAAATGCAAGTATTATTCTCTATTACAAATGAAAAACCAAGTTTGTCAAGTGCGTAAACCGAAATAATGTTTTTAGAAAGACGGGTACATAATAGCAGTTATATAAAAATAACTCAAATCCGCTAGGAAGCTGGATCACGTATGTTCCCTCGAGACGGCAGCCACTCGTGCTCCATTCCCGACACGCAGGTCCACCTCACCCTTTACGAGGGGTTCGATGTTTTGAGCCCCCGCACATGATTACACGGATGAGAACCATAACCAAGAGTATCAAGTACCCAAGTTCCATAACTTGCATGGTTAATCTCAATCATATGAATAAAAGTAGAAGAGGAAGAAGACATACCAACTGGTTTAACGCGACCTGCTTTTATGTCCTCATGGTAAACAGGACATGTACGCCTCCAATGCCCGATCTTGTGGCGTTGATGGCATTCCATGTTTTCGGTCTTGCTCTTTGTCATGCCCGATGAGTTGCTCGACTCACCAGGCCCACTCTGCCTCGATCCCGACTTCTTAAACTTCGGTTTACCTACCGCTAGGTCTCCGCTAAGCTTTGCCCTTACCCTTGCTCTTGTTTGACACAACGAGAACATCCTGTTTCAAGCTCCCACTGAACTTCATATCCTTCTCGGCCCCTGTACGAGAAGGGAGTGTAGTTCATGAGGACTTTTCTTCAAATCATTCATATAGTAATTCGCTCTAAAGAGCGCAAAACCATCGTGGAGTGAATGAAGCATGCGGTCAATCACGATGTTCTCGCTGATTTTACAATCAAGCGCCTCCAGTCTCTCGACATTCTCAATCATGCCGAGAATGTGTGGGCTAACCGGTTGGCCCTTTCTCGAGTCTCGCATCAAAGAAGCGAGTGGTGTGCTCATAGGTCACGATTCTCGGTGCTTTCGAGAATTCCTTAGTGAGCGTGGTGAAAATCTTGTTTGCACCTTGGGCTATGAAGCGTTTCTGCAAATTTGATTCCATTGCAAAAATGAGTACGTTTTTAATCGCACCCGCTTCCATGACGAAATCGTTATACTTGGCTATTTCATTAGCTCCAGCCGTGGGGCCTGGGTTTGACGGGATGGGCTCTGTCAGATATTTGAGCTTCCCGTCAGCAGCGGCAGAATTCCGTAATGCCGCCTCCCGATCCGCGAAGTTTGATCCATCATTCTTCGATCGAGTAGACCGATTCATCCGATTTATGAAGATCCGCCAGGACTCACGGTCCAATGTGGCACTTGGCATTGGGTCGTCACAAGACGGCCACCATTTTGTTATTAGCAGTTTAAGTGATCGTGATCTACACCGAAAAAGAAAGGAAAAACAAAACGAAATAAGCAACTCATCGAGGTGATTTAAGTCTATTTAAAATTCATTTTAATCGTGTAGACTCATTGCACTTGCATAATTGATCTCCTCAAGAATAATACAAGTGATCCCAAGACTCAATTTCCGTAAATTGATAAGCCAACTGTTTAGCTAGTTCTATCGTTAGAACTCTTGGTCGATAGATTTCAGTAAATCCTATCTATAGTCCACCATAATCACAGGATCGTACGAGTGACCCTAGTGTTGAGATAAAATAGGTCAATCAGTTCCAACTTACCCGACGTAGAAGGGGTCATATTATGCCTACCGACGAAGAAGGGATTCATTGGAGTTTGACCTATAAAGACTATTCTCAATTTTTGGTTATACGAGGAAGATCCCATCAACTTAGTTTTAATTCATTTTAAGTGAACGAAAAAAAGTTAGCATTGCGTGAATGAATTAATTTAGGTGATGGCTTATAAAAACGTGTGATAACTGTATATCAAAGAAAACTAACGCGTGACCTCTATATGAGTCAGTTTTCATGCAATTATTAGGTGGTTTGGTTTTAGGCGGAATATGATGCAATCTATCGTTACGATAAAATAAATAAAAGAATGCAAAACGTAAATAAAAATTCCTAGTGTGGCCTATCCTAGTAAAAAGAACATAATACAACTTTGGAATCCACCGTTGGACCCGAAAAGCTTGTCTTGATGTTCCATCTTTGTCCATGCAGCGGGAGTGAGCATCCGGTCTCTATCTTTGGTCTTCTCAAAATTACAATTAAAATTTACAAAATATAAACCTATTTACATTCTAAATAAAAACTGTAATTACAAGGAAAAAACCAAAACGGAGATACAAGATCTCAAAATACAACCAAGACCGTGTTCCATCATTACGGTAACACGTTCTACTAAGGCCACACTAAGTTACAACCGTTTGTAAAAATTAAATACGTAATTTAAACATTCAAGGCATTCAAAATAACGATAAATAAAAATGCATCAACTAAAATTAGAATTTATTCATGACCTAATTCTGTAATTATGTTAAATTTATCCAAACCACCTTTTAATGATTAAAATTATGTGACAAAGCTGCTTTAATCAACTTAATTTTAATCCATTACAATCCGTTGCTTTAAATCGCTTTAAAATAACTAAATGGTACGTGAGTGAACTGTTTCACTATCAAGCGAATGCACAAAATCTGTATTGTGCATATGTTATGGCCGAAAAAAAAATAAAAACGCGAAATTTTTTTTTTTTTCTTTCACGGCCTGACCGTGAGTAATGCCAAAATTTCTTCTTTTTTTTTTTTTTTTTAAAATAGCTGCTGGCCGAGAGCAAAACAGCGGCTCAAAATGCCAGCGCGGCCAAAACCTTTGTGAAAAAGATTGAACAAAACAAGACCAATTGCAATTTTGATCAAATTCATATAAATTTAATCTACAATTGATGATACTTTAACATATTGCTATGATTATCGTTTAAAATAACAATATGCAAAGAACAAAATGAAAACAAAAACATCGCCTCGATCGACAGAATCGATTATCACGTTTTTAAAAAAAAACAACAACAACCATGTAAACATGGCACGGAATTCAAGAAAAACAGCCGTGTATTATCATGACACGGTTTTCAAGAAATAAAAAAACAGCCGTGCATTTAAAAAAATTCAGCCGTGCGGTTTTTTATGCAAAAAAAAATTTATCGATTCAATTCGTATAATGAAAATCACAATGAAAAATTTACGTGGCCTCGCTCTGATACCACTTGTGGGGTAATATCCGTATAAAACCCTTAAATTTTAGGACTATAACGCAAATTTTACATGTGATAAAATGTCATAAACGAAAAATAATAGAGAAACGATAAAGAACAAGAATCAACCTCGGGTCCTTGTGAATGCGGCCTAAGAACAGAAATCAAAGTAGATTTCCTCCTAATCGTTGCACCCAAGACCGTCTGAGACTATGCCCCTTGTGCTAGAATTGCTCTCTAATTGCCTTGCAATATTGAGAGAGCTTTTGTGAATTTTCTTGATGTGAGATCTAGGATTTTCAGAGGAAAAATGCTCTCAAAACCCTAATTTTTCTTTCAAAATGAATTAGGTCACAAAAGGAGAGAAAGCTCTCCTTTTGTTCTCCTTGGTTCGGCCAAACCGAGAGCCTCATGGGGAAGTGGGCTTTCACTTCCTCTTTATTTTAACTCGTGGTCCGACTCGAAAATACTAAATGTATATGACGCGATTTTATTATAAATCGTCATCGGTTATCGGTTATTAAAATATCGTCTAGTAACATGAATTAGTCGATATAATAATACATGTCCGATAATGACAATATTGTATAATTAATTTATTCAATATACATTAATCAAATATAATCGTTTATATTTAATTTACGAATTAACTGCTTAATTCGCCTTAGCCATTATTATTTAATCCGTATTAAATAAAATATCTCAACATCGCGTTTGACTAATTATTAGTCAATAACTCCGACTAACTGCTTAGTCATATTAGGCATAGACATGACTGTATTTTCATACCGTCACATCTCTCAAACGTATCCTATAGGTGTGACTTTTAGGGACCAGTTGATCACCGCCATCTGCATGACAATAACGTCAAACGTATCTAGCAAGCCAACCGTTATTGATAAACGTGGACCAACTGATAATAATACAAAAGTATACCCTTTGATCCTTTTAGAGATTTAAATGTTATTGCACTAACTGTAGAGGACACCAGCCCCAACATAGAGGGGCCGAGTAAACCCTTTTTTAGGGGACCGGGTATCCTAAAACGGGACGGGAAAGGATTTAGGGTTTGATTAGGCGGACCGCTACCTAGGATCCCCCTAATCCAACTCTAAACCCTTTCCCTTGCTTCTCATTCGAAGGCGACAATACAAAAATACACCCTAGGGGGGTCGAGTGAATCCTTTTTTGGGGGGGTCGGGTATCCTAAAACGGGACGGGAAAGGGTTTAGGGATTGATTAGGCGGACCGCTACCGTGGACCCCGCTAATCCAACCCTAAACCCTTTCCCTTTCTTCTCTTTCGAAGGCGGCAAGACAAAAAGACACCCTAGAGGGGCCGAGTGAACCCTTTTTGGGAGCCGGTATCCTAAAACGGGACGGGAAAGGGTTTAGGGTTTGATTAGGCGGATCGCACCGCGTATCCCCTAATCTAACCCTAAACCCTTTCCTCGCTTCTCATTCAAGGCGGCAATACAAAAAGACACCCTAAGGGGCCTAGTGAACCCTTTGGGGGGGGGGGGGTATCATAAAACGGGACGGGAGAGGGTTTAGGGTTTGATTAGGAGGACCTCTACCGCGGATTCCCCTAATCAAACCCTAAACCCTTTCCCGTCCGTTTTAGGATACCCGGCCCCCGCAAAAAGGGTTCACTAGGCCCCTTAGGGTGTCTTTTTGTATTGCCGCCTTCGAATGAGAAGCAAGGGAAAGGGATTAGGGTTAGATTAGGGGATACGCGGTAGCATCCGCCTAATCAAACCCTAAACCCTTTCTCGTCCCGCTTTAGGATACCGGCTCCCAAAAAAGGGTTCACTCGGCCCCTCTAGGGTGTCTTTTTGTCTTGCCGCCTTCGAAAGAGAAGAAAGGGAAAGGGTTTAGGTTGATTAGCGGGTCCACGGTAGCGGTCCGCCTAATCAATCCCTAAACCCTTTCCCGTCCCGCTTTAGATACCCGCCCCCAAAAAGGGTTCACTCGCCCTTCTCGGGTGTCTTTGTGTCTTGCCGCCTTCGAATGAGAAGCAAGGAAAGGGTTTGGGGTTTGATTAGGGGACCGCGGTAGAGGTCCTCCTAATCAAACCCTAAACCCTCTCCCGTCCCGCTTTATGATACCCCCCCCCCAAAAGGGTTTAGGATTTGATTAGGCGGACCGCTACCGTGGATCCCCTAATCAAACCTCATCCCTTTCCTTTCTTCTCATTTGAAGGCAATAAGACAAAAAGACACCCTAGAGGGGCCGAGTGAACCCTTTTTGGGGGGGTTGGGTATCCTAAAACGGGACGGGAAAGGGTTTAGGGATTGATTAGGCGGACCGCTACCGTGGATCCCCCTAATCAAACCCTAAACCCTTTTCCTTGCTTCTCTTTCGAAGGCGGCAAGACAAAAAGACACCCTAGAGGGGCCGAATTAACCCTCTTTTGGGGGGCCGGGTATCCTAAAACAGGACGAGAAAGGGTTTAGGATTTGATTAGGCGGACCGTTACCGTGGATCCCCCCTAATCAAGCCCTCATCCCTTTCCCTTTCTTCTCATTTGAAGGCAACAAGACAAAAAGACACCCTAGAGGGGCCGAGTGAACCCTTTTTGGGGGGCTGGTTATCCTAAAACGGGACGGAAATGGTTTAGGTTTGATTAGGCGGACCGCTACCCGGATCCCCGTAATCAAAACCTAAACCCTTTCCTTGCTTCTCATTTGAAGGCAGCAAGACAAAAAGACACCCTAGAGGGGCCGAGTGAACCCTTTTTTAGGGGACCGGTTATCCTAAAACGGGACGGGAAAGGGTTTAGGGTTTGATTAGGCGAACTGCTACCGCGGATCCCCCTAATCCAACCCTAAACCCTTTCCCTTGCTTCTCATTCAAAGGCGGCAATACAAAAAGACACCCTAAGGGGCCTAGTGAACCCTTTTTTTTTGTGGGGGAGGGGGTATCCTAAAACGGGACGGGGAAAGGGTTTAGGGTTTGATTAGGAGGACCGCACCGCGATCCCCTAATCCAACCCCAAACCCTTTCCCTTGCTTCTCATTCAAGGCGGCAAGACACAAAGACACCCTAGAGGGGTCGAGTGAACCCTTTTTTGGGGGGCCGGGTATCCTAAAACGGGACGGGAAAGGGTTTAGGGTTTGATTAGGCAGACCGCTACCATGGATCCCCCTAATCAAACCCTAATCCCTTCCCTTTCTTCTCATTTGAAGGCGACAAGACAAAAAGACACCCTAGAGGGGCCGAGTGAACCCTTTTTGGGGGTCCGGGTATCCTAAAACGGGACGGGAAAGGGTTTAGTTTTTGATTGATTAACAAACTACCGTGGATCTCCCTAATGAAACCCTAATCCCTTTCCCTTTCTTCTCATTTGAAGGCGACAAGACAAAAAGACACCCTAGAGGGGCCGAGTGAACTCTTTTTGGGGGGGCCGGGTATCCTAAAACGGGATGGGAAAGGGTTTAGGGTTTGATTAGGCGGACCGCTACCGCGGATCCCCTAATCAAACCCTAAACCCTTTCCCTTGCTTCTCATTCAAAGGCGGGAAGACAAAAAGACACCCTAGAGGGGCCGAGTGAACCCTTTTGGGGGGGGGGCGGATATCATAAAACGGGACGGGAAAGGGTTTACGGTTTGATTAGGCAGACCGCTACCGCGGATCCCCCTAATCCAACCCTAAACCCTTTCCCTTGCTTCTCATTCGAAGGTGGCAAGACACAAAGACACCCTAAAGGGGCCGAGTGAACCCTTTTTTGGGGGGCCGGGTATCCTAAAACGGGACGGGAAAGGGTTTAGGAATTGATTAGGCGGACGCCACCGTGGATCCCCTAATCAAACCCTCATCCCTTTCCCTTTCTTCTCATTTGAAGGCAACAAGACAAAAAGACACCCTAGAGGGGCCGAGTGAACCCTTTTTTGGGGGGGGGGGGGGGGGTTGGGTATCCTAAAACGGGACGGGAAAAGGGTTTAGGTTTTGATTAGGCGGAGAGCTACCGTGGATCCCCCTAATCAAACCCTAAACCCTTTTCCTTGCTTCTCATTCGAAGGCGGCAAGACAAAAAGACACCCTAGAGGGGCCGAGTGAACCCTCTTTTGGGGGGCCGGGTATCCTAAAACAGGACGGGAAAGGGTTTAGGGTTTGATTAGGCGGACCGCCACCGTGATCCCCTAATCAAGCCCTCATCCCTTTCCCTTTCTTTTCATTTGAAGGCAACAAGACAAAAAGACACCCTAGAGGGGCCGAGTGAACCCTGTTTTTGGGGGCCGGGTATCCTAAAACGGGACGGGAAAGGGTTTAGGGTTTGATTAGGCGGACCGCTACCGCGGATCCCCCTAATCCAACCCTAAACCCTTTCCCTTGCTTCTCATTCAAAGGCGGCAATACAAAAAGACACCCTAAGGGGCCTAGTGAACCCTTTTTTTTTGGGGGGGGGGGGGGGTATCCTAAAACGGGACGGGAAAGGGTTTAGGGTTTGATTAGGAGGACCGCCATGCGGATCCTCCTAATCCAACCCCAAACCCTTTCCTTGCTTCTCATTCGAAGGCGGCAAGACACAAAGACACCCTAGAGGGGCCGAGTGAACCCTTTTTGGGGGGCCGGATATCCTAAAACAGACGGGAAAGGGTTTAGGGTTTGATTAGCGGACCGCCACCGCGGATCCCCCTAATCTAACCCTAAACCCTTTCCTTGCTTCTCATTCAAAGGCGGCAAGACAAAAGACAACCTAGACGGGCCGAGTTAACCCTTTTTGGGGGGGGGTATCCTAAAACAGACGGGAAAGGGTTTAGGGTTTGATTAGGCGGACCGCTCACCGCGGATCCCCCTAATCTAACCCTAAACCCTTTCCTGCTTCTCATTCAAAGGCGGCAAGACAAAAAGACAACCTAGACGGGCCGAGTTAACCCTTTTTGGGGGCCGGTATCCTAAAATGGGACGGAAAGGTTTTAGGGTTTGATTAGGCGGATTTCTACCATGGATCCCCCTAATCAAACCCTAATCCCTTTCCCTTGCTTCTCATTTGAAGGCGGCAAGAGAAAAAGACACCCTAGAGGGGCCGAGTGAACTCTTTTTTAGGGGACCGGTTATCCTAAAACGGGACGGGAAAGGGTTTAGGATTTGATTAGGCGGGACTGCCATCGCGGATCCCTTTAATCCAACCCTAAACCCTTTTCGTTGCTTCTCATCCGAAGTCGCCAATACAAAAAGACAACCTAAGGGGCCTAGTGAACCTTTTTTTCTTTTTTTTTTTTTTTTTTTTGGGGGGGGGGGGTATCCTAAAACAGACGGGGAGAGGGTTTAGGGTTTGATTAGGAGGACCGCTACCGTGGATCCCCTAATCCAACCCCAAACCCTTTCCCTGCTTCTCATTCGAAGGCGGCAAGACACAAAGACACCCTAGAGGGGCCGAGTTAACCCTTTTTTGGGGGGCCGAGTATCCTAAAACGGGACGGGAAAGGTTTTATGGTTTGATTAGGCGGACCGCTACCATGGATCCCCCTAATCAAACTCTAAACCCTTTCCTCGCTTCTCATTTGAATGCGGCAAGACAAAAAGACACCCTAGAGGGGCTGAGTGAACCCTTTTTTAGGGGACCGGTTATCCTAAAACGGGACGGGAAAGGGTTTAGGATTTGATTAGGCGGATCGCATCGCGGATCCCTTTAATCCAACCCTAAACCCTTTTCGTTTCTTCTCATCCGAAGTCGCCAATACAAAAAGACAACCTAAGGGGCCTAGTGAACCCTTTTTCTTTTTTTTTTTTTTTTTTTTTGGGGGTATCCTAAAAAACGGGACGGGAGAGGGTTTAGGGTTTGATTAGAGGACCGCCACCGTGGATCCCCCTAATCCAACCCCAAACCCTTTCCCTTGCTTCTCATTCGAAGGCGGCAAGACACAAAGACACCCTAGAGGGGCCGAGTTAACCCTTTTTTGGGGGGCCGAGTATCCTAAAACGGGACGGGAAAGGTTTTATGGTTTGATTAGGCGGACCGCTACCATGGATCCCCCTAATCAAACCCTAATCCCTTTCCATTTCTTCTCATTTGAAGGCGACAAGACAAAAAGACACCCTAGAGGGGCCGAGTGAACCCTTTTTGGGGGGCCGGGTATCCTAAAACGGGACGGGAAAGGGTTTAGGGTTTGATTAGGCAGACCGCTACCGCCGATCCCCCTAATCAAACCCTAATCCCTTTCCCTTTCTTCTCATTTGAAGGCGACAAGACAAAAAGACACCCTAGAGGGGCCGAGTGAACCCTTTTGGGGGTGGGTTTCCTAAAATGGGACGGGAAAGGGTTTAGGTTTTGATTAGGCGGACAGCTACCGCAGATCCCCCTAATCAAACCGTAAACCCTTTTCCTTGCTTCTCATTCGAAGGCGACAAGACAAAAAGACACCCTAGAGGGGCCGAGTGAACCCTCTTTTGGGGGCCGTATCCTAAAACAGACGGGAAAGGGTTTAAGATTTGATTAGGCGGACTGCCACCGTGGATCCCCTAATCAAACCCTCATCCTTTTCCCTTTCTTCCCATTTGAAGGCAACAAGACAAAAAGACACCCTAGAGGGGCCGAGTGAACCATTTTTGGGGGGGCTGGGTATCCTAAAACGGGACGGGAAAGGGTTTAGGGTTTGATTAGGCGGACCGCTACCCCGGATCCCCGTAATCAAAACCTAAACCCTTTCCCTTGCTTCTCATTTGAAGGCAGCAAGACAAAAAGACACACTAGAGGGGCCGAGTGAACCCTTTTTTAGGGGACCGGTTATCCTAAAACGGGACGGGAAAGGGTTTAGGGTTTGATTAGGCGAACTGCTACCGCGGATCCCCCTAATCCAACCCTAAACCCTTTCCTGCTTCTCATTCAAATGCGGCAATACAAAAAGACACCCTAAGGGGCCTAGTGAACCCTTTTTTTTTTTTTTGGGGGGGGGGAGGGGGACGGGAAAGGGTTTAGTATTTGATTAGGAGGACCGCACCGCGGATCCCCCTAATCCAACCCCAAACCCTTTCCTGCTTCTCATTCAAGGCGGTAAGACACAAAGACACCCTAGAGGGGTCGATTGAACCCTTTTTGGGGGCGGGTATCCTAAAACGGGACAGAAAGGGTTTAGGGTTTGATTAGGCGGACCGCTACCGTGGATCCCCCTAATCAAACCCTAATCCCTTCCCTTTCTTCTCATTTGAAGGCGACAAGACAAAAAGACACCCTAGAGGGGCCGAGTGAACCCTTTTTTGGGGGTTCGGGTATCCTAAAATGGGACGGGAAAGGGTATAGGGTTTGATTAGGCGGACAGCTACCGTGGATCCCCCTAATGAAACCCTAATCCCTTTCCCTTTCTTCTCACTTGAAGGCGACAAGACAAAAAGACACCCTAGAGGGGCTGAGTGAGCCTTTTTGGGGGCCGGGTATCCTAAACGGGATTTTAAAGGGTTTAGGTTTGATTAGCGGACGCTATCGCGGATCCCCCTAATCAAACCCTAAACCCTTTCCCTCGCTTCTAATTCAAAGGCGGGAAGACAAAAAGACACTCTAGAGGGGCCGAGTGAACCCTTTTTTGGGGGGCCGGATATCCTAAAACGGGACGGAAAAGGGTTTAGGGTTTGATTAGGCAGACCGCTACCGCGGATCCCCCTAATCCAACCCTAAACCCTTTCCCTTGCTTCTCATTCGAAGGCGGCAAGACAAAAAGACACCCTAGAGGGGCCGAGTTAACCCTTTTTTGGGGGGCCGAGTATCCTAAAACGGGACGGGAAAGGTTTTAGGGTTTGATTAGGCGGACCGCTACCATGGATCCCCCTAATCAAACCCTAATCCCTTTCCATTTCTTCTCATTTGAAGGCGACAAGACAAAAAGACACCCTAGAGGGGCCGAGTGAACCCTTTTTTGGTGGGCCGGGTATCCTAAAACGGGACGGGAAAGGGTTTAGGGTTTGATTAGGCAGACCGCTACCGTCGATCCCCCTAATGAAACCCTAATCCCTTTCCCTTTCTTCTCATTTGAAGGCGACAAGACAAAAAGACACCCTAGAGGGGCTGAGTGAACCCTTTTGGGGGGCTGGGTTTCCTAAAATGGGACGGGAAAGGGTTTAGGTTTTGATTAGGCGGACAGCTACCGCAGATCCCCCTAATCAAACCCTAAACCCTTTTCCTCGCTTCTCATTCAAGGCGACAAGACAAAAAGACACCCTAGAGGGGCCGAGTGAACCCTTTTTTGGGGGCCGTGTATCCTAAAACAGACGGGAAAGGGTTTAGGATTTGATTAGGCGGACCGCCACCGTGGATCCCCTAATCAAACCCTCATCCTTTTCCCTTTCTTCCCATTTGAAGGCAACAAGACAAAAAGACACCCTAGAGGGGCCGAGTGAACCATTTTTGGGGGGACCGGGTATCCTAAAACGGGACGGGAAGGGTTTAGGGTTTGATTAGGCGGACCGCTACCCGGATCCCCGTAATCAAAACCTAAACCCTTTCCTTGCTTCTCATTTGAAGGCAAAGCAAGACAAAAAGACACACTTGAGGGGCCGAGTGAACCCTTTTTTAGGGACCGGTTATCCTAAACGGACGGGAAAGGGTTTAGGGTTTGATTAGGCGAATCGCTACCGCGGATCCCCCTAATCCAACCCTAAACCCTTTCCCTTGCTTCTCATTCAAATGCGGCAATACAAAAAGACACCCTAAGGGGCCTAGTGAACCCTTTTTTTTGGGGGGGGGGGGGGGGGGGACGGGAAAGGGTTTAGTATTTGATTAGGAGGATCGCCACCGCGGATCCCCCTAATCCAACCCCAAACCCTTTCCTTGCTTCTCATTCAAGGCAAGACACAAAGACACCGTAGAGGGGTCGATTGAACCCTTTTTTGGGGGCCGGGTATCCTAAACGGGACAGAAAGGTTTAGGGTTTGCTTAGGCGGACCGCCACCGTGGATCCCCTAATCAAACCCTAATCCCTTCCCTTTCTTCTCATTTGAAGGCGACAAGACAAAAAGACACCCTAGAGGGGCCGAGTGAACCCTTTTTTGGGGGCCGGGTATCCTAAAATGGGACGGGAAAGGGTATAGGGTTTGATTAGGCGGACAGCTACCGTGGATCCCCCTAATGAAACCCTAATCCCTTTCCCTTTCTTCTCACTTGAAGGCGACAAGACAAAAAGACACCCTAGAGGGGCTGAGTGAGCCTTTTTGGGGGGGCTGGGTATCCTAAAACGGGACGGGAAAGGGTTTAGGGTTTGATTAGGCGGACCGCTATCGCGGATCCCCCTAATCAAACCCTAAACCCTTTCCCTTGCTTCTCATTCAAAGGCGGGAAGACAAAAAGACACTCTAGAGGGGCCGAGTGAACCCTTTTTTGGGGGGCCGGATATCCTAAAACGGGACGGAAAAGGGTTTAGGGTTTGATTAGGCAGACCGCTACCGCGGATCCCCCTAATCCAACCCTAAACCCTTTCCCTTGCTTCTCATTCGAAGGCGGCAAGACAAAAAGACACCCTAGAGGGGCCGAGTTAACCCTTTTTTGGGGGGCCGAGTATCCTAAAACGGGACGGGAAAGGTTTTATGGTTTGATTAGGCGGACCGCTACCATGGATCCCCCTAATCAAACCCTAATCCCTTTCCATTTCTTCTCATTTGAAGGCGACAAGACAAAAAGACACCCTAGAGGGGCCGAGTGAACCCTTTTTGGGGGGCCGGTATCCTAAAACGGGACGGGAAAGGGTTTAGGATTTGATTAGGCAGACCGCCACCGTCGATCCCCCTAATGAAACCCTAATCCCTTTCCCTTTCTTCTCATTTGAAGGCGACAAGACAAAAAGACACCCTAGAGGGGCCGAGTGAACCCTTTTCGGGGGGGGCCGGGTTTCCTAAAATGGGACGGGAAAGGGTTTAGGTTTTGATTAGGCGGACAGCTACCGCAGATCCCCCTAATCAAACCCTAAACCCTTTTCCTTGCTTCTCATTCGAAGGCGACAAGACAAAAAGACACCCTAGAGGGGCCGAGTGAACCCTCTTTTGGGGGGCCGTGTATCCTAAAACAGACGGGGAAAGGGTTTAGGATTTGATTAGGCGGACCGCTACCGTGGATCCCCCTAATCAAACCCTCATCCTTTTCCCTTTCTTCCCATTTGAAGGCAACAAGACAAAAAGACACCCTAGAGGGGCCGAGTGAACCATTTTTGGGGGGGCTGGGTATCCTAAAACGGGACGGGAAAGGGTTTAGGGTTTGATTAGGCGGACCGCTACCCCGGATCCCCGTAATCAAAACCTAAACCCTTTCCCTTGCTTCTCATTTGAAGGCAGCAAGACAAAAAGACACACTAGAGGGGCCGAGTGAACCCTTTTTTAGGGGACCGGTTATCCTAAAACGGGACGGGAAAGGGTTTAGGGTTTGATTAGGCGAACTGCTACCGCGGATCCCCCTAATCCAACCCTAAACCCTTTCCCTTGCTTCTCATTCAAATGCGGCAATACAAAAAGACACCCTAAGGGGCCTAGTGAACCCTTTTTTTTGGGGGGGGGGGGAGGGGGACGGGAAAGGGTTTAGTATTTGATTAGGAGGATCGCCACCGCGGATCCCCTAATCCAACCCCAAACCCTTTCCTTGCTTCTCATTCGAAGGCGGCAAGACACAAAGACACCCTAGAGGGGTCGATTGAACCCTTTTTTGGGGGGCCGGGTATCCTAAAACGGGACAGGAAAGGGTTTAGGGTTTGCTTAGGCGGACCGCTACCGTGGATCCCCCTAATCAAACCCTAATCCCTTCCCTTTCTTCTCATTTGAAGGCGACAAGACAAAAAGACACCCTAGAGGGGCCGAGTGAACCCTTTTTGGGGGTCCGGGTATCCTAAAATGGGACGGGGAAAGGGTTTAGGGTTTGATTAGGCGGACACTACCGTGGATCCCCCCTAATGAAACCCTAATCCCTTTCCCTTTCTTCTCACTTGAAGGCGACAAGACAAAAAGACACCCTAGAGGGCCGAGTGAGCCTTTTGGGGGTGGGTATCCTAAACGGACGGGACGGGAAACGGTTTAGGGTTTGATTAGGCGGACCGCTATCGCGGATCCCCCTAATCAAACCCTAAACCCTTTCCTTTGCTTCTCATTCAAAGGCGGCAAGACAAAAAGACACCCTAGAGGGGCCGAGTGAACCCTTTTTGGGGGGGGATATCCTAAAACGGGACGGAAAAGGGTTTAGGGTTTGATTAGGCAGACCGCTACCGCGGATCCCCCTAATCCAACCCTAAACCCTTTCCCTTGCTTCTCATTCGAAGGCGGCAAGACAAAAAGACACCCTAGAGGGGCCGAGTTAACCCTTTTTTGGGGGGCCGAGTATCCTAAAACGGGACGGGAAAGGTTTTATGGTTTGATTAGGCGGACCGCTACCATGGATCCCCCTAATCAAGACCTAATCCCTTTCCCTTTCTTCTCATTTGAAGGCGAGAAGACAAAAAGACACCCTAGAGGGGCCGAGTGAACCCTTTTTTGGTGGGCCGGGTATCCTAAAACGGGACGGGAAAGGGTTTAGGGTTTGATTAGGCAGACCGCTACCGTCGATCCCCCTAATGAAACCCTAATCCCTTTCCCTTTCTTCTCATTTGAAGGCGACAAGACAAAAAGACACCCTAGAGGGGCTGAGTGAACCCTTTTTGGGGGGGGGGGGGGGGGGGGGGGGGCTGGGTATCCTAAAACGGGACGGGAAAGGGTTTAGGTTTTGATTAGGCGGACAGCTACCGCGGATCCCCCTAATCAAACCCTAAACCCTTTTCCTTGCTTCTCATTCAAAGGCGGCAATACAAAAAGACACCCTAAGGGGCCTAGTGAACCCTTTTTTTTTTGGGGGGGAGGGGGGTATCCTAAAACGGGACGGGAAAGGGTTTAGGGTTTGATTAGGAGGACCGCTACTGCGGATCCCCCTAATCCAACCCCAAACCCTTTCCCTTGCTTCTCATTCGAAGGCGGCACGACACAAAGACACCCTAGAGGGGTCGATTGAACCCTTTTTTGGGGGGCCGGGTATCCTAAAACGGGACGGGAAAGGGTTTAGGGTTTGATTAGGCGGACAGCTACCGTGGATCCCCCTAATGAAACCCTAATCCCTTTCCCTTTCTTCTCACTTGAAGGCGACAAGACAAAAAGACACCCTAGAGGGGCTGAGTGAGCCTTTTTGGGGGCGCTGGGTATCCTAAAACGGGACGGGAAAGGGTTTAGGGTTTGATTAGGCGGACCGCTACCGCGGATCCCCCTAATCAAACCCTAAACCCTTTCCCTTGCTTCTCATTCAAAGGCGGGAAGACAAAAAGACACCCTAGAGGGGCCGAGTGAACCCTTTTTTGGTGGGCCGGGTATCCTAAAACGGGACGGGAAAGAGTTTAGGGTTTGATTAGGCAGACCGCCACCGTCGATCCCCTAATGAAACCCTAATCCCTTTCCCTTTCTTCTCATTTGAAGGCGACAAGACAAAAAGACACCCTAGAGGGGCCGAGTGAACCCTTTTTTTTTTTTTGGGGGGGGGGGGGGCCGGGTATCCTAAAATGGGACGGGAAAGGGTTTTGGTTTTGATTAGGCGGACAGCTACCGCGGATCCCCCTAATCAAACCCTAAACCCTTTTCCTTGCTTCTCATTCGAAGGCGACAAGACAAAAAGACACCCTAGAGGGGCCGAGTGAACCCTCTTTTGGGGGGCCGGGTATCCTAAAACAGGACGGGAAAGGGTTTAGGATTTGATTAGGCGGACCGCTACCGTGGATCCCCCTAATCAAACCCTCATCCCTTTCCCTTTCTTCCCATTTGAAGGCAACAAGACAAAAAGACACCCTAGAGGGGTCGAGTGAATCCTTTTTGGGGGGGCTGGGTATCCTAAAACGGGACGGGAAAGGGTTTAGGGTTTGATTAGGCGGACCGCTACCCCGGATCCCCGTAATCAAAACCTAAACCCTTTCCCTTGCTTCTCATTTGAAGGCAGCAAGACAAAAAGTCACCCTAGAGGGGCCGAGTGAACCCTTTTTTAGGGGACCGGTTATCCTAAAACGGGACGGGAAAGGGTTTAGGGTTTGATTAGGCGAACTGCTACCGCGGATCCCCCTAATCCAACCCTAAACCCTTTCCCTTGCTTCTCATTCAAAGGTGGCAATACAAAAACACACCCTAAGGGGCCTAGTGAACCCTTTTTTTTTGTGGGGGGAGGGGGGTATCCTAAAATGGGACGGGAAAGGGTTTAGGGTTTGATTAGAAGGACCGCTACCGCGGATCCCCCTAATCCAACCCCAAACCCTTTCCCTTGCTTCTCATTCGAAGGCGGCAAGACACAAAGACACTCTAGAGGGGTCGAGTGAACCCTTTTTTGGGGGGCCGAGTATCCTAAAACGGGACGGAAAAGGGTTTAGGGTTTGATTAGGCGGACCGCTACCGTGGATCCCCCTAATCAAACCCTAATCCCTTCCCTTTCTTCTCATTTGAAGGCGACAAGACAAAAAGACACCATAGAGGGGCCGAGTGAACCCTTTTTTGGGGGGCCGGTTATCCTAAAACGGGACGGGAAAGGGTTTAGGGTTTGATTAGGCGGACAGCTACCGTGGATCCCCCTAATGAAACCCTAATCCCTTTCCCTTTCTTCTCATTTGAAGGCGACAAGACAAAAAGACACCCTAGAGGGGCTGAGTGAACCCTTTTTGGGGGGGGGGCTGGGTATCCTAAAACGGGACTGGAAAGGGTTTAGCGTTTGATTAGGCAGACCGCTACCGCGGATCCCCCTAATCAAACCCTAAACCCTTTCCCTTGCATCTCATTCAAAGGCGGGAAGACAAAAAGACACCCTAGAGGGGCCGAGTGAACCCTTTTTTGGGGGGCCGGATATCCTAAAACGGGACGGGAAAGGGTGTAGGGTTTGATTAGGCAGAACGCTACCGCGGATCCCCCTAATCCAACCCTAAACCCTTTCCCTCGCTTCTCATTCAAGACGGCAAGACAAAAAGACACCCTAGAGGGGCCGAGTTAACCCTTTTTGGGGGCCGGGTATCCTAAAACGGGACGGGAAAGGTTTTATGGTTTGATTAGGCGGACCGCTACCATGGATCCCCCTAATCAAACCCTAATCCCTTTCCCTTTCTTCTCATTTGAAGGCGACAAGACAAAAAGACACCCTAGAGGGGCCGAGTGAACCCTTTTTTGGTGGGCCGGGTATCCTAAAACGGGACGGGAAAGGGTTTAGGGTTTGATTAGGCGGACCGCTACCGTGGATCCCCCTAATTAAACCCTAATCCCTTTCCCTAGCTTCTCATTCGAAGCCAGCAAGACAAAAAGACACCCTAGAGGGGCCGAGTTAACCCTTTTTTGAGGGGCCGGGTATCCTGAATGGGACGGGAAAGGTTTTAGGGTTTGATTAGGCGGACCGCTACCATGGATCCCCCTAATCAAACCCTAATCCCTTTCCCTTGCTTCTAATTTGAAGGTGGCAAGACAAAAAGACACCCTAGAGGGGCCGAGTGAACTCTTTTTGGGGGGGCCGGGTATCCTAAAACGGGTCGGGAAAGGGTTTAGGGTTTGATTTGGCGGATGCTACGCGGATCCCCTAATCCAACCCTAAACCCTTTACCTTGCTTCTCATTCGAAGGCGCAATACAAAAAGACACCCTAAGGGGCCTAGTGAACCCTTTTTTTTTTTTTTTTTTTTTTCGGGGGGGGGGGGGGGAGGGGGTATCCAAAGACAGACGGGAGAGGGTTTAGGGTTTGATTAGGAGGACCGCCACGCGGATCCCCTAATCCAACCCCAAACCCTTTCCTCGCTTCTCATTCAAGGCGGCAAGACACAAAGACACCCTAGAGGGGCCGAGTGAACCCTTTTTTTGGGGGGCCGGGTATCCTAAAACGGGACGGGAAAGGGTTTAGGGTTTGATTAGGCGGACCGCTACCGTGGATCCCCCTAATCAAACCCTAATCCCTTTCCCTTTCTTCTCATTTGAAAGCGACAAGACAAAAAGACACCTTAGAGGGGCTGAGTGAACCCTTTTTGGGGGGGCTGGGTATCCTAAAATGGGATGGGAAAGGGTTTAGGTTTTGATTAGGCGGACAGCTACCGCGGATCCCCCTAATCAAACCCTAAACCCTTTTCTTTGCTTCTCATTCGAAGGCGACAAGACAAAAAGACACCCTAGAGGGGCCGAGTGAATCCTTTTTGGGGGGGCTGGGTATCCTAAAACGGGACGGGAAAGGGTTTAGGGTTTGATTAGGCGGACCGCTACCCCGGATCCCCGTAATCAAAACCTAAACCCTTTCCCTTGCTTCTCATTTGAAGGCAGCAAGACAAAAAGACAACCTAGAGGGGCCGAGTGAACCCTTTTTTAGGGGACCGGTTATCCTAAAACGGGACGGGAAAGGGTTTAGGGTTTGAGTAGGCGAACTTCTACCGCGGATCCCCCTAATCCAACCCTAAACCCTTTCCCTTGCTTCTCATTCAAAGGCGGCAATACAAAAACACACCCTAAGGGGCCTAGTGAACCCTTTTTTTTTTGTGGGGGGAGGGGGGTATCCTAAAACGGGACGGGAAAGGGTTTAGGGTTTGATTAGAAGGACCGCTACCGCGGATCCCCCTAATCCAACCCCAAACCCTTTCCCTTGCTTCTCATTCGAAGGCGGCAAGACACAAAGACACTCTAGAGGGGTCGAGTGAACCCTTTTTTGGGGGGCCGGGTATTCTAAAACGGGACGGAAAAGGGTTTAGAGTTTGATTAGGCGGACCGCTACCGTGGATCCCCCTAATCAAACCCTAATCCCTTCCCTTTCTTCTCATTTGAAGGCGACAAGACAAAAAGACACCGTAGAGGGGCCGAGTGAACCCTTTTTTGGGGGGACGGGTATCCTAAAACGGGACGGGAAAGGGTTTAGGGTTTGATTAGGCGGACAACTACCGTGGATCCCCCTAATGAAACCCTAATCCCTTTCCCTTTCTTCTCATTTGAAGGCGACAAGACAAAAAGACACCCTAGAGGGGCTGAGTGAACCCTTTTTGGGGGGGCTGGGTATCCTAAAACGGGACGGGAAAGGGTTTAGGGTTTGATTAGGCGGACCGCTACCGCGGATCCCCCTAATCAAACCCTAAACCCTTTCCCTTGCATCTCATTCAAAGGTGGGAAGACAAAAAGACACCCTAGAGGGGCCGAGTGAACCCTTTTTTGGGGTGCCGGATATCCTAAAACGGGACGGGAAAGGGTGTAGGGTTTGATTAGGCAGAACGCTACCGCGGATCCCCCTAATCCAACCCTAAACCCTTTCCCTTGCTTCTCATTCGAAGACGGCAAGACAAAAAGACATCCTAGAGGGGCCGAGTTAACCCTTTTTTGGGGGGCCGAGTATCCTAAAATGGGACGGGAAAGGTTTTATGGTTTGATTAGGCGGACCGCTACCATGGATCCCCCTAATCAAACCCTAATCCCTTTCCCTTTCTTCTCATTTGAAGGCGACAAGACAAAAAGACACCCTAGAGGGGCCGAGTGAACCCTTTTTTGGTGGGCCGGGTATCCTAAAACGGGACGGGAAAGGGTTTAGGGTTTGATTAGGCGGACCGCTACCGTGGATCCCCCTAATTAAACCCTAATCCCTTTCCCTAGCTTCTCATTCGAAGCCAGCAAGACAAAAAGACACCCTAGAGGGGCCGAGTTAACCCTTTTTTGGGGGGCTGGGTATCCTGAATGGGACGGGAAAGGTTTTAGGGTTTGATTAGGCGGACCGCTACCATGGATCCCCCTAATCAAACCCTAATCCCTTTCCCTTGCTTCTAATTTGAAGGTGGCAAGACAAAAAGACACCCTAGAGGGGCCGAGTGAACTCTTTTTGGGGGGGCCGGGTATCCTAAAACGGGACGGGAAAGGGTTTAGGGTTTGATTTGGCGGACTGCTACCGCGGATCCCCCTAATCCAACCCTAAACCCTTTCCCTTGCTTCTCATTCGAAGGCGGCAATACAAAAAGACACCCTAAGGGGCCTAGTGAACCCTTTTTTTTTTTGGGGGGGGGGGGGGGGGGGAGGGGGTATCCTAAGACAGGACGGGAGAGGGTTTAGGGTTTGATTAGGAGGACCGCTACCGCGGATCCCCCTAATCCAACCCCAAACCCTTTCCCTTGCTTCTCATTCGAAGGCGGCAAGACACAAAGACACCCTAGAGGGGCCGAGTGAACCCTTTTTTGGGGGGCCGGGTATCCTAAAACGGGACGGGAAAGGGTTTAGGGTTTGATTAGGCGGACCGCTACCGTGGATCCCCCTAATAAAACCCTCATCCCTTTCCCTTTCTTCTCATTTGAAGGCGACAAGAGAAAAAGACACCCTAAAGGGGCCGAGTGAACCCTTTTTGGGGGGGCTGGGTATCCTAAAACGGGACGGGAAAGGATTTAGGTTTTGATTACGCGGACGGCTACCGCGGATCCCCCTAATCAAACCCTAAACCCTTTTCCTTGCTTCATAATCGAAGGCGGCAAGACAAAAAGACACCCTAGAGGGGCCGAGTGAACCCTTTTTTGGGGGGCCGGGTATCCTAAAACGGGACGGGAAAGGGTTACGGGTTTAATTAGGCGGACCGCTACCATGGATCCCTCTAATCAAACCCTAATCCCTTTCCCTTGCTTCTCATTTGAAGGCGGCAAGACAAAAAGACACCCAAGAGGGGCCGAGTGAACCCATTTCGGGGGGGCCGGCTATCCTAAAACGGGACGGGAAAGTGTTTAGGGTTTGATTAGGCGGACCGCTACCGCGGATCCCCCTAATCAAACAATAAACCCTTTCCCTTGCTTCTCATTTGAAGGTGGCAATACAAAAATACACCCTAGAGGGGCCGAGTGAACTCTTTTTGGGGGGGCCGGGTATCCTAAAACGGGACGGGAAAGGGTTTAGGGTTTGATTTGGCGGACTGCTACCGCGGATCCCCCTAATCCAACCCTAAACCCTTTCCCTTGCTTCTCATTCGAAGGCGGCAATACAAAAAGACACCCTAAGGGGCCTAGTGAACCCTTTTTTTTTTTTTTTTGGGGGGGGGGAGGGGGTATCCTAAGACAGACGGGAGAGGGTTTAGGGTTTGATTAGGAGGACGCTACCGCGGATCCCCCTAATCCAACCCCAAACCCTTTCCTTGCTTCTCATTCGAAGGCGGCAAGACACAAAGACACCCTAGAGGGGCCGAGTGAACCCTTTTTTGGGGGCCGGTATCCTAAAACGGAACAGGAAAGGGTTTAGGGTTTGATTAGGCGGACCGCTACCGTGGATCCCCCTAATCAAACCCTAATCCCTTTCCCTTTCCCTTTCTTCTCATTTGAAAGCGACAAGACAAAAAGACACCCTAGAGGGGCTGAGTGAACCCTTTTGAAATTTGGGTATCCTAAAATGGGACGGGAAAGTGTTTAGGTTTTGATTAGGCGGACAGCCTACCGCGGATCCCCTAATCAAACCCTAAACCCTTTTCCTCGCTTCTCATTCGAAGGCGACAAGACAAAAAGACACCCTAGAGGGGCCGAGTGAACCCTCTTTGGGGGGCCGGTATCCTAAAACAGACGGAAAAGGGTTTAGGATTTGATTAGGCGGACCGCTACCGTGGATCCCCCTAATCAAACCCTCATCCCTTTCCCTTTCTTCCCATTTGAAGGCAACAAGACAAAAAGACACCCTAGAGGGGCCGAGTGAATCCTTTTTGGGGGGGCTGGGTATCCTAAAACGGGACGGGAAAGGGTTTAGGGTTTGATTAGGCGGACCGCTACCCCGGATCCCCGTAATCAAAACCTAAACCCTTTCCCTTGCTTCTCATTTGAAGGCAGCAAGACAAAAAGACACCCTAGAGGGGCCGAGTGAACCCTTTTTTAGGGGACCGGTTATCCTAAAACGGGACGGGAAAGGGTATAGGGTTTGAGTAGGCGAACTTCTACCGCGGATCCCCCTAATCCAACCCTAAACCCTTTCCCTTGCTTCTCATTCAAAGGCGGCAATACAAAAACACACCCTAAGGGGCCTAGTGAACCTTTTTTTTTTTGTGGGGGGAGGGGGGTATCCAAAAACGGGACGGGAAAGGGTTTAGGGTTTGATTAGAAGGACCGCTACCGCGGATCCCCCTAATCCAACCCCAAACCCTTTCCCTTGCTTCTCATTCGAAGGCGGCAAGACAAAAAGACACTCTAGAGGGGTCGAGTGAACCCTTTTTTAGGGGGCCGGGTATCCTAAAACGGGACGGAAAAGGGTTTAGAGTTTGATTAGGCGGACCGCTACCGTGGATCCCCCTAATCAAACCCTAATCCCTTCCCTTTCTTCTCATTTGATGGCGACAAGACAAAAAGACACCGTAGAGGGGCCGAGTGAACCCTTTTTTGGAGGGACGGGTATCCTAAAACGGGACGGGAATGGGTTTAGGGTTTGATTAGGCGGACAGCTACCGTGGATCCCCCTAATGAAACCCTATTCCCTTTCCCTTTCTTCTCATTTGAAGGCGACAAGACAAAAAGACACCCTAGAGGGGCTGAGTGAACCCTTTTTGGGGGGGGGGCAGGGTATCCTAAAACGGGACGGGAAAGGGTTTAGGGTTTGATTAGGCGGACCGCTACCGCGGATCCCCCTAATCAAACCCTAAACCCTTTCCCTTGTATCTCATTCAAAGGCGGGAAGACAAAAAGACACCCTAGAGGGGCCGAGTGAACCCTTTTTTGGGGGGCCGGATATCCTAAAACGGGACGGGAAAGGGTGTAGGGTTTGATTAGGCAGAACGCTACCGCGGATCCCCCTAATCCAACCCTAAACCCTTTCCCTTGCTTCTCATTCGAAGACGGCAAGACAAAAAGACACCCTAGAGGGGCCGAGTTAACCCTTTTTTGGGGGGCCGAGTATCCTAAAACGGGACGGGAAAGGTTTTATGGTTTGATTAGGCGGACCGCTACCATGGATCCCCCTTATCAAACCCTAATCCCTTTCCCTTTCTTCTCATTTGAAGGCGACAAGACAAAAAGACACCCTAGAGGGGCCGAGTGAACCCTTTTTGGGGGGCCGGGTATCCTAAAACGGGACGGGAAAGGGTTTAGGGTTTGATTAGGCGGACCGCTACCGTGGATCCCCCTAATTAAACCCTAATCCCTTTCCCTAGCTTCTCATTCGAAGCCAGCAAGACAAAAAGACACCCTAGAGGGGCCGAGTTAACCCTTTTTTGGGGGGCCGGGTATCCTGAATGGGACGGGAAAGGTTTTAGGGTTTGATTAGGCGGACCGCTACCATGGATCCCCCTAATCAAACCCTAATCCCTTTCCCTTGCTTCTAATTTGAAGGTGGCAAGACAAAAAGACACCCTAGAGGGGCCGAGTGAACTCTTTTTGGGGGGGCCGGGTATCCTAAAACGGGACGGGAAAGGGTTTAGGGTTTGATTTGGCGGATGCTACCGCGGATCCCCCTAATCCAACCCTAAACCCTTTCCCTCGCTTCTCATTCGAAGGCGGCAATACAAAAGACACCCTTAGGGGCCTAGTGAACCCTTTTTTTTTTTTTTTTTTTGGGGGGGGGGGAGGGGGTATCCTAAGACAGACGGGAGAGGGTTTAGGGTTTGATTAGGAGGACCGCTACCGCGGATCCCCCTAATCCAACCCCAAACCCTTTCCCTTGCTTCTCATTCGAAGGCGGCAAGACACAAAGACACCCTAGAGGGGCCGAGTGAACCCTTTTTTGGGGGAACGGGTATCCTAAAACGGGACGGGAAAGGGTTTAGGGTTTGATTAGGCGGACCGCTACCGTGGATCCCCTAATCAAACCCTAATCCCTTTCCCTTTCTTCTCATTTGAAGGCGACAAGACAAAAAGACACCCTAAAGGGGCCGAGTGAACCCTTTTTGGGGGGGCTGGGTATCCTAAAACGGGACGGGAAAGGGTTTAGGTTTTGATTACGCGGACGGCTACCGCGGATCCCCCTAATCAAACCCTAAACCCTTTTCCTTGCTTCATATTCGAAGGCGGCAAGACAAAAAGACACCCTAGAGGGGCCGAGTGAACCCTTTTTTGGGGGGCCGGGTATCCTAAAACGGGACGGGAAAGGGTTTCGGGTTTAATTAGGCGGACCGCTACCATGGATCCCTCTAATCAAACCCTAATCCCTTTCCCTTGCTTCTCATTTGAAGGCGGCAAGACAAAAAGACACCCAAGAGGGGGCGAGTGAACCCATTTTGGGGGGGCCGTCTATCCTAAAACGGGACGGGAAAGTGTTTAGGGTTTGATTAGGCGGACCGCTACCGTGGATCCCCCTAATCAAACCCTAAACCCTTTCCCTTGCTTCTCATTTGAAGGCGGCAAGACAAAAATACACCCTAGAGGGGCCGAGTGAACTCTTTTTGGGGGGGCCGGGTATCCTAAAACGGGACGGGAAAGGGTTTAGGGTTTAATTTGGCGGACTGCTACCGCGGATCCCCCTAATCCAACCCTAAAACCTTTCCCTTGCTTCTCATTCGAAGGCGGCAATACAAAAAGACACCCTAAGGGGCCTAGTGAACCCTTTTTTTTGGGGGGGGGGGGGGGAGGGTGTATCCTAAGACAGGACGGGAGAGGGTTTAGGGTTTGATTAGGAGGACCGCTACCGCGGATCCCCCTAATCCAACCCCAAACCCTTTCCCTTGCTTCTCATTCGAAGGCGGCAAGACACAAAGACACCCTAGAGGGGCCGAGTGAACCCTTTTTTGGGGGGCCGGGTATCCTAAAACGGGACGGGAAAGGGTTTAGGGTTTGATTAGGCGGACCGCTACCGTGGATCCCCCTAATCAAACCCTAATCCCTTTCCCTTTCTTCTCATTTGAAAGCGACAATACAAAAAGACACCCTAGAGGGGCTGATTGAACCCTTTTGGGGGGGGCTGGGTATCCTAAAATGGGATGGGAAAGGGTTTAGGTTTTGATTAGGCGGACAGCTACCGCGGATCCCCCTAATCAAACTCTAAACCCTTTTCCTTGCTTCTCATTCGAAGGCGACAAGACAAAAAGACACCCTAGAGGGGCCGAGTGAACCCTTTTTTAGGGGACCGGTTATCCTAAAACGGGACGGGAAAGGGTTTAGGGTTTGAGTAGGCGAACTGCTACCGTGGATCCCCCTAATCCAACCCTAAACCCTTTCCCTTGCTTCTCATTCAAAGGCGGCAATACAAAAACACACCCTAAGGGGCCTAGTGAACCCTTTTTTTTGTGGGGGGAGGGGGGTATCCTAAAACGGGACGGGAAAGGGTTTAGGGTTTGATTAGAAGGACCGCTACCACGGATCCCCCTAATCCAACCCCAAACCCTTTCCCTTGCTTCTCATTCGAAGGCGGCAAGACACAAAGACACTCTAGAGGGGTCGAGTGAACCCTTTTTTGGGGGGCCGGGTATCCTAAAACGGGACGGAAAAGGGTTTAGAGTTTGATTAGGCGGACCGCTACCGTGGATCCCCCTAATCAAACCCTAATCCCTTCCTTTTCTTCTCATTTGAAGGCGACAAGACAAAAAGACACCGTAGAGGGGCCGAGTGAACCCTTTTTTGGGGGGACGGGTATCCTAAAACGGGACGGGAAAGGGTTTAGGGTTTGATTAGGCGGACAGCTACCGTGGATCCCCCCAATGAAAACCTATTCCCTTTCCCTTTCTTCTCATTTGAAGGCGACAAGACAAAAAGACACCCTAGAGGGGCTGAATGAACCCTTTTTGGGGGGGCAGGGTATCCTAAAACGGGACGGGAAAGGGTTTAGGGTTTGATTAGGTGGACCGCTACCGCGGATCCCCCTAATCAAACCCTAAACCCTTTCCCTTGTATCTCATTCAAAGGCGGGAAGACAAAAAGACACCCTAGAGGGGCCGAGTGAACCCTTTTTTGGGGGGCCGTATATCCTAAAACGGGACGGGAAAGGGTGTAGGGTTTGATTAGGCAGAACGCTACCACGGATCCCCCTAATCCAACCCTAAACCCTTTCCCTTGCTTCTCATTCGAAGACGGCAAGACAAAAAGACACCCTAGAGGGGCCGAGTTAACCCTTTTTTGGGGGGCCGAGTATCCTAAAACGGGACGGGAAAGGTTTTATGGTTTGATTAGGCGGACCGCTACCATGGATCCCCCATATCAAACCCTAATCCCTTTCCCTTTCTTCTCATTTGAAGGCGACAAGACAAAAAGACACCCTAGAGGGGCCGAGTGAACCCTTTTTTGGTGGGCCGGGTATCCTAAAACGGGACGGGAAAGGGTTTAGGGTTTGATTAGGCGGACCGCTACCGTGGATCCCCTAATTAAACCCTAATCCTTTCCCTAGCTTCTCATTCGAAGCCAAAGCAAGACAAAAAGACACCCTAGAGGGGCCGAGTTAACCCTTTTTGGGGGGGGTATCTGAATGGGACGGGAAAGGTTTTAGGGTTTGATTAGGCGGACCGCTACCATGGATCCCCCTAATCAAACCCTAATCCCTTTCCCTTGCTTCTAATTTGAAGGTGGCAAGACAAAAAGACACCCTAGAGGGGCCGAGTGAACTCTTTTTGGGGGGGCCGGGTATCCTAAAACGGGACGGGAAAGGGTTTAGGGTTTGATTTGGCGGATCGCTACCGCGGATCCCCTAATCCAACCCTAAACCCTTTCCCTTGCTTCTCATTCGAAGGCGGCAATACAAAAATACACCCTTAGGGGCCTAGTGAACCCTTTTTTGGGGGGGGGGGGGGGGGGGGGGTATCCTAAGACAGGACGGGAGAGGGTTTAGGGTTTGATTAGGAGGACCGCTACCGCGGATCCCCCTAATCCAACCCCAAACCCTTTCCCTTGCTTCTCATTCGAAGGCGGCAAGACACAAAGACACCCTAGAGGGGCCGAGTGAACCCTTTTTTGGGGGACCGGGTATCCTAAAACGGGACGGGAAAGGGTTTAGGGTTTGATTAGGCGGACCGCTACCGTGGATCCCCCTAATCAAACCCTCATCCCTTTCCCTTTCTTCTCATTTGAAGGCGACAAGACAAAAAGACACCCTAAAGGGGCCGAGTGAACCCTTTTTGGGGGGGCTGGGTATCCTAAAACGGGACGGGAAAGGGTTTAGGTTTTGATTACGCGGACGGCTACCGCGGATCCCCCTAATCAAACCCTAAACCCTTTTCCTTTCTTCATATTCGAAGGCGGCAAGACAAAAAGACACCCTAGAGGGGCCGAGTGAACCCTTTTTTGGGGGGCCGGGTATCCTAAAACGGGACGGGAAAGGGTTTAGGGTTTGATTAGGCGGACCGCTACCATGGATCCCTCTAATCAAACCCTAATCCCTTTACCTTACTTCTCATTTGAAGGCGGCAAGACAAATAGACACCCAAGAGGGGCCGAGTGAACCCATTTTGGGGGGGCCGGCTATCCTAAAACGGGACGGGAAAGTGTTTAGGGTTTGATTAGGCGGACCGCTACCGAGGATCCCCCTAATCAAACCCTAAACCCTTTCCCTTGCTTCTCATTTGAAGGCGGCAAGACAAAAAGACACCCTAGAGGGGCCGAGTGAACCTTTTTTTAGGGGACCGGTTATCCTAAAATGGGACGGGAAAGGGTTTAGGGTTTGATTAGGCGAACTGCTACCGTGGATCCCCCTAATCCAACCCT
Source organism: Silene latifolia (assembly GCF_048544455.1). Taxonomy (NCBI): domain Eukaryota; kingdom Viridiplantae; phylum Streptophyta; class Magnoliopsida; order Caryophyllales; family Caryophyllaceae; genus Silene; species Silene latifolia. The sequence goes on along the minus strand of NC_133535.1, from coordinate 57,834,908 downwards.
AAACCCTTTCCCTTGCTTCTCATTCAAAGGCGGCAATACAAAAAGACTCCCTAGAGGGGCCGAGTGAACCCTTTTTGGGGGGGCCGGGTATCCTAAGACTGGACGGGAGAGGGTTTAGGGTTTGATTAGGAGGACCGCTACCGCGGATCCCCCTAATCAATCCCTAAACCCTTTTCCTTGCTTCTCATTCGAAGGCGGCAAGACAAAAAGACACCCTAGAGGGGCCGAGTGAACCCTTTTTTGGGGGGCCGGGTATCCTAAAACGGGACGGGAAAGGGTTTAGGGTTTAATTAGGCGGACCGCTACCATGGATCCCTCTAATCAAACCTAATCCCTTTCCCTTGCTTCTCATTTGAAGGCGGCAAGACAAAAAGACACCCTAGAGGGGCCGAGTGAACCCTTTTTGGGGGGGCCGGGTATCCTAAAACGGGACGGGAAAGTGTTTAGGGTTTGATTAGGCGGACCGCTACCGTGGATCCCCCTAATTAAACCCTAATCCCTTTCCCTAGCTTCTCATTCGAAGCCAGCAAGACAAAAAGACACCCTAGAGGGGCCGAGTTAACCCTTTTTTGGGGGGCCGGGTATCCTGAATGGGACGGGAAAGGTTTTAGGGTTTGATTAGGCGGACCGCTACCATGGATCCCCCTAATCAAACCCTAATCCCTTTCCCTTGCTTCTAATTTGAAGGTGGCAAGACAAAAAGACACCCTAGAGGGGCCGAGTGAACTCTTTTTGGGGGGGCCGGGTATCCTAAAACGGGACGGGAAAGGGTTTAGGGTTTGATTTGGCGGACTGCTACCGCGGATCCCCCTAATCCAACCCTAAACCCTTTCCCTTGCTTCTCATTCGAAGGCGGCAATACAAAAATACACCCTTAGGGGCCTAGTGAACCCTTTTTTTGGGGGGGGGGGGGGGGTATCCTAAGACAGACGGGAGAGGGTTTAGGGTTTGATTAGGAGGACCGCTCACCGCGGATCCCCCTAATCCAACCCCAAACCCTTTCCTCGCTTCTCATTCGAAGGCGGCAAGACACAAAGACACCCTAGAGGGGCCGAGTGAACCCTTTTTTGGGGGACCGGGTATCCTAAAATGGGACGGGAAAGGGTTTAGGGTTTGATTAGGCGGACCGCTACCGTGGATCCCCCTAATCAAACCCTCATCCCTTTCCCTTTCTTCTCATTTGAAGGCGACAAGACAAAAAGACACCCTAAAGGGGCCGAGTGAACCCTTTTTGGGGGGGCTGGGTATCCTAAAACGGGACGGGAAAGGGTTTAGGTTTTGATTACGCGGATGGCTACCGCGGATCCCCCTAATCAAACCCTAAACCCTTTTCCTTTCTTCATATTCGAAGGCGGCAAGACAAAAAGACACCCTAGAGGGGCCGAGTGAACCCTTTTTTGGGGGGCCGGGTATCCTAAAACGGGACGGGAAAGGGTTTAGGGTTTGATTTGGCGGACTGCTACCGCGGATCCCCCTAATCCAACCCTAAACCCTTTCCCTTGCTTCTCATTCGAAGGCGGCAATACAAAAATACACCCTTAGGGGCCTAGTGAACCCTTTTTTTGGGGGGGGGGGGGGGGGGGTATCCTAAGACAGGACGGGAGAGGGTTTAGGGTTTGATTAGGAGGACCGCCACCGCGGATCCCCCTAATCCAACCCCAAACCCTTTCCTCGCTTCTCATTCGAAGGCGGCAAGACACAAAGACACCCTAGAGGGGCCGAGTGAACCCTTTTTGGGGGGACCGGGTATCCTAAACGGGACGGGAAAGGGTTTAGGGTTTGATTAGGCGGACCGCTACCGTGGATCCCCTAATCAAACCCTAATCCCTTTCCCTTTCTTCTCATTTGAAGGCGACAAGACAAAAAGACACCCTAGAGGGGCCGAGTGAACCCTTTTTGGGGGTCCGGGTATCCTAAAACGGGACGGGAAAGGGTTTAGGTTTTGATTACGCGGACGGCTACCGCGGATCCCCCTAATCAAACCCTAAACCCTTTTCCTTTCTTCATATTCGAAGGCGGCAAGACAAAAAGACACCCTAGAGGGGCCGAGTGAACCCTTTTTTGGGGGGCCGGGTATCCTAAAACGGGACGGGAAAGGGTTTCGGGTTTAATTAGGCGGACCGCTACCATGGATCCCTCTAATCAAACCCTAATCCCTTTACCTTACTTCTCATTTGAAGGCGGCAAGACAAATAGACACCCAAGAGGGGCCGAGTGAACCCATTTTGGGGGGCGGCTATCCTAAACGGGACGGGAAAGTGTTTAGGGTTTGATTAGGCGGACCGCTACCGAGGATCCCCCTAATCAAACCCTAAACCCTTTCCCTTGCTTCTCATTTGAAGGCGGCAAGACAAAAAGACACCCTAGAGGGGCCGAGTGAACCTTTTTTTAGGGGACCGGTTATCCTAAAATGGGACGGGAAAGGGTTTAGGGTTTGATTAGGCGAACTGCTACCGTGGATCCCCCTAATCCAACCCTAAACCCTTTCCCTTGCTTCTCATTCAAAGGCGGCAATACAAAAAGACACCCTAGAGGGGCCGAGTGAACCCTTTTTGGGGGGGCCGGGTATCCTAAGACTGGACGGGAGAGGGTTTAGGGTTTGATTAGGAGGACCGCTACCGCGGATCCCCCTAATCAATCCCTAAACCTTTTTTCCGCTTCTCATTCGAAGGCGGCAACACAAAAAGACACCCTAGAGGGGCCGAGTGAACCCTTTTTTGGGGGGCCGGGTATCCTAAAACGGGACGGGAAAGGGTTTAGGGTTTAATTAGGCGGACCGCTACCATGGATCCCTCTAATCAAACCTAATCCCTTTCCCTTGCTTCTCATTTGAAGGCGGCAAGACAAAAAGACACCCTAGAGGGGCCGAGTGAACCCTTTTGGGGGACCGGGTATCCTAAAACGGGACGGGAAAGTGTTTAGGGTTTGATTAGGCGGACCGCCACCGTGGATCCCCTAATTAAACCCTAATCCCTTTCCCTAGCTTCTCATTCGAAGCCAGCAAGACAAAAAGACACCCTAGAGGGGCCGAGTTAACCCTTTTTTGGGGGGCCGGGTATCCTGAATGGGACGGGAAAGGTTTTAGGGTTTGATTAGGCGGACCGCTACCATGGATCCCCCTAATCAAACCCTAATCCCTTTCCCTTGCTTCTAATTTGAAGGTGGCAAGACAAAAAGACACCCTAGAGGGGCCGAGTGAACTCTTTTTGGGGGGGCCGGGTATCCTAAAACGGGACGGGAAAGGGTTTAGGGTTTGATTTGGCGGACTGCTACCGCGGATCCCCCTAATCCAACCCTAAACCCTTTCCCTTGCTTCTCATTCGAAGGCGGCAATACAAAAATACACCCTTAGGGGCCTAGTGAACCCTTTTTTTGGGGGGGGGGGGGGGGGGGGGTATCCTAAGACAGGACGGGAGAGGGTTTAGGGATTGATTAGGAGGACCGCTACCGCGGATCCCCCTAATCCAACCCCAAACCCTTTCCCTTGCTTCTCATTCGAAGGCGGCAAGACACAAAGACACCCTAGAGGGGCCGAGTGAACCCTTTTTTGGGGGGCCGGGTATCCTAAAACGGGACGGGAAAGGGTTTAGGGTTTGATTAGGCGGACCGCTACCGTGGATCCCCCTAATCAAACCCTCATCCCTTTCCCTTTCTTCTCATTTGAAGGCGACAAGACAAAAAGACACCCTAAAGGGGCCGAGTGAACCCTTTTTGGGGGGGCTGGGTATCCTAAAACGGGACGGGAAAGGGTTTAGGTTTTGATTACGCGGATGGCTACCGCGGATCCCCCTAATCAAACCCTAAACCCTTTTCCTTTCTTCATATTCGAAGGCGGCAAGACAAAAAGACACCCTAGAGGGGCCGAGTGAACCCTTTTTTGGGGGGCCGGGTATCCTAAAACGGGACGGGAAAGGGTTTCGGGTTTAATTAGGCGGACCGCTACCATGGATCCCTCTAATCAAACCCTAATCCCTTTACCTTACTTCTCATTTGAAGGCGGCAAGACAAAAAGACACCCAAGAGGGGCCGAGTGAACCCATTTTGGGGGGGCCGGCTATCCTAAAACGGGACGGGAAAGTGTTTAGGGTTTGATTAGGCGGACCGCTACCGAGGATCCCCCTAATCAAACCCTAAACCCTTTCCCTTGCTTCTCATTTGAAGGCGGCAAGACAAAAAGACACCCTAGAGGGGCCGAGTGAACCTTTTTTTAGGGGACCGGTTATCCTAAAATGGGACGGGAAAGGGTTTAGGGTTTGATTAGGCGAACTGCTACCGTGGATCCCCCTAATCCAACCCTAAACCCTTTCCCTTGCTTCTCATTCAAAGGCGGCAATACAAAAAGACACCCTAGAGGGGCCGAGTGAACCCTTTTTGGGGGGGCCGGGTATCCTAAGACTGGATGGGAGAGGGTTTAGGGTTTGATTAGGAGGACCGCTACCGCGGATCCCCCTAATCAATCCCTAAACCCTTTTCCTTGCTTCTCATTCGAAGGCGGCAAGACAAAAAGACACCCTAGAGGGGCCGAGTGAACCCTTTTTTGGGGGGCCGGGTATCCTAAAACGGGACGGGAAAGGGTTTAGGGTTTAATTAGGCGGACCGCTACCATGGATCCCTCTAATCAAACCTAATCCCTTTCCCTTGCTTCTCATTTGAAGGCGGCAAGACAAAAAGACACCCTAGAGGGGCCGAGTGAACCCTTTTTGGGGGGGCCGGGTATCCTAAAACGGGACGGGAAAGTGTTTAGGGTTTGATTAGGCGGACCGCTACCGCGGATCCCCCTAATCAAACCCTAAACCCTTTCCCTTGCTTCTCATTTGAAGGCGGCAAGACAAAAAGACACCCTAGAGGGGCTGAGTTAACCCTTTTTTGGGGGGCCGAGTATCCTAAAACGGGACGGGAAAGGGTTTAGGGTTTGATTAGGCGAACTGCTACCGTGGATCCCCCTAATCCAACCCTAAACCCTTTCCCTTGCTTCTCATTCAAAGACGGCAATACAAAAAGACACCCTAAGGGGCCTAGTGAACCCTTTATTTTATTTTTTTTTGGGGGGGGGGGGGGGGGTATCCTAAAACGGGACGGGAAAGGGTTTAGTGTTTGATTAGGAGGACCGCTACCGTGGATCCCCCTTATCCAACCCCAAACCCTTTCCCTTGCTTCTCATTCGAAGGCGGCAAGACACAAGGACACCCTAGAGGGGCCGAGTGAACCCTTTTTTGGGGGGCCGGGTATCCTAAAACGGGACGGGAAAGGGTTTAGGGTTTGATTAGGCGGACCTACCGTGGATCCCCTAATCAAACCCTAATCCCTTTCCCTTTCTTCTCATTTGAAGGCGACAAGACAAAAAGACAACCTAGAGGGGACGAGTGAACCCTTTTTTGGGGGCCGGGTATCCTAAAACGGGACGGGAAAGGGTTTAGGGTTTGATTAGGCGGACCGCTACCGTGGATCCCCCTAATCAAACCCTAATCCCTTTCCCTTTCTTCTCATTTGAAGGCGACAAGACAAAAAGACAACCTAGAGGGGACGAGTGAACCCTTTTTTAGGGGCCGGGTATCCTAAAACGGGACGGGAAAAAGGTTTAGGGTTTGATTAGGCGGACCGCTACCGTGGATCCCCCTAATCACACCCTAATCCCTTTCCCTTTCTTCTCATTTGAAAGCGACAAGACAAAAAGACACCCTAGAGGGGCCGAGTGAACCCTTTTTGGGGGGGCTGGGTATCCTAAAACGGGACGGGAAAGGGTTTAGGGTTTGATTAGGCGGACAGCTACCGCGGATCCCCTTAATCAAACCCTAAACCCTTTTCCTTGCTTCTCATTCGAAGGCGGCAAGACAAAAAGACACCCTAGAGGGGCCGAGTGAATCCTTTTTTAGGGGAATAGGGTATCCTAAAACGGGACGGAAAGGGTTTAGGGTTTGATTAGGCGGATCGCTACCGCGGATCCCCTAATCCAACCCTAAACCCTTTCCCTTGCTTCTCATTCGAAGGCGGCAATACAAAAAGACACCCTAAGGGGCCTAGTGAACCCTTTTTTTTTTTTTTTTGGGGGGGGGGGGAGGGGGTATCCTAAGACAGGACGGGAGAGGGTTTAGGGTTTGATTAGGAGGACCGCTACCGCAGATCCCCCTAATCAAACCCTAAACCCTTTTCCTTGCTTCTCATTCAAAGGCGGCAAGACAAAAAGACACCCTAGAGGGGCCGAGTAAACCCTTTTTTGGGGGGCCGGGTATCCTAAAACGGGACGGGAAAGGGTTTAGGGTTTAATTAGGCGGACCGCTACCATGGATCCCTCTAATCAAACCCTAATCCCTTTCCCTTGCTTCTCATTTGAAGGCGGCAAGACAAAAAGACACCCTAGAGGGGCCGAGTGAACCCTTTTTGGGGGGGCCGGGTATCCTAAAACGGGACGGGAAAGGGTTTAGGGTTTGATTAGGCGGACCGCTACCGCGGATCCCCCTAATCAAACCCTAAACCCTTTCCCTTGCTTCTCATTTGAAGGCGGCAAGACAAAAAGACACCCTAGAGGGACTGAGTTAACCCTTTTTTTGGGGGCCGAGTATCCTAAAACGGGACGGGAAAGGGTTTAGGGTCTGATTAGGCGAACTGCTACCGTGGATCCCCCTAATCCAACCCTAAACCCTTTCCCTTGCTTCTCATTCAAAGACGGCAATACAAAAAGACACCCTAAGGGGCCTAGTGAACCCTTTATTTTATTTTTTTTTGGGGGGGGGGGGGGGGGGGGGGGTATCCTAAAACGGGACGGGAAAGGGTTTAGGGTTTGATTAGGCGGACCGCTACCGTGGATCCCCCTAATCAAACCCTAATCCCTTTCCCTTTCTTCTCATTTGAAGGCGACAAGACAAAAAGACAACCTAGAGGGGACGAGTGAACCCTTTTTTAGGGGCCGGGTATACTAAAACGGGACGGGAAAAGGGTTTAGGGTTTGATTAGGCGGACCGCTACCGTGGATCCCCCTAATCACACCCTAATCCCTTTCCCTTTCTTCTCATTTGAAAGCGACAAGACAAAAAGACACCCTAGAGGGGCCGAGTGAACCCTTTTTGGGGGGGCTGGGTATCCTAAAACGGGACGGGAAAGGGTTTAGGTTTGATTAGGCGGACAGCTACCGCGGATCCCCTTAATCAAACCCTAAACCCTTTTCCTTGCTTCTCATTCGAAGGCGGCAAGACAAAAAGACACCCTAGAGGGGCCGAGTGAATCCTTTTTTAGGGGACCGGGTATCCTAAAACGGGACGGGAAAGAGTTTAGGGTTTGACTAGGCGGACCGCTACCGCGGATCCCCCTAATCAAACCCTCATCCCTTTCCCTTTCTTCTCATTTGAAGGCGACAAGACAAAAAGACACCCTAGAGGGGCCGAGTGAACTCTTTTTGGGGGGGCCGGGTATCCTAAAACGGGACGGGAAAGGGTTTAGGGTTTGATTAGGCGGACTGCTACCGCGGATCCCCCTAATCCAACCCTAAACCCTTTCCCTTGCTTCTCATTCGAAGGCGGCAATACAAAAAGACACCCTAAGGGGCCTAGTGAACCCTTTTTTAGGGGCCGGGTATACTAAAACGGGACGGGAAAAGGGTTTAGGGTTTGATTAGGCGGACCGCTACCGTGGATCCCCCTAATCACACCCTAATCCCTTTCCCTTTCTTCTCATTTGAAAGCGACAAGACAAAAAGACACCCTAGAGGGGCCGAGTGAACCCTTTTTGGGGGGGCTGGGTATCCTAAAACGGGACGGGAAAGGGTTTAGGGTTTGATTAGGCGGACAGCTACCGCGGATCCCCTTAATCAAACCCTAAACCCTTTTCCTTGCTTCTCATTCGAAGGCGGCAAGACAAAAAGACACCCTAGAGGGGCCGAGTGAATCCTTTTTTAGGGGACCGGGTATCCTAAAACGGGACGGGAAAGAGTTTAGGGTTTGACTAGGCGGACCGCTACCGCGGATCCCCCTAATCAAACCCTCATCCCTTTCCCTTTCTTCTCATTTGAAGGCGACAAGACAAAAAGACACCCTAGAGGGGCCGAGTGAACCCTTTTTTGGGGGGCCGGGTATCCTAAAACGGGACGGGAAAGGGTTTAGGGTTTGATTAGGCGGACTGCTACCGCGGATCCCCCTAATCCAACCCTAAACCCTTTCCCTTGCTTCTCATTCGAAGGCGGCAATACAAAAAGACACCCTAAGGGGCCTAGTGAACCCTTTTTTTTTTTTTTTTTTTTGGGGGGGAGGGGGTATCCTAAGACAGACGGGAGAGGGTTTAGGGTTTGATTAGGAGGACCGCTACCGCGGATCCCCCTAATCAAACCCTAAACCCTTTTCCTTGCTTCTCATTCGAAGGCGGCAAGACAAAAAGACACCCTAGATGGGCCGAGTGAACCCTTTTTTGGGGGGCCGGGTATCCTAAAACGGGACGGGAAAGGGTTTAGGGTTTAATTAGGCGGACCGCTACCATGGATCCCTCTAATCAAACCCTAATCCCTCTCCCTTGCTTCTCATTTGAAGGCGGCAAGACAAAAAGACACCCTAGAGGGGCCGAGTGAACCCTTTTTCGGGGGGCCGGGTATCCTAAAACGGGACGGGAAAGTGTTTAGGGTTTGATTAGGCGGACCGCTACCACGGATCCCCCTAATCAAACCCTAAACCCTTTCCCTTGCTTCTCATTTGAAGGCGGCAAGACAAAAAGACACCCTAGAGGGGCTGAGTTAACCCTTTTTTGGGGGGCCGAGTATCCTAAAACGGGACGGGAAAGGGTTTAGGGTTTGATTAGGCGAACTGCTACCGTGGATCCCCCTAATCCAACCCTAAACCCTTTCCCTTGCTTCTCATTCAAAGACGGCAATACAAAAAGACACCCTAAGGGGCCTAGTGAACCCTTTATTTTATTTTTTGGGGGGGGGGGGGGGGGGGGGGGAGGGGTATCCTAAAACGGGACGGGAAAGGGTTTAGTGTTTGATTAGGAGGACCACTACCGCGGATCCCCCTAATCCAACCCAAAACCCTTTCCCTTGCTTCTCATTCGAAGGCGGCAAGACACAAAGACACCCTAGAGGGGCCGAGTGAACCCTTTTTTGGGGGGCCGGGTATCCTAAAACGGGACGGGAAAGGGTTTAGGGTTTGATTAGGCGGACCGCTACCGTGGATCCCCCTAATCAAACCCTAATCCCTTTCCCTTTCTTCTCATTTGAAGGCGACAAGACAAAAAGACAACCTAGAGGGGACGAGTGAACCCTTTTTTGGGGGCCGGGTATCCTAAAACGGGACGGGAAAGGGTTTAGGGTTTGATTAGGCGGACCGCTACCGTGGATCCCCCTAATCAAACCCTAATCCCTTTCCCTTTCTTCTCATTTGAAGGCGACAAGACAAAAAGACACCCTAGAGGGGCTGAGTGAACCCTTTTTGGGGGGGCTGGGTATCCTAAAACGGGACGGGAAAGGGTTTAGGGTTTGATTAGGCGGACAGCTACCGCGGATCCCCTTAATCAAACCCTAAACCCTTTTCCTTGCTTCTCATTCGAAGGCGGCAAGACAAAAAGACACCCTAGAGGGGCCGAGTGAATCCTTTTTTAGGGGACCGGGTATCCTAAAATGGGACGGGAAAGAGTTTAGGGTTTGACTAGGCGGACCGCTACCGCGGATCCCCCTAATCAAACCCTCATCCCTTTCCCTTTCTTCTCATTTGAAGGCGACAAGACAAAAAGACACCCTAGAGGGGCCGAGTGAACCCTTTTTGGGGGGGCTGGGTATCCTAAAACGGGACGGAAAAGGGTTTTGGGTTTGATTAGGCGGACAGCTACCGCGGATCCCCCTAATCAAACCCTAAACCCTTTTTCTTGCTTCTCATTCGAAGCCGGCAAGACAAAAAGACACCCTAGAGGGACCGAGTGAACCCTTTTTTGGGGGGAAATTTGGGTATCCTAAAATGGGACGGGAAAGGGTTTAGGGTTTTATTAGGCGGACCGCTACCATGGATCCCCCTAATCAAACCCTAATCCCTTTCCCTTGCTTCTCATTTGAAGGCGGCAAGACAAAAATACACCCTAGTGGGGCCGAGTGAACCCTTTTTGGGGGCCGGGTATCCTAAACGGGACGGGAAAAGGTTTAGGGTTTGATTAGGCGGACCGCTACCGCGGATCCCCCTAATCAAATCCTAAACCCTTTCCCTTGCTTCTCATTTGAAGGCGGCAAGACAAAAAGACACCCTAGAGGGGCCGAGTGAACCCTTTTTAAGGGGACCGGTTATCCTAAAACGGGACGGGAAAGGGTTTAGGGTTTGATCAGGTGAAGTGCTACCGCGGATCCCCCTAATACAACCCTAAACCCTTTCCCTTGCTTCTCATTCAAAGGAGGCAATACAAAAAGACACCCTAAGGGGCCTAGTGAACCCTTTTTTTTTGGGGGGGGGGGGGGGGGGGGGGTATCCTAAAACGGGACGGGAAAGGGTTTAGGGTTTGATTAGGAGGACCGCTACCACGGATCCCCCTAATCCAACCCTAAACCCTTTCCCTTGCTTCTCATTCAAAGGCGGCAAGACACAAAGACACCCTAGAAGTGCCGAGTGAACCCTTTTTTGGGGGGCCGGGTATCCTAAAATGGGACGGGAAAGGGTTTAGGGTTTTATTAGGCGGACCTCTACCATGGATCCCCCTAATCAAACCCTAATCCCTTTCCCTTGCTTCTCATTTGAAGGCGGCAAGACAAAAATACACCCTAGTGGGGCCGAGTGAACCATTTTTGGGGGCCGGGTATCCTAAACGGGACGGGAAAAGGTTTAGGGTTTGATTAGGCGGACCGCTACCGCGGATCCCCCTAATCAAATCCTAAACCCTTTCCCTTGCTTCTCATTTGAAGGCGGCAAGACAAAAAGACACCCTAGAGGGGCCGAGTGAACCCTTTTTTGGGGGGCTGGGTATCCTAAAATGGGACGGGAAAGGGTTTAGGGTTTTATTAGGCGGACCGCTACCATGGATCCCCCTAATCAAACCCTAATCCCTTTCCCTTGCTTCTCATTTGAAGGCGGCAAGACAAAAATACACCCTAGTGGGGTCGAGTGAACCCTTTTTGGGGGGGCCGGGTATCCTAAAACGGGACGGGAAAAGGTTTAGGGTTTGATTAGGCGGACCGCTACCGCGGATCCCCCTAATCAAATCATAAACCCTTTCCCTTGCTTCTCATTTGAAGGCGGCAAGACAAAAAGACACCCTAGAGGGGCCGAGTGAAGCCTTTTTTAGGGGACCGGTTATCCTAAAACGGGACGGGAAAGGGTTTAGGGTTTGATTAGTCGAACTGCTACCGCGGATCCCCCTAATCCAACCCTAAACCCTTTCCCTTGCTTCTCATTCAAACGCGGCAATACAAAAAGACACCCTAAGGGGCCTAGTGAACCCTTTTTTAGGGGCCGGGTATACTAAAACGGGACGGGAAAAGGGTTTAGGGTTTGATTAGGCGGACTGCTACCGTGGATCCCCCTAATCACACCCTAATCCCTTTCCCTTTCTTCTCATTTGAAAGCGACAAGACAAAAAGACACCCTAGAGGGGCCGAGTGAACCCTTTTTGGGGGGGCTGGGTATCCTAAAACGGGACGGGAAAGGGTTTAGGGTTTGATTAGGCGGACAGCTACCGCGGATCCCCTTAATCAAACCCTAAACCCTTTTCCTTGCTTCTCATTCGAAGACGGCAAGACAAAAAGACACCCTAGAGGGGCCGAGTGAATCCTTTTTTAGGGGACCGGGTATCCTAAAACGGGACGGGAAAGAGTTTAGGGTTTGACTAGGCGGACCGCTACCGCGGATCCCCCTAATCAAACCCTCATCCCTTTCCCTTTCTTCTCATTTGAAGGCGACAAGACAAAAAGACACCCTAGAGGGGCCGAGTGAACTCTTTTTGGGGGGGCCGGGTATCCTAAAACGGGACGGGAAAGGGTTTAGGGTTTGATTAGGCGGACTGCTACCGCGGATCCCCCTAATCCAACCCTAAACCCTTTCCCTTGCTTCTCATTCGAAGGCGGCAATACAAAAAGACACCCTAAGGGGCCTAGTGAACCCTTTTTTTTTTTGGGGGGGGGGGGAGGGGGTATCCTAAGACAGGACGGGAGAGGGTTTAGGGTTTGATTAGGAGGACCGCTACCGCGGATCCCCCTAATCAAACCCTAAACCCTTTTCCTTGCTTCTCATTCGAAGGCGGCAAGACAAAAAGACACCCTAGATGGGCCGAGTGAACCCTTTTTTGGGGGGCCGGGTATCCTAAAACGGGACGGGAAAGGGTTTAGGGTTTAATTAGGCGGACCGCTACCATGGATCCCTCTAATCAAACCCTAATCCCTTTCCCTTGCTTCTCATTTGAAGGCGGCAAGACAAAAAGACACCCTAGAGGGGCCGAGTGAACCCTTTTTGGGGGGGCCGGGTATCCTAAAACGGGACGGGAAAGTGTTTAGGGTTTGATTAGGCGGACCGCTACCACGGATCCCCCTAATCAAACCCTAAACCCTTTCCCTTGCTTCTCATTTGAAGGCGGCAAGACAAAAAGACACCCTAGAGGGGCCTGAGTTAACCCTTTTTGGGGGCCGAGTATCCTAAAACGGGACGGGAAAGGGTTTAGGGTTTGATTAGGCGAACTGCTACCGTGGATCCCCCTAATCCAACCCTAAACCCTTTCCCTTGCTTCTCATTCAAAGACGGCAATACAAAAAGACACCCTAAGGGGCCTAGTGAACCCTTTATTTTATTTTTTTTTTGGGGGGGGGGGGGAGGGGTATCCTAAACGGGACGGGAAAGGGTTTAGTGTTTGATTAGGAGGACCACCGCCGCGGATCCCCTAATCCAACCCAAAACCCTTTCCCTTGCTTCTCATTCGAAGGCGGCAAGACACAAAGACACCCTAGAGGGGCCGAGTGAACCCTTTTTGGGGGGCCGGGTATCCTAAAACGGGACGGGAAAGGGTTTAGGGTTTGATTAGGCGGACGCCACCGTGGATCCCCTTATCAAACCCTAATCCCTTTCCCTTTCTTCTCATTTGAAGGCGACAAGACAAAAAGACAACCTAGAGGGGACGAGTGAACCCTTTTTTGGGGGCCGGGTATCCTAAAACGGGACGGGAAAGGGTTTAGGGTTTGATTAGGCGGACCGCTACCGTGGATCCCCTAATCAAACCCTAATCCCTTTCCCTTTCTTCTCATTTGAAGGCGACAAGACAAAAAGACACCCTAGAGGGGCCGAGTGAACCCTTTTGGGGGGGGGTATCCTAAAACGGGACGGGAAAGGGTTTAGGGTTTGATTAGGCGGACAGCTACCGCGGATCCCCTTAATCAAACCCTAAACCCTTTTCCTTGCTTCTCATTCGAAGGCGGCAAGACAAAAAGACACCCTAGAGGGGCCGAGTGAATCCTTTTTTAGGGGACCGGGTATCCTAAAATGGGACGGGAAAGAGTTTAGGGTTTGACTAGGCGGACCGCTACCGCGGATCCCCCTAATCAAACCCTCATCCCTTTCCCTTTCTTCTCATTTGAAGGCGACAAGACAAAAAGACACCCTAGAGGGGCCGAGTGAACCCTTTTTGGGGGGGCTGGGTATCCTAAAACGGGACGGAAAAGGGTTTTGGGTTTGATTAGGCGGACAGCTACCGCGGATCCCCCTAATCAAACCCTAAACCCTTTTTCTTGCTTCTCATTCGAAGCCGGCAAGACAAAAAGACACCCTAGAGGGACCGAGTGAACCCTTTTTTGGGGGGCTGGGTATCCTAAAATGGGACGGGAAAGGGTTTAGGGTTTTATTAGGCGGACCGCTACCATGGATCCCCCTAATCAAACCCTAATCCCTTTCCCTTGCTTCTCATTTGAAGGCGGCAAGACAAAAATACACCCTAGTGGGGCCGAGTGAACCCTTTTTGGGGGGGCCGGGTATCCTAAAACGGGACGGGAAAAGGTTTAGGGTTTGATTAGGCGGACCGCTACCGCGGATCCCCCTAATCAAATCCTAAACCCTTTCCCTTGCTTCTCATTTGAAGGCGGCAAGACAAAAAGACACCCTAGAGGGGCCGAGTGAACCCTTTTTAAGGGGACTGGTTATCCTAAAACGGGACGGGAAAGGGTTTAGGGTTTGATCAGGTGAAGTGCTACCGCGGATCCCCCTAATACAACCCTAAACCCTTTCCCTTGCTTCTCATTCAAAGGAGGCAATACAAAAAGACACCCTAAGGGGCCTAGTGAACCCTTTTTTTTTGGGGGGGGGGGGGGGGGACGGGTATCCTAAAACGGGACGGGAAATGGTTTAGGGTTTGATTAGGAGGACCGCTACCACGGATCCCCCTAATCCAACCCTAAACCCTTTCCCTTGCTTCTCATTCAAAGGCGGCAAGACACAAAGACACCCTAGAAGTGCCGAGTGAACCCTTTTTTGGGGGGCCGGGTATCCTAAAATGGGACGGGAAAGGGTTTAGGGTTTTATTAGGCGGACCGCTACCATGGATCCCCCTAATCAAACCCTAATCCCTTTCCCTTGCTTCTCATTTGAAGGCGGCAAGACAAAAATACACCCTAGTGGGGCCGAGTGAACCATTTTTGGGGGGGCCGGGTATCCTAAAACGGGACGGGAAAAGGTTTAGGGTTTGATTAGGCGGACCGCTACCGCGGATCCCCCTAATCAAATCCTAAACCCTTTCCCTTGCTTCTCATTTGAAGGCGGCAAGACAAAAAGACACCCTAGAGGGGCCGAGTGAACCCTTTTTTGGGGGGCTGGGTATCCTAAAATGGGACGGGAAAGGGTTTAGGGTTTTATTAGGCGGACCGCTACCATGGATCCCCCTAATCAAACCCTAATCCCTTTCCCTTGCTTCTCATTTGAAGGCGGCAAGACAAAAATACACCCTAGTGGGGCCGAGTGAACCCTTTTTGGGGGGGCCGGGTATCCTAAAACGGGACGGGAAAAGGTTTAGGGTTTGATTAGGCGGACCGCTACCGCGGATCCCCCTAATCAAATCCTAAACCCTTTCCCTTGCTTCTCATTTGAAGGCGGCAAGACAAAAAGACACCCTAGAGGGGCCGAGTGAACCCTTTTTTAGGGGACCGGTTATCCTAAAACGGGACGGGAAAGGGTTTAGGGTTTGATTAGTCGAACTGCTACCGCGGATCCCCCTAATCCAACCCTAAACCCTTTCCCTTGCTTCTCATTCAAACGCGGCAATACAAAAAGACACCCTAAGGGGCCTAGTGAACCTTTTTTATTATTTTTTTTTTTTTGGGGGGGGGGGGGGGGGGGCGGGTATCCTAAAACGGATCGAAAGGGTTTAGGGTTTGATTAGGAGGACCGCTACCGCGGATCCCCCTAATCCAACCCTAAACCCTTTTCCTTGCTTCTCATTCGAAGGCGGCAAGACGAAAAGACACCCTAGAGGGGCCGAGTGAACCCTTTTTTAGGGGGCCGGGTATCCTAAAACAAGAAGGGAAAGAGTTTAGGGTTTGACTAGGCAGACCGCTACCGCGGATCCCCCTAATCCAACCCTAAACCCTTTCCCTTGCTTCTCATTCGAAGGCGGCAATACAAAAAGACACCCTAGAGGGGCCGAGTGATTCCTTTTTTGGGGGGGCCGGGTATCCTAAAACGGGACGGGAAAAGGTTTAGGGTTTGATTAGGCGGACCGCTACCGCGGATCCCCCTAATCCAACCCTAAACCCTTTCCCTTGCTTCTTATTCGAAGGCGGCAAGACAAAAAGACACCCTAGAGGGGCCGATTGAACCCTTTTTTGGGAGGCCGGGTATCCTAAAACGGGACGGGAAAGGGTTTAGGGTTTGATTAGGCGGACCGCTATCGTGGATCCCCCTAATAAAACCCTAAACCCTTTCCCTTGCTTCTCATTCGAAGGCGGAAAGACAAAAAGACACCCTAGAGGGGCCGAGTAAACCATTTTTGAGGGGGGCTGGGTATCCTAAAACGGGACGGGAAAGGGTTTAGGGTTTTATTAGGCGGACCGCTACCACGGATCCCCCTAATCAAACCCTAAACCCTTACCCTTGCTTCTCATTTGAAGGCGGCAAGACAAAAAAACACCCTAGAGCGGCCGAGTGAACCCTTTTTGGGGGGCTGAGTATCCTAAAACGGGACAGGAAAGGGTTTAGGGTTTGATTAGGCGGACAGCTACCACGGATCCCCCTAATCAAACCCTAAACCATTTTCCTTGCTTCTCATTCGAAGGCGGCAAGACAAAAAGACACCCTAGAGGGGCCGAGTGAACCCTTTTTTAGGATACCGGGTATCCTAAAACGGGACGGGAAAGAGTTTAGGGTTTGACTAGGCGGACCGCTACCGCGGATCCCCCTAATCCAACCCTAAACCCTTTCCCTTGCTTCTCATTCGAAGGCGGCAATACAAAAAGACACCCTAGAGGGGCCGAGTGACTCCTTTTTTGGGGGGCCGGGTATCCTAAAACGGGACGGGAAAAGGTTTAGGGTTTCATTAGGCTAACCCTTTCCCTTGCTTCTCATTCGAACGCAGCAAGACAAAAAGACACCCTAGAGGGGCCGAGTGAACCCTTTTTTGGGGGGCCGGGTATCCTAAAACGGGACGGGAAAGGGTTTAGGGTTTGATTAGGCGGACCGCTATCGTGGATCCCCCTAATCAAACCCTAATCCCTTTCCCTTTCTTCTCATTTGAAGGCGACAAGACAAAAAGACACCCTAGAGGGGCCGAGTGAACCCTTTTTGAGGGGACCGGGTATCCTAAAACGGGACGGGAAAGGGTTTAGGGTTTGATTAGGCGGACCGCTACCGTGGATCCCCTAATCAAACCCTAATCCCTTTCCCTTTCTTCTCATTTGAAGGCGGAAAGACAAAAAGACACACTAGAGGGGCCGAGTAAACCATTTTGAGGGGGCCGGGTATCCTAAAACGGGACGGAAAGGGTTTAGGGTTTGATTAGGCGGACCGCTACCACGGATCCCCTAATCAAACCCTAAACCCTTTCCCTTGCTTCTCATTTGAAGGCGGCAAGACAAAAAAACACCCTAGAGGGGCCGAGTGAACCCTTTTGGGGGTGGGTATCCTAAAACGGGACAGAAAGGGTTTAGGGTTTGATTAGGTGGACAGCTACCACGGATCCCCCTAATCAAACCCTAAACCCTTTTCCTTGCTTCTCATTCGAAGGCGGCAAGACAAAAAGACACCCTAGAGGGGCCGAGTGAACCCTTTTTTAGGGGACCGGGTATCCTAAAACGGGACGGGAAAAAGTTTAGGGTTTGACTAGGCGGACCGCTACCGCGGATCCCCCTAATCCAACCTTAAACCCTTTCCCTTGCTTCTCATTCGAAGGCGGCAATACAAAAAGACACCCTAGAGGGGCCGAGTGAGTCCTTTTTTGGGGGGCCGGGTATCCTAAAAAGGGACGGGAAAAGGTTTAGGGTTTCATTAGGCTAACCCTTTCCCTTGCTTCTCATTCGAACGCAGCAAGACAAAAAGACACCCTAGAGGGGCCGAGTGAACCCTTTTTTGGGGGGCCGGGTATCCTAAAACGGGACGGGAAAGGGTTTAGGGTTTGATTAGGCGGACCGCTATCGTGGATCCCCCTAATCAAACCCTAATCCCTTTCCCTTTCTTCTCATTTGAAGGCGACAAGACAAAAAGACACCCTAGAGGGGCCGAGTGAACCCTTTTTTGAGGGCCGGGTATCCTAAAACGGGACGGGAAAGGGTTTAGGGTTTGATTAGGCGGACCGCTACCGTGGATCCCCCTAATCAAACCCTAATCCCTTTCCCTTTCTTCTCATTTGAAGGCGGAAAGACAAAAAGACACCCTAGAGGGGCCGAGTAAACCATTTTTGAGGGGGGCTGGGTATCCTAAAACGGGACGGGAAAGGGTTTAGGGTTTGATAGGCGGACCGCTACCACGGATCCCCCTAATCAAACCCTAAACCCTTACCCTTGCTTCTCATTTGAAGGCGGCAAGACAAAAAAACACCCTAGAGCGGCCGAGTGAACCCTTTTTGGGGGGGCTGGGTATCCTAAAACGGGACAGGAAAGGGTTTAGGGTTTGATTAGGCGGACAGCTACCACGGATCCCCCTCATCAAACCCTAAACCCTTTTCCTTGCTTCTCATTCGAAGGCGGCAAGACAAAAAGACACCCTAGAGGGGCCGAGTGAACCCTTTTTTAGGGGACCGGGTATCCTAAAACGGGACGGGAAAGAGTTTAGGGTTTGACTAGGCGGACCGCTACCGCGGATCCCCCTAATCCAACCCTAAACCCTTTCCCTTGCTTCTCATTCGAAGGCGGCAATAAAAAAAGACACCCTAGAGGGGCCGAGTGAGTCCTTTTTTGGGGGGCCGGGTATCCTAAAACGAGACGGGAAAAGGTTTAGGGTTTCATTAGGCTAACCCTTTCCCTTGCTTCTCATTCGAACGCAGCAAGACAAAAAGACACCCTAGAGGGGCCGAGTGAACCCTTTTTTGGGGGGCCGGGTATCCTAAAACGGGACGGGAAAGGGTTTAGGGTTTGATTAGGCGGACCGCTATCGTGGATCCCCCTAATCAAACCCTAATCCCTTTCCCTTTCTTCTCATTTGAAGGCGACAAGACAAAAAGACACCCTAGAGGGGCCGAGTGAACCCTTTTTTGAGGGCCGGGTATCCTAAAACGGGACGGGAAAGGGTTTAGGGTTTGATTAGGCGGACCGCTACCGTGGATCCCCCTAATCAAACCCTAATCCCTTTCCCTTTCTTCTCATTTGAAGGCGGAAAGACAAAAAGACACCCTAGAGGGGCCGAGTAAACCATTTTTGAGGGGGGCTGGGTATCCTAAAACGGGACGGGAAAGGGTTTAGGGTTTGATTAGGCGGACCGCTACCACGGATCCCCCTAATCAAACCCTAAACCCTTACCCTTGCTTCTCATTTGAAGGCGGCAAGACAAAAAAACACCCTAGAGCGGCCGAGTGAACCCTTTTTGGGGGGCTGGGTATCCTAAAACGGGACAGGAAAGGGTTTAGGGTTTGATTAGGCGGACAGCTACCACGGATCCCCCTAATCAAACCCTAAACCCTTTTCCTTGCTTCTCATTCGAAGGCGACAAGACAAAAAGACACCCTAGAGGGGCCGAGTGAACCCTTTTTTAGGGGACCGGGTATCCTAAAACGGGACGGGAAAAAGTTTAGGGTTTGACTAGGCGGACCGCTACCGCGGATCCCCCTAATCCAACCTTAAACCCTTTCCCTTGCTTCTCATTCGAAGGCGGCAATACAAAAAGACACCCTAGAGGGGCCGAGTGAGTCCTTTTTTGGGGGGCCGAGTATCCTAAAACGGGACGGGAAAAGGTTTAGGGTTTCATTAGGCTAACCCTTTCCCTTGCTTCTCATTCGAACGCAGCAAAACAAAAAGACACCCTAGAGGGGCCGAGTGAACCCTTTTTTGGGGGGCCGGGTATCCTAAAACGGGACGGGAAAGGGTTTAGGGTTTGATTAGGCGGACCGCTATCGTGGATCCCCCTAATCAAACCCTAATCCCTTTCCCTTTCTTCTCATTTGAAGGCGACAAGACAAAAAGACACCCTAGAGGGGCCGAGTGAACCCTTTTTTGAGGGCCGGGTATCCTAAAACGGGACGGGAAAGGGTTTAGGGTTTGATTAGGCGGACCGCTACCGTGGATCCCCCTAATCAAACCCTAATCCCTTTCCCTTTCTTCTCATTTGAAGGCGGAAAGACAAAAAGACACCCTAGAGGGGCCGAGTAAACCATTTTTGAGGGGGGCTGGGTATCCTAAAACGGGACGGGAAAGGGTTTAGGGTTTGATTAGGCGGACCGCTACCACGGATCCCCCTAATCAAACCCTAAACCCTTACCCTTGCTTCTCATTCGAAGGCGGCAATATTAAAAGACACCCTAGAGGGGCCGAGTGAGTCCTTTTTTGGGGGGCCGGGTATCCTAAAACGGGACGGGAAAGGGTTTAGGGTTTGATTAGGCGGACCACTATCGTGGATCCCCCTAATCAAACCCTAATCCCTTTCCCTTTCTTCTCATTTGAAGGCGGCAAGACAAAAAAACACCCTAGAGCGGCCGAGTGAACCCTTTTTGGGGGGGCTGGGTATCCTAAAACGGGACAGGAAAGGGTTTAGGGTTTGATTAGGCGGACAGCTACCACGGATCCCCCTAATCAAACCCTAAACCCTTTTCCTTGCTTCTCATTCGAAGGCGGCAAGACAAAAAGACACCCTAGAGGGGCCGAGTGAACCCTTTTTTAGGGGACCGGGTATCCTAAAACGGGACGGGAAAGAGTTTAGGGTTTGACTAGGCGGACCGCTACCGCGGATCCCCCTAATCCAACCCTAAACCCTTTCCCTTGATTCTCATTCGAAGGCGGCAATACAAAAAGACACCCTAGAGGGGCCGAGTGAGTCCTTTTTTGGGGGGCCGGGTATCCTAAAACGGGACGGGAAAAGCTTTAGGGTTTCATTAGGCTAACCCTTTCCCTTGCTTCTCATTCGAACGCAGCAAGACAAAAAGACACCCTAGAGGGGCCGAGTGAACCCTTTTTTGGGGGGCCGGGTATCCTAAAACGGGACGGGAAAGGGTTTAGGGTTTGATTAGGCGGACCGCTATCGTGGATCCCCTAATCAAACCCTAATCCCTTTCCCTTTCTTCTCATTTGAAGGCGACAAGACAAAAAGACACCCTAGAGGGGCCGAGTGAACCCTTTTTTGAGGGCCGGGTATCCTAAAACGGGACGGGAAAGGGTTTAGGGTTTGATTAGGCGGACCGCTACCGTGGATCCCCCTAATCAAACCCTAATCCGTTTCCCTTTCTTCTCATTTGAAGGCGGAAAGACTAACAGACACCCTAGAGGGGCCGAGTAAACCATTTTTGAGGGGGGCTGTGTATCCTAAAACGGGACGGGAAAGGGTTTAGGGTTTGATTAGGCGGACTGCTACCACGGATCCCCCTAATCAAACCCTAAACCCTTACCCTTGCTTCTCATTTGAAGGCGGCAAGACAAAAAAACACCCTAGAGCGGCCGAGTGAACCCTTTTGGGGGGGGGTATCCTAAAACGGGACAGAAAGGGTTTAGGGTTTGATTAGGCGGACGGCTACCACGGATCCCCCTAATCAAACCCTAAACCCTTTTCCTTGCTTCTCATTCGAAGGCGGCAAGACAAAAAGACACCCTAGAGGGGCCGAGTGAACCCTTTTTTAGGGGACCGGGTATCCTAAATGTTGGGAAATGTGTCCTCAACAATAGTGCGATCACATGATTTAAATATCATTATAAAATCTCATTTTAAAGAATACAATTGGGAAGTAATTTTGTTACTGTCAACTGGTCAACATATATCGGTAATGATTGGCTGACTAGAGTTTGACATTACTGTCGTGTGACGGTGGTGATCGATTGACCCCTAGGTCATACCTAAAGGGCAATACACTTAATTGATTATTTAATTAATCGTATAACGTTACGAGTTGATTAAATTACTTGAAAATTGACGGACGATTTTGGAAGTAAGATTTACGTATCAAATTGAAATGTGATTAAATGAGATACGGTCTGAGTAATCGAGTTGTATTATTACTCGGATGAAATTATTGTTTAAAGAAACAATTGGATTTGAATGAATTATTATAAATACAATCTGTTGTGATTTATAAATGGTAAAATATTTTGGCACAAGTAATTATGAATTACTAGGTCAATTTTTGTATATGACGTATTTTGATAATACGTTGAATTTTTAATGTGTTAAAAATTACATAACAAATATATGTGACATGTGACATGTAACATATAGACAATTGACAAAAATAATGTGGACTCCATATTATGTATAAGTGCCGAAAATTTGGAGGTACATTAGCTAAAAATTGTGTTTATATTTTGTATAGAAAACATAATGATGAAATAGCTAGGTAGCCATGCAAACCTATTCTCCTTGTGAAGACCAAAATGGGCATGCATTGGCTCCCCAAAAAGCACCCCTCCCACCGGTTTTTCCTAGGCCTTTTAGAGAGTTTTCTCCTCTAAAATTATTCATTGATTCACTTATATTTTTCTAGTGTTAGAAAGAAAATTTTTACACTCTACTTTCAATGCTAAATTAGAGAGATAAAATACTCCCAAAATACCTTCTCCTCTACACGGTTTTAGGAGCTTATAACCAAAATATTTTTGGTTCAATTTTCACTACATTAATATTATACTAGTACTTATAATATTAATTAGATTAAGTGTTAAGCCTTGGGTATAAAGCTTGGGGAGAGATCTTATTCTTAGATCTTGTTCATCCATTGGAATAGCTCAAGAACAAGAAGAGAAAGGTGATCTCTCTTGTGCCCAATATAGCCGAAATATTGAATGTAAGGACATTATTTCTCTTCTTTTACATTGTTGTTTGCATGCATAAAATCCGTTTTAATTTTATGACAAATTATTTAGACATATAAGAGTATGTTAAATATGTATATAGATCTACATTTCCTTCAATTGGTATCAGAGCCACGGTTGTTTGCATGCAAATCGGTTAAAAGTTTTTCCGAGTTATAAGAATAACAAATAAAACTTGTAAAATTTGTGTTATTATGAGATATCACGAAATTAATTAATGCATGTTAATATTTCTGGTCCTAAAATGTTTTAGGATATTTTGGTTAATTTTTCGGATTTTTATTGTTCATAATTTACAATAATGGCATTTAAATGTGATTTTATGAGTAAAAATGTCATTTTTGGTCTAAAATTAGCTATACTTCGAATTTTCCATTGATTTTTGTATATGTTGTCACATATATTATTTTGAGATAACCTGTAAATTTTCATAATTTTTGGACTTGTTATGCTCGAAAAATGAATTTTTCATTATTAAATTCGGATTTAAGTGAAAAATAGGTTAATATGAGTTAAATTTCGAATCTGGTCATAGAAAATTAATATGTTGTCACATGCAATTTTACAAGATGTGTGTAAAATAATTGGCTATAAAGAAGTCTTTTTGCATGATTTATGAATTTTTGGAGAAAAATAGCATAAATAGTGACATTATTAGTGGAAAATTAATAAAAACATAATCTATGACTTAGGAAAAACGTCTAATGTTGCATTTTATTATATTTTTTCAGATCTAAAATTGAAAAGTTAATGAAAATAATTTTTCCATGTTTTTATGATTATTTTATTAAAAATCGATAAACCGCAACATTGTTTTTCCGATAAATTTTCGAAATTTTTTAACCTAATATTTTGAACATTATGAGTGTCATGGAATTTTTTCCAGAATGTTCATGAATTTAAATTTCAAATTTTGAATTTATTTGAAATTTTGTGATTTATTTGAAGTTTAATGGCTTATTTTTGTATTTTTGGTCCATTTATGAACAATTTTGTATATATGGGTTAATTATGGTCAAATTATTAGTGAAGACTATATTTTGAGTCCTAAGAGGTTAGGGTAATTAACTTATGCATAAATATGAGTTTATGCATTTTTGTGATTATAAAATGTTGAAATCACACAAATCCGTAAAAACCGAGTAATATACGATATTGGCTAATTAAAGGCGATTTAGCATAAAAATTGAGCATGTTCATACATATTATAATGCTGCATTTTTCTTTATGATTGTCATAATTTTAATTTATGTAATTTTGAATTATGTAATTTTACTTAGTATGGCCTTAGATTTTAATTGGTATTTCCCGATATGTATGGGAATATCGATTCGGTTGTAATTTTTATTGTGATCTCGTATCACCGTTTTGTAATTTAATAGATTTATTTTATTTTAGTTACAAATGTATAATAGGAAATTATGTAATTTATTATGTAATTTTATTCATTCCGGAGTTCCCAAAGACGGATTTCTTCAAGAATGGCGATACATAAAGACGGTGTTACCTCGAGATGCGTGAAACAACCGAAGTTCAAGGGACCAATGGAGTTGGTTTCCAAATATGTAATAGATAAATAGTTTTCTATTTTAGGAAAGGCCATACTAGGATTTATTTATCTTTATGCTTGCATTTTATTTTATGTCACATGCATCGCTAAATCGCCATAACTAAAACATGCATTTTTTATCTTATCGAGTTTATCGACCGTGTCAATTCAAATTATCGTAGTTCACCGCTTTAGTTCACTTAAAACGTGATAGATAATAAATTGACATGACCTCTCGCTAAAACAATTAATTGAGACATAGCCTTACCAAATAGTAGAAACCATGAAAACCTATTTCGCGAGGGAGTGCACTCGGCTACCCCGGGTACAAACCTTGTTACGTAGGGGAAGTGGGTGATGAATGTTAATCCACCGAATTCATGTTGATAAGGGATGTATCGGCTACCCCGTGCCCAAGTTGATGTGGGTTTGGATAATGGACACATTTATTCGAAATTTGGATTGAACTCAACAAAAGTAATTGATAAGGGTTGCATCGGCTACCCCGTGCCCTTGTTGATGTGTTTTGGGCTATAGATAAACATTAGAGTAATTTTATCGACCAAGAGTTCTAAAAGTAGAATCGATTAAAAGGTTAATCCACCGAGTTATATTAATGAAGGTTGCATCGGCTACCCCGTGCCTAAGTTGATATGAATTTGGGTCTTGGAATCATTTATCATAGTTGGGTAGAGATCACTATGTAAATGCTATACTTGTTTACAAGTATTTATAAAACGATGAATGTTAAGTTTTCCATTATTCCGTTATAATATTGTTCTATTTCTTTACCACAATTCATATACGATATCATTTCGGTTTTTGATTCAAATCTCCATTAAAACATCGTAACTAAAGACAAAATTTGAATTTTTCTTCTAAAAACCTCGTTTTATCCATTGGAAGGATCTCTTGTAGAGAGTATAGATAAAAGTTATTCGTTATCAAACAGGTTTTTGATTCTTGACTAACACATCTACTTACAATGGATTGTTTTTCATATACTTAAATGAATTAAGTACCTTGAAAAGATAAAATTGTTTTGGTGATTAGATTTTCAGAATTCGTAATTGACCAAAATAACGCAACCACTTCGATGAAAGTTTTAAGACTAAAACGAACAAATGAAGAGTAATCTTCATGAATTCAATTTTGCTTCTCAAAGCAAAGACTCATTGAATTAAGTGGGAGCATTCTCTTAAACCGTTAAGATGAGGACGAGGTTCAAGAAGTAAGGATTATGATGGAATTGATACAAGGTAATATTAAAGGTAAAGTTGTTGAGAATGACGATACTAAACCTATCAATCCCGACCGATAAAGTTTCCATTGTCTTAAAATGTTGGACACGAGAAAGGAAACTACCCCAAATTATTGAAGAATCAACAAGTTAGTTGTGGGACATCTAATGGGATCTTCTTCTTTAAATGTTTATATGATTGACATAAATTTTGCTAGTACTACTTCGTCAATATTAGAAACCGGTGGTGGTTTTCATCATTATGTTTGATACATGGGATGATAAGAATATGACGACTAGCAACAACAATATCGAGAGATAGAGTAATTGTGTACTAAATCTAGTTTTCGGGTTTGGAGTTGTACTTAATTGTGACTATTAAGTACATAAACTCTAAATAAGAATACAAACTTGTTAAGATACAAAAGAGGTTTCACTTTTGTGACCCTTTACACCACGATTTGATATATGGCTAGCCCATTATCAAGGTGATTATATTCTAAACCAAACTAGAATGATATATCATGAAGATGATGCAAGACTCAAATTGGTAACCCAAGATTAAACCTTAAATTTTGGAATGATGAACGCAAAGAGTTATCAAGTACTCTTGAAACCATTAGATTGTTAATGGTATATGCGTATCTTGTATTCAAAGCAAGATGTCTCGTACCTTTTGGTTGAAAAGGAGATCGAGGTCTTAAATCATTGATCCAAAATAGGTTGATCATTTTCTTTTACCAACAATTTAGGTTGACGCTAATGTGTTCACTTAATAAGGTAAATAGAGAAATCTTTGAAGAATTTCAAAGAATTCAAGGAATCACGATTTAAGTCGTGATGGGATTATCAAAGTGAAGACTTTGATATAAGCCAAAGGAAATGTGATATAGTATCACAAGTTAATCTCTCTTAGCACGCATTATGGAATAATGTGTGGTTAGCTAAGAAATCAAACGCTATTCGATATGGTTTGGATTTCAATCAAGTTACTTTGAGTTACTTGATCATTTTGGGGATTTTTGTCTAAATTATTTTTCCACTAAATCGAATCATATGAGATATGAAATGGTAAAGGTACCATGTTTGTAAGTTTTTCACAAGAAACAAATGCTCATTTTTCCCTTACAATTATCACGAGCACGACGGGTTTGCGGCTCATGAAGCTGTCTTTCTAAAATACAGGTTTATTTCTAGAAGACAGAGTGGGAGAAATTATTCAAGAGCCACAAAGAATGCCACAGAGAATGTTATGTCGCAAGAAACTGGTCTTTCTTGGCTACATGAGACGTTTTGTGTAAGACATTGTTTCTTCAAAACCTAGGAGGTTAAATTCGTCACTTGTTAAAAATGATGAATTCATGCTACTTTTAAGAAAGTAAAGAGCTTATAACTTACAAAAGAAGTTGTTTGATTCAAGTTGATTACTTCTAGAAAGTAATGAACATATGACTTACATAAGAGTGTTTAAAGTCACAACTCAATACAAGGCTTAAAGCCATGAAAATCCGAAACGAAAAGGCTTGATTAGTGACCAAAGGGTTTTGCACTAATAAAGAGATATTTCAAAACAAGATTGGTTGCAAAGGGTTTTGCACTAATTGAAATGCTTAAGTCTATTTGGATCTTCTTAAGGATTGTGTTTCATTATGAGGTTATGAAATACGTAGCAAGTGAATCTAAAACCCGCTTCTTCAAAAGAAGGCATGTATTCAATACATGTCTTGAGTTTAGTAGATTCTTGCAATCCTAAGATAATGTAAAACTTAAGAGAGGGTCTTAAGTAGGACATCAATGAGTTGGAATCAACATTTTGATCATGTGATAAAACATTTCTCGATAAGTCGAGAAGTTGTGTTTATACATGGAGTTTAGTGGGAGTTACGGAAATTTTAATTAGTCCGATATGTGGATGACATATTGATCATTGAGAATGATTTAAGACTTTTGGAGTATTATAATACATCTTGAATATCCGGATTTGTGAAGATAAATCCACATGATATTAGAGTCAGTAAGAAGTCTTATGTTGATAAGATTCATGACTAGTTCAAATAAATTGAACATATTTGATTGATTTCACTTGCTTCCGCTGCCGAATCAATTAAAAGGAAATGATGTATAACACTTCATATGCTTTGAGTATGATGAATTGTTTTCAAAATCGAATTTAAGTAATCTTTACCAAGTGAGCTATAAAGATTACCCTTAAGTGCTTGCAGAAGCATTGAGGAAGTAAAGCAAAGTGTTTATGATGCAATATTGTGTAAGGGTGTTACACAAGTGACAATTGACAATTGAGATTGCGCATGGTTTCCGACAAAACCATAATTAAAACACATTAAGATGGTTAAGATACCATTGTGGCAATGTTTATTAAGAAGTAGATTTTCTAGAATCGTTCTAGGCAATAAAGAACAATGAGAGATATTTATAACGGAAATTGAGTACACTTGCGATCATGAGATGTGCAAGAAGGATGAGTCCCGCACACTGTGAAAACAGTGGGAGCTATTCTTAGACTTGAGGGCCTATGTCTTGATTGGATCTCGACACGTACTCAGAAAGTTTTGTAATGCAAATGTATACATTACAAAGGAAAACGAATATGTAGTGAGGTTGAGTAAGGTACAAGAAATTGATAAAACCTACTAACCAAAGCCTTCTCAAAGGCTAAACATGATGAGTCATGTCATTTCAATTGAATTGAAATGAACAACTACGTACAAGATCAAATTAGATTATAGAACATGAAATAGTAATCAGGCATTGACTATTCATGTGTGATAATCGCATTTGTCGTTCGAGTTTTACTTTAAAACTCTTTTATTATACTTTGTTATATCCAAACGGGTTGTAGAGACAATTGAACCCCGTTAAAGTGAACACGGATTAACATAGTATTTGCCCATAGTCACTTGCATGAGGTGACGTCTCGAAGTGACTAGAGTGTGAGGCGATTGATGGCAAGTTCAAGTGCCATAGAGTCATGTGAGATGACTAGTCGATCACATAGGCAGACTGTTAGGAACATTTTGTCGGGCCTTATGACCGCTTATAGAGTTCTGGCAATTTATATAGCCTGGTCGTGGCGAGAGCTACTATAGTATTCTAATGAGTCAATTCTTTTGACTAAAGACTATTCTCCTAAGATGGCACAGTTTCAGATTAACTTTGATTTGTGTTACTACGACCTTCGTAAATGGGGTCAAATGGGCATATTTTGGGTTATGATGGCTGTGGCTAGTCGAAGGGAATGAGTGCGATAGGAATTGTCCACCCCTTGTCAGGGTTATAACAATATCTCAGGGCGACTCGAGGAGCAATGAACTGGAAATGCGTGGCCACGCTCGGAAAGTATCTATGATAGATAAGTCCGGTCAATCAGTTATTCTCCAGATCGAGGAAACCACTCTCGATATGATCACTTGCAAGTACGACCTGAAAGACACCTTGCATTGAGTGGGAGATAGTAATAGGACAAGAGAATTGGTGACGCACACTTGTCGAGGACAAGTGGGAGATTGTTGGGAAATGTGTCCTCAACAATAGTGCGATCACATGATTTAAATATCATTATAAAATCTCATTTTAAAGAATACAATTGGGAAGTAATTTTGTTACTGTCAACTGGTCAACATATATCGGTAATGATTGGCTGACTAGAGTTTGACATTACTGTCGTGTGACGGTGGTGATCAGTTGACCCCCTAGGTCATACCTAAAGGGCAATACACTTAATTGATTATTTAATTAATCGTATAACGTTACGAGTTGATTAAATTACTTGAAAAATTGACGGACGATTTTGGAAGTAAAATTTACGTATCAAATTGAAATGTGATTAAATGAGATACGGTCTGAGTAATCGAGTTGTATTATTACTCGGATGAAATTATTGTTTAAAGAAACAATTGGATTTGAATGAATTATTATAAATACAATCTGTTGTGATTTATAAATGGTAAAATATTTTGGCACAAGTAATTATGAAATTACTAGGTCAATTTTTGTATATGACGTATTTTGATAATACGTTGAATTTTTAATGTGTTAAAAATTACATAACAAATATATGTGACATGTGACATGTAACATATAAACAATTGACAAAAATAATGTGGACTCCATATTATGTATAAGTGCCGAAAATTTGGAGGTACATTAGCTAAAAATTGTGTTTATATTTTGTATAGAAAACATAATGATGAAATAGCTAGGTAGCCATGCAAACCTATTCTCCTTGTGAAGACCAAAATGGGCATGCATTGGCTCCCCAAAAAGCACCCCTCCCACCGGTTTTTCCTAGGCCTTTTAGAGAGTTTTCTCCTCTAAAATTATTCATTGATTCACTTATATTTTTCTAGTGTTAGAAAGAAAATTTTTACTCTCTACTTTCAATGCTAAATTAGAGAGATAAAATACTCCCAAAATACCTTCTCCTCTACAAGGTTTTAGGAGCTTATAACCAAAATATTTTTGGTTCAATTTTCACTACATTAATATTATACTAGTACTTATAATATTAATTAGATTAAGTGTTAAGCCTTGGGTATAAAGCTTGGGGAGAGATCTTATTCTTAGATCTTGTTCATCCATTGGAATAGCTCAAGAACAAGAAGAGAAAGGTGATCTCTCTTGTGCCCAATATAGCCGAAATATTGAATGTAAGGACATTATTTCTCTTCTTTTACATTGTTGTTTGCATGCATAAAATCCGTTTTAATTTTATGACAAATTATTTAGACATATAAGAGTATGTTAAATATGTATATAGATCTACATTTCCTTCACTAAAACGGGACGGGAAAGAGTTTAGGGTTTGACTAGGCGGACCGCTACAGCGGATCCCCCTAATCCAACCCTAAACCCTTTCCCTTGCTTCTCATTCGAAGGCGGCAATACAAAAAGACACCCTAGAGGGGCCGAGTGAGTCCTTTTTTGGGGGGCCGGGTATCCTAAAACGGGACGGGAAAAGGTTTAGGGTTTCATTAGGCTAACCCTTTCCCTTGCTTCTCATTCGAACGCAGAAAGACAAAAAGACACCCTAGAGGGGCCGAGTGAACCCTTTTTTGGGGGGCCGGTATCCTAAAACGGGACGGGAAAGGGTTTAGGGTTTGATTAGGCGGACCGCTATCGTGGATCCCCTAATCAAACCCTAATCCCTTTCCCTTTCTTCTCATTTGAAGGCGACAAGACAAAAAGACACCCTAGAGGGGCCGAGTGAACCCTTTTTTGAGGGCCGGGTATCCTAAAACGGGACGGGAAAGGGTTTAGGGTTTGATTAGGCGGACCGCTACCGTGGATCCCCCTAATCAAACCTAATCCCTTTCCCTTTCTTCTCATTTGAAGGCGACAAGACAAAAAGACACCCTAGAGGGGCTGAGTGAACCCTTTTTGGAAATTTGGGTATCCTAAAACGGGACGGGAAAGGGTTTAGGTTATGATTAGGCGGACAGCTACCGCGGATCCCCTTAATCAAACCCTAAACCCTTTTCCTTGCTTCTCATTCCAAGGCGGCAAGACAAAAAGACACCCTAGAGGGGCCGAGTGAACCCTTTTTTGGGGGACCGGGTATCCTAAAACGGGACGGGAAAGAGTTTAGGGTTTGACTAGGCGGACCGCTACCGCGGATCCCCCTAATCCAACCCTAAAGCCTTTCCCTTGCTTCTCATTCGAAGGCGGCAATACAAAAAGACACCCTAGAGGGGCCGAGTGAGTCCTTTTTGGGGGCGGGTATCCTAAAACGGGACGGGAAAAGTTTTAGGGTTTGATTAGGCTAACCCTTTCCCTTGCTTCTCATTCGAAGGCAGCAAGACAAAAAGACACCCTAGAGGGGCCGAGTGAACCCTTTTTTGGGGGGCCGGGTATCCTAAAACGGGACGGGAAAGGGTTTAGGGTTTGATTAGGCGGACCGCTATCGTGGATCCCCCTAATCAAACCCTAATCCCTTTCCCTTTCTTCTCATTTGAAGGCGACATGACAAAAAGACACCCTAGAGGGGCCGAGTGAACCCTTTTTTGGGGGCCGGGTATCCTAAAACGGGACGGGAAAGGGTTTAGGGTTTGATTAGGCGGACCGCTACCGTGGATCCCCCTAATTAAACCCTAATCCCTTTCCCTTTCTTCTCATTTGAAGGCGACAAGACAAAAAGACACCCTAGAGGGGCTGAGTGAACCCTTTTTGGGGGGGTTGGGCATCCTAAAACGGGACGGGAAAGGGTTTAGGGTTTGATTAGGCGGACAGCTACCGCGGATCCCCTTAATCAAACCCTAAACCCTTTTCCTGCTTCTCATTCAAGGCGGCAAGACAAAAAGACACCCCTAGGGGCCGAGTGAACCCTTTTTTAGGGGACCGGGTATCCTAAACGGGACGGGAAAGAGTTTAGGGTTTGACTAGGCGGACCGCTACCGCGGATCCCCTAATCCAACCCTAAACCCTTTCCCTTGCTTCTCATTCGAAGGCGGCAATATTAAAAGACACCCTAGAGGGGCCGAGTGAGTCCTTTTTTGGGGGGCCGGGTATCCTAATACGGGACGGGAAAGGGTTTAGGGTTTGATTAGGCGGACCACTATCGTGGATCCCCCTAATCAAACCCTAATCCCTTTCCCTTTCTTCTCATTTGAAGGCGGCAAGACAAAAAAACACCCTAGTGCGGCCGAGTGAACCCTTTTTGGGAAATTTGGGTATCCTAAAACGGGACGGGGAAAGGGTTTAGGGTTTGATTAGGCGGATAGCTACCACGGATCCCCTAATCAAACCCTAAACCCTTTTCCTCGCTTCTCATTCGAAGGCGGCAAGACAAAAAGACACCATAGAGGGGCGAGAGTGAACCCTTTTTTAGGGGACCGGGTATCCTAAAACGGGACGGGAAAGAGTTTAGGGTTTGACTAGGCGGACCGCTACCGCGGATCCCCCTAATCCAACCCTAAACCCTTTCCCTTGCTTCTCATTCGAAGGCGGCAATACAAAAAGACACCCTAGAGGGGCCGAGTGAGTCCTTTTTTGGGGGGCCGGGTATCCTAAAACGGGACGGGAAAAGGTTTAGGGTTTCATTAGGCTAACCCTTTCCCTTGCTTCTCATTCGAACGCAGCAAGACAAAAAGACACCCTAGAGGGGCCGAGTGAACCCTTTTTTGGGGGGCCGGGTATCCTAAAACGGGACGGGAAAGGGTTTAGGGTTTGATTAGGCGGACCGCTATCGTGGATCCCCTAATCAAACCCTAATCCCTTTCCCTTTCTTCTCATTTGAAGGCGACAAGACAAAAAGACACCCTAGAGGGGCCGAGTGAACCCTTTTTTGAGGGCCGGGTATCCTAAAACGGGACGGGAAAGGGTTTAGGGTTTGATTAGGCGGACCGCTACCGTGGATCCCCCTAATCAAACCTAATCCCTTTCCCTTTCTTCTCATTTGAAGGCGACAAGACAAAAAGACACCCTAGAGGGGCTGAGTGAACCCTTTTTGGGGGGGCTGGGTATCCTAAAACGGGACGGGAAAGGGTTTAGGTTTTGATTAGGCGGACAGCTACCGCGGATCCCCTTAATCAAACCCTAAACCCTTTTCCTTGCTTCTCATTCCAAGGCGGCAAGACAAAAAGACACCCTAGAGGGGCCGAGTGAACCCTTTTTTGGGGGACCGGGTATCCTAAAACGGGACGGGAAAGAGTTTAGGGTTTGACTAGGCGGACCGCTACCGCGGATCCCCCTAATCCAACCCTAAACCCTTTCCCTTGCTTCTCATTCGAAGGCGGCAATACAAAAAGACACCCTAGAGGGGCCGAGTGAGTCCTTTTTTGGGGGGCCGGGTATCCTAAAACGGGACGGGAAAAGTTTTAGGGTTTGATTAGGCTAACCCTTTCCCTTGCTTCTCATTCGAAGGCAGCAAGACAAAAAGACACCCTAGAGGGGCCGAGTGAACCCTTTTTTGGGGGGCCGGGTATCCTAAAACGGGACGGGAAAGGGTTTAGGGTTTGATTAGGCGGACCGCTATCGTGGATCCCCCTAATCAAACCCTAATCCCTTTCCCTTTCTTCTCATTTGAAGGCGACATGACAAAAAGACACCCTAGAGGGGCCGAGTGAACCCTTTTTTGGGGGCCGGGTATCCTAAAACGGGACGGGAAAGGGTTTAGGGTTTGATTAGGCGGACCGCTACCGTGGATCCCCCTAATTAAACCCTAATCCCTTTCCCTTTCTTCTCATTTGAAGGCGACAAGACAAAAAGACACCCTAGAGGGGCTGAGTGAACCCTTTTTGGGGGGGTTGGGCATCCTAAAACGGGACGGGAAAGGGTTTAGGGTTTGATTAGGCGGACAGCTACCGCGGATCCCCTTAATCAAACCCTAAACCCTTTTCCTTGCTTCTCATTCCAAGGCGGCAAGACAAAAAGACACCCTAGAGGGGCCGAGTGAACCCTTTTTTAGGGGACCGGGTATCCTAAAACGGGACGGGAAAGAGTTTAGGGTTTGACTAGGCGGACCGCTACCGCGGATCCCCCTAATCCAACCCTAAACCCTTTCCCTTGCTTCTCATTCGAAGGCGGCAATATTAAAAGACACCCTAGAGGGGCCGAGTGAGTCCTTTTTTGGGGGGCCGGGTATCCTAAAACGGGACGGGAAAGGGTTTAGGGTTTGATTAGGCGGACCACTATCGTGGATCCCCCTAATCAAACCCTAATCCCTTTCCCTTTCTTCTCATTTGAAGGTGACAAGACAAAAAGACACCCTAGAGGGGCCGAGTGAACCCTTTTTTGGGGGCCGGGTATCCTAAAACGGGACGGGAAAGGGTTTAGGGTTTGATTAGGCGGACCGCTATCGTGGATCTGAAGGAAATGTAGATCTTTATACATACTAACATACTCATATATGTCGAAATTAATTTGTCATAAAATTAAATACGGATTTTATGCATGCAAACAATATTAAAATAGAGGAGAAATCATGTCCTTACATTGGTGATTTCGGTGTTATGGGCACAAAAGAAATCTCCTTTTCTTTTGTTCTTGAGCTTTCCCTAAGATGGAAGAACAAGATCCAAGTATAGGATCTCTCCCTAAGCTTAATACCCAAGGCTTTCTCTTAATTCAAATTAATATTATAAGTACTAGTATAATATTAATCTAGTAGAAAATTGAACCAAAAATATTATTTAACACTTGAATATTTCGGTTTTATTGAGAGAAGAAGAGGAGGATTTTTATTCTCTCTAGAATTGTATTTTTGGATGATGAAAAGAATGAAATCACACACACAATGAATGTAGTGTATTAGAAGAATATAAGGAAAAACCCTTTTGTTTTTCCTTTATGAAAAACCGGGCAAGGAAGAGGAGGGAAGAAAAATTAGAGCCAATGCATGCATTAGTTTGCCTTCACAAGGTTAATAGGGTTGCATGGCTACTCTTTCTTTTTAATCATTATGTTTACCACTTAATTATAAACACAATATTAAACCTAATACTCCTCCATTTTCGGCACTTTAGTTAATATGGATTCCATATTATTTTTGTCAATTGTCAATATGTCACATGTCACATGTCACATAAATTTGTTATGTAATTTTTAACATATTAAAAATCAACGTATTATCAAAAATACGTCACATACAAAAATCGACTTAGTAATCTCATAATTACTTGTGCCAAAATATTTTTCCATTTATAAATCACAACTGATTGTATTTATAAAAATTCATTCAATTTTGATTGTTTCTTTAAACATTAATTTCATCCGAGTAATGATACAATTCAATTACTCAGACCGTATCTCATTTAATCACATTTCAATTTGATACGTAAATTTTACTTCCAAAAATCGTCCGTCAATTTTCAAGTAATTTAATTAACTCGTAACATTATACGATTAATTAAATAATCAATTAAGAGTGTTGCCCTATAGGTATGACCTAGGGGGTCAACTAATCACCACCGTCGCACGACAGTAATGTCAAATTCTAGTCAGCCAATCATTACCGATATATGTTGACCAGTTGACAGTAACAATATTACTTCCCAATTTTATTATTTATAATGAGATTTAAACATGTGATCATCATGATCAACAGTCGTGATCGCATTATTGTCGGAGGACACATATTCCAACAATCTCCCACTTGTCCTCGACAAGTGTGCGTCGCCAATTCTCTTGTCCTATTACTATCTCCCACTCAATGCAAGGTGTCTTTCACGTCGTACTTGCAAGTGATCATATCGAGAGTGGTTTCCTCGATCTGGAGAATAACTGATTGACCGGACTTATCTATCATAGATACTTTCCGAGCGTGGCCACGCATTTCGATTCATTACTCCTCGAGTGGCCCCGAGATATTGTTATAACCCCGACTAGGGGTGGACAATTCCTATCGCACTCATTCCCTTCGACTAGCCACAGCCATCATAACCCAAAATATGCCCATTTGACCCCATTTACGAAGGTCGTAGTAACACAAATCAAAGTTAATCTGAAACTGTGCCATCTTAGGCGAATAGTCTTTAGTCAAAAGAATCGACTCATTCGAATACTATAGTAGCTCTCGCCACGACCAGGCTATATAAATTTGCCAGAACTCTATAAGCGGTCATTAGGCCCGACAAAATGTTCCTAATGACCGCCTATGTGATCGACTAGTCATCTCACATGACTCTATGGCACTTGAACTTGCCATCAATCGCATCACACTCTAGTCACTTCGAGACGTCACCTCATATAAGTAACTATGGGCAAAAACAATGTTAATCCATGTTCACTTTAACGGGGTTCAATTGTCTCTACAACCCGTTTGGATATAACAATGTACAAGGTGAGTTAATAATAACTCAAACGACAAATGTCGACATCACATTCGGGTAGTCAATATCATATCACAACCTTGTGATGTATATCGTAAGTGTAAACACTTATTGACTGCAATAGAAGTTTAACATCCCATGTGTCCATGTGTTCAAACTTCTTACACTTGCAATTTCCTTTGCATTCATGTTCTCTCTCATAGCATGAATCTTACCAAGTACACATCAAGGTTCCCGACCTTGGTTTCGGTTCTTTAACTTGAAAGAACTTTCTTATCGACTATCACATAACGAACGAATTTGTGATGAATGATATAACTTGTACTGATCAAGTACTCTATCCACACGCAATGCACTAGGTATATGTTTTGTAGATTCTTGTAACAATTTGTCAAGATTATTAGCCTAGTACTTCTCACAAGTCCTAGCTTAACTGGAAAGATTAGTTTTGAATAACTTCTTATTCAACTAAGCATCTTTCCAAAACTTCTTATTTCTCTTTCTAGGCTTGAAAGATCTGGGATTCTCATAAATCCTCATATGTGCTCGGATTTTCTACAATATGTGCAACCTCTTAACACACAATGGAACATTCCGTCAAACACTGAAATCGCTCATCGGATTCTACTTGACAATTCATGACGTTTCTATTATGGCTTACAAATCAATCATCATGCTCTTATGCATATGATTCATAATTGGACATGTGCATGATTATTCTAATGGCGGAAACATTAGTAACTAATAATCATGAGATCAACCGTTCATAGATTCAATGAACGACCATGACTGCTAATGGCAATTTCATTTTCATCTATATGAATAACCTATGTGAATGTTGATACGATGTGTATCTCTTAATACTAATCCAACATCCCTTGATGTAATTGGATTCATCATAGTCCATTTTCATCCAGAATTGAAAACTCAAATGCTTCTTTATGAAAGAAGGTATTAGCTCGTCATTCTTTAATGAGTGATGAGTCGTAAATATTCAAAGGATGATAGCTCCCACTAAATTTCATGTCTTCACATGAGAATTTTCTCACTCCCACTCAATTCTACACATTTCGAAATTGACTTCTCAATCGAAATTTATTCAAGAATTGAAATATAA
Organism: Silene latifolia; assembly: GCF_048544455.1. Lineage (NCBI taxonomy): Eukaryota > Viridiplantae > Streptophyta > Magnoliopsida > Caryophyllales > Caryophyllaceae > Silene > Silene latifolia. The sequence goes on along the minus strand of NC_133535.1, from coordinate 57,797,861 downwards.
ATTTCATTGCCAAGTTATTAGGATAAAACCATATATGTTCCATCATATCCTTTCAAAATACCTATTTTGAAGTGGTCTCATCTCAGCCTTACGGAAAGAGATTTTAAATCTCCAACACACTCATGTCATAATGATGTGTAGTAATGTCATTATTCAAATATAAACAATATCTAGAATACGTCCTTCGCAAATACCCTTTTGGAAGGAGGTTTAACCATTTCATAGTGAGGTTAAGCAATGACATTTGCGTGGTTAAAACTTTGGTCATTGAAGATATCGGTATATCAATCTTTGCAACTCGATCATCACTAGTATGTAACTTTGATTCATTTAGGCTCTTAAGTAAATCTCAAGGTTGAAACTATTGGTCAAATATTTCATAAACTTGTTAAGACTTTACATTAGTCATTTTTCTTCCAAAACTTTCTTTTGGTCTCCTCGTGTAGTTATCTTGAGAATAATCTCTTATGATTACTATACTTGGTCTCTTTAGTCATATAGAACTAACTTGAGACCATAGATCTCATCTATTCGGCATACTATGTAAATAAATATACCTTCATTCAAATCATTCTCTCTTGTGTAGATCTTCATATACACAAGCACACAATTTTATCTTGCCTTGTGTGTTGTGTCCTCATTTTTCTCCCACTCTATCTTTAGAATAAATACACTAAACATTCAAAGATAGCATATGAGACACAAATTAATGATGTTGAAGTATAAGGAGAACTATCTCATAGATAGACTAATAGTTATTGATTTCATATGTGTACGTGGTGGTTGACATTCCTTTAAGAGAGTTCATAGACTCAAAAATCGCTTTATAAATGATCATACACAAGCCTTAAGCATGTGGACATATAATGAAACCCGTCATTATATTTGTCTATTAGATCACTTTAAGTGACTAATCTTATGTTTCAAAGTGCAAGCAATTAAAGATGAATTTTAGAACATAAAAGGATAAATGATAAAACGGGTGACTTAGGTTGCAAACCAAGTCACCATCATCCAAAATACAAACCATTATCCAAAATACTTTTCCATGTCAAACATGGAAACTTAAAGTTCTAAATGTCCAAAACATAATCTTAAATTAAGACAATGAAAAGCAAAGCTCCATAAAAGCTATCCTTAGCTTCTCCATGGTTTCTTATGCTTGCTTTTCCTTTCCCTTGTCTTTGCTTGGTGGAGGCCCTATTTACAATAAAAGGGGAGATACATTATCACAACTTTGCATCATAATACCATAGTTGAATTTAGAAACATAAAAGAAGGTTAGTCATTTACCTACTGGAGTGATCTTTTCAGCTTTGATATCACCAAGGTATTTGGAACAATTTCTTTTCCAATGTCCCATGCCATTACAATAATGGTATTTATCAAGAGGACCCTTCTTGACTTTTGAGGTGCTAGCTTCACAAGACTTAGCTTTGGTGAATGTGGGAGCTTGCTTCTTGCCCTTTCTCCCATTCTTCTTGAACTTCCCCTTACTTTTAGTGCTTATGTTAAGCACATCCTTGGGAGGGTTCACATTTAACCCCATGTCCCTCTCGGCTTGCACAAGTAACTTGTGCAACTCCTCAAGAGACACATCCTTGTCTTGCATGTTGAAATTCACCCGGAATTGCACATATGCCTTGACTTTGGACAAGGAGTGTAGAATCCTATCTACGATGAGTTCTTTGGGGATTTCAACCTTTTGAATTTTCAAGGTCTCGACAAGCTCCATGAGTTTGAGCACATGAGGGCTAACCTTTTGGCCCTCTTTGAAGTCGAGATCAAAGAATGCCGCGGCCGCCTCATATTGGACGATCCGCGGAGTTTGTGAAAACATGGTCACAAGTTTGGAGTATATCTCATTAGCATTGCCCATTTTAAAGGCTCTCCTTTGGAGGTCCGCCTCCATCGCAAATATCAAGACATTTTTCATTGCGGCGGACTCCTTTTGGTAAGCCTCATATGCTTCCCTAGTGGCCGCGGTGGACCTAGTGGAGGGTTCGGGTGGAGAGGCCTCGATAAGGTAACGAAGCTTGTCGTCACCTTCGGCGGCTAATTTGAGTTGGGCATCCCATTCGGAGAAATTTGACCCATTCTTTTCAAGTTTACATCGATCCATAAAGGATCAGAGCCAAGACGAACTAGCGAGAGGTGTAGCATTAGGAGTTGGTGTTGGTGTTGCCATTTGTTATGAAAAAGAAGTGGTCTACAAAACAAAAATATAAGGAGTAAAACAATTGTCGCTTTAATAATAATACTCGTAAAAATGTATGATTTAAACAAGTTTTTATGCATTTTTCTAGTGACCTCTACCCAACTAGATAAATGATCCCAAGACCCAAATTCATATCGACTTAGGCACGGTGGGGCCGATTCATCCTTTATCAATACAACTTGGTGGATTAACGTTTAATCGATTCTACTTTTAGAACTCTTGGTCGATAATATTACATTAACAATTATCTTTAGCCCAAAACACATCCGACAAGGGCACGGTGGGGCCGATACATCCCTTATCAAAAACTTTTGTTGAGTTCAATCCAAATTTCGAATAACTGTGTCCATGATCCAAACCCACATTAACTTGGGCACGGTGTGGCCGATACATCCCTTATCAACATGAATTCGGTGGATTAACATTCATCACCCACTTCCCTTACGTAACAAGGTTTGTACCCCGGTGGGGCCGAGCGCACTCCCTCGCGAAATAGGTTTTCATGGTTTCTACTATTTGGTAAGGCTATGTCTCAATTAATTGTTTTAGCGAGAGGTCATGTCAATTTATTATCTATCACGTTTTAAGTGAACTAAAGCGGTGAACTACGATAATTTTAATTGACACGGTCGATAAACTCGATAAAATAACAATGCATGTTAAGTTATGGCGATTTAGCGATGCATGTGACATAAAATAAAATGCAAGCATAATGATAAATAAATCCTAGTATGGCCTTTCCTAAAATAGAAAAACTATTTAACTATTACATATTCGGAAACCAACTCCATTGGTCCCTTGAACTTCGGTTGTGGCACGCATCTCGAGGTAACACCGTCTTTATGTATCGCCATTCTTGAAGAAATCCGTCTTTGGGAACTCCGGAATGAATAAAATTACATAACAAATTACATAATTTCCTATTATACATTTGTAACTAAAATAAAATAAATCTATTAAATTACAAAACGGTGATACGAGATCACAATAAAAATACAACCGAATCGATATTCCCATACATTTCGGGAAATACCAATTAAAATCTAAGGCCATACTAAGTAAAATTACATAATTCAAAATTACATAAATAAAAATTATGACAATCATAAAGAAAAATGCAGCATTATAATATGTATGAACATGCTCAATTTTATGCTAAATCGCCTTTAATTAGCCAATATCGTATAATACTCGGTTTTTACGGATTTGCGTGATTTCAACATTTTATAATCACAAAAATACATAAACTCATATTTATGCATAAGTTAATTACCCTAACCTCTTAGGACTCAAAATTTAGTCTTCACTAATAATTTGACCATAATTAACCCATATTTTATAAAATTGTTCATAAATGGACCAAAAATTACAAAAATAAGCCATAAACTTCAAATAAATCACAAAATTTCAAATAAATTCAAAATTCAAAATTTAAATTCATGAACATTCTGGAAAATTACCATGACACTCATAATGTTCAAAATATTAGGTTAAAAATTTCGAAATGTTTCTGGAAAAACAATGTTGCGGTTTATCGATTTTTATTAATATAATCATAAAAACATGAAAAAAAAAATTCATTAACTTTTCAATTTTAGATCTGAAAAATATAATAAAATGCAACATTAGACGTTTTTCCTAAGTCATAGATTATGTTTTATTAATTTTCTACTAATAATGTCACTATTTATGCTATTTTTCTTCAAAAATCCATAAATCATGCAAAAAGACTTCTTTATAGCCAATTATTTTACACACATCTTGTAAAATTTCATGTGACAACATATTAATTTTCTATGACCAGATTCGAAATTTAACTCATATTAACCTATTTTTCGCCTAAATCCGAATTTAATAATGAAAAATTCATTTTTCGAGCATAACAAGTCCAAAAATTATGAAAATTTACAGGTTATCTTATATATGTGACAACATATCCAAAAATCAACTTAAAATTCGAAGTATAGCTAATTTTAGACCTAAAATGACATTTTTACTCATAAAATCATATTTAAATGCCATTATTGTACAATATGAACAATAAAAATCCGTAAAATTAACCAAAATATCGTAAAACATTTTAGGACCAGAAATATTAACATGCATGGATTAATTTCGTGATATCTCATAATAACACAAATTTTACAAGTTTTATTTGTTATTCTTATAACTCGGAAAAACTTTTAACCGATTTGTATGCAAACAACCGTGGCTCTGATACCAATTGAAGGAAATGTAGATCTTTATACATACTAACATACTCATATATGTCGAAATTAATTTGTCATAAAATTAAATACGGATTTTATGCATGCAAACAATATTAAAATAGAGGAGAAATCATGTCCTTACATTGGTGATTTCGGTGTTATGGGCACAAAAGAAATCTCCTTTTCTTTTGTTCTTGAGCTTTCCCTAAGATGGAAGAACAAGATCCAAGTATAGGATCTCTCCCTAAGCTTAATACCCAAGGCTTTCTCTTAATTCAAATTAATATTATAAGTACTAGTATAATATTAATCTAGTAGAAAATTGAACCAAAAATATTATTTAACACTTGAATATTTCGGTTTTATTGAGAGAAGAAGAGGAGGATTTTTATTCTCTCTAGAATTGTATTTTTGGATGATGAAAAGAATGAAATCACACACACAATGAATGTAGTGTATTAGAAGAATATAAGGAAAAACCCTTTTGTTTTTCCTTTATGAAAAACCGGGCAAGGAAGAGGAGGGAAGAAAAATTAGAGCCAATGCATGCATTAGTTTGCCTTCACAAGGTTAATAGGGTTGCATGGCTACTCTTTCTTTTTAATCATTATGTTTACCACTTAATTATAAACACAATATTAAACCTAATACTCCTCCATTTTCGGCACTTTAGTTAATATGGATTCCATATTATTTTTGTCAATTGTCAATATGTCACATGTCACATAAATTTGTTATGTAATTTTTAACATATTAAAAATCAACGTATTATCAAAAATACGTCACATACAAAAATCGACTTAGTAATCTCATAATTACTTGTGCCAAAATATTTTTCCATTTATAAATCACAACTGATTGTATTTATAAAAATTCATTCAATTTTGATTGTTTCTTTAAACATTAATTTCATCCGAGTAATGATACAATTCAATTACTCAGACCGTATCTCATTTAATCACATTTCAATTTGATACGTAAATTTTACTTCCAAAAACCGTCCGTCAATTTTCAAGTAATTTAATTAACTCGTAACATTATACGATTAATTAAATAATCAATTAAGAGTGTTGCCCTATAGGTATGACCTAGGGGGTCAACTGATCACCACCGTCGCACGACAGTAATGTCAAACTCTAGTCAGCCAATCATTACCGATATATGTTGACCAGTTGACAGTAACAATATTACTTCCAAATTTTATTCTTTATAATGAGATTTAAACATGTGATCATCATGATCAACAGTCGTGATCGCATTATTTTTGGAGGACACATATTCCAACAGGATCCCCCTAATCAAACCGTAATCCCTTTCCCTTTCTTCTCATTTGAAGGGGACAAGACAAAAAGACACCCTAGAGGGGCTGAGTGAAGCCTTTTTGGGGGGGCTGGGTATCCTAAAACGGGACGGGAAAGGGTTTAGGGTTTGATTAGGCGGACAGCTACCGCGGATCCCCTTAATCAAACCCTAAACCCTTTTCCTTGCTTCTCATTCCAAGGCGGCAAGACAAAAAGACACCCTAGAGGGGCCGAGTGAACCCTTTTTTGGGGGACCGGGTATCCTAAAACGGGACGGGAAAGAGTTTAGGGTTTAACTAGGCGGACCGCTATCGCGGATCCCCCTAATCAAACCCTCATCCCTTTCCCTTTCTTCTCATTTGAAAGCGACAAGACAAAAAGACACCCTAGAGGGGCCGAGGGAACCCTTTTTTTTTTTTTGGGGGGGGGGGGGGGGGGGGGGGGGGTGGGTATCCTAAACGGGACGGGAAAGGGTTTAGGGTTTGATTAGGCGGACCGCTACCGTGGATCCCCCTAATCAAACCATAATCCCTTTCCCTTGCTTCTCATTTGAAGGCGGCAAGACAAAAAGACACCCTAGAGGGGCCGAGTGAACCCTTTTTGGGGGTGACCGGGTATCCTAAAACGGGACGGGAAAAGGTTTTGGGTTTGATTAGGCGGACGCTACCGCGAATCCCCTAATCCAACCCAAAACCCTTTCCCTTGCTTCTCATTCTAAGGCGGCAAGACAAAAAGACACCCTAGGGGTCGGGTGAACCCTTTTTTGAGGGGCCGCGTATCCTAAAACGAGACGGGAAAGGGTTTAGGGTTTGATTAGGCGGACCGCTACCGTGGATCCCCCTAATCAAACCCTAATCCCTTTCCCTTGCTTCTCATTTGAAGGTGGCAAGATAAAAAGACACCCTAGAGGGGCCGAGTGAACCCTTTTTGGGGGGGCTGGGTATCCTAAACCGGGACGGGAAAGGGTTTAGGGTTTGATTAGGCGGACCACTACCGCGGATCCCCCTAATACAACCTTAAACCCTTTCCCTTGTTTCTCATTCGAAGGTGGCAATACAAAAAGACACCCTAGAGGGGCCGAGAGAACCTTTTCTTTGGGGGCCGGGTATCCTAAAACGGGACGGGAAAGGGTTTAGGGTTTTATTAGGCGGACCGTTACCGCGGATCCCCCTAATCAAACCATAAACCCTTTCCCTTGCTTCTCATTCGAAGGCGGCAACACAAAAAGACACCCTAGAAGGGCCGAGTGAACCCTTTTGGGGGGGCCGGGTATCCAAAAACGGGACGGGAATGGGTTTAGGGTTTTATTAGGCGGACCGCTACCGCGGATCCCACTAATCAAACCCTAAACCCTTTCCCTTGCTTCTCATTCGAAGGCGGCAAGACAAAAAGACACCCTATAGGGGCCGAGTGAACCCTTTTTTGGTTGGCCGGGTATCTTAAAACGGGACGGGAAAGGGTTTAGGGTTTGATTAGGCGGACATCTACCGCGGATCCCCCTAATCACACCCTAAATGCTTTCCCTTGCTTCTCATTCGAAGGCGGCAAGACAAAAAGACACCCTGGAGGGGCCGGGTGAACCCTTTTTTTGGGGGCCGAGTATCCTAAAACGGGACAAGAAAGGGTTTAGGGTTTGATTAGGAGGATCACTACCGCGGATCCCGCTAATCCAACCCTAAACCCTTTCCCCTACTTCTCATTCGAAGGCGGCAAGACAAAAAGACACCCTAGAGGGGCCGAGTGAACCCTTTTTTGGGGGGCCGGGTATCCTAAAACGGGACGGGAAAGGGTTTAGGGTTTGATTAGGCGGACCGCTATCGTGGATCCCCCTAATCAAATCCTAAACCCTTTTCCTTGCTTCTCATTCGAAGGCGGCAAGACAAAAAGACACCCTAGAGGGGCCGAGTGAACCCTTTTTTAGGGGACCGGGTATCTAAAACGGGATGGGAAAGAGTTTAGGGTTTGACTAGGCGGACCGCTACTGCGGATCCCCCTAATCCAACCCTAAACCCTTTCCCTTGCTTCTCATTCGAAGGCGGCAATACAAAAAGACACCCTAGAGGGGCCGAGTGAGTCCTTTTTTGGGGGGCCGGGTATCCTAAAACGGGACGGGAAAAGGTTTAGGGTTTGATTAGGCTAACCCTTTCCCTTGCTTCTCATTCGAAGGCAGCAAGACAAAAAGACACCCTAGAGGGGCCGAGTGAACCCTTTTTGGGAGGGCTGGGTATCCTAAACCGGGACGGGAAAGGGTTTAGGGTTTGATTAGGCGGACCACTACTGCGGATCCCCCTAATCCAACCCTAAACCCTTTCCCTTGCTTTTCATTCAAAGGTGGCAAGACAAAAAGACACCCTAGAGGGGCCGAGAGAACCTTTTTTTGGGGGGCCGGGTATCCTAAAACGGGACGGGAAAGGGTTAGGGTTTTATTAGGCGGACCGTTACCGCGGATCCCCCTAATCAAACTATAAACCCTTTCCCTTGCTTCTCATTCGAAGGCGGCAACACAAAAAGACACCCTATAAGGGCCGAGTGAACCCTTTTGGGGGGGCCGGGTATCCAAAAACGGGACGGGAATGGGTTTAGGGTTTTATTAGGCGGACCGCTACCGCGGATCCCACTAATCAAACCCTAAACCCTTTCCCTTGCTTCTCATTCGAAAGCGGCAAGACAAAAAGACACCCTATAGGGGCCGAGTGAACCCTTTTTTGGTTGGCCGGGTATCTTAAAACGGGACGGGAAAGGGTTTAGGGTTTGATTAGGCGGACATCTACCGCGGATCCCCCTAATCACACCCTAAATGCTTTCCCTTGCTTCTCATTCGAAGGCGGCAAGACAAAAAGACACCCTGGAGGGGCCGGGTGAACCCTTTTTTGGGGGGCCGGGTATCCTAAAACGGGACGGGAAAGGGTTTAGGGTTTGATTAGGAGGATCACTACCGCGGATCCCGCTAATCCAACCCTAAACCCTTTCCCCTGCTTCTCATTCGAAGGCGGCAAGACAAAAAGACACCCTAGAGGGGCCGAGTGAACCCTTTTTTGAGGGGCCGGGTATCCTTAAACGGGACGGGAAAGGGTTTAGGGTTTGATTAGGCAGACCGCTATCGTGGATCCCCCTAATCAAACCCTAAACCCTTTTCCTTGCTTCTCATTCGAAGGCGGCAAGATAAAAAGACACCCTAGAGGGGCCGAGTGAACCCTTTTTTAGGGGACCGGGTATCTAAAACGGGACGGGAAAGAGTTTAGGGTTTGACTAGGCGGACCGCTACCGCGGATCCCCATAATCCAACCCTAAACCCTTTTCCTTGCTTCTCATTCGAAGGCGTCAATACAAAAAGACACCCTAGAGGGGCCGAGTGAGTCCTTTTTTGGGGGGCCGGGTATCCTAAAACGGGACGGGAAAAGGTTTAGGGTTTGATTAGGCTAACCCTTTCCCTTGCTTCTGATTCGAAGGCAGCAAGACAAAAAGACACCCTAGAGGGGCCGAGTGAACCCTTTTTTGGGGGGCCGGGTATCCTAAAACGGGACGGGAAAGGGTTTAGGGTTTGATTAGGCGGACCGCTATCGTGGATCCCCCTAATCAAACCCTAATCCCTTTCCCTTTCTTCTCATTTGAAGGCGACAAGACAAAAAGACACCCTAGAGGGGCCGAGTGAACCCTTTTTGGGGGGGCTGGGTATCCTAAAACGGGACGGGAAAGGGTTTAGGGTTTGATTAGGCAGACAGCTACCGCGGATCCCCTTAATCAAACCCTAAACCCTTTTCCTTGCTTCTCATTCCAAGGCGGCAAGACAAAAAGACACCCTAGAGGGGCCGAGTGAACCCTTTTTTGGGGGACCGGGTATCCTAAAACGGGACGGGAAAGAGTTTAGGGTTTAACTAGGCGGACCGCTACCGCGGATCCCCCTAATCAAACCCTCATCCCTTTCCCTTTCTTCTCATTTGAAAGCGACAAGACAAAAAGACACCCTAGAGGGGCCGAGGGAACCCTTTTTTTTGGGGGGGGGGGGGGGGGTGGGTATCCTAAAACGGGACGGGAAAGGGTTTAGGGTTTGATTAGGCGGACCGCTACCGTGGATCCCCCTAATCAAACCATAATCCCTTTCCCTTGCTTCTCATTTGAAGGCGGCAAGACAAAAAGACACCCTAGAGGGGCCGAGTGAACCCTTTTTTGGGGGGCTGAGTATCCTAAAACGGGACGGGAAAAGGTTTTGGGTTTGATTAGGCGGACCGCTACCGCGAATCCCCCTAATCCAACCCAAAACCCTTTCCCTTGCTTCTCATTCTAAGGCGGCAAGACAAAAAGACACCCTAGGGGGTCGGGTGAACCCTTTTTGAGGGGCCGCGTATCCTAAAACAAGACGGGAAAGGGTTTAGGGTTTGATTAGGCGGACCGCTACCGTGGATCCCCCTAATCAAACCCTAATCCCTTTCCCCTGCTTCTCATTTGAAGGTGGCAAGATAAAAAGACACCCTAGAGGGGCCGAGTGAACCCTTTTTGGGGGGGCTGGGTATCCTAAACCGGGACGGGAAAGGGTTTAGGGTTTGATTAGGCGGACCACTACCGTGGATCCCCCTAATACAACCCTAAACCCTTTCCCTTGTTTCTCATTCGAAGGTGGCAATACAAAAAGACACCCTAGAGGGGCCGAGAGAAACTTTTTTTTGGGGGCCGGGTATCCTAAAACGGGACGGGAAAGGGTTTAAGGTTTTATTAGGCGGACCGTTACCGCGGATCCCCCTAATCAAACCATAAACCCTTTCCCTTGCTTCTCATTCGAAGGCGGCAACACAAAAAGACACCCTAGAAGGGCCGAGTGAACCCTTTTGGGGGAAGTAGGGTATCCAAAAACGGGACGGGAATGGGTTTAGGGTTTTATTAGGCGGACCGCTACCGCGGATCCCACTAATCAAACCCTAAACCCTTTCCCTTGCTTCTCATTCGAAGGCGGCAAGACAAAAAGACACCCTATAGGGGCCGAGTGAACCCTTTTTTGGGGGGCCGGGTATCCTAAAACGGGACGGGAAAGGGTTTACGGTTTGATTAGGCGGACCGCTATCGCGGATCCCCCTAATCAAACCCTAAACCCTTTTCCTTGCTTCTCATTCGAAGGCGGCAAGACAAAAAGACACCCTAGAGGGGCCGAGTGAACCCTTTTTTAGGGGACCGGGTATCTAAAACGGGATGGGAAAGAGTTTAGGGTTTGACTAGGCGGACCGCTACTGCGGATCCCCCTAATCCAACCCTAAACCCTTTCCCTTGCTTCTCATTCGAAGGCGGCAATACAAAAAGACACCCTAGAGGGGCCGAGTGAGTCCTTTTTTGGGGGGCCGGGTATCCTAAAACGGGACGGGAAAAGGTTTAGGGTTTGATTAGGCTAAACCTTTCCCTTGCTTCTCATTCGAAGGCAAAGAAGACAAAAAGACACCCTAGAGGGGCCGAGTGAACCCTTTTGGGAGGGTGGGTATCCTAAACCGGGACGGGAAAGGGTTTAGGGTTTGATTAGGCGGACCACTCTGCGGATCCCCTAATCCAACCCTAAACCCTTTCCTTGCTTTTCATTCAAAGGTGGCAAGACAAAAAGACACCCTAGAGGGGCCGAGAGAACCTTTTTTTGGGGGGCCGGGTATCCTAAAACGGGATGGGAAAGGGTTAGGGTTTTATTAGGCGGACCGTTACCGCGGATCCCCCTAATCAAACTATAAACCCTTTCCCTTGCTTCTCATTCGAAGGCGGCAACACAAAAAGACACCCTATAAGGGCCGAGTGAACCCTTTTGGGGGCGGGTATCCAAAACGGGACGGGAATGGGTTTAGGGTTTTATTAGGCGGACGCGCTACCGCGGATCCCACTAATCAAACCCTAAACCCTTTCCCTGCTTCTCATTCGAAGGCGGCAAGACAAAAAGACACCCTAGAGGGGCCGAGTGAACCCTTTTTGGTTGGCGGGTATCTTAAAACGGGACGGGAAAGGGTTTAGGGTTTGATTAGGCGGACATCTACCGCGGATCCCCTAATCACACCTAAATGCTTTCCCTTGCTTCTCATTCGAAGGCGGCAAGACAAAAAGACACCCTGGAGGGGCCGGGTGAACCCTTTTTTGGGGGGCCGGGTATCCTAAAACGGGACGGGAAAGGGTTTAGGGTTTGATTAGGAGGATCACTACCGCGGATCCCGCTAATCCAACCCTAAACCCTTTCCCCTGCTTCTCATTCGAAGGCGGCAAGACAAAAAGACACCCTAGAGGGGCCGAGTGAACCCTTTTTTGAGGGGCCGGGTATCCTAAAACGGGACGGGAAAGGGTTTAGTGTTTGATTAGGCAGACCGCTATCGTGGATCCCCCTAATCAAACCCTAAACCCTTTTCCTTGCTTCTCATTCGAAGGCGGCAAGATAAAAAGACACCCTAGAGGGGCCGAGTGAACCCTTTTTTGGGGGACCGGGTATCCTAAAACGGGACGGGAAAGAGTTTAGGGTTTAACTAGGCGGACCGCTACCGCGGATCCCCCTAATCAAACCCTCATCCCTTTCCCTTTCTTCTCATTTGAAAGCGACAAGACAAAAAGACACCCTAGAGGGGCCGAGGGAACCCTTTTTTTTGGAGGAGGGGGGGGGGGGCTGGGTATCCTAAAACGGGACGGGAAAGGGTTTAGGGTTTGATTAGGCGGACCGCTACCGTGGATCCCCCTAATCAAACCATAATCCCTTTCCCTTGCTTCTCATTTGAAGGCGGCAAGACAAAAAGACACCCTAGAGGGGCCGAGTGAACCCTTTTTTGGGGGGCTGAGTATCCTAAAACGGGACGGGAAAAGGTTTTGGGTTTGATTAGGCGGACCGCTACCGCGAATCCCCCTAATCCAACCCAAAACCCTTTCCCTTGCTTCTCATTCTAAGGCGGCAAGACAAAAAGACACCCTAGGGGTCGGGTGAACCCTTTTTTGAGGGGCCGCGTATCCTAAAACAAGACGGGAAAGGGTTTAGGGTTTGATTAGGCGGACCGCTACCGTGGATCCCCCTAATCAAACCCTAATCCCTTTCCCCTGCTTCTCATTTGAAGGTGGCAAGATAAAAAGACACCCTAGAGGGGCCGAGTGAACCCTTTTTGGGGGGGCTGGGTATCCTAAACCGGGACGGGAAAGGGTTTAGGGTTTGATTAGGCGGACCACTACCGTGGATCCCCCTAATACAACCCTAAACCCTTTCCCTTGTTTCTCATTCGAAGGTGGCAATACAAAAAGACACCCTAGAGGGGCCGAGAGAACCTTTTTTTTGGGGGCCGGGTATCCTAAAACGGGACGGGAAAGGGTTTAAGGTTTTATTAGGCGGACTGTTACCGCGGATCCCCCTAATCAAACCATAAACCCTTTCCCTTGCTTCTCATTCGAAGGCGGCAACACAAAAAGACACCCTAGAAGGGCCGAGTGAACCCTTTTGGGGGGGCCGGGTATCCAAAAACGGGACGGGAATGGGTTTAGGGTTTTATTAGGCGGACCGCTACCGCGGATCCCACTAATCAAACCCTAAACCCTTTCCCTTGCTTCTCATTCGAAGGCGGCAAGACAAAAAGACACCCTATAGGGGCCGAGTGAACCCTTTTTTGGTTGGCCGGGTATCTTAAAACGGGACGGGAAAGGGTTTAGGGTTTGATTAGGCGGACATATACCGCGGATCCCCCTAATCACACCCTAAATGCTTTCCCTTGCTTCTCATTCGAAGGCGGCAAGACAAAAAGACACCCTGGAGGGGCCGGGTGAACCCTTTTTTTGGGGGCCGAGTATCCTAAAACGGGACAAGAAAGGGTTTAGGGTTTGATTAGGAGGATCACTACCGCGGATCCCGCTAATCCAACCCTAAACCCTTTCCCCTACTTCTCATTCGAAGGCGGCAAGACAAAAAGACACCCTAGAGGGGCCGAGTGAACCCTTTTTTGGGGGGCCGGGTATCCTAAAACGGGACGGGAAAGGGTTTACGGTTTGATTAGGCGGACCGCTATCGCGGATCCCCCTAATCAAACCCTAAACCCTTTTCCTTGCTTCTCATTCGAAGGCGGCAAGACAAAAAGACACCCTAGAGGGGCCGAGTGAACCCTTTTTTAGGGGACCGGGTATCTAAAACGGGATGGGAAAGAGTTTAGGGTTTGACTAGGCGGACCGCTACTGCGGATCCCCCTAATCCAACCCTAAACCCTTTCCCTTGCTTCTCATTCGAAGGCGGCAATACAAAAAGACACCCTAGAGGGGCCGAGTGAGTCCTTTTTTGGGGGGCCGGGTATCCTAAAACGGGACGGGAAAAGGTTTAGGGTTTGATTAGGCTAAACCTTTCCCTTGCTTCTCATTCGAAGGCAGCAAGACAAAAAGACACCCTAGAGGGGCCGAGTGAACCCTTTTAGGGAGGGCTGGGTATCCTAAACCGGGACGGGAAAGGGTTTAGGGTTTGATTAGGCGGACCACTACTGCGGATCCCCCTAATCCAACCCTAAACCCTTTCCCTTGCTTTTCATTCAAAGGTGGCAAGACAAAAAGACACCCTAGAGGGGCCGAGAGAACCTTTTTTGGGGGCGGGTATCCTAAACGGGACGGGAAAGGGTTAGGGTTTTATTAGGCGGACCGTTACCGCGGATCCCCCTAATCAAACTATAAACCCTTTCCCTTGCTTCTCATTCGAAGGCGGCAACACAAAAAGACACCCTATAAGGGCCGAGTGAACCCTTTTGGGGGGGCCGGGTATCCAAAAACGGGACGGGAATGGGTTTAGGGTTTTATTAGGCGGACCGCTACCGCGGATCCCACTAATCAAACCCTAAACCCTTTCCCTTGCTTCTCATTCGAAGGCGGCAAGACAAAAAGACACCCTATAGGGGCCGAGTGAACCCTTTTTTGGTTGGCCGGGTATCTTAAAACGGGACGGGAAAGGGTTTAGGGTTTGATTAGGCGGACATCTACCGCGGATCCCCCTAATCACACCCTAAATGCTTTCCCTTGCTTCTCATTCGAAGGCGGCAAGACAAAAAGACACCCTGGAGGGGCCGGGTGAACCCTTTTTTGGGGGGCCGGGTATCCTAAAACGGGACGGGAAAGGGTTTAGGGTTTGATTAGGAGGATCACTACCGCGGATCCCGCTAATCCAACCCTAAACCCTTTCCCCTGCTTCTCATTCGAAGGCGGCAAGACAAAAAGACACCCTAGAGGGGCCGAGTGAACCCTTTTTTGAGGGGCCGGGTATCCTAAAACGGGACGGGAAAGGGTTTAGTGTTTGATTAGGCAGACCGCTATCGTGGATCCCCCTAATCAAACCCTAAACCCTTTTCCTTGCTTCTCATTCGAAGGCGGCAAGATAAAAAGACACCCTAGAGGGGCCGAGTGAACCCTTTTTAGGGGACCGGGTATCCTAAAACGGGACGGGAAAGAGTTTAGGGTTTGACTAGGCGGACCGCTACCGCGGATCCCCATAATCCAACCCTAAACCCTTTTCCTTGCTTCTCATTCGAAGGCGTCAATACAAAAAGACACCCTAGAGGGGCCGAGTGAGTCCTTTTTTGGGGGGCCGGGTATCCTAAAACGGGACGGGAAAAGGTTTAGGGTTTGATTAGGCTAACCCTTTCCCTTGCTTCTCATTCGAAGGCAGCAAGACAAAAAGACACCCTAGAGGGGCCGAGTGAACCCTTTTTTGGGGGGCCGGGTATCCTAAAACGGGACGGGAAAGGGTTTAGGGTTTGATTAGGCGGACCGCTATCGTGGATCCCCCTAATCAAACCCTAATCCCTTTCCCTTTCTTCTCATTTGAAGGCGACAAGACAAAAAGACACCCTAGAGGGGCCGAGTGAACCCTTTTTGGGGGTCGGGTATCCTAAAACGGGACGGGAAAGGGTTTAGGGTTTGATTAGGCGGACCGCTACCGTGGATCCCCTAATCAAACCCTAATACCTTTCCTTTCTTCTCATTTGAAGGCGACAAGACAAAAAGACACCCTAGAGGGGCCGAGTGAACCCTTTTGGGGGGGGGTATCCTAAAACGGGACGGGAAAGGGTTTAGGGTTTGATTAGGCGGACAGCTACCGCGGATCCCCTTAATCAAACCTTAAACCCTTTTCTCGCTTCTCATTCAAGGCGACAAGACAAAAAGACACCCTAGAGGGGCCGAGTGAACCCTTTTTTGGGGGACCAGGGTATCCTAAACGGGACGGGAAAGAGTTTAGGGTTTAACTAGGCGGACAGCTACCGCGGATCCCCCTAATCAAACCCTCATCCCTTTCCCTTTCTTCTCATTTGAAGGCGACAAGACAAAAAGACACCCTAGAGGGGCCGAGTGAACCCTTTTTTTTTTTTTTTTGGGGGGTGGGTGTCCTAAAACGAGACGGGAAAGGGTTTAGGGTTTGATTAGGCGGACCGCTACCGTGGATCCCCTAATCAAACCATAATCCCTTTCCCTTGCTTCTCATTTGAAGGCGGCAAGACAAAAAGACACCCTAGAGGGGTCGAGTGAACCCTTTTTTGGGGGGCTGAGTATCCTAAAACGGGACGGGAAAGGGTTTTGGGTTTGATTAGGCGGACCGCTACCGCGAATCCCCCTTAATCCAACTCAAAATCATTTCCCTTGCTTCTCATTCGAAGGCGGCAAGACAAAAAGACACCCTAGAGGGGCCGGGTGAACCCTTTTTTGAGGGACCGCGTATCCTAAAACATGACGGGAAATGGTTTAGTGTTTGATTAGGCGGACCGCTACCGTGGATCCCCCTAATCAATCCCTAATCCCTTTCCCTTGCTTCTCATTTGATGGTGGCAAGACAAAAAGACACCCTAGAGGGGATGAGTGAACCCTTTTTGGGGGTGGCTGGGTATCCTAAACCGGGACGGGAAAGGGTTTAGGGTTTGATTAGGCGGACCACTACCGCGGATCCCCCTAATCCAACCCTAAACCCTTTCCCTTGCTTCTCATTCGAAGGTGGCAAGACAAAAAGACACCCTAGAGGGGCCGAGAGAACCTTTTTTTTGGGGGCCGGGTATCCTAAAACGGGACGGGAAAGGGTTTAGGGTTTTATTAGGCGGACCGTTACCGCGGATCCCCTTAATCAAACCATAAACCCTTTCCCTTGCTTCTCATTCGAAGGCGGCAACACAAAAAGACACCCTAGAGGGGTCGAGTGAACCCTTTTTTGGGGGGCTGAGTATCCTAAAACGGGACGGGAAAGGGTTTTGGGTTTGATTAGGCGGACCGCTACCGCGAATCCCCCTTAATCCAACTCAAAATCCTTTCCCTTGCTTCTCATTCGAAGGCGGCAAGACAAAAAGACACCCTAGAGGGGCCGGGTGAACCCTTTTTTGAGGGGCCGCGTATCCTAAAACATGACGGGAAATGGTTTAGGGTTTGATTAGGCGGACCGCTACCGTGGATCCCCCTAATCCAACCCTAAACCCTTTCCCTTGCTTCTCATTCGAAGGTGGCAAGACAAAAAGACACCCTAGAGGGGCCGAGAGAACCTTTTTTTTGGGGGGTATCCTAAAAAACGGGACGGGAAAGGGTTTAGGGTTTTATTAGGCGGACCGTTACCGCGGATCCCCCTAATCAAACCATAAACCCTTTCCCTTGCTTCTCATTCGAAGGCGGCAACACAAAAAGACACCCTAGAAGGGCCGAGTGAACCCTTTTGGGGGGGTCGGGTATCCAAAAACGGGACGAGAATGGGTTTAGGGTTTTATTAGGCGGACCGCTACCGCGGATCCCACTAATCAAACCCTAAACCCTTTCTCTTGCTTCTCATTCGAAGGCGGCAAAACAAAAAGACACCCTATAGGGGCCGAGTGAACCCTTTTTTGGTGGGTCGGGTATCTTAAAACGGGACGGGTAAGGGTTTAGGGTTTGATTAGGCGGACATCTACCGCGGATCCCCCTAATCAAACCCTAAATGCTTTCCCTTGCTTCTCATTCGAAGGCGGGAAGACAAAAAGACATCCTGGAGGGGCCGAGTGAACCCTTTTTTGGGGGGCCGGGTATCCTAAAACGGTACGGGATAGGGTTTAGGGTTTGATTAGGCGGACCGCTACCGTGGATCCCCCTAATCAAACCATAATCCCTTTCCCTTGCTTCTCATTTGAAGACGGCAAGACAAAAAGACACCCTAGAGGGGCCGAGTGAACCCTTTTTTGGGGGGCTGAGTATCCTAAAACGGGACGGGAAAGGGTTTTGGGTTTGATTAGGCGGACCGCTACCGCGAATCCCCCTTAATCCAACTCAAAATCCTTTCCCTTGCTTCTCATTCGAAGGCGGCAAGACAAAAAGACACCCTAGAGGGGCCGGGTGAACCCTTTTTTGAGGGGCCGCGTATCCTAAAACATGACGGGAAATGGTTTAGGGTTTGATTAGGCGGACCGCTACCGTGGATCCCCCTAATCAAACCCTAATCCCTTTCCCTTTCTTCTCATTTGAAGGCGACAAGACAAAAAGACACCCTAGAGGGGCCGAGTGAACCCTTTTTTTTTTTGGGGGGGGGGGGGGTGGGTGTCCTAAAACGAGACGGGAAAGGGTTTAGGGGTTGATTAGGCGGACCGCTACCGTGGATCCCCCTAATCAAACCATAATCCCTTTCCCTTGCTTCTCATTTGAAGGCGGCAAGACAAAAAGACACCCTAGAGGGGTCGAGTGAACCCTTTTTTGGGGGGCTGAGTATCCTAAAACGGGATGGGAAAGGGTTTTGGGTTTGATTAGGCGGACCGCTACCGCGAATCCCCCTTAATCCAACTCAAAATCCTTTCCCTTGCTTCTCATTCGAAGGCGGCAAGACAAAAAGACACCCTAGAGGGGCCGGGTGAACCCTTTTTTGAGGGGCCCCGTATCCTAAAACATGACGGGAAATGGTTTAGGGTTTGATTAGGCGGACCGCTACCGTGGATCCCCCTAATAAATCCCTAATCCCTTTCCCTTGCTTCTCATTTGATGGTGGCAAGACAAAAAGACACCCTAGAGGGGACGAGTGAACCCTTTTTGGGGGTGGCTGGGTATCCTAAACCGGGACGGGAAAGGGTTTAGGGTTTGATTAGGCGGACCACTACCGAGGATCCCCCTAATCCAACCCTAAACCCTTTCCCTTGCTTCTCATTCGAAGGTGGCAAGACAAAAAGACACCCTAGAGGGGCCGAGAGAACCTTTTTTTTGGGGGGCGGGTATCCTAAACGGGACGGGGAAAGGGTTTAGGGTTTTATTAGGCGGACCGTTACCGCGGATCCCCCTAATCAAACCATAAACCCTTTCCCTTGCTTCTCATTCGAAGGCGGCAACACAAAAAGACACCCTAGAAGGGCCGAGTGAACCCTTTTGGGGGGGTCGGGTATCCAAAAACGGGACGAGAATGGGTTTAGGGTTTTATTAGGCGGACCGCTACCGCGGATCCCACTAATCAAACCCTAAACCCTTTCTCTTGCTTCTCATTCGAAGGCGGCAAAACAAAAAGACACCCTATAGGGGCCGAGTGAACCCTTTTTTGGTGGGTCGGGTATCTTAAAACGGGACGGGTAAGGGTTTAGGGTTTGATTAGGCGGACATCTACCGCGGATCCCCCTAATCAAACCCTAAATGCTTTCCCTTGCTTCTCATTCGAAGGCGGGAAGAAAAAAAGACACCCTGGAGGGGCCGAGTGAACCCTTTTTTGGGGGGCCGGGTATCCTAAAACGGGACGGGATAGGGTTTAGGGTTTGATTAGGCGGACCGCTACCGTGGATCCCCCTAATCAAACCATAATCCCTTTCCCTTGCTTCTCATTTGAAGACGGCAAGACAAAAAGACACCCTAGAGGGGCCGAGTGAACCCTTTTTTGGGGGGCTGAGTATCCTAAACGGGACGGGAAAGGGTTTTGGGTTTGATTAGGCGGACCGCTACCGCGAATCCCCCTAATCCAACTCAAAACCCTTTCCCCTGCTTCTCATTCGAAGGCGGCAAGACAAAAAGACACCCTAGAGGGGCCGGGTGAACCCTTTTTTGAGGGGCCGCGTATCCTAAAACAAGACGGGAAATGGTTTAGGGTTTGATTAGGCGGACCGCTACCGTGGATCCCCCTAATCAAACCCTAATCCCTTTCCCTTGCTTCTCATTCGAAGGCGGCAAGATAAAAAGACACCCTAGAGGGGCCGAGTGAACCCTTTTTTAGGGGACCGGGTATCTAAAACGGGACGGGAAAGAGTTTAGGGTTTGACTAGGTGGACCGCTACCGCGGATCCCCCTAATCCAACCCTAAACCCTTTTCCTTGCTTCTCATTCGAAGGCGTCAATACAAAAAGACACCCTAGAGGGGCTGAGTGAGTCCTTTTTTGGGGGGCCGGGTATCCTAAAACGGGACGGGAAAAGGTTTAGGGTTTGATTAGGCTAACCCTTTCCCTTGCTTCTCATTCGAAGGCAGCAAGACAAAAAGACACCCAAGAGGGGCCGAGTGAACCCTTTTTTGGGGGGCCGGGTATCCTAAAACGGGACGGGAAAGGGTTTAGGGTTTGATTAGGCGGACCGCTATCGTGGATCCCCCTAATCAAACCCTAATCCCTTTCCCTTTCTTCTCATTTGAAGGCGACAAGACAAAAAGACACCCTAGAGGGGCCGAGTGAACCCTTTTTTGGGGGTCGGGTATCCTAAAACGGGACGGGAAAGGGTTTAGGGTTTGATTAGGCGGACCGCTACCGTGGATCCCCCTAATCAAACCCTAATACCTTTCCCTTTCTTCTCATTTGAAGGCGACAAGACAAAAAGACACCCTAGAGGGGCTGAGTGAACCCTTTTTGGGGGGGCTGGGTATCCTAAAACGGGACGGGAAAGGGTTTAGGGTTTGATTAGGCGGACAGCTACCGCGGATCCCCTTAATCAAACCTTAAACCCTTTTCCTTGCTTCTCATTCCAAGGCGACAAGACAAAAAGACACCCTAGAGGGGCCGAGTGAACCCTTTTTTGGGGGACCGGGTATCCTAAAACGGGACGGGAAAGAGTTTAGGGTTTAACTAGGCGGACCGCTACCGCGGATCCCCCTAATCAAACCCTCATCCCTTTCCCTTTCTTCTCATTTGAAGGCAACAAGACAAAAAGACACCCTAGAGGGGCCGAGTGAACCCTTTTTTTTTTGGGGGGGGGGGGGGGCTGGGTGTCCTAAAACGAGACGGGAAAGGGTTTAGGGTTTGATTAGGCGGACCGCTACCGTGGATCCCCTAATCAAACCATAATCCCTTTCCCTTGCTTCTCATTTGAAGGCGGCAAGACAAAAAGACACCCTAGAGGGGTCGAGTGAACCCTTTTTTGGGGGGCTGAGTATCCTAAAACGGGACGGGAAAGGGTTTTGGGTTTGATTAGGCGGACCGCTATTGCGAATCCCCCTTAATCCAACTCAAAATCCTTTCCCTTGCTTCTCATTCGAAGGCGGCAAGACAAAAAGAAACCCTTGAGGGGCCGGGTGAACCCTTTTTTGAGGGGCCGCGTATCCTAAAACATGACGGGAAATGGTTTAGGGTTTGATTAGGCGGACCGCTACCGTGGATCCCCCTAATCAATCCCTAATCCCTTTCCCTTGCTTCTCATTTGATGGTGGCAAGACAAAAAGACACCCTAGAGGGGACGAGTGAACCCTTTTTGGGGGTGGCTGGGTATCCTAAACCGGGACGGGAAAGGGTTTAGGGTTTGATTAGGCGGACCACTACCGCGGATCCCCCTAATCCAACCCTAAACCCTTTCCCTTGCTTCTCATTCGATGGTGGCAAGACAAAAAGACACCCTAGAGGGGCCGAGAGAACCTTTTTTTTGGGGGCCGGGTATCCTAAAACGGGACGGGAAAGGGTTTAGGGTTTTATTAGGCGGACCGTTACCGCGGATCCCCCTAATCAAACCATAAACCCTTTCCCTTGCTTCTCATTCGAAGGCGGCAACACAAAAAGACACCCTAGAAGGGCCGAGTGAACCCTTTTGGGGGGGTCGGGTATCCAAAAACTGGACGAGAATGGGTTTAGGGTTTTATTAGGCGGACCGCTACCGCGGATCCCACTAATCAAACCCTAAACCCTTTCTCTTGCTTCTCATTCGAAGGCGGCAAAACAAAAAGACACCCTATAGGGGCCGAGTGAACCCTTTTTGGTGGGCCGGGTATCTTAAAACGGGACGGGTAAGGGTTTAGGGTTTGATTAGGCGGACATCTACCGCGGATCCCCCTAATCAAACCCTAAATGCTTTCCCTTGCTTCTCATTCGAAGGCGGCAAGACAAAAAGACACCCTGGAGGGGCCGAGTGAACCCTTTTTTGGGGGGCCGGGTATCCTAAAACGGGACGGGATAGGGTTTAGGGTTTGATTAGGCGGACCGCTACCGTGGATCCCCCTAATCAAACCATAATCCCTTTCCCTTGCTTCTCATTTGATGACGGCAAGACAAAAAGACACCCTAGAGGGGCCGAGTGAACCCTTTTTTGGGGGGCTGAGTATCCTAAAACGGGACGGGAAAGGGTTTTGGGTTTGATTAGGCGGACCGCTACCGCGAATCCCCCTAATCCAACTCAAAACCCTTTCCCTTGCTTCTCATTCGAAGGCGGCAAGACAAAAAGACACCCTAGAGGGGCCGGGTGAACCCTTTTTTGAGGGGCCGCGTATCCTAAAACAAGACGGGAAATGGTTTAGGGTTTGATTAGGCGGACCGCTACCGTGGATCCCCCTAATCAAACCCTAATCCCTTTCCCTTGCTTCTCATTTGAATGTGGCAAGACAAAAAGACACCCTAGAGGGGCCGAGTGAACCCTTTTTGGGGGGGCTGGGTATCCTAAACCGGGACGGGAAAGGGTTTAGGGTTTGATTAGGCGGACCACTACCGCGGATCCCCCTAATCCAACCCTAAACCCTTTCCCTTGCTTCTCATTCGAAGGTGGCAAGACAAAAAGACACCCTAGAGGGGCCGAGAGAACCTTTTTTTTTGGGGCCGGGTATCCTAAAACGGGACGGGAAAGGGTTTAGGGTTTTATTAGGCGGACCGTTACCGCGGATCCCCCTAATCAAACCATAAACCCTTTCCCTTGCTTCCCATTCGAAGGCGGAACACAAAAAGACACCCTAGAGGGGCCGAGTGAACCCTTTTGAGGGGGCCGGGTATCCAAAAACGGGACGGGAATGGGTTTAGGGTTTTATTAGGCGGACCGCTACCGCGGATCCCACTAATCAAACCCTAAACCCTTTCCCTTGCTTCTCATTCGAAGGCGGCAAAACAAAGAGACACCCTATAGGGGCCGAGTGAACCCTTATTTGGTGGGCCGGGTATCTTAAAACGGGACGGAAAAGGGTTTAGGGTTTGATTAGGAGGACATCTACCGCGGATCCCCCTAATCAAACCCTAAATGCTTTCCCTTGCTTCTCATTCGAAGGCGTCAAGACAAAAAGACACCCTGCAGGGGCCGAGTGAACCCTTTTTTGGGGGGCCGGGTATCCTAAAACGTGACGGGAAAGGGTTTAGGGTTTGATTAGGAGGATCACTACCGCGGATCCCGCTAATCCAACCCTAAACCATTTCCCCTGCTTCTCATTCGAAGGCGGCAAGACAAAAAGACACCCTAGAGGGGCCGAGTGAACCCTTTTTTGGGGGGCCGGGTATCCTAAAACGGGACGGGAAAAGGTTTAGGGTTTGATTAGGCGGACCGCTATCATGGATCCCCCTAATCAAACCCTAAACCCTTTCCCTTGCTTCTCATTCGAAGGCGGAAAGACAAAAAGACACCCTAGAGGGGCCGAGTGAACCCTTTTTTGGGGGGCTGAGTATCCTAAAACGGGACGGGAAAGGGTTTTGGGTTTGATTAGGCGGACCGCTACCGCGAATCCCCCTAATCCAACCCAAAACCCTTTCCCTTGCTTCTCATTCGAAGGCGGCAAGACAAAAAGACACCCTAGAGGGGCCGGGTGAACCCTTTTTTGAGGGGCCGCGTATCCTAAAACAAGACGGGAAATGGTTTAGGGTTTGATTAGGCGGACCGCTACTGTGGATCCCCCTAATCAAACCCTAATCCCTTTCCCTTGCTTCTCATTCGAAGGCGGCAAAACAAAAAGACACCCTATAGGGGCCGAGTGAACCCTTATTTGGTGGGCCGGGTATCTTAAAACGGGACGGAAAAGGGTTTATGGTTTGATTAGGAGGACATCTACCGCGGATCCCCCTAATCAAACCCTAAATGCTTTCCCTTGCTTCTCATTCGAAGGCGGCAAGACAAAAAGACACCCTGCAGGGGCCGAGTGAACCCTTTTTTGGGGGGCCGGGTATCCTAAAACGGGACGGGAAAAGGTTTAGGGTTTGATTAGGCGGACCGCTATCGTGGATCCCCCTAATCAAACCCTAAACCCTTTCCCTTGCTTCTCATTCGAAGGCGGAAAGACAAAAAGACACCCTAGAGGGGCCGAGTGAACCCTTTTTTGGGGGGCTGAGTATCCTAAAACGGGACGGGAAAGGGTTTTGGGTTTGATTAGGCGGACCGCTACCGCGAATCCCCCTAATCCAACCCAAAACCCTTTCCCTTGCTTCTCATTCGAAGGCGGCAAGACAAAAAGACACCCTAGAGGGGCCGGGTGAACCCTTTTTTGAGGGGCCGCGTATCCTAAAACAAGACGGGAAATGGTTTAGGGTTTGATTAGGCGGACCGCTACCGTGGATCCCCCTAATCAAACCCTAATCCCTTTCCCTTGCTTCTCATTTGAAAGTGCCAAGACAAAAAGACACCCTAGAGGGGCCGAGTGAACCCTTTTTGGGGGGGCTGGGTATCCTAAACCGGGACGGGAAAGGGTTTAGGGTTTGATTAGGCGGACCACTACCGCGGACCCCCCTAATCCAACCCTAAACCCTTTCCCATGCTTCTCATTCGAAGGTGGCAAGACAAAAAGACACCCTATAGGGGCCGAGTGAACCCTTATTTGGTGGGCCGGGTATCTTAAAACGGGACGGAAAAGGGTTTATGGTTTGATTAGGAGGACATCTACCGCGGATCCCCCTAATCAAACCCTAAATGCTTTCCCTTGCTTCTCATTCGAAGGCGGCAAGACAAAAAGACACCCTGCAGGGGCCGAGTGAACCCTTTTTTGGGGGGCCGGGTATCCTAAAACGGGACGGGAAAAGGTTTAGGGTTTGATTAGGCGGACCGCTATCGTGGATCCCCCTAATCAAACCCTAAACCCTTTCCCTTGCTTCTCATTCGAAGGCGGAAAGACAAAAAGACACCCTAGAGGGGCCGAGTGAACCCTTTTTGGGGGTGAGTATCCTAAACGGGACGGGAAAGGGTTTTGGGTTTGATTAGGCGGACCGCTACCGCGAATCCCCCTAATCCAACCCAAAACCCTTTCCCTTGCTTCTCATTCGAAGGCGGCAAGACAAAAAGACACCCTAGAGGGGCCGGGTGAACCCTTTTTTGAGGGGCCGCGTATCCTAAAACAAGACGGGAAATGGTTTAGGGTTTGATTAGGCGGACCGCTACCGTGGATCCCCCTAATCAAACCCTAATCCCTTTCCCTTGCTTCTCATTTGAAAGTGCCAAGACAAAAAGACACCCTAGAGGGGCCGAGTGAACCCTTTTTGGGGGGGCTGGGTATCCTAAACCGGGACGGGAAAGGGTTTAGGGTTTGATTAGGCGGACCACTACCGCGGACCCCCCTAATCCAACCCTAAACCCTTTCCCATGCTTCTCATTCGAAGGTGGCAAGACAAAAAGACACCCTAGAGGGGCCGAGAGAACCTTTTTTTTGGGGGCCGGGTATCCTAAAACGGGACGGGAAAGGGTTTAGGGTTTTATTAGGCGGACCGTTACCGCGGATCCCCCTAATAAAACCATAAACCCTTTCCCTTGCTTCTCATTCGAAGGCGGCAACACAAAAAGACACCCTAGAAGGGCCGAGTGAACCCTTTTTGGGGGGCCGGGTATCCTAAAACGGGACGGGAATGGGTTTAGGGTTTTATTAGGCGGACCGTTACCGCGGATCCCACTAATCAAACCCTAAACCCTTTCCCTTGCTTCTCATTCGAAGGCGGCAAGACAAAAAGACACCCCAGAAGGGCCGAGTGAACCCTTTTTGGGGAGCTGGGTATCCTAAAACGGGACGGGAATGGGTTTAGGGTTTTATTATGCGGACCGCTACCGCGGATCCCACTAATCAAACCCTAAACCCTTTCCCTTGCTTCTTGGTCGAAGGCGGCAAGACAAAAAGACACCCAGAGGGGCCGGGTGAACCCTTTCTTGGGGGGCCGGGTATCCTAAAACGAGATGGGAAAGGGTTTAGGGTTTGATTAGGCGGACCGCTACCGTGGATCCCCCTAATCAAACCCTAATCCCTTTCCCTTGCTTCTCATTTGAAGGTGGCAAGACAAAAAGACACTTTAGAGGGGCCGAGTGAACCCATTTTGGGGGGGCTGGGTATCCTAAAACGGGACGGGAAAGGGTTTAGGGTTTGATTAGGCGGACAGCTACCGCGGATCCCCTTAATCAAACCTTAAACCCTTTTCCTAGCTTCTCATTCCAAGGCGGCAAGACAAAAAGACACCCTAGAGGGGCCGAGTGAACCCTTTTTTGGGGGACCGGGTATCCTAAAACGGGACGGGAAAGAGTTTGGGGTTTAACTAGGCGGACCGCTACCGCGGATCCCCCTAATCAAACTCTCATCCCTTTCCCTTTCTTCTCATTTGAAGGCGACAAGACAAAAAGACACCCTAGAGGGGCCGAGTGAACCCTTTTTTTTTGGGGGGGGGGGGGGGGGGTGGGTATCCTAAAATGAGACGGGAAAGGGTTTAGGGTTTGATTAGGCGGACCGCTACCGTGGATCCCCCTAATCAAACCATAATCCCTTTCCCATGCTTCTCATTTAAAGGCGGCAAGACAAAAAGACACCCTAGAGGGGCCGAGTGAACCCTTTTTTTTGAAATGAGTATCCTAAAACAGGACGGGAAAGGGTTTTGGGTTTGATTAGGCGGACCGCACCGCGAATCCCCTAATCCAACCCAAAACCCTTTCCCTTGCTTCTCATTCGAAGGCGGCAAGACAAAAAGACACCCTAGAGGGGCCGGGTGAACCCTTTTTTGAGGGGCCGCGTATCCTAAAACAAGACGGGAAATGGTTTAGGGTTTGATTAGGTGGACCGCTACCGTGGATCCCCCTAATCAAACCATAATCCCTTTCCCTTGCTTCTCATTTGAAAGTGGCAAGACAAAAAGACACCCTAGAGGGGCCGAGTGAACCCTTTTTGGGGGTCGGGTATCCTAAAACGGGACGGGAAAGGGTTTAGGGTTTGATTAGGCGGACCACTACCGCGGACCCCCCTAATCCAACCCTAAACCCTTTCCCATGCTTCTCATTCGAAGGCGGCAAGACAAAAAGACACCCTAGAGGGGCCGAGAGAACCTTTTTTTTGGAGGCCGGGTATCCTAAAACGGGACGGGAAAGGGTTTAGGGTTTTATTAGGCGGACCGTTACCGCGGATCCCCCTAATAAAACCATAAACCCTTTCCCTTGCTTCTCATTCGAAGGCGGCAACACAAAAAGACACCCTAGAAGGGCCGAGTGAACCCTTTTGAGGGGGCCGGGTATCCAAAAACGGGACGGGAATGGGTTTAGGGTTTTATTAGGCGGACCGCTACCGCGGATCCCACTAATAAAACCCTAAACCCTTTCCCTTGCTTCTCATTCGAAGGTGGCAAGACAAAAAGACACCCTAGAGGGGCCGAGAGAACCTTTTTTTGGGGGGCCGGGTATCCCAAAACGGGACGGGAAAGGGTTTAGGGTTTCATTAGGTGGACCGCTACCACGGATCCCCCTAATCAAACCATAAACCCTTTCCCTTGCGTCTCATTCGAAGGCGGCAAAACAAAAAGACACCCTAGAAGGGCCGAGTGAACCCTTTTTGGGGGGCCGGGTATCCTAAAACGGGACGGGAATGGGTTTAGGGTTTTATTAGGCGGACCGCTACCGCGGATCCCACTAATCAAACCCTAAACCCTTTCCCTTGCTTCTCATTCGAAGGCGGCAAGACAAAAAGACACCCTAGAAGGGCCGAGTGAACCCTTTTTGGGGAGCCGGGTATCCTAAAACGGGACGGGAATGGGTTTAGGGTTTTATTATGCGGACCGCTACCGCGGATCCCACTAATCAAACCCTAAACCCTTTCCCTTGCTTCTTGGTCGAAGGCGGCAAGACAAAAAGACACCCTAGAGGGGCCGAGTAAACCCTTTTTTGGGGGGCCCGGTATCCTAAAACGGGACGGGAAAGGGTTTAGGGTTTGATTAGGCGGACCGCTACCACGAATCCCCCTAATCCAACTGTAAACCCTTTCCCTTGCTTCTCATTCGAAGGCGGCAAGACAAAAAGACACCCTAGAGGGGCCGAGTGAACCCTTTTTTGGGGGACCGGGTATCCTAAAACGGGACGGGAAAGAGTTTAGGGTTTAACTAGGCGGACCGCTACCGCGGATCCCCCTAATCAAACCCTCATCCCTTTCCCTTTCTTCTCATTTGAAGGCGACAAGACAAAAAGACACCCTAGAGGGGCCGAGTGAACCCTTTTTTTGGGGGGGGGGGGTATCCTAAAACGAGACGGGAAAGGGTTTAGGGTTTGATTAGGCGGACCACTACCGTGGATCCCCCTAATCAAACCATAATCCCTTTTCCTTGCTTCTCATTTGAAGGCGGCAAGACAAAAAGACACCCTAGAGGGGCCGAGTGAACCCTTTTTTGAGGGGCTGAGTATCCTAAAACGGGACGGGAAAGGGTTTTGGGTTTGATTAGGTGGACCGCTACCGCGAATCCCCCTAATCCAACCCAAAACCCTTTCCCTTGCTTCTCATTCGAAGGCGGCAAGACAAAAAGACACCCTAGAGGGGCCGGGTGAACCCTTTTTTGAGGGGCCGCATATCCTAAAACAAGACGGGAAATGGTTTAGGGTTTGATTAGGCGGACCGCTACCGTGGATCCCCCTAATCAAACCCTAATCCCTTTCCCCTGCTTCTCATTTGAAGGTGGCAAGACAAAAAGACACCCTAGAAGGGCCGAGTGAACCCTTTTTGGGGAGCCGGGTATCCTAAAACGGGACGGGAATGGGTTTAGGGTTTTATTATGCGGACCGCTACCGCGGATCCCACTAATCAAACCCTAAACCCTTTCCCTTGCTTCTTGGTCGAAGGCGGCAAGACAGAATGACACCCTAGAGGGGCCGAGTGAACCCTTTTTTGGGGGGCCCGGTATCCTAAAACGGGACGGGAAAGGGTTTAGGGTTTGATTAGGCGGACCGCTACCACGAATCCCCCTAATCCAACTCTAAACCCTTTCCCTTGCTTCTCATTCGAAGGCGGCAAAACAAAAAGACACCCTAGAGGGGCCGAGTGAACCCTTTTTTGGGGGACCGGGTATCCTAAAACGGGACGGGAAAGAGTTTAGGGTTTAACTAGGCAGATCGCATCGCGGATCCCCTAATCAAACCCTCATCCCTTTCCCTTTCTTCTCATTTGAAGGCGACAAGACAAAAAGACACCGTAGAGGGGCCGAGTGAACCCTTTTTTTTTTTTGGGGGGCGGTATCCTAAAACGAGACGGGAAAGGGTTTAGGGTTTGATTAGGCGGACCACTACCGTGGATCCCCCTAATCAAACCATAATCCCTTTTCCTTGCTTCTCATTTGAAGGCGGCAAGACAAAAAGACACCCTAGAGGGGCCGAGTGAACCCTTTTTTGGGGGGCTGAGTATCCTAAAACGGGACGGGAAAGGGTTTTGGGTTTGATTAGGTGGACCGCTACCGCGAATCCCCCTAATCCAACCCAAAACCCTTTCCCTTGCTTCTCATTCGAAGGCGGCAAGACAAAAAGACACCCTAGAGGGGCCGGGTGAACCCTTTTTTGAGGGGCCGCGTATCCTAAAACAAGACGGGAAATGGTTTAGGGTTTGATTAGGCGGACCGCTACCGTGGATCCCCCTAATCAAACCCTAATCCCTTTCCCTTGCTTCTCATTTGAAGGTGGCAAGACAAAAAGACACCCTAGAGGGGCCGAGTGAACCCTTTTTTGGGGGGGCTGGGTATCCTAAACCGGGACGGGAAAGGGTTTAGGGTTTGATTAGGCGGACCACTACCGCAGATCCCCCTAATCCAACCCTAAACCCTTTTCCTTGCTTCTCATTCGAAGGTGGCAATACAAAAAGACACCCTAGAGGGGCCGAGTGAACCCTTTTTTGAGTGGCTGAGTATCCTAAAACTGGACGGGAAAGGGTTTTGGGTTTGATTAGGTGGACCGCTACCGCGAATCCCCCTAATCCAACCCAAAACCCTTTCCCTTGCTTCTCATTCGAAGGCGGCAAGACAAAAAGACACCCTAGAGGGGCCGGGTGAACCCTTTTTTGAGGGGCCGCGTATCCTAAAACAAGACGGGAAATGGTTTAGGGTTTGATTAGGCGGACCGCTACCGTGGATCCCCCTAATCAAACCCTAATCCCTTTCCCTTGCTTCTCATTTGAAGGTGGCAAGACAAAAAGACACCCTAGAAGGGCCGAGTGAACCCTTTTTGGGGAGCCGGGTATCCTAAAACGGGACGGGAATGGGTTTAGGGTTTTATTATGCGAACCGCTACCGCGGATCCCACTAATCAAACCCTAAACCCTTTCCCTTGCTTCTTGGTCGAAGGCGGCAAGACAAAAAGACACCCTAGAGGGGCCGAGTGAACCCTTTTTTGGGGGGGCCGGTATCCTAAAACGGGACGGGAAAGGGTTTAGGGTTTGATTAGGCGGACCGCTACCACGAATCCCCCTAATCCAACTCTAAACCATTTCCCTTGCTTCTCATTCGAAGGCGGCAAGACAAAAAGACACCCTAGAGGGGCCGAGTGAACCCTTTTTTGGGGGACCGGGTATCCTAAAACGGGACGGGAAAGAGTTTAGGGTTTAACTAGGCGGACCGCTACCGCGGATCCCCTTAATCAAACCCTCATCCCTTTCCCTTTCTTCTCATTTGAAGGCGACAAGACAAAAAGACACCGTAGAGGGGCCGAGTGAACCCTTTTTTTTTTGGGGGGGGGGGGGGGTGGGTATCCTAAAACGAGACGGGAAAGGGTTTAGGGTTTGATTAGGCGGACCACTACCGTGGATCCCCCTAATCAAACCATAATCCCTTTTCCTTGCTTCTCATTTGAAGGCGGCAAGACAAAAAGACACCCTAGAGGGGCCGAGTGAACCCTTTTTTGGGGGGCTGAGTATCCTAAAACGGGACGGGAAAGGGTTTTGGGTTTGATTAGGTGGACCGCTACCGCGAATCCCCCTAATCCAACCCAAAACCCTTTCCCTTGCTTCTCATTCGAAGGCGGCAAGACAAAAAGACACCCTAGAGGGGCCGGGTGAACCCTTTTTTGAGGGGCCGCGTATCCTAAAACAAGACGGGAAATGGTTTAGGGTTTGATTAGGCGGACCGCTACCGTGGATCCCCCTAATCAAACCCTAATCCCTTTCCCTTGCTTCTCATTTGAAGGTGGCAAGACAAAAAGACACCCTAGAGGGGCCGAGTGAACCCTTTTTGGAGGGGCTGGGTATCCTAAAACGGGACGGGAAAGGGTTTAGGGTTTGATTAGGCGGACCACTACCGCGGATCCCCCTAATCCAACCCTAAACCCTTTCCCTTGCTTCTCATTCGAAGGTGGGAAGACAAAAAGACACCCTAGAGGGGCCGAGAGAACCTTTGTTTAAGGGGCCGGGTATCCTAAAACGGGACGGGAAAGGGTTTAGGGTTTCATTAGGCGGACCGCTACCACAGATCCCCCTAATCAAACCATAAACCCTTTCCCTTGCTTCTCATTCGAAGGCGGCAATACAAAAAGACACCCTAGAAGGGCCGAGTGAACCCTTTTGGGGGGCCGGGTATCCTAAAACGGGACGGGAATGGGTTTAGGGTTTTATTAGGCGGACCGCTACCGCGGATCCCACTAATCAAACCCTAAACCCTTTCCCTTGCTTCTCATTCGAAGGCGGCAAGACAAAAAGACACCCTAGAAGGGCCGAGTGAACCCTTTTTGGGAAGCCGGGTATCCTAAAACGGGACGGGAATGGGTTTAGGGTTTTATTATGCAGACCGCTACCGCGGATCCCACTAATAAAACCCTAAACCCTTTCCCTTGCTTCTTGGTCGAAGGCGGCAAGACAAAAAGACACCCTAGAGGGGCCGGGTGAACCCTTTTTTGGGGGGCCGGGTATCCTAAAACGAGATGGGAAAGGGTTTAGGGTTTGATTAGGCGGACCGCTACCGTGGATCCCCCTAATCAAACCCTAATCCTTTTCCCTTGCTTCTCATTTGAAGGTGGCAAGACAAAAAGACACCCTAGAGGGGCCGAGTGAAGCCATTTTGGGGAGGCTGGGTATCCTAAAACGGGACGGGAAAGGGTTTAGGGTTTGATTAGGCGGACCACTACCGCGGATCCCCCAAATCCAACCCTAAACCCTTTCCCTTGCTTCTCATTCGAAGGTGGGAAGACAAAAAGACACCCTAGAGGGGCCGAGATAACCTTTGTTTGGGGGGCCGAGTATCCTAAAACGGGACGGGAAAAGGTTTAGGGTTTCATTAGGCGGACCGCTACCACGGATCCCCCTTATCAAACCATAAACCCTTTCCCTTGCTTCTCATTCGAAGGCGGCAATACAAAAAGACACCCTAGAAGGGCCGAGTGAACCCTTTTTGGGGGGCCGGGTATCCTAAAACGGGACGGGAATGGGTTTAGGGTTTTATTAGGCGGACCGCTACCGCGGATCCCACTAATCAAACCCTAAACCCTTTCCCTTGCTTCTCATTCGAAGGCGGCAAGACAAAAAGACACCCTAGAAGGGCCGAGTGAACCCTTTTTGGGAAGCCGGGTATCCTAAAACGGGACGGGAATGGGTTTAGGGTTTTATTATGCGGACCGCTACCGCGGATCCCACTAATAAAACCCTAAACCCTTTCCCTTGCTTCTTGGTCGAAGGCGGCAAGACAAAAAGACACCCTAGAGGGGCCGGGTGAACCCTTTTTTGGGGGGCCGGGTATCCTAAAACGAGATGGAAAAGGGTTTAGGGTTTGATTAGGCGGACCGCTACCGTGGATCCCCCTAATCAAACCCTAATCCTTTTCCCTTGCTTCTCATTTGAAGGTGGCAAGACAAAAAGACACCCTAGAGGGGCTGAGTGAAGCCATTTTGGGGGGGCTGGGTATCCTAAAACGGGACGGGAAAGGGTTTAGGGTTTGATTAGGCGGACCACTACCGCGGATCCCCCTAATCCAACCCTAAACCCTTTCCCTTGCTTCTCATTCGAAGGTGGGAAGACAAAAAGACACCCTAGAGGGGCCGAGAGAACCTTTTTTTGGGGGGCCGGGTATCCTAAAACGGGACGGGAAAGGGTTTAGGGTTTCATTAGGCAGACCGCTACCATGGATCCCCCTAATCAAACCATAAACCCTTTCCCTTGCTTCTCATTCGAAGGCGGCAACACAAAAAGACGCCCTAGAAGGGCCGAGTGAACCCTTTTTGGAGGGCCGGGTATCCTAAAACGGGATGGGAATGGGTTTAGGGTTTTATTAGGCGGACCGCTACCGCGGATCCCACTAATCAAACCCTAAACCCTTTCCCTTGCTTCTCATTCGAAGGCGGCAAGACAAAAAGACACCCTAGAAGGGCCGAGTGAACCCTTTTTGGGGAGCCGGGTATCCTAAAACGGGACGGGAATGGGTTAAGGGTTTGATTAGGCGGACCGCTACCGTGGATCCCCCTAATCAAACCCTAATCCTTTTCCCTTGCTTCTCATTTGAAGGTGGCAAGACAAAAAGACACCCTAGGGGGCCGAGTGAACCCATTTTGGGGGGGCAGGGTATCCTAAAACGGGACGGGAAAGGGTTTAGGGTTTGATTAGGCGGACCACTACCGCGGATCCCCCTAATCCAACCCTAAACCCTTTCCCTTGCTTCTCATTCGAAGGTGGGAAGACAAAAAGACACCCTAGAGGGGCCGAGAGAACCTTTTTTTGGGGGGCCGGGTATCCTAAAACGGGACGGGAAAGGGTTTAGGGTTTCATTAGGCGGACCGCTATCACGGATCCCCCTAATCAAACCATAAACCCTTTCCCTTGCTTCTAATTCGAAGGCGGCAACACAAAAAGACACCCTAGAAGGGACGAGTGAACCCTTTTTGGGGAGCCGGGTATCCTAAAACGGGACGGGAATGGGTTTAGGGTTTTATTATGCGGACCGCTACCGCGGATCCCACTAATCAAATCCTAAACCCTTTCCCTTGCTTCTTGGTCGAAGGCGGCAAGACAAAAAGACACCCTAGAGGGGCCGAGTGAACCCTTTTTTGGG
The DNA here is from genome assembly GCF_048544455.1 of Silene latifolia. Lineage (NCBI taxonomy): Eukaryota > Viridiplantae > Streptophyta > Magnoliopsida > Caryophyllales > Caryophyllaceae > Silene > Silene latifolia. Next base: position 57,763,831 of record NC_133535.1, on the reverse strand, counting down.
GGACCGGGTATCCTAAAACGGGACGGGAAAGAGTTTAGGGTTTAACTAGGCGGACCGCTACCGCGGATCCCCTTAATCAAACCCTCATCCCTTTCCCTTTCTTCTCATTTGAAGGCGACAAGACAAAAAGACACCGTAGAGGGGCCGAGTGAACCCTTTTTTGGGGGGGGGGGGTGGGTATCCTAAAACGAGACGGGAAAGGGTTTAGGGTTTGATTAGGCGGACCACTACCGTGGATCCCCCTAATCAAACCATAATCCCTTTTCCTTGCTTCTCATTTGAAGGCGGCAAGACAAAAAGACACCCTAGAGGGGCCGAGTGAACCCTTTTTTGGGGGGCTGAGTATCCTAAAACGGGACGGGAAAGGGTTTAGGGTTTGATTAGGTGGACCGCCACCGCGAATCCCCTAATCCAACCCAAAACCCTTTCCTTGCTTCTCATTCGAAGGCGGCAAGACAAAAAGACACCCTAGAGGGGCCGAGTGAACCCTTTTTGAGGGGCCGAGTATCCTAAAACAAGACGGGAAATGGTTTAGGGTTTGATTAGGCGGACCGCTACCGTGGATCCCCCTAATCAAACCCTAATCCCTTTCCCTTGCTTCTCATTTGAAGGTGGCAAGACAAAAAGACACCCTAGAGGGGCCGAGTGAACCCTTTTTGGAGGGGCTGGGTATCCTAAAACGGGACGGGAAAGGGTTTAGGGTTTGATTAGGCGGACCACTACCGCGGATCCCCCTAATCCAACCCTAAACCCTTTCCCTTGCTTCTCATTCGAAGGTGGGAAGACAAAAAGACACCCTAGAGGGGCCGAGAGAACCTTTGTTTAAGGGGCCGGGTATCCTAAAACGGGACGGGAAAGGGTTTAGGGTTTCATTAGGCGGACCGCTACCACAGATCCCCCTAATCAAACCATAAACCCTTTCCCTTGCTTCTCATTCGAAGGCGGCAATACAAAAAGACACCCTAGAAGGGCCGAGTGAACGCTTTTTGGGGGGCCGGGTATCCTAAAACGGGACGGGAATGGGTTTAGGGTTTTATTAGGCGGACCGCTACCGCGGATCCCACTAATCAAACCCTAAACCCTTTCCCTTGCTTCTCATTCGAAGGCGGCAAGACAAAAAGACACCCTAGAAGGGCCGAGTGAACCCTTTTTGGGAAGCCGGGTATCCTAAAACGGGACGGGAATGGGTTTAGGGTTTTATTATGCAGACCGCTACCGCGGATCCCACTAATAAAACCCTAAACCCTTTCCCTTGCTTCTTGGTCGAAGGCGGCAAGACAAAAAGACACCCTAGAGGGTCCGGGTGAACCCTTTTTTGGGGGGCCGGGTATCCTAAAACGAGATGGGAAAGGGTTTAGGGTTTGATTAGGCGGACCGCTACCGTGGATCCCCCTAATCAAACCCTAATCCTTTTCCCTTGCTTCTCATTTGAAGGTGGCAAGACAAAAAGACACCCTAGAGGGGCCGAGTGAAGCCATTTTGGGGGGGCTGGGTATCCTAAAACGGGACGGGAAAGGGTTTAGGGTTTGATTAGGCGGACCACTACCGCGGATCCCCCAAATCCAACCCTAAACCCTTTCCCTTGCTTCTCATTCGAAGGTGGGAAGACAAAAAGACACCCTAGAGGGGCCGAGATAACCTTTGTTTGGGGGGCCGGGTATCCTAAAACGGGACGGGAAAAGGTTTAGGGTTTCATTAGGCGGACCGCTACCACGGATCCCCCTAATCAAACCATAAACCCTTTCCCTTGCTTCTCATTCGAAGGCAGCAATACAAAAAGACACCCTAGAAGGGCCGAGTGAACCCTTTTTGGGGGGCCGGGTATCCTAAAACGGGACGGGAATGGGTTTAGGGTTTTATTAGGTGGACCGCTACCGCGGATCCCACTAATCAAACCCTAAACCCTTTCCCTTGCTTCTCATTCGAAGGCGGCAAGACAAAAAGACACCCTAGAAGGGCCGAGTGAACCCTTTTTGGGAAGCCGGGTATCCTAAAACGGGACGGGAATGGGTTTAGGGTTTTATTATGCGGACCGCTACCGCGGATCCCACTAATAAAACCCTAAACCCTTTCCCTTGCTTCTTGGTCGAAGGCGGCAAGACAAAAAGACACCCTAGAGGGGCCGGGTGAACCCTTTTTTGGGGGGCCGGGTATCCTAAAACGAGATGGAAAAGGGTTTAGGGTTTGATTAGGCGGACCGCTACCGTGGATCCCCCTAATCAAACCCTAATCCTTTTCCCTTGCTTCTCATTTGAAGGTGGCAAGACAAAAAGACACCCTAGAGGGGGTGAGTGAAGCCATTTTGGGGGGTGGGTATCCTAAACGGGACGGGAAAGGGTTTAGGGTTTGATTAGGCGGACCACTACCGCGGATCCCCCAAATCCAACCCTAAACCCTTTCCCTTGCTTCTCATTCGAAGGTGGGAAGACAAAAAGACACCCTAGAGGGGCCGAGAGAACCTTTTTTGGGGGGCGGGTATCCTAAACGGGACGGGAAAGGGTTTAGGGTTTCATTAGGCAGACCGCTACCATAGATCCCCCTAATCAAACCATAAACCCTTTCCCTTGCTTCTCATTCGAAGGCGGCAACACAAAAAGACGCCCTAGAAGGGCCGAGTGAACCCTTTTTGGAGGGCCGGGTATCCTAAAACGGGATGGGAATGGGTTTAGGGTTTTATTAGGCGGACCGCTACCGCGGATCCCACTAATCAAACCCTAAACCCTTTCCCTTGCTTCTCATTCGAAGGCGGCAAGACAAAAAGACACCCTAGAAGGGCCGAGTGAACCCTTTTTGGGAAGCCGGGTATCCTAAAACGGGACGGGAATGGGTTTAGGGTTTGATTAGGCGGACCGCTACCGTGGATCCCCCTAATCAAACCCTAATCCTTTTCCCTTGCTTCTCATTTGAAGGTGGCAAGACAAAAAGACACCCTAGGGGGCCGAGTGAACCCATTTTGGGGGGGCTGGGTATCCTAAAACGGGACGGGAAAGGGTTTAGGGTTTGATTAGGCGGACCACTACCGCGGATCCCCCTAATCCAACCCTAAACCCTTTCCCTTGCTTCTCATTCGAAGGTGGGAAGACAAAAAGACACCCTAGAGGGGCCGAGAGAACCTTTTTTTGGGGGGCCGGGTATCCTAAAACGGGACGGGAAAGGGTTTAGGGTTTCATTAGGCGGACCGCTATCACGGATCCCCCTAATCAAACCATAAACCCTTTCCCTTGCTTCTAATTCGAAGGCGGCAACACAAAAAGACACCCTAGAAGGGACGAGTGAACCCTTTTTGGGGGGCCGGGTATCCTAAAACGGGATGGGAATGGGTTTAGGGTTTTATTAGGCGGACCGCTACATCGGATCCCACTAATCAAACCCTAAACCCTTTCCCTTGCTTCTCATTCGAAGGCGGCAAGACAAAAAGACACCCTAGAAGGGCCGAGTGAACCCTTTTTGGGGAGCCGGGTATCCTAAAACGGGACGGGAATGGGTTTAGGGTTTTATTATGCGGACCGCTACCGCGGATCCCACTAATCAAATCCTAAACCCTTTCCCTTGCTTCTTGGTCGAAGGCGGCAAGACAAAAAGACACCCTAGAGGGGCCGAGAGAACCTTTGTTTGGGGGGCCAGGTATCCTAAAACGGGACGGGAAAGGGTTTAGGGTTTGATTAGGCGGACCGCTACCGCGAATCCCCCTAATCCAACTCTAAACCCTTTCCCTTGCTTCTAATTCGAAGGCGGCAAGACAAAAAGACACCCTAGAGGGGCCGAGTGAACCCTTTTTTGGGGGACCGGGTATCCTAAAACGGGACGGGAAAGAGTTTAGGGTTTAACTAGGCGGACCGCTACCGCGGATCCCCCTAATCAAACCCTCATCCCTTTCCCTTTCTTCTCATTTGAAGGCGACAAGGCAAAAAGACACCCTAGAGGGGCCGAGTGAACCCTTTTTTTTTGGGGGGGGGGGGCTGGGTATCCTAAAACGAGACGGGAAAGGGTTTAGGGTTTGATTAGGCGGACCGCTACCGTGGATCCCCCTAATCAAACCATAATCCCTTTCACTTGCTTCTCATTTGAAGGCGGCAAGACAAAAAGACACCCTAGAGGGGCCGAGTGAACCCTTTTTTGGGGGGCTGAGTATCCTAAAACGGGACGGGAAAGGGTTTTGGGTTTGATTAGGCGGACCGCTACCGCGAATTCCCCTAATCCAACCCAAAACCCTTTCCCTTGCTTCTCATTCGAAGGCGGCAAGACAAAAAGACACCCTAGAGGGGCCGGGTGAACCCTTTTTTGAGGGGCCGCGTATCATAAAACAAGACGGGAAATGGTTTAGGGTTTGATTAGGCGGACCGCTACCGTGGATCCCCTTAATCAAACCCTAATCCTTTTCCCTTGCTTCTCATTTGAAGGTGGCAAGACAAAATGACACCCTAGAGAGGCCGAGTGAACCCTTTTTGGGGGGGGCTGGGTATCCTAAACCGAGACGGGAAAGGGTTTAGGGTTTGATTAGGCAGACCACTATCGCGGATCCCCCTAATCCAACTCTAAACCCTTTCCCTTGCTTCTCATTCGAAGGTGGGAAAACAAAAAGACACCCTAGAGGGGCCGAGAGAACCTTTTTTTGGGAGGCCGGGTATCCTAAAACGGGACGGGAAAGGGTTTAAGGTTTCATTAGGCGGACCGCTACCACGGATCCCCATAATCAAACCATAAACCCTTTCCCTTGCTTCTCATTCGAAGGCGGCAACACAAAAAGACACCCTAGAAGGGCCGAGTGAACCCTTTTTGGGGGGCCGGGTATCCTAAAACGGGATGGGAATGGGTTTAGGGTTTTATTAGGCGGACCGCTACCGCGGATCCCACTAATCAAACCCTAAACCCTTTCCCTTGCTTCTCATTCGAAGGCGGCAAGACAATAAGACACCCTAGAAGGGCCGAGTGAACCCTTTTTGGGGAGCCGGGTATCCTAAAACGGGACGGGAATGGGTTTAGGGTTTTATTATGCGGACCGCTACCGCGGATCCCACTAATCAAATCCTAAACCCTTTCCCTGCTTCTGGTCGAAGGCGGCAAGACAAAAAGACACCCTAGAGGGGCCGAGTGAACCCTTTTTTGGGGGGCCGGGTATCCTAAAACGGGACGGAAAAGGGTTTAGGGTTTGATTAGGCGGACCGCTACCGCGAATCCCCCTAATCCAACTCTAAACCCTTTCCCTTGCTTCTCATTCGAAGGCGGCAAGACAATAAGACACCCTAGAAGGGCCGAGTGAACCCTTTTTTGGGGGACCGGGTATCCTAAAACGGGACGGGAAAGAGTTTAGGGTTTAACTAGGCGGACCGCTACCGCGGATCCCCCTAATCAAACCCTAAACCCTTACCCTTGTTTCTCATTTGGAGGCGGCAAGACAAAAAGACAACCTAGAGGGGCCGAGTGAACCCGTTTTTGGAGGGCCGGGTATCCTAAAACGGGACGGGAAATGGTTTAGGGTTTGATTAGGCGGACCGCTACCGCGAATCCCCTAATCCAACCCTAAACCCTTTCCCTTGCTTCTCATTCGAAGGCGGCAAGACAAAAAGACACCCTAGAGGGGCCGGGTGAACTCTTTTATGGGGGGCCGGGTATCCTAAAACGAGACGGGAAAGGGTTTAGGGTTTGATTAGGCGGACCGCTACCGCGAATCCCCTAATCCAACCCTAAACCCTTTCCCTTGCTTCTCATTCGAAAGCCGCAAGACAAAAAGACACCCTGGAGGGGCCGGGTGAACCCTTTTTTTGGGGGTCGGGTATCCTAAAACAAGACGGGAAAGGGTTTAGGGTTTGATTAGGCGGACCACTACCGTGGATCCCCCTAATCAAACCCTAAACCCTTTCCCTTGCTTCTCATTCGAAGGCGGCAACACAAAAAGACACCCTAGAAGGGCCGAGTGAACTCTTTTTGGGGGGGCCGGGTATCCTAAAACGAGACGGGAAAGGGTTTAGGGTTTGATTAGGCGGACCGCTACCGTGGATCCTCCTAATGAAACCCTAATCCCTTTCCCTTGCTTCTCATTTGAAGGCGGCAAGACAAAACGACACCCTAGAGGGGCCGAGTGAACCCTTTTTGGTGGGCCGGGTATCTTAAAACGGGACGGGAAAGGGTTTAGGGTTTCATTAGGCGGACCGCTACCACGGATCCCCGTAATCAAACCATAAACCCTTTCCCTTGCTTCTCATTCGAAGGCGGCAACACAAAAAGACACCCTAGAAGGGCCGAGTGAACCCTTTTTGGGGGGCCGGGTATCCTAAAACGGGATGGGAATGGGTTTAGGGTTTTATTAGGCGGACCGCTACCGCGGATCCCACTAATCAAACCCTAAACCCTTTCCCTTGCTTCTCATTCGAAGGCGGCAAGACAATAAGACACCCTAGAAGGGCCGAGTGAACCCTTTTTGGGGAGCCGGGTATCCTAAAACGGGACGGGAATGGGTTTAGGGTTTTATTATGCGGACCGCTACCGCGGATCCCACTAATCAAATCCTAAACCCTTTCCCTTGCTTCTTGGTCGAAGGCGGCAAGACAAAAAGACACCCTAGAGGGGCCGAGTGAACCCTTTTTTGGGGGGCCGGGTATCCTAAAACGGGACGGGAAAGGGTTTAGGGTTTGATTAGGCGGACCGCTACCGCGAATCCCCCTAATCCAACTCTAAACCCTTTCCCTTGCTTCTCATTCGAAGGCGGCAAGACAATAAGACACCCTCGAAGGGCCGAGTGAACCCTTTTTTGGGGGACCGGGTATCCTAAAACGGGACGGGAAAGAGTTTAGGGTTTAACTAGGCGGACCGCTACCGCGGATCCCCCTAATCAAACCCTAAACCCTTGCCCTTGTTTCTCATTTGGAGGCGGCAAGACAAAAAGACAACCTAGAGGGGCCGAGTGAACCCGTTTTTGGAGGGCCGGGTATCCTAAAACGGGACGGAAAATGGTTTAGGGTTTGATTAGGCGGACCGCTACCGCGAATCCCCTAATCCAACCCTAAACCCTTTCCCTTGCTTCTCATTCGAAGGCGGCAAGACAAAAAGACACCCTAGAGGGGCCGAGTGAACTCTTTTATGGGGGGCCGGGTATCCTAAAACGAGACGGGAAAGGGTTTAGGGTTTGATTAGGCGGACCGCTACCGCGAATCCCCTAATCCAACCCTAAACCCTTTCCCTTGCTTCTCATTCGAAGGCCGCAAGACAAAAAGACACCCTGGAGGGGCCGGGTGAACCCTTTTTTTGGGGGCCGGGTATCCTAAAACAAGACGGGAAAGGGTTTAGGGTTTGATTAGGCGGACCACTACCGTGGATCCCCCTAATCAAACCCTAAACCCTTTCCCTTGCTTCTCATTCGAAGGCGGCAACACAAAAAGACACCCTAGAAGGGCCGAGTGAACTCTTTTTGGGGGGGCCGGGTATCCTAAAACGAGACGGGAAAGGGTTTAGGGTTTGATTAGGCGGACCGCTACCGTGGATCCTCCTAATGAAACCCTAATCCCTTTCCCTTGCTTCTCATTTGAAGGCGGCAAGACAAAACGACACCCTAGAGGGGCCGAGTGAACCCTTTTTGGTGGGCCGGGTATCTTAAAACGGGACGGGAAAGGGTTTAGGGTTTGATTAGGCGGACATCTACCGCGGATCCCCCTAATCAAACCCTAAATGCTTTCCCTTGCTTCTCATTCGAAGGCGGCAAGACAAAAAGACACCCTAGAGGGGCCGAGTGAACCCTTTTTTGGGGGGCCGGGTATACTAAAACGGGACGGGAAAGGGTTTAGGGTTTGATTAGGAGGATCACTACCGCGGATCCCTCTAATCCAACGCTAAACCCTTTCCCCTGCTTCTCATTCGAAGGCGGCAAGACAAAAAGACACCCTAGAGGGGCCGAGTGAACCCTTTTTTGGGGGGCCGGGTATCCTAAAACGGGACGGGAAAGAGGTTAGGGTTTGATTACGCGGACCGCTATCGTGGATCCCCCTAATCAAACCCTAAACCCTTTCCCTTGCTTCTTATTCGAAGGCGGAAAGACAAAAATACACCCTAGAGGGGCCGAGTGAACCCTTTTTTGGGGGGCCGGGTATCCTAAAACGGGACGGGAAAGGGTTTTGGGTTTGATTAGGCAGACCGCTACCACGGATCCCCCTAATCAAACCCTAAATCCTTACCCTTGCCTCTCATTTGGAGGTGGCAAGACAAAAAGACACCCTAGAGGGGCCGAGTGAACCCGTTTTTGGAGGGCCGGGTATCCTAAAACGGGATGGGAAATGGTTTAGGGTTTGATTAGGCGGACCGCTATCGCGAATCCCCCTAATCAAACCCTAAACCCTTTCCCTTGCTTCTTGGTCGAAGGCGGCAAGACAAAAAGACACCCTAGAGGGGCCGAGTGAACCCTTTTTTGGTGGGCCGGGTATCCTAAAACGAGACGGGAAAGGGTATAGGGTTTGATTAGGCGGATCGCTACCGCGAATCCCCCTAATCCAACCCTAAACCCTTTCCCTTGCTTCTCATTCGAAGGCGGCAAGACAAAAAGACACCCTAGAGGGGCCGGGTGAACCCTTTTTTGGGGGGCCGGGTATCCTAAAACGAGACGGGAAAGGGTTTAGGGTTTGATTAGCCGGACCACTACCGCGGATCCCCCTAATCAAACCCTAAATCCTTACCCTTGCTTCTCATTTGGAGGCGGCAAGACAAAAAGACACCCGAGAGGGGCCGAGTGAATCCCTTTTTGGAGGGCCGGGAATCCGAAAACGGGACGGGATTCGGTTTAGGGTTTGATTAGGTGGACCGCTACCGTGGATCCCCCTAATCAAACCCTAAACCCTTTCCCTTGCTTCTCATTCGAAGGCGGCAAGACAAAAAGACACCCTAGAGGGGTGAGTGAACCCTTTTTTGGTGGGCCGGGTATCTTAAAACGAGACGGGAAAGGGTTTAGGGTTTGATTAGGCGGGCAGCTACCGCGGATCCCCTAATCAGACCCTAAATTCTTTCAATTACTTCTCATTTGAAGACGGCAAGACAAAAAGACACCCTAGAGGGGCCGAGTGAACCCTTTTTTGGGGGGCCGGGTATCCTAAAACGGGACGGGAAAGGGTTTAGTATTTGATTAGGCGGACAGCTACCGCGGATCCCCCTAATAAAACCCTAAATGCTTTCGCTTACTTCTCATTCGAAGGCGGCAAGACAAAAAGACACCCTTGAGGGGCCGAGTGAACCCTTTTTTGGAGGCCGGGTATCCTAAAACGGGACGGGAAAGGGTTTAGGGTTTGATTAGGCGGACCACTACCGCGGATCAACCTAATCAGACCCTAAACCCTTTCCCTTGCTTCTCATTAGAAGGCGGCAAGACAAAAAGACAGCCTAGAGGGGCCGAATGAACCCTTTTTGGGGGGCCGGGTATCCTAAAACGGGACGGAAAATGGTTTAGGGTTTGATTAGGCGGACTGCTACCACGGATCCCCCTAATCCAACCCTAAACCTTTCCCTTGCTTCTCATTCGAAGGTGGCAAGACAAAAAGACACCCTAGAGGGGCCGAGAGAACCCTTTTTTGGGGGGCCGGGTATACTAAAACGGGACGGGAAAGGGTTTAGAGTTTTATTAGGCGGACCGCTACCGCGGATCCCCCTAATCAAACCCTAAACCCTTTCCCTTGCTTCTCATTCGAAGGCGGCAAGACAAAAAGACACCCTAGAGGGGCCGAGTGAACACTTTTTTGGTGGGCCGGTTATCCTAAAACGGGACGGGAAAGGGTTTAGGGTTTGATTAGGGGGACCACTACCGCGGATCACCCTAATCAGACCCTAAACCCTTTCCCTTGCTTTTCATTCGAAGGCGGCAAGACAAAAAGACATCCTAGAGGGGCCGAGTGAACCCTTTTTGGGGGGTCGGGTATCCTAAAACGGGACTGGAATGGGTTTAGGGTTTGATTAGGTGGACTGCTACCGCGTATCCCCCTAATCTAACCCTAAACCATTTCCCTTGCTTCTCATTCGAAGGCGGCAAGACAAAAAGACACCCTAGAGGGGCCGAGTGAACCCTGTTTTGGTGGGCCGGTTATCCTAAAACGAGACGGGAAAGGGTTTAGGGTTTGATTAGGAGGATCACTACCGCGGATCCCCCTAATCCAACCCTAAACTCTTTCCCTTGCTTCTCATTAGAAGGTGGCAAGACAAAAAGACACCCTAGAGGGGCCGAGTGAAACCTTTTTGGGGGGACTAGGTATCCTAAAACGGGACGGTTAAGTGTTTAGGGTTTGATTAGGCGGACCGCTACCGCAGATCCCCCTAGTCAAACCCTAATCCCTTTCCCTTGCTTCTCATTCGAAGGCGGAAAGACAAAAAGACACCCTAGAGGGGCCGAGTAAACCCTTTTTTGGGGGGGGGGGGGGCTGGGTATCCTAAAACGGGAAGGGAAAGGGTTTAGGGTTTGATTAGGCAGACCGCTACCACGGATCCCCCTAATCAAACCCTAAATCCTTACCCTTGCTTCTCATTTGGAGGCGGCAAGACAAAAAGACACCCTAGAGGGGCCGAGTGAACCCGTTTTTGGAGGGCCGGGTATCCTAAAACGGGATGGGAAATGGTTTAGGGTTTGATTAGGCGGACCGCTATCGCGAATCCCCCTAATCAAACCCTAAACCCTTTCCCTTGCTTCTTGGTCGAAGGCGGCAAGACAAAAAGACACCCTATAGGGGCCGAGTGAACCCTTTTTTGGTGGGCCGGGTATCCTAAAACGGGAAGGGAAAGGGTATAGGGTTTGATTAGGCGGACCGCTACCGCGAATCCCCCTAATCCAACCCTAAACCCTTTCCCTTGCTTCTCATTCGAAGGCGGCAAGACAAAAAGACACCCTAGAGGGGCCGGGTGAACCATTTTTTGGGGGGCCGGGTATCCTAAAACGAGACGGGAAAGGGTTTAGGGTTTGATTAGGCGGACCACTACCGCGGATCCCCCTAATCAAACCCTAAATCCTTACCCTTGCTTCTCATTTGGAGGCGGCAAGACAAAAAGACACCCGAGAGGGGCCGAGTGAATCCCTTTTTGGAGGGCCGGGAATCCTAAAACGGGACGGGATTCGGTTTAGGGTTTGATTAGGTGGACCGCTACCGTGGATCCCCCTAATCAAACCCTAAACCCTTTCCCTTGCTTCTCATTCGAAGGCGGCAAGACAAAAAGACACCCTAGAGGGGTGAGTGAACCCTTTTTTGGTGGGCCGGGTATCTTAAAACGAGACGGGAAAGGGTTTAGGGTTTGATTAGGCGGACAGCTACCGCGGATCCCCCTAATCAAACCCTAAATTCTTTCAATTACTTCTCATTTGAAGACGGCAAGACAAAAAGACACCCTAGAGGGGCCGAGTGAACCCTTTTTTGGGGGGGCGGGTATCCTAAAACGAGACGGGAAAGGGTTTAGGGTTTGATTAGGCGGACCACTACCGCGGATCCCCCTAATCAAACCCTAAATCCTTACCCTTGCTTCTCATTTGGAGGCGGCAAGACAAAAAGACACCCGAGAGGGGACGAGTGAATCCCTTTTTGGAGGGCCGGGAATCCTAAAACGGGACGGGATTCGGTTTAGGGTTTGATTAGGTGGACCGCTACCGTGGATCCCCCTAATGAAACCCTAAACCCTTTCCCTTGCTTCTCATTCGAAGGCGGCAAGACAAAAAGACACCCTAGAGGGGTGAGTGAACCCTTTTTTGGTGGGCCAGGTATCTTAAAACGAGACGGGAAAGGGTTTAGGGTTTGATTAGGCGGACAGCTACCGCGGATTCCCCTAATCAAACCCTAAATTCTTTCAATTACTTCTCATTAGAAGACGGCAAGACAAAAAGACACCCTAGAGGGGCCGAGTGAACCCTTTTTTGGGGGGCAGGGTATCCTAAAACGGGACGGGAAAGGGTTTAGTGTTTGATTAGGCGGACAGCTACCGCGGATCCCCCTAATCAAACCCTAAATGCTTTCGCTTACTTATCATTCGAAGGCGGCAAGACAAAAAGACACCCTTGAGGGGCCGAGTGAACCCTTTTTTGGAGGCCGGGTATCCTAAAACGGGACGGGAAAGGGTTTAGGGTTTGATTAGGCGGACCACTACCGCGGATCAACCTAATCAGACCCTAAACCCTTTCCCTTTCTTCTCATTAGAAGGCGGCAAGACAAAAAGACAGCCTAGAGGGGCCGAGTGAACCCTTTTTTGGTGGGCCGGTTATCCTAAAACGGGACGGGAAAGGGTTTAGGGTTTGATTAGGCGGACCACTACCGCGGATCCCCCTAATCCAACCCTAAACCTTTCCCTTGCTTCTCATTCGAAGGTGGCAAGACAAAAAGACACCCTAGAGGGGCCGAGAGAACCCTTTTTTGGGGGGCCGGGTATCCTAAAACGGGACAGGAAAGGGTTTAGAGTTTTATTAGGCGGACTGCTATCGCGGATCCCACTAATCAAACCCTAAACCCTTTCCCTTGCTTCTCATTCGAAGGCGGCAAGACAAAAAGACACCCTAGAGGGGCCGAGTGAACCCTTTTTTGGTGGGCCGGTTATCCTAAAACGGGACGGGAAAGGGTTTAGGGTTTGATTAGGGGGATCACTACCGCGGATCCCCCTAATCCAACCCTAAACCCTTTCCCTTGATTCTCATTCGAAGGTGGCAAGACAAAAAGGCGCCCTAGAGGGGCCGAGTGAACCCTTTTTTGGGGGCCGGGTATCCTAAAACGGGACGGGAAAGGGTTTAGGGTTTGATTAGGCGGACCACTACCGCGGATCACCCTAATCAGACCCTAAACCCTTTCCCTTGCTTTTCATTCGAAGGCGGCAAGACAAAAAGACATCCTAGAGGGGCCGAGTGAACCCTTTTTGGGGGGTCGGGTATCCTAAAACGGGACGGGAATGGGTTTAGGGTTTGATTAGGTGGACTGCTACCGCGTATCCCCCTAATCTAACCCTAAACCATTTCCCTTGCTTCTCATTCGAAGGCGGCAAGAAAAAAAGACACCCTAGAGGGGCCGAGTGAACCCTGTTTTGGTGGGCCGGTTATCCTAAAACGAGACGGGAAAGGGTTTAGGGTTTGATTAGGAGGATCACTACCGCGGATCCCCCTAATCCAACCCTAAACTCTTTCCCTTGCTTCTCATTAGAAGGTGGCAAGACAAAAAGACACCCTAGAGGGGCCGAGAGAACCCTTTTTTTGGGGGCCGGGTATCTTAAAACGGGAAAGGAAAGGGTTTAGGGTTTTATTAGGCGGACCGCTACTGCGGATCCCCCTAATCAAACCCTAAACCCTTTCCCTTGCTTCTCATTTGAAGGTGGCAAGACAAAAAGACACCCTAGAGGGACCGAGTGACCCCTTTTTTGGGGGCCGGGTATCCTAAAACGAGACGGGAAAGGGTTTAGGGTTTGATTAGGCGGACCACTACCGCGGATCCCCCTAATCAAACCCTAAATCCTTACCCTTGCTTCTCATTTGGAGGCGGCAAGACAAAAAGACACCCGAGAGGGGCCGAGTGAATCCCTTTTTGGAGGGCCGGGAATCCTAAAACGGGACGGGATTCGGTTTAGGGTTTGATTAGGTGGACCGCTACCGTGGATCCCCCTAATCAAACCCTAAACCCTTTCCCTTGCTTCTCATTCGAAGGCGGCAAGACAAAAAGACACCCTAGAGGGGTGAGTGAACCCTTTTTTGGTGGGCCGGGTATCTTAAAACGAGACGGGAAAGGGTTTAGGGTTTGATTAGGCGGCGGACTACCGCGGATCCCCCTAATCAAACCCTAAATTCTTTCAATTACTTCTCATTTGAAGACGGCAAGACAAAAAGACACCCTAGAGGGGCCGAGTGAACCCTTTTTTGGGGGGCCGGGTATCCTAAAACGAGACGGGAAAGGGTTTAGGGTTTGATTAGGCGGACCACTACCGCGGATCCCCCTAATCAAACCCTAAATCCTTGCCCTTGCTTCTCATTTGGAGGCGGCAAGACAAAAAGACACCCGAGAGGGGCCGAGTGAATCCCTTTTTGGAGGGCCGGGAATCCTAAAACGGGACGGGATTCGGTTTAGGGTTCGATTAGGTGGACCGCTACCGTGGATCCCCCTAATCAAACCCTAAACCCTTTCCCTTGCTTCTCATTCGAAGGCGGCAAGACAAAAAGACACCCTAGAGGGGTGAGTGAACCCTTTTTTGGTGGGCCGGGTATCTTAAAACGAGACGGGAAAGGGTTTAGGGTTTGATTAGGCGGACAGCTACCGCGGATCCCCCTAATCAAACCCTAAATTCTTTCAATTACTTCTCATTTGAAGACGGCAAGACAAAAAGACACCCTAGAGGGGCCGAGTGAACCCTTTTTTGGGGGGCAGGGTATCCTAAAACGGGACGGGAAAGGGTTTAGTGTTTGATTAGGCGGACAGCTACCGCGGATCCCCCTAATCAAACCCTAAATGCTTTCGCTTACTTCTCATTCGAAGGCGGCAAGACAAAAAGACACCCTTGAGGGGCCGAGTGAACCCTTTTTTGGAGGCCGGGTATCCTAAAACGGGACGGGAAAGGGTTTAGGGTTTGATAAGGCGGACCACTACCGCGGATCAACCTAATCAGACCCTAAACCCTTTCCCTTGCTTCTCATTAGAAGGCGGCAAGACAAAAAGACAGCCTAGAGGGGCCGAATGAACCCTTTTTGGGGGGCCGGGTATCCTAAAACAGGACGGAAAATGGTTTAGGGTTTGATTAGGCGGACTGCTACCACGGATCCCCCTAATCTAACCCTAAACCATTTCCCTTGCTTCTCATTCGAAGGCGGCAAGACAAAAAGAAACCCTAGAGGGGCCGAGTGAACCCTTTTTTGGTGGGCCGGTTATCCTAAAACGGGACGGGAAAGGGTTTAGGGTTTGATTAGGCGGACCACTACCGCGGATCCCCCTAATCCAACCCTAAACCTTTCCCTTGCTTCTCATTCGAAGGTGGCAAGACAAAAAGACACCCTAGAGGGGCCGAGAGAACCCTTTTTTGGGGGTAGGGTATACTAAACGGGACGGGAAAGGGTTTAGAGTTTTATTAGGCGGACTGCTACCGCGGATCCCACTAATCAAACCCTAAACCCTTTCCCTTGCTTCTCATTCGAAGGCGGCAAGACAAAAAGACACCCTAGAGGGGCCGAGTGAACCCTTTTTTGGTGGGCCGGTTATCCTAAAACGGGACGGGAAAGGGTTTAGGGTTTGATTAGGGGGATCACTACCGCAGATCCCCCTAATCCAACCCTAAACCCTTTCCTTTGATTCTCATTCGAAGGTGGCAAGACAAAAAGGCACCCTAGAGGGGCCGAGTGAACCCTTTTTTGGGGGCCGGGTATCCTAAAACGGGACGGGAAAGGGTTTAGGGTTTGATTAGGCGGACCACTACCGCGGATCACCCTAATCAGACCCTAAACCCTTTCCCTTGCTTTTCATTCGAAGGCGGCAAGACAAAAAGACATCCTAGAGGGGCCGAGTGAACCCTTTTTGGGGGGTCGGGTATCCTAAAACGGGACGGGAATGGGTTTAGGGTTTGATTAGGTGGACTGCTACCGCGTATCCCCCTAATCTAACCCTAAACCATTCCCCTTGCTTCTCATTCGAAGGCGGCAAGAAAAAAAGACACCCTAGAGGGGCCTAGTGAACCCTGTTTTGGTGGGCCGGTTATCCTAAAACGAGACGGGAAAGGGTTTAGGGTTTGATTAGGAGGATCACTACCGCGGATCCCCCTAATCCAACCCTAAACTCTTTCCCTTGCTTCTCATTAGAAGGTGGCAAGACAAAAAGACACCCTAGAGGGGCCGAGAGAACCCTTTTTTGGGGGGCCGGGTATCTTAAAACGGGAAAGGAAAGGGTTTAGGGTTTTATTAGGCGGACCGCTACCGCGGATCCCCCTAATCAAACCCTAAACCCTTTCCCTTGCTTCTCATTTGAAGGTGGCAAGACAAAAAGACACCCTAGAGGGGCCGAGTGAACCCTTTTTTGGGGGTCGGGTATCCTAAAACGGGACGGGAAAGGGTTTAGGGTTTGATTAGGCGGACCACTACCGCGGATCACCCTAATCAGACCCTAAAGCCTTTCCCTTGCTTCTCATTCGAAGGCGGCAAGACAAAAAGACATCCTAGAGGGGGCGAGTGAACCCTTTTTTGGGGGCCGGGTATCCTAAAACGGGACGGGAAAGGGTTTAGGGTTTGATTAGGAGGACCACTACCGCGGATCACCCTAATCGGACCCTAAACCCTTTCCCTTGCTTCTCATTCGAAGGCGGCAAGACAAAAAGACACCCTAGAGGGGCCGAGTGAACCCTTTTTTGGTGGGCTGGTTATCCTAAAACGTGACGGGAAAGGGTTTAGGGTTTGATTAGGAGGATCACTACCGCGGATCCCCCTAATCCAACCCTAAACCCTTTCCTTTGCTTCTCATTTGAAGGTGGCAAGACAAAAAGACACCTTAGAGGGGCCGAGAGAACCCTTTTTTGGGGTGCCGGGTATCCTAAAACGGGACAGGAAAGGGTTTAGGGTTTTATTAGGTGGACCACTACCGCGGATCCCTCTAATCAAACCCTAAACCCTTTCCCATGCTTCTCATTTGAAGGTGGCAAGACAAAAAGACACCCTAGAGGGGCCGAGTGAACCCTTTTTTGGGGGCCGGGTATCCTAAAACGGGACGGGAAAGGGTTTATGGTTTGATTAGGTGGACCACTACCGCGGATCACCCTAATCAGACCCTAAGCCCTTTCCCTTGCTTCTCATTCGAAGGCGGCAAGACAAAAAGACATCCTAGAGGGGCCGAGTGAACCCTTTTTGGGTGGGCCGGTTATCCTAAAACGGGACGGGAAAGGGTTTAGGGTTTGATTAGGCGGACCACTACCGCGGAGCCCCCTAATCCAACCCTAAACCTTTCCCTTGCTTCTCATTCGAAGGTGGCAAGGCAAAAAGACGCCCTAGAGGGGCCGAGAGAACCCTTTTTTTAGGGGCCGGGTATACTAAAACGGGACGGGAAAGGGTTTAGAGTTTTATTAGGCGGACCGCTACCGCGGATCCCACTAATCAAACCCTAAACCCTTTCCCTTGCTTTTCATTCGAAGGCGGCAAGACAAAAAGCCACCCTAGAGGGGCCGAGTGAACCCTTTTTGGGGGGCCGGGTATCCTAAAACGGGACGGGAATGGGTTTAGGGTTTTATTAGGTGAACCACTACCGCGGATCCCCCTAATCCAACCCTAAACCCTTTCCCTTGCTTCTCATTCGTAGGTGGCAAGACAAAAAGACACCCTAGAGGGGCCGAGTGAACCCTTTTTTGGTGGGCCGGTTATCCTAAAACGGGACGGGAAATGGTTTAGGGTTTCTTTAGGCGGACTTCTACGGCGGATCCCCCTTATCAAACCCTAAACCCTTTCCCTTGCTTCTCATTCGAAGGCGGCAAGACAAAAAGACACCCTAGAGGGCCGAGTGAACCCTTTTTTGGTGGGCCGGTTATCCTAAAACGGGACGGGAAAGGGTTTAGGGTTTTATTAGGCGGACCGCTACCGCGGATCCCCCTAATCAAACCCTAAACCCTTTCCCTTGCTTCTCATTCGAAGGCGGCAAGACAAAAAGACACCCTAGAGGGGCCGAGTGAACCCTTTTTGGTGGGCCGGGTATCCTAAAACGGGACGGAAAAGGGTTTAGGGTTTGATTAGGCGGACTTCTATCGTGGATCCCCTAATCAAACCCTAAACCCTTTCCCTTGCTTCTCATTCGAAGGCGGCAAGACAAAAAGACACCCTAGAGAGGCCGAGTGAACCCTTTTTTTGTGGGCCGGTTATCCTTAAACGGGACGGGAAAGGGTTTAGGGTTTGATTAGGCGGACCACTACCGCGGAGCCCCCTAATCCAACCCTAAACCTTTCCCTTGCTTCTCATTCGAAGGTGGCAAGGCAAAAAGACGCCCTAGAGGGGCCGAGAGAACCCTTTTTTTAGGGGCCGGGTATACTAAAACGGGACGGGAAAGGGTTTAGGGTTTGATTAGGAGGATCACTACCGCGGATCCCCCTAATCCAACCCTAAACCCTTTCCCTTGCTTCTCATTCGAATGTGGCAAGATAAAAAGACACCCTAGAGGGGCCGAGAGAACCCTTTTTTGGGGGGCCGGGTATCCTAAAACGGGTTAGGAAAGGGTTTAGGGTTTTATTAGGCGGACCGCTACCGCGGATCCCCCTAATCAAACCCTAAACCCTTTCCCTTGCTTCTCATTCGAAGGCGGCAAGACAAAAAGACACCCTAGAGGGGCCGAGTGAACCCTTTTTTGGTGGGCCGGTTATCCTAAAACGGGACGGGAAAGGGGTTAGGGTTTGATTAGGCGGACTTCTACCGTGGATCCCCCTAATCAAACCCTAAACCCTTTCCCTTGCTTCTCATTCGAAGGCGGCAAGACAAAAAGACACCCTAGAGAGGCCGAGTGAACCCTTTTTTGTGGGCGGTTATCCTAAAAAACGGGACGGGAAAGGAAAGGGTTTAGGGTTTGATTAGGCGGACCACTACCGCGGAGCCCCCTAATCCAACCCTAAACCTTTCCCTTACTTCTCATTCGAAGGTGGCAAGGCAAAAAGACGCCCTAGAGGGGCCGAGAGAACCTTTTTTTTAGGGGCCGGGTATACTAAAACGGGACGGGAAAGGGTTTAGAGTTTTATTAGGCGGACCGCTACCGCGGATCCCACTAATCAAACCCTAAACCCTTTCCCTTGCTTCTCATTCGAAGGCGGCAAGACAAAAAGCCACCCTAGAGGGGCCGAGTGAACCCTTTTTGGGGGGCCGGGTATCCTAAAACGGGACGGGAATGGGTTTAGGGTTTTATTAGGTGAACCACTACCGCGGATCCCCCTAATCCAACCCTAAACCCTTTCCCTTGCTTCTCATTCGTACGTGGCAAGACAAAAAGACACCCTAGAGGGGCCGAGTGAACCCTTTTTTGGTGGGCCGGTTATCCTAAAACGGGACAGGAAATGGTTTAGGGTTTCTTTAGGCGGACTTCTACGGCGGATCCCCCTTATCAAACCCTAAACCCTTTCCCTTGCTTCTCATTCGAAGGCGGCAAGACAAAAAGACACCCTAGAGGGGCCGAGTGAACCCTTTTTTGGTGGGCCGGGTATCCTAAAACGGGACGGGAAAGGGTTTAGGGTTTTATTAGGCGGACCGCTACCGCGGATCCCCCTAATCAAACCCTAAACCCTTTCCCTTGCTTCTCATTCGAAGGCGGCAAGACAAAAAGACACCCTAGAGGGGCCGAGTGAACCCTTTTTTGGGGGGTCGGGTATCCTAAAACGGGACGGGAATGGGTTTAGGGTTTTATTAGGTGAACCACTACCACGGATCCCCCTAATCCAACCCTAAACCCTTTCCCTTGCTTCTCATTCGTACGTGGCAAGACAAAAAGACACCCTAGAGGGGCCGAGTGAACCCTTTTTTGGTGGGCCGGTTATCCTAAAACGGGACGGGAAATGGTTTAGGGTTTCTTTAGGCGGACTTCTACGGCGGATCCCCCTTATCAAACCCTAAACCCTTTCCCTTGCTTCTCATTCGAAGGCGGCAAGACAAAAAGACACCCTAGAGGGGCCGAGTGAACCCTTTTTGGTGGGCGGTTATCCTAAAACGGGACGGGAAAGGGTTTAGGGTTTTATTAGCGGACGCTACCGCGGATCCCCTAATCAAACCCTAAACCCTTTCCCTTGCTTCTCATTCGAAGGCGGCAAGACAAAAAGACACCCTAGAGGGGCCGAGTGAACCCTTTTTTGGTGGGCCGGTTATCCTAAAACGGGACGGGAAAGGGTTTAGGGTTTGATTAGGCGGACTGCCACCGCGGATCCCACTAATCAAACCCTAAACCCTTTCCCTTGCTTCTCATTCGAAGGCGGCAAGACAAAAAGACACCCTAGAGGGGCCGAGTGAACCCTTTTTGGGGGACGGGTATCCTAAAACGGGACGGGAATGGGTTTAGTGTTTTATTAGGTGAACCGCTACCGCGGATCCCACTAATCAAACCATAAACCCTTTCCCTTGCTTCTAATTCGAAGGCGGCAAGACAAAAAGACACCCTAGAGGGGCCGAGTGAACCCTTTTTTGGGGGCCGGGTATCCTAAAACGGGACAGGAAAGGGTTTAGGGTTTGATTAGGCGGACCTTTACCACGGATCACCCTAATCAGACCCTAAACCCTTTCCCTTGCTTCTCATTCGAAGGCGGCAAGACAAAAAGACATCCTAGAGGGGCCGAGTGAACCCTTTTGGGGGGGCCGGGTATCCTAAAACGGGACGGGAAAGGGTTTAGGGTTTGATTAGGCGGACTGCTACCGCGGATCCCCCTAATCTAACCCTAAACCATTTCCCTTGCTTCTCATTCGAAGGCGGCAAGACAAAAAGACACCCTAGAGGGGCCGAGTGAACCCTTTTTTGGTGGGCCGGTTATCCTAAAACGGGACGGGAAATGGTTTAGGGTTTCTTTAGGCGGACTTCTACGGTCGATCCCCCTTATCAAACCCTAAACCCTTTCCCTTGCTTCTCATTCGAAGGCGGCAAGACAAAAAGACACCCTAGAGAGGCCGAGTGAACCCTTTTTTTTGTGGGCGGTTATCCTAAACGGGACGGGAAAGGGTTTAGGGTTTGATTAGGCGGACCACTACCGCGGAGCCCCCTAATCCAACCCTAAACCTTTCCCTTGCTTCTCATTCGAAGGTGGCAAGACAAAAAGACGCCCTAGAAGGGCCGAGAGAACCTTTTTTTGGGGGGCCGGGTATACTAAAACGGGACGGGAAAGGGTTTAGAGTTTTATTAGGCGGACCGCCACCGCGGATCCCACTAATCAAACCCTAAACCCTTTCCCTTGCTTCTCATTCGAAGGCGGCAAGACAAAAAGACACCCTAGAGGGGCCGAGTGAACCCTTTTTGGGGGGCCGGGTATCCTAAAACGGGATGGGAATGGGTTTAGGGTTTTATTAGGTGAACCGCTACCGCGGATCCCACTAATCAAACCATAAACCCTTTCCCTTGCTTCTAATTCGAAGGCGGCAAGACAAAAAGACACCCTAGAGGGGCCGAGTGAACCCTTTTATTAGGGGCCGGGTATACTAAAACGGGACGGGAAAGGGTTTAGAGTTTTATTAGGCGGACCGCTACCGCGGATCCCACTAATCAAACCCTAAACCCTTTCCCTTGCTTCTCATTCGAAGGCGGCAAGACAAAAAGACACCTTAGAGGGGCCGAGAGAACCCTTTTTTGGGGGGCCGGGTATCCTAAAACGGGACAGGAAAGGGTTTAGGGTTTTATTAGGCGGACCGCTACCGCGGATCCCCCTAATCAAACCCTAAACCCTTTCCCTTGCTTCTCATTCGAAGGCGGCAAGATAAAAAGACACCCTAGAGGGGCCGATTGAACCCTTTTTTGGTGGGCCGGTTATCCTAAAACGGGACGGGAAAGGGTTTAGGGTTTGATTAGGCGGACTTCTACCGTGTATCCCCCTAATCAAACTCTAAACCCTTTCCCTTGCTTCTCATTCGAAGGCGGCAAGACAAAAAGACACTCTAGAGAGGCCGAGTGAACCCTTTTTTGGTGGGCCGGTTATCCTAAAACGCGACGGGAAAGGGTTTAGGGTTTGATTAGGCGGACCACTACCACGGAGCCCCCTAATCCAACCCTAAACCTTTCCCTTGCTTCTCATTCGAAGGTGGCAAGACAAAAAGACGCCCTAGAGGGGCCGAGAGAACCCTTTTTTGGGGGGCCGGGTATACTAAAACGGGACGGAAAAGGGTTTAGAGTTTTATTAGGCGGACTGCCACCGCGGATCCCACTAATCAAACCCTAAACCCTTTCCCTTGCTTCTCATTCGAAGGCGGCAAGACAAAAAGACACCCTAGAGGGGCCGAGTGAACCCTTTTTGGGGGACGGGTATCCTAAAACGGGATGGGAATGGGTTTAGGGTTTTTTTAGGTGAACCGCTACCGCGGATCCCACTAATCAAACCATAAACCCTTTCCCTTGCTTCTAATTCGAAGGCGGCAAGACAAAAAGACACCCTAGAGGGGCCGAGTGAACCCTTTTTTGGGGGCCGGGTATCCTAAAACGGGACGGGAAAGGGTTTAGGGTTTGATTAGGCGGACCTTTACCACGGATCACCCTAATCAGACCCTAAACCCTTTCCCTTGCTTCTCATTCGAAGGCGGCAAGACAAAAAGACATCCTAGAGGGGCCGAGTGAACCCTTTTGGGGGGGCCGGGTATTCTAAAACGGGACGGGAAAGGGTTTAGGGTTTGATTAGGCGGACTGCTACCGCGGATCCCCCTAATCTAACCCTAAACCATTTCCCTTGCTTCTCATTCGAAGGCGGCAAGACAAAAAGACACCCTAGAGGGGCCGAGTGAACCCTTTTTTGGTGGGCCGGTTATCCTAAAACGGGACGGGAAATGGTTTAGGGTTTCTTTAGGCGGACTTCTACGGTGGATCCCCCTTATCAAACCCTAAACCCTTTCCCTTGCTTCTCATTCGAAGGCGGCAAGACAAAAAGACACCCTAGAGAGGCCGAGTGAACCCTTTTTTTGTGGGCCGGTTATCCTAAAACGGGACGGGAAAGGGTTTAGGGTTTGATTAGGCGGACCACTACCGCGGAGCCCCCTAATCCAACCCTAAACCTTTCCCTTGCTTCTCATTCGAAGGTGGCAAGACAAAAAGACGCCCTAGAGGGGCCGAGAGAACCCTTTTTTGGGGGGCCGGGTATACTAAAACGGGACGGGAAAGGGTTTAGAGTTTTATTAGACGGACCGCCACCGCGGATCCCACTAATCAAACCCTAAACCCTTTCCCTTGCTTCTCATTCGAAGGCGGCAAGACAAAAAGACACCCTAGAGGGGCCGAGTGAACCCTTTTTGGGGGGCCGGGTATCCTAAAACGGGATGGGAATGGGTTTAGGGTTTTATTAGGTGAACCGCTACCGCGGATCCCACTAATCAAACCATAAACCCTTTCCCTTGCTTCTAATTCGAAGGCGGCAAGACAAAAAGACACCCTAGAGGGGCCGAGTGAACCCTTTTTTAGGGGGTATACTAAAACGGGGACGGGAAAGGGTTTAGAGTTTTATTAGGCGGACCGCTACCGCGGATCCCACTAATCAAACCCTAAACCCTTTCCCTTGCTTCTCATTCGAAGGCGGCAAGACAAAAAGACACCTTAGAGGGGCCGAGAGAACCCTTTTTTGGGGGGCCGGGTATCCTAAAACGGGACGGGAGGGGAAAGGGTTTAGGGTTTTATTAGGCGGACGCTACCGCGGATCCCCCTAATCAAACCCTATACCCTTTCCCTTGCTTCTCATTCGAAGGCGGCAAGATAAAAAGACACCCTAGAGGGGCCGATTGAACCCTTTTTTGGTGGGCCGGTTATCCTAAAACGGGACGGGAAAGGGTTTAGGGTTTGATTAGGCGGACTTCTACCGTGTATCCCCCTAATCAAACTCTAAACCCTTTCCCTTGCTTCTCATTCGAAGGCGGCAAGACAAAAAGACACTCTAGAGAGGCCGAGTGAACCCTTTTTTGGTGGGCCGGTTATCCTAAAACGCGACGGGAAAGGGTTTAGGGTTTGATTAGGCGGACCACTACCGCGGAGCCCCCTAATCCAACCCTAAACCTTTCCCTTGCTTCTCATTCGAAGGTGGCAAGACAAAAAGACGCCCTAGAGGGGCCGAGAGAACCCTTTTTTGGGGGGCCGGGTATACTAAAACGGGACGGGAAAGGGTTTAGAGTTTTATTAGGCGGACTGCCACCGCGGATCCCACTAATCAAACCCTAAACCCTTTCCCTTGCTTCTCATTCGAAGGCGGCAAGACAAAAAGACACCCTAGAGGGGCCGAGTGAACCCTTTTTGGGGGACGGGTATCCTAAAACGGGACGGGAATGGGTTTAGGGTTTTATTAGGTGAACCGCTACCGCGGATCCCACTAATCAAACCATAAACCCTTTCCCTTGCTTCTAATTCGAAGGCGGCAAGACAAAAAGACACCCTAGAGGGGCCGAGTGAACCCTTTTTTGGGGGCCGGGTATCCTAAAACGGGACGGGAAAGGGTTTAGGGTTTGATTAGGCGGACCTTTACCACGGATCACCCTAATCAGACCCTAAACCCTTTCCCTTACTTCTCATTCGAAGGCGGCAAGACAAAAAGACATCCTAGAGGGGCCGAGTGAACCCTTTTGGGGGGGCCGGGTATCCTAAAACGGGACGGGAAAGGGTTTAGGGTTTGATTAGGCGGACTGCTACCGCGGATCCCCTAATCTAACCCTAAACCATTTCCCTTGCTTCTCATTCAAGGCGGCAAGACAAAAAGACACCCTAGAGGGGCCGAGTGAACCCTTTTTGGTGGGGGTTATCCTAAAACGGGACGGGAAATGGTTTAGGGTTTCTTTAGGCGGACTTCTACGGTGGATCCCCCTTATCAAACCCTAAACCCTTTCCCTTGCTTCTCATTCGAAGGCGGCAAGACAAAAAGACACCCTAGAGAGGCCGAGTGAACCCTTTTTTTGTGGGCCGGTTATCCTAAAACGGGACGGGAAAGGGTTTAGGGTTTGATTAGGCGGACCACTACCGCGGAGCCCCCTAATCCAACCCTAAACCTTTCCCTTGCTTCTCATTCGAAGGTGGCAAGGCAAAAAGACGCCCTAGAGGGGCCGAGAGAACCCTTTTTTAGGGGTAGGGTATACTAAAACGGGACGGGAAAGGGTATAAAGTTTTATTAGGCGGACCGCTACCGCGGATCCCACTAATCAAACCCTAAACCCTTTCCCTTGCTTCTCATTCGAAGGCGGCAAGACAAAAAGCCACCCTAGAGGGGCCGAGTGAACCCTTTTTGGGGGGCCGGGTATCCTAAAACGGGACGGGAATGGGTTTAGGGTTTTATTAGGTGAACCACTACCGCGGATCCCCCTAATCCAACCCTAAACCCTTTCCCTTGCTTCTCATTCGTAGGTGGCAAGACAAAAAGACACCCTAGAGGGGCCGAGTGAACCCTTTTTGGTGGGCCGGGTATCCTAAAACGGGACGGGAAATGGTTTAGGGTTTCTTTAGGCGGACTTCTACGGCGGATCCCCCTTATCAAACCCTAAACCCTTTCCCTTGCTTCTCATTCGAAGGCGGCAAGACAAAAAGACACCCTAGAGGGGCCGAGTGAACCCTTTTTTGGTGGGCCGGTTATCCTAAAACGGGACGGGAAAGGGTTTAGGGTTTTATTAGGCGGACGCTACCGCGGATCCCCTAATCAAACCCTAAACCCTTTCCCTTGCTTCTCATTCAAAGGCGGCAAGACAAAAAGACACCCTAGAGGGGCCGAGTGAACCCTTTTTTGGTGGGCCGGTTATCCTAAAACGGGACGGGAAAGGGTTTAGGGTTTGATTAGGCGGACTTCTACCGTGGATCCCCCTAATCAAACCCTAAACCCTTTCCCTTGCTTCTCATTCGAAGGCGGCAAGACAAAAAGACACCCTAGAGAGGCCGAGTGAACCCTTTTTTTGTGGGCCGGTTATCCTTAAACGGGACGAGAAAGGGTTTAGGGTTTGATTAGGCGGACCACTACCGCGGAGCCCCCTAATCCAACCCTAAACCTTTCCCTTGCTTCTCATTCGAAGGTGGCAAGGCAAAAAGACGCCCTAGAGGGCCCGAGAGAACCCTTTTTTTAGGGGCCGGGTATACTAAAACGGGACGGGAAAGGGTATAAAGTTTTATTAGGCGGACCGCTACCGCGGATCCCACTAATCAAACCCTAAACCCTTTCCCTTGCTTCTCATTCGAAGGCGGCAAAACAAAAAGCCACCCTAGAGGGGCCGAGTGAACCCTTTTTGGGGGGCCGGGTATCCTAAAACGGGACGGGAATGGGTTTAGGGTTTTATTAGGTGAACCACTACCGCGGATCCCCCTAATCCAACCCTAAACCCTTTCCCTTGCTTCTCATTCGTAGGTGGCAAGACAAAAAGACACCCTAGAGGGGCCGAGTGAACCCTTTTTTGGTGGGCCGGTTATCCTAAAACGGGACGGGAAATGGTTTAGGGTTTCTTTAGGCGGACTTCTACGGCGGATCCCCCTTATCAAACCCTAAACCCTTTCCCTTGCTTCTCATTCGAAGGCGGCAAGACAAAAAGACACCCTAGAGGGGCCGAGTGAACCCTTTTTTGGTGGGCCGGTTATCCTAAAACGGGACGGGAAAGGGTTTAGGGTTTTATTAGGCGGACCGCTACCGCGGATCCCCCTAATCAAACCCTAAACCCTTTCCCTTGCTTCTCATTCGAAGGCGGCAAGACAAAAAGACACCCTAGAGGGGCCGAGTGAACCCTTTTTTGGTGGGCCGGTTATCCTAAAACGGGACGGGAAAGGGTTTAGGGTTTGATTAGGCGGACTTCTACCGTGGATCCCCCTAATCAAACCCTAAACCCTTTCCCTTGCTTCTCATTCGAAGGCGGCAAGACAAAAAGACACCCTAGAGAGGCCGAGTGAACCCTTTTTTTGTGGGCCGGTTATCCTTAAACGGGACGAGAAAGGGTTTAGGGTTTGATTAGGCGGACCACTACCGCGGAGCCCCCTAATCCAACCCTAAACCTTTCCCTTGCTTCTCATTCGAAGGTGGCAAGGCAAAAAGACGCCCTAGAGGGGCCGAGAGAACCCTTTTTTTAGGGGCCGGGTATACTAAAACGGGACGGGAAAGGGTTTAGGGTTTGATTAGGAGGATCACTACCGCGGATCCCCCTAATCCAACCCTAAACCCTTTCCCTTGCTTCTCATTCGAATGTGGCAAGATAAAAAGACACCCTAGAGGGGCCGAGAGAACCCTTTTTTGGGGGGACGGGTATCCTAAAACGGGACAGGAAAGGGTTTAGGGTTTTATTAGGCGGACCGCTACCGCGGATCCCCCTAATCAAACCCTAAACCCTTTCCCTTGCTTCTCATTCGAAGGCGGCAAGACAAAAAGACACCCTAGAGGGGCCGAGAGAACCCTTTTTTGGTGGGCCGGTTATCCTAAAACGGGACGGGAATTAGGGTTTGATTAGGCGGACTTCTACCGTGGATCCCCCTAATCAAACCCTAAACCCTTTCCCTTGCTTCTCATTCGAAGGCGGCAAGACAAAAAGACACCCTAGAGAGGCCGAGTGAACCCTTTTTTTGTGGGCCGGTTATCCTAAAACGGGACGGGAAAGGGTTTAGGGTTTGATTAGGCGGACCACTACCGCGGAGCCCCCTAATCCAACCCTAAACCTTTCCCTTGCTTCTCATTCGAAGGTGGCAAGGCAAAAAGACGCCCTAGAGGGGCCGAGAGAACTCTTTTTTTAGGGGCCGGGTATACTAAAACGGGACGGGAAAGGGTTTAGAGTTTTATTAGGCGGACCGCTACCGCGGATCCCACTAATCAAACCCTAAACCCTTTCCCTTGCTTCTCATTCGAAGGCGGCAAGACAAAAAGCCACCCTAGAGGGGCCGAGTGAACCCTTTTTGGGGGGCCGGGTATCCTAAAACGGGACGGGAATGGGTTTAGGGTTTTATTAGGTGAACCACTACCGCGGATCCCCCTAATCCAACCCTAAACCCTTTCCCTTGCTTCTCATTCGTAGGTGGCAAGACAAAAAGACACCCTAGAGGGGCCGAGTGAACCCTTTTTTGGTGGGCCGGTTATCCTAAAACGGGACGGGAAATGGTTTAGGGTTTCTTTAGGCGGACTTCTACGGCGGATCCCCCTTATCAAACCCTAAACCCTTTCCCTTGCTTCTCATTCGAAGGCAGCAAGACAAAAAGACACCCTAGAGGGGCCGAGTGAACCCTTTTTTGGTGGGCCGGTTATCCTAAAACGGGACGGGAAAGGGTTTAGGGTTTTATTTGGCGGACCGCTACCGCGGATCCCCCTAATCAAACCCTAAACCCTTTCCCTTGCTTCTCATTCGAAGGCGGCAAGACAAAAAGACACCCTAGAGGGGCCGAGTGAACCCTTTTTTGGTGGGCCGGTTATCCTAAAACGGGACGGGAAAGGGTTTAGGGTTTGATTAGGCGGACTTCTACCGTGGATCCCCCTAATCAAACCCTAAACCCTTTCCCTTGCTTCTCATTCGAAGGCGGCAAGACAAAAAGACACCCTAGAGAGGCCGAGTGAACCCTTTTTTTGTGGGCCGGTTATCCTTAAACGGGACGGGAAAGGGTTTAGGGTTTGATTAGGCGGACCACTACCGCGGAGCCCCCTAATCCAACCCTAAACCTTTCCCTTGCTTCTCATTCGAAGGTGGCAAGGCAAAAAGACGCCCTAGAGGGGCCGAGAGAACCCTTTTTTTAGGGGCCGGGTATACTAAAACGGGACGGGAAAGGGTTTAGAGTTTTATTAGGCGGACCGCTACCGCGGATCCAACTAATCAAACCCTAAACCCTTTCCCTTGCTTCTCATTCGAAGGCGGCAAGACAAAAAGCCACCCTAGAGGGGCCGAGTGAACCCTTTTTCGGGGGCCGGGTATCCTAAAACAGGACGGGAATGGGTTTAGGGTTTTATTAGGTGAACCACTACTGCGGATCCCCCTAATCCAACCCTAAACCCTTTCCCTTGCTTCTCATTCGTAGGTGGCAAGACAAAAAGACACCCTAGAGGGGCCGAGTGAACCCTTTTTTGGTGGGCCGGTTATCCTAAAACGGGACGGGAAATGGTTTAGGGTTTCTTTAGGCGGACTTCTACGGCGGATCCCCCTTATCAAACCCTAAACCCTTTCCCTTGCTTCTCATTCGAAGGCGGCAAGACAAAAAGACACCCTAGAGGGGCCGAGTGAACCCTTTTTTGGTGGGCCGGTTATCCTAAAACGGGACGGGAAAGGGTTTAGGGTTTGATTAGGTGGACCACTACCGCGGATCCCCCTAATCCAACCCTAAACCTTTCCCTTGCTTCTCATTCGAAGGTGGCAAGACAAAAAGACGCCCTAGAGGGGCCGATAGAACCCTTTTTTTGGGGGGCTGGGTATACTAAAACGGGACAGGAAAGGGTTTAGAGTTTTATTAGGCGGACCGCTACCGCGGATCCCACTAATCAAACCCTAAACCCTTTCCCTTGCTTCTCATTCGAAGGCGGCAAGACAAAAAGACACCCTAGAGGGGCCGAGTGAACCCTTTTTTGGTGGGCCGGTTATCCTAAAACGGGACGGGAAAGGGTTTAGGGTTTGATTAGGAGGATCACTACCGCGGATCCCCCTAATCCAACCCTAAACCCTTTCCCTTGCTTCTCATTCGAATGTGGCAAGATAAAAAGACACCCTAGAGGGGCCGAGAGAACCCTTTTTTGGTGGGCCGGTTATCCTAAAACGGGACGGGAAAGGGTTTAGGGTTTGATTAGGAGGATCACTACCGCGGATCCCCCTAATCCAACCCTAAACCCTTTCCTTTGCTTCTCATTCGAAGGCGGCAAGATAAAAAGACACCCTAGAGGGGCCGAGAGAACCCTTTTTGGGGGGACCGAGTATCCTAAAACGGGACGGGAAAGGGTTTAGGGTTTTATTAGGCGGACCGCCACCGCGGATCCCCTAATCAAACCCTAAACCCTTTTCCTTGCTTCTCATTCGAAGGCGGCAAGACAAAAAGACACCCTAGAGGGGCCGAGTGAACCCTTTTTTGGTGGGCCGGTTATCCTAAAACGGGACGGGAAAGGGTTTAGGGTTTGATTAGGCGGACTTCTACCGTGGATCCCCCTAATCAAACCCTAAACCCTTTCCCTTGCTTCTCATTCGAAGGCGGCAAGACAAAAAGACACCCTAGAGAGGCCGAGTGAACCCTTTTTTGGTGGGCCGGTTATCCTAAAACGGGACGGGAAAGGGTTTAGGGTTTGATTAGGCGGACCACTACCGCGGAGCCCCCTAATCCAACCCTAAACCTTTCCCTTGCTTCTCATTCGAAGGTGGCAAGGCAAAAAGACGCCCTAGAGGGGCCGAGAGAACCCTTTTTTGGGGGGCCGGGTATACTAAAACGGGACGGGAAAGGGTTTAGAGTTTTATTAGGCGGACCGCTACCGCTGATCCCACTAATCAAACCCTAAACCCTTTCCCTCGCTTCTCATTCGAAGGCGGCAAGACAAAAAGCCACCCTAGAGGGGCCGAGTGAACCCTTTTTGGGGGGCCGGGTATCCTAAAACGGGACGGGAATGGGTTTAGGGTTTTATTAGGTGAACCACTACCGCAGATCCCCCTAATCCAACCCTAAACCCTTTCCCTTGCTTCTCATTCGAAGGTGGCAAGACAAAAAGACACCCTAGAGGGGCCGAGAGAACCCTTTTTTGGGGGGCCGGGTATCGTAAAACGGGACAGGAAAGGGTTTAGGGTTTTATTAGGCGGACCGCTACCGCGGATCCCCCTAATCAAACCCTAAACCCTTTCCCTTGCTTCTCATTCGAAGACGGCAAGACAAAAAGACACCCTAGAGGGGCCGAGTGAACCCTTTTTTGGTGGGCCGGTTATCCTAAAACGGGACGGGAAAGGGTTTAGGGTTTGATTAGGCGGACTTCTACCGTGGATCCCCCTAATCAAACCCTAAACCCTTTCTCTTGCTTCTCATCCGAAGGCGGCAAGACAAAAAGTTACCCTAGAGAGGCAGAGTGAACCCTTTTTTGGTGGGCCGGTTATCCTAAAACGGGACGGGAAAGGGTTTAGGGTTTGATTAGGCGGACCACTACCGCGGAGCCCCCTAATCCAACCCTAAACCTTTCCCTTGCTTCTCATTCGAAGGTGGCAAGACAAAAAGACGCCCTAGAGGGGCCGAGAGAACCCTTTTTTGGGGGGCCGGGTATACTAAAACGGGACGGGAAAGGGTTTAGAGTTTTATTAGGCGGACCGCTACCGCAGATCCCACTAATCAAACCCTAAACCCTTTCCCTTGCTTCTCAATCGAAGGCGGCAAGACAAAAAGACACCCTAGAGGGGCCGAGTGAACCCTTTTTTGGGGGCCGGGTATCCTAAAACGGGACGGGAAAGGGTTTAGGGGTTGATTAGGCGGACTTCTACCGTGGATCCCCCTAATCAAACCCTAAACCCTTTCCCTTGCTTCTCATTCGAAGGCGGCAAGACAAAAAGACACCCTAGAGAGGCCGAGTGAACCCTTTTTGGTGGGCCGGTTATCCTAAACGGGACGGGGAAAGGGTTTAGGGTTTGATTAGGCGGACCACTACCGCGGAGCCCCTAATCCAACCCTAAACCTTTCCCTTGCTTCTCATTCGAAGGTGGCAAGACAAAAAGACGCCCTAGAGGGGCCGAGAGAACCCTTTTTTGGGGGGCCGGGTATACTAAAACGGGACGGGAAAGGGTTTAGAGTTTTATTAGGCGGACCGCTACCGCGGATCCCACTAATCAAACCCTAAGCCCTTTCCCTTGCTTCTCATTCGAAGGCGGCAAGACAAAAAGACACCCTAGAGGGGCCGAATGAACCCTTTTTGGGGGGCCGGGTATCCTAAAACGGGACGGGAATGGGATTAGGGTTTTATTAGGTGAACCACTACCGCGGATCCCACTAATCAAACCATAAACCCTTTCCCTTGCTTCTAATTCGATGGCGGCAAGACAAAAAGACACCCTAGAGGGGCCGAGTGAACCCTTTTTTGAGGGCCGGGTATCCTAAAACGGGACGGGAAAGGGTTTAGGGTTTGATTAGGTGGACCTTTACCGCGGATCACCCTAATCAGACCCTAAACCCTTTCCCTTGCTTCTCATTCGAAGGCGGCAAGACAAAAAGACATCCTAGAGGGGCCGAGTGAACCCTTTTTGGGAGGCCGGGTATCCTAAAACGGGACAGGAAAGGGTTTAGGGTTTTATTAGGCGGACCGCTTCCGCGGATCCCCCTAATCAAACCCTAAACCCTTTCCCTTGCTTCTCATTTGAAAGTGGCAAGACAAAAAGACACCCTAGAGGGGCCGAGTGAACCCTTTTTTGGGTGCCGGGTATCCTAAAACGGGACGGGAAAGGGTTTAGGGTTTTATTAGGCAGACCACTACCGCGGATCACCCTAATCAGACTCTAAACCCTTTCCCTTGCTTCTCATTCGAAGGCGGCAAGACAAAAAGACATCCTAGAGGGGCCAAGTGAACCCTTTTTGGTAGGCCGGGAATCCTAAAACGGGACAGGAAAGGGTTTAGGTTTTGATTAGGCGGACTGCTACCGCGGATCCCCCAAATCTAACCCTAAACCATTTCCCTTGCTTCTCATTCGAAGGCGGCAAGACAAAAAGACACCCTAGAGGGGCCGAGTGAACACTTTTTTGGTGGGCCTGTTATCTTAAAACGGGACGGGAAAGGGTTTAGGGTTTGATTAGGCGGACCACTACCGCGGATCCCCCTAATCCAACCCTAAACCTTTCCCTTGCTTCTCATTCGAAGGTGGCAAGACAAAAAGACGCCCTAGAGGGGCCGAGAGAACCCTTTTTTGGGGGGCCGGGTATACTAAAACGGGACGGGAAAGGGTTTAGAGTTTTATTAGGCGGACCGCTACCACGGATCCCACTAATAAAAACCCTAAACCCTTTCCCTTGCTCCTCATTCGAAGGCGGCAAGACAAAAAGACACCCTAGAGGTGCCGAGTGAACCCTTTTTGGGGGGCCGGGTATCTTAAAACGGGACGGGAATGGGTTTAGGGTTTTATTAGGTGAACCGCTACCGCGGATCCCACTAATCAAACCGTAAACCCTTTCCCTTGCTTCTAATTCGAAGGCGGCAAGACAAAAAGACACCCTAGAGGGGCCGAGTGAACCCTTTTTTGGGGGCCGGGTATCCTAAAACGGGACGGGAAAGGGTTTAGGGTTTGATTAGGCGGACTGCTACCGCGGATCCCCCTAATCTAACCCTAAACCATTTCCCTTGCTTCTCATTCGAAGGCGGCAAGACAAAAAGACACCCTAGAGGGGCCGAGTGAACCCTGTTTGGTGGGCCGGTGATCCTAAAACGAGACGGGAAAGGGTTTCGGGTTTGATTAGGAGGATCACTACCCCGGATCTCCCTAATCCAACCCTAAACCCTTTTCCTTGCTTCTCATTCGAAGGTGGCAAGACAAAAAGACACCCTAGAGGGGCCGAGAGAACCCTTTTTTGGGGGGCCGGGTATCCTAAAACGCGACAAGAAAGGGTTTAGGGTTTTATTAGGCGGACCGCTACCGCGGATCCCCCTAATCAAACCCTAAACCCTTTCCCTTGCTTCTCATTTGAAGGTGGCAAGACAAAAAGACGCCCTAGAGGGGCCGAGAGAACCCTTTTTTGGGGGGCCGGGTATACTAAAACGGGACGGGAAAGGGTTTAGAGTTTTATTAGGCGGACCGCTACCGCAGATCCCACTAATCAAACCCTAAGCCCTTTCCCTTGCTTCTCAATCGAAGGCGGCAAGACAAAAAGACACCCTAGAGGGGCCGAGTGAACCCTTTTTTGGGGGCCGGGTATCCTAAAACGGGACGGGAAAGGGTTTAGGGGTTGATTAGGCGGACTTCTACCGTGGATCCCCCTAATCAAACCCTAAACCCTTTCCCTTGCTTCTCATTCGAAGGCGGCAAGACAAAAAGACACCCTAGAGAGGCCGAGTGAACCCTTTTTTGGTGGGCCGGTTATCCTAAAACGGGACGGGAAAGGGTTTAGGGTTTGATTAGGCGGACCACTACCGCGGAGCCCCCTAATCCAACCCTAAACCTTTCCCTTGCTTCTCATTCGAAGGTGGCAAGACAAAAAGACGCCCTAGAGGGGCCGAGAGAACCCTTTTTTGGGGGGCCGGGTATACTAAAACGGGACGGGAAAGGGTTTAGAGTTTTATTAGGCGGACTGCTACCGCGGATCCCACTAATCAAACCCTAAACCCTTTCCCTTGCTTCTCATTCGAAGGCGGCAAGACAAAAAGACACCCTAGAGGGGCCGAATGAACCCTTTTTGGGGGGCCGGGTATCCTAAAACGGGACGGGAATGGGATTAGGGTTTTATTAGGTGAACCACTACCGCGGATCCCACTAATCAAACCATAAACCCTTTCCCTTGCTTCTAATTCGAAGGCGGCAAGACAAAAAGACACCCTAGAGGGGCCGAGTGAACCCTTTTTTGGGGGCCGGGTATCCTAAAACGGGACGGGAAAATGTTTAGGGTTTGATTAGGTGGACCTTTACCGCGGATCACCCTAATCAGACCCTAAACCCTTTCCCTTGCTTCTCATTCGAAGGCGGCAAGACAAAAAGACATCCTAGAGGGGCCGAGTGAACCCTTTTTGGGGGGCCGGGTATCCTAAAACGGGACAGGAAAGGGTTTAGGGTTTTATTAGGCGGACCGCTTCCGCGGATCCCCCTAATCAAACCCTAAACCCTTTCCCTTGCTTCTCATTTGAAAGTGGCAAGACAAAAAGACACCCTAGAGGGGCCGAGTGAACCCTTTTTTGGGTGCCGGGTATCCTAAAACGGGACGGGAAAGGGTTTAGGGTTTTATTAGGCAGACCACTACCGCGGATCACCCTAATCAGACTCTAAACCCTTTCCCTTGCTTCTCATTCGAAGGCGGCAAGACAAAAAGACATCCTAGAGGGGCCAAGTGAACCCTTTTTGGTAGGCCGGGAATCCTAAAACGGGACAGGAAAGGGTTTAGGTTTTGATTAGGCGGATCGCTACCGCGGATCCCCAAATCTAACCCTAAACCATTTCCTTGCTTCTCATTCGAAGGCGGCAAGACAAAAAGACACCCTAGAGGGGCCGAGTGAACACTTTTTTGGTGGGCCTGTTATCTTAAAACGGGACGGGAAAGGGTTTAGGGTTTGATTAGGCGGACCACTACCGCGGATCCCCCTAATCCAACCCTAAACCTTTCCCTTGCTTCTCATTCGAAGGTGGCAAGACAAAAAGACGCCCTAGAGGGGCCGAGAGAACCCTTTTTGGGGGCGGGTATACTAAACGGGACGGGAAAGGGTTTAGAGTTTTATTAGGCGGACCGCTACCACGGATCCCACTAATAAAAACCCTAAACCCTTTCCCTTGCTCCTCATTCGAAGGCGGCAAGACAAAAAGACACCCTAGAGGTGCCGAGTGAACCCTTTTTGGGGGGCCGGGTATCTTAAAACGGGACGGGAATGGGTTTAGGGTTTTATTAGGTGAACCGCTACCGCGGATCCCACTAATCAAACCATAAACCCTTTCCCTTGCTTCTAATTCGAAGGCGGCAAGACAAAAAGACACCCTAGAGGGGCCGAGTGAACCCTTTTTTGGGGGCCGGGTATCCTAAAACGGGACGGGAAAGGGTTTAGGGTTTGATTAGGCGGACCTTTACCGTGGATCACCCTAATCAGACCCTAAACCCTTTCCCTTGCTTCTCATTCGAAGGCGGCAAGACAAAAAGACATCCTAGAGGGGCCGAGTGAACCCTTTTTTGGGGGCCGGGTATCCTAAAACGGGACGGGAAAGGGTTTAGGGTTTGATTAGGCGGACTGCTACCGCGGATCCCCCTAATCTAACCCTAAACCATTTCCCTTGCTTCTCATTCGAAGGCGGCAAGACAAAAAGACACCCTAGAGGGGCCGAGTGAACCCTGTTTGGTGGGCCGGTGATCCTAAAACGAGACGGGAAAGGGTTTCGGGTTTGATTAGGAGGATCACTACCCCGGATCTCCCTAATCCAACCCTAAACCCTTTTCCTTGCTTCTCATTCGAAGGTGGCAAGACAAAAAGACACCCTAGAGGGGCCGAGAGAACCCTTTTTTGGGGGGCCGGGTATCCTAAAACGGGACAAGAAAGGGTTTAGGGTTTTATTAGGCGGACCGCTACCGCGGATCCCCCTAATCAAACCCTAAAC
Source organism: Silene latifolia (assembly GCF_048544455.1). NCBI lineage: Eukaryota > Viridiplantae > Streptophyta > Magnoliopsida > Caryophyllales > Caryophyllaceae > Silene > Silene latifolia. The sequence goes on along the minus strand of NC_133535.1, from coordinate 57,728,052 downwards.
CCTTTCCCTTGCTTCTCATTTGAAGGTGGCAAGACAAAAAGACACCCTAGAGGGGCCGAGTGAACCCTTTTTGGGGGCCGGGTATCCTAAAACGGGACGGGAAAGGGTTTAGGGTTTGATTAGGCGGACCACTACCGCGGATCCCCCTAATCCAACCCTAAACCCTTTCCCTTGCTTCTCATTCGAAGGCGGCAAGACAAAAAGACACCCTAGAGGGGCCGAGAGAACCCTTTTTTGGGGGGCCGGGTATACTAAAACGGGACGGGAAAGGGTTTAGAGTTTTATTAGGCGGACCGCTACCACGGATCCCACTAATAAAAACCCTAAACCCTTTCCCTTGCTCCTCATTCGAAGGCGGCAAGACAAAAAGACACCCTAGAGGTGCCGAGTGAACCCTTTTTGGGGGACCGGGTATCCTAAAACGGGACGGGAATGGGTTTAGGGTTTTATTAGGTGAACCGCTACCGCGGATCCCACTAATCAAACCATAAACCCTTTCCCTTGCTTCTAATTCGAAGGCGGCAAGACAAAAAGACACCCTAGAGGGGCCGAGTGAACCCTTTTTTGGGGGCCGGGTATCCTAAAACGGGACGGGAAAGGGTTTAGGGTTTTATTAGGCGGACCTTTACCGTGGATCACCCTAATCAGACCCTAAACCCTTTCCCTTGCTTCTCATTCGAAGGCGGCAAGACAAAAAGACATCCTAGAGGGGCCGAGTGAACCCTTTTTTGGGGGCCGGGTATCCTAAAACGGGACGGGAAAGGGTTTAGGGTTTGATTAGGCGGACTGCTACCGTGGATCCCCCTAATCTAACCCTAAACCATTTCCCTTGCTTCTCATTCGAAGGCGGCAAAACAAAAAGACACCCTAGAGGGGCCGAGTGAACCCTGTTTTGGTGGGCCGGTGATCCTAAAACGAGACGGGAAAGGGTTTCGGGTTTGATTAGGAGGATCACTACCGCGGATCTCCCTAATCCAACCCTAAACCCTTTTCCTTGCTTCTCATTCGAAGGTGGCAAGACAAAAAGACACCCTAGAGGGGCCGAGAGAACCCTTTTTTGGGGGGCCGGGTATCCTAAAACGGGACAGGAAAGGGTTTAGGGTTGTATTAGGTGGACCGCTACCGCGGATCCCCCTAATCAAACCCTAAACCCTTTCCCTTGCTTCTCATTTGAAGGTGGCAAGACAAAAAGACACCCTAGAGGGGCCGAGTGAACCCTTTTTTGGGGGCCAGGTATTCTAAAACGGGACGGGAAAGGGTTTAGGGTTTGATTAGGCGGACCACTACCGCGGATCACCCTAATCAGACTCTAAACCCTTTCCCTTGCTTCTCATTCGAAGGTGGCCAGACAAAAAGACATCCTAGAGGGGCCGAGTGAACCCTTTTTGGGGGGCCGGGTATCCTAAAACGGGACGGGAAAGGGTTTAGGGTTTGATTAGGCGGACTGCTACCGCGGATCCCCCAAATCTAACCCTAAACCATTTCCCTTGCTTCTCATTCGAAGGCGGCAAGACAAAAAGACACCCTAGAGGGGCCGAGTGAACCCTTTTTTGGTGGGCCGGTTATCTTAAAACGGGACGGGAAAGGGTTTAGGGTTTGATTAGGCGGACCACTACCGCGGATCCCCCTAATCCAACCCTAAACCTTTCCCTTGCTTCTCATTCGAAGGTGGCAAGACAAAAAGACGCCCTAGAGGGGCCGAGAGAACCTTTTTTTTGGGGGGCCGGGTATACTAAAATGGGACGGGAAAGGGTTTAGAGTTTTATTAGGCGGACCGCTACCGTGGATCCCACTAATAAAAACCCTAAACCCTTTCCCTTGCTCCTCATTCGAAGGCGGCAAGACAAAAAGACACCTTAGAGGGGCCGAGTGAACCCTTTTTGGGGGGCCGGGTATCCTAAAACGGGACAGGAAAGGGTTTAGGGTTTTATTAGGCGGACCACTACCGCGGATCCCCCTAATCCAACCCTAAACCTTTCCCTTGCTTCTCATTCGAAGGTGGCAAGACAAAAAGACGCCCTAGAGGGGCCGAGAGAACCCTTTTTTTGGGGGGGGGGGGGGGGGGCGGGTATACTAAAACGGGACGGGAAAGGGTTTAGAGTTTTATTAGGCGGACCGCTACCGCGGATCCCACTAATAAAAACCCTTAACCCTTTCCCTTGCTCCTCATTCGAAGGCGGCAAGACAAAAAGACACCCGAGAGGGGCCGAGTGAACCCTTTTTGGGGGGCCGGGTATCCTAAAACGGGACAGGAAAGGGTTTAGGGTTTTATTAGGCGGACCACTACCGCGGATCCCCCTAATCAAACCCTAAACCCTTTCCCTTGCTTCTAATTTGAAGGTGGCAAGACAAAAAGACACCCTAGAGGGGCCGAGTGAACCCTTTTTTAGGGGCCGGGTATCCTAAAACGGGACGGGAAAGGGTTTAGGGTTTGATTAGGCGGACCACTACCGCGGATCACCCTAATCAGACCCTAAACCCTTTCCCTTGCTTCTCATTCGAAGGCGGCAAGACAAAAAGACATCCTAGAGGGGCCGAGTGAACCCTTTTTGGGGGGCCGGGTATCCTAAAACGGGACGGGAAAGGGTTTAGGGTTTGATTAGGCGGACCACTACCGCGGATCCCCCATAATCCAATCCTAAACCTTTCCCTTGCTTCTCATTCGAAGGTGGCAAGATAAAAAGACGCCCTAGAGGGGCCGAGAGAACCCTTTTTTGGGGGGCCGGGTATACTAAAACGGGACGGGAAAGGGTTTAGAGTTTTATTAGGCGGACCGCTACCGCGGATCCCACTAATCAAACCCTAAACCCTTTCCCTTGCTTCTCATTCGAAGGCGGCAAGACAAAAAGACACCCTAGAGGGGCCGAGTGAACCCTTTTTGGGGAGCCGGGTATCCTAAAACGGGACGGGAATGGGTTAAGGGTTTTATTAGGTGGACCTTTACCGCGGATCACCCTAATCAGACCCTAAATCCTTTCCCTTGCTTCTCATTCGAAGGCAGCAAGACAAAAAGACATCCTAGAGGGGCCGAGTGAACCCTTTTTGGGGGGCCGGGTATCCTAACACGGGACGGGAAAGGGTTTAGGGTTTGATTAGGAGGATCACTACCGCGGATCTCCCTAATCCAACCCTAAACCCTTTTCCTTGCTTCTCATTCGAAGGTGGCAAGACAAAAAGACACCCTAGAGGGGCCGAGAGAACCCTTTTTTGGGGGGCCGGGTATCCTAAAACGGGACAGGAAAGGGTTTAGGGTTTTATTAGGCGGACCGCTACCGCGGATCCCCCTAATCCAACCCTAAACCTTTCCCTTGCTTCTCATTCGAAGGTGGCAAGACAAAAAGACGCCCTAGAGGGGCCGAGAGAACCCTTTTTTGGGGGGCCGGGTATACTAAAACGGGACGGGAAAGGGTTTAGGGTTTGATTAGGCGGACCACTACCGCGGATCACCCTAATCAGACTCTAAACCCTTTCCCTTGCTTCTCATTCGAAGGCGGCAAGACAAAAAGACATCCTAGAGGGGCCGAGTGAACCCTTTTTGGGGGGCCGGGTATCCTAAAACGGGACGGGAAAGGGTTTAGGGTTTGATTAGGCGGACTGCTACCGCGGATCCCCCAAATCTAACCCTAAACCATTTCCCTTGCTTCTCATTCGAAGGCGGCAAGACAAAAAGACACCCTAGAGGGGCCGAGTGAACCCTTTTTTGGTGGGCCGGTTATCTTAAAACGGGATGGGAAAGGGTTTAGGGTTTGATTAGGCGGACCACTACCGCGGATCCCCCTAATCCAACCCTAAACCTTTCCCTTGCTTCTCATTCGAAGGTGGCAAGACAAAAAGACGCCCTAGAGGGGCCGAGAGAACCTTTTTTTTGGGGGGCCGGGTATACTAAAACGGGACGGGAAAGGGTTTAGAGTTTTATTAGGCGGACCGATACCGTGGATCCCACTAATAAAAACCCTAAACCCTTTCCCTTGCTCCTCATTCGAAGGCGGCAAGACAAAAAGACACCTTAGAGGGGCCGAGTGAACCCTTTTTGGGGGGCCGGGTATCCTAAAACGGGACAGGAAAGGGTTTAGGGTTTTATTAGGCGGACCACTACCGCGGATCCCCCTAATCCAACCCTAAACCTTTCCCTTGCTTCTCATTCGAAGGTGGCAAGACAAAAAGACACCCTAGAGGGGCCGAGAGAACCCTTTTTTGGGGGGCCGGGTATACTAAAACGGGACGGGAAAGGGTTTAGAGTTTTATTAGGCGGACCGCTACCGCGGATCCCACTAATAAAAACCCTTAACCCTTTCCCCTGCTCCTCATTCGAAGGCGGCAAGACAAAAAGACACCCGAGAGGGGCCGAGTGAACCCTTTTTGGGGGGCCGGGTATCCTAAAACGGGACAGGAAAGGGTTTAGGGTTTTATTAGGCGGACCACTACCGCGGATCCCCCTAATCAAACCCTAAACCCTTTCCCTTGCTTCTAATTTGAAGGTGGCAAGACAAAAAGACACCCTAGAGGGGCCGAGTGAACCCTTTTTTGGGGGCCGGGTATCCTAAAACGGGACGGGAAAGGGTTTAGGGTTTGATTAGGCGGACCACTACCGCGGATCACCCATAATCCAATCCTAAACCTTTCCCTTGCTTCTCATTCGAAGGTGGCAAGACAAAAAGACGCCCTAGAGGGGCCGAGAGAACCCTTTTTTGGGGGGCCGGGTATACTAAAACGGGACGGGAAAGGGTTTAGAGTTTTATTAGGCGGACCGCTACCGCGGATCCCACTAATCAAACCCTAAACCCTTTCCCTTGCTTCTCATTCGAAGGCGGCAAGACAAAAAGACACCCTAGAGGGGCCGAGTGAACCCTTTTGGGGAGGCCGGGTATCCTAAAACGGGACGGGAATGGGTTAAGGGTTTTATTAGGTGGACCTTTACCGCGGATCACCCTAATCAGACCCTAAACCCTTTCCCTTGCTTCTCATTCGAAGGCGGCAAGACAAAAAGACATCCTAGAGGGGCCGAGTGAACCCTTTTTGGGGGGCCGGGTATCCTAACACGGGACGGGAAAGGGTTTAGGGTTTGATTAGGCGGACTGCTACCGCGGATCCCCCTAATCTAACCCTAAACCATTTCCCTTGCTTCTCATTCGAAGGCGTCAAGACAAAAAGACACCCTAGAGGGGCCGAGTGAACCCTGTTTTGGTGGGCCGGTGATCCTAAAACGAGACCTGAAAGGGTTTAGGGTTTGATTAGGAGGATCACTACCGCGGATCTCCCTAATCCAACCCTAAACCCTTTTCCTTGCTTCTCATTCGAAGGTGGCAAGACAAAAAGACACCCTAGAGGGGCCGAGAGAACCCTTTTTTGGGGGGGCGGGTATCCTAAACGGGACGGGGAAAGGGTTTAGGGTTTTATTAGGCGGACCACTACCGCGGATCCCCTAATCAAACCCTAAACCCTTTCCCTTGCTTCTCATTTGAAGGTAGCAAGACAAAAAGACACCCTAGAGGGGCCGAGTGAACCATTTTTTGGGGGCCGGGTATCCTAAAACGGGACGGGAAAGGGTTTAGGGTTTGATTAGGCGGACCACTACCGCGGATCACCCTAATCAGACCCTAAACCCTTTCCCTTGCTTCTCATTCGAAGGCGGCAAGACAAAAAGACATCCTAGAGGGGCCGAGTGAACCCTTTTTGGGGGGCCGGGTATCCTAAAACGGGACGGGAAAGGGTTTAGGGTTTGATTAGGCGGACCACTACCGCGGATCCCCCATAATCCAATCCTAAACCTTTCCCTTGCTTCTCATTCGAAGGTGGCAAGACAAAAAGACGCCCTAGAGGGGCCGAGAGAACCATTTTTGGGGGGCGGGTATACTAAAACGGGACGGGAAAGGGTTTAGAGTTTTATTAGGCGGACCGCTACCGCGGATCCCACTAATCAAACCCTAAACCCTTTCCCTTGCTTCTCATTCGAAGGCGGCAAGACAAAAAGACACCCTAGAGGGGCCGAGTGAACCCTTTTTGAGGGGCCGGGTATCCTAAAACGGGACGGGAATGGGTTAAGGGTTTTATTAGGTGGACCTTTACCGCGGATCACCCTAATCAGACCCTAAACCCTTTGCCTTGCTTCTCATTCGAAGGCGGCAAGACAAAAAGACATCCTAGAGGGGCCGAGTGAACCCTTTTTGGGGGGCCGGGTATCCTAACACGGGACGGGAAAGGGTTTAGGGTTTGATTAGGCGGACTGCTACCGCGGATCCCCCTAATCTAACCCTAAACCATTTCTCTTGCTTCTCATTCGAAGGCGTTAAGACAAAAAGACACCCTAGAGGGGCCGAGTGAACCTTGTTTTGGTGGGCCGGTGATCCTAAAACGAGACCTGAAAGGGTTTAGGGTTTGATTAGGAGGATCACTACCGCGGATCTCCCTAATCCAACCCTAAACCCTTTTCCTTGCTTCTCATTCGAAGGTGGCAAGACAAAAAGACACCCTAGAGGGGCCGAGAGAACCCTTTTTTGGGGGCCGGGTATCCTAAAACGGGACAGGAAAGGGTTTAGGGTTTTATTAGGCGGACCACTACCGCGGATCCCCTAATCAAACCCTAAACCCTTTCCCTTGCTTCTCATTTGAAGGTGGCAAGACAAAAAGACATCCTAGAGGGGCCGAGTGAACCCTTTTTGGGGGGCCGGGTATCCTAACACGGGACGGGAAAGGGTTTAGGGTTTGATTAGGCGGACTGCTACCGCGGATCCCCTAATCAAACCCTAAACCCTTTCCCTTGCTTCTCATTCGAAGGCGTCAAGACAAAAAGACACCCTAGAGGGGCCGAGTGAACCCCTGTTTTGGTGGGCGGTGATCCTAAAACGAGACCGAAAGGGTTTAGGGTTTGATTAGGAGGATCACTACCGCGGATCTCCCTAATCCAACCTTAAACCCTTTTCCTTGCTTCTCATTCGAAGGTGGCAAGACAAAAAGACACCCTAGAGGGGCCGAGTGAACCCTTTTTTGGGGGCCGGGTATCCTAAAACGGGACGGGAAAGGGTTTAGGGTTTGATTAGGCGGACCACTACCGCGGATCACCCATAATCCAATCCTAAACCTTTCCCTTGCTTCTCATTCGAAGGTGGCAAGACAAAAAGACGCCCTAGAGGGGCCGAGAGAACCCTTTTTTGGGGGGCCGGGTATACTAAAACGGGACGGGAAAGGGTTTAGAGTTTTATTAGGCGGACCGCTACCGCGGATCCCACTAATCAAACCCTAAACCCTTTCCCTTGCTTCTAATTCGAAGGCGGCAAGACAAAAAGACACCCTAGAGGGGCCGAGTGAACCCTTTTTGGGGAGCCGGGTATCCTAAAACGGGACGGGAATGGGTTAAGGGTTTTATTAGGTGGACCTTTACCGCGGATCACCCTAATCAGACCCTAAACCCTTTCCCTTGCTTCTCATTCGAAGGCGGCAAGACAAAAAGACATCCTAGAGGGGCCGAGTGAACCCTTTTTGGGGGGCCGGGTATCCTAACACGGGACGGGAAAGGGTTTAGGGTTTGATTAGGCGGACTGCTACCGCGGATCCCCCTAATCTAACCCTAAACCATTTCCCTTGCTTCTCATTCGAAGGCGTCAAGACAAAAAGACACCCTAGAGGGGCCGAGTGAACCCTGTTTTGGTGGGCCGGTGATCCTAAAACGAGACCTGAAAGGGTTTAGGGTTTGATTAGGAGGATCACTACCGCGGATCTCCCTAATCCAACCCTAAACCCTTTTCCTTGCTTCTCATTCGAAGGTGGCAAGACAAAAAGACACCCTAGAGGGGCCGAGAGAACCCTTTTTTGGGGGCCGGGTATCCTAAAACGGGACAGGAAAGGGTTTAGGGTTTTATTAGGCGGACCACTACCGCGGATCCCCCTAATCAAACCCTAAACCCTTTCCCTTGCTTCTCATTTGAAGGTGGCAAGACAAAAAGACACCCTAGAGGGGCCGAGTGAACCATTTTTTGGGGGCCGGGTATCCTAAAACGGGACGGGAAAGGGTTTAGGGTTTGATTAGGCGGACCACTACCGCGGATCACCCTAATCAGACCCTAAACCCTTTCCCTTGCTTCTCATTCGAAGGCGGCAAGACAAAAAGACATCCTAGAGGGGCCGAGTGAACCCTTTTTAGGGGGCCGGGTATCCTTAAACGGGACGGGAAAGGGTTTAGGGTTTGATTAGGCGGACCACTACCGCGGATCCCCCATAATCCAATCCTAAACCTTTCCCTTGCTTCTCATTCGAAGGTGGCAAGACAAAAAGACGCCCTAGAGGGGCCGAGAGAACCCTTTTTTGGGGGGCCGGGTATACTAAAACGGGACGGGAAAGGGTTTAGAGTTTTATTAGGCGGACCGCTACCGCGGATCCCACTAATCAAACCCTAAACCCTTTCCCTTGCTTCTCATTCGAAGGCGGCAAGACAAAAAGACACCCTAGAGGGGCCGAGTGAACCCTTTTTGAAGGGCCGGGTATCCTAAAACGGGACGGGAATGGGTTAAGGGTTTTATTAGGTGGACCTTTACCGCGGATCACCCTAATCAGACCCTAAACCCTTTCCCTTGCTTCTCATTCGAAGGCGGCAAGACAAAAAGACATCCTATAGGGGCCGAGTGAACCCTTTTTGGGGGGCCGGGTATCCTAACACGGGACGGGAAAGGGTTTAGGGTTTGATTAGGCGGACTGCTACCGCGGATCCCCCTAATCTAACCCTAAACCATTTCCCTTGCTTCTCATTCGAAGGCGTTAAGACAAAAAGACACCCTAGAGGGGCCGAGTGAACCCTGTTTTGGTGGGCCGGTGATCCTAAAACGAGACCTGAAAGGGTTTAGGGTTTGATTAGGAGGATCACTACCGCGGATCTCCCTAATCCAACCCTAAACCCTTTTCCTTGCTTCTCATTCGAAGGTGGCAAGACAAAAAGACACCCTAGAGGGGCCGAGAGAACCCTTTTTTGGGGGGCCGGGTATCCTAAAACGGGACAGGAAAGGGTTTAGGGTTTTATTAGGCGGACCACTACCGCGGATCCCCCTAATCAAACCCTAAACCCTTTCCCTTGCTTCTCATTTGAAGGTGGCAAGACAAAAAGACATCCTAGAGGGGCCGAGTGAACCCTTTTTGGGGGGGGCGGGTATCCTAAAACGGGACGGGAAAGGGTTTAGGGTTTGATTAGGCGGATCGCTACCGCGGATCCCCCTAATCCAACCCTAAACCCTTTCCCTTGCTTCTCATTCAAAGGCGTCAAGACAAAAAGACACCCTAGAGGGGCCGAGTGAACCCTGTTTTGGTGGGCCGGTGATCCTAAAACGAGACATGAAAGGGTTTAGGGTTTGATTAGGAGGATCACTACCGCGGATCTCCCTAATCCAACCTTAAACCCTTTTCCTTGCTTCTCATTCGAAGGTGGCAAGACAAAAAGACACCCTAGAGGGGCCGAGAGAACCCTTTTTTGGGGGGGCGGGTATCCTAAAACGGGACAGGAAAGGGTTTAGGGTTTTATTAGGCGGACCACTACCGCGGATCCCCCTAATCAAACCCTAAACCCTTTCCCTTGCTTCTCATTTGAAGGTGGCAAGACAAAAAGACACCCTAGAGGGGCCGAGTGAACCCTTTTTTGGGGGCCGGGTATCCTAAAACGGGACGGGAAAGGGTTTAGGGTTTGATTAGGCGGACCACTACCGCGGATCACCCTAATCAGACCCTAAACCCTTTCCCTTGCTTCTCATTCGAAGGCGGCAAGACAAAAAGACATCCTAGAGGGGCCGAGTGAACCCTTTTGGGGGGAACGGGTATCCTAAAACGGGACGGGAAAGGGTTTAGGGTTTGATTAGGCGGACCACTACCGCGGATCCCCCATAATCCAATCCTAAACCTTTCCCTTGCTTCTCATTCGAAGGTGGCAAGACAAAAAGACGCCCTAGAGGGGCCGAGAGAACCTTTTTTGGGGGGGCGGGTATACTAAAACGGGACGGGAAAGGGTTTAGAGTTTTATTAGGCGGACCGCTACCGCGGATCCCACTAATCAAACCCTAAACCCTTTCCCTTGCTTCTCATTCGAAGGCGGCAAGACAAAAAGACACCCTAGAGGGGCCGAGTGAACCCTTTTGAGGGGAACGGGTATCCTAAAACGGGACGGGAATGGGTTAAGGGTTTCATTAGGTGGAACTTTACCGCGGATCACCCTAATCAGACCCTAAACCCTTTCCCTTGCTTCTCATTCGAAGGCGGCAAGACAAAAAGACATCCTAGAGGGGCCGAGTGAACCCTTTTTGGGGGGCCGGGTATCCTAACACGGGACGGGAAAGGGTTTAGGGTTTGATTAGGCGGATCGCTACCGTTGATCCCCCTAATCTAACCCTAAACCATTTCCTTGCTTCTCATTCGAAGGCGTTAAGACAAAAAGACACCCTAGAGGGGCCGAGTGAACCCTGTTTTGGTGGGCCGGTGATCCTAAAACGAGACCTGAAAGGGTTTAGGGTTTGATTAGGAGGATCACTACCGCGGATCTCCCTAATCCAACCCTAAACCCTTTTCCTTGCTTCTCATTCGAAGGTGGCAAGACAAAAAGACACCCTAGAGGGGCCGAGAGAACCCTTTTTTGGGGGGCCGGGTATCCTAAAACGGGACAGGAAAGGGTTTAGGGTTTTATTAGGCGGACCACTACCGCGGATCCCCCTAATCAAACCCTAAACCCTTTCCCTTGCTTCTCATTTGAAGGTGGCAAGACAAAAAGACATCCTAGAGGGGCCGAGTGAACCCTTTTTGGGGGGCCGGGTATCCTAACACGGGACGGGAAAGGGTTTAGGGTTTGATTAGGCGGACTGCTACCGCGGATCCCCCTAATCTAACCCTAAACCATTTCCCTTGCTTCTCATTCGAAGGCGTCAAGACAAAAAGACACCCTAGAGGGGCCGAGTGAACCCTGTTTTGGTGGGCCGGTGATCCTAAAACGAGATCTGAAAGGGTTTAGGGTTTTATTAGGCGGACCACTACCGCGGATCCCCCTAATCAAACCCTAAACCCTTTCCCTTGCTTCTCATTTGAAGGTGGCAAGACAAAAAGACACCCTAGAGGGGCCGAGTGAACCCTTTTTTGGGGGCCGGGTATCCTAAAACGGGACGGGAAAGGGTTTAGGGTTTGATTAGGCGGACCACTACCGCGGATCACCCTAATCAGACCCTAAACCCTTTCCCTTGCTTCTCATTCGAAGGCGGCAAGACAAAAAGACATCCTAGAGGGGCCGAGTGAACCCTTTTTGGGGGGCCGGGTATCCTAAAACGGGACGGGAAAGGGTTTAGGGTTTGATTAGGCGGACCACTACCGCGGATCCCCCATAATCCAATCCTAAACCTTTCCCTTGCTTCTCATTCGAAGGTGGCAAGACAAAAAGACGCCCTAGAGGGGCCGAGAGAACCCTTTTTTGGGGGGCCGGGTATACTAAAACGGGACGGGAAAGGGTTTAGAGTTTTATTAGGCGGACCGCTACCGCGGATCCCACTAATCAAACCCTAAACCCTTTCCCTTGCTTCTCATTCGAAGGCGGCAAGACAAAAAGACACCCTAGAGGGGCCGAGTGAACCCTTTTTGAGGGGCCGGGTATCCTAAAACGGGACGGGAATGGGTTAAGGGTTTTATTAGGTGGACCTTTACCGCGGATCACCCTAATCAGACCCTAAACCCTTTCCCTTGCTTCTCATTCGAAGGCGGCAAGACAAAAAGACATCCTAGAGGGGCCGAGTGAACCCTTTTTGGGGGGCCGGGTATCCTAACACGGGACGGGAAAGGGTTTAGGGTTTGATTAGGCGGACCGCTACCGCGGATCCCCTAATCTAACCCTAAACCATTTCCTTGCTTCTCATTCGAAGGCGTTAAGACAAAAAGACACCCTAGAGGGGCCGAGTGAACCCTGTTTTGGTGGGCCGGTGATCCTAAAACGAGACCTGAAAGGGTTTAGGGTTTGATTAGGAGGATCACTACCGCGGATCTCCCTAATCCAACCCTAAACCCTTTTCCTTGCTTCTCATTCGAAGGTGGCAAGACAAAAAGACACCCTAGAGGGGCCGAGAGAACCCTTTTTTGGGGGCCGGGTATCCTAAAACGGGACGGGAAAGGGTTTAGGGTTTTATTAGGCGGACCACTACCGCGGATCCCCCTAATCAAACCCTAAACCCTTTCCCTTGCTTCTCATTTGAAGGTGGCAAGACAAAAAGACATCCTAGAGGGGCCGAGTGAACCCTTTTTGGGGGGCCGGGTATCCTAACACGGGACGGGAAAGGGTTTAGGGTTTGATTAGGCGGACTGCTACCATTGATCCCCCTAATCTAACCCTAAACCATTTCCCTTGCTTCTCATTCGAAGGCGTTAAGACAAAAAGACACCCTAGAGGGGCCGAGTGAACCCTGTTTTGGTGGGCCGGTGATCCTAAAACGAGACCTGAAAGGGTTTAGGGTTTGATTAGGAGGATCACTACCGCGGATCTCCCTAATCCAACCCTAAACCCTTTTCCTTGCTTCTCATTCGAAGGTGGCAAGACAAAAAGACACCCTAGAGGGGCCGAGAGAACCCTTTTTTGGGGGGCCGGGTATCCTAAAACGGGACAGGAAAGGGTTTAGGGTTTTATTAGGCGGACCACTACCGCGGATCCCCTAATCAAACCCTAAACCCTTTCCCTTGCTTCTCATTTGAAGGTAGCAAGACAAAAAGACATCCTAGAGGGGCCGAGTGAACCCTTTTGGGGGGGCCGGGTATCCTAACACGGGACGGGAAAGGGTTTAGGGTTTGATTAGGCGGACTGCTACCGCGGATCCCCCTAATCTAACCCTAAACCATTTCCCTTGCTTCTCATTCGAAGGCGTCAAGACAAAAAGACACCCTAGAGGGGCCGAGTGAACCCTGTTTTGGTGGGCCGGTGATCCTAAAACGAGATGCGAAAGGGTTTAGGGTTTTATTAGGCGGACCACTACCGCGGATCCCCTAATCAAACCCTAAACCCTTTCCCTTGCTTCTCATTTGAAGGTGGCAAGACAAAAAGACACCCTAGAGGGGCCGAGTGAACCCTTTTTGGGGGCCGGGTATCCTAAAACGGGACGGGAAAGGGTTTAGGGTTTGATTAGGCGGACCACTACCGCGGATCACCCTAATCAGACCCTAAACCCTTTCCCTTGCTTCTCATTCGAAGGCGGCAAGACAAAAAGACATCCTAGAGGGGCCGAGTGAACCCTTTTGGGGGGACCGGGTATCCTAAACGGGACGGGAAAGGGTTTAGGGTTTGATTAGGCGGACCACTACCGCGGATCCCCATAATCCAATCCTAAACCTTTCCCTTGCTTCTCATTCGAAGGTGGCAAGACAAAAAGACGCCCTAGAGGGGCCGAGAGAACCCTTTTTGGGGGGGCCGGGTATACTAAAACGGGACGGGAAAGGGTTTAGAGTTTTATTAGGCGGACCGCTACCGCGGATCCCACTAATCAAACCCTAAACCCTTTCCCTTGCTTCTCATTCGAAGGCGGCAAGACAAAAGACACCCTAGAGGGGCCGAGTGAACCCTTTTTTGGAGGGTCGGGTATCCTAAAACGGGACGGGAATGGGTTAAGGGTTTTATTAGGTGGACCTTTACCGCGGATCACCCTAATCGACCTAAACCCTTTCCCTTGCTTCTCATTCGAAGGCGGCAAGACAAAGAGACACCCTAGAGGGGCCGAGTGAACCCTTTTTGGGGGGGTCCGGGTATCCTAACACGGGACGGGAAAGGGTTTAGGGTTTGATTAGGCGGACCGCTACCGCGGATCCCCCTAATCTAACCCTAAACCATTTCCCTTGCTTCTCATTCGAAGGCGTTAAGACAAAAAGACACCCTAGAGGGGCCGAGTGAACCCTGTTTTGGTGGGCCGGTGATCCTAAAACGAGACCTGAAAGGGTTTAGGGTTTGATTAGGAGGATCACTACCGCGGATCTCCCTAATCCAACCCTAAACCCTTTTCCTTGCTTCTCATTCGAAGGTGGCAAGACAAAAAGACACCCTAGAGGGGCCGAGAGAACCCTTTTTTGGGGGGCCGGGTATCCTAAAACGGGACAGGAAAGGGTTTAGGGTTTTATTAGGCGGACCACTACCGCGGATCCCCCTAATCAAACCCTAAACCCTTTCCCTTGCTTCTCATTTGAAGGTGGCAAGACAAAAAGACATCCTAGAGGGGCCGAGTGAACCCTTTTTGGGGGGGGCGGGTATCCTAAAACGGGACGGGAAAGGGTTTAGGGTTTTATTAGGCGGACCGCTACCGCGGATCCCCCTAATCTAACCCTAAACCATTTCCCTTGCTTCTCATTCGAAGGCGTCAAGACAAAAAGACACCCTAGAGGGGCCGAGTGAACCCTGTTTTGGTGGGCCGGTGATCCTAAAACGAGACCTGAAAGGGTTTAGGGTTTGATTAGGAGGATCACTACCGCGGATCTCCCTAATCTAACCCTAAACCCTTTTCCTTGCTTCTCATTCGAAGGTGGCAAGACAAAAAGACACCCTAGAGGGGCCGAGAGAACCCTTTTTTGGGGGGCCGGGTATCCTAAAACGGGACAGGAAAGGGTTTAGGGTTTTATTAGGCGGACCACTACCGCGGATCCCCCTAATCAAACCCGAAACCCTTTCCCTTGCTTCTCATTTGAAGGTGGCAAGACAGAAAGACACCCTAGAGGGGCCGAGTGAACCCTTTTTTGGGGGCCGGGTATCCTAAAACGGGACGGGAAAGGGTTTAGGGTTTGATTAGGCGGACTGCTACCGCGGATCCCCCTAATCTAACCCTAAACCATTTCCCTTGCTTCTCATTCGAAGGCGTCAAGACAAAAAGACACCCTAGAGGGGCCGAGTGAACCCTGTTTTGGTGGGCCGGTGATCCTAAAACGAGACCTGAAAGGGTTTAGGGTTTGATTAGGAGGATCACTACCGCGGATCTCCCTAATCCAACCTTAAACCCTTTTCCTTGCTTCTCATTCGAAGGTGGCAAGACAAAAAGACACCCTAGAGGGGCCGAGAGAACCCTTTTTGGGGGGGTATCCTAAACGGGACAGAAAGGGTTTAGGGTTTTATTAGGCGGACCACTACCGCGGATCCCCCTAATCAAACCCTAAACCCTTTCCCTTGCTTCTCATTTGAAGGTGGCAAGACAAAAAGACACCCTAGAGGGGCCGAGTGAACCCTTTTTTGGGGGCCGGGTATCCTAAAACGGGACGGGAAAGGGTTTAGGGTTTGATTAGGCGGACCACTACCGCGGATCACCCTAATCAGACCCTAAACCCTTTCCCTTGCTTCTCATTCGAAGGCGGCAAGACAAAAAGACATCCTAGAGGGGCCGAGTGAACCCTTTTTGGGGGGCCGGGTATCCTAAAACGGGACGGGAAAGGGTTTAGGGTTTGATTAGGCGGACCACTACCGCGGATCCCCATAATCCAATCCTAAACCTTTCTCTTGCTTCTCATTCGAAGGTGGCAAGACAAAAAGACGCCCTAGAGGGGCCGAGAGAACCCTTTTTGGGGGGGCCGGGTATACTAAAAAAGACGGGAAAGGGTTTAGAGTTTTATTAGGCGGACCGCTACCGCGGATCCCACTAATCAAACCCTAAACCCTTTCCCTTGCTTCTCATTCGAAGGCGGCAAGACAAAAAGACACCCTAGAGGGGCCGAGTGAACCCTTTTTGAGGGGCCGGGTATCCTAAAACGGGACGGGAATGGGTTAAGGGTTTCATTAGGTGGACCTTTACCGCGGATCACCCTAATCAGACCCTAAACCCTTTCCCTTGCTTCTCATTCGAAGGCGGCAAGACAAAAAGACATCCTAGAGGGGCCGAGTGAACCCTTTTTGGGGGGCCGGGTATCCTAACACGGGACGGGAAAGGGTTTAGGGTTTGATTAGGCGGACTGCTACCGCGGATCCCCCTAATCTAACCCTAAACCATTTCCCTTGCTTCTCATTCGAAGGCGTTAAGACAAAAAGACACCCTAGAGGGGCCGAGTGAACCCTGTTTTGGTGGGCCGGTGATCCTAAAACGAGACCTGAAAGGGTTTAGGGTTTGATTAGGAGGATCACTACCGCGGATCTCCCTAATCCAACCCTAAACCCTTTTCCTTGCTTCTCATTCGAAGGTGGCAAGACAAAAAGACACCCTAGAGGGGCCGAGAGAACCCTTTTTTGGGGGGGCGGGTATCCTAAAACGGGACAGGAAAGGGTTTAGGGTTTTATTAGGCGGACCACTACCGCGGATCCCCCTAATCAAACCCTAAACCCTTTCCCTTGCTTCTCATTTGAAGGTGGCAAGACAAAAAGACATCCTAGAGGGGCCGAGTGAACCCTTTTTGGGGGGCCGGGTATCCTAACACGGGACGGGAAAGGGTTTAGGGTTTGATTAGGCGGACTGCTACCGCGGATCCCCTAATCAAACCCTAAACCCTTTCCCTTGCTTCTCATTCGAAGGCGTCAAGACAAAAAGACACCCTAGAGGGGCCGAGTGAACCCTGTTTTGGTGGGTAGGTGATCCTAAAACGAGACGAAAGGGTTTAGGGTTTGATTAGGAGGATCACTACCGCGGATCTCCCTAATCCAACCTTAAACCCTTTTCCTTGCTTCTCATTCGAAGGTGGCAAGACAAAAAGACACCCTAGAGGGGCCGAGAGAACCCTTTTTTGGGGGGCCGGGTATCCTAAAACGGGACGGGAAAGGGTTTAGGGTTTTATTAGGCGGACCACTACCGCGGATCCCCTAATCAAACCCTAAACCCTTTCCCTTGCTTCTCATTTGAAGGTGGCAAGACAAAAAGACACCCTAGAGGGGCCGAGTGAACCCTTTTTGGGGGCCGGGTATCCTAAAACGGGACGGGAAAGGGTTTAGGGTTTGATTAGGCGGACCACTACCGCGGATCACCCTAATCAGACCCTAAACCCTTTCCCTTGCTTCTCATTCGAAGGCGGCAAGACAAAAAGACATACTAGAGGGGCCGAGTGAACCCTTTTTGGGGGGCCGGGTATCCTAAAACGGGACGGGAAAGGGTTTAGGGTTTGATTAGGCGGACCACTACCGCGGATCCCCCATAATCCAATCCTAAACCTTTCCCTTGCTTCTCATTCGAAGGTGGCAAGACAAAAAGACGCCCTAGAGGGGCCGAGAGAACCCTTTTTTGGGGGGCCGGGTATACTAAAACGGGACGGGAAAGGGTTTAGAGTTTTATTAGGCGGACCGCTACCGCGGATCCCACTAATCAAACCCTAAACCCTTTCCCTTGCTTCTCATTCGAAGGCGGCAAGACAAAAAGACACCCTAGAGGGGCCGAGTGAACCCTTTTTGAGGGGCCGGGTATCCTAAAACGGGACGGGAATGGGTTAAGGGTTTTATTAGGTGGACCTTTACCGCGGATCACCCTAATCAGACCCTAAACCCTTTCCCTTGCTTCTCATTCGAAGGCGGCAAGACAAAAAGACATCCTAGAGGGGCCGAGTGAACCCTTTTGGGGGGACCGGGTATCCTAACACGGGACGGGAAAGGGTTTAGGGTTTGATTAGGCGGACCGCTACCGCGGATCCCCTAATCTAACCCTAAACCATTTCCCTTGCTTCTCATTCGAAGGCGTTAAGACAAAAAGACACCCTAGAGGGGACGAGTGAACCCTGTTTTGGTGGGCCGGTGATCCTAAAACGAGACCTGAAAGGGTTTAGGGTTTGATTAGGAGGATCACTACCGCGGATCTCCCTAATCCAACCCTAAACCCTTTTCCTTGCTTCTCATTCGAAGGTGGCAAGACAAAAAGACACCCTAGAGGGGCCGAGAGAACCCTTTTTTGGGGGGGCGGGTATCCTAAAACGGGACAGGAAAGGGTTTAGGGTTTTATTAGGCGGACCACTACCGCGGATCCCCTAATCAAACCCTAAACCCTTTCCCTTGCTTCTCATTTGAAGGTGGCAAGACAAAAAGACATCCTAGAGGGGCCGAGTGAACCCTTTTTGGGGGGCCGGGTATCCTAACACGGGACGGGAAAGGGTTTAGGGTTTGATTAGGCGGACTGCTACCGCGGATCCCCCTAATCTAACCCTAAACCATTTCCCTTGCTTCTCATTCGAAGGCGTCAAGACAAAAAGACACCCTAGAGGGGCCGAGTGAACCCTGTTTTGGTGGGCCGGTGATCCTAAAACGAGACCTGAAAGGGTTTAGGGTTTGATTAGGAGGATCACTACCGCGGATCTCCCTAATCTAACCCTAAACCCTTTTCCTTGCTTCTCATTCGAAGGTGGCAAGACAAAAAGACACCCTAGAGGGGCCGAGAGAACCCTTTTTTGGGGGGGCGGGTATCCTAAAAACGGGACGGGGAAAGGGTTTAGGGTTTTATTAGGCGGACCACTACCGCGGATCCCCTAATCAAACCCGAAACCCTTTCCCTTGCTTCTCATTTGAAGGTGGCAAGACAGAAAGACACCCTAGAGGGGCCGAGTGAACCCTTTTTTGGGGGCCGGGTATCCTAAAACGGGACGGGAAAGGGTTTAGGGTTTGATTAGGCGGACCACTACCGCGGATCACCCTAATCAGACCCTAAACCCTTTCCCTTGCTTCTCATTCGAAGGCGGCAAGACAAAAAGACATCCTAGAGGGGCCGAGTGAACCCTTTTTGGGGGGCCGGGTATCCTAAAACGGGACGGGAAAGGGTTTAGGGTTTGATTAGGCGGACCACTACTGCGGATCCCCCATAATCCAATCCTAAACCTTTCCCTTGCTTCTCATTCGAAGGAGGCAAGACAAAAAGACGCCCTAGAGGGGCCGAGAGAACCCTTTTTTGGGGGGCCGGGTATACTAAAACGGGACGGGAAAGGGTTTAGAGTTTTATTAGGCGGACCGCTACCGCGGATCCCACTAATCAAACCCTAAACACTTTCCCTTGCTTCTCATTCGAAGGCGGCAAGACAAAAAGACACCCTAGAGGGGCCGAGTGAACCCTTTTTGAGGGGCCGGGTATCCTAAAACGGGACGGGAATGGGTTAAGGGTTTTATTAGGTGGACCTTTACCGCGGATCACCGCAATCAGACCCTAAACCCTTTCCCTTGCTTCTCATTCGAAGGCGGCAAGACAAAAAGACATCCTAGAGGAGCCGAGTGAACCCTTTTTGGGGGGCCGGGTATCCTAACACGGGACGGGAAAGGGTTTAGGGTTTGATTAGGCGGACTGCTACCGCGGATCCCCCTAATCTAACCCTAAACCATTTCCCTTGCTTCTCATTCGAAGGCGTTAAGACAAAAAGACACCCTAGAGGGGCCGAGTGAACCCTGTTTTGGTGGGCCGGTGATCCTAAAACGAGACCTGAAAGGGTTTAGGGTTTGATTAGGAGGATCACTACCGCGGATCTCCCTAATCCAACCCTAAACCCTTTTCCTTGCTTCTCATTCGAAGGTGGCAAGATAAAAAGACACCCTAGAGGGGCCGAGAGAACCCTTTTTGGGGGGCGGGTATCCTAAAATCGGACGGGGAAAGGGTTTAGGGTTTTATTAGGCAGACCACTACCGCGGATCCCCCTAATCAAACCCTAAACCCTTTCCCTTGCTTCTCATTTGAAGGTGGCAAGACAAAAAGACACCCTAGAGGGGCCGAGTGAACCCTTTTTGGGGGGCCGGGTATCCTAAAACGGGACGGGAAAGGGTTTAGGGTTTGATTAGGCGGACCACTACCGCGGATCACCCTAATCAGACCCTAAACCCTTTCCCTTGCTTCTCATTCGAAGGCGGCAAGACAAAAAGACATCCTAGAGGGGCCGAGTGAACCCTTTTTGGGGGGCCGGGTATCCTAAAACGGGACGGGAAAGGGTTTAGGGTTTGATTAGGCGGACCACTACTGCGGATCCCCCATAATCCAATCCTAAACCTTTCCCTTGCTTCTCATTCGAAGGAGGCAAGACAAAAAGACGCCCTAGAGGGGCCGAGAGAACCCTTTTTTGGGGGGCCGGGTATACTAAAACGGGACGGGAAAGGGTTTAGAGTTTTATTAGGCGGACCGCTACCGCGGATCCCACTAATCAAACCCTAAACACTTTCCCTTGCTTCTCATTCGAAGGCGGCAAGACAAAAAGACACCCTAGAGGGGCCGAGTGAACCCTTTTTGAGGGGCCGGGTATCCTAAAACGGGACGGGAATGGGTTAAGGGTTTTATTAGGTGGACCTTTACCGCGGATCACCGCAATCAGACCCTAAACCCTTTCCCTTGCTTCTCATTCGAAGGCGGCAAGACAAAAAGACATCCTAGAGGAGCCGAGTGAACCCTTTTTGGGGGGCCGGGTATCCTAACACGGGACGGGAAAGGGTTTAGGGTTTGATTAGGCGGACTGCTACCGCGGATCCCCCTAATCTAACCCTAAACCATTTCCCTTGCTTCTCATTCGAAGGCGTTAAGACAAAAAGACACCCTAGAGGGGCCGAGTGAACCCCTGTTTTGGTGGGCGGTGATCCTAAAACGAGACACGAAAGGGTTTAGGGTTGATTAGGAGGATCACTACCGCGGATCTCCCTAATCCAACCCTAAACCCTTTTCCTTGCTTCTCATTCGAAGGTGGCAAGACAAAAAGACACCCTAGAGGGGCCGAGAGAACCCTTTTTTGGGGGCCGGGTATCCTAAAACGGGACAGGAAAGGGTTTAGGGTTTTATTAGGCGGACCACTACCGCGGATCCCCCTAATCAAACCCTAAACCCTTTCCCTTGCTTCTCATTTGAAGGTGGCAAGACAAAAAGACACCCTAGAGGGGCCGAGTGAACCCTTTTTGGGGGGCCGGGTATCCTAAAACGGGACGGGAAAGGGTTTAGGGTTTGATTAGGCGGACCACTACCGCGGATCACCCTAATCAGACCCTAAACCCTTACCCTTGCTTCTCATTCGAAGGCGGCAAGACAAAAAGACATCCTAGAGGGGCCGAGTGAACCCTTTTTGGGGGGCCGGGTATCCTAAAACGGGACGGGAAAGGGTTTAGGGTTTGATTAGGCGGACCACTACCGCGGATCCCCCATAATCCAATCCTAAACCTTTCCCTTGCTTCTCATTCGAAGGTGGCAAGACAAAAAGACGCCCTAGAGGGGCCGAGAGAACCCTTTTTTGGGGGGCCAGGTATACTAAAACGGGACGGGAAAGGGTTTATAGTTCTATTAGGCGGACCGCTACAGCGGATCCCACTAATAAAACCCTAAACCCTTTCCCTTGCTTCTCATTCGAAGGCGGCAAGACAAAAAGACACCCTAGAGGGGCCGAGTGAACCCTTTTTGGGGGGCCGGGTATCCTAAAACGGGACGGGAATGGGTTTAGGGTTTTATTAGGTGGACCTTTACCGCGGATCACCCTAATCAGACCCTAAACCCTTTCCCTTGCTTCTCATTCGAAGGCGGCAAGACAAAAAGACATCCTAGAGGGGCCGAGTGAACCCTTTTTGGGGGGCCGGGTATCCTAACACGGGACGGGAAAGGGTTTAGGGTTTGATTAGGCGGACTGCTACCGCGGATCCCCCTAATCTAACCCTAAACCATTTCCCTTGCTTCTCATTCGAAGGCGTCAAGACAAAAAGACACCCTAGAGGGGCCGAGTGAACCCTGTTTTGGTGGGCCGGTGATCCTAAAACGAGACGGGAAAGGGTTTAGGGTTTGATTAGGAGGATCACTACCGCGGATCTCCCTAATCCAACCCTAAACCCTTTTCCTTGCTTCTCATTCGAAGGTGGCAAGACAAAAAGACACCCTAGAGGGGCCGAGAGAACCCTTTTTTACGGGGTCGGGTATCCTAAAACGGGACAGGAAAGAGTTTAGGGTTTTATTAGGCGGACCGCTACCACGGATCCCCCTAATCAAACCCTAAACCCTTTCCCTTGCTTCTCATTTGAAGGTGGCAAGACAAAAAGACACCCTAGAGGGGCCGAGTGAACCCTTTTTTGGGGGCCGGGTATCCTAAAACGGGACGGGAAAGGGTTTAGGGTTTGATTAGACGGACCACTATCGCGGATCACCCTAATCAGACCCTAAACCCTTTCCCTTGCTTCTCATTCGAAGGCGGCAAGACAAAAAGACATCCTAGAGGGGCCGAGTGAACCCTTTTTGGGGGGCCGGGTATCCTAAAACGGGACGGGAAAGGGTTTAGGGTTTGATTAGGCGGACTGCTACCGCGGATCCCCCAAATCTAACCCTAAACCATTTCCCTTGCTTCTCATTCGAAGGCGGTAAGACAAAAAGACACCCTAGAGGGGCCGAGTGAACCCTTTTTTTTTTTTTTTTTTTTTGGGGGCCTGGGTATCCTAAAACGGGACGGGAAAGGGTTTAGGGTTTGATTAGGCGGACCACTACCGCGGATCCCCCTAATCCAACCCTAAACCTTTCCCTTGCTTCTCATTCGAAGGTGGCAAGACAAAAATACGCCCTAGAGGGGCCGAGAGTACCTTTTTTTGGGGGGCCGGGTATACTAAAACGGGACGGGAAAGGGTTTAGAGTTTTATTAGGCGGACCGCTACCGCGGATCCCACTAATAAAAACCCTAAACCCTTCCCCTTGCTCCTAATTCGAAGGCGGCAAGACAAAAAGACGGCCTAGAGGGGCCGAGAGAACATTTTTTTGGGGGGCCGGGTATACTAAAATGGGACGGGAAAGGGTTTAGAGTTTTATTAGGCGGACCGCTACCGCGGATCCCACTAATAAAAACCCTAAACCCTTTCCCTTGCTCCTCATTCGAAGGCAGCAAGACAAAAAGACACCCTAGAGGGGCCGAGTGAACCCTTTTTGGGGGGCCGGGTATCCTAAAACGGGACAGGAAAGGGTTTAGGGTTTTATTAGGCGGACCACTACCGCAGATCCCCCTAATCAAACCCTAAACCCTTTCCCTTGCTTCTCATTTGAAGGGGCCGAGTGAACCCTGTTTTGGTGGGCCGGTTATCCTAAAACGAGACGAGAAAGGGTTTAGGGTTTGATTAGGAGGATCACTACCGCGGATCCCCCTAATCCAACCCTCAACTCTTTCCCTTGCTTCTCATTCGGAGGTGGCAAGACAAAAAGACACCCTAGAGGGGCCGAGAGAACCGTTTTTTGGGGGGCCGGGTATCCTAAAACAGGACAGTAAAAGGTTTAGGGTTTTATTAGGCGGACCGCTACCGCGGATCCCCCTAATCAAACCCTAAACCCTTTCCCTTGCTTCTCATTTGAAGGTGGCAAGACAAAAAGACACTCTAGAGGGGCCGAGTGAACCCTTTTTTGGGGGCCGGGTATCCTAAAACGGGACGGGAAAGGGTTTAGGGTTTGATTAGGCGGACCACTACCGCGGATCACCCTAATCAGACCCTAAACCCTTTCCCTTTCTTCTCATTCAAAGACGGCAAGACAAAAAGACATCCTAGAGGGGCCGAGTGAACCCTTTTTGGGGGGCTGGGTATCCTAAAACGGGACGGGAAAGGGTTTAGGGTTTGATTAGGCGGACTGCTACCGCGGGTCCCCCTAATCTAACCCTAAACCATTTCCCTTACTTCTCATTCGAAGGCGGCAAGGCAAAAAGACACCCTAGAGGGGCCGAGTGAACCCTTTTTTGGTGGGCCGGTTATCCTAAAACGGGACGGGAAATGGTTTAGAGTTTGAATAGGCGGACTTCTACCGCGGATCCCCCTAATCAAACCCTAAACCCTTTCCCTTGCTTCTCATTCGAAGGCCGCAAGACAAAAAGACACCCTAGAGGGGCCGAGTGAACCCTTTTTTGGTGGGCCGGTTATCCTAAAAAGGGACGGGAAAGGGTTTAGGGTTTGATTAGGCGGACCACTACCGCGGATCCCCCTAATCCAACCCTAAACCTTTCCCTTGCTTCTCATTCGAAGGTGGCAAGACAAAAAGACGCACTAGAGGGGCCGATAGAAACCTTTTTTGGGGGGCTAGGTATACTAAAACGGGATAGGAAAGGGTTTAGAGTTTTATTAGGCGGACCGCTACCGCGGATCCCACTAATCAAACCCTAAACCCTTTCCCTTGCTTCTCATTCGAAGGCGTCAAGACAAAAAGACACCCTAGAGGGGCCGAGTGAACCCTTTTTGGGGGGCCGGGTATCCTAAAACGGGACGGGAATGGGTTTAGGGTTTTAATAGTGGACCGCTACCGCGGATCCCACTAATCAAACCCTAAACCCTTTCCCTTGCTTCTCATTCGAAGGCGGCAAGACAAAAAGACACCCTAGAGGGGCCGAGTGAACCCTTTTTTGGTGGGCCGGTTATCCTAAAACGGGACGGGAAAGGGTTTAGGGTTTGATTAGGAGGATCACTACCGCGGATCCCCCAAATCCAACCCTAAACCCTTTCCCTTGCTTCTCATTCGAAGGCGGCAAGACAAAAAGACATCCTAGAGGGGCCGAGTGAACCCTTTTTGGGGGGCCGGGTATCCTAACACGGGACGGGAAAGGGTTTAGGGTTTGATTAGGCGGACTGCTACCGCGGATCCCCCTAATCTAACCCTAAACCATTTCCCTTGCTTCTCATTCGAAGGCGTCAAGACAAAAAGACACCCTAGAGGGGCCGAGTGAACCCTGTTTTGGTGGGCCGGTGATCCTAAAACGAGACGGGAAAGGGTTTAGGGTTTGATTAGGAGGATCACTACCGCGGATCTCCCTAATCCAACCCTAAACCCTTTTCCTTGCTTCTCATTCGAAGGTGGCAAGACAAAAAGACACCCTAGAGGGGCCGAGAGAACCCTTTTTTGGGGGGCCGGGTATCCTAAAACGGGACAGGAAAGAGTTTAGGGTTTTATTAGGCGGACCGCTACCACGGATCCCCCTAATCAAACCCTAAACCCTTTCCCTTGCTTCTCATTTGAAGGTGGAAAGACAAAAAGACACCCTAGAGGGGCCGAGTGAACCCTTTTTTGGGGGCCGGGTATCCTAAAACGGGACGGGAAAGGGTTTAGGGTTCGATTAGACGGACCACTACCGCGGATCACCCTAATCAGACCCTAAACCCTTTCCTTTGCTTCTCATTCGAAGGCGGCAAGAAAAAAAGACATCCTAGAGGGGCCGAGTGAACCCTTTTTGGGGGGCCGGGTATACTAAAACGGGATAGGAAAGGGTTTAGAGTTTTATTAGGCGGACCGCTACCGCGGATCCCACTAATCAAACCCTAAACCCTTTCCCTTGCTTCTCATTCGAAGGCGTTAAGACAAAAAGACACCCTAGAGGGGCCGAGTGAACCCTTTTTGGGGGGCCGGGTATCCTAAAACGGGACGGGAATGGGTTTAGGGTTTTAATAGTGGACCGCTACCGCGGATCCCACTAATCAAACCCTAAACCCTTTCCCTTGCTTCTCATTCGAAGGCGGCAAGACAAAAAGACACCCTAGAGGGGCCGAGAGAACCCTTTTTTGGGGGGCCGGGTATCCTAAAACGGGACGGGAAAGGGTTTAGGGTTTGATTAGGCGGACTTCTACCATGGATCCCCCTAATCAAACCCTAAACCCTTTCCCTTGCTTCTCATTCGAGGGCGGCAAGACAAAAAGACACCCTAGAGAGGCCGAGTGAACCCTTTTTTGGTGGGCCGGTTATCCTAAAACGGGACGGGAAAAGGTTTAGGGTTTGATTAGGCGGACCACTACCGCGGATCCCCCTAATCCAACCCTAAACATTTCCCTTGCTTCTCATTCGAAGGTGGCAAGACAAAAGGACGCCCTAGAGGGGCCGAGAGAACCCTTTTTTGGGGGGGGGGGGCCGGGTATACTAAAACGGGACGGGAAAGGGTTTAGAGTTTTATTAGGCGGACCGCTACCGCGGATCCCCCTAATCAAACCCTAAACCCTTTCCCTTGCTTCTCATTTGAAGGCGGCAAGACAAAAAGACACCCTAGAGGGGCCGAGTGAACCCTTTTTTGGTGGGCCGGTTATCCTAAAACGGGACGGGAAAGGGTTTAGGGTTTGATTAGGCGGACTTCTACCATGGATCCCCCTCATCAAACCCTAAACCCTTTCCCTTGCTTCTCATTCGAAGGCGGCAAGACAAAAAGACACCCTAGAGAGGCCGAGTGAACCCTTTTTTGGTGGGCCGGTTATCCTAAAACGGGACGGGAAAAGGTTTAGGGTTTGATTAGGCGGACCACTACCGCGGATCCCCCTAATCCAACCCTAAACATTTCCCTTGCTTCTCATTCGAAGGTGGAAAGACAAAAGGACGCCCTAGAGGGGCCGAGAGAACCCTTTTTGGGGGGGGCCGGGTATACTAAAACGGGACGGGAAAGGGTTTAGAGTTTTATTAGGCGGACCGCTACCGTGGATCCCACTAATCAAACCCTAAACCCTTTCCCTTGCTTCTCATTCGAAGGCGGCAAGACAAAAAGACACCCTAGAGAGGCCGAGTGAACCCTTTTTTGGTGGGCCGGTTATCCTAAAACGGGACGGGAAAAGGTTTAGGGTTTGATTAGGCGGACCACTACCGCGGATCCCCCTAATCCAACCCTAAACATTTCCCTTGCTTCTCATTCGAAGGTGGCAAGACAAAAGGACGCCCTAGAGGGGCCGAGAGAACCCTTTTTGGGGGGGGGGGGCGGGTATACTAAAACGGGACGGGAAAGGGTTTAGAGTTTTATTAGGCGGACCGCTACCGCGGATCCCCCTAATCAAACCCTAAACCCTTTCCCTTGCTTCTCATTTGAAGGCGGCAAGACAAAAAGACACCCTAGAGGGGCCGAGTGAACCCTTTTTTGGTGGGCCGGTTATCCTAAAACGGGACGGGAAAGGGTTTAGGGTTTGATTAGGCGGACTTCTACCATGGATCCCCCTCATCAAACCCTAAACCCTTTCCCTTGCTTCTCATTCGAAGGCGGCAAGACAAAAAGACACCCTAGAGAGGCCGAGTGAACCCTTTTTTGGTGGGCCGGTTATCCTAAAACGGGACGGGAAAAGGTTTAGGGTTTGATTAGGCGGACCACTACCGCGGATCCCCCTAATCCAACCCTAAACATTTTCCTTGCTTCTCATTCGAAGGTGGAAAGACAAAAGGACGCCCTAGAGGGGCCGAGAGAACCCTTTTTGGGGGGGGCCGGGTATACTAAAACGGGACGGGAAAGGGTTTAGAGTTTTATTAGGCGGACCGCTACCGTGGATCCCACTAATCAAACCCTAAACCCTTTCCCTTGCTTCTCATTCGAAGGCGGCAAGACAAAAAGACACCCTAGAGAGGCCGAGTGAACCCTTTTTTGGTGGGCCGGTTATCCTAAAACGGGACGGGAAAAGGTTTAGGGTTTGATTAGGCGGACCACTACCGCGGATCCCCCTAATCCAACCCTAAACATTTCCCTTGCTTCTCATTCGAAGGTGGAAAGACAAAAGGACGCCCTAGAGGGGCCGAGAGAACCCTTTGGGGGGGGGCCGGGTATACTAAAAACGGGACGGGAAAGGGTTTAGAGTTTTATTAGGCGGACCGCTACCGTGGATCCCACTAATCAAACCCTAAACCCTTTCCCTTGCTTCTCATTCGAAGACGGCAAGACAAAAAGACACCCTAGAGGGGCCGAGTGAACCCTTTTTGGGGAGGCATGTATCCTAAAACGGGACGGGAATGGGTTTAGGGTTTTATTAGGTGGACCGCTACCGCGGATCCCCCTAATCAAACCCTAAACCCTTTCCCTTGCTTCTCATTTGAAGGCGGCAAGACAAAAAGACACCCTAGAGGGGCCGAGTGAACCCTTTTTTGGTGGGCCGGTTATCCTAAAACGGGACGGGAAAGGGTTTAGGGTTTTATTAGGAGGATCACTACCGCGGATCCCCCTAATCCAACCCTAAACCCTTTCCCTTGCTTCTCATTTGAAGGTGGCAAGACAAAAAGACACCCTAGAGGGGCCGAGAGAACCCTTTTTTGGGGGGCCGGGTATCCTAAAACGGGACCGGAAAGGGTTTAGGGTTTTATTAGGCGGACCGCTACCGCGGATCCCCCTAATCAAACCCTAAACCCTTTCCCTTGCTTCTCATTTGAAGGCGGCAAGACAAAAAGACACCCTAGAGGGGCCGAGTGAACCCTTTTTTGGTGGGCCGGTTATCCTAAAAAAGACGGGGAAAGGGTTTAGGGTTTGATTAGGCGGACTTCTACCATGGATCCCCCTAATCAAACCCTAAACCCTTTCCCTTGCTTCTCATTCGAAGGCGGCAAGACAAAAAGACACCCTAGAGAGGCCGAGTGAACCCTTTTTTGGTGGGCCGGTTATCCTAAAACTGGACGGGAAAAGGTTTAGGGTTTGATTAGGCGGACCACTACCGCGGATCCCCCTAATCCAACCCTAAACCTTTCCCTTGCTTCTCATTCGAAGGTGGCAAGACAAAAAGACACCCTAGAGGGGCCGAGAGAACCCTTTTTTGGGGGGCCGGGTATCCTAAAACGGGACAGGAAAGGGTTTAGGGTTTTATTAGGCGGACCGCTACCGCGGATCCCCCTAATCAAACAATAAACCCTTTCCCTTGCTTCTCATTCGAAGGCGGCAAGACAAAAAGACACCCTAGAGGGGCCGAGTGAACCCTTTTTTGGTGGGCCGGTTATCCTAAAACGGGACGGGAAAGGGTTTAGGGTTTGATTAGGCGGACCACTACCGCGGATCCCCCTAATCCAACCCTAAACATTTCCCTTGCTTCTCATTCGAAGGTGGCAAGACAAAAAGACGCCCTAGAGGGGCCGAGAGAACCCTTTTTGGGGGGGCCGGGTATACTAAAACGGGACGGGAAAGGGTTTAGAGTTTTATTAGGCGGACCGCTACCGTGGATCCCACTAATCAAACCCTAAACCCTTTCCCTTGCTTCTCATTCGAAGACGGCAAGATAAAAAGACACCCTAGAGGGGCCGAGTGAACCCTTTTTGGGGGGCCGGGTATCCTAAAACGGGACGGGAATGGGTTTAAGGTTTTATTAGGTGGACCGCTACCGCGGATCCCCCTAATCAAACCCTAAACCCTTTCCCTTGCTTCTCATTCGAAGGTGGCAAGACAAAAAGACACCCTAGAGGGGCCGAGAGAACCCTTTTTTGGGGGGCCGGGTATCCTAAAACGGGACCGGAAAGGGTTTAGGGTTTTATTAGGCGGACCGCTACCGCGGATCCCCCTAATCAAACCCTAAACCCTTTCCCTTGCTTCTCATTTGAAGGCGGCAAGACAAAAAGACACCCTAGAGGGGCCGAGGAAACCCTTTTTTGGGGGGGGGGGGGGCCTATCCTAAAACGGGACGGGAAAGGGTTTAGGGTTTGACTAGGCGGACCGCTACCACGGATCCCCCTTATCAAACCCTAATCCCTTTCCCTTGCTTCTCATTTGAAGGCGGCAAGACAAAAAGACACCCTAGAGGGGCTGAGTAAACCCTTTTTTGGGGGGCCGGGTATCCTAAAACGGGACGGGAAAGGGTTTTGGGTTTGATTAGGCGGACCACTACCACGGATCCCCCAAATCAAACCCTTAACCCTTTCCCTTGCTTCTCATTCGAAGGCGGCAAGACAAAAAGATACCCTAGAGGGGCCGAGTAAACCCTTTTTTGGGGGGCCGGGTATCCTAAAATGGGACGGGAAAGGGTTAAGGGTTTGATTAGGCGGACCGCTATCGTGGATCCCCCTAATCAAAACCTAAACCCTTTCCCTTGCTTCTCATTCGAAGGCGACAAGATAAAAAGACACCCTAGAGGGGCCGAGTAAACCCTTTTTGGGGGGGCTGGGTATCCTAAAACGGGACGGGAAAGGGTTTAGGGTTTGATTAGGCGGACTACTACCGCGGATCCCCCTAATCAAACCCTAATCCCTTTCCCTTGCTTCTCATTTGAAGGCGGCAAGACAAAAAGACTCCCTAGAGGGGCCGAGTGAACCCTTTTTGGGGGGGCTGGGTATCCAAAAACGGGACGGGAATGGGTTTAGGGTTCGATTAGGCGGACCGCTACCACGGATCCCCCTAATCAAACCCTAAACCCTTTCCCTTGCTTCTCATTCGAAGGCGGCATCACAAAAAGACACCCTAGAGGGGCCGAGTGAACCCTTTTTTGGGGGGTCGGGTATCCTAAAACGGGACGGGAAAGGGTTTAGGGTTTGATTAGGCGGACCGCTATCGTGGATCCCCCTAATCAAACCCTAAACCCTTTCCCTTGCTTCTCATTCGAAGGCGGCAAGACAAAAAGACACCCTAGAGGGGCGAGTAAACCCTTTTTGGGGGGGCTGGGTATCCTAAAACGGGACGGGAAAGGGTTTAGGGTTTGATTAGGCGGACCGCTACCGCGGATCCCCCTAATCAAACCCTAATCCCTTTCCCTTGCTTCTCATTTGAAGGCGGCAAGACAAAAAGACACCCTAGAGGGGCCGAGTGAACCGTTTTTTGGGGGGCCGGGTATCCTAAAACGGGACGCGAAAGGGTTTAGGGTTTGATTAGGCGGACTTCTACCGCGGATCCCCCTAATCAAACCCTAAACCCTTTCCCTTGCTTCTCATTCGAAGGCGGCAAGACAAAAATACACCCTAGAGGGCCCGAGTGAACCCTTTTTTGGAGGGCCGGGTATCCTAAAACGGGACGAGAATTGGTTTGTGGTTTGATTAGACGGACCACTACCACGGATCCCCCTAATAAAACCCTAAACCCTTTCCCTTGCTTCTCATTCGAAGGCGGCAAGACAAAAAGACACCCTAGAGGGGCCGAGTAAACCCATTTTGGGGGGGCTGGGTATCCTAAAACGGGACGGGAAAGGGTTTAGGGTTTGATTAGGCGTACCGCTACCGCGGATCCCCCTAATCAATCCCTAAACCCTTACCCTTGCTTCTCATTTGAAGGCGGCAAGGCAAAAAGACACCCCAGAGGTGCCGAGTGAACCCTTTTTTGGGGGGCCGGGTATCCTAAAACGGGACGGAAAAGGGTTTAGGGTTTGATTAGGCGGACCACTACCACGGATCCCCTAATCAAACTCTAAACCCTTCCCCTTGCTTCTCATTCGAAGGAGGCAAGACAAAAAGACACCCTAGCGGGGCTGAGTAAACCCTTTTTTGGGGGGGCCGGGTATCCTAAAACGGGACGGGAAAGGGTTAAGGGTTTGATTAGGCGGACCGCTATCGTGGATCCCCCTAATCAAACCCTAAACCCTTTCCCTTGCTTCTCATTCGAAGGCGGCAAGACAAAAAGACACCCTAGAGGGGCCGAGTAAACCCTTTTTGGGAGGGCTGGGTATCCTATAACGGGACGAGAAAGGGTTTAGGGTTTGATTAGCACCGCTACCGCGAATCCCCCTAATCAAACCCTAATCACTTTCCCTTGCTTCTCATTTGAAGGCGGCAAGACAAAAAGACACCTTAGAGGGGCTGAGTAAACCCTTTTTTGGGGGTCCGGGTATCCTAAAACGGGACGGGAAAGGGTTAAGGGTTTGATTAGGCAGACCGCTATCGTGGATCCCCCTAATCAAACCCTAAACCTTTTCCTCGCTTCTTCTCATTCGAAGGCGGCAAGACAAAAAGACACCCTAGAGGGGCCGAGTAAACCCTTTTTGGGGGGGCTGGGTATCCTAAAACGGGACGGGAAAGGGTTTAGGGTTTGATTAGGCGGACCGCTACCGCGGATCTCCCTAATCAAACCCTAATCCCTTTCCCTTGCTTCTCATTTGAAGGCGGCAAGACAAAAAGACTCCCTAGAGGGGCCGAGTGAACCCTTTTTGGGGGGGCTGGGTATCCTAAAACGGGACGGGAAAGAGTTTAGGGTTCGATTAGGCGGACTTCCACCGCGGATCCCCCTAATCAAACCCTAAACCCTTTCCCTTGCTTCTCATTCGAAGGCGGCAAGACAAAAAGACACCCCAGAGGGGCCGAGTGAACCCTTTTTTGGGGGGCCGGGTATCCTAAAACGGGACGGAAAAGGGTTTAGGGTTTGATTAGGCGGACCACTACCACGGATCCCCCTAATCAAACTCTAAACCCTTCCCCTTGCTTCTCATTCGAAGGAGGCAAGACAAAAAGACACCCTAGCGGGGCTGAGTAAACCCTTTTTTGGGGGGCCGGGTATCCTAAAACGGGACGGGAAAGGGTTAAGGGTTTGATTAGGCAGACCGCTATCGTGGATCCCCCTAATCAAACCCTAAACCTTTTCCCTTGCTTCTCATTCGAAGGCGGCAAGACAAAAAGACACCCTAGAGGGGCCGAGTAAACCCTTTTTGGGGGGGCTGGGTATCCTAAAACGGGACGGGAAAGGGTTTAGGGTTTGATTAGGCGGACCGCTACCGCGGATCTCCATAATCAAACCCTAATCCCTTTCCCTTGCTTCTCATTTGAAGGCGGCAAGACAAAAAGACTCCCTAGAGGGGCCGAGTGAACCCTTTTTGGGGGGGCTGGGTATCCTAAAACGGGACGGGAAAGAGTTTAGGGTTCGATTAGGCGGACTTCCACCGCGGATCCCCCTAATCAAACCCTAAACCCTTTCCCTTGCTTCTCATTCGAAGGCGGCAAGACAAAAATACACCCTAGAGGGGCCGAGTGAACCCTTTTTTGGAGGGCCGGGTATCCTAAAACGGGACGAGAAAGGGTTTGTGGTTTGATTAGACGGACCACTACCACGGATCCCCCTAATCAAACCCTAAACCCTTTCCCTTGCTTCTCATTCGAAGGCGACAAGACAAAAAGACACCCTAGAGGGGCCGAGTAAACCCATTTTGGGGGGCTGGGTATCCTAAAACGGGACGGGAAAGGGTTTAGGGTTTGATTAGGCGTACCGCTACCGCGGATCCCCCTAATCAATCCCTAAACCCTTACCCTTGCTTCTCATTTGAAGGCGGCAAGACAAAAGACACCCCGAGGGGCCGAGTGAACCCTTTTTGGGGGCGGGTATCCTAAAACGGGACGGAAAAGGGTTTAGGGTTTGATTAGGCGGACCACTACCACGGATCCCCTAATCAAACTCTAAACCCTTCCCCTTGCTTCTCATTCGAAGGCGGCAAGACAAAAAGACACCCTAGAGGGGCCGAGTAAACCCTTTTTGGGGGGGCCGGGTATCCTAAAACGGGACGGGAAAGGGTTAAGGGTTTGATTAGGCGGACCGCTATCGTGGATCCCCTTAATCAAACCCTAAACCCTTTCCCTCGCTTCTCATTCGAAGGCGGCAAGACAAAAAGACACCCTAGAGGGGCCGAGTAAACCCTTTTTGGGAGGGCTGGGTATCCTATAACGGGACGAGAAAGGGTTTAGGGTTTGATTAGCACCGCTACCGCGAATCCCCCTAATCAAACCCTAATCACTTTCCCTTGCTTCTCATTTGAAGGCGGCAAGACAAAAAGACACCTTAGAGGGGCTGAGTAAACCCTTTTTTGGGGGTCCGGGTATCCTAAAACGGGACGGGAAAGGGTTAAGGGTTTGATTAGGCAGACCGCTATCGTGGATCCCCCTAATCAAACCCTAAACCTTTTCCCTTGCTTCTCATTCGAAGGCGGCAAGACAAAAAGACACCCTAGAGGGGCCGAGTAAACCCTTTTTGGGGGGGCTGGGTATCCTAAAACGGGACGGGAAAGGGTTTAGGGTTTGATTAGGCGGACCGCTACCGCGGATCTCCCTAATCAAACCCTAATCCCTTTCCCTTGCTTCTCATTTGAAGGCGGCAAGACAAAAAGACTCCCTAGAGGGGCCGAGTGAACCCTTTTTGGGGGGGCTGGGTATCCTAAAACGGGACGGGAAAGAGTTTAGGGTTCGATTAGGCGGACTTCCACCGCGGATCCCCCTAATCAAACCCTAAACCCTTTCCCTTGCTTCTCATTCGAAGGCGGCAAGACAAAAATACACCCTAGAGGGGCCGAGTGAACCCTTTTTTGGAGGGCCGGGTATCCTAAAACGGGACGAGAAAGGGTTTGTGGTTTGATTAGACGGACCACTACCACGGATCCCCCTAATCAAACCCTAAACCCTTTCCCTTGCTTCTCATTCGAAGGCGACAAGACAAAAAGACACCCTAGAGGGGCCGAGTAAACCCATTTTGGGGGGCTGGGTATCCTAAAACGGGACGGGAAAGGGTTTAGGGTTTGATTAGGCGTACCGCTACCGCGGATCCCCCTAATCAATCCCTAAACCCTTACCCTTGCTTCTCATTTGAAGGCGGCAAGACAAAAAGACACCCCAGAGGGGCCGAGTGAACCCTTTTTTGGGGGGCCGGGTATCCTAAAACGGGACGGAAAAGGGTTTAGGGTTTGATTAGGCGGACCACTACCACGGATCCCCCTAATCAAACTCTAAACCCTTCCCCTTGCTTCTCATTCGAAGGCGGCAAGACAAAAAGACACCCTAGAGGGGCCGAGTAAACCCTTTTTTGGGGGGCCGGGTATCCTAAAACGGGACGGGAAAGGGTTAAGGGTTTGATTAGGCGGACCGCTATCGTGGATCCCCCTAATCAAACCCTAAACCCTTTCCCTTGCTTCTCATTCGAAGGCGGCAAGACAAAAAGACACCCTAGAGGGGCCGAGTAAACCCTTTTTGGGAGGGCTGGGTATCCTAAAACGGGACGAGAAAGGGTTTAGGGTTTGATTAGGCGGACGCACCGCGAATCTCCCTAATCAAACCCTAATCCCTTTCCCTTGCTTCTCATTTGAAGGCGGCAAGACAAAAAGACACCCTAGAGGGGCCGAGTAAACCCTTTTTTGGGGGGCCGGGTATCCTAAAACGGGACGGGAAAGGGTTAAGGGTTTGATTAGGCGGACCGCTATCGTGGATCCCCCTAATCAAACCCTAAACCCTTTCCCTTGCTTCTCATTCGAAGGCGGCAAGACAAAAAGACACCCTAGAGGGGCCGAGTGAACCCTTTTGGGGGGGGGCCGGGTATCCTAAAAACGGGACGGGAAAGGGTTTAGGGTTTGATTAGGCGGACGCCACCGCGGATCCCACTAATCAAACCCTAATCCCTTTCCCTTGCTTCTCATTTGAAGGCGGCAAGACAAAAAGACTCCCTAGAGGGGCCGAGTGAACCCTTTTTGGGGGGCTGGGTATCCTAAAACGGGACGGGAAAGGGTTTAGGGTTCGATTAGGTGGACCGCTACCACGGATCCCCCTAATCAAACCCTTAACCCTTTTCCTTGCTTCTCATTCGAAGGCGGCAACACAAAAAGACACCCTAGAGGGGCCGAGTGAACCTTTTTTTGGGGGGTCGGGTATCCTAAAACGGGACGGGAAAGGGTTTAGGGTTTGATTAGGCGGACCACTACCACGGATCCCCCTAATCAAACCCTAAACCCTTTCCCTTGTTTCTCATTCCAAGGCGGAAAGACAAAAAGACAACCTAGAGGGGTCGAGTGAACCCTTTTTTGGGGGGCCGGGTATCCTAAAACGGGACGCGAAAGGGTTTAGGGTTTGATTAGGCGGACTTCTACCGCGGATCCCCCTAATCAAACCCTAAACCGTTTCCCTTGCTTCTCATTCGAAGGCGGCAAGACAAAAATACACCCTACAGGGGCCGAGTGAACCCTTTTTTGGAGGGTCGGGTATCCTAAAACGGGACGAGAAAGGGTTTGTGGTTTGATTAGACGGACCACTACCACGGATCCCCCTAATCAAACCCTAAACCCTTTCCCTTGCTTCTCATTCGAAGGCGGCAAGACAAAAAGACACCCTAGAGGGGCCGAGTAAACCCTTTTTTTGGGGGCCGGGTATCCTAAAACGGGACGGGAAAGGGTTAAGGATTTGATTAGGCGGACCACCATCGTGGATCCCCCTAATCAATCCCTAAACCCTTACCCTTGCTTCTCATTTGAAGGCGGCAAGACAAAAAGACACCCAGAGGGGCCGAGTGAACCCTTTTTTGGAGGGCCAGGTATCCTAAAACGGGACGGAAAAGGGTTTAGGGTTTGATTTGGCGGACCACTACCACGGATCCCCCTAATCAAACTCTAAACCCTTCCCCTTGCTTCTCATTCGAAGGCGGCAAGACAAAAGGACACCCTAGAGGGGCTGAGTAAACCCTTTTTTGGGGGGCCGGGTATCCTAAAACGGGACGGGAAAGGGTTATGGGTTTGATTAGGCGGACCGCTATCGTGGATCCCCCTAATCAAACCCTAAACCCTTTCCCTTGCTTCTCATTCGAAGGCGGCAAGACAAAAAGACACCCTAGAGGGGCCGAGTAAACCCTTTTTGCGGGGCCGGGTATCCTAAAACGGGACGGGAATGGGTTTAGGGTTTTATTAGGTGGACCGCTACCACGGATCCCTCTAATCAAACCGTAATCCCTTTCCCTTGCTTCTCATTTGAAGGCGGCAAGACAAAAAGACTCCCTAGAGGGGCCGAGTGAACCCTTTTTTGGGGGCCGGATATCCTAAAACGGGACGGGAAAGGGTTAAGGGTTTGATTAGGCGGACCGCCATCGTGGATCCCCCTAATCAAAACCTAAACCCTTTCCGTTGCTTCTCATTCGAAGGCGGCAAGACAAAAAGACACCCTAGAGGGGCCGAGTAAACCCATTTTGGGGGGGCTGGGTATCCTAAAACGGGACGGGAAAGGGTTTAGGGTTTGATTAGGCGTACTGCTACCGCGGATCCCCCTAATCAATCCCTAAACCCTTACCCTTGCTTCTCATTTGAAGGCGGCAAGACAAAAAGACACCCCAGAGGGGCCGAGTGAACCCTTTTTTGGGGGGCCGGGTATCCTAAAACGGGACGGAAAAGGGTTTAGGGTTTGATTAGGCGGAACACTACCACGGATCCCCCTAATCAAACTCTAAACCCTTCCCCTTGCTTCTCATTCGAAGGCGGCAAGACAAAAAGACACCCTAGAGGGTCTGAGTAAACCCTTTTTTGGGGGGCCGGGTATCCTAAAACGGGACGGGAAAGGGTTAAGGGTTTGATTAGGCGGACCGCTATCGTGGATCCCCCTAATCAAACCCTAAACCCTTTCCCTTGCTTCTCATTCGAAGGCGGCAAGATAAAAAGACACCCTAGAGGGGCCGAGTAAACCCTTTTTGGGAGGGCTGGGTATCCTAAAACGGGACGGGAAAGGGTTTAGGGTTTGATTAGGCGGACCGCTACCGCGAATCCCCCTAATCAAACACTAATCCCTTTCCCTTGCTTCTCATTTGAAGGCGGCAAGACAAAAAGACACCCTAGAGGGGCTGAGTAAACCCTTTTTTGGGGGTCCGGGTATCCTAAAACGGGACGGGAAAGGGTTAAAGGTTTGATTAGGCGGACCGCTATCGTGGATCCCCCTAATCAAACCCTAAACCCTTTCCCTTGCTTCTCATTCGAAGGCGGCAAGACAAAAAGACACCCTAGAGGGGCCGAGTAAACCCTTTTTGGGAGGGCTGGGTATCCTAAAACGGGACGGGAAAGGGTTTAGGGTTTGATTAGGCGGACCGCTACCGCGAATCCCCCTAATCAAACCCTAATCCCTTTCCCTTGCTTCTCATTTGAAGGCGGCAAGACAAAAAGACACCCTAGAGGGGCTGAGTAAACCCTTTTTTGGGGGTCCGGGTATCCTAAAACGGGACGGGAAAGGGTTAAGGGTTTTATTAGGCGGACCGCTATCATGGATCCCCCTAATCAAACCCTAAACCTTTCCCTTGCTTCTCATTCGAAGCCGGCAAGACAAAAAGACACCCTAGAGGGGCCGAGTAAACCCTTTTTGAGGGGGCTGGGTATCCTAAAACGGGACGGGAAAGGGTTTAGGGTTTGATTAGGCGGACCGCTACCGCGGATCCCACTAATCAAACCATAGTCCCTTTCCCTTGCATCTCATTTGAAGGCGGCAAGACAAAAAGACTCCCTAGAGGGGCCGAGTGAACCCTTTTTGGGGGGGCTGGCTATCCTAAAACGGGACGGGA
The DNA here is from genome assembly GCF_048544455.1 of Silene latifolia. Lineage (NCBI taxonomy): Eukaryota > Viridiplantae > Streptophyta > Magnoliopsida > Caryophyllales > Caryophyllaceae > Silene > Silene latifolia. The sequence goes on along the minus strand of NC_133535.1, from coordinate 57,690,288 downwards.
AAGGGTTTAGGGTTCGATTAGGCAGACCGCTACCACGGATCCCCCTAATCAAACCCTAAACCCTTTCCCTTGCTTCTCATTCGAAGGCGGCAACACAAAAAGACACCCTAGAGGGGCCGAGTGAACCCTTTTTTGGGGGGTCGGGTATCCTAAAACGGGACGGGAAAGGGTTTAGGGTTTGATTAGGCGGACCACTACCACGGATCCCCCTAATCAAACCCTAAACCCTTTCCCTTGCTTCTCATTCGAAGGCGGAAAGACAAAAAGACAACCTAGAGGGGCCGAGTGAACCCTTTTTTGGGGGGCCGGGTATCCTAAAACGGGACGCGAAAGGGTTTAGGTTTTGATTAGGCGGACTTCTACCGCGGATCCCCCTAATCAAACCCTAAACCCTTTCCCTTGCTTCTCATTCGAAGGCGGCAAGACAAAAAGACACCCTAGAGGGGCTGTGTAAACCCTTTTTTGGGGGGCCGGGTATCCTAAAACGGGACGGGAAAGGTTTAAGGGTTTGATTAGGCGGACCGCTATCGTGGATCCCCCTAATCAATCCCTAAACCCTTACCCTTGCTTCACATTTGAAGGCGGCAAGACAAAAAGACACCCCAGAGGGGCCGAGTGAACCCTTTTTCGGGGGGCCGGGTATCCTAAAACGGGACGGAAAAGGGTTTATGGTTTGATTAGGCGGACCAGTACCACGGATCCCCCTAATCAAACTCTAAACCCTTCCCCTTGCTTCTCATTCGAAGGCGGCAAGACAAAAAGACACCCTAGAGGGGCCGAGTAAACCCTTTTTGGGGGACCGGGTATCCTAAAACGGGACGGGAAAGGGTTTAGGGTTTGATTAGGCGGACCGCTATCGTGGATCCCCTAATCAAACCCTAAACCCTTTCCCTTGCTTCTCATTCGAAGGCGGCAAGACAAAAAGACACCCTAGAGGGGCCGAGTAAACCCTTTTGGGAGGGTGGGTATCCTAAAACGGGACGGGAAAGGGTTTAGGGTTTGATTAGGTGGACGCCACCGCGAATCCCCCTAATCAAACCCTAATCCCTTTCCCTTGGTTCTCATTTGAAGGCGGCAAGACAAAAAGACACCCTAGAGGGGCTGAGTAAACCCTTTTTTGGGGGTCCGGGTATCCTAAAACGGGACGGGAAAGGGTTAAGGGTTTGATTAGGCGGACCGCTATCGTGGATCCCCCTAATCAAACCCTAAACCCTTTCCCTTGCTTCTCATTCGAAGGCGGCAAGACAAAAAGACATCCTAGAGGGGCTGAGTAAACCCTTTTTGGGAGGGCTGGGTATCCTAAAACGGGACGGGAAAGGGTTTAGGGTTTGATTAGGCGGACCGCTACCGCGAATCCCCCTAATCAAACCCTAATCCCTTTCCCTTGCTTCTCATTTGAAGGCGGCATGACAAAAAGACACCCTAGAGGTGTGACACCCTTAAAAATTAGCGTTATCTAATTACGTAAATGCGTAAATTCTACGGAAAAACTGGTAGGATATGTTTGTAAATGGTTCAACTAGTCAAAAACCTGCAATTTCAAAACTTTTTCTAACTAAACCATTCACAACCAATCCAACACAAGAAGTCCAACATTCCCAATAGACGGGTGCCAAAACCTGCAATTGCTACCATCTAACTTACTTAACACCGCTAAAGGTAAGAAAATACATAATGATACAACTCAAAATGGAAAAGGGAGACATATGTCCCTTCAAATTATATACAAACCAAAAGTTAAAAGGTTATTTACATAACCAAAAGATAAAAAGGGTTACTATAAGAATAGCCAAAAACTAGGTCCAAGGTTCCTTGCTTACTAGCTCGTCTGTGACCCCCAACAAAGCATCAACAACCTGTCAATCGCATTTTATACAAACACGAAAGCCACAATTCAGTGGGGAGTAACTTCGAGTCCTCCCAGCCACGAATCGTCAAAAATTAATGTAACATGTAATGTAACATGTAAGCAATTTGATAAACCATTTACTTATCATGTATTCTAACAAATGACCCCTAAACTGCCCAAACTAAACTATCATGTGAATCATATAACAAATAGTAATCCAAACTTTATCAACTGTAACCGGCTTACATCTCACCTATTACAGTTCATAAAATCACCATACAAGAAAGGGCAATATATCAAAGACAGGCATAAGTTCTTAGCACCGTCAATAGTCACTTTGTAACTCGAGTCTATACCACGAGGTAGGGAAGGTAATCGAACCGGTATCTTGGCTCAGCGGTTAATATTAATAAAACATGGCCAAGAGACAACACAACCCTAGCCTAAAATCTCAAGAGACCTAGACATGCGGATACACACCACCGCACCCAAGACCCACAACTTTTTTTTAAAACAAAGTGAAGTGAGTACCCTAAGGACACCACCGAAGGGTTGGCTAGTACTTAAGTTGACCACTTACTATCAAAATAAGTAACTGAGGTCATGCCCCAACTTGGATAAACATCCACTAGTCAGGAACACAAAGACTATCAAGCAGTGAACATATACTCGTCAAAGACTATAAAGACCTATCTATGATGAAGGCCGAAATACTCACCTAGGACCTAGTCGCAGCTAGTCCCAGCTTGAATACTTTAGCCCACACCACACAAGACTCACCACACAAGTCAATTAAGACACCCACTTAACCATAAGAGGGCAAAAAGTCTTACTTACCAACATAAATTCTAATATTCTATCATGTGAAAGGCTATATAAAAGTCTAATCAGCAGATAAACCAACCGAATCCTCAATACCAATTTCCAATTCTAACAACATTAACCAAATTAAAGGCTTCGGGGAATCTAGGGCCGTTTTTACAATATAAGAAGCTACTTAAATCAACTAATTACACATGTGAGATAAAAATATAATGAATGGCCTAAAACAAGAAAAAGGCCGATTATCCAATTCATTTAAAATTTCATCCAACCGAATTTTTACCCGCAACCCCAGCCCTGCGACAGGTACGGGTTAAATTGCGGCTGACTAATCACTCAATTAACTGACATCGCATCAGTTAAAGGGACTAAGGCTCAGTTTTCGGCACAATCAACAAAACATTACAATTATTACTATAAAATTCATTTTGAGCCTATTAATTACAAATTTCATTTTGTAAACTATCCTAACATGTGATAATTATCAATATAACATAATTTATCTACCATTAACATAACTTTTAGTTACTATTATGATTCACTTCACAAGTTTAACTATGTGTACTTATTCTAATTATATCCTTAATGAACCTTAAATGACGGACAAAACATGGAAAACCGCAAAACAAGCAACGGACCGACCCGGGCCAACCGTGGGCTAGCCACGGGCCTGCCACGGGCCTGCCACGGCCTGCCGGCCTGCTGCCCCACCCTTAATCCTCTTTTTTTTCATTTTCGTTTAGTAAAAGACCGTCTGAACATTAATTAATCGTCCCCAATTCAACTTTGTTAATTTAAACTAACAAAAGGCATAATTTAAGCTAACAATTGACATGCATGCAACCATTCTAGACATGTGAAAATTACTACACCAACAAAAATTACAAAACATACAAAAACAACAAAGATTGTGACGATAATCCGTCGAGTAACTCGAAATATGTTACCTTAAGCTAGAAAAAAGAGCAATTAGCACCTCAAACCCAAACCCTAACTAGCAACTATCCGCTATCTTCAATAATATACGAGTCCCCAAACTCGTCTTCCAATCCTTCACCTAAATAAACAATTAAAACACAATAATAAGCACATAAAACCGAATTTCCGAAAATTGGTCTTAAAACAACTTAATGAAAATTGAAATTAGAACATACTAAGTCGTAGATCTCGGCGAGGGGATTCCGGAAAAGTAAATTTCGTGAAAAACCGATAAGAAACGAAGAAATTGTGACGATTTTTAGCTTGATTTTGATAAAATGGTGTTTTGGGTGTTTTTGTAAGATGTTGATGATGATGATAGGGACAAAATCAGAAAAAAAAAAAGAAAAAGGGGGAGGGGATGCCGCGTGAGGGAGGAAGGAAAGGAGGAAAAAGGAAATTCGGGATTTTTAGTCGGGATTTTTACGAGTCGGGTTTGACTTGTTTCAATAATAATTAAATCCGTAAGTCAAACGCAAATTCCATCAAGACCAAAGTCTTTAAACACGAGATTACAATAAAATTGAGTATTCATACGACCCATTTCTAAATTCGTTTACCCAACGTTCAAACGAATTGTCATTTTCCCCCCGATACGCCCTTATTTCGAAATAAAAGATTTTACACGGTTTAAACTATTTTTAAATATTTCAAAACTATCAAAATAAATACTTTTCTTCAAAATATAATAAAATTATATTTCTTTGAATTATTTTTACTTTAAATACATTGTTGTCAAATTTTACTTGATTAATTAATTATTTTCGAAATATATTAACGGTCCGAAATTTACGGGGCGTTACAATCACCCCTCCTTTTAAAAAGTTTCGCCCTCGAAACTTAGAAAGAGAAATTATAGTAAACAACATCTTAATAATATAGTTATAAGAAAATATAGGTATCTTTTCAATGAAACGGAGATAGTCTCGTTGATCAGACAAGAACATCCACATTCATATCAAGATATAAAAATATTTCTACACCAATAAATGAGAAAACCCATTATTGGGACGTCTCCAACAACGAGATTAAACACTCATTAATGTTAAAGCCATTAAAATCATAAAAGCATTTTCAAAATTTTAGTACAAAGTTCTATAATAAGAATAATATCTTTACTAATTATGATTAAATACACGCGGAAAAAGAGTAAGAAAAAGGAATCATTACACAAAACGAGAAATAGCTTAGATGTCCAATCGAACGCTAGGGTTGAAAGAGAGTGAGAAATTATTTTCAAATGTTATAGAAAAAGGTCAATTTGTAAATTTACTCCAAGAAAATGAACCAAAAGTTTACTCAAACTATATAGAATCTATGCAAGATGGAATACAACTTGGGAACGAGAAGTGCAAGTCGCGATAGGGAACTCACACCCAACAGACAAGAAGGAATTGAACTTTTAAAGGTTTAATTTTTGGATGAAGTCAATAAAGATGTCAACGAACAAGACGCTTTACTCAAGAGGTCAAATGAGTTCCATAAAGGCGAGCACAACGGAACAAGCCAGAATGGCAAGAATGACAATTGTCGGAGATCGGAATTAGGAAGATCAGTACATCGAGAAAGGTTCACTCTATTATCCAACCACAGAGTCATCCTACTAGGTCCTCCAAACATCAACAAGGCAACAACCAGAGGCCACACTAATCCAAAGAGCCATCTGAACCACTCCTCGACAAGTCTACTCATAAGCTAATCCTTGAGACAATCCTATCCTCTACAATTATAACTTAACAGTTTCCCAATCAAAATGTTTCCACCAGTATCCTCCATCAAACAAACTCAAAATCCAAAGTCGAAACTAGTAACAATATTATACTCTTACCAAGATTCAATATTCTCAAACGCATTCATGCTTGAAACCAACCTACGAGCAACAAGTTGCACTATCAAATCCATAATTAACACTAACTATAAGATAAATGGGTTCATCACACAAATCATCTGATCGGTTTACTCAAGGTTCACTATCCTACTTCCCAACAATATTCCAATTCCAATAGAAAGATTCCTCAAAGGATTAAATATATGGTCCAAATTTACAATAACAACCCACAGACTTAACTATCAATCTCCAATTCCGTAAAAAAAGGATCAAATGACAAACGACAATCCCCGAACGACAATGCTCAAAACAATTCCAAAATAACCATAGAAATACTCCACCCAGGTAAACTAATCCCATTAGTCTCATCATCAAATTGAAACCAAAGTGGGTCTTATACCACCAAAACACGCGAACCTTAACTCGCAAGGAGACTACAACATTGCCATCATAAGAATTCCACCAAAAATCTAGCTCTCATATCACATGGTCCAATACAGACACAAACTCCTACACTAATTCCCGACAAAAATCAAAATACAAAAATCCTCAAATCACATCCCACTAACTCTGTAAACATGGTCAACAAGGTACCAACTATACTAAGTAGATAATGAGTTATAACGGAATAGAGAAACGGTAAAATATTTTCGAAGGATGCAGGAGCCTGACAAGTTAGGAAACTAAGGAGTCGGACCGTAAAAATAACGGTTGACAGAAATAAGAGGTACTCGAGTTAAGAAGATATTTCGGGCAAGAAGAAGATACGTAAACTTCGGCATAAAAACAGGGTTCAACAAATGCTAAAAAGAAGGGGAGGAGAACAGCAGCGGCATAATGAAAGGGTTACCGCTTAACCAAAAACTCCTCAAAGCTTATGATTGTTATGATAAAGTTACATCACTAAGGTGCTCAGTAAAGACTCAAAAGTCTACCATATCATAGGATTAACAAGGACTCACAAAGGTAGGTATTCCTCGACTCAATTGGTTCTAAGAGCCAAAATCAATTCACCACACAAATTCATTTGTTACTATTCAAGTCCCAAGGTATCTCCTTTACAATTCTCGTCATCGAACTTCACTTGCTATGTCATCCCCAAGTACCATGGCTTGTTTACACTATCATCTCACCACTTTGTACTTCTAGTCTCCGATACCATAAATTAGAATCGCATCTTTGAACTCACGAACTACATCGAACAACTTTCCACCAAAATTCCCAAATTCAGATATGATTAATAAGGTCAATAAGGGCTACTCTATACTAGATTTGGTCAACTCAAAAGGTTTAACAAACTAACTATTTCCAAAGTATGATACCAATCCATTAAGCAACGTCCATGTCCTATTGTATTCCTTTCAAGGCCTACAAAGATTGGGGCTAACTATCATTCCTTTAATTCTCCATAAGAAACATCGAGACTCTCAAATGAAGTAGCTTAGGTTCATTTCAACTTATGTGCTAAGGTAGTACCCACGCTCAATCACCTATAACAAACAAGCTCTCAAAAGACATAAATCCCAAGGTATTTCTGAACTCACTAAACTCTCACATTAAGCACAACTAACAAGATTAACCAAAGGATCCCAAGTTATATTCTCCTATACAACTCAAACCTTAAACAATCAATTTCTCAACTCCTTCACGCCCTCCAAAGTTACATTCTCTCAAAATCGGGTTCTCTTGAACAAGGGAACTATCCCGCGGAATAAAGGAAGGTGTCCACATGGACTTTTGTTATAAGGAGAAAACGAACCAAGGATGAATCAGGAGAAAGAATTGAAGAGTAGTTACCAAGGCGAGATAAGAGGAATTTGAAAGACGAATGAACAACGAAATTGGAAGACTAAGGTAAGATTGCATTATCTACATCTATTGGAGAGCCATCTTACAAAAGAGAAAATCAATTAGTACCTAACAATTAGCAATTTCAAACAGACTACCACATAAAATCCTAATTCTACCCATCCTACCCTTCTCTCAAGTTTATTATTTAAAGGTCAAGCGATTTTTAAGTGGGGTGCACAAACGTGCGTCGAGAGCAATAGGCTCTGATACCAACTGTGACACCCTTAAAAATTAGCGTTATCTAATTACGTAAATGCGTAAATTCTACGGAAAAACTGGTAGGATATGTTTGTAAATGGTTCAACTAGTCAAAAACCTGCAATTTCAAAAAATTTTCTAACTAAACCATTCACAACCAATCCAACACAAGAAGTCCAACATTCCCAATAGACGGGTGCCAAAACCTGCAATTGCTACCATCTAACTTACTTAACACCGCTAAAGGTAAGAAAATACATAATGATACAACTCAAAATGGAAAAGGGAGACATATGTCCCTTCAAATTATATACAAACCAAAAGTTAAAAGGTTATTTACATAACCAAAAGATAAAAAGGGTTACTATAAGAATAGCCAAAAACTAGGTCCAAGGTTCCTTGCTCACTAGCTCGTCTGTGACCCCCAAACAAAGCATCAACAACCTGTCAATCGCATTTTATACAAACACGAAAGCCACAATTCAGTGGGGAGTAACTTCGAGTCCTCCCAGCCACGAATCGTCAAAAATTAATGTAACATGTAATGTAACATGTAAGCAATTTGATAAACCATTTACTTATCATGTATTCTAACAAATGACCCCTAAAGCGCCCAAACTAAACTATCATGTGAATCATATAACAAATAGTAATCCAAACTTTATCAATCAGAACCGCTTACATCTCACCTATTACGATTCATAAAATCACCATACAAGAAAGGGCAATATATCAAAGACAGGCATAAGTTCTTAGCACCGTCAATAGTCACTTTGTAACTCGAGTCTATACCACGAGGTAGGGAAGGTAATCGAACCGGTATCTTGGCTCAGCGGTTGATATTAATAAAACATGGCCAAGAGACAACACAACCCTAGCCTAAAATCTCTTGGAGACCTAGACATGCGGATACACACCACCGCACCCAAGACCCACAACTTTTTTTTAAAACAAAGTGAAGTGAGTACCCTAAGGACACCACCGAAGGGTTGGCTAGTACTTAAGTTGACCACTTACTATCAAAATAAGTAACTGATGTCATGCCCCAACTTGGATAAACATCCACTAGTCAGGAACACAAAGGCTATCAAGCAGTGAACATATACTCGTCAAAGACTATAAAGACCTATCTATGATGAAGGCCGAAATACTCACCTAGGACCTAGTCGCAGCTAGTCCCAGCTTGAATACTTTAGCCCACACCACACAAGACTCACCACACAAGTCAATTAAGACACCCACTTAACCATAAGAGGGCAAAAAGTCCTACTTACCAACATAAATTCTAATATTCTATCATGTGAAAGGCTATATAAAAGTCTAATCAGCAGATAAACCAACAGAATCCTCAATACCAATTTCCAATTCTAACAACATTAACCAAATTAAAGGCTTCGGGGAATCTAGGGCCGTTTTTACAATATAAGAAGCTACTTAAATCAACTAATTACACATGTGAGATAAAAATATAATGAATGGCCTAAAACAAGAAAAAGGCCGATTATCCAATTCATTTAAAATTCCATCCAACCAAATTTTTACCCGCAACCCCAGCCCTGCGACAGGTACGGGTTAAATTGCGGCTGACCAATCACTCAATTAACTGACATCGCATCAGTTAAAGGGACTAAGGCTCAGTTTTCGGCACAATCAACAAAACATTACAATTATTACTATAAAATTCATTTTGAGCCTATTAATTACAAATTTCATTTTGTAAACTATCCTAACATGTGATAATTATCAATATAACATAATTTATCTACCTTTAACATAACTTTTAGTTACTATTATGATTCACTTCACAAGTTTAACCATGTGTACTTATTCTAATTATATCCTTAATGAACCTTAAATGACGGACAAAACATGGAAAACCGCGAAACAAGCAACAGACCGACCCGGGCCAACCGTGGGCTAGCCGTGGGCCTGCCACGGGCCTGCCACGGCCTGCCGGCCTGCTGCCCCACCCTTAATCCTCTTTTTTTCATTTTCGTTTAGTAAAAGACCGTCTGAACATTAATTAATCGTCCCCAATTCAACTTTGTTAATTTAAACTAACAAAAGGCATAATTTAAGCTAACAATTGACATGCATGCAACCATTCTAGACATGTGAAAATTACTACACCAACAAAAATTACAAAACATACAAAAACAACAAAGATTGTGACGATAATCCGTCGAGTAACTCGAAATATGTTACCTTAAGCTAGAAAAAAGAGAAATTAGCACCTCAAACCCAAACCCTAACTAGCAACTATCCGCTATCTTCAATAATATACGAGTCCCCAAACTCGTCTTCCAATCCTTCACCTAAATAAACAATTAAAACACAATAATAAGCACATAAAACCGAATTTCCGAAAATTGGTCTTAAAAAACCTTAATGAAAATTTAAATTAGAACATACTAAGTCGTAGATCTCGGCGAGGGGATTCCGGAAAGGTAAATTTCGTGAAAAACCGATAAGAAACGAAGAAATTGTGACGATTTTTAGCTTGATTTTGATAAAATGGTGTTTTGGGTATTTTTGTAAGATGTTGATGATGATGATAGGAACAAAATCAGAAAAAAAAAAAGAAAAAGGGGAGGGGATGCCGCGTGAGGGAGGAAGGAAAGGAGGAAAAAGGAAGTGCGGGATTTTTAGTCGGGATTTTTACGAGTCGGGTTTGACTTGTTTCAATAATAATTAAATCCGTAAGTCAAACGCAAATTCCGTCAAGACCAAAGTCTTTAAACACGAGATTACAATAAAATTGAGTATTCATACGACCCATTTCTAAATTCGTTTACCCAACGTTCAAACGAATTATCATTTTCCCCCCGATACGCCCTTATTTCGAAATAAAAGATTTTACACGGTTTAAACTATTTTTAAATATTTCAAAACTATCAAAATAAATACTTTTCTTCAAAATATAATAAAATTATATTTCTTTGAATTATTTTTACTTTAAATACATTGTTGTCAAATTTTACTTGATTAATTAATTATTTTCGAAATATATTAACGGTCCAAAATTTACGGGGCGTTACAAGAGGGGCTGAGTAAACCCTTTTTTGGGGGTCCGGGTATCCTAAAACGGGACGGGAAAGGGTTAAGGGTTCGATTAGGCGGACCGCTACCACGGATCCCCCTAATCAAACCCTAAACCCTTTCCCTTGCTTCTCATTCGAAGCCGGCAAGACAAAAAGACACCCTAGAGGGGCTGAGTAAACCCTCTTTTGGGGGGTCGGGTATCCTAAAACGGGACGGGAAAGGGTTTAGGGTTTGATTAGGCGGACCGCTACCGCGGAACCCCCTAATCAAGCCCTAGTCCCTTTCCCTTGCTTCTCATTTGAAGGCGGCAAGACAAAAAGACTCCCTAGAGGGGCCGAGTGAACCCTTTTTGGGGGGGGCTAGGTATCCTAAAACGGGACGGGAAAGGGTTTAGGGTTCGATTAGGTGGACCGCTACCATGGATCCCCCTAATCAAACCCTAAACCCTTTCCCTTGCTTCTCATTCGAAGGCGGCAACACAAAAAGACACCCTAGAGGGGCCGAGTGAACCCTTTTTTGGGGGGTCGGGTATCCTAAAACGGGACGGGAAAGGGTTTAGGGTTTGATTAGGCGGACCACTACCACGGATCCCCCTAATCAAACCCTAAACCCTTACCCTTGCTTCTCATTCGAAGGCGGAAAGACAAAAAGACAACCTAGAGGGGCCGAGTGAACCCTTTTTTGGGGGGCCGGGTATCCTTAAACGGGACGCGAAAGGGTTTAGGTTTTGATTAGGCGGACTTCTACCGTGGATCCCCCTTATCAAACCCTAAACCCTTTCCCTTGCTTCTCATTCGAAGGCGGCAAGACAAAAAGACACCCTAGAGGGGCTATGTAAACCCTTTTTTGGGGGGCCGGGTATCCTAAAACGGGACGGGAAAGGGTTAAGGGTTTGATTAGGCGGACCGCTATCGTGGATCCCCCTAATCAATCCCTAAACCCTTACCCTTGCTTCTCATTTGAAGGCGGCAAGACAAAAAGACACCCCAGAGGGGCCGAGTGAACCCTTTTTCGGGGGGCCGGGTATCCTAAAACGGGACGGAAAAGGGTTTAGGGTTTGATTAGGCGGACCAGTACCACGGATCCCCCTAATCAAACTCTAAACCCTTCCCCTTGCTTCTCATTCGAAGGCGGCAAGACAAAAAGACACCCTAGAGGGGCTGAGTAAACCCTTTTTTGGGGGGCCGGGTATCCTAAAACGGGACGGGAAAGGGTTAAGGGTTTGATTAGGCGGACCGCTATCGTGGATACCCCTAATCAAACCCTAAACCCTTTCCCTTGCTTCTCATTCGAAGGCGGCAAGACAAAAAGACACCCTAGAGGGGCCGAGTAAACCCTTTTTGGGAGGGCTGGGTATCCTAAAACGGGACGGGAAAGGGTTTAGGGTTTGATTAGGCGGACCGCTACCGCGAATCCCCCTAATCAAACCCTAATCCCTTTCCCTTGCTTCTCATTTGAAGGCGGCAAGACAAAAAGACACCCTAGAGGGGTCGAGTAAACCCTTTTTGGGGGTCCGGGTATCCTAAACGGGACGGGAAAGGGTTAAGGGTTTGATTAGGCGGACCGCTATCGTGGATCCCCCTAATCAAACCCTAAACCCTTTCCCTTGCTTCTCATTCGAAGGCGGCAAGACAAAAAGACATCCTAGAGGGGCCGAGTAAACCCTTTTTAGGAGGGCTGGGTATCCTAAAACGGGACGGGAAAGGGTTTAGGGTTTGATTAGGCGGACCGCTACCGCGAATCCCCCTAATCAAACCCTAATCCCTTTCCCTTGCTTCTCATTTGAAGGCGGCAAGACAAAAAGACACCCTAGAGGGGCTGAGTAAACCCTTTTTTGGGGGTCCGGGTATCCTAAAACGGGACGGGAAAGGGTTAAGGGTTTGATTAGGCGGACCGCTATCGTGGATCCCCCTAATAAAACCCTAAACCCTTTCCCTTGCTTCTCATTCGAAGGCGGCAAGACAAAAAGACACCCTAGAGGGGCCGAGTAAACCCTTTTTGAGGGGGCTGGGTATCCTAAAACGGGACGGGAAAGGATTTAGGGTTTGATTAGGCGGACCGCTACCGCGAATCCCCCTAATCAAACCCTAATCCCTTTCCCTTGCTTCTCATTTGAAGGCGGCAAGACAAAAAGACACCCTAGAGGGGCCGAGTAAACCCTTTTTGGGGGGCCGGGTATCCTAAAACGGGACGGGAAAGGGTTTAGGGTTTGATTAGGCGGACGCTATCGTGGATCCCCTAATAAAACCCTAAACCCTTTCCCTTGCTTCTCATTCGAAGGCGGCAAGACAAAAAGACACCCTAGAGGGGCCGAGTAAACCCTTTTTGAGGGGGCTGGGTATCCTAAAACGGGACGGGAAAGGATTTAGGGTTTGATTAGGCGGACCGCTACCGCGAATCCCCCTAATCAAACCCTAATCCCTTTCCCTTGCTTCTCATTTGAAGGCGGCAAGACAAAAAGACTCCCTAGAGGGGCCGAGTGAACCCTTTTTGGGGAAATTTGGGTATCCTAAAACGGGACGGGAAAGGGTTTAGGGTTCGATTATGCGGACCGCTACCACGGATCCCCCTAATCAAACCCTAAACCCTTTCCCTTGCTTCTCATTCGAAGGCGGCAACACAAAAAGACACCCTAAAGGGGCCGAGTGAACCCTTTTTTGGGGGGTCGGGTATCCTAAAACGGGACGGGAAAGGGTTTAGGGTTTGATTAGGCGGACCACTACCACGGATCCCCCTAATCAAACTCTAAACCCTTTCCCTTGCTTCTCATTCGAAGGCGGCAAGACAAAAAGACACCCTAAAGGGGCCGAGTAAACCCTTTTTGGGAGGGCTGGGTATCCTAAAACGGGACAGGAAAGGGTTTAGGGTTTGATTAGGAGGACCGCTACCGCGAATCCCCCTAATCAAACCCTAATCCCTTTCCCTTGCTTCTCATTTGAAGGCGGCAAGACAAAAAGACACCCTAGAGGGGCTGAGTAAACCCTTTTTGGGGGGTCCGGGTATCCTAAAACGGGACGGGAAAGGGTTAAGGGTTTGATTAGGCGGACCGCTATCGTGGATCCCCCTAATCAAACCCTAAACCCTTTCCCTTGCTTCTCATTCGAAGGCGGCAAGACAAAAAGACACCCTAGAGGGGCCAAGTAAACCCTTTTTTAGGGGGCTGGGTATCTTAAAACGGGACGGGAAAGGATTTAGGGTTTGATTAGGTGGACCGCTACCGCGGATCCCCCTAATCAAACCCTAATCCCTTTCCCTTGCTTCTCATTTGAAGGCGGCAAGACAAAAAGACTCCCTAGAGGGGCCGAGTAAACCCTTTTGGGGGTGGGTATCCTAAACGGGACGGGAAAGGGTTTAGGGTTCGATTAGGCGGACCGCTACCACGGATCCCCCTAATCAAACCCTAAACCCTTTCCCTTGCTTCTCATTCGAAGGCGGCAACACAAAAAGACACCCTAGAGGGGCCGAGTGAACCTTTTGTTGGGGGGTCGGGTATCCTAAAACGGGACGGGAAAGGGTTTAGGGTTTGATTAGGCGGACCACTACCACGGATCCCCCTAATCAAACCCTAAACCCTTTCCCTTGCTTCTCATTCGAAGGCGGAAAGACAAAAAGACAACCTAGAGGGGCCGAGTGAACCCTTTTTTTGGGGGCCGGGTATCCTAAAACGGGACGCGAAAGGGTTTAGGGTTTGATTAGGCGGACTTCTACCGCGGATCCCCCTAATCAAACCCTAAACCCTTTCCCTTGCTTCTCATTCGAAGGCGGCAAGACAAAAAGACACCCTAGAGGGGCTGTGTAAACCCTTTTTTGGGGGGCCGGGTTTCCTAAAACGGGACGGGAAAGGGTTAAGGGTTTGATTAAGCGGACCGCTATCGTGGATCCCCCTAATCAAACCCTAAACCCTTTCCCTTGCTTCTCATTCGAAGGCGGCAAGACAAAAAGACACCCTAGAGGGGCCGAGTAAACCCTTTTTGGGGGGCCGGGTATCCTAAAACGGGACGGGAATGGGTTTAGGGTTTATTAGGTGGACCGCTACCACGGATCCCCCTAATCAAACCGTAATCCCTTTCCATTGCTTCTCATTTGAAGGCGGCAAGACAAAAAGACTCCCTAGAGGGGCCGAGTGAACCCTTTTTGGGGGGGCTGGGTATCCTAAAACGAGACGGGAAAGGGTTTAGGATTTGATTAGGCGGACCGCTACCGCGGATCCCCCTAATCAATCCCTAAACCCTTACCCTTGCTTCTCATTTGAAGGCGGCAAGACAAAAAGACACCCTAAAGGGGCCGAGTGAACCCTTTTTTGGGGGGCCGGGTATCCTAAAACGGGACGGGAAAGGATTTAGGGTTTGATTAGGTGGACCACTACAACGGATCCCCCTAATCAAACTCTAAACCCTTCCCCTTTCTTCTCATTCGAAGGCGGCAAGACAAAAAGACACCCTAGAGGGGCCGAGTGAACCCTTTTTTGGGGGGCCGGGTATCCTAAAACGGGACGGGAAAGGGTTTAGGGTTTGATTAGGCGGACCACTACCACGGATCCCCCTAATCAAACTCTAAACCCTTAAGTCACCCTAGAGGGGCTGAGTAAACCCTTTTTTGGGGGGCCGGGTATCCTAAAACGGGACGGGAAAGGGTTAAGGGTTTGATTAGGCGCACCGCTATCGTGGATCCCCCTAATAAAACCCTAAACCCTTTCCCTTGCTTCTCATTCGAAGGCGGCAAGACAAAAAGACACCCTAGAGGGGCCGAGTGAACCTTTTGTTGGGGGGTCGGGTATCCTAAAACAGGACGGGAAAGGGTTTAGTGTTCGATTAGGCGGACCGCTACCACGGATCCCCCTAATCAAACCCTAAACCCTTTCCCTTGCTTCTCATTCGAAGGCGGCAACACAAAAAGACACCCTAGAGGGGCCGAGTGAACCTTTTGTTGGGGGGTCGGGTATCCTAAAACGGGACGGGAAAGGGTTTAGGGTTTGATTAGGCGGACCACTACCACGGATCCCCCTAATCAAACCCTAAACCCTTTCCCTTGCTTCTCATTCGAAGGCGGAAAGACAAAAAGACACCCTAGAGGGGCCGAGTGAACCCTTTTTTTGGGGGCCGGGTATCTTAAAACGGGACGCGAAAGGGTTTAGGGTATGATTAGGCGGACTTCTACCGCGGATCCCCCTAATCAAACCCTAAACCCTTTCCCTTGCTTCTCATTCGAAGGCGGCAAGACAAAAAGACACCCTAGAGGGGCTGTGTAAACCCTTTTTTGGGGGGCCGGGTATCCTAAAACGGGACGGGAAAGGGTTAAGGGTTTGATTAGGCGGACCGCTATCGTGGATCCCCCTAATCAAACCCTAAACCCTTTCCCTTGCTTCTCATTCGAAGGCGGCAAGACAAAAAGACACCCTAGAGGGGCCGAGTAAACCCTTTTTGGGGGGCCGGGTATCCTAAAACGGGACGGGAATGGGTTTAGGGTTTATTAGGTGGACCGCTACCACGGATCCCCCTAATCAAACCGTAATCCCTTTCCATTGCTTCTCATTTGAAGGCGGCAAGACAAAAAGACTCCCTAGAGGGGCCGAGTGAACCCTTTTTGGGGGGGCTGGGTATCCTAAAACGAGACGGGAAAGCGTTTAGGGTTTGATTAGGCTGACCGCTACCGCGGATCCCCCTAATCAATCCCTAAACCCTTACCCTTGCTTCTCATTTGAAGGCGGCAAGACAAAAAGACACCCTAAAGGGGCCGAGTGAACCCTTTTTTGGGGGGCCGGGTATCCTAAAACGGGACGGGAAAGGATTTAGGGTTTGATTAGGTGGACCACTACCACGGATCCCCCTAATCAAACCCTAAACCCTTTCCCTTGCTTCTCATTCGAAGGCGGCAACACAAAAAGACACCCTAGAGGGGCCGAGTGAACCTTTTGTTGGGGGGTCGGGTATCCTAAAACGGGACGGGAAAGGGTTTAGGGTTTGATTAGGCGGACCACTACCACGGATCCCCCTAATCAAACCCTAAACCCTTTCCCTTGCTTCTCATTCGAAGGCGGAAAGACAAAAAGACAACCTAGAGGGGCCGAGTGAACCCTTTTTGGGGGGGCCGGGTATCCTAAAACGGGACGCGAAAGGGTTTAGGGTTTGATTAGGCGGACTTCTACCGCGGATCCCCCTAATCAAACCCTAAACCCTTTCCCTTGCTTCTCATTCGAAGGCGGCAAGACAAAAAGACACCCTAGAGGGGCATGTGTAAACCCTTTTTGGGGGCCGGGTTTCCTAAAACGGGACGGGAAAGGGTTAAGGGTTTGATTAAGCGGACCGCTATCGTGGATCCCCCTAATCAAACCCTAAACCCTTTCCCTTGCTTCTCATTCGAAGGCGGCAAGACAAAAAGACACCCTAGAGGGGCCGAGTAAACCCTTTTGGGGGGAACGGGTATCCTAAAACGGGACGGGAATGGGTTTAGGGTTTATTAGGTGGACCGCTACCACGGATCCCCCTAATCAAACCGTAATCCCTTTCCATTGCTTCTCATTTGAAGGCGGCAAGACAAAAAGACTCCCTAGAGGGGCCGAGTGAACCCTTTTTGGGGGGGCTGGGTATCCTAAAACGAGACGGGAAAGGGTTTAGGATTTGATTAGGCGGACCGCTACCGCGGATCCCCCTAATCAATCCCTAAACCCTTACCCTTGCTTCTCATTTGAAGGCGGCAAGACAAAAAGACACCCTAAAGGGGCCGAGTGAACCCTTTTTTGGGGGGCCGGGTATCCTAAAACGGGACGGGAAAGGATTTAGGGTTTGATTAGGTGGACCACTACAACGGATCCCCCTAATCAAACTCTAAACCCTTCCCCTTTCTTCTCATTCGAAGGCGGCAAGACAAAAAGACACCCTAGAGGGGCCGAGTGAACCCTTTTTTGGGGGGCCGGGTATCCTAAAACGGGACGGGAAAGGGTTTAGGGTTTGATTAGGCGGACCACTACCACGGATCCCCCTAATCAAACTCTAAACCCTTAAGTCACCCTAGAGGGGCTGAGTAAACCCTTTTTTGGGGGCCGGGTATCCTAAACGGGACGGGAAAGGGTTAAGGGTTTGATTAGCGCACCGCTATCGTGGATCCCCTAATAAAACCCTAAACCCTTTCCCTTGCTTCTCATTCGAAGGCGGCAAGACAAAAAGACACCCTAGAGGGGCCGAGTGAACCTTTTGTTGGGGGGTCGGGTATCCTAAAACAGGACGGGAAAGGGTTTAGTGTTCGATTAGGCGGACCGCTACCACGGATCCCCCTAATCAAACCCTAAACCCTTTCCCTTGCTTCTCATTCGAAGGCGGCAACACAAAAAGACACCCTAGAGGGGCCGAGTGAACCTTTTGTTGGGGGGTCGGGTATCCTAAAACGGGACGGGAAAGGGTTTAGGGTTTGATTAGGCGGACCACTACCACGGATCCCCCTAATCAAACCCTAAACCCTTTCCCTTGCTTCTCATTCGAAGGCGGAAAGACAAAAAGACAACCTAGAGGGGCCGAGTGAACCCTTTTTTTGGGGGCCGGGTATCTTAAAACGGGACGCGAAAGGGTTTAGGGTATGATTAGGCGGACTTCTACCGCGGATCCCCCTAATCAAACCCTAAACCCTTTCCCTTGCTTCTCATTCGAAGGCGGCAAGACAAAAAGACACCCTAGAGGGGCTGTGTAAACCCTTTTTTGGGGGGCCGGGTATCCTAAAACGGGACGGGAAAGGGTTAAGGGTTTGATTAGGCGGACCGCTATCGTGGATCCCCCTAATCAAACCCTAAACCCTTTCCCTTGCTTCTCATTCGAAGGCGGCAAGACAAAAAGACACCCTAGAGGGGCCGAGTAAACCCTTTTTGGGGGGCCGGGTATCCTAAAACGGGACGGGAATGGGTTTAGGGTTTATTAGGTGGACCGCTACCACGGATCCCCCTAATCAAACCGTAATCCCTTTCCATTGCTTCTCATTTGAAGGCGGCAAGACAAAAAGACTCCCTAGAGGGGCCGAGTGAACCCTTTTTGGGGGGGCTGGGTATCCTAAAACGAGACGGGAAAGCGTTTAGGGTTTGATTAGGCTGACCGCTACCGCGGATCCCCCTAATCAATCCCTAAACCCTTACCCTTGCTTCTCATTTGAAGGCGGCAAGACAAAAAGACACCCTAGAGGGGCCGAGTAAACCCTTTTTGAGGGGGCTGGGTATCCTAAAACGGGACGGGAAAGGATTTAGGGTTTGATTAGGCGGACCGCTACCGCGGATCCCCCTAATCAAACCCTAATCCCTTTCCCTTGCTTCTCATTTGAAGGCGGCAAGACAAAAAGACTCCCTAGAGGGGCCGAGTGAACCCTTTTTGGGGGGGCTGGGTATCCTAAAACGGGACGGGAAAGGGTTTAGGGTTCGATTAGGCGGACCGCTACCACGGATCCCCCTAATCAAACCCTAAACCCTTTCCCTTGCTTCTCATTCGAAGGCGGCAACACAAAAAGACACCCTAGAGGGGCCGAGTGAACCTTTTGTTGGGGGGTCGGGTATCCTAAAACGGGACGGGAAAGGGTTTAGGGTTTGATTAGGCGGACCACTACCAAGGATCCCCCTAATCAAACCCTAAACCCTTTCCCTTGCTTCTCATTCGAAGGCGGAAAGACAAAAAGACAACATAGAGGGGCCGAGTGAACCCTTTTTTTGGGGGCCGGGTATCCTAAAACGGGACGCGAAAGGGTTTAGGGTTTGATTAGGTGGACTTCTACCGCGGATCCCCCTAATCAAACACTAAACCCTTTCCCTTGTTTCTCATTCGAAGGCGGCAAGACAAAAAGACACCCTAGAGGGGCTGTGTAAACCCTTTTTTGGGGGGCCGGGTATCCTAAAACGGGACGGGAAAGGGTTAAGGGTTTGATTAGGCGGACCGCTATCGTGGATCCCCCTAATCAAACCCTAAACCCTTTCCCTTGCTTCTCATTCGAAGGCGGCAAGACAAAAAGACACCCTAGAGGGGCCGAGTAAACCCTTTTTGGGGGGCCGGGTATCCTAAAACGGGACGGGAATTGGTTTAGGGTTTATTAGGTGGACCGCTACCACGGATCCCCCTAATCAAACCGTAATCCCTTTCCATTGCTTCTCATTTGAAGGCGGCAAGACAAAAAGACTCCCTAGAGGGGCCGAGTGAACCCTTTTTGGAGGGGCTGGGTATCCTAAAACGAGACGGGAAAGGGTTTAGGGTTTGATTAGGCGGACCGCTACCGCGGATCCCCCTAATCAAACCCTAAACCCTTTCCCTTGCTTCTCATTTGAAGGCGGCAAGACAAAAAGACACCCTAGAGGGGCCGAGTAAACCCTTTTTGAGGGGGCTGGGTATCCTAAAACGGGACGGGAAAGGATTTAGGGTTTGATTAGGCGGACCGCTACCGCGGATCCCCCTAATCAAACCCTAATCCCTTTCCCTTGCTTCTCATTTGAAGGCGGCAAGACAAAAAGACTCCCTAGAGGGGCCGAGTGAACCTTTTTGGGGGGTGGGTATCCTAAAACGGGACGAGAAAGGGTTTAGGGTTCGATTAGGCGGACCGCTACAACGGATCCCCCTAATCAAACCCTAAACCCTTTCCCTTGCTTCTCATTCGAAGGCGGCAACACAAAAAGACACCCTAGAGGGGCCGAGTGAACCTTTTGTTGGGCGGTCGGGTATCCTAAAACGGGACGGGAAAGGGTTTAGGGTTTGATTAGGCGGACCACTACCACGGATCCCCCTAATCAAACCCTAAACCCTTTCCTCGCTTCTCATTCAAGGCGAGAAAGACAAAAAGACAACCTAGAGGGGCCGAGTGAACCCTTTTTTGGGGGCCGGGTATCCTAAAACGGGACGCGAAAGGGTTTAGGGTTTGATTAGGCGGATTTCTACCGCGGATCCCCCTAATCAAACCCTAAACCCTTTCCCTTGCTTCTCATTCGAAGGCGGCAAGACAAAAAGACACCCTAGAGGGGCTGTGTAAACCCTTTTTGGGGGCGGGTATCCTAAAACGGGACGGGAAAGGGTTAAGGGTTTGATTAGGCGGACCGCTATCGTGGATCCCCTTAATCAAACCCTAAACCCTTTCCCTTGCTTCTCATTCGAAGGCGGCAAGACAAAAAGACACCCTAGAGGGGGCCGAGTAAACCCTTTTTGGGGGCCGGGTATCCTAAACGGGACGGGAATGGGTTTAGGGTTTATTAGGTGGACCGCTACCACGGATCCCCCTAATCAAACCGTAATCCCTTTCCATTGCTTCTCATTTGAAGGCGGCAAGACAAAAAGACTCCCTAGAGGGGCCGAGTGAACCCTTTTGGGGGGTGGGTATCCTAAAATGAGACGGGAAAGGGTTTAGGGTTTGATTAGGCTGACGCCACCGCAGATCCCCTAATCAATCCCTAAACCCTTACCCTTGCTTCTCATTTGAAGGCGGCAAGACAAAAAGACACCCTAGAGGGGCCGAGTAAACCCTTTTGAGGGGCCGGGTATCCTAAACGGGACGGGGAAAGGATTTAGGGTTTGATTAGGCGGACCGCTACCGCGGATCCCCCTAATCAAACCCTAATCCCTTTCCCTTGCTTCTCATTTGAAGACGGCAAGACAAAAAGACTCCCTAGAGGGGCCGAGTGAACCCTTTTTGGGGGGGCTGGGTATCCTAAATCGGGACGGGAAAGGGTTTAGGGTTCGATTAGGCGGACCGCTACCACGGATCCCCCTAATCAAACCCTAAACCCTTTCCCTTGCTTCTCATTCGAAGGCGGCAACACAAAAAGACACCCTAGAGGGGCCGAGTGAACCTTTTGTTGGGGGGTCGGGTATCCTAAAACGGGACGGGAAAGGGTTTAGGGTTTGATTAGGCGGACCACTACCACGGATCCCCCTAATCAAACCCTAAACCCTTTCCCTTGCTTCTCATTCGAAGGCGGAAAGACAAAAAGACAACCTAGAGGGGCCGAGTGAACCCTTTTTTTGGGGGCCGGGTATCCTAAAACGGGACGCGAAAGGGTTTAGGGTTTGATTAGGCGGACTTCTACCACGGATCCCCCTAATCAAACCCTAAACCCTTTCCCTTGCTTCTCATTTGAAGACGGCAAGACAAAAAGACACCCTAGAGGGGCTGTGTAAACCCTTTTTTGGGGGGCCGGGTATCCTAAAACGGGACGGGAAAGGGTTAAGGGTTTGATTAGGCGGACCGCTATCGTGGATCCCCCTAATAAAACCCTAAACCCTTTCCCTTGCTTCTCATTCGAAGGCGGCAAGACAAAAAGACACCCTAGAGGGGCCGAGTAAACCCTTTTTGGGGGGCCGGGTATCCTAAAACGGGACGGGAATTGGTTTAGGGTTTATTAGGTGGACCGCTACCACGGATCCCCCTAATCAAACCGTAATCCCTTTCCATTGCTTCTCATTTGAAGGCGGCAAGACAAAAAGACTCCCTAGAGGGGCCGAGTGAACCCTTTTTGGAGGGGCTGGGTATCCTAAAACGAGACGGGAAAGGGTTTAGGGTTTGATTAGGCGGACCGCTACCGCGGATCCCCCTAATCAATCCCTAAACCC
Source organism: Silene latifolia (assembly GCF_048544455.1). NCBI lineage: Eukaryota > Viridiplantae > Streptophyta > Magnoliopsida > Caryophyllales > Caryophyllaceae > Silene > Silene latifolia. The sequence continues at coordinate 57,668,165 of NC_133535.1, read as the reverse complement.
TTACCCTTGCTTCTCATTTGAAGGCGGCAAGACAAAAAGACACCCTAGAGGGGCCGAGTAAACCCTTTTTGAGGGGGCTGGGTATCCTAAAACGGGACGGGAAAGGATTTAGGGTTTGATTAGGCGGACCGCTACCGCGGATCCCCCTAATCAAACCCTAATCCCTTTCCCTTGCTTCTCATTTGAAGGCGGCAAGACAAAAAGACTCCCTAGAGGGGCCGAGTGAACCCTTTTTGGGGGGGCTGGGTATCCTAAAACGGGACGAGAAAGGGTTTAGGGTTCGATTAGGCGGACCGCTACAACGGATCCCCCTAATCAAACCCTAAACCCTTTCCCTTGCTTCTCATTCGAAGGCGGCAACACAAAAAGACACCCTAGAGGGGCCGAGTGAACCTTTTGTTGGGCGGTCGGGTATCCTAAAACGGGACGGGAAAGGGTTTAGGGTTTGATTAGGCGGACCACTACCACGGATCCCCCTAATCAAACCCTAAACCCTTTCCCTTGCTTCTCATTCGAAGGCAGAAAGACAAAAAGACAACCTAGAGGGGCCGAGTGAACCCTTTTTTTGGGGGCCGGGTATCCTAAAACGGGACGCGAAAGGGTTTAGGGTTTGATTAGGCGGATTTCTACCGCGGATCCCCCTAATCAAACCCTAAACCCTTTCCCTTGCTTCTCATTCGAAGGCGGCAAGACAAAAAGACACCCTAGAGGGGCCGTGTAAACCCTTTTTGGGGGGTAGGGTATCCTAAAACGGGACGGGAAAGGGTTAAGGGTTTGATTAGGCGGACCGCTATCGTGGATCCCCCTAATCAAACCCTAAACCCTTTCCCTTGCTTCTCATTCGAAGGCGGCAAGACAAAAAGACACCCTAGAGGGGCCGAGTAAACCCTTTTTGGGGGGCCGGGTATCCTAAAACGGGACGGGAATGGGTTTAGGGTTTATTAGGTGGACCGCTACCACGGATCCCCCTAATCAAACCGTAATCCCTTTCCATTGCTTCTCATTTGAAGGCGGCAAGACAAAAAGACTCCCTAGAGGGGCCGAGTGAACCCTTTTTGGGGGGGCTGGGTATCCTAAAATGAGACGGGAAAGGGTTTAGGGTTTGATTAGGCTGACCGCTACCGCAGATCCCCCTAATCAATCCCTAAACCCTTACCCTTGCTTCTCATTTGAAGGCGGCAAGACAAAAAGACACCCTAGAGGGGCCGAGTAAACCCTTTTTGAGGGGGCTGGGTATCCTAAAACGGGACAGGAAAGGATTTAGGGTTTGATTAGGCGGACCGCTACCGCGGATCCCCCTAATCAAACCCTAATCCCTTTCCCTTGCTTCTCATTTGAAGACGGCAAGACAAAAAGACTCCCTAGAGGGGCCGAGTGAACCCTTTTTGGGGGGGCTGGGTATCCTAAACGGGACGGGAAAGGGTTTAGGGTTCGATTAGGCGGACCGCTACCACGGATCCCCCTAATCAAACCCTAAACCCTTTCCCTTGCTTCTCATTCGAAGGCGGCAACACAAAAAGACACCCTAGAGGGGCCGAGTGAACCTTTTGTTGGGGGGTCGGGTATCCTAAAACGGGACGGGAAAGGGTTTAGGGTTTGATTAGGCGGACCACTACCACGGATCCCCCTAATCAAACCCTAAACCCTTTCCCTTGCTTCTCATTCGAAGGCGGAAAGACAAAAAGACAACCTAGAGGGGCCGAGTGAACCCTTTTTTGGGGGGCCGGGTATCCTAAAACGGGACGCGAAAGGGTTTAGGGTTTGATTAGGCGGACTTCTACCACGGATCCCCCTAATCAAACCCTAAACCCTTTCCCTTGCTTCTCATTCGAAGGCGGCAAGACAAAAAGACACCCTAGAGGGGTGTGTAAACCCTTTTTTGGGGGTGGGTATCCTAAAACGGGACGGGGAAAGGGTTAAGGGTTTGATTAGGCGGACCGCTATCGTGGATCCCCCTAATCAAACCCTAAACCCTTTCCCTTGCTTCTCATTCGAAGGCGGCAAGACAAAAAGACACCCTAGAGGGGCCGAGTAAACCCTTTTTGGGGGGCCGGGTGTCCTAAAACGGGACGGGAATTGGTTTAGGGTTTATTAGGTGGACCGCTACCACGGATCCCCCTAATCAAACCGTAATCCCTTTCCATTGCTTCTCATTTGAAGGCGGCAAGACAAAAAGACTCCCTAGAGGGGCCGAGTGAACCCTTTTTGGAGGGGCTGGGTATCCTAAAACGAGACGGGAAAGGGTTTAGGGTTTGATTAGGCGGACCGTTACCGCGGATCCCCCTAATCAATCCCTAAACCCTTACCCTTGCTTCTCATTTGAAGGCGGCAAGACAAAAAGACACCCTAAAGGGGCCGAGTGAACCCTTTTTTGGGGGGGCGGGTATCCTAAAACGGGACGGGAAAGGGTTTAGGGTTTGATTAGGTGGACCACTACAACGGATCCCCCTAATCAAACTCTAAACCCTTCCCCTTTCTTCTCATTCGAAGGCGGCAAGACAAAAAGACACCCTAGAGGGGCCGAGTGAACCCTTTTTTGGGGGGCCGGGTATCCTAAAACGGGACGGGAAAGGCTTTAGGGTTTGATTAGGCGGACCACTACCACGGATCCCCCTAATCAAACTCTAAACCCTTAAGTCACCCTAGAGGGGCTGAGTAAACCCTTTTTTGGGGGGCCGGGTATCCTAAAACGGGACGGGAAAGGGTTAAGGGTTTGATTAGGCGGACCGCTATCGTGGATCCCCCTAATAAAACCCTAAACCCTTTCCCTTGCTTCTTATTCGAAGGCGGCAAGACAAAAAGACACCCTAGAGGGGCCGAGTGAACCTTTTGTTGGGGGGTCGGGTATCCTAAAACGGGACGGGAAAGGGTTTAGGGTTCGATTAGGCGGACCCCTACCACGGATCCCCCTAATCAAACCCTAAACCCTTTCCCTTGCTTCTCATTCGAAGGCGGCAACACAAAAAGACACCCTAGAGGGGCCGAGTGAACCTTTTGTTGGGGGGTCGGGTATCCTAAAACGGGACGGGAAAGGGTTTAGGGTTTGATTAGGCGGACCACTACCACGGATCCCCCTAATCAAACCCTAAACCCTTTCCCTTGCTTCTCATTCGAAGGCGGAAAGACAAAAAGACAACCTAGAGGGGCCGAGTGAACCCTTTTTTTGGGGGCCGGGTATCCTAAAACGGGACGCGAAAGGGTTTAGGGTTTGATTAGGCGGACTTCTACCGCGGATCCCCCTAATCAAACCCTAAACCCTTTCCCTTGCTTCTCATTCGAAGGCGGCAAGACAAAAAGACACCCTAGAGGAGCTGTGTAAACCCTTTTTTGGGGGACCGGGTATCCTAAAACGGGACGGGAAAGGGTTAAGGGTTTGATTAGGCGGACCGCTATCGTGGATCCCCCTAATCAAACCCTAAACCCTTTCCCTTGCTTCTCATTCGAAGGCGGCAAGACAAAAAGACACCCTAGAGGGGCCGAGTAAACCCTTTTTGGGGGGCCGGGTATCCTAAAACGGGACGGGAATGGGTTTAGGGTTTATTAGGTGGACCGCTACATCGGATCCCCCTAATCAAACCGTAATCCCTTTCTATTGCTTCTCATTTGAAGGCGGCAAGACAAAAAGACTCCCTAGAGGGGCCGAGTGAACCCTTTTTGGGGGGGCTGGGTATCCCAAAACGAGACGGGAAATGGTTTAGGGTTTGATTAGGCGGACCGCTACCGCGGATCCCCCTAATCAATCCCTAAACCCTTACCCTTGCTTCTCATTTGAAGGCGGCAAGACAAAAAGACACCCTAAAGGGGTCGAGTGAACCCTTTTTTGGGGGACCGGGTATCCTAAAACGGGACGGGAAAGGGTTTAGGGTTTGATTAGGTGGACCACTACAACGGATCCCCCTAATCAAACTCTAAACCCTTCCCCTTTCTTCTCATTCGAAGGCGGCAAGACAAAAGGAACCCTAGAGTGGCCGAGTGAACCCTTTTTTGGGGGGCCGGGTATCCTAAAACGGGACGGGAAAGGGTTTAGGGTTTGATTAGGCGGACCACTACCACGGATCCCCCTAATCAAACTCTAAACCCTTAAGTCACCCTAGAGGGGCTGAGTAAACCCTTTTTTGGGGGGCCGGGTATCCTAAAACGGGACGGGAAAGGGTTAAGGGTTTGATTAGGCGGACCGCTACCGCGAATCCCCCTAATCCAACTCTAAACCCTTTCCCTTGCTTCTCATTCGAAGGCGGCAAGACAAAAAGACACCCTAAAGGGGCCGAGTGAACCCTTTTTTGGGGGCCCGGGTACCTAAAACGCGACGGGAAAGGGTTTAGGGTTTGATTAGGCGGACCGCTACCGTGGATCCCCCAAATCAAACCCTAATCCCTTTCCCTTGCTTTTCATTTGAAGGCGGCAAGACAAAAAGACACCCTAGAGGGGCTGAGTAAACCCTTTTTTGGGGGGCCGGGTATCCAAAAACGGGACGGGAAAGGGTTAAGGGTTTGATTAGGCGGACCGCTATCGTGGATCCCCCTAATCAAACCCTAAACCCTTTCCCTTGCTTCTCATTCGAAGGCGGCAAGACAAAAAGACACCCTAGAGGGGCCGAGTAAACCCTTTTTTGGGGGGCTAGGTATCCTAAAACGGGACGGGAAAGGGTTTAGGGTTTGATTTGGCAGACCGCTACCGCGAATCCCCCTAATCCAACTCTAAACCCTTTCCCTTGCTTCTCATTCGAAGGCGGCAAGACAAAAAGACACTCTAAAGGGGCCGAGTGAACCCTTTTTTGGGGGCCCGGGTACCTAAAACGGGACGGGAAAGGGTTTAGGGTTTGATTAGGCGGACCGCTACCGTGGATCCCCCAAATCAAACCCTGATCCCTTTCCCTTGCTTCTCATTTGAAGGCGGCAAGACAAAAAGACTCCCTAGAGGGGCCGAGTGAACCCTTTTTGGGGGGGCTGGGTATCCTAAAACGAGACTGGAAAGGGTTTAGGTTTTGATTAGGCGGACCGCTACCGCGGATCCCCCTAATCAAACCCTAAACCATTTCCCTTGCTTCTCATTCGAAGGCGGCAAGACAAAAAGACACCCTAGAGGGGCCGAGTGAACCGTTTTTTGGGGGGCCGGGTATCCTAAAACGGGACGCGAAAGGGTTTAGGGTTTGATTAGGCGGACTTCTACCGTGGATCCCCCTAATCAAACCCTAAACTCTTTCCCTTGCTTCTCATTCGAAGGCGGGAAGACAAAAATACACCCTAGAGGGGCCGAGTGAACCCTTTTTTGGAGGGCCGGGTATCCTAAAACGGGACGGGAAAGGGTTTGTGGTTTGATTAGACGGACCACTACCATGGATCCCCCTAATCAAACCCTAAACCCTTTCCCTTGCTTCTCATTCGAAGGCGGCAAGACAAAAAGACACCCTAGAGGGGCCGAGTAAACCCTTTTTTTGGGGGGCGGGTATCCTAAAATGGGACGGGAAAGGGTTAAGGGTTTGATTAGGCGGACCGCCATCGTGGATCCCCCTAATCAAAACCTAAACCCTTTCCCTTGCTTCTCATTCGAAGGCGGCAAGAAAAAAAGACACCCTAGAGGGGCCGAGTAAACCCATTTTGGGGGGGCTGGGTATCCTAAAACGGGACGGGAAAGGGTTTAGGGTTTGATTAGGCGGACCGCTACCGCGGATCCCCCTAATCAATCCCTAAACCCTTACCCTTGCTTCTCATTTGAAGGCGGCAAGACAAAAGACCACCCCAGAGGGGCCGAGTGAACCCTTTTTTGGGGGGCCGGGTATCCTAAAACGGGACGGAAAAGGGTTTAGGGTTTGATTAGGCGGACCACTACCACGGATCCCCCTAATCAAACTCTAAACCCTTCCCCTTGCTTCTCATTCGAAGGCGGCAAGACAAAAAGACACCCTAGAGGGGCCGAGTAAACCCTTTTTTGGGGGGCTAGGTATCCTAAAACGGGACGGGAAAGGGTTTAGGGTTTGATTTGGCGGACCGCTACCGCGAATCCCCCTAATCCAACTCTAAACACTTTCCCTTGCTTCTCATTCGAAGGCGGCAAGACAAAAAGACACCCTAAAGGGGCCGAGTGAACCCTTTTTTGGGGGCCCGGGTACCTAAAACGGGACGGGAAAGGGTTTAGGGTTTGATTAGGCGGACCGCTACCGTGGATCCCCCAAATCAAACCCTGATCCCTTTCCCTTGCTTCTCATTTGAAGGCGGCAAGACAAAAAGACACCCTAGAGGGGCCGAGTGAACCCTTTTTGGGGGGGCTGGGTATCCTAAAACGAGACTGGAAAGGGTTTAGGTTTTGATTAGGCGGACCGCTACCGCGGATCCCCCAAATCAAACCCTAAACCCTTTCCCTTGCTTCTCATTCGAAGGCGGCAAGACAAAAAGACACCCTAGAGGGCCCGAGTGAACCGTTTTTTGGGGGGCCGGGTATCCTAAAACGGGACACGAAAGGGTTTAGGGTTTGATTAGGCGGACTTCTACCGCGGATCCCCCTAATCAAACCCTAAACCCTTTCCCTTGCTTCTCATTCGAAGGCGGCAAGACAAAAATACACCCTAGAGGGGCCGAGTGAACCCTTTTTTGGGGGGCCGGGTATCCTAAAACGGGACGGGAAAGGGTTTGTGGTTTGATTAGACGGACCACTACCATGGATCCCCTTAATCAAACCCTAAACCCTTTCTCTTGCTTCTCATTCGAAGGCGGCAAGACAAAAAGACACCCTAGAGGGGCCGAGTAAACCCTTTTTTTGGGGGCCGGGTATCCTAAAATGGGACGGGAAAGGGTTAAGGGTTTGATTAGGCAGACCGCCATCGTGGATCCCCCTAATCAAAACCTAAACCCTTTCCCTTGCTTCTCATTCGAAGGCGGCAAGAAAAAAAGACACCCTAGAGGGGCCGAGTAAACCCATTTTGGGGGGGCTGGGTATCCTAAAACGGGACGGGAAAGGGTTTAGGGTTTGATTAGGCGGACCGCTACCGCGGATCCCCCTAATCAAACCCTAAACCCTTACCCTTGCTTCTCATTTGAAGGCGGCAAGACAAAAAGACACCCCAGAGGGGCCGAGTGAACCCTTTTTTGGGGGGCCGGGTATCCTAAAACGGGACGGAAAAGGGTTTAGGGTTTGATTAGGCGGACCACTACCACGGATCCCCCTAATCAAACTCTAAACCCTTCCCCTTGCTTCTCATTCGAAGGCGGCAAGACAAAAAGACACCCTAGAGGGGCTGAGTAAACCCTTTTTTGGGGGGCCGGGTATCCTAAAACGGGACGGGAAAGGGTTAAGGGTTTGATTTTGAGGACCGCTATCGTGGATCCCCCTAATCAAACCCTAAACCCTTTCCCTTGCTTCTCATTCGAAGGCGGCAAGACAAAAAGAAACCGTAGAGGGGCCGAGTAAACCCTTTTTGGGAGGGCTGGGTATCCTAAAACGGGACGGGAAAGGGTTTAGGGTTTGATTAGGCGGACCGCTACCGCGAATCCCCCTAATCAAACCCTAATCCCTTTCCCTTGCTTCTCATTTGAAGGCGGCAAGACAAAAAGACACCCTACAGGGGCTGAGTAAACCCTTTTTTGGGGGTCCGGGTATCCTAAAACGGGACGGGAAAGGGTTAAGGGTTTGATTAGGCGGACCGCTATCGTGGATCCCCCTAATCAAAAACCTAAACCCTTTCCCTTGCTTCTCATTCGAAGGCGGCAAGAAAAAAAGACACCCTAGAGGGGCCGAGTAAACCCTTTTTGGGGGGGCTGGGTATCCTAAAACGGGACGGAAAGGGTTTAGGGTTTGATTAGGCGGACCGCTACCGCGGATCCCCCTAATCAAACCTTAATCCCTTTCCCTTGCTTCTCATTTGAAGGCGGCAAGACAAAAAGACTCCCTAGAGGGGCCGAGTGAACCCTTTTTGGGGGGGCTGGGTATCCAAAAACGGGACGGGAAAGGGTTTAGGGTTCGATTAGGCGGACCGCTACCACGGATCCCCCTAATCAATCCCTAAACCCTTACCCTTGCTTCTCATTCGAAGGCGCAACACAAAAAGACACCCTAGAGGGGCCGAGTGAACCCTTTTTTGGGGGGTCGGGTATCCTAAAACGGGACGGGAAAGGGTTTAGGGTTTGATTAGGCGGACCACTACCACGGATCCCCCTAATCAAATCCTAAAACCTTTCCCTTGATTCTCATTCGAAGGCGGAAAGACAAAAAGACAACCTAGAGGGGCCGAGTGAACCCTTTTTTGGGGGGCTGGGTATCCTAAAACGGGACGCGAAAGGGTTTAGGGTTTGATTAGGCGGACTTCTACCGCGGATCCCCCTAATCAAACCCTAAACCCTTTCCCTTGCTTCTCATTCGAAGGCGGCAAGACAAAAAGACACCCTAGAGGGGCTGTGTAAACCCTTTTTTGGGGGGCCGGGTATCCTAAAAGGGACGGGAAAGGGTTAAGGGTTTGATTAGGCGGACCGCTATCGTAGATCCCCCTAATCAAACCCTAAACCCTTTCCTTTGCTTCTCATTCGAAGGCGGCAAGACAAAAAGACACCCTAGAGGGGACGAGTAAACCCTTTTTGGGAGGCCGGGTATCCTAAAACGGGACGGGAATGGGTTTAGGGTTTTATTAGGTGGACCGCTACCACGGATCCCCCTAATCAAACCGTAATCCCTTTCCCTTGCTTCTCATTTGAAGGCGGCAAGACAAAAAGACTCCCTAGAGGGGCCGAGTGAACCCTTTTTGGGGGGGCTGGGTATCCTAAAACGGGACGGGAAAGGGTTAGGGTTTGATTAGGCGGACCGCTACCGCGGATCCCCTAATCAAACCCTAAACCCTTACCCTTGCTTCTCATTTGAAGGCGGCAAGACAAAAATACACCCTAGAGGGGCCGAGTGAACCCTTTTTGGGGGACCGGGTATCCTAAAACGGGACGGGAAAGGGTTAAGAGTTTGATTAGGCGGACCGCTATCGTGGATCCCCGTAATCAAACCCTAAACACTTTCCCTTGCTTCTCATTCGAAGGCGGCAAGACAAAAAGACACCCTAGAGGGGCCGAGTAAACCCTTTTTGGGGGGCCGGGTATCCTAAAACGGGACGGGAATGGGTTTAGGGTTTTATTAGGTGGACCGCTACCGCGGATGCCCCAAATCAAACCGTAATCCCTTTCCCTTGCTTCTCATTTGAAGGCGGCAAGACAAAAAGACACCCTAGAGGGGCCGAGTGAACCCTTTTTTGGGGGGCCGGGTTTCCTAAAACGGGACGGAAAAGGGTTTAGGGTTTGATTAGGCGGAGCACTACCACGGATCCCCCTAATCAAACTCTAAACCCTTCCCCTTGCTTCTCATTCGAAGGCGGCAAGATAAAACGACACCCTAGAGGGGCTGAGTAAACCCTTTTTTGGGGGGCCGGGTATCCTAAAACGGGACGGGAAAGGGTTAAGGGTTTGATTAGGCGGACCGCTATCGTGGATCCCCCTAATCAAACCCTAAACACTTTCCCTTGCTTCTCATTCGAAGGCGGCAAGAAAAAAAGACACCCTAGAGGGGCCGAGTAAACCCTTTTTGGGAGGGCTGGGTATCCTAAAACGGGACGGGAAATGGTTTAGGGTTTGATTAGGCGGACTGCTACCGCGAATCCCCCTAATCAAACCCTAATCCCTTTCCCTTGCTTCTCATTTGAAGGCGGCAAGACAAAAAGACACCCTAGAGGGGCTGAGTAAACCCTTTTTAGGGGGTCCGGGTATCCTAAAACGGGACGGGAAAGGGTTTAGGGTTTGATTAGGCGGACCGCTACCGTGGATCCCCCAAATCAAACCCTGATCCCTTTCCCTTGCTTCTCATTTGAAGGCGGCAAGAAAAAAAGACACCCTAGAGGGGCCGAGTAAACCCTTTTTGGGGGGGCTGGGTATCCTAAAACGGGACGGAAAGGGTTTAGGGTTTGATTAGGCGGACCGCTACCGCGGATCCCCCTAATCAAACCTTAATCCCTTTCCCTTGCTTCTCATTTGAAGGCGGCAAGACAAAAAGACTCCCTAGAGGGGCCGAGTGAACCCTTTTTGGGGGGGCTGGGTATCCTAAAACGGGACGGGAAAGGGTTTAGGGTTCGATTAGGCGGACCGCTACCACGGATCCCCCTAATCAAACCCTAAACCCTTTCCCTTGCTTCTCATTCGAAGGCGCAACACAAAAAGACACCCTAGAGGGGCCGAGTGAACCCTTTTTTGGGGGGTCGGGTATCCTAAAACGGGACGGGAAAGGGTTTAGGGTTTGATTAGGCGGACCACTACCACGGATCCCCCTAATCAAACCCTAAAACCTTTCCCTTGATTCTCATTCGAAGGCGGAAAGACAAAAAGACAACCTAGAGGGGCCGAGTGAACCCTTTTTTGGGGGGCTGGGTATCCTAAAACGGGACGCGAAAGGGTTTAGGGTTTGATTAGGCGGACTTCTACCGCGGATCCCCCTAATCAAACCCTAAACCCTTTCCCTTGCTTCTCATTCGAAGGCGGCAAGACAAAAAGACACCCTAGAGGGGTGTGTAAACCCTTTTTGGGGGCGGGTATCCTAAAAGGGACGGGAAAGGGTTAAGGGTTTGATTAGGCGGACCGCTATCGTAGATCCCCCTAATCAAACCCTAAACCCTTTCCTTTGCTTCTCATTCGAAGGCGGCAAGACAAAAAGACACCCTAGAGGGGACGAGTAAACCCTTTTTGGGAGGCCGGGTATCCTAAAACGGGACGGGAATGGGTTTAGGGTTTTATTAGGTGGACCGCTACCACGGATCCCCCTAATCAAACCGTAATCCCTTTCCCTTGCTTCTCATTTGAAGGCGGCAAGACAAAAAGACTCCCTAGAGGGGCCGAGTGAACCCTTTTTGGGGGGGCTGGGTATCCTAAAACGGGACGGGAAAGGGTTAGGGTTTGATTAGGCGGACCGCTACCGCGGATCCCCCTAATCAATCCCTAAACCCTTACCCTTGCTTCTCATTTGAAGGCGGCAAGACAAAAATACACCCTAGAGGGGCCTAGTGAACCCTTTTTTGGGGGGCCGGGTATCCTAAAACGGGACGGGAAAGGGTTAAGAGTTTGATTAGGCGGACCGCTATCGTGGATCCCCGTAATCAAACCCTAAACACTTTCCCTTGCTTCTCATTCGAAGGCGGCAAGACAAAAAGACACCCTAGAGGGGCCGAGTAAACCCTTTTTGGGGGGCCGGGTATCCTAAAACGGGACGGGAATGGGTTTAGGGTTTTATTAGGTGGACCGCTACCGCGGATGCCCCAAATCAAACCGTAATCCCTTTCCCTTGCTTCTCATTTGAAGGCGGCAAGACAAAAAGACACCCTAGAGGGGCCGAGTGAACCCTTTTTTGGGGGGCCGGGTTTCCTAAAACGGGACGGAAAAGGGTTTAGGGTTTGATTAGGCGGAGCACTACCACGGATCCCCCTAATCAAACTCTAAACCCTTCCCCTTGCTTCTCATTCGAAGGCGGCAAGATAAAACGACACCCTAGAGGGGCTGAGTAAACCCTTTTTTGGGGGGCCGGGTATCCTAAACGGGACGGGAAAGGGTTAAGGGTTTGATTAGGCGGACCGCTATCGTGGATCCCCCTAATCAAACCCTAAACACTTTCCCTTGCTTCTCATTCGAAGGCGGCAAGAAAAAAAGACACCCTAGAGGGGCCGAGTAAACCCTTTTTGGGAGGGCTGGGTATCCTAAAACGGGACGGGAAATGGTTTAGGGTTTGATTAGGCAGACTGCTACCGCGAATCCCCCTAATCAAACCCTAATCCCTTTCCCTTGCTTCTCATTTGAAGGCGGCAAGACAAAAAGACACCCTAGAGGGGCTGAGTAAACCCTTTTTAGGGGGTCCGGGTATCCTAAAACGGGACGGGAAAGGGTTTAGGGTTTGATTAGGCGGACCGCTACCGTGGATCCCCCAAATCAAACCCTGATCCCTTTCCCTTGCTTCTCATTTGAAGGCGGCAAGACAAAAAGACTCCCTAGAGGGGCCGAGTGAACCCTTTTTTGGGGGGGCTGGGTATCCAAAAACGAGACTGGAAAGGGTTTAGGTTTTGATTAGGCGGACCGCTACCGCGGAACCCCCTAATCAAACCCTAAACCCTTTCCCTTGCTTCTCATTCGAAGGCGGCAAGACAAAAAGACACCCTAGAGGGACCGAGTGAACCGTTTTTTGGGGGGCCGGGTATCCTAAAACGGGACACGAAAGGGTTTAGGGTTTGATTAGGCGGACTTCTACCGCGGATCCCCCTAATCAAACCCTAAACCCTTTCCCTTGCTTCTCATTCGAAGGCGGCAAGACAAAAATACACCCTAGAGGGGCCGAGTGAACCCTTTTTTGGAGGGCCGGGTATCCTAAAACGGGACGGGAAAGGGTTTGTGGTTTGATTAGACGGACCACTACCATGGATCCCCCTAATCAAACCCTAAACCCTTTCCCTTGCTTCTCATTCGAAGGCGGCAAGACAAAAAGACACCCTAGAGGGGCCGAGTAAACCCTTTTTTTGGGGGCCGGGTATCCTAAAATGGGACGGGAAAGGGTTAAGGGTTTGATTAGGCGGACCGCCATCGTGGATCCCCCTAATCAAAACCGAAACCCTTTCCCTTGCTTCTCATTCGAAGGCGGCAAGAAAAAAAGACACCCTAGAGGGGCCGAGTAAACCCATTTTGGGGGGGCTGGGTATCCTAAAACGGGACGGGAAAGGGTTTAGGGTTTGATTAGGCGGACCGCTACCGCGGATCCCCCTAATCAATCCCTAAACCCTTACCCTTGCTTCTCATTTGAAGGCGCCAAGACAAAAAGACACCCCAGAGGGGCCGAGTGAACCCTTTTTTGGGGGGCCGGGTATCCTAAAACGGGACGGAAAAGGGTTTAGGGTTTGATTAGGAGGACCACTACGACGGATCCCCCTAATCAAACACTAAACCCTTCCCCTTGCTTCTCATTCGAAGGCGGCAAGACAAAAAGACACCCTAGAGGGGCTGAGTATACCCTTTTTTGGGGGGCCGGGTATCCTAAAACGGGACGGAAAAGGGTTAAGGGTTTGATTTGGCGGACCGCTATCGTGGATCCCCCTAATCAAACCCTAAACCCTTTCCCTTGCTTCTCATTCGAAGGCGGCAAGACAAAAAGAAACCGTAGAGGGGCCGAGTAAACCCTTTTTGGGAGGGCTGGGTAGCCTAAAACGGGACGGGAAAGGGTTTAGGGTTTGATTAGGCGGACCGCTACCGCGAATCCCCCTAATCAAACCCTAATCCCTTTCCCTTGCTTCTCATTTGAAGGCGGCAAGACAAAAAGACACCCTAGAGGGGCTGAGTAAACCCTTTTTGGGGGTAGGGTATCCTAAAACGGGACGGGAAAGGGTTAAGGGTTTGATTAGGCGGACCGCTATCGTGGATCCCCCTAATCAAACCCTAAACCCTTTCCCTTGCTTCTCATTCGAAGGCGGCAAGAAAAAAAGACACCCTAGAGGGGCCGAGTAAACCCTTTTTGGGGGGGCTGGGTATCCTAAAACGGGACGGAAAGGGTTTAGGGTTTGATTAGGCGGACCGCTACCGCGGATCCCCCTAATCAAACCTTAATCCCTTTCCCTTGCTTCTTATTTGAAGGCGGCAAGACAAAAAGACTCCCTAGAGGGGCCGAGTGAACCCTTTTTGGGGGGGCTGGGTATCCTAAAACGGGACGGGAAAGGGTTTAGGGTTCGATTAGGCGGACCGCTACCACGGATACCCCTAATCAAACCCTAAACCCTTTCCCTTGCTTCTCATTCGAAGGCGCAACACAAAAAGACACCCTACAGGGGCCGAGTGAACCCTTTTTTGGGGGGTCGGGTATCCTAAAACGGGACGGGAAAGGGTTTAGGGTTTGATTAGGCGGACCACTACCACGGATCCCCCTAATCAAACCCTAAAACCTTTCCCTTGATTCTCATTCGAAGGCGGAAAGACAAAAAGACAACCTAAAGGGGCCGAGTGAACCCTTTTTTGGGGGGCCGGGTATCCTAAAACGGGACGCGAAAGGGTTTAGGGTTTGATTAGGTGGACTTCTACCGCGGATCCCCCTAATCAAACCCTAAACCCTTTCCCTTGCTTCTCATTCGAAGGCGGCAAGACAAAAAGACACCCTAGAGGGGCTGAGTATACCCTTTTTTGGGGGGCCGGGTATCCTAAAACGGGACGGAAAAGGGTTAAGGGTTTGATTTGGCGGACCGCTATCGTGGATCCCCCTAATCAAACCCTAAACCCTTTCCCTTGCTTCTCATTCGAAGGCGGCAAGACAAAAAGAAACCGTAGAGGGGCCGAGTAAACCCTTTTTGGGAGGGCTGGGTAGCCTAAAACGGGACGGGAAAGGGTTTAGGGTTTGATTAGGCGGACCGCTACCGCGAATCCCCCTAATCAAACCCTAATCCCTTTCCCTTGCTTCTCATTTGAAGGCGGCAAGACAAAAAGACACCCTAGAGGGGCTGAGTAAACCCTTTTTTGGGGGTCCGGGTATCCTAAAACGGGACGGGAAAGGGTTAAGGGTTTGATTAGGCGGACCGCTATCGTGGATCCCCCTAATCAAACCCTAAACCCTTTCCCTTGCTTCTCATTCGAAGGCGGCAAGAAAAAAAGACACCCTAGAGGGGCCGAGTAAACCCTTTTGGGGGGTGGGTATCCTAAAACGGGACGGAAAGGGTTTAGGGTTTGATTAGGCGGACCGCTACCGCGGATCCCCCTAATCAAACCTTAATCCCTTTCCCTTGCTTCTTATTTGAAGGCGGCAAGACAAAAAGACTCCCTAGAGGGGCCGAGTGAACCCTTTTTGGGGGGGCTGGGTATCCTAAAACGGGACGGGAAAGGGTTTAGGGTTCGATTAGGCGGACCGCTACCACGGATCCCCCTAATCAAACCCTAAACCCTTTCCCTTGCTTCTCATTCGAAGGCGCAACACAAAAAGACACCCTAGAGGGGCCGAGTGAACCCTTTTTTGGGGGGTCGGGTATCCTAAAACGGGACGGGAAAGGGTTTAGGGTTTGATTAGGCGGACCACTACCACGGATCCCCCTAATCAAACCCTAAAACCTTTCCCTTGATTCTCATTCGAAGGCGGAAAGACAAAAAGACAACCTAAAGGGGCCGAGTGAACCCTTTTTTGGGGGGCCGGGTATCCTAAAACGGGACGCGAAAGGGTTTAGGGTTTGATTAGGTGGACTTCTACCGCGGATCCCCCTAATCAAACCCTAAACCCTTTCCCTTGCTTCTCATTCGAAGGCGGCAAGACAAAAAGACACCCTAGAGGGGCTGTGTAAACCCTTTTTGGTGGGCGGGTATCCTAAAAGGGACGGGAAAGGGTTAAGGGTTTGATTAGGCGGACCGCATCGAGATCCCCTAATCAAACCCTAAACCCTTTCCTTTGCTTCTCATTCAAGGCGGCAAGACAAAAAGACACCCTAGAGGGGCCGAGTAAACCCTTTTTGGGAGGCCGGGTATCCTAAAACGGGACGAGAATGGGTTTAGGGTTTTATTAGGTGGACCGCTACCACGAATCCCCCTAATCAAACCGTAATCCCTTTCCCTTGCTTCTCATTTGAAGGCGGCAAGACAAAAAGACTCCCTAGAGGGGCCGAGTGAACCCTTTTTGGGGGGGCTGGGTATCCTAAAGCGGGACGGGAAAGGGTTTAGGGTTTGATTAGGCGGACCGCTACCGCGGATCCCCCTAATCAAACCCTAAACCCTTTCCCTTGCTTCTCATTTGAAGGCGGCAAGACAAAAAGACACCCTAGAGGGGCCGAGTGAACCCTTTTTTGGGGGGCCGGGTATCCTAAAACGGGACGGGAAAGGGTTAAGAGTTTGATTAGGCGGACCGCTATCGTGGATCCCCGTAATCAAACCCTAAACACTTTCCCTTGCTTCTCATTCGAAGGCGGCAAGACAAAAAGACACCCTAGAGGGGCCGAGTAAACCCTTTTTGGGGGGCCGGGTCTCCTAAAACGGGACGGGAATGGGTTTAGGGTTTTATTAGGTGGACCGCTACCGCGGATGCCACAAATCAAACCGTAATCCCTTTCCCTTGCTTCTCATTTGAAGGCGGCAAGACAAAAAGACACCCTACAGGGGCCGAGTGAACCCTTTTTTGGGGGGCCGGGTATCCTAAAACGGGACGGAAAAGGGTTTAGGGTTTGATTAGGTGGACCACTACCACAGATCCCCCTAATCAAACTCTAAACCCTTCCCCTTGCTTCTCATTCGAAGGCGGCAAGATAAAACGACACCATAGAGGGGCTGAGTAAACCCTTTTTGGGGGCCGGGTATCCTAAAAACGGGACGGGAAAGGGTTAAGGGTTTGATTAGGCGGACCGCTATCGTGGATCCCCCTAATCAAACCCTAAACCCTTTCCCTTGCTTCTCATTCGAAGGCGGCAAGACAAAAAGACATCCTAGAGGGGCCGAGTAAACCCTTTTGGGAGGGCCGGGTATCCTAAAACGGGACGGGAAATGGTTTAGGGTTTGATTAGGCGGACCGCTACCGCGAATCCCCTAATCAATCCCTAAACCCTTACCCTTGCTTCTCATTTGAAGGCGGCAAGACAAAAAGACACCCTAGA
Source organism: Silene latifolia (assembly GCF_048544455.1). Classification (NCBI taxonomy): domain Eukaryota; kingdom Viridiplantae; phylum Streptophyta; class Magnoliopsida; order Caryophyllales; family Caryophyllaceae; genus Silene; species Silene latifolia. The sequence continues at coordinate 57,651,571 of NC_133535.1, read as the reverse complement.
GGGGCCGAGTGAACCCTTTTGGGGGGGCCGGGTATCCTAAAACGGGACGGGAAAGGGTTAAGAGTTTGATTAGGCGGACCGCTATCGTGGATCCCCGTAATCAAACCCTAAACACTTTCCCTTGCTTCTCATTCGAAGGCGGCAAGACAAAAAGACACCCTAGAGGGGCCGAGTAAACCCTTTTTGGGGGGCCGGGTATCCTAAAACGGGACGGGAATGGGTTTAGGGTTTTATTAGGTGGACCGCTACCGCGGATGCCCCAAATCAAACCGTAATCCCTTTCCCTTGCTTCTCATTTGAAGGCGGCAAGACAAAAAGACACCCTACAGGGGCCGAGTGAACCCTTTTTGGGGGGACCGGGTATCCTAAAACGGGACGGAAAAGGGTTTAGGGTTTGATTAGGTGGACCACTACCACGGATCCCCCTAATCAAACTCTAAACCCTTCCCCTTGCTTCTCATTCGAAGGCGGCAAGATAAAACGACACCATAGAGGGGCCGAGTAAACCCTTTTTGGGGGGCGGGTATCCTAAAGCGGGACGGGAAAGGGTTAAGGGTTTGATTAGGCGGACCGCTACCGTGGATCCCCTAATCAAACCCTAAACCCTTTCCCTTGCTTCTCATTCGAAGGCGGCAAGACAAAAAGACATCCTAGAGGGGCCGAGTAAACCCTTTTTGGGAGGGTGGGTATCCTAAACGGGACGGGAAATGGTTTAGGGTTTGATTAGGCGGACCGCTACCGCGAATCCCCCTAATCAAACCCTAAACCCTTTCCCTTGCTTCTCATTCGAAGGCGGCAAGACAAAAAGACACCCTAGAGGGGCCGAGTGAACCCTTTTTTGGGGGGTCGGGTATCCTAAAACGGGACGGGAAAGGGTTTAGGGTTTGATTAGGCGGACCACTACCACGGATCCCCCTAATCAAACCCTAAAACCTTTCCCTTGATTCTCATTCGAAGGCGGAAAGACAAAAAGACAACCTAAAGGGGCCGAGTGAACCCTTTTTTGGGGGGCCGGGTATCCTAAAACGGGACGCGAAAGGGTTTAGGGTTTGATTAGGTGGACTTCTACCGCGGATCCCCCTAATCAAACCCTAAACCCTTTCCCTTGCTTCTCATTCGAAGGCGGCAAGACAAAAAGACACCCTAGAGGGGCTGTGTAAACCCTTTTTTGGTGGGCCGGGTATCCTAAAAGGGACGGGAAAGGGTTAAGGGTTTGATTAGGCGGACCGCTATCGTAGATCCCCCTAATCAAACCCTAAACCCTTTCCTTTGCTTCTCATTCGAAGGCGGCAAGACAAAAAGACACCCTAGAGGGGCCGAGTAAACCCTTTTTGGGAGGCCGGGTATCCTAAAACGGGACGAGAATGGGTTTAGGGTTTTATTAGGTGGACCGCTACCACGAATCCCCCTAATCAAACCGTAATCCCTTTCCCTTGCTTCTCATTTGAAGGCGGCAAGACAAAAAGACTCCCTAGAGGGGCCGAGTGAACCCTTTTTGGGGGGGCTGGGTATCCTAAAGCGGGACGGGAAAGGGTTTAGGGTTTGATTAGGCGGACCGCTACCGCGGATCCCCCTAATCAATCCCTAAACCCTTACCCTTGCTTCTCATTTGAAGGCGGCAAGACAAAAAGACACCCTAGAGGGGCCGAGTGAACCCTTTTTTGGGGGGCCGGGTATCCTAAAACGGGACGGGAAAGGGTTAAGAGTTTGATTAGGCGGACCGCTATCGTGGATCCCCGTAATCAAACCCTAAACACTTTCCTCGCTTCTCATTCGAAGGCGGCAAGACAAAAAGACACCCTAGAGGGGCCGAGTAAACCCTTTTTGGGGGGCCGGGTCTCCTAAAACGGGACGGGAATGGGTTTAGGGTTTTATTAGGTGGACCGCTACCGCGGATGCCACAAATCAAACCGTAATCCCTTTCCCTTGCTTCTCATTTGAAGGCGGCAAGACAAAAAGACACCCTACAGGGGCCGAGTGAACCCTTTTTTGGGGGGCCGGGTATCCTAAAACGGGACGGAAAAGGGTTTAGGGTTTGATTAGGTGGACCACTACCACAGATCCCCCTAATCAAACTCTAAACCCTTCCCCTTGCTTCTCATTCGAAGGCGGCAAGATAAAACGACACCATAGAGGGGCCGAGTAAACCCTTTTTGGGGGCGGGTATCCTAAAACGGGACGGGAAAGGGTTAAGGGTTTGATTAGGCGGACCGCTATCGTGGATCCCCCTAATCAAACCCTAAACCCTTTCCCTTGCTTCTCATTCGAAGGCGGCAAGACAAAAAGACATCCTAGAGGGGCCGAGTAAACCCTTTTTGGGAGGGCTGGGTATCCTAAAACGGGACGGGAAATGGTTTAGGGTTTGATTAGGCGGACCGCTACCGCGAATCCCCCTAATCAATCCCTAAACCCTTACCCTTGCTTCTCATTTGAAGGCGGCAAGACAAAAAGACACCCTAGAGGGGCCGAGTGAACCCTTTTTTGGGGGGCCGGGTATCCTAAAACGGGACGGGAAAGGGTTAAGAGTTTGATTAGGCGGACCGCTATCGTGGATCCCCGTAATCAAACCCTAAACACTTTCCCTTGCTTCTCATTCGAAGGCGGCAAGACAAAAAGACACCCTAGAGGGGCCGAGTAAACCCTTTTTGGGGGGCCGGGTATCCTAAAACGGGACGGGAATGGGTTTAGGGTTTTATTAGGTGGACCGCTACCGCGGATGCCCCAAATCAAACCGTAATCCCTTTCCCTTGCTTCTCATTTGAAGGCGGCAAGACAAAAAGACACCCTACAGGGGCCGAGTGAACCCTTTTTTGGGGGGCCGGGTATCCTAAAACGGGACGGAAAAGGGTTTAGGGTTTGATTAGGTGGACCACTACCACGGATCCCCCTAATCAAACTCTAAACCCTTCCCCTTGCTTCTCATTCGAAGGCGGCAAGATAAAACGACACCATAGAGGGGCTGAGTAAACCCTTTTTTGGGGGGCCGGGTATCCTAAAACGGGACGGGAAAGGGTTAAGGGTTTGATTAGGCGGACCGCTATCGTGGATCCCCCTAATCAAACCCTAAACCCTTTCCCTTGCTTCTCATTCGAAGGCGGCAAGACAAAAAGACATCCTAGAGGGGCCGAGTAAACCCTTTTTGGGAGGGCTGGGTATCCTAAAACGGGACGGGAAATGGTTTAGGGTTTGATTAGGCGGACCGCTACCGCGAATCCCCCTAATCAAACCCTAATCCCTTTCCCTTGCTTCTCATTTGAAGGCGGCAAGACAAAAAGACACCCTAGAGGGGCTGAGTAAACCCTTTTTTGGGGGTCCGGGTATCCTAAAACGGGACGGGAAAGGGTTAAGGGTTTGATTAGCCGGACCGCTATCGTGGATCCCCCTAATCAAACCCTAAACCCTTTCCCTTGCTTCTCATTCGAAGGCGGCAAGACAAAAAGACACCCAAGAGGGGCCGAGTAAACCCTTTTTGGAGGGGCTGGGTATCCTAAAACGGGACGGGAAAGGGTTTAGGGTTTGATTAGGCGGACCGCTACCGCGGATCCCCCTAATCAAACCCTAATCCCTTTCCCTTGCTTCTCATTTGAAGGCGGCAAGACAAAAAGACTCCCTAGAGGGGCCGAGTGAACCCTTTTTGGGGGGGCTGGGTATCCTAAAACGGGACGGGAAAGGGTTTAGGGTTCGATTAGGCGGACCGCTGATCGGAGCCATTTGGTGTTCACAATTAAGCATATGTGGTCGTTGGTCAATGGTCGATACAAAACACAATTTATACTTCACAAACAACTCTACAATTAGTAAAGAGGCAAGTAAAGGTCGGATCCCAAGGGACGGGTATTGAAATGAAGATTCTATTGTAACTAGTGGTGTCTAGGGGTGTCACAAATTGGGTTGATGTAGAAGGTTACTAAACTAAAATAGCAATAAAAATAAACTAACAAGGTAAATGAAATAAGGGTGTAAACAATTGATTAAAAGCACTAGGGTGTCATGGGTTCATAGGGGAATCATGGGATATGATCATACAAACATGTTCTCAAATTATAAGCAAGCAATTATTGTTGTGATGGATTGAGTTGGGTTATATCTTACAATCCTAGGAAAGTTTGGGTCCCGGAGCCGAATCTCTTGGATTGTACAACACCTACAAGTCGACTTAATCTTCCCTACTCAACACATGCATGGTCTAACAAGACTCGAGTTGGGTTATGTCTTACAAGTCAAGTTGAAAGGATAGAAGATGATAGTAAATGCAAGGATTCATAGGCTTAGCATTTCATCAAATATAACATGTGCATGTATTAAGATCAAAACAAGCAAGCAAATAAGATATGAAAGCATATTAATTTAAGCATGAATCATTCCCCATGTTGGTTTCCCCTAATCACCCATTAAACCCTAGCTAAGAGACTACTCACTCATTATCATATTGATCATGCTAGAAAGGTTGTCAATCATACTAACATAATAAAACATGATGAATAAATGAAAGTAATAAGCAATAATTAAAAAGGGATTAAGAGATTATACCTACTAATGATTCCAATAATAAAGCAAGAATAATAGAAGTACTTGAATCCTAGATTGAGAGGTTGTCAATCTCCCAATAATAACCCAAATAATCTTCAATTACCCAAAATAAACTAAGAACAAGAGAGAGATTAAAGAACTAAAACTTGGATTAAAACTTGATTAATATTTTATTACAATATTGAAGAGAGATTTGATTGATATTAACTACACTAATTATTGATAAGAAGAACATGCTCCTCTAATTAGACTAATGGGGTATTTATAGTGAAAATTAGGGAGGATGAATTAGGGTTAACTAAGGGCTAAACTAGTAATTACACTTTTTAAGTTGAGCAAGGAGCCTCCGGGATTATCCGAGAGAAGGGCTTCTTCATTTCGTAGCTTGAAGAACGAAACTGTGCTGTGCTGTGATCCGTGCGGCTGGGAGTCGGGACAGCCGGATCTGGGATGGACGATCCGAGCGGATCAAGGAACAAGACGCTCGGACTGGGCATGGGCAATCCGAGCGGATTCCTGGTGAGGACGCTCGGACTGGCGAGGACGGACGGATTCTCTACAATCCGCTCGGATTGTAGTTCAAGACTTTCCTTCTTCTTTTTCTTCCCTTTTCTTCATGAATTCCTTGGGGATTTCCTTGGGGACTCAAGGATCCTTTTCTCAACAATGCTCTTCTACTATGCTATGTACAAAGGCCTTCTAGTCTTGTCTCTCCTTGATGCTTGGTCATTGAATATGATCAATTTAGCCTTGTTTTGCCTACCAAGGGATCAAAAATCTCAAAGAATATGCAAAACAAAGAACTAAAGATAAGAAATGACCCAAATAGGCACTAAAAAGCATGGAAACAATGGTAATTCGGGGGCTAAATATGCGCCAATTATGGTCGCATCAACCGCTAACACGGATCCCCCTAATCAAACCCTAAACCCTTTCCCTTGCTTCTCATTCGAAGGCGGCAACACAAAAAGACACCCTAGAGGGGCCGAGTGAACCCTTTTTTGGGGGGTCGGGTATCCTAAAACGGGACGGGAAAGGGTTTAGGGTTTGATTAGGCGGACCACTACCACGGATCCCCCTAATCAAACCCTAAACCCTTTCCCTTGCTTCTCATTCGAAGGCGGAAAGACACAAAGACAACCTAGAGGGGCCGAGTGAACCCTTTTTTGGGGGGCCGGGTATCCTAAAACGGGACGCGAAAGGGTTTAGGGTTTGATTAGGCGGACATCTACCGCGGATCCCCCTAATCAAACCCTAAACCCTTTCCCTTGCTTCTCATTCGAAGGCGGCAAGACAAAAAGACACCCTAGAGGGGCTGTGTAAACCCTTTTTTGGGGGGTCGGGTATCCTAAAAGGGACGGGAAAGGGTTAAGGGTTTGATTAGGCGGACCGCTATCGTGGATCCCCCTAATCAAACCCTAAACCCTTTCCTTTGCTTCTCCTTCGAAGGCGGCAAGACAAAAAGACACCCTAGAGGGGCCGAGTAAACCCTTTTTGGGAGGCCGGGTATCCTAAAACGGGACGGGAATGGGTTTAGGGTTTTATTAGGTGGACCGCTACCACGGATCCCCCTAATCAAACCGTAATCCCTTTCCCTTGCTTCTCATTTGAAGGCGGCAAGACAAAAAGACTCCCTAGAGGGGCCGAGTGAACCCTTTTTGGGGGGGCTGGGTATCCTAAAAGGGGACGGGAAAGGGTTTAGGGTTTGATTAGGCGGACCGCTACCGCGGATCCTCCTAATCAATCCCTAAACCCTTACCCTTGCTTCTCATTTGAAGGCGGCAAGACAAAAAGACACCCTAGAGGGGCCGAGTGAACCCTTTTTTGGGAGGCCGGGTATCCTAAAACGGGACGGGAAAGGGTTTAAGGTTTGATTAGGCGGACCACTACCACGGATCCCCCTAATCGAACTCTAAACCCTCTCCCTTGCTTCTCATTTGAAGGCGGCAAGACAAAAAGACACCCTAGAGGGGCTGAGTAAACCCTTTTTTGGGGGGACAGGTATCCTAAAACGGGACGGGAAAGGGTTAAGGGTTTGATTAGGCGGACCGCTATCGTGGATCCCCTTAATCAAACCCTAAACCCTTTCCCTTGCTTCTCATTCAAAGGCGGCAATACAAAAAGACACCCTAGAGGGGCCGAGTGAACCCTTTTTTGGGGGGCCGGGTATCCTAAAACGGGACGGGAAAGGGTTAAGAGTTTGATTAGGCGGACCGCTATCGTGGATCCCCGTAATCAAACCCTAAAAACTTTCCCTTGCTTCTCATTCGAAGGCGGCAAGACAAAAAGACACCCTAGAGGGGCCGAGTAAACCCTTTTGGGGGCGGTATCCTAAAACGGGACGGGAATGGGTTTAGGGTTTTATTAGGTGGACCGCTACCGCGGATCCCCCTAATCAAACCCTAAACCCTTTCCCTTGCTTCTCATTCAAAGGTGGCAAGACCAAAAGACACCCTAGAGGGGCCGATGAACCCTTTTTCGGGGGGGCGGGTATCCTAAAACGGGACGCGAAAGGGTTTAGGGTTTGATTAAGCGGACTTCTACCGCGGATCCCCCTAATCAAACCCTAAACCCTTTCCCTTGCTACTCATTTGAAGGCGTCAAGACAAAAATACACCCTAGAGGGGCCGAGTGAACCCTTTTTTGGGGGGCCGGGTATCCTAAAACGGGACGGGAAAGGGTTTTGGGTTTGATTAGGCGGACCACTACCACGGATCCCCCTAATAAAACCCCAAACCCTTTCCCTTGCTTCTCATTCGAAGGCGGCAAGACAAAAAGACACCCTAGAGGGGCCGAGTAAACCCTTTTTTGTGGGGGCCGGGTATCCTAAAACGGGACGGGAAAGGGTTAAGGGTTTGATTAGGCAGACCGCTATCATGGATCCCCCTAATCAAACCCTAAACCCTTTCCCTTGCTTCTCATTCGAAGGCGGCAAGACAAAAAGATACCCTAGAGGGGCCGAGTAAACCCTTTTGGGGGGTGGGTATCCTAAAACGGGATGGGAAAGGGTTTTGGGTTTGATTAGGCGGACCGCTACCACGGATCCCCCTAATCAAACCCTAAACCCTTACCCTTGCTTCTCATTTGAAGGCGGCAAGACAAAAAGACACCCTAGAGGGGCCGAGTGAACCCTTTTTTGGGGGGCCGGGTATCCTAAAACGGGACGGGAAAGGGTTTAGGGTTTGATTAGGCGGACCACTACCACAAATCTCCCTAATCAAACCCTAAACCCTTTCCCTTGCTTCTCATTCGAAGGCGGCAAGACAAAAATACACCCTAGAGGGGCCGAGTGAACCCTTTTTTAGGGGGCCGAGTATCCTAAAACGGGACGGGAATGGGTTTAGTGTTTAATTAGGTGGATCGCTACCGCGGATCCCCCAAATCAAACCGTAATCCCTTTCTCTTGCTTCTCATTTGAAGGCGGCAAGAGAAAAAGACTCCCTAGAGGGGCCGAGTGAACCCTTTTTGGGGGGGCTGGGTATCCTAAAACGGGACGGGAAAGGGTTTAAGGTTTGATTAGGCGGACCGCTACCACGGATCCCCCTAATCAAACCCTAAACCCTTTCCCTTGCTTCTCATTCGAAGGTGGCAAGACAAAAAGACACCCTAGTGGGGCCGAGTGAACCCTTTTTTGGGGGGCCGGGTATCCTAAAACGGGACGCGAAAGGGTTTAGGGTTTGATTAGGCGGACTTCTACCGCGGATCCCCCTAATCAAACCCTAAACCCTTTCCCTTGCTACTCATTTGAAGGCGGCAAGACAAAAATACACCCTAGAGGGGCAGAGTGAACCCTTTTTTGGGGGGCCGGGTATCCTAAAACGGGACGGTAAAGGGTTTTGGGTTTGATTAGGCGGACCACTACCACGGATCCCCCTAATCAAACCCTAAACCCTTTCCCTTGCTTCTCATTCGAAGGCGGCAAGACAAAAAGACACCCTAGAGGGGCCGAGTAAACCCTTTTTTTGTGGGGGCCGGGTATCCTAAAAACAGACGGGAAAGGGTTAAGGGTTTGCTTAGGGCACCGCTATCGTGGATCCCCCTAATCAAACCCTAAACCCTTTCCCTTGCTTCTCATTCGAAGGCGGCAAGACAAAAAGATACCCTAGAGGGGCCGAGTAAACCCTTTTTGGGGGGGCTGGGTATCCTAAAACGGGACGGGAAAAGGTTTAGGGTTTGATTAGGCGGACCGCTACCGCGGATCCCCCTAATCAAACCCTAAACCCTTTCCCTTGCTTCTCATTCGAAGGCGGCAAGACAAAAATACACCCTAGAGGGGCCGAGTGAACCCTTTTTTAGGGGGCCGGGTATCCTAAAACGGGACGCGAAAGGGTTTAGGGTTTGATTAAGCGGAATTCTACCGCGGATCCCCCTAATCAGACCCTAAACCCTTTCCCTTGCTACTCATTTGAAGGCGGCTAGACAAAAATACACCCTAGAGGAGCCGAGTGAACCCTTTTTTGGAGGGCCGGGTATCCTAAAACGGGACGGGAAAGGGTTTTGGGTTTGATTAGGCGGACCACTACCACGGATCCCCCTAATAAAACCCTAAACCCTTTCCCTTGCTTCTCATTCGAAGGCGGCAAGACAAAAAGACACCCTAGAGGGGCCGAGTAAACCCTTTTTTTGTGGGGGCCGGGTATCCTAAAACGGGACGGGAAAGGGTTAAGGGTTTGATTAGGCAGACCGCTATCATGGATCTCCCTAATCAAACCTTAAACCCTTTCCCTTGCTTCTCATTCGAAGGCGGCAAGACAAAAAGATACCCTAGAGGGGCCGAGTAAACCCTTTTTGGGGGGGCTGGGTATCCTAAAACGGGATGGGAAAGGGTTTAAGGTTTGATTAGGCGGACCGCTACCACGGATCCCCCTAATCAAACCCTAAACCCTTACCCTTGCTTCTCATTTGAAGGCGGCAAGACAAAAAGATACCCTAGAGGGGCCGAGTAAACCCTTTTTGGGGGGGCTGGGTATCCTAAAACGGGACGGGAAAGGGTTTAGGGTTTGATTAGGCGGACCGCTATCGTGGATCCCCTTAATCAAACCCTAAACCCTTTCCCTTGCTTCTCATTCAAAGGCGGCAATACAAAAAGACACCCTAGAGGGGCCGAGTGAACCCTTTTTTGGGGGGCCGGGTATCCTAAAACGGGACGGGAAAGGGTTAAGAGTTTGATTAGGCGGACCGCTATCGTGGATCCCCATAATCAAACCCTAAAAACTTTCCCTTGCTTCTCATTCGAAGGCGGCAAGACAAAAAGACACCCTAGAGGGGCCGAGTAAACCCTTTTTGGGGGGCCGGGTATCCTAAAACGGGACGGGAATGGGTTTAGGGTTTTATTAGGTGGACCGCTACCGCGGATCCCCCTAATCAAACCCTAAACCCTTTCCCTTGCTTCTCATTCAAAGGTGGCAAGACCAAAAGACACCCTAGAGGGGCCGACTGAACCCTTTTTTGGGGGGCCGGGTATCCTAAAACGGGACGCGAAAGGGTTTAGGGTTTGATTAAGTGGACTTCTACCGCGGATCCCCCTAATCAAACCCTAAACCCTTTCCCTTGCTACTCATTTGAAGGCGTCAAGACAAAAATACACCCTAGAGGGGCCGAGTGAACCCTTTTTTGGGGGCCGGGTATCCTAAAACGGGACGGGAAAGGGTTTTGGGTTTGATTAGGCGGACCACTACCACGGATCCCCCTAATAAAACCCTAAACCCTTTCCCTTGCTTCTCATTCGAAGGCGGCAAGACAAAAAGACACCCTAGAGGGGCCGAGTAAACCCTTTTTTTGTGGGGGCCGGGTATCCTAAAACGGGACGGGAAAGGGTTAAGGGTTTGATTAGGCAGACCGCTATCATGGATCCCCCTAATCAAACCCTAAACCCTTTCCCTTGCTTCTCATTCGAAGGCGGCAAGACAAAAAGATACCCTAGAGGGGCCGAGTAAACCCTTTTTGGGGGGGCTGGGTATCCTAAAACGGGATGGGAAAGGGTTTAGGGTTTGATTAGGCGGACCGCTACCACGGATCCCCCTAATCAAACCCTAAACCCTTACCCTTGCTTCTCATTTGAAGGCGGCAAGACAAAAAGACACCCTAGAGGGGCCGAGTGAACCCTTTTTTGGGGGGCCGGGTATCCTAAAACGGGACGGGAAAGGGTTTAGGGTTTGATTAGGCGGACCACTACCACAAATCTCCCTAATCAAACCCTAAACCCTTTCCCTTGCTTCTCATTCGAAGGCGGCAAGACAAAAATACACCCTAGAGGGGCCGAGTGAACCCTTTTTTAGGGGGCCGAGTATCCTAAAACGGGACGGGAATGGGTTTAGGGTTTTATTAGGTGGATCGCTACCGCGGATCCCCCAAATCAAACCGTAATCCCTTTCTCTTGCTTCTCATTTGAAGGCGGCAAGAGAAAAAGACTCCCTAGAGGGGCCGAGTGAACCCTTTTTGGGGGGGCTGGGTATCCTAAAACGGGACGGGAAAGGGTTTAAGGTTTGATTAGGCGGACCGCTACCACGGATCCCCCTAATCAAACCCTAAACCCTTTCCCTTGCTTCTCATTCGAAGGTGGCAAGACAAAAAGACACCCTAGTGGGGCCGAGTGAACCCTTTTTTGGGGGGCCGGGTATCCTAAAACGGGACGCGAAAGGGTTTAGGGTTTGATTAGGCGGACTTCTACCGCGGATCCCCCTAATCAAACCCTAAACCCTTTCCCTTGCTACTCATTTGAAGGCGGCAAGACAAAAATACACCCTAGAGGGGCAGAGTGAACCCTTTTTTGGGGGGCCGGGTATCCTAAAACGGGACGGTAAAGGGTTTAGAGTTTGATTAGGCGGACCACTACCACGGATCTCCCTAATCAAACCCTAAACCCTTTCCCTTGCTTCTCATTCGAAGGCGGCAAGACAAAAATACACCCTAGAGGGGCCGAGTAAACCCTTTTTTTGTGGGGGCCGGGTATCCTAAAACAGGACGGGAAAGGGTTAAGGGTTTGCTTAGGCAGACCGCTATCGTGGATCCCCCTAATTAAACCCTAAACCCTTTCCCTTGATTCTCATTCGAAGGCGGCAAGACAAAAAGATACCCTAGAGGGGCCGAGTATACCCTTTTTGGGGGGGCTGGGTATCCTAAACGGGACGGGGAAAGGGTTTAGGGTTTGATTTGGTGGACCGCCACCGCGGATCCCCTAATCAAACCCTAAACCCTTTCCCTCGCTTCTCATTCGAAGGCGGCAAGACAAAAAGACACCCTAGAGGGGCCGAGTGAACCCTTTTTAGGAAGGACCGGGTATCCTAAAACGGGACGGGAAAGGGTTTAGGGTTTGATTTGGCGGACCGCTACCGCGGATCCCCCTAATCAAACCCTAAACCCTTTCCCTTGCTTCTCATTCGAAGGCGGAAAGACTAAAAGACACCCTAGAGGGGCCTAGTGAACCCTTTTTGGGGGGCGGGTATCTGAAACGGGACGCGAAAGGGTTTAGGGTTTGATTAGGCGGACTTCTACCGCGGATCCCCCTAATCAAACCATAAACCCTTTCCCTTGCTACTCATTCGAAGGTGGCAAGGCAAAAATACACCCTAGAGGGGCCGAGTGAATCCTTTTTTGGGGGGCCGGGTATCCTAAAACGGGACGGGAAAGGGTTAAGGGTTTGATTAGGCAGACCGCTATCGTGGAACCCCCTAATCAAACCCTAAACCCTTTCCCTTGCTTCTCATTCGAAGGCGGCAAGACAAAAAGACACCCTAGAGGGGCCGAGTAAACCCTTTTTGGGGGGCCGGGTATCCTAAAACGGGACGGGAATGAGTTTAGGGTTTTATTAGGTGGACCGCTACCGCGAATCCCCCAAATCAAACCGTAATCCCTTTCCCTTGCTTCTCATTTGAAGGCGGCAAGACAAAAAGACTCCCTAGAGGGGCCGAGTGAACCCTTTTTGAGGGGGCTGGGTATCCTAAAACGGGACGGAAGAGGGTTTAGGGTTTGATTAGGCGGACCGCTACCGCGGATCCCCATAATCAAACCCTAAACCCTTTCCCTTGCTTCTCATTCGAAGGTGGCAAGACAAAAAGACACCCTAGAGGGGCCGAGTGAACCCTTTTTTGGGGGGCCGGGTATCCTAAAACGGAACGCGAAAGGGTTAAGGGTTTGATTAGGCGGACTTCTACCGCGGATCCCCCTAATCAAACCCTAAACCCTTTCCCTTGCTACTCATTTGAAGGCGGCAAGACAAAAATCACCCTAGAGGGGCCGAGTGAACCCTTTTTTGGGGGGCCGGGTATCCTAAAACGGGACGGGAAAGGGTTTTGGGTTTGATTAGGCAGACCACTACCACGGATCCCCCTAATCAAACCCTAAACCCTTTCTCTTGCTTCTCATTCGAAGGCTGCAAGACAAAAATACACCCTAGAGGGGCCGAGTGAACCTTTTTTTAGGGGGCCGGGTATCCTAAAACGGGACGGGAAAGGGTTTAGGGTTTGATTTGGCGGACCGCTACCGCGGATCGCCCTAATCAAACCCTAAACCCTTTCCCTTGCTTCTCATTCGATGGCGGCAAGACAAAAAGACACCCTAGAGGGGCCGAGTGAACCCTTTTTTGGGGGGCCGGGTATCCTAAAACGGGACGGGAAAGGGTTTTGGGTTTGATTAGGCAGACCACTACCACGGATCTCCCTAATCAAACCCTAAACCCTTTCCCTTGCTTCTCATTCGAAGGCGGCAAGACAAAAATACACCCTAGAGGGGCCGAGTGAACCCTTTTTTGGGGGGCCGGGTATCCTAAAACGGGACGGGAATGGGTTTAGGGTTTTATTAGGCGGATCGCTACCGCGGATCCCCCAAATCAAACCGTAATCCCTTTCCCTTGCTTCTCATTTGAAGGCGGCAAGAGAAAAAGACTCCCTAGAGGGGCTGAGTGAACCCTTTTTTGGGGGGCCGGGTATCCTAAAACGGGACGGGAAAGGGTTTAGGGTTTGATTAGGCGGACTTCTACCGTGGATCCCCCTAATCAAACCCTAAACCCTTTCCCTTGCTACTCATTCAAAGGCGGCAAGACAAAAAGACACCCTAGAGGGGCCGAGTTAACCCTTTTTTGGGGGGCCGGGTATCCTAAAACGGGACGGGAAAGGGTTTAGAGTTTGATTAGGCGGACCACTACCACGGATCTCCCTAATCAAACCCTAAACCCTTTCCCTTGCTTCTCATTCGAAGGCGGCAAGACAAAAATACACCCTAGAGGGGCCGAGTAAACCCTTTTTTTGTGGGGGCCGGGTATCCTAAAACAGGACGGGAAAGGGTTAAGGGTTTGCTTAGGCAGACCGCTATCGTGGATCCCCCTAATCAAACCCTAAACCCTTTCCCTTGATTCTCATTCGAAGGCGGCAAGACAAAAAGATACCCTAGAGGGGCCGAGTATACCCTTTTTGGGGGGGCTGGGTATCCTAAAACGGGACGGGAAAGGGTTTAGGGTTTGATTTGGTGGACCGCTACCGCGGATCCCCCTAATCAAACCCTAAACCCTTTCCCTTGCTTCTCATTCGAAGGCGGCAAGACAAAAATACACCCTAGAGGGGCCGAGTGAACCCTTTTTTAGGAAGCCGGGTATCCTAAAACGGGACGGGAAAGGGTTTAGGGTTTGATTTGGCGGACCGCTACCGCGGATCCCCCTAATCAAACCCTAAACCCTTTCCCTTGCTTCTCATTCGAAGGCGGAAAGACTAAAAGACACCCTAGAGGGGCCTAGTGAACCCTTTTTTGGGGGGCCGGGTATCCTGAAACGGGACGCGAAAGGGTTTAGGGTTTGATTAGGCGGACTTCTACCGCGGATCCCCCTAATCAAACCATAAACCCTTTCCCTTGCTACTCATTCGAAGGTGGCAAGGCAAAAATACACCCTAGAGGGGCCGAGTGAATCCTTTTTTGGGGGGCCGGGTATCCTAAAACGGGACGGGAAAGGGTTAAGGGTTTGATTAGGCAGACCGCTATCGTGGAACCCCCTAATCAAACCCTAAACCCTTTCCCTTGCTTCTCATTCGAAGGCGGCAAGACAAAAAGACACCCTAGAGGGGCCGAGTAAACCCTTTTTGGGGGGCCGGGTATCCTAAAACGGGACGGGAATGAGTTTAGGGTTTTATTAGGTGGACCGCTACCGCGAATCCCCCAAATCAAACCGTAATCCCTTTCCCTTGCTTCTCATTTGAAGGCGGCAAGACAAAAAGACTCCCTAGAGGGGCCGAGTGAACCCTTTTTGGGGGGGCCGGGTATCCTAAAACGGGACGGGAAAGGGTTTAGGGTTTGATTTGGCGGACCGCTACCGCGGATCGCCCTAATCAAACCCTAAACCCTTTCCCTTGCTTCTCATTCGATGGCGGCAAGACAAAAAGACACCCTAGAGGGGCCGAGTGAACCCTTTTTTGGGGGGCCGGGTATCCTAAAACGGGACGGGAAAGGGTTTTGGGTTTGATTAGGCAGACCACTACCACGGATCTCCCTAATCAAACCCTAAACCCTTTCCCTTGCTTCTCATTCGAAGGCGGCAAGACAAAAATACACCCTAGAGGGGCCGAGTGAACCCTTTTTTAGGGGGCCGAGTATCCTAAAACGGGACGGGAATGGGTTTAGGGTTTTATTAGGCGGATCGCTACCGCGGATCCCCCAAATCAAACCGTAATCCCTTTCCCTTGCTTCTCATTTGAAGGCGGCAAGAGAAAAAGACTCCCTAGAGGGGCTGAGTGAACCCTTTTTTGGGGGGCCGGGTATCCTAAAACGGGACGGGAAAGGGTTTAGGGTTTGATTAGGCGGACTTCTACCGTGGATCCCCCAAATCAAACCCTAAACCCTTTCCCTTGCTACTCATTCGAAGGCGGCAAGACAAAAATACACCCTAGAGGGGCCGAGTAAACCCTTTTTTGGGGGGCCGGGTATCCTAAAACGGGACGGGAAAGGGTTTAGGGTTTGATTAGGCGGACCGCTACCGCGGATCCCCCTAATCAAACCCTAAACCCTTTCCCTTGCTACTCATTCGAAGGCGGCAAGACAAAAATACACCCTAGAGGGGCCGAGTGAACCCTTTTTTGGGGGGCCGGGTATCCTAAAACGGGACGCGAAAGGGTTTAGGGTTTTATTAGGCGGACTTCTACCACGGATCCCCCTAATCAAACCCTAAACCCTTTCCCTTGCTACTCATTTGAAGGCGGCAAGACAAAAATACACCCTAGAGGGGCCGAGTGAACCCTTTTTTGGGGGGCCGGGTATCGTAAAACGGGACGGGAAAGGGTTTTGGGTTTGATTAGGCGGACCACTACCACGGATCCCCCTAATCAAACCCTAAACCCTTTCCCTTGCTTCTCATTCGAAGGCGGCAAGACAAAAAGACACCCTAGAGGGGCCGAGTAAACCCTTTTTTTGTGGGGGCCGGGTATCCTAAAACGGGACGGGAAAGGGTTAAGGGTTTGATTAGGCAGACCGCTATCGTGGATCCCCCTAATCAAACCCTAAACCCTTTCCCTTGCTTCTCATTCGAAGGCGGCAAGACAAAAAGATACCCTAGAGGGGCCGAGTAAACCCTTTTTGGGGGGGGCTGGGTAACCTAAAACGGGACGGGAAAGGGTTTAGGGTTTGATTAGGCGGACCGCTACCGCAGATCCCCCTAATCAAACCCTAAACCCTTACCCTTGCTTCTCATTTGAAGGCGGCAAGACAAAAAGACACCCTTGAGGGGCCGAGTGAACCCTTTTTTGGGGGGTCGGGTATCCTAAAACGGGACGGGAAAGGGTTTAGGGTTTGATTAGGCGGACCACTACCACGGATCTCCCTAATCAAACCCTAAACCCTTTCCCTTGCTTCTAATTCGAAGGTGGCAAGACTAAAATACACCCTAGAGGGGCCGAGTGAACCCTTTTTTGGGGGGCCGGGTATCCTAAAACGGGATGCGAAAGGGTTTAGGGTTTTATTAGGCGGACTTCTACCGCGGATCCCCCTAATCAAACCCTAAACCCTTTCCCTTGCTTCTCATTCGAATGCGGCAAGACAAAAATACACCCTAGAGGGGCCGAGTGAACCCTTTTTTAGGGGGCCGGGTATCCTAAAACGGGACGGGAAAGGGTTTAGGGTTTGATTTGGCGGACCGCTACCGCGGATCGCCCTAATCAAACCCTAAACCCTTTCCCTTGCTTCTCATTCGAAGGCGGCAAGACAAAAAGACACCTTAGAGGGGCCGAGTGAACCCTTTTTTGGGGGGCCGGGTATCCTAAAACGGGACGCGAAAGGGTTTAGGGTTTGATTAGACGGACTTCTACCGCGGATCCCCCTAATCAAACCCTAAACCCTTTCCCTTGCTACTCATTCGAAGGCGGCAAGACAAAAATACACCCTAGAGGGGCCGAGTAAACCCTTTTTGGGGGGCCGGGTATCCTTAAACGGGACGGGAATGGGTTTAGGGTTTTATTAGGTGGACCGCTACCGCGGATCCCCCAAATCAAACCGTAATCCCTTTCCCTTGCTTCTCATTTGAAGGCGGCAAGACAAAAAGACTCCCTAGAGGGGCCGAGTGAACCTTTTTTGGGGGGGCTGGGTATCCTAAAACGGGACGGGAAAGGGTTTAGGGTTTGATTAGGCGGACCGCTACCGCGGATCCCCCTAATCAAACCCAAAACCCTTTCCCTTGCTTCTCATTCGAAGGTGGCAAGACAAAAAGACACCCTAGAGGGGCCGAGTGAACCCTTTTTTGAGGGGCCGGGTATCCTAAAACGGGACGCGAAAGGGTTTAGGGTTTTATTAGGCGGACTTCTACCGCGGATCCCCCTAATCAAACCCTAAACCCTTTCCCTTGCTACTCATTTGAAGGCGGCAAGACAAAATTAAACCCTAGAGGGGCCGAGTGAACCCTTTTTTGGGGGGCCGGGTATCCTAAAACGGGACGGGAAAGGGTTTTGGGTTTGATTAGGCGGACCACTACCACGGATCCCCCTAATCAAACCCTAAACCCTTTCCCTTGCTTCTCATTCGAAGGCGGCAAGACAAAAAGACACCCTAGAGGGGCCGAGTAAACCCTTTTTTGTGGGGGCCGGGTATCCTAAAACGGGACGGGAAAGGGTTAAGGGTTTGATTAGGCAGACCGCTATCGTGGATCCCCCTAATCAAACCCTAAACCCTTTCCCTTGCTTCTCATTCGAAGGCGGCAAGACAAAAAGATACCCTAGAGGGGCCGAGTAAACCCTTTTTGGGGGGGCTGGGTATCCTAAAACGGGACGGGAAAGGGTTTAGGGTTTGATTAGGCGGACCGCTACCGCAGATCCCCCTAATCAAACCCTAAACCCTTACACTTGCTTCTCATTTGAAGGCGGCAAGACAAAAAGACACCCTAGAGGGGCCGAGTGAACCCTTTTTTGGGGGGCCGGGTATCCTAAAACGGGACGGGAAAGGGTTTAGGGTTTGATTAGGCGGACCACTACCACGGATCTCCCTAATCAAACCCTAAACCCTTTCCCTTGCTTCTAATTCGAAGGTGGCAAGACTAAAATACACCCTAGAGGGGCCGAGTGAACCTTTTTTTAGGGGGCCGGGTATCCTAAAACGGGACGGGAAAGGGTTTAGGGTTTGATTTGGCGGACCGCTACCGCAGATCGCCCTAATCAAACCCTAAACCCTTTCCCTTGCTTCTCATTCGAAGGCGGCAAGACAAAAAGACACCTTAGAGAGGCCGAGTGAACCCTTTTTTGGGGGGCCGGGTATCCTAAAACGGGACGCGAAAGGGTTTAGGGTTTGATTAGACGGACTTCTACCGCGGATCCCCCTAATCAAACCCTAAACCCTTTCCCTTGCTACTCATTCGAAGGCGGCAAGACAAAAATACACCCTAGAGGGGCCGAGTGAACCCTTTTTTGGGGGGCCGGGTATCCTAAAACGGGACGGGAAAGGGTTAAGGGTTTGATTAGGCGGACCGCTATCGTGGATCCCCCTAATCAAACCCTAAACCCTTTCCCTTGCTTCTCATTCGAAGGCGGCAAGACAAAAAGACACCCTAGAGGGGCCGAGTAAACCCTTTTTGGGGGTAGGGTATCCTAAAACGGGACGGGAATGGGTTTAGGGTTTTATTAGGTGGACCGCTACCGCGGATCCCCCAAATCAAACCGTAATCCCTTTCCCTTGCTTCTCATTTGAAGGCGGCAAGACAAAAAGACTCCCTAGAGGGGCCGAGTAAACCCTTTTTTGGGGGGCCGGGTATCCTAAAACGGGACGGGAAAGGGTTAAGGGTTTGATTAGGCGGACCGCTATCGTGGATCCCCCTAATCAAACCCTAAACCCTTTCCCTTGCTTCTCATTCGAAGGCGGCAAGACAAAAAGACACCCTAGAGGGGCCGAGTAAACCCTTTTTTGGGGGGCCGGGTATCCTAAAACGGGACGGGAATGGGTTTAGGGTTTTATTAGGTGGACCGCTACCGCGGATCCCCCTAATCAAACCCTAAACCCTTTCCCTTGCTTCTCATTCGAAGGTGGCAAGACAAAAAGACACCCTAGAGGGGCCGAGTGAACCCTTTTTTGGGGGGCCGGGTATCCTAAAACGGGACGCGAAAGGGTTTAGGGTTTTATTAGGCGGACTTCTACCGCGGATCCCCCTAATCAAACCCTAAACCCTTTCCCTTGCTACTCATTTGAAGGCGGCAAGACAAAAATACACCCTAGAGGGGCCGAGTGAACCCTTTTTTGGGGGCCCGGGTATCCTAAAACGGGACGGGAAAGGGTTTTGGGTTTGATTAGGCGGACCACTACCACGGATCCCCCTAATCAAACCCTAAACCCTTTCCCTTGCTTCTCATTCGAAGGCGGCAAGACAAAAAGACACCCTAGAGGGGCCGAGTAAACCCTTTTTTTGTGGGGGCCGGGTATCCTAAAACGGGACGGGAAATGGTTAAGGGTTTGATTAGGCAGACCGCTATCGTGGATCCCCCTAATCAAACCCTAAACCCTTTCCCTTGCTTCTCATTCGAAGGCGGCAAGACAAAAAGATACCCTAGAGGGGTCGAGTAAACCCTTTTTGGGGGGGCTGGGTATCCTAAAACGGGACGGGAAAGGGTTTAGGGTTTGATTAGTGATACCCGTCGCTGTGAGTACCAAAGATAATATTTATAAACTCCTATTAAGACTAACCTAGGCTAGTGGTAACAGGGTCGATCCACAAGGAGGCAGTTGTAAATTCTAGTTGTTCTATGATCAGTCTAAGGTAACTATTATGGGGGTTGAATTGAGTTGGTCTAAGTCTAAAGCAAACAAAGATAATAAACTAAAAATACGATTTAAACAGATAAAAGAAAGGTACTAGGATATTCGGGTCATTACGGCTTCCAAGGGCAAAGAAACTAGGTCGGTCTGAAATAAACACAAGTAAGGCGGGAAATAAGAGGTCCTCTCGGTCCACTCCTAACAATTAGCATCTCTCGATCTCGCTAAAGGTCCCTAATGTCACTAATACTAACTTTCGTCCTGAAAAGCGACTAATGGCCTAAACTATACCTATCTTTCGATCTTAGCACAGTTTAGTCGAATTAATTGACGGTCAAGCAACCTACCCTACCTTTCGGTCTAATGGGTCAGTCACAAAAGAGGTATCTAACTGGTCGCATGCATTCGATTCGTTAAATACAAGTTTAAAAGCAATTAAAACGAGGGTAACCTTACAAGGTCAGTCGATCGACCAACTATGTCAGTCGATCGACTGACACGCGGGTTCAGTCCGTGTCTAACCTATTGCCGCCTAGCCATAAATCGCCTACATCCTAGCACAAGCTATTTAGCTACTCATGGCGAAGGTAAAAACAACAATAAAACTTATGACTATTACGGAATTCATACTTGATGTAAACAACAATAATGAAGCGATAATTGGCTTGGGAATGCTAACTATCAATTCTATACTAATAATAAAAGCAATAAATAATAAACTGAATACTAGGGCAGAAGAGATACCGAAATTCAAGAGGAAAGATTAAGAACGAAAGAGCAGAAATTCCAATGCAAAAGTCGATATATCAAACCCTAATTACTCGGAAAATAATCTAAAACTATTGTGATCTGAAACTTAATGTATTCTCTGATAAGAAATTCGATCCCTATTCGATATGCTGCTGTTACGTTATATAGGAACTAACGCAACAACTTATTCCAAAACCTAAAACTTCACGGGCTTTCTAAATCTCGTCTGGAATCGAAGTCTGGTCGATCGACTACTCAGGATGGTTGATCGACTGAATATCAGCAAACAGTAGCTTCTGGGAACCGAGCCTTGGTCGATCGACTGACTAGGTTGGTCGGTCGACTGGATAAGCTGCTACTTGACTTCTTTAAACTCGTGGATTCGTCTTTCGGGCCTTGGATTGCGCACCAAGCTTGTTCCTTAAGCGGTTCCTTAACGTCATTTGCAATGCAGATTACTCGGGAACAGATTCGGCTTGATTTCCCGCTAAATTCTCCACATTTCTGCAATAAAGTACAAAAGCACGAAAGTAGAGGAAAATAGAGAAATATGGGCATATATAGCACAGTTGAGCTCTGAAATGCGTGTAAAAAGAGATGTAAAACATCATATAAATGACACGCATCAAATCTCCCCAAACCAAACCTTGCTTGTCCCCAAGCAAGAACTAGACTCGATCTAATGACCTAATGGAACGAGTTCAAACTCGAGCGAAACGCAAACGTAGGGCTGAACCAATTTAATGCACAACCAACAATCAACTAGTAATGTGAATCATGCAAACGAATTATAAGGTCGTCAAAATCTGAACCATCAACCGCATGCGGACTTATCAAATTGGACTCTCGCGGGTCGCTCAAATCACTCAATCAAGCACAGGTGATATATTTGTAAGATAGAAAGAATTAATATTGTAGTGACTCTCACCTAACTACGACCTATGAAAACATGCCAGCAATAAATTATGAAGACGACCTCTATGACCGTACATACGCATTCCAACCAAACAGATGACCATTGACACATGCCGAGGTGTAATTATGGAAATGTGAGGTATGGGTAAGAAGAGGCAAAACATTTTATGGTAAAGTGGAGGTACAGGTGATCAAGCTAGTACCAAAACGGAACCAAAGTAACAACATCCAACTTCTTGCTCAATATCGAACGAAACGGTGCTATAACGAGCACAGAACTCACAATCTCCAAACTATTAAATCAATAAACTCCCCATAAGAAATAAATGAAACATGGGAGCAAAAATCGCCAAAGGCTAAGGATTAAATCGTGCGAATTGACTTTTTTCTTTCTTTCACGAATCTCAGTCGATCGACTAAAGGTGGCAGTCGATCGACTGCTTACACAGTACGGAACCTCTTTTTTCTTCTTTTTCGAATCTTTTTTCATTTTTTTTTCTCTTTTTTCTTTCCTCCTTTATTTCATTCTCCCAACGATATCTCAAACATGAGCATGTACCACCAAAAATTGAGTAACAATCCCAAGAACACAGACTACTAGCTTGACAAAGGACAGGCTAAATGTAGGATGTAGAAAATAGGACAAAAAGGATATTTTTGGCATAGTGAAGCTTATGGGTAAAATGAGAAAAGGAAACCTCTACCACATGTGTCAACTAACCACAAACCGAATGCATACAGGTATTAAGTAGATCAAATTCATAATCATGCAAATTAAGGAAACATGTCTCATAAGGAGTACTACTCACATTCCTAGATGAACTGGTCATGAATGACACCGATTATAGGCTCTAAGAACTCGAGAATATATGATGTAGCTTGCCAATTATTAAAGTCAAGTCTCGTGCTCAAGACAAATAGTTTAACGAAAACTCGTAGATATGCACTAACGATTCTACTAATAACATGTAAGTCAAGCAAGGCTCAGGCAAAACAGATGCAAATGCTAAATCATCATAGAAATACTACCGTTCCGACTCGACCTATATGCTAAAATAAACGTGCATTTTATGGAAATTTTTGAAATTTTTCAATTTTTTTGGACTTTTGTATTTATGAGAAATGAAATAAACAAATGCAAGACAGAAATGTAAACGTGAATGCAAGCAAATGATATGCGACGCAAAACCCTTCCCCAAACCAAATCGCACAATGTCCCCATTGTGCAAAATCATGTAATGAAGAAAAATGGAAAACGGGAATTTGCTAGAAAAAGGGAAATAAAAACATAATGACATAAAGGGATAACTTGGGAACTCACAAGACTCTAAGCGCAGCAAAGGAAACCTCCCCAAACCAGCGTGAGCTAGGAGGTTTCAGTAGCCAGCAGTGCTACCGACAAGAGTGCCTGAAAAATAATCAAAACCACGCATAAGACGGAAGAAAGCAATTTTGGAACGTAAAAATTGTGCATAAATGAGACAAAAGAAGAAATAGACAATTCGACGGAAAATAAAGTGGAGTAGAAAACTCCCTTAAGTCCGCATATCGACCAAACACAGCAGGGGAGAGGTCGTGAAAGAATGTATCAGCAGCAGCAGTCGATCGACCTAAAGGTACAGTCGATCGACCAGATGGTCGTGAACAGTAGCTCCTGTAACCCGCAACCCAGTCGATCGACCACTGAAACCAGTCGATCGACTGAAAACACTGCTGCAGTGTCTTATTTCTTCGTAATTGCTCAATGATTCGAGCTAAGAAACTCTAAATACCTGCAAAAACACAATAGTACGCGCCCAAAATTGCGCAAAACCCGTAACGAAGTCCGAAGCAAATAAAAATCCTAAGCAAACAAAATAAAAGCGAAGTTTTCGCACACACAAAAACAAATAAATAAAAAAATAGTTCGAAAGCAAAAAAAGAAGTTTATAACGAAAATTGATCAACTAATAGTTGATCAAAAAGGACCAAGGGATGGCCCACTTCGTCGGCTTCTGGCTACTAGAGGTAGCCTCAATGGTGCTCATATTATCAGCTGCACCCTTCTCAGCTTTAACAGTTGGAGAGCTCAATGAATCAGCTTTGTCATCTCCCCAATCAAGGACTTCCTCGGAATCGTCGGACTCCAAATCTGCCCATTTCACCTTGACGGGCTCATCTTCCACTTCCTCGTCAGTTCCATAACTTAGGCATCCAAGACCTCCTCTCGAAACGATAGGCTCTGTTACAGCTGGAGTATCCAGCGGCTCTTCCTTCCCCAAACCGGCTCCTGCATTATCTAAAACAACAAACTCTTCCTCCTTTTTGCTCCCAATCTGGGGCGGAGGGGTTAATACAGCAGTAGTAATAGGGACAGTCAGTTCAGGAAGCACAAAGTTGGGTTTAAGAGACTCAGCAGCGAACTGATCAAAAAACTCTAATGCCTCTTTTTCGGGCATCCCTGTGAAGTCCACCCTAGAGTTTAGGTATGCTCGCGTAGGGTCGGTCACCCCATGGATGATGGTCAAGAATATTTGGAGTGGAGAGAATGCTTCTTGTCTGGGCCCTACCCATTCCATAAGCCTGGCGACATAAGCCCCAAAAAGTTCGTTCTCTTTTCATGGAAATCTCACAAAGAACGACATGGGCACGGTCTCGAGGAACCGAGGTTCCCTGAGATAAAAGGGAGACTAAAAATAAAAACAACTAAAATTAGGACTATTGCCTCCCAAGAACGGCGCCAAAATTTGATACCCGTCGTTTGTGAGTACCAAAGATAATATTTATAAACTCCTATTAAGACTAACCTAGGCTAGTGGTAACAGGGTCGATCCACAAGGAGGCAGTTGTAAATTCTAGTTGTTCTATGATCAGTCTAAGGTAACTATTATGGGGGTTGAATTGAGTTGGTCTAAGTCTAAAGCAAACAAAGATAATAAACTAAAAATACGATTTAAACAGATAAAAGAAAGGTACTAGGATATTCGGGTCATTACTTCTACAAGCGGCAAAGAAACTAGGTCGGTCTGAAATAAACACAAGTAAGGCGGGAAATAAGAGGTCCTCTCGGTCCACTCCTAACAATTAGCATCTCTCGATCTCGCTAAAGGTCCCTAATGTCACTAATACTAACTTTCGTCCTGAAAAGCGACTAATGGCCTAAACTATACCTATCTTTCGATCTTAGCACAGTTTAGTCGAATTAATTGACGGTCAAGCAACCTACCCTACCTTTCGGTCTAATGGGTCGATCCACAAAAGAGGTATCTAAGCGGTCGCATGCATTCGATTCGTTAAATACAAGTTTAAAAGCAATTAAAACGAGGGTAACCTTACAAGGTCAGTCGATCGACCAACTATGTCGATCGATCGATCGACACGCTGGTTCATCCGTGTCTAACCTATTGCCGCCTAGCCATAAATCGCCTACATCCTAGCACAAGCTATTTAGCTACTCATGGCGAAGGTAAAAACAACAATAAAACTTATGACTATTACGGAATTCATACTTGATGTAAACAACAATAATGAAGCGATAATTGGCTTGGGAATGCTAACTATCAATTCTATACTAATAATAAAAGCAATAAATAATAAACTGAATACTAGGGCAGAAGAGATACCGAAATTCAAGAGGAAAGATTAAGAACGAAAGAGCAGAAATTCCAATGCAAAAGTCGATATATCAAACCCTAATTACTCGGAAAATAATCTAAAACTATTGTGATCTGAAACTTAATGTATTCTCTGATAAGAAATTCGATCCCTATTCGATATGCTGCTGTTACGTTATATAGGAACTAACGCAACAACTTATTCCAAAACCTAAAACTTCACGGGCTTTCTAAATCTCGTCTGGAATCGAAGTCTGGTCGATCGACTACTCAGGATGGTCGATCGACTGAATATCAGCAAACAGTAGCTTCTGGGAACCGAGCCTTGGTCGATCGACTGACTAGGTTGGTCGGTCGACTGGATAAGCTGCTACTTGACTTCTTTAAACTCGTGGATTCGTCTTTCGGGCCTTGGATTGCGCACCAAGCTTGTTCCTTAAGCGGTTCCTTAACGTCATTTGCAATGCAGATTACTCGGGAACAGATTCGGCTTGATTTCCCGCTAAATTCTCCACATTTCTGCAATAAAGTACAAAAGCACGAAAGTAGAGGAAAATAGAGAAATATGGGCATATATAGCACAGTTGAGCTCTGAAATGCGTGTAAAAAGAGATGTAAAACATCATATAAATGACACGCATCAATTAGGCGGACCGCTACCGCAGATCCCCCTAATCAAACCCTAAACCCTTACCCTTGCTTCTCATTTGAAGGCGGCAAGACAAAAAGACACCCTAGAGGGGCCGAGTGAACCCTTTTTTGGGGGGCCGGGTATCCTAAAACGGGACGGGAAAGGGTTTAGGGTTTGATTAGGCGGACCACTACCACGGATCTCCCTAATCAAACCCTAAACCCTTTCCCTTGCCTCTAATTCGAAGGTGGCAAGACTAAAATACACCCTAGAGGGGCCGAGTGAACCCTTTTTTAGGGGGCCGGGTATCCTAATACGGGACGGGAAAGGGTTTAGGGTTTGATTTGGCGGACCGCTACCGCGGATCCCCCTAATCAAACCCTAAACCCTTTCCCTTGCTTCTCATTCGAAGGCGGCAAGACAAAAAGACACCCTAGGGGGTGAGTAAACCCTCTTTTGGGGGTCGGGTATCCTAAAACGGGACGGGGAAAGGGCTTAGGGTTTGATTATGCGGACGCGCACCGCGGATCCCCTAATCAAACCCTAAACCCTTTCCTTGCTTCTCATTCGATGGCGGCAAGACAAAAATACATCCTAGAGGGGCCGAGTGAACCCTTTTTTAGGGGGCCGGGTATCCTAAAACGGGACGGGAAAGGGTTTTGGGTTTGATTAGGCGGACCACTACCACGGATCCCCCTAATCAAACCCTAAACCCTTTCCCTTGCTTCTCATTCAAAGGCGGCAAGACAAAAAGACACCCTAGAGGGGCCGAGTGAACCCTTTTTTGGGGGGCGGGTATCCTAAAACGGGACGCGAAAGGGTTTAGGGTTTGATTAGGCGGACTTCTACCGCGGATCCCCCTAATCAAACCCTAAACCCTTTCCCTTGCTACTCATTTGAAGGCGGCAAGACAAAAATACACCCTAGAAGGGCCGAGTGAACCCTTTTTTGGGGGGCCGGGTATCCTAAAACGGGACGGGAAAGGGTTTTGGGTTTGATTAGGCGGACCTCTATCGTGGATCCCCCTAATCAAACCCTAAACCCTTTCCCTTGCTTCTCATTCGAAGGCGGCAAGACAAAAAGACACCCTAGAGGGGCCGAGTAAACCCTTTTTGGGGGGCCGGGTATCCTAAAACGGGACGGGAGTGGGTTTAGGGTTTTACTAGGTGGACCGCTACCGTGGATCCCCCAAATCAAACCGTAATCCCTTTCCCTTGCTTCTCATTTGAAGGCGGCAAGACAAAAAGACTCCCTAGAGGGGCCGAGTGAACCCTTTTTGGGGGGGGCTGGGTATCCTAAAACGGGACGGGAAAGGGTTTAGGGTTTGATTTGACGGTCCGCTACCGCGGATCCCCCTAATCAAACCCTAAACCCTTTCCCTTGCTTCTCATTCGAAGGCGGCAAGACAAAAAGACACCCTAGAGGGGCCGAGTAAACCCTTTTTGGGGGGCCGGGTATCCTAAAACGGGACGGGAATGGGTTTAGGGTTTTATTAGGTGGATGCGCACCGCGGATCCCCCAAATCAAACCGTAATCCCTTTCCCTTGCTTCTCATTTGAAAGCGGCAAGACAAAAAGACTCCCTAGAGGGGCCGAGTGAACCCTTTTTTGGGGGGCCGGGTATCCTAAAACGGGACGGGAAAGGGTTTTGGGTTTGATTAGGCGGACCACTACCACGGATCCCCCTAATCAAACCCTAAACCCTTTTCCTTGCTTCTCATTCAAAGGCGGCAAGACAAAAAGACACCCTAGAGGGGCCGAGTGAACCCTTTTTTGGGGGGCCGGGTATCCTAAAACGGGACGCGAAAGGGTTTAGGGTTTGATTAGGCGGACTTCTACCGCGGATCCCCCTAACCAAACCCTAAACCCTTTCCCTTGCTTCTCATTCGATGGCGGCAAGACAAAAATACACCCTAGAGGGGCCGAGTGAACCCTTTTTTAGGTGGCCGGGTATCCTAAAACGGGACGGGAAAGGGTTTAGGGTTTGATTTGACGGTCCGCTACCGCGGATCCCCCTAATCAAACCCTAAACCCTTTCCCTTGCTTCTCATTCGATGGCGGCAAGACAAAAATACACCCTAGAGGGGCCGAGTGAACCCTTTTTTAGGTGGCCGGGTATCCTAAAACGGGACGGGAAAAGGTTTAGGGTTTGATTAGGCGGACTTCTACCGCGGATCCCCCAAATCAAACCGTAATCCCTTTCCCTTGCTTCTCATTTGAAGACGGCAAGACAAAAAGACTCCCTAGAGGGGCCGTGTGAACCCTTTTTTGGGGGGCCGGGTATCCTAAAACGGGACGGAAAAGGGTTTTGGGTTTGATTAGGCGGACCACTACCACGGATCCCCCTAATAAAACCCTAAACCCTTTCCCTTGCTTCTCATTCGAAGGTGGCAAGACAAAAAGACACCCTAGAGGGGCTGAGTAAACCCTCTTTTGGGGGGTCGGGTATCCTAAAACGGGACGGGAAAGGGTTTAGGGTTTGATTAGGCGGACTTCTACCGCGGATCCCCCTAATCAAACCCTAAACCCTTTCCCTTGCTTCTCATTCGATGGCGGCAAGACAAAAATACACCCTAGAGGGGCCGAGTGAACCCTTTTTAGGTGGCGGGTATCCTAAAACGGGACGGGAAAGGGTTTAGGGTTTGATTTGACGGTCCGCTACCGCGGATCCCCCTAATCAAACCCTAAACCCTTTCCCTTGCTTCTCATTCGAAGGCGGCAAGACAAAATGACACCCTAGAGGGGCCGAGTGACCCCTTTTTTGGGGGACCAGGTATCCTTAAAAGGGACGCGAAAGGGTTTAGGGTTTGATTAGGCGGACTTCTACCGCGGATCCCCCTAATCAAACCCTAAACCCTTTCCCTTGCTACTCATTCGAAGGCGGCAAGACAAAAATACACCCTAGAGGGGCCGAGTGAACCCTTTTTTGGGGGGCCGGGTATCCTAAAACGGGACGGGAAAGGGTTTTGGGTTTGATTAGGCGGACCACTACCACGGATCCCCCTAATCAAACCCTAAACCCTTTCCCTTGCTTCTCATTCAAAGGCGGCAAGACAAAAAGACACCCTAGAGGGGCCGAGTGAACCCTTTTTTGGGGGCCGGGTATCCTAAAACGGGACGCGAAAGGGTTTAGGGTTTGATTAGGCGGACTTCTACCGCGGATCCCCCTAATCAAACCCTAAACCCTTTCCCTTGCTACTCATTTGAAGGCGGCAAGACAAAAATACACCCTAGAGGGGCCGAGTGAACCCTTTTTTGGGGGGCCGGGTATCCTAAAACGGGACGGGAAAGGGTTTTGGGTTTGATTAGGCGGACCGCTATCGTGGATCCCCCTAATCAAACCCTAAACCCTTTCCCTTGCTTCTCATTCGAAGGCGGCAAGACAAAAAGACACCCTAGAGGGGCCGAGTAAACCCTTTTTGGGGGGCCGGGTATCCTAAAACGGGACGGGAATGGGTTTAGGGTTTTATTAGGTGGACCGCTACCGCGGATCCCCCAAATCAAACCGTAATCCCTTTCCCTTGCTTCTCATTTGAAGGCGGCAAGACAAAAAGACTCCCTAGAGGGGCCGAGTGAACCCTTTTGGGGGGGGGGGGGGGTATCCTAAAACGGGACGGGAAAGGGTTTAGGGTTTGATTAGGCGGACTTCTACCGCGGATCCCCCTAATCAAACCCTAAACCCTTTCCCTTGCTTCTCATTCGATGGCGGCAAGACAAAAATACACCCTAGAGGGGCCGAGTGAACCCTTTTTTAGGTGGCCGGGTATCCTAAAACGGGACGGGAAAGGGTTTAGGGTTTGATTTGACGGTCCGCTACCGCGGATCCCCCTAATCAAACCCTAAACCCTTTCCCTTGCTTCTCATTCGAAGGCGGCTAGACAAAAAGACACCCTAGAGGGGCCGAGTAAACCCTTTTTGGGGGGCCGGGTATCCTAAAACGGGACGGGAATGGGTTTAGGGTTTTATTAGGTGGACCGCTACCGCGGATCCCCCAAATCAAACCGTAATCCCTTTCCCTTGCTTCTCATTTGAAAGCGGCAAGACAAAAAGACTCCCTAGAGGGGCCGAGTGAACCCTTTTTTGGGGGGCCGGGTATCCTAAAACGGGACGGGAAAGGGTTTTGGGTTTGATTAGGCGGACCACTACAACGGATCCCCCTAATCAAACCCTAAACCCTTTCCCTTGCTTCTCATTCAAAGGCGGCAAGACAAAAATACACCCTAGAGGGGCCGAGTGAACCCTTTTTTAGGTGGCCGGGTATCCTAAAACGGGACGGGAAAAGGTTTAGGGTTTGATTAGGCGGACTTCTACCGCGGATCCCCCAAATCAAACCGTAATCCCTTTCCCTTGCTTCTCATTTGAAGACGGCAAGACAAAAAGACTCCCTAGAGGGGCCGTGTGAACCCTTTTTTGGGGGGCCGGGTATCCTAAAACGGGACGGAAAAGGGTTTTGGGTTTGATTAGGCGGACCACTACCACGGATCCCCCTAATAAAACCCTAAACCCTTTCCCTTGCTTCTCATTCGAAGGTGGCAAGACAAAAAGACACCCTAGAGGGGCTGAGTAAACCCTCTTTTGGGGGGTCGGGTATCCTAAAACGGGACGGGAAAGGGTTTAGGGTTTGATTAGGCGGACTTCTACCGCGGATCCCCCTAATCAAACCCTAAACCCTTTCCCTTGCTTCTCATTCGATGGCGGCAAGACAAAAAGACACCCTAGAGGGGCTGAGTAAACCCTCTTTTGGGGGGTCGGGTATCCTAAAACGGGACGGGAAAGGGTTTAGGGTTTGATTAGGCGGACTTCTACCGCGGATCCCCCTAATCAAACCCTAAACCCTTTCCCTTGCTTCTCATTCGATGGCGGCAAGACAAAAATACACCCTAGAGGGGCCGAGTGAACCCTTTTTTAGGTGGCCGGGTATCCTAAAACGGGACGGGAAAGGGTTTAGGGTTTGATTTGACGGTCCGCTACCGCGGATCCCCCTAATCAAACCCTAAACCCTTTCCCTTGCTTCTCATTCGAAGGCGGCAAGACAAAATGACACCCTAGAGGGGCCGAGTGACCCCTTTTTTGGGGGGCCAGGTATCCTTAAAAGGGACGCGAAAGGGTTTAGGGTTTGATTAGGCGGACTTCTACCGCGGATCCCCCTAATCAAACCCTAAACCCTTTCCCTTGCTACTCATTCGAAGGCGGCAAGACAAAAATACACCCTAGAGGGGCCGAGTGAACCCTTTTTTTGGGGGCCGGGTATCCTAAAACGGGACGGGAAAGGGTTTTGGGTTTGATTAGGCGGACCACTACCACGGATCCCCCTAATCAAACCCTAAACCCTTTCCCTTGCTTCTCATTCAAAGGCGGCAAGACAAAAAGACACCCTAGAGGGGCCGAGTGAACCCTTTTTGGGGGACCGGGTATCCTAAAACGGGACGGGAAAGGGTTTAGGGTTTGATTAGGCGGACTTCTACCGCGGATCCCCCTAATCAAACCCTAAACCCTTTCCCTTGCTACTCATTTGAAGGCGGCAAGACAAAAATACACCCTAGAGGGGCCGAGTGAACCCTTTTTTGGGGGGCCGGGTATCCTAAAACGGGACGGGAAAGGGTTTTGGGTTTGATTAGGCGGACCGCTATCGTGGATCCCCCTAATCAAACCCTAAACCCTTTCCCTTGCTTCTCATTCGAAGGCGGCAAGACAAAAAGACACCCTAGAGGGGCCGAGTAAACCCTTTTTTGGGGGCCGGGTATCCTAAAACGGGACGGGAATGGGTTTAGGGTTTTATTAGGTGGACCGCTACCGCGGATCCCCCAAATCAAACCGTAATCCCTTTCCCTTGCTTCTCATTTGAAGGCGGCAAGACAAAAAGACTCCCTAGAGGGGCCGAGTGAACCCTTTTGGGGGGGGCCGGGTATCCTAAAACGGGACGGGAAAGGGTTTAGGGTTTGATTAGGCGGACCGCTACCGCGGATCCCCCTAATCAAACCCTAAACCCTTTCCCTTGCTTCTCATTCGAAGGCGGCAAGACAAAAAGACACCCTAGAGGGGCCGAGTAAACCCTTTTTGGGGGGGCTGGGTATCCTAATACGGGACGGGAAAGGGTTTAGGGTTTGATTAGGCGGACCGCTACCGCAGATCCCCCTAATCAAACTCTAAACCCTTACCCTTGCTTCTCATTTGAAGGCGGCAAGACAAAAAGACACCCTAGAGGGGCCGAGTGAACCCTTTTTTGGGGGGCCGGGTATCCTAAAACGGGACGGGAAAGGGTTTAGGGTTTGATTAGGCGGACCACTACCACGGATCTCCCTAATCAAACCCTAAACCCTTTCCCTTGCTTCTAATTCGAAGGTGGCAAGACAAAAATACACCCTAGAGGGGCCGAGTGAACCCTTTTTAGGGGGACGGGTATCCTAAAACGGGACGGGAAAGGGTTTAGGGTTTGATTAGGCGGACCGCCACCGCGGATCCCCCTAATCAAACCCTAAACCCTTTCCCTTGCTTCTCATTCGAAGGCGGCAAGACAAAAAGACACCTAGAGGGGCTGAGTAAACCCTCTTTTGGGGGTCGGGTATCCTAAAACGGGACGGGAAAGGGTTTAGGGTTTGATTAGGCGGACTTCTACCGTGGATCCCCCTAATCAAACCCTAAACCCTTTCCCTTGCTTCTCATTCGATGGCGGCAAGACAAAAATACACCCTAGAGGGGCCGAGTGAACCCTTTTTTGGGGGGCCGGGTATCCTAAAACGGGACGGGAAAGGGTTTAGGGTTTGATTTGGCGGACCGCTACCGCGGATCCCCCTAATCAAGCCCTAAACCCTTTCCCTTGCTTCTCATTCGAAGGTGGCAAGACAAAAAGACACCCTAGAGGGGCTGAGTAAACCCTCTTTTGGGGGGTCGGGTATCCTAAAACGGGACGGGAAAGGGTTTAGGGTTTGATTAGGCGGACTGCTACCGCGGATCCCCTAATCAAACCCTAAACCCTTTCCCTTGCTTCTCATTCGATGGCGGCAAGACAAAAATACACCCTAGAGGGGCCGAGTGAACCCTTTTTTAGGTGGCCGGGTATCCTAAAACGGGACGGGAAAGGGTTTAGGGTTTGATTTGACGGACCGCTACCGCGGATCCCCCAAATCAAACCGTAATCCCTTTCCCTTGCTTCTCATTTGAAGGCGGCAAGACAAAAAGACTCCCTAGAGGGGCCGAGTGAACCCTTTTGGGGGGGGGCTGGGTATCCTAAAAACGGGACGGGAAAGGGTTTAGGGTTTGATTAGGCGGACCGCTACCGCGGATCCCCCTAATCAAACCCTAAACCCTTTCCCTTGCTTCTCATTCGAAGGCGGCAAGACAAAAAGATACCCTAAAGGGGCCGAGTAAACCCTTTTTGGGGGGGCTGGGTATCCTAATACGGGACGGGAAAGGGTTTAGGGTTTGATTAGGCGGACCGCTACCGCAGATCCCCCTAATCAAACTCTAAACCCTTACCCTTGCTTCTCATTTGAAGGCGGCAAGACAAAAAGACACCCTAGAGGGGCCGAGTGAACCCTTTTTTGGGGGGCCGGGTATCCTAAAACGGGACGGGAAAGGGTTTAGGGTTTGATTAGGCGGACCACTACCACGGATCTCCCTAATCAAACCCTAAACCCTTTCCCTTGCTTCTAATTCGAAGGTGGCAAGACAAAAATACACCCTAGAGGGGCCGAGTGAACCTTTTTTAGGGGCCGGGTATCCTAAACGGGACGGGGAAAGGGTTTAGGGTTTGATTTGGCGGACCGCTACCGCGGATCCCCCTAATCAAACCCTAAACCCTTTCCCTTGCTTCTCATTCGAAGGTGGCAAGACAAAAAGACACCCTAGAGGGGCTGAGTAAACCCTCTTTTGGGGGGTCGGGTATCCTAAAACGGGACGGGAAAGGGTTTAGGGTTTGATTAGGCGGACTTCTACCGCGGATCCCCCTAATCAAACCCTAAACCCTTTCCCTTGCTTCTCATTCGATGGCGGCAAGACAAAAATACACCCTAGAGGGGCCGAGTGAACCCTTTTTTAGGTGGCCGGGTATCCTAAAACGGGACGGGAAAGGGTTTAGGGTTTGATTTGACGGACCGCTACCGCGGATCCCCGAAATCAAACCGTAATCCCTTTCCCTTGCTTCTCATTTGAAGGCGGCAAGACAAAAAGACTCCCTTGAGGGGCCGAGTGAACCCTTTTGGGGGGGGGGGGGCTGGGTATCCTAAAACGGGACGGGAAAGGGTTTAGGGTTTGATTAGGCGGACCGCTACCGCGGATCCCCCTAATCAAACCCTAAACCCTTTCCCTTGCTTCTCATTCGAAGGCGGCAAGACAAAAAGATACCCTAAAGGGGCCGAGTAAACCCTTTTTGGGGGGGCTGGGTATCCTAATACGGGACGGGAAAGGGTTTAGGGTTTGATTAGGCGGACCGCTACCGCAGATCCCCCTAATCAAACCCTAAACCCTTACCCTTGCTTCTCATTTGAAGGCGGCAAGACAAAAAGACACCCTAGAGGGGCCGAGTGAACCCTTTTTTGGGGGGCCGGGTATCCTAAAACGGGACGGGAAAGGGTTTAGGGTTTGATTAGGCGGACCACTACCACGGATCTCCCTAATCAAACCCTAAACCCTTTCCCTTGCTTCTAATTCGAAGGTGGCAAGACAAAAATACACCCTAGAGGGGCCGAGTGAACCCTTTTTTAGGGGGCCGGGTATCCTAAAACGGGACGAGAAAGGGTTTAGGGTTTGATTTGGCGGACCGCTACCGCGGATCCCCCTAATCAAACCCTAAACCCTTTCCCTTGCTTCTCATTCGAAGGTGGCAAGACAAAAAGACACCCTAGAGGG
Organism: Silene latifolia; assembly: GCF_048544455.1. Lineage (NCBI taxonomy): Eukaryota > Viridiplantae > Streptophyta > Magnoliopsida > Caryophyllales > Caryophyllaceae > Silene > Silene latifolia. The sequence goes on along the minus strand of NC_133535.1, from coordinate 57,617,102 downwards.
GCTGAGTAAACCCTCTTTTGGGGGGTCGGGTATCCTAAAACGGGACGGGAAAGGGTTTAGGGTTTGATTAGGCGGACTTCTACCGCGGATCCCCCTAATCAAACCCTAAACCCTTTCCCTTGCTTCTCATTCGATGGCGGCAAGACAAAAATACACCCTAGAGGGGCCGAGTGAACCCTTTTTTAGGTGGCCGGGTATCCTAAAACGGGACGGGAAAGGGTTTAGGGTTTGATTTGACGGACCGCTACCGCGGATCCCCCAAATCAAACCGTAATCCCTTTCCCTTGCTTCTCATTTGAAGGCGGCAAGACAAAAAGACTCCCTAGAGGGGCCGAGTGAACCCTTTTGGGGGGGGGAAAATGGGTATCCTAAACGGGACGGGGAAAGGGTTTAGGGTTTGATTAGGCGGACGCCACCGCGGATCCCCTAATCAAACCCTAAACCCTTTCCTCGCTTCTCATTCGAAGGCGGCAAGACAAAAAGATACCCTAAAGGAGCCGAGTAAAACCTTTTTGGGGGGGCTGGGTATCCTAATACGGGACGGGAAAGGGTTTAGGGTTTGATTAGGCGGACCGCTACCGCAGATCCCCCTAATCAAACTCTAAACCCTTACCCTTGCTTCTCATTTGAAGGCGGCAAGACAAAAAGACACCCTAGAGGGGCCGAGTGAACCCTTTTTTGGGGGGCCGGGTATCCTAAAACGGGACGGGATAGGGTTTAGGGTTTGATTAGGCGGACCACTACCACGGATCTCCCTAATCAAACCCTAAACCCTTTCCCTTGCTTCTAATTCAAAGGTGGCAAGACAAAAATACACCCTAGAGGGGCCGAGTGAACCCTTTTTTAGGGGGCCGGGTATCCTAAAACGGGACGGGAAAGGGTTTAGGGTTTGATTTGGCGGACCGCTACCGCGGATCCCCCTAATCAAACCCTAAACCCTTTCCCTTGCTTCTCATTCGAAGGTGGCAAGACAAAAAGACACCCTAGAGGGGCTGAGTAAACCCTCTTTTGGGGGGTCGGGTATCCTAAAACGGGACGGGAAAGGGTTTAGGGTTTGATTAGGCGGACCACTACCGCGGATCTCCCTAATCAAACCCTAAACCCTTTCCCTTGCTTTTAATTCGAAGGTGGCAAGACAAAAATACACCCTAGAGGGGCCGAGTGAACCCTTTTTTAGGGGGCCGGGTATCCTAAAACGGGACGGGAAAGGGTTTAGGGTTTGATTTGGCGGACCGCTACCGCGGATCCCCCTAATCAAACCCTAAACCCTTTCCCTTGCTTCTCATTCGAAGGTGGCAAGACAAAAAGACACCCTAGAGGGGCTGAGTAAACCCTCTTTTGGGGGGTCGGGTATCCTAAAACGGGACGGGAAAGGGTTTAGGGTTTGATTAGGCGGACTTCTACCGCGGATCCCCCTAATCAAACCCTAAACCCTTTCCCTTGCTTCTCATTCGATGGCGGCAAGACAAAAATACACCCTAGAGGGGCCGAGTGAACCCTTTTTTAGGTGGCCGGGTATCCTAAAACGGGACGGGAAAGGGTTTAGGGTTTGATTTGACGGTCCGCTACCGCGGATCCCCCTAATCAAACCCTAAACCCTTTCCCTTGCTTCTCATTCGAAGGCGGCAAGACAAAATGACACCCTAGAGGGACCGAGTGACCCCTTTTTTGGGGGGCCGGGTATCCTTAAACGGGACGCGAAAGGGTTTAGGGTTTGATTAGGCGGACTTCTACCGCGGATCCCCCTAATCAAACCCTAAACCCTTTCCCTTGCTACTCATTCGAAGGCGGCAAGACAAAAATACACCCTAGAGGGGCCGAGTGAACCCTTTTTTGGGGCGCTGGGTATCCTAAAACGGGACGGGAAAGGGTTTAGGGTTTGATTAGGCGGACCGCTACCACGGATCCCCTAATCAAACCCTAAACCCTTTCCCTTGCTTCTCATTCAAAGGCGGCAAGACAAAAAGACACCCTAGAGGGGCCGAGTGAACCCTTTTTTGGGGGGCCGGGTATCCTAAAACGGGACGCGAAAGGGTTTAGGGTTTGATTAGGCGGACTTCTACCGCGGATCCCCCTAATCAAACCCTAAACCCTTTCCCTTGCTACTCATTTGAAGGCGGCAAGACAAAAATACACCCTAGAGGGGCCGAGTGAACCCTTTTTTGGGGGGCCGGGTATCCTAAAACGGGACGGGAAAGGGTTTTGGGTTTGATTAGGCGGACCGCTATCATGGATCCCCCTAATCAAACCCTAAACCCTTTCCCTTGCTTCTCATTCGAAGGCGGCAAGACAAAAAGACACCCTAGAGGGGCCGAGTAAACCCTTTTTGGGGGGCCGGGTATCCTAAAACGGGACGGGAATGGGTTTAGGGTTTTATTAGGTGGACCGCTACCGCGGATCCCCCAAATCAAACCGTAATCCCTTTCCCTTGCTTCTCATTTGAAGGCGGCAAGACAAAAAGACTCCATAGAGGGGCCGAGTGAACCCTTTTGGGGGGGGGGGGCCGGGTATCCTAAAACGGGACGGGAAAGGGTTTAGGGTTTGATTAGGCGGACCGCCACCGCGGATCCCCCTAATCAAACCCTAAACCCTTTCCTTGCTTCTCATTCGAAGGCGGCAAGACAAAAAGACACCCTAGAGGGGCCGAGTAAAACCCTTTTTGGGGGCCGGGTATCCGAAAACGGGACGGGAAAGGGTTTAGGGTTTGATTAGGCGGACCGCTACCGCAGATCCCCCTAATCAAACCCTAAACCCTTACCCTTGCTTCTCATTTGAAGGCGGCAAGACAAAAAGACACCCTAGAGGGGCCGAGTGAACCCTTTTTTGGGGGGCCGGGTATCCTAAAACGGGACGGGAAAGGGTTTAGGGTTTGATTAGGCGGACCAGTACCACGGATCTCTCTAATCAAACCCTAAACCCTTTCCCTTGCTTCTAATTCGAAGGTGGCAAGACAAAAATACACCCTAGAGGGGCCGAGGGAACCCTTTTTTAGGGGGCCGGGTATCCTAAAACGGGACGGGAAAGGGTTTAGGGTTTGATTTGGCGGACCGCTACCGCGGATCCCCCTAATCAAACCCTAAACCCTTTCCCTTGCTTCTCATTCGAAGGTGGCAAGACAAAAAGACACCCTAGAGGGGCTGAGTAAACCCTCTTTTGGGGGGTCGGGTATCCTAAAACGGGACGGGAAAGGGTTTAGTGTTTGATTAGGCGGACTTCTACCGCGGATCCTCCTAATCAAACCCTAAACCCTTTCCCTTGCTTCTCATTCGATGGCAGCAAGACAAAAATACACCCTAGAGGGGCCGAGTGAACCCTTTTTTAGGTGGCCGGGTATCCTAAAACGGGACGGGAAAGGGTTTAGGGTTTGATTTGACGGTCCGCTACCGCGGATCCCCCTAATCAAACCCTAAACCCTTTCCCTTGCTTCTCATTCGAAGGCGGCAAGACAAAATGACACCCTAGAGGGGCCGAGTGACCCCTTTTTTGGGGGGCCGGGAATCCTTAAACGGGACGCGAAAGGGTTTAGGGTTTGATTAGGCAGACCACTACCACGGATCCCCCTAATCAAACCCTAAACCCTTTCCCTTGCTTCTCATTCGAAGGCGGCAAGACAAAAAGACACCCTAAAGGGGCCGAGTAAACCCTTTTTTGTGGGGGCCGGGTATCCTAAAACGGGATGGGAAAGGGTTAAGGGTTTTATTAGGCTGACCGCTATCATGGATCCCCCTAATCAAACCCTATACCCTTTCCCTTGCTTCTCATTCGAAGGCGGCAAGACAAAAAGACACCCTAGAGGGGCCGAGTAAACACTTTTTGGGGGGCCGGGTATCCTAAAACGGGACGGGAATGGGTTTAGGGTTTTATTAGGTGGACCGCTACCGCGGATCCCCCAAATCAAACCGTAATCCCTTTCCCTTGCTTCTCATTTGAAGGCGGCAAGACAAAAAGACTCCCTAGAGGGGCCGAGTGAACCCTTTTGGGGGGCTGGGTATCCTAAAACGGGACGGGGGAAAGGGTTTAGGGTTTGATTAGGCGGACCGCTACCGCGGATCCCCCTAATCAAACCCTAAACCCTTTCCCTTGCTTCTCATTCGAAGGCGGCAAGACAAAAAGATACCCTAAAGGGGCCGAGTAAACCCTCTTTGGGGGGGCTGGGTATCCTAAAACGGGACGGGAAAGGGTTTAGGGTTTGATTAGGCGGACCGCTACCGCGGATCCCCCTAATCAAACCCTAAACCCTTTCCCTTGCTTCTCATTCGAAGGTGGCAAGACAAAAAGACACCCTAGAGGGGCTGAGTAAACCCTCTTTTGGGGGGTCGGGTATCCTAAAACGGGACGGGAAAGGGTTTAGGGTTTGATTAGGCGGACTTCTACCGCGGATCCCCCTAATCAAACCCTAAACCCTTACCCTTGCTTCTCATTTGAAGGCGGCAAGACAAAAAGACACCCTAGAGGGGCCGAGTGAACCCTTTTTTGGGGGGCCGGGTATCCTAAAACGGGACGGGAAAGGGTTTAGGGTTTGATTAGGCGGACCACTACCACGGATCTCCCTAATCAAACCCTAAACCCTTACCCTTGCTTCTAATTCGAAGGTGGCAAGACAAGAATACACCCTAGAGGGGCCGAGTGAACCCTTTTTTAGGGGGCCGGGTATCCTAAAACGGGACGGGAAAGGGTTTAGGGTTTGATTTGGCGGACCGCTACCGCGGATCCCCCTAATCAAACCCTAAACCCTTTCCCTTGCTTCTCATTCGAAGGTGGCAAGACAAAAAGACACCCTAGAGGGGCTGAGTAAACCCTCTTTTGGGGGGTCGGGTATCCTAAAACGGGACGGGAAAGGGTTTAGGGTTTGATTAGGCGGACTTCTACCGCGGATCCCCCTAATCAAACCCTAAACCCTTTCCCTTACTTCTCATTCGATGGCGGCAAGACAAAAATACACCCTAGAGGGGCCGAGTGAACCCTTTTTTAGGTGGTCGGGTATCCTAAAACGGGACGGGAAAGGGTTTAGGGTTTGATTTGACGGTCCGCTACCGCGGATCCCCCTAATCAAACCCTAAACCCTTTCCCTTGCTTCTCATTCGAAGGCGGCAAGACAAAATGACAACCTAGAGGGGCCGAGTGACCCCTTTTTTGGGGGGCCGGGAATCCTTAAACGGGACGCGAAAGGGTTTAGGGTTTGATTAGGCGGACTTCTACCGTGGATCCCCCTAATCAAACCCTAAACCCTTTCCCTTGCTACTCATTCGAAGGCGGCAAGACAAAAATACACCCTAGAGGGGCCGAGTGAACCCTTTTTTGGGGGGCCGGGTATCCTAAAACGGGACGGGAAAGGGTTTAGGGTTTGATTAGGCGGACTTCTACCGCGGATCCCCCTAATCAAACCCTAAACCCTTTCCCTCGCTTCTCATTCGATGGCAAAGAAGACAAAAATACACCCTAGAGGGGCCGAGTGAACCCTTTTTAGGTGGCCGGGTATCCTAAAACGGGACGGGAAAGGGTTTAGGGTTTGATTTGTGTCCGCTACCGCGGATCCCCCTAATCAAACCCTAAACCCTTTCCTCGCTTCTCATTCGAAGGCGGCAAGACAAAATGACACCCTAGAGGGGCCGAGTGACCCCTTTTTTGGGGGGCCGGGAATACTTAAACGGGTCGCGAAAGGGTTTAGGGTTTGATTAGGCGGACTTCTACCGTGGATCCCCCTAATCAAACCCTAAACCCTTTCCCTTGCTTCTCATTCAAAGGCGGCAAGACAAAAAGACACCCTAGAGGGGCCGAGTGAACCTTTTTTGGGGGGGCCGGGTATCCTAAAACGGGACGGGAAAGGGTTTAGGGTTTGATTAGGCGGACCACTACCACGGATCCCCCTAATCAAACCCTAAACCCTTTCCCTTGCTTCTCATTCAAAGGCGGCAAGACAAAAAGACACCCTAGAGGGGCCGAGTGAACCCTTTTTTGGGGGCCGGGTATCCTAAAACGGGACGCGAAAGGGTTTAGGGTTTGATTAGGCGGACTTCTACCGCGGATCCCCCTAATCAAACCCTAAACCCTTTCCCTTGCTACTCATTTGAAGGCGGCAAGACAAAAATACACCCTAGAGGGGCCGAGTGAACCCTTTTTTGGGGGGCCGGGTATCCTAAAACGGGACGGGAAAGGGTTTTGGGTTTGATTAGGCGGACCGCTATCGTGGATCCCCCTAATCAAACCCTAAACCCTTTCCCTTGCTTCTCATTCGAAGGCGGCAAGACAAAAAGACACCCTAGAGGGGCCGAGTATACCCTTTTTGGGGGGCCGGGTATCCTAAAACGGGACGGGAATGGGTTTAGGGTTTTATTAGGTGGACCGCTACCGCGGATCCCCCAAATCAAACCGTAATCCCTTTCCCTTGCTTCTCATTTGAAGGCGGCAAGACAAAAAGACTCCCTAGAGGGGCCGAGTGAACCCTTTTTTGGGGGGCCGGGTATCCTAAAACGGGACGGGAAAGGGTTTTGGGTTTGATTAGGCGGACCACTACCACGGATCCCCCTAATCAAACCCGAAACCCTTTCCCTTGCTTCTCATTTGAAGGCGGCAAGACAAAATGACACCCTAGAGGGGCCGAGTGACCCCTTTTTTGGGGGGCCGGGAATACTTAAACGGGTCGCGAAAGGGTTTAGGGTTTGATTAGGCGGACTTCTACCGTGGATCCCCCTAATCAAACCCTAAACCCTTTCCCTTGCTACTCATTCGAAGGCGGCAAGACAAAAATACACCCTAGAGGGGCCGAGTGAACCCTTTTTTGGGGGGCCGGGTATCCTAAAACGGGACGGGAAAGGGTTTTGGGTTTGATTAGGCGGACCACTACCACGGATCCCCCTAATCAAACCCTAAACCCTTTCCCTTGCTTCTCATTCAAAGGCGGCAAGACAAAAAGACACCCTAGAGGGGCCGAGTGAACCCTTTTTTGGGGGGCCGGGTATCCTAAAACGGGACGCGAAAGGGTTTAGGGTTTGATTAGGCGGACTTCTACCGCGGATCCCCCTAATCAAACCCTAAACCCTTTCCCTTGCTACTCATTTGAAGGCGGCAAGACAAAAATACACCCTAGAGGGGCCGAGTGAACCCTTTTTTGGGGGGCCGGGTATCCTAAAACGGGACGGGAAAGGGTTTTGGGTTTGATTAGGCGGACCGCTATCGTGGATCCCCCTAATCAAACCCTAAACCCTTTCCCTTGCTTCTCATTCGAAGGCGGCAAGACAAAAAGACACCCTAGAGGGGCCGAGTATACCCTTTTTGGGGGGCCGGGTATCCTAAAACGGGACGGGAATGGGTTTAGGGTTTTATTAGGTGGACCGCTACCGCGGATCCCCCAAATCAAACCGTAATCCCTTTCCCTTGCTTCTCATTTGAAGGCGGCAAGACAAAAAGACTCCCTAGAGGGGCCGAGTGAACCCTTTTTTGGGGGGCCGGGTATCCTAAAACGGGACGGGAAAGGGTTTTGGGTTTGATTAGGCGGACCACTACCACGGATCCCCCTAATCAAACCCGAAACCCTTTCCCTTGCTTCTCATTCAAAGGCGGCAAGACAAAAAGACACCCTAGAGGGGCCGAGTGAACCCTTTTTTGGGGGGCCGGGTATCCTAAAACGGGACGCGAAAGGGTTTAGGGTTTGATTAGGCGGACTTCTACCGCGGATCCCCCTAACCAAACCCTAAACCCTTTCCCTTGCTACTCATTTGAAGGCGGCAAGACAAAAATACACCCTAGAGGGGCCGAGTGAACCCTTTTTTGGGGGGCCGGGTATCCTAAAACGGGACGGGAAAGGGTTTTGGGTTTGATTAGGCGGACCGCTATCGTGGATCCCCCTAATCAAACCCTAAACCCTTTCCCTTGCTTCTCATTCGAAGGCGGCAAGACAAAAAGACACCCTAGAGGGGCCGAGTAAACCCTTTTTGGGGGGCCGGGTATCCTAAAACGGGACGGGAATGGGTTTAGGGTTTTATTAGGTGGACCGCTACCGCGGATCCCCCAAATCAAACCATAATCCCTTTCCCTTGCTTCTCATTTGAAGGCGGCAAGACAAAAAGACTCCCTAGAGGGGCCGAGTGAACCCTTTTTGGGGGGGCTGGGTATCCTAAAACGGGACGGGAAAGGGTTTAGGGTTTGATTAGGCGGACCGCTACCGCGGATCCCCCTAATCAAACCCTAAACCCTTTCCCTTGCTTCTCATTCGAAGGCGGAAAGACAAAAAGTTACCCTAAAGGGGCCGAGTATACCCTTTTTGGGGGGGGCTGGGTATCCTAAAACGGGACGGGAAAGGGTTTAGGGTTTGATTAGGCGGACCGCTACCGCAGATCCCCCTAATCAAACCCTAAACCCTTACCCTTGCTTCTCATTTGAAGGCGGCAAGACAAAAAGACACTCTAGAGGGGCCGAGTGAACCCTTTTTTGGGGGCCGGTATCCTAAAACGGGACGGGGAAAGGGTTTAGGGTTTGATTAGGCGGACCACTACCACGGATCTCCCTAATCAAACCCTAAACCCTTTCCCTTGCTTCTAATTCGAAGGTGGCAAGACAAAAATACACCCTAGAGGGGCCGAGTGAACCCTTTTTTAGGGGGCCGGGTATCCTAAAACGGGACGGGAAAGGGTTTAGGGTTTGATTAGGCGGACCGCTACCGCGGATCCCCCTAATCAAACCCTAAACCCTTTCCCTTGCTTCTCATTCGAAGGCGGCAAGACAAAAAGACACCCTAGAGGGGCTGAGTAAACCCTCTTTTGGGGGGTCGGGTATCCTAAAACGGGACGGGAAAGGGTTTAGGGTTTAATTAGGCGGACTTCTACCGCGGATCCCCCTAATCAAACCCTAAACCCTTTCCCTTGCTTCTCATTCGATGGCGGCAAGACAAAAATACACCCTAGAGGGGCCGAGTGAACCCTTTTTTAGGGGGCCGGGTATCCTAAAACGGGACGGGAAAGGGTTTTGGGTTTGATTAGGCGGACCGCTATCGTGGATCCCCCTAATCAAACCCTAAACCCTTTCCCTTGCTTCTCATTCGAAAGCGGCAAGACAAAAAGACACCCTAGAGGGGCCGAGTAAACCCTTTTTGGGGGGCCGGGTATCCTAAAACGGGACGGGAATGGGTTTAGGGTTTTATTAGGTGGACCGCTACCGCGGATCCCCCAAATCAAACCATAATCCCTTTCCCTTGCTTCTCATTTGAAGGCGGCAAGACAAAAAGACTCCCTAGAGGGGCCGAGTGAACCCTTTTTGGGGGGCCGGGTATCCTAAACGGGACGGGAAAGGGTTTAGGGTTTGATTAGGCGGACCGCTACCGCGGATCCCCCTAATCAAACCCTAAACCCTTTCCCTTGCTTCTCATTCGAAGGCGGAAAGACAAAAAGTTACCCTAAAGGGGCCGAGTATACCCTTTTTGGGGGGGGCTGGGTATCCTAAAACGGGACGGGAAAGGGTTTAGGGTTTGATTAGGCGGACCGCTACCGCAGATCCCCCTAATCAAACCCTAAACCCTTACCCTTGCTTCTCATTTGAAGGCGGCAAGACAAAAAGACACTCTAGAGGGGCCGAGTGAACCCTTTTTTGGGGGGCCGGGTATCCTAAAACGGGACGGGAAAGGGTTTAGGGTTTGATTAGGCGGACCTCTACCACGGATCTCCCTAATCAAACCCTAAACCCTTTCCCTTGCTTCTAATTCGAAGGTGGCAAGACAAAAATACACCCTAGAGGGGCCGAGTGAACCCTTTTTTAGGGGGCCGGGTATCCTAAAACGGGACGGGAAAGGGTTTAGGGTTTGATTTGGCGGACCGCTACCGCGGATCCCCCTAATCAAACCCTAAACCCTTTCCCTTGCTTCTCATTCGAAGGCGGCAAGACAAAAAGACACCCTAGAGGGGCTGAGTAAACCCTCTTTTGGGGGGTCGGGTATCCTAAAACGGGACGGGAAAGGGTTTAGGGTTTAATTAGGCGGACTTCTACCGCGGATCCCCCTAATCAAACCCTAAACCCTTTCCCTTGCTTCTCATTCGATGGCGGCAAGACAAAAATACACCCTAGAGGGGCCGAGTGAACCCTTTTTTAGGGGGCCGGGTATCCTAAAACGGGACGGGAAAGGGTTTAGGGTTTGATTTGACGGACCGCTACCGCGGATCCCCCTAATCAAACCCTAAACCCTTTCCCTTGCTTCTCATTCGAAGGCGGCAAGACAAAAAGACACCCTAGAGGGGCCGAGTGAACCCTTTTTTGGGGGGCCGGGTATCCTAAAACGGGACGCGAAAGGGTTTTGGGTTTGATTAGGCGGACCACTACAACGGATCCCCCTAATCAAACCCTAAACCCTTTCCCTTGCTTCTCATTCGAAGTCGGCAAGACAAAAAGACACCCTAGAGGGGCCGAGTAAACCCTTTTTTGTGGGGGCCGGGTATCCTAAAACGGGATGGGAAAGGGTTAAGGGTTTGATTAGGCGGACCGCTATCGTGGATCCCCCTAATCAAACCCTTTCCCTTGTTCTCATTCGAAGGTGGCAAGACAAAAAGATACCGTAGAGGGGTCGAGTAAACCCTTTTTGGGGGGGCTGGGTATCCTAAAACGGGACGGGAAAGGGTTAAGGGTTTGATTAGGCGGACCGCTACCGCGGATCCCCCTAATCAAACCCTAAACCCTTTCCCTTGCTTCTCATTCGAAGGTGGCATGATAAAAAGACACCCTAGAGGGGCCGAGTGAACCCTTTTTTGGGGGGCCGGGTATCCTAAAACAGGACGCGAAAGGGTTTAGGGTTTGATTAGGCGGACTTGCACGGTGGATCCCCTAATCAAACCCTAAACCCTTTCCCTTGCTACTCATTCGAAGGCAGCAAGACAAAAATACATCCTAGAGGGGCCGAGTGAACCCTGTTTTGGGGGGCCGGGTATCCTAAAACGGGACGGGAAAGGGTTTTGGGTTTGATTAGGCGGACCACTACCACGGATCCCCCTAATCAAACCCTAAACCCTTTCCCTTGCTTCTCATTCGAAGGCGGCAAGACAAAAAGACACCCTAGAGGGGCCGAGTAAACCCTTTTTTGTGGGGGACGGGTATCCTAAAACGGGATGGGAAAGGGTTAAGGGTTTGATTAGGCGGATCGCTATCATGGATCCCCCTAATCAAACCCTAAACCCTTTCTCTTGCTTCTCATTCGAAGGCGGCAAGACAAAAAGATACCCTAGAGGGGCCGAGTAAACCCTTTTTGGGGAGGCTGGGTATCCTAAAACAGGACGGGAAAGGGTTTAGGGTTTGATTAGGCGGACCGCTACCGCGGATCCCCCTAATCAAACCCTAAACCATTACCCTTGCTTCTCATTTGAAGGCGGCAAGACAAAAAGACACCCTAGAGGGGCCGAGTGAACCCTTTTTTGGGGGGCCGGGTATCCTAAAACGGGACGGGAAAGGGTTTAGGGTTTGATTAGGTGGACCACTACCACGGATCTCCCTAATCAAACCCTAAACCCTTTCCCTTGCTTCTAATTCGAAGGTGGCAAGACAAAAATACACCCTAGAGGGGCCGAGTGAACCCTTTTTTAGGGGGCCGGGTATCCTAAAACGGGACGGGAAAGGGTTTAGGGTTTGATTTGGCGGACCGCTACCGCGGATCCCCCTAATCAAACCCTAAACCCTTTCCCTTGCTTCTCATTCGAAGGTGGCAAGACAAAAAGACACCCTAGAGGGGCTGAGTAAACCCTTTTTTGGGGGGTCGGGTATCCTAAACGGGATTTTACGGGGAAAGGGTTTAGGGTTTGATTAGGCGGACTTCTACCGCGGATCCCCCTAATCAAACCCTAAATCCTTTCCCTTGCTTCTCATTCGATGGCGGCAAGACAAAAATACACCCTAGAGGGGCCGAGTGAACCCTTTTTTAGGTGGCCGTGTATCCTAAAACGGGACGGGAAAGGGTTTAGGGTTTGATTTGACGGTCCGCTACCGCGGATCCCCCTAATCAAACCCTAAACCCTTTCCCTTGCTTCTCATTCGAAGGCGGCAAGACAAAATGACACCCTAGAGGGGCCGAGTGACCCCTTTTTTGGGGGGCCGGGTATCCTTAAACGGGACGCGAAAGGGTTTAGGGTTTGATTAGGCGGACTTCTACCGCGGATCCCCCTAATCAAACACTAAACCCTTTCCCTTGCTACTCATTCGAAGGCGGCAAGACAAAAATACACCCTAGAGGGGCCGAGTGAACCCTTTTTTGGGGGGCCGGGTATCCTAAAACGGGACGGGAAAGGGTTTTGGGTTTGATTAGGCGGACCACTACCACGGATCCCCCTAATCAAACCCTAAACCCTTTCCCTTGCTTCTCATTCAAAGGCGGCAAGACAAAAAGACACCCTAGAGGGGCCGAGTGAACCCTTTTTTGGGGGGCCGGGTATCCTAAAACGGGATGCGAAAGGGTTTAGGGTTTGATTAGGCGGACTTCTACCGCGGATCCCCCTAATCAAACCCTAAACCCTTTCCCTTGCTACTCATTCGAAGGCGGCAAGACAAAAAGACACCCTAGAGGGGCCGAGTAAACCCTTTTTTGTGGGGGACGGGTATCCTAAAACGGGATGGGAAAGGGTTAAGGGTTTGATTAGGCGGATCGCTATCATGGATCCCCCTAATCAAACCCTAAACCCTTTCTCTTGCTTCTCATTCGAAGGCGGCAAGACAAAAAGATACCCTAGAGGGGCCGAGTAAACCCTTTTTGGGGGGGGTGGGTATCCTAAAAAACAGACGGGAAAGGGTTTAGGGTTTGATTAGGCGGACGCCACCGCGGATCCCCCTAATCAAACCCTAAACCATTACCCTTGCTTCTCATTTGAAGGCGGCAAGACAAAAAGACACCCTAGAGGGGCCGAGTGAACCCTTTTTTGGGGGGCCGGGTATCCTAAAATGGGACGGGAAAGGGTTTAGGGTTTGATTAGGTGGACCACTACCACGGATCTCCCTAATCAAACCCTAAACCCTTTCCCTTGCTTCTAATTCGAAGGTGGCAAGACAAAAATACACCCTAGAGGGGCCGAGTGAACCCTTTTTTAGGGGCGGGTATCCTAAACGGGACGGGAAAGGGTTTAGGGTTTGATTTGGCGGACCGCTACCGCGGATCCCCCTAATCAAACCCTAAACCCTTTCCCTTGCTTCTCATTCGAAGGTGGCAAGACAAAAAGACACCCTAGAGGGGCTGAGTAAACCCTCTTTTGGGGGGTCGGGTATCCTAAAACGGGACGGGAAAGGGTTTAGGGTTTGATTAGGCGGACTTCTACCGCGGATCCCCTAATCAAACCCTAAATCCTTTCCCTTGCTTCTCATTCGATGGCGGCAAGACAAAAATACACCCTAGAGGGGCCGAGTGAACCCTTTTTTAGGTGGCCGTGTATCCTAAAACGGGACGGGAAAGGGTTTAGGGTTTGATTTGACGGTCCGCTACCGCGGATCCCCCTAATCAAACCCTAAACCCTTTCCCTTGCTTCTCATTCGAAGGCGGCAAGACAAAATGACACCCTAGAGGGGCCGAGTGACCCCTTTTTTGGGGGGCCGGCTATCCTTAAACGGGACGCGAAAGGGTTTAGGGTTTGATTAGGCGGACTTCTACCGCGGATCCCCCTAATCAAACACTAAACCCTTTCCCTTGCTACTCATTCGAAGGCGGCAAGACAAAAATACACCCTAGAGGGGCCGAGTGAACCCTTTTTTGGGGGGCCGGGTATCCTAAAACGGGACGGGAAAGGGTTTTGGGTTTGATTAGGCGGACCACTACCACGGATCCCCCTAATCAAACCCTAAACCCTTTCCCTTGCTTCTCATTCAAAGGCGGCAAGACAAAAAGACACCCTAGAGGGGCCGAGTGAACCCTTTTTTGGGGGGCCGGGTATCCTAAAACGGGATGCGAAAGGGTTTAGGGTTTGATTAGGCGGACTTCTACCGCGGATCCCCCTAATCAAACCCTAAACCCTTTCCCTTGCTACTCATTTGAAGGCGGCAAGACAAAAATACACCCTAGAGGGGCCGAGTGAACCCTTTTTTGGGGGGCCGGGTATCCTAAAACGGGACGGGAAATGGTTTTGGGTTTGATTAGGCGGACCACTACCACGGATCCCCCTAATCAAACCCTAAACCCTTTCCCTTGCTTCTCATTCGAAGGCGGCAAGACAAAAAGACACCCTAGAGGGGCCGAGTAAACCCTTTTTGTGGGGGCGGGTATACTAAACGGGATGGGAAAGGGTTAAGGGTTTGATTAGGCGGACCGCTATCGTGGATCCCCCTAATCAAACCCTAAACCCTTTCCCTTGTTCTCATTCGAAGGTGGCAAGACAAAAAGATACCCTAGAGGGGTCGAGTAAACCCTTTTTGGGGAAATTTGGGTATCCTAAAACGGGACGGGAAAGGGTTAAGGGTTTGATTAGGCGGACCGCTACCGCGGATCCCCCTAATCAAACCCTAAACCCTTTCCCTTGCTTCTCATTCGAAGGTGGCATGATAAAAAGACACCCTAGAAGGGCCGAGTGAACCCTTTTTTGGGGGGCCGGGTATCCTAAAACAGGACGCGAAAGGGTTTAGGGTTTGATTAGGCGGACTTGTACAGTGGATCCCCCTAATCAAACCCTAAACCCTTTCCCTTGCTACTCATTCGAAGGCGGTAAGACAAAAATACATCCTAGAGGGGCCGAGTGAACCCTGTTTTGGGGGGCCGGGTATCCTAAAACGGGACGGGAAAGGGTTTTGGGTTTGATTAGGCGGACCACTACCACGGATCCCCCTAATCAAACCCTAAACCCTTTCCCTTGCTTCTCATTTGAAGGCGGCAAGACAAAAAGACACCCTAGAGGGGCCGAGTAAACCCTTTTTTGTGGGGGACGGGTATCCTAAAACGGGATGGGAAAGGGTTAAGGGTTTGATTAGGCGGATCGCTATCATGGATCCCCCTAATCAAACCCTAAACCCTTTCCCTTGCTTCTCATTCGAAGGCGGCAAGACAAAAAGATACCCTAGAGGGGCCGAGTAAACCCTTTTTGGGGGGGCTGGGTATCCTAAAACGGGACGGGAAAGGGTTTAGGGTTTGATTAGGCGGACCACTACCATGGATCTCCCTAATCAAACCCTAAACCCTTTCCCTTGCTTCTAATTCGAAGGTGGCAAGACAAAAATACACCCTAGAGGGGCCGAGTGAACCCTTTTTTAGGGGGCCGGGTATCCTAAAACGGGACGGGAAAGGGTTTAGGATTTGATTTGGCGGACCGCTACCGCCGATCCCCCTAATCAAACCCTAAACCCTTTCCCTTGCTTCTCATTCGAAGGTGGCAAGACAAAAAGACACCCTAGAGGGGCCGAGTAAACCCTTTTTTGGGGGTCGGGTATCCTAAAAACGGGACGGGAAAGGGTTTAGGGTTTGATCAGGCGGACTTCTACCGCGGATCCCCCTAATCAAACCCTAAACCCTTTCCCTTGCTTCTCATTCGATGGCGGCAAGACAAAAATACACCCTAGAGGGGCCGAGTGAACCCTTTTTTAGGTGGCCGGGTATCCTAAAACGGGACGGGAAAGGGTTTAGGGTTTGATTTGACGGTCCGCTACCGCAGATCCCCCTAATCAAACCCTAAACCCTTACCCTTGCTTCTCATTTGAAGGCGGCAAGACAAAAAGACACCCTAGAGGGGCCGAGTGAACCCTTTTTTGGGGGGCCGGGTATCCTAAAACGGGACGGGAAAGGGTTTAGGGTTTGATTTGGCGGACCGCTACCGCGGATCCCCCTAATCAAACCCTAAACCCTTTCCCTTGCTTCTCATTCGAAGGTGGCAAGACAAAAAGACACCCTAGAGGGGCTGAGTAAACCCTCTTTTGGGGGGTCGGGTATCCTAAAACGGGACGGGAAAGGGTTTAGGGTTTGATTAGGCGGACTTCTACCGCGGATCCCCCTAATCAAACCCTAAATCCTTTCCCTTGCTTCTCATTCGATGGCGGCAAGACAAAAATACACCCTAGAGGGGCCGAGTGAACCCTTTTTTAGGTGGCCGTGTATCCTAAAACGGGACGGGAAAGGGTTTAGGGTTTGATTTGACGGTCCGCTACCGCGGATCCCCCTAATCAAACCCTAAACCCTTTCCCTTGCTTCTCATTCGAAGGCGGCAAGACAAAATGACACCCTAGAGGGGCCGAGTGACCCCTTTTTTGGGGGGCCGGGTATCCTTAAACGGGACGCGAAAGGGTTTAGGGTTTGATTAGGCGGACTTCTACCGCGGATCCCCCTAATCAAACACTAAACCCTTTCCCTTGCTACTCATTCGAAGGCGGCAAGACAAAAATACACCCTAGAGGGGCCGAGTGAACCCTTTTTTGGGGGGCCGGGTATCCTAAAACGGGACGGGAAAGGGTTTTGGGTTTGATTAGGCGGACCACTACCACGGATCCCCCTAATCAAACCCTAAACCCTTTCCCTTGCTTCTCATTCAAAGGCGGCAAGACAAAAAGACACCCTAGAGGGGCCGAGTGAACCCTTTTTGGGGGGCCGGGTATCCTAAAACGGGATGGGAAAGGGTTTAGGGTTTGATTAGGCGGACTGCTACCGCGGATCCCCTAATCAAACCCTAAACCCTTTCCCTTGCTACTCATTTGAAGGCGGCAAGACAAAAATACACCCTAGAGGGGCCGAGTGAACCCTTTTTTGGGGGGCCGGGTATCCTAAAACGGGACGGGAAATGGTTTTGGGTTTGATTAGGCGGACCACTACCACGGATCCCCCTAATCAAACCCTAAACCCTTTCCCTTGCTTCTCATTCGAAGGCGGCAAGACAAAAAGACACCCTAGAGGGGCCGAGTAAACCCTTTTTTGTGGGGGCCGGGTATACTAAAACGGGATGGGAAAGGGTTAAGGGTTTGATTAGGCGGACCGCTATCGTGGATCCCCCTAATCAAACCCTAAACCCTTTCCCTTGTTCTCATTCGAAGGTGGCAAGACAAAAAGATACCCTAGAGGGGTCGAGTAAACCCTTTTTGGGGGGGCTGGGTATCCTAAAACGGGACGGGAAAGGGTTAAGGGTTTGATTAGGCGGACCGCTACCGCGGATCCCCCTAATCAAACCCTAAACCCTTTCCCTTGCTTCTCATTCGAAGGTGGCATGATAAAAAGACACCCTAGAAGGGCCGAGTGAACCCTTTTTTGGGGGGCCGGGTATCCTAAAACAGGACGCGAAAGGGTTTAGGGTTTGATTAGGCGGACTTGTATAGTGGATCCCCCTAATCAAACCCTAAACCCTTTCCCTTGCTACTCATTCGAAGGCGGTAAGACAAAAATACATCCTAGAGGGGCCGAGTGAACCCTGTTTTGGGGGGCCGGGTATCCTAAAACGGGACGGGAAAGGGTTTTGGGTTTGATTAGGCGGACCACTACCACGGATCCCCCTAATCAAACCCTAAACCCTTTCCCTTGCTTCTCATTTGAAGGCGGCAAGACAAAAAGACACCCTAGAGGGGCCGAGTAAACCCTTTTTTGTGGGGGACGGGTATCCTAAAACGGGATGGGAAAGGGTTAAGGGTTTGATTAGGCGGATCGCTATCATGGATCCCCCTAATCAAACCCTAAACCCTTTCCCTTGCTTCTCATTCGAAGGCGGCAAGACAAAAAGATACCCTAGAGGGGCCGAGTAAACCCTTTTGGGGGGGGGTATCCTAAAACAGACGGGAAAGGGTTTAGGGTTTGATTAGGCGGACCGTTACCGCGGATCCCCCTAATCAAACCCTAAACCATTACCCTTGCTTCTCATTTGAAGGCGGCAAGACAAAAAGACACCAAAGAGGGGCCGAGTGAACCCTTTTTTGGGGGGCCGGGTATCCTAAAACGGGACGGGAAAGGGTTTAGGGTTTGATTAGGCGGACCACTACCATGGATCTCCCTAATCAAACCCTAAACCCTTTCCCTTGCTTCTAATTCGAAGGTGGCAAGACAAAAATACATCCTAGAGGGGCCGAGTGAACCCTTTTTTAGGGGGCCGGGTATCCTAAAACGGGACGGGAAAGGGTTTAGGATTTGATTTGGCGGACCGCTACCGCCGATCCCCCTAATCAAACCCTAAACCCTTTCCCTTGCTTCTCATTCGAAGGTGGCAAGACAAAAAGACACCCTAGAGAGGGGCCGAGTAAACCCTCTTTTCGGGGGGGGTCGGGTATCCTAAACGGGACGGGAAAGGGTTTAGGGTTTGATCAGGCGGACTTCTACCGCGGATCCCCCTAATCAAACCCTAAACCCTTTCCCTTGCTTCTCATTCGATGGCGGCAAGACAAAAATACACCCTAGAGGGGCCGAGTGAACCCTTTTTTAGGTGGCCGGGTATCCTAAAACGGGACGGGAAAGGGTTTAGGGTTTGATTTGACGGTCCGCTACCGCAGATCCCCCTAATCAAGCCCTAAACCCTTACCCTTGCTTCTCATTTGAAGGCGGCAAGACAAAAAGACACCCTAGAGGGGCCGAGTGAACCCTTTTTTGGGGGGCCGGGTATCCTAAAACGGGACGGGAAAGGGTTTAGGGTTTCATTAGGCGGACCACTACCACGGATCTCCCTAATCAAACCCTAAACCCTTTCCCTTGCTTCTAATTCGAAGGTGGCAAGACAAAAATACACCCTAGAGGGGCCGAGTGAACCCTTTTTTAGGGGGCCGGGTATCCTAAAACGGGACGGGAAAGGGTTTAGGGTTTGATTTGGCGGACCGCTACCGCGGATCCCCCTAATCAAACCCTAAACCCTTTCCCTTGCTTCTCATTCGAAGGCGGCAAGACAAAAAGACACCCTAGAGGGGCTGAGTAAACCCTCTTTTGGGGGGTCGGGTATCCTAAAACGGGACGGGAAAGGGTTTAGGGTTTAATTAGGCGGACTTCTACCGCGGATCCCCCTAATCAAACCCTAAACCCTTTCCCTTGCTTCTCATTCGATGGCGGCAAGACAAAAATACACCCTAGAGGGGCCGAGTGAACCCTTTTTTATGGGGCCGGGTATCCTAAAACGGGACGGGAAAGGGTTTAGGGTTTGATTTGACGGACCGCTACCGCGGATCCCCCTAATCAAACCCTAAACCCTTTCCCTTGCTTCTCATTCGAAGGTGGCATGATAAAAAGACACCCTAGAGGGGCCGAGTAAACCCTTTTTTGTGGGGGCCGGGTATCCTAAAACGGGATGGGAAAGGGTTAAGGGTTTGATTAGGCGGACCGCTATCGTGGATCCCCCTAATCAAACCCTAAACCCTTTCCCTTGTTCTCATTCGAAGGTGGCAAGACAAAAAGATACCCTAGAGGGGTCGAGTAAACCCTTTTTGGGGGGCCGGGTATCCTAAACGGGACGGGGAAAGGGTTAAGGGTTTGATTAGGCGGACCGCTACCGCGGATCCCCCTAATCAAACCCTAAACCCTTTCCCTTGCTTCTCATTCGAAGGTGGCATGATAAAAAGACACCCTAGAGAGGCCGAGTGAACCCTTTTTTGGGGGGCCGGGTATCCTAAAACAGGACGCGAAAGGGTTTAGGGTTTGATTAGGCGGACTTGTACAGTGGATCCCCCTAATCAAACCCTAAACCCTTTCCCTTGCTACTCATTCGAAGGCGGCAAGACAAAAATACATCCTAGAGGGGCCGAGTGAACCCCTGTTTTGGGGGCCGGGTATCCTAAACGGGACGGGAAAGGGTTTTGGGTTTGATTAGGCGGACCACTACCACGGATCCCCCTAATCAAACCCTAAACCCTTTCCCTTGCTTCTCATTCGAAGGCGGCAAGACAAAAAGACACCCTAGAGGGGCCGAGTAAACCCTTTTTTGTGGGGGACGGGTATCCTAAAACGGGATGGGAAAGGGTTAAGGGTTTGATTAGGCGGATCGCTATCATGGATCCCCCTAATCAAACCCTAAACCCTTTCCCTTGCTTCTCATTCGAAGGCGGCAAGACAAAAAGATACCCTAGAGGGGCCGAGTAAACCCTTTTGGGGGGTGGGTATCCTAAACAGACGGGACGGGAAAGGGTTTAGGGTTTGATTAGGCGGACCGCTACCGCGGATCCCCCTAATCAAACCCTAAACCATTACCCTTGCTTCTCATTTGAAGGCGGCAAGACAAAAAGACACCCTAGAGGGGCCGAGTGAACCCTTTTTTGGGGGGCCGGGTATCCTAAAACGGGACGGGAAAGGGTTTAGGGTTTGATTAGGCGGACCACTACCACGGATCTCCCTAATCAAACCCTAAACCCTTTCCCTTGCTTCTCATTCGAAGGCGGCAAGACAAAAAGACACCCTAGAGGGGCTGAGTAAACCCTCTTTTGGGGGGTCGGGTATCCTAAAACGGGACGGGAAAGGGTTTAGGGTTTGATTAGGCGGACTTCT
Organism: Silene latifolia; assembly: GCF_048544455.1. NCBI lineage: Eukaryota > Viridiplantae > Streptophyta > Magnoliopsida > Caryophyllales > Caryophyllaceae > Silene > Silene latifolia. The sequence goes on along the minus strand of NC_133535.1, from coordinate 57,596,743 downwards.
ACCGCGGATCCCCCTAATCAAACCCTAAACCCTTTCCCTTGCTTCTCATTCGATGGCGGCAAGACAAAAATACACCCTAGAGGGGCCGAGTGAACCCTTTTTTAGGGGGCCGGGTATCCAAAAACGGGACGGGAAAGGGTTTAGGGTTTGATTTGACGGACCGCTACCGCGGATCCCCCTAATCAAACCCTAAACCCTTTCCCTTGCTTCTCATTCGAAGGCGGCAAGAAAAAAAGACACCCTAGAGGGGCCGAGTGAACCCTTTTTTAGGGGCCGGGTATCCTAAAACGGGACGCGAAAGGGTTTAGGGTTTGATTAGGCGGACTTCTACAGCGGATCCCCCTAATCAAACCCTAAACCCTTTCCCTTGCTACTCATTCGAAGGCGGCAAGACAAAAATACACCCTAGAGGGGCCGAGTGAACCCTTTTTTGGGGGGCCGGGTATCCTAAAACAGGACGGGAATGGGTTAAGGGTATGATTAGGCGGACCGCTATCGTGGATCCCCCTAATCAAACCCTAAACCCTTACCCTTGCTTCTCATTTGAAGGTGGCAAGACAAAAAGACACCCTAGAGGGGCCGAGTGAACCCTTTTTTTGGGGGCCGGGTATCCTAAAACGGGACGGGAAAGGGTTTAGGGTTTGATTAGGCGGACCACTACCACGGATCCCCCTAATCAAACCCTAAACCCTTTCCCTTGCTTCTCATTCGAAAGCGGCAAGACAAAAAGACACCCTAGAGGGGCTGAGTAAACCCTTTTTTTGGGGGCCGGGTATCCTAAAACGGGACGGGAAAGGGTTAAGGGTTTGATTAGGCGGACCGCTATCGTGGATCCCCCTAATCAAACCCAAAACCCTTTCCCTTGCTTCTCATTCGAAGGCGGCAAGACAAAAAGACACCCTAGAGGGGCCGAGTAAACCCTTTTTGGGGGGGCTGGGTATCCTAAAACGAGACGGGAAAGGGTTTAGGGTTTGATTAGGCAGACCGCTACCGCGGATCCCCCTAATCAAACCCTAAACCCTTTACCTTGCTTCTCATTTGAAGGCGGCAAGACAAAAAGACACCCTAGAGGGGCTAAGTAAACCCTTTTTTGGGGGGCCGTGTATCCTAAAACGGGACGGGAAAGGGTTAAGGGTTTGATTAGGCGGACCGCTATCGTGGATCCCCCTAATTAAACCCTAAACCCTTTCCCTTGCTTCTCATTCGAATGCGGCAAGACAAAAAGACACCCTAGAGGGGCCGAGTAAACCCTTTTTGGGGGGGCTGGGTATCCTAAAACAGGACGGGAAAGGGTTTAGGGTTTGATTAGGCGGACCGCTACCGCGGATCCCCCTAATCAAACCCTAAACCATTACCCTTGCTTCTCATTTGAAGGCGGCAAGACAAAAAGACACCCTAGAGGGGCCGAGTGAACCCTTTTTTGGGGGGCCGGGTATCCTAAAACGGGACGGGAAAGGGTTTAGGGTTTGATTAGGCGGACCACTACCACGGATCTCCCTAATCAAACCCTAAACCCTTTCCCTTGCTTCTCATTCGAAGGCGGCAAGACAAAAAGACACCCTAGAGGGGCTGAGTAAACCCTCTTTTGGGGGGTCGGGTATCCTAAAACGGGACGGGAAAGGGTTTAGGGTTTGATTAGGCGGACTTCTACCGCGGATCCCCCTAATCAAACCCTAAACCCTTTCCCTTGCTTCTCATTCGATGGCGGCAAGACAAAAATACACCCTAGAGGGGCCGAGTGAACCCTTTTTTAGGGGGCCGGGTATCCAAAAACGGGACGGGAAAGGGTTTAGGGTTTGATTTGACGGACCGCTACCGCGGATCCCCCTAATCAAACCCTAAACCCTTTCCCTTGCTTCTCATTCGAAGGCGGCAAGAAAAAAAGACACCCTAGAGGGGCCGAGTGAACCCTTTTTAGGGGGACCGGGTATCCTAAAACGGGACGGGAAAGGGTTTAGGGTTTGATTAGGCGGACTTCTACAGCGGATCCCCTAATCAAACCCTAAACCCTTTCCCTTGCTACTCATTCGAAGGCGGCAAGACAAAAATACACCCTAGAGGGGCCGAGTGAACCCTTTTTTGGGGGCGGGTATCCTAAAAACAGACGGGAATGGGTTAAGGGTATGATTAGGCGGACCGCTATCGTGGATCCCCCTAATCAAACCCTAAACCCTTACCCTTGCTTCTCATTTGAAGGTGGCAAGACAAAAAGACACCCTAGAGGGGCCGAGTGAACCCTTTTTTTGGGGGCCGGGTATCCTAAAACGGGACGGGAAAGGGTTTAGGGTTTGATTAGGCGGACCACTACCACGGATCCCCCTAATCAAACCCTAAACCCTTTCCCTTGCTTCTCATTCGAAAGCGGCAAGACAAAAAGACACCCTAGAGGGGCCGAGTAAACCCTTTTTTGGGGGGGTATCCTAAAAACGGGACGGGGAAAGGGTTAAGGGTTTGATTAGGCGGACCGCTATCGTGGATCCCCTAATCAAACCCAAAACCCTTTCCTTGCTTCTCATTCGAAGGCGGCAAGACAAAAAGACACCCTAGAGGGGCCGAGTAAACCCTTTTTGGGGGTTGGGTATCCTAAAACGAGACGGGAAAGGGTTTAGGGTTTGATTAGGCGGGCCGCTACCGCGGATCCCCTAATCAAACCCTAAACCCTTTACCTTGCTTCTCATTTGAAGGCGGCAAGACAAAAAGACACCCTAGAGGGGCTAAGTAAACCCTTTTTTGGGGGCCGTGTATCCTAAACGGGACGGGGAAAGGGTTAAGGGTTTGATTAGGCGGACCGCTATCGTGGATCCCCCTAATTAAACCCTAAACCCTTTCCCTTGCTTCTCATTCGAATGCGGCAAGACAAAAAGACACCCTAGAGGGGCCGAGTAAACCCTTTTTGGGGGGGCTGGGTATCCTAAAACGGGACGGGAAAGGGTTTAGGGTTTGATTTGGCGGACCGCTACCGCGGATCCCCCTAATCAAACCCTAATCCCTTTCCCTTGCTTCTCATTTGAAGGCGGCAAGACAAAAAGACTCCCTAGAGGGGCCGAGTGAACCCTTTTTGGGGGTCTTTGGGTATCCTAAAAAACGGGACGGGAAAGGGTTTAGGGTTTGATTAGGCGGAACGCTACCGCGGACCCCCCTAATCAAACCCTAAACCCTTTCCCTTGTTTCTCATTCGAAGGCGGCAAGACAAAAAGACACCCTAGAGGGGCCGAGTGAACTCTTTTTTGGGGGGTCGGGTATCCTAAAACGGAACGGGAAAGGGTTTAGGGTTTGATTAGGCGGACCACTACCACGGATCCCCCTAATCAAACCCTAAACCCTTTCCCTTGCTTCTCATTCGAAGGCGGAAAGACAAAAAGACAACCTAGGGGGGCCGAGTGAACCCTTTTTTGGGGGGCCGGGTATCCTAAAACGGGACGCGAAAGGGTTTAGGGTTTTATTAGGCGGTCTTCTACCGCGGATCCCCCTAATCAAACCCTAAACCCTTTCCCTTGCTTCTCATTCGAAGGCGGCAAGACAAAAAGACACCCTAGAGGGGCCTGTGTAAACCTTTTTTGGGGGCCGGGTAACGTAAAACAGGACGGGAAAGGGTTAAGGGTATGATTAGGCGGACCGCTATCGTGGATCCCCCTAATCAAACCCTAAACCATTTCCCTTGCTTCTCATTGGAAGGCGGCAAGAAAAAAAGACACCCTAGAGGGGACGAGTAAACCCTTTTTGGGGGGCCGGGTATCCTAAAACGGGACGGGAATGGGTTTAGGGTTTTATTAGGTGGACCGCTACTGCAGATCCCCCTAATCAAACCGTAATCCCTTTCCCTTGCTTCTCATTCGAATGCGGCAAGACAAAAAGACACCCTAGAGGGGCCGAGTAAACCCTTTTTGGGGGGGCTGGGTATCCTAAAACGGGACGAGAAAGGGTTTAGGGTTTGATTTGGCGGACTCTACCGCGGATCCCCTAATCAAACCCTAATCCCTTTCCCTTGCTTCTCATTTGAAGGCGGCAAGACAAAAAGACTCCCTAGAGGGGCCGAGTGAACCCTTTTTGGGGGGGGTATCCTAAAACGGGACGGGAAAGGGTTTAGGGTTTGATTAGGCGGAACGCTACCGCGGACCCCCCTAATCAAACCCTAAACCCTTTCCCTTGCTTCTCATTCGAAGGCGGCAAGACAAAAAGACACCTTAGAGGGGCCGAGTGAACCCTTTTTTGGGGGGTCGGGTATCCTAAAACGGAACGGGAAAGGGTTTAGGGTTTGATTAGGTGGACCACTACCACGGATCCCCCTAATCAAACCCTAAACCCTTTCCCTTGCTTCTCATTCGAAGGCGGCAAGACAAAAAGACACCCTAGAGGGGCCGAGTGAACTCTTTTTTGGGGGGTCGGGTATCCTAAAACGGAACGGGAAAGGGTTTAGGGTTTGATTAGGCGGACCACTACCACGGATCCCCCTAATCAAACCCTAAACCCTTTCCCTTGCTTCTCATTCGAAGGCGGAAAGACAAAAAGACAACCTAGGGGGCCGAGTGAACCCTTTTTGGGGGCGGGTATCCTAAAACGGGACGCGAAAGGGTTTAGGGTTTTATTAGGCGGTCTTCTACCGCGGATCCCCCTAATCAAACCCTAAACCCTTTCCCTTGCTTCTCATTCGAAGGCGGCAAGACAAAAAGACACCCTAGAGGGGCTGTGTAAACCTTTTTCGGGGGGTAGGGTAACGTAAAACAGACGGGAAAGGGTTAAGGGTATGATTAGGCGGACCGCTATCGTGGATCCCCCTAATCAAACCCTAAACCCTTTCCCTTGCTTCTCATTGGAAGGCGGCAAGAAAAAAAGACACCCTAGAGGGGACGAGTAAACCCTTTTTGGGGGGCCGGGTATCCTAAAACGGGACGGGAATGGGTTTAGGGTTTTATTAGGTGGACCGCTACTGCAGATCCCCCTAATCAAACCGTAATCCCTTTCCCTTGCTTCTCATTCGAATGCGGCAAGACAAAAAGACACCCTAGAGGGGCCGAGTAAACCCTTTTTGGGGGGGCTGGGTATCCTAAAACGGGACGAGAAAGGGTTTAGGGTTTGATTTGGCGGACCTCTACCGCGGATCCCCCTAATCAAACCCTAATCCCTTTCCCTTGCTTCTCATTTGAAGGCGGCAAGACAAAAAGACTCCCTAGAGGGGCCGAGTGAACCCTTTTTGGGGGGCTGGGTATCCTAAAACGGGACGGGAAAGGGTTTAGGGTTTGATTAGGCGGAACGCTACCGCGGACCCCCCTAATCAAAACCTAAACCCTTTCCCTTGCTTCTCATTCGAAGGCGGCAAGACAAAAAGACACCCTAGAGGGGCCGAGTGAACCCTTTTTTGGGGAGTCGGGTATCCTAAAACGGAACGGGAAAGGGTTTAGGGTTTGATTAGGCGGACCACTACCACGGATCCCCCTAATCAAACCCTAAACCCTTTCCCTTGCTTCTCATTCGAAAGCGGCAAGACAAAAAGACACCCTAGTGGGGCCGAGTAAACCCTTTTTGGGGGGGCTGGGTATCCTAAAACGGGACGGGAAAGGGTTTAGGGTTTGATTAGGCAGACCGCTACCTCGGATCCCCCTAATCAAACCCTAAACCCTTTACCTTGCTTCTCATTTGAAGGCGGCAAGACAAAAAGACACCCTAGAGGGGCTAAGTAAACCCTTTTTTGGGGGGCCGTGTATCCTAAAACGGGACGGGAAAGGGTTAAGGGTTTGATTAGGCGGACCGCTATCGTGGATCCCCCTAATTAAACCCTAAACCCTTTCCCTTGCTTCTCATTCGAATGCGGCAAGACAAAAAGACACCCTAGAGGGGCTGAGTAAACCCTTTTTGGGGGGGCTGGGTATCCTAAAACGGGACGGGAAAGGGTTTAGGGTTTGATTTGGCGGACCGCTACCGCGGATCCCCCTAATCAAACCCTAATCCCTTTCCATTGCTTCTCATTTGAAGGCGGCAAGACAAAAAGACTCCCTAGAGGGGCCGAGTGAACCCTTTTTGGGGGTGCTGGGTATCCTAAAATGGGACGGGAAAGGGTTTAGGGTTTGATTAGGCGGAACGCTACCGCGGACCCCCCTAATCAAACCCTAAACCCTTTCCCTTGCTTCTCATTCGAAGGCGGCAAGACAAAAAGACACCCTAGAGGGGCCGAGTGAACTCTTTTTTGGGGGGTCGGGTATCCTAAAAAACGGGGGAAAGGGTTTAGGGTTTGATTAGGCGGACCACTACCACGGATCCCCCTAATCAAACCCTAAACCCTTTCCCTTGCTTCTCATTCGAAGGCGGAAAGACAAAAAGACAACCTAGGGGGGCCGAGTGAACCCTTTTTTGGGGGGCCGGGTATCCTAAAACGGGACGCGAAAGGGTTTAGGGTTTTATTAGGCGGTCTTCTACCGCGGATCCCCCTAATCAAACCCTAAACCCTTTCCCTTGCTTCTCATTCGAAGGCGGCAAGACAAAAAGACACCCTAGAGTGTGTAAACCTTTTTGGGGGGCCGGGTAACGTAAAAACAGACGGGAAAGGGTTAAGGGTATGATTAGGCGGACCGCTATCGTGGATCCCCCTAATCAAACCCTAAACCCTTTCCCTTGCTTCTCATTGGAAGGCGGCAAGAAAAAAAGACACCCTAGAGGGGCCGAGTAAACCCTTTTTGGGGGGCCGGGTATCCTAAAACGGGACGGGAATGGGTTTAGGGTTTTATTAGGTGGACCGCATCGCAGATCCCCTAATCAAACCGTAATCCCTTTCCTTGCTTCTCATTCGAATGCGGCAAGACAAAAAGACACCCTAGAGGGGCTGAGTAAACCCTTTTTGGGGGGGCTGGGTATCCTAAAACGGGACGGGAAAGGGTTTAGGGTTTGATTTGGCGGACCTCTACCGCGGATCCCCCTAATCAAACCCTAATCCCTTTCCCTTGCTTCTCATTTGAAGGCGGCAAGACAAAAAGACTCCCTAGAGGGGCCGAGTGAACCCTTTTTGGGGGGGCTGGATATCCTAAAACGGGACGGGAAAGGGTTAAGGGTTTGATTAGACGGAACGCTACCGCGGACCCCCCTAATCAAACCCTAAACCCTTTCCCTTGCTTCTCATTCGAAGGCGGCAAGACAAAAAGACACCCTAGAGGGGCCGAGTGAACCCTTTTTTGGGGGGTCGGGTATCCTAAAACGGAACGGGAAAGGGTTTAGGGTTTGATTAGGCGGACCACTACCATGGATCCCCCTAATCAAACCCTAAACCCTTTCCCTTGCTTCTCATTCGAAGGCGGAAAGACAAAAAGACAACCTAGGGGGGCCGAGTGAACCCTTTTTTGGGGGGCCGGGTATCCTAAAACGGGACGCGAAAGGGTTTAGGGTTTTATTAGGCGGTCTTCTACCGCGGATCCCCCTAATCAAACCCTAAACCCTTTCCCTTGCTTCTCATTCGAAGGCGGCAAGACAAAAAGACACCCTAGAGGGGCTGTGTAAACCTTTTTTTGGGGGGCCGGGTAACCTAAAACAGGACGGGAAAGGGTTAAGGGTATGATTAGGCGGACCGCTATCGTGGATCCCCCTAATCAAACCCTAAACCCTTTCCCTTGCTTCTCATTGGAAGGCGGCAAGAAAAAAAGACACCCTAGAGGGGCCGAGTAAACCCTTTTTGGGGGCCGGGTATCCTAAAACGGGACGGGAATGGGTTTAGGGTTTTATTAGGTGGACCGCTACTGCAGATCCCCCTAATCAAACCGTAATCCCTTTCCCTTGCTTCTCATTTGAAGGCGGCAAGACAAAAAGACTCCCTAGAGGGGCCGAGTGAACCCTTTTTGGGGGGGCTGGGTATCCTAAAACGGGACGGGAAAGGGTTTAGGGTTTGATTAGGCGGACCGCTACCGCGGATCCCCCTAATCAAACCCTAAACCCTTTCCCTTGCTTCTCATTCGAAGGCGGAAAGAAAAAAAGACACCCTAGAGGGGCCGAGTAAACCCTTTTTGGGGGCCGGGTATCCTAAAACGGGACGGGAATGGGTTTAGGATTTTATTAGGTGGACCGCTACTGCAGATCCCCCTAATCAAACCGTAATCCCTTTCCCTTGCTTCTCATTTGAAGGCGGCAAGACAAAAAAAATCCCTAGAGGGGCCGAGTGAACCCTTTTTTGGGGGGCCGGGTATCCTAAAACGTGACGCGAAAGGGTTTAGGGTTTGATTAGGCGGACTTCTACCGCGGATCCCCCTAATCAAACCCTAAACCCTTTCCCTTGCTATGCATTTGAAGGCGGCAAGACAAAAATACACCCTAGAGGGGCCGAGTGAACCCTTTTTTGGGGGGCCGGGTATTCTAAAACGGGACGCGAAAGGGTTTAGGGTTTTATTAGGCGGTCTTTTACCGCGGATCCCCCTAATCAAACCCTAAACCCTTTCCCTTGCTTCTCATTCGAAGGCGGCAAGACAAAAAGACACCCTAGAGGGGCTGTGTAAACCTTTTTTTGGGGGGCCGGGTAACGTAAAACAGGACGGGAAAGGGTTAAGGGTATGATTAGGCGGACCGCTATCGTGGATCCCCCTAATCAAACCCTAAACCCTTTCCCTTGCTTCTCATTGGAAGGCGGCAAGAAAAAAAGACACCCTAGAGGGGCCGAGTAAACCCTTTTTGGGGGGCCGGGTATCCTAAAACGGGACGGGAATGGGTTTAGGGTTTTATTAGGTGGACCGCTACTGCAGATCCCCCTAATCAAACCGTAATCCCTTTCCCTTGCTTCTCATTCGAATGCGGCAAGACAAAAAGACACCCTAGAGGGGCTGAGTAAACCCTTTTTGGGGGGGCTGGGTATCCTAAAACGGGACGGGAAAGGGTTTAGGGTTTGATTTGGCGGACCTCTACCGCGGATCCCCCTAATCAAACCCTAATCCCTTTCCCTTGCTTCTCATTTGAAGGCGGCAAGACAAAAAGACTCCCTAGAGGGGCCGAGTGAACCCTTTTTGGGGGGGCTGGGTATCCTAAAACGGGACGGGAAAGGGTTTAGGGTTTGATTAGACGGAACGCTACCGCGGACCCCCCTAATCAAACCCTAAACCCTTTCCCTTGCTTCTCATTCGAAGGCGGCAAGACAAAAAGACACCCTAGAGGGGCCGAGTGAACCCTTTTTTGGGGGGTCGGGTATCCTAAAACGGGACGGGAAAGGGTTTAGGGTTTGATTAGGCGGACCACTACCACGGATCCCCCTAATCAAACCCTAAACCCTTTCCCTTGCTTCTCATTCAAAGGCGGAAAGACAAAAAGACAACCTAGGGGGCCGAGTGAACCCTTTTTGGGGGGGCGGGTATCCTAAAACGGGACGCGAAAGGGTTTAGGGTTTTATTAGGCGGTCTTCTACCGCGGATCCCCCTAATCAAACCCTAAACCCTTTCCCTTGCTTCTCATTCGAAGGCGGCAAGACAAAAAGACACCCTAGAGGGGCGGTGTAAACCTTTTTTGGTGGGCCGGGTAACCTAAAACAGACGGGAAAGGGTTAAGGGTATGATTAGGCGGACCGCTATCGTGGATCCCCCTAATCAAACCCTAAACCCTTTCCCTTGCTTCTCATTGGAAGGCGGCAAGAAAAAAAGACACCCTAGAGGGGCCGAGTAAACCCTTTTTGGGGGCCGGGTATCCTAAAACGGGACGGGAATGGGTTTAGGGTTTTATTAGGTGGACCGCCATCTGCAGATCCCCTAATCAAACCGTAATCCCTTTCCCTTGCTTCTCATTTGAAGGCGGCAAGACAAAAAGACTCCCTAGAGGGGCCGAGTGAACCCTTTTTGGGAGGGCTGGATATCCTAAAACGGGACGGGAAAGGGTTAAGGGTTTGATTAGACGGAACGCTACCGCGGACCCCCCTAATCAAACCCTAAACCCTTTCCTTGCTTCTCATTCGAAGGCGGCAAGACAAAAAGACACCCTAGAGGGGCCGAGTGAACCCTTTTTGGGGGTCCGGGTATCCTAAAACGGAACGGGAAAAGGTTTAGGGTTTGATTAGGCGGACCACTACCACGGATCCCCTAATCAAACCCTAAACCCTTTCCCTTGCTTCTCATTCGAAGGCGGAAAGACAAAAAGACAACCTAGGGGGGCCGAGTGAACCCTTTTTTGGGGGCCGGGTATCCTAAAACGGGACGCGAAAGGGTTTAGGGTTTTATTAGGCGGTCTTCTACCGCGGATCCCCCTAATCAAACCCTAAACCCTTTCCCTTGCTTCTCATTCGAAGGCGGCAAGACAAAAAGACACCCTAGAGGGGCTGTGTAAACCTTTTTTGGGGGCGGGTAACCTAAAACAGACGGGAAAGGGTTAAGGGTATGATTAGGCGGACCGCTATCGTGGATCCCCCTAATCAAACCCTAAACCCTTTCCCTTGCTTCTCATTGGAAGGCGGCAAGAAAAAAAGACACCCTAGAGGGGCCGAGTAAACCCTTTTTGGGGGCCGGGTATCCTAAAACGGGACGGGAATGGGTTTAGGGTTTTATTAGGTGGACCGCCACGCAGATCCCCTAATCAAACCGTAATCCCTTTCCTTGCTTCTCATTTGAAGGCGGCAAGACAAAAAGACTCCCTAGAGGGGCCGAGTGAACCCTTTTTGGGGGGGCTGGGTATCCTAAAACGGGACGGGAAAGGGTTTAGGGTTTGATTAGGCGGACCGCTACCGCGGATCCCCCTAATCAAACCCTAAACCCTTTCCCTGCTTCTCATTCAAGGCGGAAAGAAAAAAAAGACACCCTAGAGGCGCCGAGTAAACCCTTTTTGGGGGCCGGGTATCCTAAAACGGGACGGGAATGGGTTTAGGATTTTATTAGGTGGACCGCCATCTGCAGATCCCCTAATCAAACCGTAATCCCTTTCCCTTGCTTCTCATTTGAAGGCGGCAAGACAAAAAGAATCCCTAGAGGGGCCGAGTGAACCCTTTTTTGGGGGGCCGGGTATCCTAAAACGGGACGCGAAAGGGTTTAGGGTTTGATTAGGCGGACTTCTACCGCGGATCCCCCTAATCAAACCCTAAACCCTTTCCCTTGCTATGCATTTGAAGGCGGCAAGACAAAAATACACCCTAGAGGGGCCGAGTGAACCCTTTTTTGGGGGGCCGGGTATTCTAAAACGGGACGCGAAAGGGTTTAGGGTTTTATTAGGCGGTCTTTTACCGCGGATCCCCCTAATCAAACCCTAAACCCTTTCCCTTGCTTCTCATTCGAAGGCGGCAAGACAAAAAGACACCCTAGAGGGGCCGTGTGTAAACCTTTTTTGGGGGTAGGGTAACGTAAAACAGACGGGAAAGGGTTAAGGGTATGATTAGGCGGACCGCTATCATGGATCCCCCTAATCAAACCCTAAACCCTTTCCCTTGCTTCTCATTGGAAGGCGGCAAGAAAAAAAGACACCCTAGAGGGGCCGAGTAAACCCTTTTTGGGGGGCCGGGTATCCTAAAACGGGACGGGAATGGGTTTAGGGTTTTATTAGGTGGACCGCCACGCAGATCCCCTAATCAAACCGTAATCTCTTTCCCTTGCTTCTCATTCGAATGCGGCAAGACAAAAAGACACCCTAGAGGGGCCGAGTAAACCCTTTTTGGGGGGGCTGGGTATCCTAAAACGGGACGGGAAAGGGTTTAGGGTTTGATTTGGCGGACCTCTACCGCGGATCCCCCTAATCAAACCCTAATCCCTTTCCCTTGCTTCTCATTTGAAGGCGGCAAGACAAAAAGACTCCCTAGAGGGGCCGAGTGAACCCTTTTTGGGGGGGCTGGGTATCCTAAAACGGGACGGGAAAGGGTTTAGGGTTTGATTAGGCGGAACGCTACCGCGGACCCCCCTAATCAAACCCTAAACCCTTTCCCTTGCTTCTCATTCGAAGGCGGCAAGACAAAAAGACACCCTAGAGGGGCCGAGTGAACCCTTTTTTGGGGGTCGGGTATCCTAAAACGGAACGGGAAAGGGTTTAGGGTTTGATTAGGCGGACCACTACCACGGATCCCCCTAATCAAACCCTAAACCCTTTCCCTTGCTTCTCATTCGAAGGCGGAAAGAAAAAAAGACACCCTAGAGGGGCCGAGTAAACCCTTTTTGGGGGTAGGGTATCCTAAAACGGGACGGGAATGGGTTTAGGATTTTATTAGGTGGACCGCTCGCAGATCCCCTAATCAAACCGTAATCCCTTTCCCTTGCTTCTCATTTGAAGGCGGCAAGACAAAAAGACTCCCTAGAGGGGCCGAGTGAACCCTTTTTTGGGGGGCCGGGTATCCTAAAACGGGACGCGAAAGGGTTTAGGGTTTGATTAGGCGGACCGCTACTGCAGATCCCCCTAATCAAACCGTAATCCCTTTCCCTTGCTTCTCATTTGAAGGCGGCAAGACAAAAAGAATCCCTAGAGGGGCCGAGTGAACCCTTTTTTGGGGGGCCGGGTATCCTAAAACGGGACGCGAAAGGGTTTAGGGTTTGATTAGGCGGACTTCTACCGCAGATCCCCCTAATCAAACCCTAAACCCTTTCCCTTGCTATGCATTTGAAGGCGGCAAGACAAAAATACACCTTAGAGGGGCCGAGTGAACCCTTTTTGGGGGCCGGTATTCTAAAACGGACGACGAAAGGGTTTAGGGTTTTATTAGGCGGTCTTCTACCGCGGATCCCCTAATCAAACCCTAAACCCTTTCCCTGCTTCTCATTCGAAGGCGGCAAGACAAAAAGACACCCTAGAGGGGCCGTGTAAACCTTTTTTTGGGGGCCGGGTAACGTAAAACAGGATGGGAAAGGGTTAAGGGTATGATTAGGCGGACCGCCATCGTGGATCCCCTAATCAAACCCTAAACCCTTTCCCTTGCTTCTCATTGGAAGGCGGCAAGAAAAAAAGACACCCTAGAGGGGCCGAGTAAACCCTTTTTGGGGGGCCGGGTATCCTAAAACGGGACGGGAATGGGTTTAGGGTTTTATTAGGTGGACCGCTACTGCAGATCCCCCTAATCAAACCGTAATCCCTTTCCCTTGCTTCTCATTCGAATGCGGCAAGACAAAAAGACACCCTAGAGGGGCTGAGTAAACCCTTTTTGGGGGGGCTGGGTATCCTAAAACGGGACGGGAAAGGGTTTAGGGTTTGATTTGGCGGACCTCTACCGCGGATCCCCCTAATCAAACCCTAATCCCTTTCCCTTGCTTCTCATTTGAAGGCGGTAAGACAAAAAGACTCCCTAGAGGGGCCGAGTGAACCCTTTTTGGGGGGGCTGGGTATCCTAAAACGGGACGGGAAAGGGTTTAGGGTTTGATTAGGCGGAACGCTACCGCGGACCCCCCTAATCAAACCCTAAACCCTTTCCCTTGCTTCTCATTCGAAGGCGGCAAGACAAAAAGACACCCTAGAGGGGCCGAGTGAACCCTTTTTTGGGGGGTCGGGTATCCTAAAACGGAACGGGAAAGGGTTTAGGGTTTGATTAGGCGGACCACTACCACGGATCCCCCTAATCAAACCCTAAACCCTTTCCTTGCTTCTCATTCAAGGCGGAAAGACAAAAAGACAACCTAGGGGGCCGAGTGAACCCTTTTTGGGGGGCGGGTATCCTAAAACGGGACGCGAAAGGGTTTAGGGTTTTATTAGGCGGTCTTCTACCGCGGATCCCCCTAATCAAACCCTAAACCCTTTCCCTTGCTTCTCATTCGAAGGCGGCAAGACAAAAAGACACCCTAGAGGGGCTGTGTAAACCTTTTTTGGGGGCGGGTAACCTAAACAGACGGGAAAGGGTTAAGGGTATGATTAGGCGGACCGCTATCGTGGATCCCCCTAATCAAACCCTAAACCCTTTCCCTTGCTTCTCATTGGAAGGCGGCAAGAAAAAAAGACACCCTAGAGGGGCCGAGTAAACCCTTTTTGGGGGGCCGGGTATCCTAAAACGGGACGGGAATGGGTTTAGGGTTTTATTAGGTGGACCGCTCGCAGATCCCCTAATCAAACCGTAATCCCTTTCCTTGCTTCTCATTTGAAGGCGGCAAGACAAAAAGACTCCCTAGAGGGGCCGAGTGAACCCTTTTGGGGGGGCCGGGTATCCTAAACGGGACGGGAAATGGTTTAGGGTTTGATTAGGCGGACGCACCGCGGATCCCCCTAATCAAACCCTAAACCCTTTCCCTGCTTCTCATTCGAAGGCGGAAAGAAAAAAAGACACCCTAGAGGGGCCGAGTAAACCCTTTTTGGGGGCCGGGTATCCTAAAACGGGACGGGAATGGGTTTAGGATTTTATTAGGTGGACCGCTACTGCAGATCCCCCTAATCAAACCGTAATCCCTTTCCCTTGCTTCTCATTTGAAGGCGGCAAGACAAAAAGACTCCCTAGAGGGGCCGAGTGAACCCTTTTTTGGGGGGCCGGGTATCCTAAAACGGGACGCGAAAGGGTTTAGGGTTTGATTAGGCGGACTTCTACCGCGGATCCCCCTAGTCAAACCCTAAACCCTTTCCCTTGCTATGCATTTGAAGGTGGCAAGACAAAAATACACCCTAGAGGGGCCGAGTGAACCCTTTTTTGGGGGGTCGGGTATCCTAAAACGGGACGGAAAAGGGTTTAGGGTTTGATTAGGCGGACCGCTACCGCGGATCTCCCTAATCAAACCATAAACCCTTTCCCTTGCTTCTCATTCGAAGGCGGCAAGACAAAAAGACACCCTAGAGGGGCCGAGTGAACCCTTTTTTGGGGGGCCGGGTATCCTAAAACGGGACGCGAAAGGGTTTAGGATTTGATTAGGCGGACTTCTACCGCGGATCCCCCTAATCAAACCCTAAACCCTTTCCCTTGCTACGCATTCGAAGGCGGGAAGACAAAAACACACCCTAGAGGGGCCGAGTGAACCCTTTTTTGGAGGGCCGGGTATCCTAAAACGGGACGGGAAAGGGTTTTGGGTTTGATTAGGCGGACCACTACCACGGATCCTCCTAATCAAACCCTAAACCCTTTCCCTTGCTTCTCATTCGAAGGCGGCAAGACAAAAAGACACCCTAGAGGGGCCGAGTAAACCCTTTTTGGGGGGCTGGGTATCCTAAAACGGGACGGGAAAGGGTTTAGGGTTTGATTAGGCGGACCGCTACCGCGGATCCCCCTAATCAAACCCTAAACCCTTTCCCTTGCTTCTCATTTGAAGGCGGCAAGACAAAAAGACTCCCTAGAGGGGCCTAGTGAACCCTTTTTTTTTTTTTTGGGGTGGGTATCCTAAACGGGACGGGAAAGGGTTTATGGTTTGATTAGGCGGACCGCTACCACGGATCCCCTAATCAAACCCTAAACCCTTTCCCTTGCTTCTCATTCCAAGGCGGCAACAAAAAAAGACACCTTAGAGGGGCCGAGTGAACCCTTTTTTGGGGGTCGGGTATCCTAAAACGGGACGGGAAAGGGTTTAGGGTTTGATTAGGCGGACCACTACCACGGATCCCCCTAATAAAACCCTAAACCCTTTCCCTTGCTTCTCATTCGAAGGCGGAAAGACAAAAAGACAACCTAGAGGGGCCGAGTGAACCCATTTTTGGGGGGCCGGGTATCCTAAAACGGGACGCGAAAGGGTTTAGGGTTTGATTAGGCGGACTTCTACCGCGGATCCCCCTAATCAAACCCTAAACCTTTTCCCCCCCGCTTCTCATTCGAAGGCGGCAAGACAAAAAGACACCCTAGAGGGGCCGAGTGAACCCTTTTTTGGGGGGGGGGAATCCTAAAACGTGACGCGAAAGGGTTTAGGGTTTGATTAGGCGGACTTCTACCACGGATCCTCCTAATCAAACCCTAAACCCTTTCCCTTGCTTCTCATTCGAAGGCGGCAAGACAAAAATACACTCTAGAGGGGCCGAGTGAACCCTTTTTTGGGGGGCCGGATATCCTAAAACGGGACGGGAAAGGGTTTTGGGTTTGATTAGGTGGACCACTACCACGGATCCCCCTAATCAAACCCTAAACCCTTTCCCTTGCTTCTCATTCGAAGGCGGCAAGACAAAAAGACATCCTAGAGGGGCCGAGTAAACCCTTTTTTAGGGGCCGGGTATCCTAAACGGGACGGGAAAGGGTTTAGGGTTTGATTAGGCGGACCACTACTACGGATCCCCCTAATCAAACCCTAAACCCTTTCCCTTGCTTCTCATTCGAAAGCGGCAAGACAAAAACACACCCTAAAGAGTCTGAGTAAACCCTTTTTCTGGGGGCTGTTAGGGTTTGATTAGGCGGAACGATCAAACCCAAAACCCTTTCCCTTGCTACTCATTCGAAGGCGGCAAGACAAAAAGACACCCTAGAGGGGCCGAGTGAACCCTTTTTTGGGGGGTCGGGTATCCTAAAACGGAACGGGAAAGGGTTTAGGGTTTGATTAGGCGGTCTTCTACCGCGGATCCCCCTAATCAAACCCTAAACCCTTTCCCTTGCTTCTCATTCGAAGGCGGCAAGACAAAAAGACACCCTAGAGGGGCTGTGTAAACCTTTTTTTGGGGGGCCGGGTAACCTAAAACAGGACGGGAAAGGGTTAAGGGTATGATTAGGCGGACCGCTATCGTGGATCCCCCTAATCAAACCCTAAACCCTTTCCCTTGCTTCTCATTGGAAGGCGGCAAGAAAAAAAGACACCCTAGAGGGGCCGAGTAAACCCTTTTTGGGGGGCCGGGTATCCTAAAACGGGACGGGAATGGGTTTAGGGTTTTATTAGGTGGACCGCTACTGCAGATCCCCCTAATCAAACCGTAATCCCTTTCCCTTGCTTCTCATTTGAAGGCGGCAAGACAAAAAGACTCCCTAGAGGGGCCGAGTGAACCCTTTTTGGGGGGGCTGGGTATCCTAAAACGGGACGGGAAAGGGTTTAGGGTTTGATTAGGCGGACCGCTACCGCGGATCCCCCTAATCAAACCCTAAACCCTTTCCCTTGCTTCTCATTCGAAGGCGGAAAGAAAAAAAGACACCCTAGAGGGGCCGAGTAAACCCTTTTTGGGGGCCGGGTATCCTAAAACGGGACGGGAATGGGTTTAGGATTTTATTAGGTGGACCGCTACTGCAGATCCCCCTAATCAAACCGTAATCCCTTTCCCTTGCTTCTCATTTGAAGGCGGCAAGACAAAAAGACTCCCTAGAGGGGCCGAGTGAACCCTTTTTGGGGGCGGGTATCCTAAAACGGGACGCGAAAGGGTTTAGGGTTTGATTAGGCGGACTTCTACCGCGGATCCCCCTAATCAAACCCTAAACCCTTTCCCTTGCTATGCATTTGAAGGCGGCAAGACAAAAATACACCCTAGAGGGGCCGAGTGAACCCTTTTTTGGGGGGCCGGGTATCCTAAAACGGGACGGAAAAGGGTTTAGGGTTTGATTAGGCGGACCGCTACCGCGGATCTCCCTAATCAAACTATAAACCCTTTCCCTTGCTTCTCATTCGAAGGCGGCAAGACAAAAAGACACCCTAGAGGGGCCGAGTGAACCCTTTTTTGGGGGGCCGGGTATCCTAAAACGGGACGCGAAAGGGTTTAGGATTTGATTAGGCGGACTTCTACCGCGGATCCCCATAATCAAACCCTAAACCCTTTCCCTTGCTACGCATTCGAAGGCGGCAAGACAAAAACACACCCTAGAGGGGCCGAGTGAACCCTTTTTTGGAGGGCCGGGTATCCTAAAACGGGACGGGAAAGGGTTTTGGGTTTGATTAGGCGGACCACTACCACGGATCCCCCTAATCAAACCCTAAACCCTTTCCCTTGCTTCTCATTCGAAGGTGGCAAGACAAAAAGACACCCTAGAGGGGCCGAGTAAACCCTTTTTGGGGGGCTGGGTATCCTAAAACGGGACGGGAAAGGGTTTAGGGTTTGATTAGGCGGACCGCTACCGCGGATCCCCCTAATCAAACCCTAATCCCTTTCCCTTGCTTCTCATTTGAAGGCGGCAAGACAAAAAGACTCCCTAGAGGGGCCTAGTGAACCCTTTTTTTTTTTTTGGGTGGGTATCCTAAACGGGACGGGAAAGGGTTTATGGTTTGATTAGGCGGACCGCTACCACGGATCCCCCTAATCAAACCCTAAACCCTTTCCCTTGCTTCTCATTCGAAGGCGGCAACAAAAAAAGACACCTTAGAGGGGCCGAGTGAACCCTTTTTTGGGGGGTCGGGTATCCTAAAACGGGACGGGAAAGGGTTTAGGGTTTGATTAGGTGGACCACTACCACGGATCCCCCTAATAAAACCCTAAACCCTTTCCCTTGCTTCTCATTCGAAGGCGGAAAGACAAAAAGACAACCTAGAGGGGCCGAGTGAACCCATTTTTGGGGGGCCGGGTATCCTAAAACGGGACGCGAAAGGGTTTAGGGTTTGATTAGGCGGACTTCTACCGCGGATCCCCCTAATCAAACCCTAAACCTTTTCCCCTGCTTCTCATTCGAAGGCGGCAAGACAAAAAGACACCCTAGAGGGGCCGAGTGAACCCTTTTTTTTGGGGGCCGGGTATCCTAAAACGGGACGCGAAAGGGTTTAGGGTTTGATTAGGCGGACTTCTACCACGGATCCTCCTAATCAAACCCTAAACCCTTTCCCTTACTTCTCATTCGAAGGCGGCAAGACAAAAATACACTCTAGAGGGGCCGAGTGAACCCTTTTTTGGGGGCCGGATATCCTAAAAAACGGGACGGGAAAGGGTTTTGGGTTTGATTAGGTGGACCACTACCACGGATCCCCCTAATCAAACCCTAAACCCTTTCCCTTGCTTCTCATTCAAAGGCGGCAAGACAAAAGACACCCTAGAGGGGCCGAGTAAACCCTTTTTTAGGTAGGGTATCCTAAATGGGACGGGAAAGGGTTTAGGGTTTGATTAGGCGGACCGCTATCATGGATCCCCCTAATCAAACCCTAAACCCTTTCCCTTACTTATCATTCGAAGGCGGCAAGACAAAAAGACACCCTGGAGGGGCCGAGTAAACCCTTTTGGGGGGTGGGTATCCTAAAACGGGACGGGAAAGGATTTAGGGTTTGATTAGGCGGATCGCTACCGCGGATCCCCTAATCAAACCCTAAACCCTTACCCTTCGCTTCTCATTTGAAGGCGGCAAGACAAAAAGACACCCTAGAGGGGCCGAGTGAACCCTTTTTTGGGGGGCCGGGTATCCTAAAACGGGACGGGAAAGGGTTTAGGGTTTGATTAGGCGGACCACTACTACGGATCCCCCTAATCAAACCCTAAACCCTTTCCCTTGCTTCTCATTCGAAAGCGGCAAGACAAAAAGACACCCTAAAGGGTCTGAGTAAACCCTTTTTCTGGGGGCCGTTAGGGTTTGATTAGGCGGAACGATCAAACCCAAAACCCTTTCCCTTGCTACTCATTCGAAGGCGGCAAGACAAAAAGACACCCTAGAGGGGCCGAGTGAACCCTTTTTTGGGGTGTCGGGTATCCTAAAACGGAACGGGAAAGGGTTTAGGGTTTGATTAGGCGGACCACTACCACGGATCCCCCTAATCAAACCCTAAACCCTTTCCCTTGCTTCTCATTCGAAGGCGGAAAGACAAAAAGACAACCTAGGGGGGCCGAGTGAACCCTTTTTTGGGGGGCCGGGTATCCTAAAACGGGACGCGAAAGGGTTTAGGGTTTTATTAGGCGGTCTTCTACCGCGGATCCCCCTAATCAAACCCTAAACCCTTTCCCTTGCTTCTCATTCGAAGGCGGCAAGACAAAAAGACACCCTAGAGGGGATGTGTAAACCTTTTTTTGGGGGGCCGGGTAACCTAAAACAGGACGGGAAAGGGTTAAGGGTATGATTAGGCGGACCGCTATCGTGGATCCCCCTAATCAAACCCTAAACCCTTTCCCTTGCTTCTCATTGGAAGGCGGCAAGAAAAAAAGACACCCTAGAGGGGCCGAGTAAACCCTTTTTTGGGGGGCCGGGTATCCTAAAACGGGACGGGAATGGGTTTAGGGTTTTATTAGGTGGACCGCTCTGCAGATCCCCTAATCAAACCGTAATCCCTTTCCCTTGCTTCTCATTTGAAGGCGGCAAGACAAAAAGACTCCCTAGAGGGGCCGAGTGAACCCTTTTGGGGGGGGGGGGGGTATCCTAAAACGGGACGGGAAAGGGTTTAGGGTTTGATTAGGCGGACCGCTACCGCGGATCCCCCTAATCAAACCCTAAACCCTTTCCCTTGCTTCTCATTCGAAGGCGGAAAGAAAAAAAGACACCCTAGAGGGGCCGAGTAAACCCTTTTTGGGGCCGGGTATCCTAAACGGGACGGGAATGGGTTTAGGATTTTATTAGGTGGACCGCCATGCAGATCCCCCTAATCAAACCGTAATCCCTTTCCCTTGCTTCTCATTTGAAGGCGGCAAGACAAAAAGACTCCCTAGAGGGGCCGAGTGAACCCTTTTTTGGGGGGCCGGGTATCCTAAAATGGGACGGGAAAGGGTTTAGGGTTTGATTAGGCGGACTTCTACCGCGGATCCCCCTAATCAAACCCTAAACCCTTACCCTTGCTTCTCATTTGAAGGCGGCAAGACAAAAAGACACCCTAGAGGGGCCGAGTGAACCCTTTTTTGGGGGGCCGGGTATCCTAAACGGGACGGGAAAGGGTTTAGGGTTTGATTAGGCGGACCACTACTACGGATCCCCCTAATCAAACCCTAAACCCTTTCCCTTGCTTCTCATTCGAAAGCGGCAAGACAAAATGACACCCTAAAGGGTCTGAGTAAACCCTTTTTCTGGGGGCCGTTAGGGTTTGATTAGGCGGAACGATCAAACCCAAAACCCTTTCCCTTGCTACTCATTCGAAGGCGGCAAGACAAAAAGACACCCTAGAGGGGCCGAGTGAACCCTTTTTTGGGGGGTCGGGTATCCTAAAACGGAACGGGAAAGGGTTTAGGGTTTGATTAGGCGGACCACTACCACGGATCCCCCTAATCAAACCCTAAACCCTTTCCCTTGCTTCTCATTCGAAGGCGGAAAGACAAAAAGACAACCTAGGGGGGCCGAGTGAACCCTTTTTTGGGGGGCCGGGTATCCTAAAACGGGACGCGAAAGGGTTTAGGGTTTTATTAGGCGGTCTTCTACCGCGGATCCCCCTAATCAAACCCTAAACCCTTTCCCTTGCTTCTCATTCGAAGGCGGCAAGACAAAAAGACACCCTAGAGGGGCTGTGTAAACCTTTTTTTGGGGGCGGGTAACCTAAAAAACAGGACGGGAAAGGGTTAAGGGTATGATTAGGCGGACCGCTATCGTGGATCCCCCTAATCAAACCCGAAACCCTTTCCCTTGCTTCTCATTGGAAGGCGGCAAGAAAAAAAGACACCCTAGAGGGGCCGAGTAAACCCTTTTTGGGGGCGGGTATCCTAAACGGGACGGGAATGGGTTTAGGGTTTTATTAGGTGGACCGCACTCGCAGATCCCCTAATCAAACCGTAATCCCTTTCCCTTGCTTCTCATTTGAAGGCGGCAAGACAAAAAGACTCCCTAGAGGGGCCGAGTGAACCCTTTTGGGGGGGGGGGGGGTATCCTAAAACGGGACGGGAAAGGGTTTAGGGTTTGATTAGGCGGACCGCTACCGCGGATCCCCCTAATCAAACCCTAAACCCTTTCCCTTGCTTCTCATTCGAAGGCGGAAAGACAAAAAGACACCCTAGAGGGGCCGAGTAAACCCTTTTTGGGGGGGACCGGGTATCCTAAACGGGACGGGAATGGGTTTAGGATTTTATTAGGTGGACCGCCACGCAGATCCCCTAATCAAACCGTAATCCCTTTCCCTTGCTTCTCATTCAAGGCGGCAAGACAAAAAGACACCCTAGAGGAAATTTGTGTAAACCTTTTTTTTGGGGGTCGGGTAACCTAAAACAGACGGGAAAGGGTTAAGGGTATGATTAGGCGGACCGCTATCGTGGATCCCCCTAATCAAACCCTAAACCCTTTCCCTTGCTTCTCATTGGAAGGCGGCAAGAAAAAAAGACACCCTAGAGGGGCCGAGTAAACCCTTTTTTGGGGGGGCGGGTATCCTAAAACGGGACGGGAAAGGGTTTAGGGTTTTATTAGGTGGACCGCTCTGCAGATCCCCTAATCAAACCGTAATCCCTTTCCCTTGCTTCTCATTTGAAGGCGGCAAGACAAAAAGACTCCCTAGAGGGGCCGAGTGAACCTTTTTGGGGGGGGTATCCTAAACGGGACGGGAAAGGGTTTAGGGTTTGATTAGGCGGACCGCTACCGCGGATCCCCCTAATCAAACCCTAAACCCTTTCCCTTGCTTCTCATTCGAAGGCGGAAAGAAAAAAAGACACCCTAGAGGGGCTGAGTAAACCCTTTTTGGGGGCCGGGTATCCTAAAACGGGACGGGAATGGGTTTAGGATTTTATTAGGTGGACCGCTACTGCAGATCCCCCTAATCAAACCGTAATCCCTTTCCCTTGCTTCTCATTTGAAGGCGGCAAGACAAAAAGACTCCCTAGAGGGGCCGAGTGAACCCTTTTTTGGGGGGCCGGGTATCCTAAAACGGGACGCGAAAGGGTTTAGGGTTTGATTAGGCGGACTTCTACCGCGGATCCCCCTAATCAAACCCTAAACCCTTACCCTTGCTTCTCATTTGAAGGCGGCAAGACAAAAAGACACCCTAGAGGGGCCGAGTGAACCCTTTTTTGGGGGGCCGGGTATCCTAAAACGGGACGGGAAAGGGTTTAGGGTTTGATTAGGCGGACCACTACTACGGATCCCCCTAATCAAACCCTAAACCCTTTCCCTTGCTTCTCATTCGAAAGCGGCAAGACAAAAAGACACCCTAAAGGGTCTGAGTAAACCCTTTTTCTGGGGGCCGTTAGGGTTTGATTAGGCGGAACGATCAAACCCAAAACCCTTTCCCTTGCTACTCATTCGAAGGCGGCAAGACAAAAAGACACCCTAGAGGGGCCGAGTGAACCCTTTTTTGGGGGGTCGGGTATCCTAAAACGGAACGGGAAAGGGTTTAGGGTTTGATTAGGCGGACCACTACCACGGATCCCCCTAATCAAACCCTAAACCCTTTCCCTTGCTTCTCATTCGAAGGCGGAAAGACAAAAAGACAACCTAGGGGGGCCGAGTGAACCCTTTTTTGGGGGGCCGGGTATCCTAAAACGGGACGCGAAAGGGTTTAGGGTTTTATTAGGCGGTCTTCTACCGCGGATCCCCCTAATCAAACCCTAAACCCTTTCCCTTGCTTCTCATTCGAAGGCGGCAAGACAAAAAGACACCCTAGAGGGGCTGTGTAAACCTTTTTTTGGGGGGCCGGGTAACCTAAAACAGACGGGGAAAGGGTTAAGGGTATGATTAGGCGGACCGCTATCGTGGATCCCCTAATCAAACCCTAAACCCTTTCCTTGCTTCTCATTGGAAGGCGGCAAGAAAAAAAGACACCCTAGAGGGGCCGAGTAAACCCTTTTTGAGGGGCCGGGTATCCTAAAACGGGACGGGAATGGGTTTAGGGTTTTATTAGGTGGACCGCATCGCAGATCCCCTAATCAAACCGTAATCCCTTTCCCTTGCTTCTCATTTGAAGGCGGCAAGACAAAAAGACTCCCTAGAGGGGCCGAGTGAACCCTTTTTGGGGGGGCTGGGTATCCTAAAACGGGACGGGAAAGGGTTTAGGGTTTGATTAGGCCGACCGCTACCGCGGATCCCCCTAATCAAACCCTAAACCCTTTCCCTTGCTTCTCATTCGAAGGCGGAAAGAAAAAAAGACACCCTAGAGGGGCTGAGTAAACCCTTTTTGGGGGCCGGGTATCCTAAAACGGGACGGGAATGGGTTTAGGATTTTATTAGGTGGACCGCTACTGCAGATCCCCCTAATCAAACCGTAATCCCTTTCCCTTGCTTCTCATTTGAAGGCGGCAAGACAAAAAGACTCCCTAGAGGGGCCGAGTGAACCCTTTTTTGGGGGGCCGGGTATCCTAAAACGGGACGCGAAAGGGTTTAGGGTTTGATTAGGCGGACTTCTACATCGGATCCCCCTAATCAAACCCTAAACCCTTTCCCTTGCTATGCATTTGAAGGCGGCAAGACAAAAATACACCCTAGAGGGGCCGAGTGAACCCTTTTTTGGAGGGCCGGGTATCCTAAAACGGGACGGGAAAGGGTTTTGGGTTTGATTAGGCGGACCACTACCACGGATCCCCCTAATCAAACCCTAAACCCTTTCCCTTGCTT
Source organism: Silene latifolia (assembly GCF_048544455.1). Lineage (NCBI taxonomy): Eukaryota > Viridiplantae > Streptophyta > Magnoliopsida > Caryophyllales > Caryophyllaceae > Silene > Silene latifolia. The sequence goes on along the minus strand of NC_133535.1, from coordinate 57,572,607 downwards.
CTCATTCGAAGGCGGCAAGACAAAAAGACACCCTAGAGGGGCCGAGTAAACCCTTTTTGGGGGGGCTGGGTATCCTAAAACGGGACGGGAAAGGGTTTAGGGTTTGATTAGGCGGACCGCTACCGCGGACCCCCTAATCAAACCCTAAACCCTTTCCCTTGCTTCTCATTTGAAGGCGGCAAGACAAAAAGACTCCCTAGAGGGGCCGAGTGAACCCTTTTTGGGGGGGCTGGGTATCCTAAAACGGGACGGGAAAGGGTTTATGGTTTGATTAGGCGGACCGCTACCACGGATCCCCCTAATCAAACCCTAAACCCTTTCCCTTGCTTCTCATTCGAAGGCGGCAACAAAAAAAGACACCTTAGAGGGGCCGAGTGAACCCTTTTTTGGGGGGTCGGGTATCCTAAAACGGGACGGGAAAGGGTTTAGGGTTTCATTAGGTGGACCACTACCGCGGATCTCCCTAATCAAACTATAAACCCTTTCCCTTGCTTCTCATTCGAAGGCGGCAAGACAAAAAGACACCCTAGAGGGGCCGAGTGAACCCTTTTTTGGGGGGCCGGGTATCCTAAAACGGGACGGGAAAGGGTTTAGGGTTTGATTAGGCGGACTTCTACCGCGGATCCCCCTAATCAAACCCTAAACCCTTTCCCTTGCTTCTCATTCGAAGGCGGCAAGACAAAAAGACACCCTAGAGGGGCCGAGTGAACCCTTTTTTGGAGGGCCGGGTATCCTAAAACGGGACGGGAAAGGGTTTTGGGTTTGATTAGGCGGACCACTACCACGGATCCCCTAATCAAACCCTAAACCCTTTCCCTTGCTTCTCATTCGAAGGCGGCAAGACAAAAAGACACCCTAGAGGGGCCGAGTAAACCCTTTTGGGGGTGGGTATCCTAAAACGGGACGGGAAAGGGTTTAGGGTTTGATTAGGCGGACCGCTACCGCGGATCCCCCTAATCAAACCCTAATCCCTTTCCCTTGCTTCTCATTTGAAGGCGGCAAGACAAAAAGACTCCCTAGAGGGGCCTAGTGAACCCTTTTTGGGGGGGGGGGGTGGGTATCCTAAAACGGGACGGGAAAGGGTTTATGGTTTGATTAGGCGGACCGCTACCACGGATCCCCCTAATCAAACCCTAAACCCTTTCCCTTGCTTCTCATTCGAAGGCGGCAACAAAAAAAGACACCTTAGAGGGGCCGAGTGAACCCTTTTTTGGGGGGTCGGGTATCCTAAAACGGGACGGGAAAGGGTTTAGGGTTTCATTAGGTGGACCACTACCACGGATCCCCCTAATAAAACCCTAAACCCTTTCCCTTGCTTCTCATTCGAAGGCGGAAAGACAAAAAGACAACCTAGAGGGGCCGAGTGAACCCATTTTTGGGGGGCCGGGTATCCTAAAACGGGACGCGAAAGGGTTTAGGGTTTGATTAGGCGGACTTCTACCGCGGATCCCCCTAATCAAACCCTAAACCTTTTCCCCTGCTTCTCATTCGAAGGCGGCAAGACAAAAAGACACCCTAGAGGGGCCGAGTGAACCCTTTTTTTGGGGGCCGGGAATCCTAAAACGTGACGCGAAAGGGTTTAGGGTTTGATTAGGCGGACTTCTACCACGGATCCTCCTAATCAAACCCTAAACCCTTTCCCTTGCTTCTCATTCGAAGGCGGCAAGACAAAAATACACTCTAGAGGGGCCGAGTGAACCCTTTTTTGGGGGGCCGGATATCCTAAAACGGGACGGGAAAGGGTTTTGGGTTTGATTAGGTGGACCACTACCACGGATCCCCCTAATCAAACCCTAAACCCTTTCCCTTGCTTCTCATTCGAAGGCGGCAAGACAAAAAGACATCCTAGAGGGGCCGAGTAAACCCTTTTTTTAGGGGCCGGGTATCCTAAACGGGACGGGAAAGGGTTTAGGGTTTGATTAGGCGGACCGCTATCATGGATCCCCCTAATCAAACCCTAAACCCTTTCCCTTACTTCTCATTCGAAGGCGGCAAGACAAAAAGACACCCTGGAGGGGCCGAGTAAACCCTTTTTGGGGGGGGCTGGGTATCCTAAAACGGGACGGGAAAGGATTTAGGGTTTGATTAGGCGGACTGCTACCGCGGATCCCCCTAATCAAACCCTAAACCCTTACCCTTGCTTCTCATTTGAAGGCGGCAAGACAAAAAGACACCCTAGAGGGGCCGAGTGAACCCTTTTTTGGGGGGCCGGGTATCCTAAAACGGGACGGGAAAGGGTTTAGGGTTTGATTAGGCGGACCACTACTACGGATCCCCCTAATCAAACCCTAAACCCTTTCCCTTGCTTCTCATTCGAAAGCGGCAAGACAAAAAGACACCCTAAAGGGTCTGAGTAAACCCTTTTTCTGGGGGCCGTTAGGGTTTGATTAGGCGGAACGATCAAACCCAAAACCCTTTCCCTTGCTTCTCATTCGAAGGCGGCAAGACAAAAAGACACCCTAGAGGGGCCGTGTGAACCCTTTTTTGGGGGGTCGAGTATCCTAAAACGGAACGGGAAAGGGTTTAGGGTTTGATTAGGCGGACCACTACCACGGATCCCCCTAATCAAACCCTAAACCCTTTCCCTTGCTTCTCATTCGAAAGCGGAAAGACAAAAAGACAACCTAGGGGGGCCGAGTGAACCCTTTTTTGGGGGGCCGGGTATCCTAAAACGGGACGTGAAAGGGTTTAGGGTTTGATTAGGCGGACTTCTACCGCGGATCCCCCTAATCAAACCCTAAACCTTTTCCCTTGCTTCTCATTCGAAGGCGGCAAGACAAAAAGACACCCTAGAGGGGCTGAGTTAACCCTTTTTTGGGGGGCCGGGTATCCTAAAACGGGACGGGAAAGGGTTAAGGGTTTGATTAGGCGGACCGCTATCGTGGATCCCCCTAATCAAAACCTAAACCCTTTCCCTTGCTTCTCATTCGAAGGCGGCAAGACAAAAAGACACCCCAGAGGGGCCGAGTAAACCCTTTTTGGGGGGCCGTGTATCCTAAAACGGGACGGGAATGGGTTTAGGGTTTTATTAGGTGGACCGCTACCACGGATCCCTCTAATCAAACCGTAATCCCTTTCCCTTGATTCTCATTTGAAGGCGGCAAGACAAAAAGACTCCCTAGAGGGGCCGAGTAAACCCTTTTTGGGGGGACTCGGTATCCTAAAACGGGACGGGAAAGGGTTTAGGGTTTGATTAGGCGGACTTCTACCGCGGATCCCCCTAATCAAACCCTAAACCCTTTCCCTTGCTTCTCATTCGAAGGCGGCAAGACAAAAAGACACCCTAGAGGGGCCGAGTGAACCCTTTTTTGGGGGGCCGGGTATCCTAAAATGGGACACGAAAGGGTTTAGGGTTTGATTAGGCGGACTTCTACCGCGGATCCCCCTAATCAAACCCTAAACCCTTTCCCTTGCTTCTCATTCGAAGGCGGCAAGACAAAAAGACACCCTAGAGGGGCTGTGTAAACCTTTTTTTGGGGGGCCGGGTAACCTAAAACAGGACGGGAAAGGGTTAAGGGTATGATTAGGCGGACCGCTATCGTGGATCCCCCTAATCAAACCCTAAACCCTTTCCCTTGCTTCTCATTGGAAGGCGGCAAGAAAAAAAGACACCCTAGAGGGGCCGAGTAAACCCTTTTTGGGGGGCCGGGTATCCTAAAACGGGACGGGAATGGGTTTAGGGTTTTATTAGGTGGACCGCACCGCAGATCCCCCTAATCAAACCGTAATCCCTTTCCTCGCTTCTCATTCGAATGCGGCAAGACAAAAAGACACCTAGAGGGGCCGAGTAAACCCTTTTGGGGGTTTGGGTATCCTAAACGGGACGGGAAAGGGTTTAGGGTTTGATTTGGCGGACCGCTACCGCGGATCCCCTAATCAAACCCTAATCCCTTTCCCTTGCTTCTCATTTGAAGGCGGCAAGACAAAAAGACTCCCTAGAGGGGCCGAGTGAACCCTTTTTGGGGGGGCTGGGTATCCTAAAACGGGACGGGAAAGGGTTTAGGGTTTGATTAGGCGGAACGCTACCGCGGATCCCCCTAATCAAACCCTAAACCCTTTCCCTCGCTTCTCATTCAAGGCGGCAAGACAAAAAGACACCCTAGAGGGGCCGAGTGAACCCTTTTTTGGGGGTCGGTATCCTAAAACGGGACGGGAAAGGGTTTAGGGTTTGATTAGGCGGACCACTACCACGGATCCCCCTAATCAAACCCTAAACCCTTTCCCTTGCTTCTCATTCGAAGGCGGAAAGACAAAAAGACAACCTAGGGGGGCCGAGTGAACCCTTTTTTGGGGGGCCGGGTATCCTAAAACGGGACGCGAAAGGGTTTAGGGTTTTATTAGGCGGTCTTCTACCGCGGATCCCCCTAATCAAACCCTAAACCCTTTCCCTTGCTTCTCATTCGAAGGCGGCAAGACAAAAAGACACCCTAGAGGGGCTGTGTAAACCTTTTTTTGGGGGGCCGGGTAACCTAAAACAGGACGGGAAAGGGTTAAGGGTATGATTAGGCGGACCGCTATCGTGGATCCCCCTAATCAAACCCTAAACCCTTTCCCTTGCTTCTCATTGGAAGGCGGCAAGAAAAAAAGACACCCTAGAGGGGCCGAGTAAACCCTTTTTGGGGGGCCCGGTATCCTAAAACGGGACGGGAATGGGTTTAGGGTTTTATTTGGTGGACCGCTACTGCAGATCCCCCTAATCAAACCGTAATCCCTTTCCCTTGCTTCTCATTTGAAGGCGGCAAGACAAAAAGACTCCCTAGAGGCGCCGAGTGAACCCTTTTTGGGGGGGGCTGGGTATCCTAAAACGGGACGGGAAAGGGTTTAGGGTTTGATTAGGCGGACCGCTACCGCAGATCCCCCTAATCAAACCCTAAACCCTTTCCCTTGCTTCTCATTCGAAGGCGGAAAGAAAAAAAGACACCCTAGAGGGGCCGAGTAAACCCTTTTTGGGGGCCGGGTATCCTAAAACGGGACGGGAATGGGTTTAGGATTTTATTAGGTGGACCGCTACTGCAGATCCCCCTAATCAAACCGTAATCCCTTTCCCTTGCTTCTCATTTGAAGGCGGCAAGACAAAAAGACTCCCTAGAGGGGCCGAGTGAACCCTTTTTTGGGGGGCCGGGTATACTAAAACGAGACGCGAAAGGGTTTAGGGTTTGATTAGGCGGACTTCTACCGCGGATCCCACTAATCAAACCCTAAACCCTTTCCCTTGCTATGCATTTGAAGGCGGCAAGACAAAAATACACCCTAGAGGGGCCGAGTGAACCCTTTTTTGGGGGGCCGGGTATCCTAAAACGGGACGGGAAAGGGTTTAGGGTTTGATTAGGCGGACCGCTACCGCGGATCTCCCTAATCAAACCATAAACCCTTTCCCTTGCTTCTCATTCGAAGGCGGCAAGACAAAAAGACACCCTAGAGGGGCCGAGTGAACCCTTTTTTGGGGGGCCGGGTATCCTAAAACGGGACGCGAAAGGGTTTAGGATTTGATTAGGCGGACTTCTACCGCGGATCCCCCTAATCAAACCCTAAACCCTTTCCCTTGCTACGCATTCGAAGGCGGCAAGACAAAAACACACCCTAGAGGGGCCGAGTGAACCCTTTTTGGAGGGCGGGTATCCTAAAACGGGACGGGAAAGGGTTTTGGGTTTGATTAGGCGGACCACTACCACGGATCCCCCTAATCAAACCCTAAACCCTTTCCCTTGCTTCTCATTCGAAGGCGGCAAGACAAAAAGACACCCTAGAGGGGCCGAGTAAACCCTTTTTGGGGGTGGGTATCCTAAACGGGACGGGAAAGGGTTTAGGGTTTGATTAGGCGGACCGCTACCGCGGATCCCCCTAATCAAACCCTAATCCCTTTCCCTTGCTTCTCATTTGAAGGCGGCAAGACAAAAAGACTCCCTAGAAGGGCCGAGTGAACCCTTTTGGGGGGGGGGGGGGGCTGGGTATCCTAAAACGGGACGGGAAAGGGTTTAGGGTTTGATTAGGCGGACCGCTACCACGGATCCCCCTAATCAAACCCTAAACCCTCTCCCTTGCTTCTCATTCGAAGGCGGCAACAAAAAAAGACACCTTAGAGGGGCCGAGTGAACCCTTTTTTGGGGGGTCGGGTATCCTAAAACGGGACGGGAAAGGGTTTAGGGTTTGATTAGGTGCACCACTACCACGGATCCCCCTAATAAAACCCTAAACCCTTTCCCTTGCTTCTCATTCGAAGGCGGAAAGACAAAAAGACAACCTAGAGGGGCCGAGTGAACCCATTTTTGGGGGGCCGGGTATCCTAAAACGGGACGCGAAAGGGTTTAGGGTTTGATTAGGCGGACTTCTACCGCGGATCCCCCTAATCAAACCCTAAACCTTTTCCCTTGCTTCTAATTCGAAGGCGGCAAGACAAAAAGACACCCTAGAGGGGCCGAGTGAACCCTTTTTTTGGGGGCCGGGAATCCTAAAACGTGACGCGAAAGGGTTTAGGGTTTGATTAGGCGGACTTCTACCGCGGATCCTCCTAATCAAACCCTAAACCCTTTCCCTTGCTTCTCATTCGAAGGCGGCAAGACAAAAATACACTCTAGAGGGGCCGAGTGAACCCTTTTTTGGGGGGCCGGATATCCTAAAACGGGACGGGAAAGGGTTTTGGGTTTGATTAGGTGGACCACTACCACGGATCCCCCTAATCAAACCCTAAACCCTTTCCCTTGCTTCTCATTCGAAGGCGGCAAGACAAAAAGACATCCTAGAGGGGCCGAGTAAACCCTTTTTTTAGGGGCCGGGTATCCTAAACGGGACGGGAAAGGGTTTAGGGTTTGATTAGGCGGACCGCTATCATGGATCCCCCTAATCAAACCCTAAACCCTTTCCCTTACTTCTCATTCGAAGGCGGCAAGACAAAAAGACACCCTGGAGGGGCCGAGTAAACCCTTTTTTGGGGGGGGGGGGGGGGGCTGGGTATCCTAAAACGGGACGGGAAAGGATTTAGGGTTTGATTAGGCGGACTGCTACCGCGGATCCCCCTAATCAAACCCTAAACCCTTACCCTTGCTTCTCATTTGAAGGCGGCAAGACAAAAAGACACCCAAGAGGGGCCGAGTGAACCCTTTTTTGGGGGGCCGGGCATCCTAAAACGGGACGGGAAAGGGTTTAGGGTTTGATTAGGCGGACCACTACTACGGATCCCTCTAATCAAACCCTAAACCCTTTCCCTTGCTTCTCATTCGAAAGCGGCAAGACAAAAAGACACCCTAAAGGGGCTGAGTAAACCCTTTTTCTGGGGGCCGTTAGGGTTTGATTAGGCGGAACGATCAAACCCAAAACCCTTTCCCTTGCTTCTCATTCGAAGGCGGCAAGACAAAAAGACACCCTAGAGGGGCCGAGTGAACCCTTTTTTGGGGGGTCGAGTATCCTAAAACGGAACGGGAAAGGTTTAGGGTTTGATTAGGCGGACCACTACCACGGATCCCCCTAATCAAACCCTAAACCCTTTCCCTTGCTTCTCATTCGAAAGCGGAAAGACAAAAAGACAACCTAGGGGGGCCGAGTGAACCCTTTTTTGGGGGGCCGGGTATCCTAAAACGGGACGTGAAAGCGTTTAGGGTTTGATTAGGCGGACTTCTACCGCGGATCCCCCTAATCAAACCCTAAACCTTTTCCCTTGCTTCTCATTCGAAGGCGGCAAGACAAAAAGACACCCTAGAGGGGCTGAGTAAACCCTTTTTTGGGGGGCCGGGTATCCTAAAACGGGACGGGAAAGGGTTAAGGGTTTGATTAGGCGGACCGCTATCGTGGATCCCCCTAATCAAAACCTAAACCCTTTCCCTTGCTTCTCATTCGAAGGCGGCAAGACAAGAAGACACCCTGAGGGGCCGAGTAAACCCTTTTTGGGGGCCGTGTATCCTAAACGGGACGGGAATGGGTTTAGGGTTTTATTAGGTGGACCGCTACCACGGATCCCTCTAATCAAACCGTAATCCCTTTCCCTTGATTCTCATTTGAAGGCGGCAAGACAAAAAGACTCCCTAGAGGGGCCGAGTAAACCCTTTTTGGGGGGACTCGGTATCCTAAAACGGGACGGGAAAGGGTTTAGGGTTTGATTAGGCGGACCGCTGCCGCGGATCCCCCTAATCAAACCCTAAACCCTTTCCCTTGCTTCTCATTCGAAGGCGGCAAGACAAAAAGACACCCTAGAGGGGCCGAGTGAACCCTTTTTTGGGGGCCGGGTATCCTAAAACGGGACAGGAAAGGGTTTAGGGTTTGATTAGGCGGACTGCTACCGCGGATCCCCTAATCAAACCCTAAACCCTTTCCCTAGCTACTCATTTGAAGGCGGCAAGACAAAAATACACCCTAGAGGGGCCGAGTGAACCCTTTTTGGGGGGGCCGGGTATCCTAAAACGGGACGGGAAAGGGTGTTGGGTTTGATTAGGCGGACCACTACCACGGATCCCCCTAATCAAACCCTAAACCCTTTCCCATGCTTCTCATTCGAAGGCGGCAAGACAAAAAGACACCCTAGAGGGGCCGAGTAAACCCTTTTTTGTGGGGGCCGGGTATCCTAAAACGGGACGGGAAAGGGTTAAGGGTTTGATTAGGCAGACCGCTATCGTGGATCACCCTAATCAAACCCTTTACCCTTTCCCTTGCTTCTCATTCGAAGGCGGTAAGACAAAAAGATACCCTAGAGGGGCCGAGTAAACCCTTATTGGGGGGGGGGGCTGGGTATCCTAAAATGGGACGGGAAAGGGTTTAGGGTTTGATTAGGCGGACCACTACCGCGGATCCCCCTAATCAAACCCTAAACCCTTTCCCTTGCTTCTCATTCGAAGGCGGAAAGACAAAAAGACACCCTAGAGGGGCTGAGTAAACCCTTTTTTGGGGGGCCGGGTATCCTAAAACGGGACGGAAAAGGGTTTAGCGTTTGATTAGGCGGACTTCTACCGCGGATCCCCCAAATCAAACCCTAAACCCTTTCCCTTGCTTCTCATTCGAAGGCGGCAAGACAAAAATACACCCTAGAGGGGCCGAGTGAACCCTTTTTTGGGGGGCCGGGTATCCTAAAACGGGACGGGAAAGGGTTTAGGGTTTGATTTGGCGGACCGCTACCGCGGATCCCCCTAATCAAACCCTAAACCCTTTCCCTTCCTTCTCATTCGAAGGCGGCAAGACAAAAAGACACCCTAGAGGGGCAGAGTGAACCCTTTTTTGGGGGGCCGGGTATCCTAAAACGGGACGCGAAAGGGTTTAGGGTTTGATTAGGCGGACTTCTACCACGGATCCCCCTAATCAAACCCTAAACCCTTTCCCTTGCTTCTCATTCGAAGGCGGAAAGACAAAAAGACACCCAAGAGGGGCCGAGTAAACCCTTTTTGGGGGGCCGTGTATCCTAAAACGGGACGGGAATGGGTTTAGGGTTTTATTAGGTGGACCGCTACCACGGATCCCTCTAATCAAACCGTAATCCATTTCCCTCGCTTCTCATTTGAAGGCGGCAAGACAAAAAGACTCCCTAGAGGGGCCGAGTAAACCCTTTTTGGGGGGACTCGGTATCCTAAAACGGGACAGGAAAGGGTTTAGGGTTTGATTAGGCGGACCACTGCCGCGGATCCCCCTAATCAAACCCTAAACCCTTTCCCTTGCTTCTCATTCGAAGGCGGCAAGACAAAAAGACACCCTAGAGGGGCCGAGTGAACCCTTTTTTGGGGGGCCGGGTATCCTAAAACGGCACACGAAATGGTTTAGGGTTTGACTAGGCGGACTTCTACCGCGGATCCCCCTAATCAAACCCTAAACCCTTTCCCTAGCTACTCATTTGAAGGCGGCAAGACAAAAAGACACCCTAGAGGGGCCGAGTAAACCCTTTTTTGTGGGGCCCGGGTATCCTAAAACGGGACGGGAAAGGGTTAAGGGTTTGATTAGGCAGACCGCTATCGTGGATCCCCCTAATCAAACCCTATACCCTTTCCCTTGCTTCTCATTCGAAGGCGGCAAGACAAAAAGATACCCTAGAGGGGCCGAGTAAACCTTATTGGGGGGGCTGGGTATCCTAAAATGGGACGGGAAAGGGTTTAGGGTTTGATTAGGCGGACCACTACCGCGGATCCCCCTAATCAAACCCTAAACCCTTTCCCTTGCTTCTCATTCGAAGGCGGCAAGACAAAAAGACACCCTAGAGAGGCCGAGTAAACCCTTTTTGTGGGGCCCGGGTATCCTAAAACGGGACGGGGAAAGGGTTAAGGGTTTGATTAGGCAGACCGCTATCGTGGATCCCCCTAATCAAACCCTATACCCTTTCCCTTGCTTCTCATTCGAAGGCGGCAAGACAAAAAGATACCCTAGAGGGGCCGAGTAAACCTTATTCGGGGGGGTGGGTATCCTAAAATGGGACGGGAAAGGGTTTAGGGTTTGATTAGGCGGACCACTACCGCGGATCCCCTTAATCAAACCCTAAACCCTTTCCCTTGCTTCTCATTCAAGTCGGCAAGACAAAAAGACACCCTAGAGAGGGGCCGAGTAAACCCTTTTTTGGGGGCCGGGTATCCTAACACGGGACGGGAAAGGGTTTAGCGTTTGATTAGGCGGACTTCTACCGCGGATCCCCCTAATCAAACCCTAAACCCTTTCCCTTGCTTCTCATTCGAAGGCGGCAAGACAAAAATACACCCTAGAGGGGCCGAGTGAACCCTTTTTTGGGGGCCGGGTATCCTAAAACGGGACGGGAAAGGGTTTAGGGTTTGATTTGGCGGACCGCTACCGTGGATCCCCCTAATCAAACCCTAAACCCTTTCCCTTGCTTCTCATTCGAAGGCGGCAAGACAAAAAGACACCCTAGAGGGGCAGAGTGAACCCTTTTTTGGGGGGCCGGGTATCCTAAAACGGGACGCGAAAGGGTTTAGGGTTTGATTAGGCGGACTTCTACCACGGATCCCCCTAATCAAACCCTAAACCCTTTCCCTTGCTTCTCATTCGAAGGCGGCAAGACAAAAAGACACCCTAGAGGGGCCGAGTGAACCCTTTTTTGGGGGGCCGGGTATCCTAAAACGGGACACGAAAGGGTTTAGGGTTTAATTAGGCGGACTTCTACCGCGGATCCCCCTAATCAAACCCTAAACCCTTTCCCTAGCTACTCATTTGAAGGCGGCAAGACAAAAATACACCCTAGAGGGGCCGAGTGAACCCTTTTTGGGGGGGCCGGGTATCCTAAAACGGGACGGGAAAGGGTGTTGGGTTTGATTAGGCGGACCACTACCACGGATCCCCCTAATCAAACCCTAAACCCTTTCCCATGCTTCTCATTCGAAGGCGGCAAGACAAAAAGACACCCTAGAGGGGCCGAGTAAACCCTTTTTTGTGGGGGCCGGGTATCCTAAAACGGGACGGGAAAGGGTTAAGGGTTTGATTAGGCAGACCGCTATCGTGGATCACCCTAATCAAACCCTTTACCCTTTCCCTTGCTTCTCATTCGAAGGCGGCAAGACAAAAAGATACCCTAGAGGGGCCGAGTAAACCCTTATTGGGGGGGCTGGGTATCCTAAAATGGGACGGGAAAGGGTTTAGGGTTTGATTAGGCGGACCACTACCGCGGATCCCCCTAATCAAACCCTAAACCCTTTCCCTTGCTTCTCATTCGAAGGCGGCAAGACAAAAAGACACCCTAGAGGGGCTGAGTAAACCCTTTTTTGGGGGGCCGGGTATCCTAAAACGGGACGGAAAAGGGTTTAGCGTTTGATTAGGCGGACTTCTACCGCGGATCCCCCAAATCAAACCCTAAACCCTTTCCCTTGCTTCTCATTCGAAGGCGGCAAGACAAAAATACACCCTAGAGGGGCCGAGTGAACCCTTTTTGGGGGGCCGGGTATCCTAAAACGGGACGGGAAAGGGTTTAGGGTTTGATTTGGCGGACCGCTACCGCGGATCCCCTTAATCAAACCCTAAACCCTTTCCCTTCCTTCTCATTCGAAGGCGGCAAGACAAAAAGACACCCTAGAGGGGCCGAGTGAACCTTTTTTGGGGGGGCGGGTATCCTAAAACGGGACGGGAAAGGGTTTAGGGTTTGATTAGGCGGACTTCTACCACGGATCCCCCTAATCAAACCCTAAACCCTTTCCCTTGCTTCTCATTCGAAGGCGGAAAGACAAAAAGACACCCAAGAGGGGCCGAGTAAACCCTTTTTGGGGGGACTCGGTATCCTAAAACGGGACAGGAAAGGGTTTAGGGTTTGATTAGGCGGACCACTGCCGCGGATCCCCCTAATCAAACCCTAAACCCTTTCCCTTGCTTCTCATTCGAAGGCGGCAAGACAAAAAGACACCCTAGAGGGGCCGAGTGAACCCTTTTTTGGGGGGCCGGGTATCCTAAAACGGGACACGAAATGGTTTAGGGTTTGACTAGGCGGACTTCTACCGCGGATCCCCCTAATCAAACCCTAAACCCTTTCCCTAGCTACTCATTTGAAGGCGGCAAGACAAAAATACACCCTAGAGGGGCCGAGTGGACTTTTTTTGGGGGGGCCGGGTATCCTAAAACTGGACGGGAAAGGGTGTTGGGTTTGATTAGGCGGACCACTACCACGGATCCCCCTAATCAAACCCTAAACCCTTTCCCATGCTTCTCATTCGAAGGCGGCAAGACAAAAAGACACCCTAGAGGGGCCGAGTAAACCCTTTTTGTGGGGCCGGGTATCCTAAAACGGGACGGGGAAAGGATTAAGGGTTTGATTAGGCAGACCGCTATCGTGGATCCCCCTAATCAAACCCTATACCCTTTCCCTTGCTTCTCATTCGAAGGCGGCAAGACAAAAAGATACCCTAGAGGGGCCGAGTAAACCTTATTGGGGGGGCTGGGTATCCTAAAATGGGACGGGAAAGGGTTTAGGGTTTGATTAGGCGGACCACTACCGCGGATCCCCCTAATCAAACCCTAAACCCTTTCCCTTGCTTCTCATTCGAAGGCGGCAAGACAAAAAGACACCCTAGAGGGGCTGAGTAAACCCTTTTTTGGGGGGCCGGGTATCCTAAAACGGGACGGAAAAGGGTTTAGCGTTTGATTAGGCGGACTTCTACCGCGGATCCCCCAAATCAAACCCTAAACCCTTTCCCTTGCTTCTCATTCGAAGGCGGCAAGACAAAAATACACCCTAGAGGGGCCGAGTGAACCCTTTTTTGGGGGCCGGGTATCCTAAAACGGGACGGGAAAGGGTTTAGGGTTTGATTTGGCGGACCGCTACCGCGGATCCCCCTAATCAAACCCTAAACCCTTTCCCTTCCTTCTCATTCGAAGGCGGCAAGACAAAAAGACACCCTAGAGGGGCAGAGTGAACCCTTTTTTGGGGGGCCGGGTATCCTAAAACGGGACGCGAAAGGGTTTAGGGTTTGATTAGGCGGACTTCTACCACGGATCCCCCTAATCAAACCCTAAACCCTTTCCCTTGCTTCTCATTCGAAGGCGGAAAGACAAAAAGACACCCAAGAGGGGCCGAGTAAACCCTTTTTGGGGGGCCGTGTATCCTAAAACGGGACGGGAATGGGTTTAGGGTTTTATTAGGTGGACCGCTACCACGGATCCCTCTAATCAAACCGTAATCCCTTTCCCTTGCTTCTCATTTGAAGGCGGCAAGACAAAAAGACTCCCTAGAGGGGCCGAGTAAACCCTTTTTGGGGGGACTCGGTATCCTAAAACGGGACAGGAAAGGGTTTAGGGTTTGATTAGGCGGACCACTGCCGCGGATCCCCCTAATCAAACCCTAAACCCTTTCCCTTGCTTCTCATTCGAAGGCGGCAAGACAAAAAGACACCCTAGAGGGGCCGAGTGAACCCTTTTTTGGGGGGCCGGGTATCCTAAAACGGGACACGAAATGGTTTAGGGTTTGACTAGGCGGACTTCTACCGCGGATCCCCCTAATCAAACCCTAAACCCTTTCCCATGCTTCTCATTCGAAGGCGGCAAGACAAAAAGACACCCTAGAGGGGCCGAGTAAACCCTTTTTTGTGGGGCCCGGGTATCCTCAAACGGGACGGGAAAGGGTTAAGGGTTTGATTAGGCAGACCGCTATCGTGGATCCCCCTAATCAAACCCTATACCCTTTCCCTTGCTTCTCATTCGAAGGCGGCAAGACAAAAAGATACCCTAGAGGGGCCGAGTAAACCTTATTGGGGGGAAATTTGGGTATCCTAAAATGGGACGGGAAAGGGTTTAGGGTTTGATTAGGCGGACCACTACCGCGGATCCCCCTAATCAAACCCTAAACCCTTTCCCTTGCTTCTCATTCGAAGGCGGCAAGACAAAAAGACACCCTAGAGGGGCTGAGTAAACCCTTTTTTGTGGGGCTCGGGTATCCTAAAACGGGACGGGAAAGGGTTAAGGGTTTGATTAGGCAGACCGCTATCGTGGATCCCCCTAATCAAACCCTATACCCTTTCCCTTGCTTCTCATTCGAAGGCGGCAAGACAAAAAGATACCCTAGAGGGGCCGAGTAAACCTTATTGGGGGGGCTGGGTATCCTAAAATGGGACGGGAAAGGGTTTAGGGTTTGATTAGGCGGACCACTACCGCGGATCCCCCTAATCAAACCCTAAACCCTTTCCCTTGCTTCTCATTCGAAGGCGGCAAGACAAAAAGACACCCTAGAGGGGCCGAGTAAACCCTTTTTGGGGGGCTGGGTATCCTAAAACGGGACGGGAAAGGGTTTAGGGTTTGATTAGGCGGACTTCTACCGCGGATCCCCCTAATCAAACCCTAAACCCTTTCCCTTGCTTCTCATTCGAAGGCGGCAAGACAAAAATACACCCTAGAGGGGCCGAGTGAACCCTTTTTTGGGGGCCGGGTATCCTAAAACGGGACGGGAAAGGGTTTAGGGTTTGATTTGACGGACCGCTACCGCGGATCCCCCTAATCAAACCCTAAACCCTTTCCCTTGCTTCTCATTCGAAGGCGGCAAGACAAAAAGACACCCTAGAGGGGCGAGTGAACCCTTTTTTGGGGGGCGGGTATCCTAAAACGGGACGCGAAAGGGTTTAGGGTTTGATTAGGCGGACTTCTACCACGGATCCCCCTAATCAAACCCTAAACCCTTTCCCTTGCTTCTCATTCGAAGGCGGCAAGACAAAAAGACACCCTAGAGGGGCCGAGTGAACCCTTTTTTGGGGGGCCGGGTATCCTAAAACGGGACACGAAAGGGTTTAGGGTTTGATTAGGCGGACTTCTACCGCGGATCCCCCTAATCAAACCCTAAACCCTTTCCCTAGCTACTCATTTGAAGGCGGCAAGACAAAAATACACCCTAGAGGGGCCGAGTGAACCCTTTTTGGGGGGGCCGGGTATCCTAAAACGGGACGGGAAAGGGTTTTTGGGTTTGATTAGGCGGACCACTACCGCGGATCCCCCTAATCAAACCCTAAACCCTTTCCCGTGCTTCTCATTCGAAGGCGGCAAGACAAAAAGACACCCTAGAGGGGCCGAGTAAACCCTTTTTTGTGGGGGCCGGGTATCCTAAAACGGGACGGGAAAGGGTTAAGGGTTTGATTAGGCAGACCGCTATCGTGGATCACCCTAATCAAACCCTTTACCCTTTCCCTTGCTTCTCATTCGAAGGCGGCAAGACAAAAAGATACCCTAGAGGGGCCGAGTAAACACTTATTGGGGGGGCTGGGTATCCTAAAATGGGACGGGAAAGGGTTTAGGGTTTGATTAGGCGGACCACTACCGCGGATCCCCCTAATCAAACCCTAAACCCTTTCCCTTGCTTCTCATTCGAAGGCGGCAAGACAAAAAGACACCCTAGAGGGGCCGAGTAAACCCTTTTTTGGGGGGCCGGGTATCCTAAAACGGGACGGAAAAGGGTTTAGCGTTTGATTAGGCGGACTTCTACCGCGGATCCCCCAAATCAAACCCTAAACCCTTTCCCTTGCTTCTCATTCGAAGGCGGCAAGACAAAAATACACCCTAGAGGGACCGAGTGAACCCTTTTTTGGGGGGCCGGGTATCCTAAAACGGGACGGGAAAGGGTTTAGGGTTTGATTTGGCGGACCGCTACCGCGGATCCCCCTAATCAAACCCTAAACCCTTTCCCTTCCTTCTCATTCGAAGGCGGCAAGACAAAAAGACACCCTAGAGGGGCAGAGTGAACCCTTTTTTGGGGGGCCGGGTATCCTAAAACGGGACGCGAAAGGGTTTAGGGTTTGATTAGGCGGACTTCTACCACGGATCCCCCTAATCAAACCCTAAACCCTTTCCCTTGCTTCTCATTCGAAGGCGGAAAGACAAAAAGACACCCAAGAGGGGCCGAGTAAACCCTTTTTGGGGGGCCGTGTATCCTAAAACGGGACGGGAATGGGTTTAGGGTTTTATTAGGTGGACCGCTACCACGGATCCCTCTAATCAAACCGTAATCCCTTTCCCTTGCTTCTCATTTGAAGGCGGCAAGACAAAAAGACTCCCTAGAGGGGCCGAGTAAACCCTTTTTGGGGGGACTCGGTATCCTAAAACGGGACAGGAAAGGGTTTAGGGTTTGATTAGGCGGACCACTGCCGCGGATCCCCCTAATCAAACCCTAAACCCTTTCCCTTGCTTCTCATTCGAAGGCGGCAAGACAAAAAGACACCCTAGAGGGGCCGAGTGAACCCTTTTTTGGGGGGCCGGGTATCCTAAAACGGGACACGAAATGGTTTAGGGTTTGACTAGGCGGACTTCTACCGCGGATCCCCCTAATCAAACCCTAAACCCTTTCCCTAGCTACTCATTTGAAGGCGGCAAGACAAAAATACACCCTAGAGGGGCCGAGTGAACTTTTTTTGGGGGGGCCGGGTATCCTAAAACTGGACGGGAAAGGGTGTTGGGTTTGATTAGGCGGACCACTACCACGGATCCCCCTAATCAAACCCTAAACCCTTTCCCATGCTTCTCATTCGAAGGCGGCAAGACAAAAAGACACCCTAGAGGGGCCGAGTAAACCCTTTTTTGTGGGGCCCGGGTATCCTAAAACGGGACGGGAAAGGGTTAAGGGTTTGATTAGGCAGACCGCTATCGTGGATCCCCCTAATCAAACCCTATACCCTTTCCCTTGCTTCTCATTCGAAGGCGGCAAGACAAAAAGATACCCTAGAGGGGCCGAGTAAACCTTATTGGGGGGGCTGGGTATCCTAAAATGGGACGGGAAAGGGTTTAGGGTTTGATTAGGCGGACCACTACCGCGGATCCCCTAATCAAACCCTAAACCCTTTCCCTTGCTTCTCATTCGAAGGCGGCAAGACAAAAAGACACCCTAGAGGGGCCGAGTAAACCCTTTTTGGGGGACCGGGTATCCTAAAACGGGACGGGAAAGGGTTTAGCGTTTGATTAGGCGGACTGCTACCGCGGATCCCCTAATCAAACCCTAAACCCTTTCCCTTGCTTCTCATTCGAAGGCGGCAAGACAAAAATACACCCTAGAGGGGCCGAGTGAACCCTTTTTTGGGGGCCGGGTATCCTAAAACGGGACGGGAAAGGGTTTAGGGTTTGATTTGGCGGACCGCTACCGCGGATCCCCCTAATCAAACCCTAAACCCTTTCCCTTGCTTCTCATTCGAAGGCGGCAAGACAAAAAGACACCCTAGAGGGGCGAGTGAACCCTTTTTGGGGGGACCGGGTATCCTAAAACGGGACGCGAAAGGGTTTAGGGTTTGATTAGGCGGACTTCTACCACGGATCCCCCTAATCAAACCCTAAACCCTTTCCCTTGCTACTCATTCGTAGGGGGCAAGACAAAAATACACCCTAGAGGGGCCGAGTGAACCCTTTTTTGGGAGGCCGGGTATCCTAAAACGGGACGGGAAAGGTTTTAGGGTTTGATTAGGCGGACCACTACCACGGATCCCCCTAATCAAACCCTAAACCCTTTCCTTTGCTTCTCATTCGAAGGCGGCAAGACAAAAAGACACCCTTGAGGGGCCGAGTAAACCCTTTTTGTGGGGGCGGGTATCCTAAAACGGGATGGGAAAGGGTTAAGGGTTTGATTAGGCGGACCGCTATCGTGGATCCCCCTAATCAAACCCTAAACCCTTTCCCTTCCTTCTCATTCGAAGGCGGAAAGACAAAAAGACACCCTAGAGGGGCCGAGTAAACCCTTTTTGGGTGGCCGTATATCCTAAAACGGGACGGGAATGGGTTTAGGGTTTTATTAGGTGGACCGCTACCACGGATCCCTCTAATCAAACCGTAATCCCTTTCCCTTGCTTCTCATTTGAAGGCGGCAAGACAAAAAGACTCCCTAAAGGGGCCGAGTAAACCCTTTTTGGAGGGGCTCGGTATCCTAAAACGGGACGGGAAAGGGTTTAGGGTTTGATTAAGCGGACCGCTGCCGCGGATCCCCCTAATCAAACCCTAAACCCTTTCCCTTGCTTCTCATTCGAAGGCGGCAAGACAAAAAGACACCCTAGAGGGGCCGAGTGAACCCTTTTTTGGGAGGCCGGGTATCCTAAAACGGGACACGAAGGGGTTTAGGGTTTGATTAGGCGGACTTCTACCGCGGATCCCCCTAATCAAACCCTAAACCCTTTCCCTAGCTACTCATTTGAAGGCGGCAAGACAAAAATACACCCTAGAGGGGCCGAGTGAACCCTTTTTTGGGGGGCCGGGTATCCTATAACGGGACGGGAAAGGGTGTTCGGTTTGATTAGGCGGACCACTACCACGGATCCCCCTAATCAAACCCTAAACCCTTTCCCATGCTTCTCATTCGAAGGCGGCAAGACAAAAAGACACCCTAGAGGGGCCGAGTAAACCCTTTTTTGTGGGGGCCGGGTATCCTAATACGGGACGGGAAAGGGTTAAGGGTTTGATTAGGCACACCGCTATCGTGGATCCCCCTAATCAAACCCTATACCCTTTCCCTTGCTTCTCATTCGAAGGCGGCAAGACAAAAAGATACCCCAGAGGGGCCGAGTAAACCCTTTTTGGGGGGGCTGGGTATCCTAAAATGGGACGGGAAAGGGTTTAGGGTTTGATTAGGCGGACCAATACCGCGGATCCCCCTAATCAAACCCTAAACCCTTTCCCTTGCTTCTCATTCGAAGGCGGCAAGACAAAAAGACACCCTAGAGGGGCTGAGTAAACCCTTTTTTTGGGGGCCGTGTATCCTAAAACGGGACGGGAAAGGGTTTAGGGTTTGATTAGGCGGACTTCTACCGCGGATCCCCCTAATCAAACCCTAAACCCTTTCCCTTACTTCTCATTCGAAGGCGGCAAGACAAAAATACACCCTAGAGGGGCCGAGTGAACCCTTTTTTGGGGGGCCGGGTATCCTAAAACGGGACGGGAAAGGGTTTAGGGTTTGATTTGGCGGACCGCTACCGCGGATCCCCCTAATCAAACCCTAAACCCTTTCCCTTGCTTCTTATTCGAAGGCGGCAAGACAAAAAGACACCCTAGAGGGGCCGATGAACCCTTTTTTTGGGGGCGGGTATCCTAAAACGGGACGCGAAAGGGTTTAGGGTTTGATTAGGTGGACTTCTACCACGGATCCCCCTAATCAAACCCTAAACCCTTTCCCTTGCTACTCATTCGTAGGCGGCAAGACAAAAATACACCCTAGAGGGGCCGAGTGAACCCTTTTTTGGGGGCCGGGTATCCTAAAACGGGACGGGAAAGGGTTTAGGGTTTGATTTGGCGGACCGCTACCGCGGATCCCCCTAATCAAACCCTAAACCCTTTCCCTTGCTTCTCATTCGAAGGCGGCAAGACAAAAAGACACCCTAGAGGGGCAGAGTGAACCCTTTTTTGGGGGGCCGGGTATCCTAAAACGGGACGCGAAAGGGTTTAGGGTTTGATTAGGCGGACTTCTACCACGGATCCCCCTAATCAAACCCTAAACCCTTTCCCTTGCTACTCATTCGTAGGGGGCAAGACAAAAATACACCCTAGAGGGGCCGAGTGAACCCTTTTTTGGGAGGCCGGGTATCCTAAAACGGGACGGGAAAGGGTTTTGGGTTTGATTAGGCGGACCACTACCACGGATCCCCCTAATCAAACCCTAAACCCTTTCCTTTGCTTCTCATTCGAAGGCGGCAAGACAAAAAGACACCCTTGAGGGGCCGAGTAAACCCTTTTTTGTGGGGGCCGGGTATCCTAAAACGGGATGGGAAAGGGTTAAGGGTTTGATTAGGCGGACCGCTATCGTGGATCCCCCTAATCAAACCCTAAACCCTTTCCCTTCCTTCTCATTCGAAGGCGGAAAGACAAAAAGACACCCTAGAGGGGCCGAGTAAACCCTTTTTGGGTGGCCGTATATCCTAAAACGGGACGGGAATGGGTTTAGGGTTTTATTAGGTGGACCGCTACCACGGATCCCTCTAATCAAACCGTAATCCCTTTCCCTTGCTTCTCATTTGAAGGCGGCAAGACAAAAAGACTCCCTAAAGGGGCCGAGTAAACCCTTTTTGGAGGGGCTCGGTATCCTAAAACGGGACGGGAAAGGGTTTAGGGTTTGATTAAGCGGACCGCTGCCGCGGATCCCCCTAATCAAACCCTAAACCCTTTCCCTTGCTTCTCATTCGAAGGCGGCAAGACAAAAAGACACCCTAGAGGGGCCGAGTGAACCCTTTTTGGGAGGCCGGGTATCCTAAAACGGGACACGAAGGGGTTTAGGGTTTGATTAGGCGGACTTCTACCGCGGATCCCCCTAATCAAACCCTAAACCCTTTCCCTAGCTACTCATTTGAAGGCGGCAAGACAAAAATACACCCTAGAGGGGCCGAGTGAACCCTTTTTTGGGGGGCCGGGTATCCTATAACGGGACGGGAAAGGGTGTTCGGTTTGATTAGGCGGACCACTACCACGGATCCCCCTAATCAAACCCTAAACCCTTTCCCCATGCTTCTCATTCAAGGCGGCAAGACAAAAAGACACCCTAGAGGGGCCGAGTAAACCCTTTTTGTGGGGGCGGGTATCCTAATACGGGACGGGAAAGGGTTAAGGGTTTGATTAGGCACACCGCTATCGTGGATCCCCCTAATCAAACCCTATACCCTTTCCCTTGCTTCTCATTCGAAGGCGGCAAGACAAAAAGATACCCTAGAGGGGCCGAGTAAACCCTTTTGGGGGGAAATTTGGGTATCCTAAAATGGGACGGGAAAGGGTTTAGGGTTTGATTAGGCGGACCAATACCGCGGATCCCCCTAATCAAACCCTAAACCCTTTCCCTTGCTTCTCATTCGAAGGCGGCAAGACAAAAAGACACCCTAGAGGGGCCGAGTAAACCCTTTTTTGGGGGCCGGGTATCCTAAAACGGGACGGGAAAGGGTTTAGGGTTTGATTAGGCGGACTTCTACCGCGGATCCCCCTAATCAAACCCTAAACCCTTTCCCTTACTTCTCATTCGAAGGCGGCAAGACAAAAATACACCCTAGAGGGGCCGAGTGAACCCTTTTTGGGGGACCGGGTATCCTAAAACGGGACGGGAAAGGGTTTAGGGTTTGATTTGGCGGACCGCTACCGCGGATCCCCTTAATCAAACCCTAAACCCTTTCCCTTGCTTCTCATTCGAAGGCGGCAAGACAAAAAGACACCCTAGAGGGGCCGACTGAACCCTTTTTTGGGGGGCCGGGTATCCTAAAACGGGACGCGAAAGGGTTTAGGGTTTGATTAGGTGGACTTCTACCACGGATCCCCCTAATCAAACCCTAAACCCTTTCCCTTGCTACTCATTCGTAGGCGGCAAGACAAAAATACACCCTAGAGGGGCCGAGTGAACCCTTTTTTGGGGGGCCGGGTATCCTAAAACGGGACGGGGAAGGGTTTTGGGTTTGATTAGGCGGACCACTACCACGGATCCCCCTAATCAAACCCTAAACCCTTTCCCTTGCTTCTCATTCGAAGGCGGCAAGACAAAAAGACACCCTAGAGGGGCCGAGTAAACCCTTTTTTGTGGGGGCCGGGTATCCTAAAACGGGATGGGAAAGGGTTAAGGGTTTGGCAGACCGCTATCGTGGATCCCCCTAATCAAACCCTATACCCTTTCCCTTGCTTCTCATTCGAAGGCGGCAAGACAAAAAGATACCCTAGAGGGGCCGAGTAAACCCTTTTTGGGGGGGCTGGGTATCCTAAAATGGGACGGGAAAGGGTTTAGGGTTTGATTAGGCGGACCACTACCGCGGATCCCCCTAATCAAACCCTAAACCCTTTCCTTTGCTTCTCATTCGAAGGCGGCAAGACAAAAAGACACCCTAGAGGGGCCGAGTAAACCCTTTTTGGGGGACCGGGTATCCTAAAACGGGACGGGAAAGGGTTTAGGGTTTGATTAGGCGGACTTCTACCGCGGATCCCCCTAATCAAACCCTAAACCCTTTCCCTAGCTTCTCATTCGAAGGCGGCAAGACAAAAATACACCCTAGAGGGGCCGAGTGAACCCTTTTTGGGGGGCCGGGTATCCTAAAACGGGACGGGAAAGGGTTTAGGGTTTGATTTGGCGGACCGCTACCGCGGATCCCCTAATCAAACCCTAAACCCTTTCCCTTGCTTCTCATTCGAAGGCGGCAAGACAAAAAGACACCCTAGAGGGGCCGAGTGAACCCTTTTTTGGGGGGCCGGGTATCCTAAAACGGGACGCGAAAGGGTTTAGGGTTTGATTAGGCGGACTTCTACCACGGATCCCCCTAATCAAACCCTAAACCCTTTCCCTTGCTACTCATTCGTAGGCGGCAAGACAAAAATACACCCTAGAGGGGCCGAGTGAACCCTTTTTTGGGGGGCCGGGTATCCTAAAACGGGACGGGAAAGGGTTTTGGGTTTGATTAGGCGGACCACTACCACGGATCCCCCTAATCAAACCCTAAACCCTTTCCCTTGCATCTCATTCGAAGGCGGCAAGACAAAAAGACACCCTTGAGGGGCCGAGTAAACCCTTTTTTGTGGGGGCCGGGTATCCTAAAACGGGATGGGAAAGGGTTAAGGGTTTGATTAGGCGGACCGCTATCGTGGATCCCCCTAATCAAACCCTAAACCCTTTCCCTTCCTTCTCATTCGAAGGCGGAAAGACAAAAAGACACCCTAGAGGGGCCGAGTAAACCCTTTTTGGGTGGCCGTATATCCTAAAACGGGACGGGAATGGGTTTAGGGTTTTATTAGGTGGACCGCTACCACGGATCCCTCTAATCAAACCGTAATCCCTTTCCCTTGCTTCTCATTTGAAGGCGGCAAGACAAAAAGACTCCCTAAAGGGGCCGAGTAAACCCTTTTTGGAGGGGCTCGGTATCCTAAAACGGGACGGGAAAGGGTTTAGGGTTTGATTAGGCGGACCGCGCCGCGGATCCCCTAATCAAACCCTAAACCCTTTCCCTTGCTTCTCATTCGAAGGCGGCAAGACAAAAAGACACCCTAGAGGGGCCGAGTGAACCCTATTTTGGGAGGCCGGGTATCCTAAAACGGGACACGAAGGGGTTTAGGGTTTGATTAGGCGGACTTCTACCGTGGATCCCCCTAATCAAACCCTAAACCCTTTCCCTAGCTACTCATTTGAAGGCGGCAAGACAAAAATACACCCTAGAGGGGCCGAGTGAACCCTTTTTTGGGGGGCCGGGTATCCTATAACGGGACGGGAAAGGGTGTTGGGTTTGATTAGGCGGACCACTACCACGGATCCCCCTAATCAAACCCTAAACCCTTTCCCATGCTTCTCATTCGAAGGCGGCAAGACAAAAAGACACCCTAGAGGGGCCGAGTAAACCCTTTTTTGTGGGGGCCGGGTATCCTAATACGGGACGGGAAAGGGTTAAGGGTTTGATTAGGCAGACCGCTATCGTGGATCCCCCTAATCAAACCCTAAACCCTTTCCCTTGCTTCTCATTCGAAGGCGGCAAGACAAAAAGACACCCTAGAGGGGCTGAGTAAACCCTTTTTTGGGGGGCCGTGTATCCTAAAATGGGACGGGAAAGGGTTTAGGGTTTGATTAGGCGGACTTCTACCGCGGATCCCCCTAATCAAACCCTAAACCCTTTCCCTTGCTTCTTATTCGAAGGCGGCAAGACAAAAAGACACCCTAGAGGGGCCGACTGAACCCTTTTTTGGGGGGCCGGGTATCCTAAAACGGGACGCGAAAGGGTTTAGGGTTTGATTAGGTGGACTTCTACCACGGATCCCCCTAATCAAACCCTAAACCCTTTCCCTTGCTACTCATTCGTAGGCGGCAAGACAAAAATACACCCTAGAGGGGCCGAGTGAACCCTTTTTTGGGGGGCCGGGTATCCTAAAACGGGACGGGGAAGGGTTTTGGGTTTGATTAGGCGGACCACTACCACGGATCCCCCTAATCAAACCCTAAACCCTTTCCCTTGCTTCTCATTCGAAGGCGGCAAGACAAAAAGACACCCTAGAGGGGCCGAGTAAACCCTTTTTTGTGGGGGCCGGGTATCCTAAAACGGGATGGGAAAGGGTTAAGGGTTTGGCAGACCGCTATCGTGGATCCCCCTAATCAAACCCTATACCCTTTCCCTTGCTTCTCATTCGAAGGCGGCAAGACAAAAAGATACCCTAGAGGGGCCGAGTAAACCCTTTTTGGGGGGGCTGGGTATCCTAAAATGGGACGGGAAAGGGTTTAGGGTTTGATTAGGCGGACCACTACCGCGGATCCCCCTAATCAAACCCTAAACCCTTTCCTTTGCTTCTCATTCGAAGGCGGCAAGACAAAAAGACACCCTAGAGGGGCTGAGTAAACCCTTTTTTGGGGGGCCGGGTATCCTAAAACGGGACGGGAAAGGGTTTAGGGTTTGATTAGGCGGACTTCTACCGCGGATCCCCCTAATCAAACCCTAAACCCTTTCCCTTGCTTCACATTCGAAGGCGGCAAGACAAAAATACACCCTAGAGGGGCCGAGTGAACCCTTTTTTGGGGGGCCGGGTATCCTAAAACGGGACGGGAAAGGGTTTAGGGTTTGATTTGGCGGACCGCTACCGCGGATCCCCCTAATCAAACCCTAAACCCTTTCCCTTGCTTCTCATTCGAAGGCGGCAAGACAAAAAGACACCCTAGAGGGGCCGAGTGAACCCTTTTTTGGGGGGCCGGGTATCCTAAAACGGGACGCGAAAGGGTTTAGGGTTTGATTAGGCGGACTTCTACCACGGATCCCCCTAATCAAACCCTAAACCCTTTCCCTTGCTACTCATTCGTAGGCGGCAAGACAAAAATACACCCTAGAGGGGCCGAGTGAACCCTTTTTTGGGGGGCCGGGTATCCTAAAACGGGACGGGAAAGGGTTTTGGGTTTGATTAGGCGGACCACTACCACGGATCCCCCTAATCAAACCCTAAACCCTTTCCCTTGCTTCTCATTCGAAGGCGGCAAGACAAAAAGACACCCTTGAGGGGCCGAGTAAACCCTTTTTTGTGGGGGTCGGGTATCCTAAAACGGGATGGGAAAGGGTTAAGGGTTTGATTAGGCGGACTTCTACCACGGATCCCCCTAATCAAACCCTAAACCCTTTCCCTTGCTACTCATTCGTAGGCGGCAAGACAAAAATACACCCTAGAGGGGCCGAGTGAACCCTTTTTTGGGGGGCCGGGTATCCTAAAACGGGACGGGAAAGGGTTTAAGGTTTGATTTGGCGGACCGCTACCGCGGATCCCCCTAATCAAACCCTAAACCCTTTCCCTTGCTTCTCATTCGAAGGCGGCAAGACAAAAAGACACCCTAGAGGGGCCGAGTGAACCCTTTTTTGGGGGGCCGGGTATCCTAAAACGGGACGCGAAAGGGTTTAGGGTTTGATTAGGCGGACTTCTACCACGGATCCCCCTAATCAAACCCTAAACCCTTTCCCTTGCTACTCATTCGTAGGCGGCAAGACAAAAATACACCCTAGAGGGGCCGAGTGAACCCTTTTTTGGGGGCCGGGTATCCTAAAACGGGACGGGAAAGGGTTTTGGGTTTGATTAGGCGGACCACTACCACGGATCCCCCTAATCAAACCCTAAACCCTTTCCCTTGCTTCTCATTCAAAGGCGGCAAGACAAAAAGACACCCTAGAGGGGCCGAGTAAACCCTTTTTGTGGGGGCCGGGTATCCTAAACGGGATGGGAAAGGGTTAAGGGTTTGATTAGGCGGACCGCTATCGTGGATCCCCCTAATCAAACCCTAAACCCTTTCCCTTCCTTCTCATTCGAAGGCGGAAAGACAAAAAGACACCCTAGAGGGGCCGAGTAAACCCTTTTTGGGTGGCCGTATATCCTAAAACGGGACGGGAATGGGTTTAGGGTTTTATTAGGTGGACCGCTACCACGGATCCCTCTAATCAAACCGTAATCCCTTTCCCTTGCTTCTCATTTGAAGGCGGCAAGACAAAAAGACTCCCTAAAGGGGCCGAGTAAACCCTTTTTGGAGGGGCTCGGTATCCTAAAACGGGACGGGAAAGGGTTTAGGGTTTGATTAGGCGGACCGCTGCCGCGGATCCCCCTAATCAAACCCTAAACCCTTTCCCTTGCTTCTCATTCGAAGGCGGCAAGACAAAAAGACACCCTAGAGGGGCCGAGTGAACCCTATTTTGGGAGGCCGGGTATCCTAAAACGGGACACGAAGGGGTTTAGGGTTTGATTAGGCGGACTTCTACCGTGGATCCCCCTAATCAAACCCTAAACCCTTTCCCTAGCTACTCATTTGAAGGCGGCAAGACAAAAATACACCCTAGAGGGGCCGAGTGAACCCTTTTTTGGGGGGCCGGGTATCCTATAACGGGACGGGAAAGGGTGTTGGGTTTGATTAGGCGGACCACTACCACGGATCCCCCTAATCAAACCCTAAACCCTTTCCCATGCTTCTCATTCGAAGGCGGCAAGACAAAAAGACACCCTAGAGGGGCCGAGTAAACCCTTTTTGTGGGGGCCGGGTATCCTAATACGGGACGGGAAAGGGTTAAGGGTTTGATTAGGCAGACCGCTATCGTGGATCCCCCTAATCAAACCCTAAACCCTTTCCCTTGCTTCTCATTCGAAGGCGGCAAGACAAAAAGACACCCTAGAGGGGCCGAGTAAACCCTTTTTTGGGGGGCCGGGTATCCTAAAATGGGACGGGAAAGGGTTTAGGGTTTGATTAGGCGGACTTCTACCGCGGATCCCCCTAATCAAACCCTAAACCCTTTCCCTTGCTTCTTATTCGAAGGCGGCAAGACAAAAAGACACCCTAGAGGGGCCGACTGAACCCTTTTTTGGGGGGCCGGGTATCCTAAAACGGGACGCGAAAGGGTTTAGGGTTTGATTAGGTGGACTTCTACCACGGATCCCCCTAATCAAACCCTAAACCCTTTCCCTTGCTACTCATTCGTAGGCGGCAAGACAAAAATACACCCTAGAGGGGCCGAGTGAACCCTTTTTTGGGAGGCCGGGTATCCTAAAACGGGACGGGGAAGGGTTTTGGGTTTGATTAGGCGGACCACTACCACGGATCCCCCTAATCAAACCCTAAACCCTTTCCCTTGCTTCTCATTCGAAGGCGGCAAGACAAAAAGACACCCTAGAGGGGCCGAGTAAACCCTTTTTTGTGGGGGCCGGGTATCCTAAAACGGGATGGGAAAGGGTTAAGGGTTTGGCAGACCGCTATCGTGGATCCCCCTAATCAAACCCTATACCCTTTCCCTTGCTTCTCATTCGAAGGCGGCAAGACAAAAAGATACCCTAGAGGGGCCGAGTAAACCCTTTTTGGGGGGGCTGGGTATCCTAAAATGGGACGGGAAAGGGTTTAGGGTTTGATTAGGCGGGCTTCTACCGCGGATCCCCCTAATCAAACCCTAAACCCTTTCCCTTGCTTCTCATTCGAAGGCGGCAAGACAAAAATACACCCTAGAGGGGCCGAGTGAACCCTTTTTTGGGGGGCCGGGTATCCTAAAACGGGACGGGAAAGGGTTTAGGGTTTGATTTGGCGGACCGCTACCGCGGATCCCCCTAATCAAACCCTAAACCCTTTCCCTTGCTTCTCATTCGAAGGCGGCAAGACAAAAAGACACCCTAGAGGGGCCGAGTGAACCCTTTTTTGGGGGGCCGGGTATCCTAAAACGGGACGCGAAAGGGTTTAGGGTTTGATTAGGCGGACTTCTACCACGGATCCCCCTAATCAAACCCTAAACCCTTTCCCTTGCTACTCATTCGTAGGCGGCAAGACAAAAATACACCCTAGAGGGGCCGAGTGAACCCTTTTTTGGGGGGGCGGGTATCCTAAAACGGGACGGGAAAGGGTTTTGGGTTTGATTAGGCGGACCACTACCACGGATCCCCCTAATCAAACCCTAAACCCTTTCCCTTGCTTCTCATTC
Organism: Silene latifolia; assembly: GCF_048544455.1. Lineage (NCBI taxonomy): Eukaryota > Viridiplantae > Streptophyta > Magnoliopsida > Caryophyllales > Caryophyllaceae > Silene > Silene latifolia. The sequence continues at coordinate 57,544,354 of NC_133535.1, read as the reverse complement.
GAAGGCGGCAAGACAAAAAGACACCCTTGAGGGGCCGAGTAAACCCTTTTTTGTGGGGGTCGGGTATCCTAAAACGGGATGGGAAAGGGTTAAGGGTTTGATTAGGCGGACCGCTATCGTGGATCCCCCTAATCAAACCCTAAACCCTTTCCCTTCCTTCTCATTCGAAGGCGGAAAGACAAAAAGACACCCTAGAGGGGCCGAGTAAACCCTTTTTGGGTGGCCGTATATCCTAAAACGGGACGGGAATGGGTTTAGGGTTTTATTAGGTGGACCGCTACCACGGATCCCTCTAATCAAACCGTAATCCCTTTCCCTTGCTTCTCATTTGAAGGCGGCAAGACAAAAAGACTCCCTAAAGGGGCCGAGTAAACCCTTTTTGGAGGGGCTCGGTATCCTAAAACGGGACGGGAAAGGGTTTAGGGTTTGATTAGGCGGACCGCTGCCGCGGATCCCCCTAATCAAACCCTAAACCCTTTCCCTTGCTTCTCATTCGAAGGCGGCAAGACAAAAAGACACCCTAGAGGGGCCGAGTGAACCCTTTTTTGGGAGGCCGGGTATCCTAAAACGGGACACGAAGGGGTTTAGGGTTTGATTAGGCGGACTTCTACCGTGGATCCCCCTAATCAAACCCTAAACCCTTTCCCTAGCTACTCATTTGAAGGCGGCAAGACAAAAATACACCCTAGAGGGGCCGAGTGAACCCTTTTTTGGGGGGCCGGGTATCCTATAACGGGACGGGAAAGGGTGTTGGGTTTGATTAGGCGGACCACTACCACGGATCCCCCTAATCAAACCCTAAACCCTTTCCCATGCTTCTCATTCGAAGGCGGCAAGACAAAAAGACACCCTAGAGGGGCCGAGTAAACCCTTTTTTGTGGGGGCCGGGTATCCTAATACGGGACGGGAAAGGGTTAAGGGTTTGATTAGGCAGACCGCTATCGTGGATCCCCCTAATCAAACCCTAAACCCTTTCCCTTGCTTCTCATTCGAAGGCGGCAAGACAAAAAGACACCCTAGAGGGGCTGAGTAAACCCTTTTTTGGGGGGCCGTGTATCCTAAAATGGGACGGGAAAGGGTTTAGGGTTTGATTAGGCGGACTTCTACCGCGGATCCCCCTAATCAAACCCTAAACCCTTTCCCTTACTTCTCATTCGAAGGCGGCAAGACAAAAATACACCCTAGAGGGGCCGAGTGAACCCTTTTTTGGGGGGCCGGGTATCCTAAAACGGGACGGGAAAGGGTTTAGGGTTTGATTTGGCGGACCGCTACCGCGGATCCCCCTAATCAAACCCGCCTTCGAATAAGAAGCAAGGGAAAGGGTTTAGGGTTTGATTTGGCGGACCGCTACCGCGGATCCCCCTAATCAAACCCTAAACCCTTTCCCTTGCTTCTTATTCGAAGGCGGCAAGACAAAAAGACACCCTAGAGGGGCCGACTGAACCCTTTTTTGGGGGGCCGGGTATCCTAAAACGGGACGCGAAAGGGTTTAGGGTTTGATTAGGTGGACTTCTACCACGGATCCCCCTAATCAAACCCTAAACCCTTTCCCTTGCTACTCATTCGTAGGCGGCAAGACAAAAATACACCCTAGAGGGGCCGAGTGAACCCTTTTTTGGGGGGCCGGGTATCCTAAAACGGGACGGGAAAGGGTTTTGGGTTTGATTAGGCGGACCACTACCACGGATCCCCCTAATCAAACCCTAAACCCTTTCCCTTGCTTCTCATTCGAAGGCGGCAAGACAAAAAGACACCCTAGAGGGGCCGAGTAAACCCATTTTTGTGGGGGCCGGGTATCCTAAAACGGGATGGGAAAGGGTTAAGGGTTTGGCAGACCGCTATCGTGGATCCCCCTAATCAAACCCTATACCCTTTCCCTTGCTTCTCATTCGAAAGCGGCAAGACAAAAAGATACCCTAGAGGGGCCGAGTAAACCCTTTTTGGGGGGGCTGGGTATCCTAAAATGGGACGGGAAAGGGTTTAGGGTTTGATTAGGCGGACCACTACCGCGGATCCCCCTAATCAAACCCTAAACCCTTTCCCTTGCTTCTCATTCGAAGGCGGAAAGACAAAAAGACACCCTAGAGGGGCCGAGTAAACCCTTTTTTGGGGGGCCGGGTATCCTAAAACGGGACGGGAAAGGGTTTAGGGTTTGATTAGGCGGACTTCTACCGCGGATCCCCCTAATCAAACCCTAAACCCTTTCCCTTGCTTCTCATTCGAAGGCGGCAAGACAAAAATACACCCTAGAGGGGCCGAGTGAACCCTTTTTTGGGGGGCCGGGTATCCTAAAACGGGACGGGAAAGGGTTTAGGGTTTGATTTGGCGGACCGCTACCGCGGATCCCCTTAATCAAACCCTAAACCCTTTCCTTGCTTCTCATTCGAAGGCGGCAAGACAAAAAGACACCCTAGAGGGGCCGAGTGAACCCTTTTTTGGGGGGCCGGGTATCCTAAAACGGGACGCGAAAGGGTATAGGGTTTGATTAGGCGGGCTTCTACCACGGATCCCCCTAATCAAACCCTAAACCCTTTCCCTTGCTACTCATTCGTAGGCGGCAAGACAAAAATACACCCTAGAGGGGCCGAGTGAACCCTTTTTTGGGGGGCCGGGTATCCTAAAACGGGACGGGAAAGGGTTTTGGGTTTGATTAGGCGGACCACTACCACGGATCCCCCTAATCAAACCCTAAACCCTTTCCCTTGCTTCTCATTCGAAGGCGGCAAGACAAAAAGACACCCTAAAGGGGCCGAGTAAACCCTTTTTTGTAGGGGCCGGGTATCCTAAAACAGGATGGGAAAGGGTTAAGGGTTTTATTAGGCTGACCGCTATCATGGATCCCCCTAATCAAACCCTATACCCTTTCCCTTGCTTCTCTTTCGAAGGCGGCAAGACAAAAAGATACCCTAGAGGGGCCGAGTAAACCCTTTTTGGGGGGGCTGGGTATCCTAAAATGGGACGGGAAAGGGTTTAGGGTTTGATTAGGCGGACCACTACCGCGGATCCCCCTAATCAAACCCTAAACCCTTTCCCTTGCTTCTCATTCGAAGGCGGCAAGACAAAAAGACACCCTAGAGTGGCTGAGTAAACCCTTTTTTGGGGGGCCGGGTATCCTAAAACGGGACGGGAAAGGGTTTAGGGTTTGATTAGGCGGACTTCTACCACGGATCCCCCTAATCAAACCCTAAACCCTTTCCCTTGCTTTTCATTCGAAGGCGGCAAGACAAAAATACACCCTAGAGGGGCCGAGTGAACCCTTTTTTGGGGGGCCGGGTATCCTAAAACGGGACGGGAAAGGGTTTAGGGTTTGATTTGGCGGACCGCTACCGCGGATCCCCCTAATCAAACCCTAAACCCTTTTCCTTGCTTCTCATTCGAAGGCGGCAAGACAAAAAGACACCCTAGAGGGGCCGAGTGAACCCTTTTTGGGGGGCCGGGTATCCTAAAACGGGACGGGAAAGGGTTTAGGGTTTGATTAGGCGGACTTCTACCGTGGATCCCCCTAATCAAACCCTAAACCCTTTCCCTTGCTTCTCATTCAAAGGCGGCAAGACAAAAATACACCCTAGAGGGGCCGAGTGAACCCTTTTTTGGGAGGCCGGGTATCCTAAAACGGGACGGGAAAGGATTTAGGGTTTGATTTGGCGGACCGCTACCGCGGATCCCCCTAATCAAACCCTAAACCCTTTCCCTTGCTTCTCATTCGAAGGCGGCAAGACAAAAAGACACCCTAGAGGGGCCGAGTGAACCCTTTTTTGGGGGGCCGGGTATCCTAAAACGGGACGCGAAAGGGTTTAGGGTTTGATTAGGCGGACTTCTACCACGGATCCCCCTAATCAAACCCTAAACCCTTTCCCTTGCTACTCATTCGTAGGCGGCAAGACAAAAATACACCCTAGAGGGGCCGAGTGAACCCTTTTTTGGGGGGCCGGGTATCCTAAAACGGGACGGGAAAGGGTTTTGGGTTTGATTAGGCGGACCACTACCACGGATCCCCCTAATCAAACCCTAAACCCTTTCCCTTGCTTCTCATTCGAAGGCGGCAAGACAAAAAGACACCCTAAAGGGGCCGAGTAAACCCTTTTTTGTGGGGGCCGGGTATCCTAAAACGGGGTGGGAAAGGGTTAAGGGTTTTATTAGGCAGACCTCTATCATGGATCCCCCTAATCAAACTCTATACCCTTTCCCTTGCTTCTCTTTCGAAGGCGGCAAGACAAAAAGATACCCTAGAGGGGCCGAGTAAACCCTTTTTGGGGGGGCTGGGTATCCTAAAATGGGACGGGAAAGGGTTTAGGGTTTGATTAGGCGGACCACTACCGCGGATCCCCCTAATCAAACCCTAAACCCTTTCCCTTGCTTCTCATTCGAAGGCGGCAAGACAAAAAGACACCCTAGAGGGGCTGAGTAAACCCTTTTTTGGGGGGCCGGGTATCCTAAAACGGGACGGGAAAGGGTTTAGGGTTTGATTAGGCGGACTTCTACCACGGATCCCCCTAATCAAACCCTAAACCCTTTCCCTTGCTTCTCATTCGAAGGCGGCAAGACAAAAATACACCCTAGAGGGGCCGAGTGAACCCTTTTTTGGGGGCGGGTATCCTAAACGGGACGGGGAAAGGGTTTAGGGTTTGATTTGGCGGACCGCTACCGCGGATCCCCTAATCAAACTCTAAACCCTTTCCCTTGCTTCTCATTCGAAAGCGGCAAGACAAAAAGACACCCTAGAGGGGCCGAGTGAACCCTTTTTTGGGGGGCCGGGTATCCTAAAACGGGACGCGAAAGGGTTTAGGGTTTGATTAGGCGGACTTCTACCACGGATCCCCCTAATCAAACCCTAAACCCTTTCCCTTGCTACTCATTCGTAGGCGGCAAGACAAAAATACACCCTAGAGGGGCCGAGTGAACCCTTTTTTGGGGGGCCGGGTATCCTAAAACGGGACGGGAAAGGGTTTTGGGTTTGATTAGGCGGACCACTACCACGGATCCCCCTAATCAAACCCTAAACCCTTTCCCTTGCTTCTCATTCGAAGGCGGCAAGACAAAAAGACACCCTAGAGGGGCCGAGTAAACCCTTTTTTGTGGGGGCCCGGTATCCTAAAACGGGATGGGAAAGGGTTAAGGGTTTGATTAGGCGGACCGCTATCGTGGATCCCCCTAATCAAACCCTAAACCCTTTCCCTTGCTTCTCATTCGAAGGTGGCAAGACAAAAAGATACCCTAGAGGGGCCGAGTAAACCCTTTTTGGGGGGGCTGGGTGTCCTAAAACGGGACGGGAAAGGGTTTAGGGTTTGATTAGGCGGACCGCTGCCGCGGATCCCCCTAATCAAACCCTAAACCCTTTCCCTTGCTTCTCATTCGAAGGCGGCAAGACAAAAAGACACCCTAGAGGGGCCGAGTGAACCCTTTTGGGGGACCGGGTATCCTAAAACGGGACACGAAAGGGTTTAGGGTTTGATTAGGCGGACTTCTACCGCGGATCCCCCTAATCAAACCCTAAACCCTTTCCCTCGCTACTCATTTGAAGGCGGCAAGACAAAAATACACCCTAGAGGGGCCGAGTGAACCCTTTTTTGGGGGGCCGGGTATCCTAAAACGGGACGGGAAAGGGTGTTGGGTTTGATTAGGCGGACTTCTACCACGGATCCCCCTAATCAAACCCTAAACCCTTTCCCTTGCTTCTCATTCGAAGGCGGCAAGACAAAAATACACCCTAGAGGGGCCGAGTGAACCCTTTTTTGGGGGGCCGGGTATCCTAAAACGGGACGGGAAAGGGTTTAGGGTTTGATTTGGCGGACCGCTACCGCGGATCCCCCTAATCAAACCCTAAACCCTTTCCCTTGCTTCTCATTCGAAGGCGGCAAGACAAAAAGACACCCTAGAGGGGCCGAGTGAACCCTTTTTTGGGGGGCCGGGTATCCTAAAACGGGACGGGAAAGGGTGTTGGGTTTGATAAGGCGGACTTCTACCACGGATCCCCCTAATCAAACCCTAAACCCTTTCCCTTGCTTCTCATTCGAAGGCGGCAAGACAAAAATACACCCTAGAGGGGCCGAGTGAACCCTTTTTTGGGGGGCCGGGTATCCTAAAACGGGACGGGAAAGGGTTTTGGGTTTGATTAGGCGGACCACTACCACGGATCCCCCTAATCAAACCCTAAACCCTTTCCCTTGCTTCTCATTCGAAGGCGGCAAGACAAAAGGACACCCTAAAGGGGCCGAGTAAACCCTTTTTTGTGGGGGCCGGGTATCCTAAAACGGGATGGGAAAGGGTTAAGGGTTTTATTAGGCAGACCGCTATCATGGATCCCCCTAATCAAACCCTATACCCTTTCCCTTGCTTCTCTTTCGAAGGCGGCAAGACAAAAAGATACCCTAGAGGGGCCGAGTAAACCCTTTTTGGGGGGGCTGGGTATCCTAAAATGGGACGGGAAAGGGTTTAGGGTTTGATTAGGCGGACCACTACCGCGGATCCCCCTAATCAAACCCTAAACCCTTTCCCTTGCTTCTCATTCGAAGGCGGCAAGACAAAAAGACACCCTAGAGGGGCCGAGTAAACCCTTTTTTGGGGGGCCGGGTATCCTAAAACGGGACGGGAAAGGGTTTAGGGTTTGATTAGGCGGACTTCTACCACGGATCCCCCTAATCAAACCCTAAACCCTTTCCCTTGCTTCTCATTCGAAGGCGGCAAGACAAAAATACACCCTAGAGGGGCCGAGTGAACCCTTTTTTGGGGGGCCGGGTATCCTAAAACGGGACGGGAAAGGGTTTAGGGTTTGATTTGGCGGACCGCTACCGCGGATCCCCCTAATCAAACTCTAAACCCTTTCCCTTGCTTCTCATTCGAAGGCGGCAAGACAAAAAGACACCCTAGAGGGGCCGAGTGAACCCTTTTTTGGGGGGCCGGGTATCCTAAAACGGGACGCGAAAGGGTTTAGGGTTTGATTAGGCGGACTTCTACCACGGATCCCCCTAATCAAACCCTAAACCCTTTCCCTTGCTACTCATTCGTAGGCGGCAAGACAAAAATACACCCTAGAGGGGCCGAGTGAACCCTTTTTTGAGGGGCCGGGTATCCTAAAACGGGACGGGAAAGGGTTTTGGGTTTGATTAGGCGGACCACTACCACGGATCCCCCTAATCAAACCCTAAACCCTTTCCCTTGCTTCTCATTCGAAGGCGGCAAGACAAAAAGACACCCTAGATGGGCCGAGTAAACCCTTTTTTGTGGGGGCCCGGTATCCTAAAACGGGATGGGAAAGGGTTAAGGGTTTGATTAGGCGGACCGCTATCGTGGATCCCCCTAATCAAACCCTAAACCCTTTCCCTTGCTTCTCATTCGAAGGTGGCAAGACAAAAAGATACCCTAGAGGGGCCGAGTAAACCCTTTTTGGGGGGGCTGGGTGTCCTAAACGGGACGGGGAAAGGGTTTAGGGTTTGATTAGGCGGACCGCTGCCGCGGATCCCCTAATCAAACCCTAAACCCTTTCCTTGCTTCTCATTCGAAGGCGGCAAGGCAAAAAGACACCCTAGAGGGGCCGAGTGAACCCTTTTTGGGGGGGCCGGGTATCCTAAAACGGGACACGAAAGGGTTTAGGGTTTGATTAGGCGGACTTCTACCGCGGATCCCCCTAATCAAACCCTAAACCCTTTCCCTCGCTACTCATTTGAAGGCGGCAAGACAAAAATACACCCTAGAGGGGCCGAGTGAACCCTTTTTTGGGGGGCCGGGTATCCTAAAACGGGACGGGAAAGGGTGTTGGGTTTGATTAGGCGGACTTCTACCACGGATCTCCCTAATCAAACCCTAAACCCTTTCCCTTGCTTCTCATTCGAAGGCGGCAAGACAAAAATACACCCTAGAGGGGCCGAGTGAACCCTTTTTTGGGGGGCCGGGTATCCTAAAACGGGACGGGAAAGGGTTTAGGGTTTGATTTGGCGGACCGCTACCGCGGATCCCCCTAATCAAACCCTAAACCCTTTCCCTTGCTTCTCATTCGAAGGCGGCAAGACAAAAAGACACCCTAGAGGGGCCGAGTGAACCCTTTTTTGGGGGGCCGGGTAACCTAAAACGGGACGCGAAAGGGTTTAGGGTTTGATTAGGCGGACTTCTACCACGGATCCCCCTAATCAAACCCTAAACCCTTTCCCTTGCTACTCATTCGTAGGCGGCAAGACAAAAATACACCCTAGAGGGGCCGAGTGAACCCTTTTTTGGGGGGCCGGGTATCCTAAAACCGGACGGGAAAGGGTTTTGGGTTTGATTAGGCGGACCACTACCACGGATCCCCCTAATCAAACCCTAAACCCTTTCCCTTGCTTCTCATTCGAAGGCGGCAAGACAAAAAGACACCCTAGAGGGGCCGAGTAAACCCTTTTTGTGGGGGCCCGGTATCCTAAAACGGGATGGGAAAGGGTTAAGGGTTTGATTAGGCGGACCGCTATCGTGGATCCCCCTAATCAAACCCTAAACCCTTTCCCTTGCTTCTCATTCGAAGGTGGCAAGACAAAAAGATACCCTAGAGGGGCCGAGTAAACCCTTTTTGGGGGGGCTGGGTGTCCTAAAACGGGACGGGAAAGGGTTTAGGGTTTGATTAGGCGGACCGCTGCCGCGGATCCCCCTAATCAAACCCTAAACCCTTTCCCTTGCTTCTCATTCGAAGGCGGCAAGGCAAAAAGACACCCTAGAGGGGCCGAGTGAACCCTTTTTGGGGGGGCCGGGTATCCTAAAACGGGACACGAAAGGGTTTAGGGTTTGATTAGGCGGACTTCTACCGCGGATCCCCCTAATCAAACCCTAAACCCTTTCCCTCGCTACTCATTTGAAGGCGGCAAGACAAAAATACACCCTAGAGGGGCCGAGTGAACCCTTTTTTGGGGGGCCGGGTATCCTAAAACGGGACGGGAAAGGGTGTTGGGTTTGATTAGGCGGACCACTACCACGGATCCCCCTAATCAGACCCTAAACCCTTTCCCATGCTTCTCATTCGAAGGCGGCAAGACAAAAAGACACACTAGAGGGGCCGAGTAAACCCTTTTTTGTGGGGGCCGGGTATCCTAAAACGGGACGGGAAAGGGTTAAGGGTTTGATTAGGCAGACCGCTATCTTGGATCCCCCTAATCAAACCTTATACCCTTTCCCTTGCTTCTCATTCGAAGGCGGCAAGACAAAAAGATACCCTAGAGGGGCCGAGTAAACCCTTTTTGGGGGAAATTTGGGTATCCTAAAATGGGACGGGAAAGGGTTTAGGGTTTGATTAGGCGGACCACTACCGCGGATCCCCCTAATCAAACCCTAAACCCTTTCCCTTGCTACTCATTCGTAGGCGGCAAGACAAAAATACACCCTAGAGGGGCCGAGTGAACCCTTTTTTGGGGGGCCGGGTATCCTAAAACGGGACGGGAAAGGGTTTTGGGTTTGATTAGGCGGACCACTACCACGGATCCCCCTAATCAAACCCTAAACCCTTTCCCTTGCTTCTCATTCGAAGGCGGCAAGACAAAAAGACACCCTAGAGGGGCCGAGTAAACCCTTTTTTGTGGGGGCCCGGTATCCTAAAACGGGATGGGAAAGGGTTAAGGGTTTGATTAGGCGGACCGCTATCGTGGATCCCCCTAATCAAACCCTAAACCCTTTCCCTTGCTTCTCATTCGAAGGTGGCAAGACAAAAAGATACCCTAGAGGGGCCGAGTAAACCTTTTTTGGGGGGGCTGGGTGTCCTAAAACGGGACGGGAAAGGGTTTAGGGTTTGATTAGGCGGACCGCTGCCGCGGATCCCCCTAATCAAACCCTAAACCCTTTCGCTTGCTTCTCATTCGAAGGCGGCAAGGCAAAAAGACACCCTAGAGGGGCCGAGTGAACCCTTTTTGGGGGGCGGGTATCCTAAAAAACGGGACACGAAAGGGTTTAGGGTTTGATTAGGCGGACTTCTACCGCGGATCCCCCTAATCAAACCCTAAACCCTTTCCCTCGCTACTCATTTGAAGGCGGCAAGACAAAAATACACCCTAGAGGGGCCGAGTGAACCCTTTTTTGGGGGGCCGGGTATCCTAAAACGGGACGGGAAAGGGTGTTGGGTTTGATTAGGCGGACCACTACCACGGATCCCCCTAATCAGACCCTAAACCCTTTCCCATGCTTCTCATTCGAAGGCGGCAAGACAAAAAGACACACTAGAGGGGCCGAGTAAACCCTTTTTGGGGGGGCCGGGTATCCTAAAACGGGACGGGAAAGGGTTAAGGGTTTGATTAGGCAGACCGCTATCGTGGATCCCCCTAATCAAACCTTATACCCTTTCCCTTGCTTCTCATTCGAAGGCGGCAAGACAAAAAGATACCCTAGAGGGGCCGAGTAAACCCTTTTTGGGGGGGCTGGGTATCCTAAAATGGGACGGGAAAGGGTTTAGGGTTTGATTAGGCGGACCACTACCGCGGATCCCCCTAATCAAACCCTAAACCCTTTCCCTTGCTTCTCATTCGAAGGCGGCAAGACAAAAAGACACCCTAGAGGGGCTGAGTAAACCCTTTTTTGGGGGGCCGGGTATCCTAAAACGGGACGGGAAAGGGTTTAGGGTTTGGTTAGGCGGACTTCTACCGCGGATCCCCCTAATCAAACCCTAAACCCTTTCCCTTGCTTCTCATTCGAAGGCGGCAAGACAGAAATACACCCTAGAGGGGCCGAGTGAACCCTTTTTTGGGGGGCCGGGTATCCTAAAATGGGACGGGAAAGGGTTTAGGGTTTGATTTGGCGGACCGCTACCGCGGATCCCCCTAATCAAACCCTAAACCCTTTCCCTTGATTCTCATTCGAAGGCGACAAGACAAAAAGACACCCTAGAGGGGCCGAGTGAACCCTTTTTTGGGGGGCCGGGTATCCTAAAACGGGACGCGAAAGGGTTTAGGGTTTGATTAGGCGGACTTCTACCACGGATCCCCCTAATCAAACCCTAAACCCTTTCCCTTGCTACTCATTCGTAGGCGGCAAGACAAAAATACACCCTAGAGGGGCCGAGTGAACCCTTTTTTGGGGGGCCGGGTATCCTAAAACGGGACGGGAAAGGGTTTTGGGTTTGATTAGGAGGACCACTACCACGGATCCCCCTAATCAAACCCTAAATCCTTTCCCTTGCTTCTCATTCGAAGGCGGCAAGACAAAAAGACACCCTAGAGGGGCCGAGTAAACCCTTTTTTGTGGGGGCCGGGTATCCTAAAACGGGATGGGAAAGGGTTAAGGGTTTGATTAGGCGGACCGCTATCGTGGATCCCCCTAATCAAACCCTAAACCCTTTCCCTTGCTTCTCATTCGAAGGCGGCAAGACAAAAAGACACCCTAGAGGGGACGAGTAAACCCTTTTTGGGGGGCCGTGTATCCTAAAACGGGACGGGAATGGGTTTAGGGTTTTATTAGGTGGACCGCTACCACGGATCCCTCTAATCAAACCGTAATCCCTTTCCCTTGCTTCCCATTTGAAGGCGGCAAGACAAAAAGACTCCCTAGAGGGGCCGAGTAAACCCTTTTTTGGGGGGCCGGGTAGACTAAAACGGGACGGGAAAGGGTGTTGGGTTTGATTAGGCGGACCACTACCACGGATCCCCCTAATCAAACCCTAAACCCTTTCCCATGCTTCTCATTCGAAGGCGGCAAGACAAAAAGACACCCTAGAGGGGCCGAGTAAACCCTTTTTTGTGGGGGCCGGGTATCCTAAAACGGGACGGGAAAGGGTTAAGGGTTTGATTAGGCAGACCGCTATCGTGGATCCCCCTAATCAAACCTTATACCCTTTCCCTTGCTTCTCATTCGAAGGCGGCAAGACAAAAAGATACCCTAAGGGGCCGAGTAAACCCTTTTTGGGAGGGCTGGGTATCCTAAAATGGGACGGGAAAGGGTTTAGGGTTTGATTAGGCGGACCACTACCGCGGATCCCCCTAATCAAACCCTAAACCCTTTCCCTTGCTTCTCATTCGAAGGCGGCAAGACAAAAAGACACCCTAGAGGGGCTGAGTAAACCCTTTTTTGGGGGGCCGGGTATCCTAAAACGGGACGGGAAAGGGTTTAGGGTTTGATTAGGCGGACTTCTACCGCAGATCCCCCTAATCAAACCCTAAACCCTTTCCCTTGCTTCTCATTCGAAGGCGGCAAGACAAAAATACACCCTAGAGGGGCCGAGTGAACCCTTTTTTGGGGGCCGGGTATCCTAAAACGGGACGCAAAAGGGTTTAGGGTTTGATTAGGCGGACTTCTACCACGGATCCCCCTAATCGAACCCTAAACCCTTTCCCTTGCTACTCATTCGTAGGCGGCAAGACAAAAATACACCCTAGAGGGGCCGAGTGAACCCTTTTTTGGGGGGCCGGGTATCCTAAAACGGGACGGGAAAGGGTTTTGGGTTTGATTAGGCGGACTACTACCACGGATCCCCCTAATCAAACCCTAAACCCATTCCCTTGCTTCTCATTCGAAGGCGGCAAGACAAAAAGACACCCTAGAGGGGCCGAGTAAACCCTTTTTTGTGGGGGCCGGGTATCCTAAAACGGGACACGAAAGGGTTTAGGGTTTCATTAGGCGGACTTCTACCGCGGATCCCCCTAATCAAACCCTAAACCCTTTCCCTAGCTACTCATTTGAAGGCGGCAAGACAAAAATACACCCTAGAGGGGCCGAGTGAACCCTTTTTTGGGGGGCCGGGTATCCTAAAACGGGACGGGAAAGGGTGTTGGGTTTGATTAGGCGGACCACTACCACGGATCCCCCTAATCAGACCCTAAACCCTTTCCCATGCTTCTCATTCGAAGGCGGCAAGACAAAAAGACACCCTAGAGGGGCCGAGTAAACCCTTTTTTGTGGGGGCCGGGTATCCTAAAACGGGACTGGAAAGGGTTAAGGGTTTGATTAGGCAGACCGCTATCGTGGATCCCCCTAATCAAACCTTATACCCTTTCCCTTGCTTCTCATTCGAAGGCGGCAAGACAAAAAGACACCCTAGAGGGGCCGAGTGAACCCTTTTTGGGGGGGCCGGGTATCCTAAAACGGGACACGAAAGGGTTTAGGGTTTCATTAGGCGGACTTCTACCGCGGATCCCCCTAATCAAACCCTAAACCCTTTCCCTAGCTACTCATTTGAAGGCGGCAAGACAAAAATACACCCTAGGGGGGCCGAGTGAACCCTTTTTTGGGGGGCCGGGTATCCTAAAACGGGACGGGAAAGGGTGTTGGGTTTGATTAGGCGGACCACTACCACGGATCCCCCTAATCAGACCCTAAACCCTTTCCCATGCTTCTCATTCGAAGGCGGCAAGACAAAAAGACACCCTAGAGGGGCCGAGTAAACCCTTTTTTGTGGGGGCCGGGTATCCTAAAACGGGACGGGAAAGGGTTAAGGGTTTGATTAGGCAGACCGCTATCGTGGACCCCCCTAATCAAACCTTATACCCTTTCCCTTGCTTCTCATTCGAAGGCGGCAAGACAAAAAGATACCCTAGAGGGGCCGAGTAAACCCTTTTTGGGGGGGCTGGGTATCCTAAAATGGGACGGGAAAGGGTTTAGGGTATGATTAGGCGGACCACTACCGCGGATCCCCCTAATCAAACCCTAAACCCTTTCCCTTGCTTCTCATTCGAAGGCGGCAAGACAAAAAGACACCCTAGAGGGGCTGAGTAAACCCTTTTTTGGGGGGCCGGGTATCCTAAAACGGGACGGGAAAGGGTTTAGGGTTTGATTAGGCGGACTTCTACCGTGGATCACCCTAATCAAACCCTAAACCCTTTCCCTTGCTTCTCATTCGAAGGCGGTAAGACAAAAATACACCCTAGAGGGGCCGAGTGAACCCCTTTTTGGGGGCGGGTATCCTAAAATGGGGAAAGGGTTTAGGGTTTGATTTGGCGGACCGCTACCGCGGATCCCCCTAATCAAACCCTAAACCCTTTCCCTTGATTCTCATTCGAAGGCGGCAAGACAAAAAGACACCCTAGAGGGGCCGAGTGAACCCTTTTTTGGGGGGCCGGGTATCCTAAAACGGGACGCGAAAGGGTTTAGGGTTTGATTAGGCGGACTTCTACCACGGATCCCCCTAATCAAACCCTAAACCCTTTCCCTTGCTACTCATTCGTAGGCGGCAAGACAAAAATACACCCTAGAGGGGCCGAGTGAACCCTTTTTTGGGGGGCCGGGTATCCTAAAACGGGACGGGAAAGGGTTTTGGGTTTGATTAGGCGGACCACTACCACGGATCCCCCTAATCAAACCCTAAATCCTTTCCCTTGCTTCTCATTCGAAGGCGGCAAGACAAAAAGACACCCTAGAGGGGCCGAGTAAACCCTTTTTTGGGGGGCCGGGTATCCTAAAACGGGACGGGAAAGGGTTAAGGGTTTGATTAGGCGGACCGCTATCGTGGATCCCCTTAATCAAACCCTAAACCCTTTCCCTTGCTTCTCATTCGAAGGCGGCAAGACAAAAAGACACCCTAGAGGGGACGAGTAAACCCTTTTTGGGGGGCCGTGTATCCTAAAACGGGACGGGTATGGGTTTAGGGTTTTATTAGGTGGACCGCTACCACGGATCCCTCTAATCAAACCGTAATCCCTTTCCCTTGCTTCCCATTTGAAGGCGGCAAGACAAAAAGACTCCCTAGAGGGGCCGAGTAAACCCTTTTTTGGGGGGCCGGGTAGACTAAAACGGGACGGGAAAGGGTGTTGGGTTTGATTAGGCGGACCACTACCACGGATCCCCCTAATCAAACCCTAAACCCTTTCCCATGCTTCTCATTCGAAGGCGGCAAGACAAAAAGACACCCTAGAGGGGCCGAGTAAACCCTTTTTTGTGGGGGCCGGGTATCCTAAAACGGGACGGGAAAGGGTTAAGGGTTTGAATAGGCAGACCGCTATCGTGGATCCCCCTAATCAAACCTTATACCCTTTCCCTTGCTTCTCATTCGAAGGCGGCAAGACAAAAAGATACCCTAGAGGGGCCGAGTAAACCCTTTTTGGGAGGGCTGGGTATCCTAAAATGGGACGGGAAAGGGTTTAGGGTTTGATTAGGCGGACCACTACCGCGGATCCCCCTAATCAAACCCTAAACCCTTTCCCTTGCTTCTCATTCGAAGGCGGCAAGACAAAAAGACACCCTAGAGGGGCCGAGTAAACCCTTTTTTGGGGGCCGGGTATCCTAAAACGGGACGGGAAAGGGTTTAGGGTTTGATTAGGCGGACTTCTACCGCGGATCCCCCTAATCAAACCCTAAACCCTTTCCCTTGCTTCTCATTCGAAGGCGGCAAGACAAAAATACACCCTAGAGGGGCCGAGTGAACCCTTTTTTGGGGGGCCGGGTATCCTAAAATGGGACGGGAAAGGGTTTAGGGTTTGATTTGGCGGACCGCTACCGCGGATCCCCCTAATCAAACCCTAAACCCTTTCCCTTGATTCTCATTCGAAGGCGGCAAGACAAAAAGACACCCTAGAGGGGCCGAGTGAACCCTTTTTTGGGGGGCCGGGTATCCTAAAACGGGACGCGAAAGGGTTTAGGGTTTGATTAGGCGGACTTCTACCACGGATCCCCCTAATCAAACCCTAAACCCTTTCCCTTGCTACTCATTCGTAGGCGGCAAGACAAAAATACACCCTAGAGGGGCCGAGTAAACCCTTTTTGGGGGGCCGGGTATCCTAAAACGGGACGGGAAAGGGTTTTGGGTTTGATTAGGCGGACCACTACCACGGATCCCCCTAATCAAACCCTAAATCTTTTCCCTTGCTTCTCATTCGAAGGCGGCAAGACAAAAAGACACCCTAGAGGGGCCGAGTAAACCCTTTTTTGTGGGGGCCGGGTATCCTAGAACGGGATGGGAAAGGGTGTTGGGTTTGATTAGGCGGACCGCTATCGTGGATCCCCCTAATCAAACCCTAAACCCTTTCCCTTGCTTCTCATTCGAAGGCGGCAAGACAAAAAGACACCCTAGAGGGGCCGAGTAAACCCTTTTTGGGGGGCCGTGTATCCTAAAACGGGACGGGAATGGGTTTAGGGTTTTATTAGGTGGACCGCTACCACGGATCCCTCTAATCAAACCGTAATCCCTTTCCCTTGCTTCCCATTTGAAGGCGGCAAGACAAAAAGACTCCCTAGAGGGGCCGAGTAAACCCTTTTTGGGGGGGCTCGGTATCCTAAAACGGGACGGGAAAAGGTTTAGGGTTTGATTAGGCGGACTTCTACCGCGGATCCCCCTAATCAAACCTTAAACACTTTCCCTTGCTTCTCATTTGAAGGCGGCGAGATAAAAATACACCCTAGAGGGGCCGAGTGAACCCTTTTTTGGTAGGCCGGGTATCCTAAAACGGGACGGGAAAGGGTTTAGGGTTTGATTTGGCGGACCGCTACCGCGGATCCCCCTAATCAAACCCTAAACCCTTTCCCTTGCTTCTCATTCGAAGGAGGCAAGACAAAAAGACACCCTAGAGGGGCCGAGTGAACCCTTTTTTGTGGGGGCCGGGTATCCTAAAACGGGATGGGAAAGGGTTAAGGGTTTGATTAGGCAAACCGCTATCGTGGATCCCCCTAATCAAACCCTATACCCTTTCCCTTGCTTCTCATTCGAAGGCGGCAAGACAAAAAGACACCCTAGAGGGGCCGAGTGAACCCTTTTTTGGGGGGCCGGGTATCCTAAAACGGGACGCGAAAGGGTTTAGGGTTTGATTAGGCGGACTTCTACCACGGATCCCCCTAATCAAACCCTAAACCCTTTCCCTTGCTACTCATTCGTAGGCGGCAAGACAAAAATACACCCTAGAGGGGCCGAGTGAACCCTTTTTTGGGGGGCCGGGTATCCTAAAACGGGACGGGAAAGGGTTTTGGGTTTGATTAGGCGGACCACTACCACGGATCCCCCTAATCAAACCCTAAATCTTTTCCCTTGCTTCTCATTCGAAGGCGGCAAGACAAAAAGACACCCTAGAGGGGCCGAGTAAACCCTTTTTTGTGGGGGCCGGGTATCCTAGAACGGGATGGGAAAGGGTGTTGGGTTTGATTAGGCGGACCGCTATCGTGGATCCCCCTAATCAAACCCTAAACCCTTTCCCTTGCTTCTCATTCGAAGGCGGCAAGACAAAAAGACACCCTAGAGGGGCCGAGTAAACCCTTTTTGGGGGGCCGTGTATCCTAAAACGGGACGGGAATGGGTTTAGGGTTTTATTAGGTGGACCGCTACCACGGATCCCTCTAATCAAACCGTAATCCCTTTCCCTTGCTTCCCATTTGAAGGCGGCAAGACAAAAAGACTCCCTAGAGGGGCCGAGTAAACCCTTTTTGGGGGGGCTCGGTATCCTAAAACGGGACGGGAAAGGGTTTAGGGTTTGATTAGGCGGACTTCTACCGCGGATCCCCCTAATCAAACCTTAAACACTTTCCCTTGCTTCTCATTTGAAGGCGGCGAGATAAAAATACACCCTAGAGGGGCCGAGTGAACCCTTTTTTGGTAGGCCGGGTATCCTAAAACGGGACGGGAAAGGGTTTAGGGTTTGATTTGGCGGACCGCTACCGCGGATCCCCCTAATCAAACCCTAAACCCTTTCCCTTGCTTCTCATTCGAAGGAGGCAAGACAAAAAGACACCCTAGAGGGGCCGAGTGAACCCTTTTTTAGGGGGCCGGGTATCCTAAAACGGGACACGAAAGGGTTTAGGGTTTGATTAGGCGGACTTCTACCACGGATCCCCCTAATCAAACCCTAAACCCTTTCCCTTGCTACTCATTCGTAGGCGGCAAGACAAAAATACACCCTAGAGGGGCCGAGTGAACCCTTTTTTGGGGGGCCGGGTATCCTAAAACGGGACGGGAAAGGGTTTTGGGTTTGATTAGGCGGACCACTACCACGGATCCCCCTAATCAAACCCTAAACCCTTTCCCTTGCTTCTCATTCGAAGGCGGAAAGACAAAAAGACACCCTAGAGGGGCCGAGTAAACCCTTTTTGGGGGGGCCGGGTATCCTAAAACGGGACGGGAAAGGGTTTAGGGTTTGATTAGGCATACCGCTATCGTGGATCCCCTAATCAAACCCTATACCCTTTCCCTTGCTTCTCATTCGAAGGCGGCAAGACAAAAAGACACCCTAGAGGGGCCGAGTGAACCCTTTTTTGGGGGGCCGGGTATCCTAAAACGGGACGCGAAAGGGTTTAGGGTTTGATTAGGCGGACTTCTACCACGGATCCCCCTAATCAAACCCTAAACCCTTTCCCTTGCTACTCATTCGTAGGCGGCAAGACAAAAATACACCCTAGAGGGGCCGAGTGAACCCTTTTTTGGGGGGCCGGGTATCCTAAAACGGGACGGGAAAGGGTTTTGGGTTTGATTAGGCAGACCACTACCACGGACCCCCCTAATCAAACCCTAAACCCTTTCCCTTGCTTCTCATTCGAAGGCGGCAAGACAAAAAAACACCCTAGAGGGGCCGAGTGAACCCTTTTTGGGGGGGCCGGGTATCCTAAAACGGGACACGAAAGGGTTTAGGGTTTCATTAGGCGGACTTCTACCGCGGATCCCCCTAATCAAACCCTAAACCCTTTCCCTAGCTACTCATTTGAAGGCGGCAAGACAAAAATACACCCTAGAGGGGCCGAGTGAACCCTTTTTTGGGGGGCCGGGTATCCTAAAACGGGACGGGAAAGGGTGTTGGGTTTGATTAGGCGAACCACTACCACGGATCCCCCTAATCAGACCCTAAACCCTTTCCCATGCTTCTCATTCGAAGGCGGCAAGACAAAAAGACACCCTAGAGGGGCCGAGAAAACCCTTTTTGTGGGGGGGTATCCTAAAACGGGACGGGAAAGGGTTAAGGGTTTGATTAGGCAGACCGCTATCGTGGATCCCCCTAATCAAACCTTATACCCTTTCCCTTGCTTCTCATTCGAAGGCGGCAAGACAAAAAGATACCCTAGAGGGGCCGAGTAAACCCTTTTTTGGGGGGCCGGGTATCCTAAAATGGGACGGGAAAGGGTTTAGGGTTTGATTAGGCGGACCACTACCGCGGATCCCCCTAATCAAACCCTAAACCCTTTCCCTTGATTCTCATTCGAAGGCGGCAAGACAAAAAGACACCCTAGAGGGGCCGAGTGAACCCTTTTTGGGGGGCGGGTATCCTAAAACGGGACGCGAAAGGGTTTAGGGTTTGATTAGGCGGACTTCTACCACGGATCCCCCTAATCAAACCCTAAACCCTTTCCCTTGCTACTCATTCGTAGGCGGCAAGACAAAAATACACCCTAGAGGGGCCGAGTGAACCCTTTTTTGGGGGGCCGGGTATCCTAAAACGGGACGGGAAAGGGTTTTGGGTTTAATTAGGCGGACCACTACCACGGATCCCCCTAATCAAACCCTAAATCCTTTCCCTTGCTTCTCATTCGAAGGCGGCAAGACAAAAAGACACCCTAGAGGGGCCGAGTAAACCCTTTTTTGTGGGGGCCGGGTATCCTAAAACGGGATGGGAAAGGGTTAAGGGTTTGATTAGGCGGACCGCTATCGTGGATCCCCCTAATCAAACCCTAAACCCTTTCCCTTGCTTCTCATTCGAAGGCGGCAAGACAAAAAGACACCCTAGAGGGGACGAGTAAACCCTTTTTGGGGGGCCGTGTATCCTAAAACGGGACGGGAATGGGTTTAGGGTTTTATTAGGCGGACCGCTGCCGCGGATCCCCCTAATCAAACCCTAAACCCTTTCCCTTGCTTCTCATTCGAAGGCGGCAAGACAAAAAGACACCCTAGAGGGGCCGAGTGAACCCTTTTTGTGGGGGCCGGGTATCCTAAAACGGGACACGAAAGGGTTTAGGGTTTGATTAGGCGGACTTCTACTGCGGATCCCCCTAATCAAACCCTAAACCCTTTCCCTAGCTACTCATTTGAAGGCGGCAAGACAAAAAGACACCCTAGAGGGGCCGAGTAAACCCTTTTTTGTGGGGGCCGGGTATCCTAAAACGAGACGGGAAAGGGTTAAGGGTTTGATTAGGCAGACCGCTATCGTGGATCCCCCTAATCAAACCCTATACCCTTTCCCTTGCTTCTCATTCGAAGGCGGCAAGACAAAAAGATACCCTAGAGGGGCTGAGTAAACCCTTTTTGGGGGGGCTGGGTATCCTAAAATGGGACGGGAAAGGGTTTAGGGTTTGATTAGGCGGGCCACTACCGCGGATCCCCCTAATCTAACCCTAAACCATTTCCCTTGCTTCTCATTCGAAGGCAGCAAGACAAAAATACACCCTAGAGGGGCCGAGTGAACCCTTTTTTGGGGGGCCGGGTATCCTAAAACGAGACGGGAAAGCGTTTAGGGTTTGATTTGACGGACCGCTACCGCGGATCCCCCTAATCAAACCCTAAACCCTTTCCCTTGCTTCTCATTCGAAGGCGGCAAGACAAAAAGACACCCTAGAGGGGCCGAGTGAACCCTTTTTTGGGTGGCCGGGTATCCTAAAACGGGACGCGAAAGGGTTTAGGGTTTTATTAGGCGGACTTCTACCGCGGATCCCCCTAATCAAACCCTAAACCCTTTTCTTTGCTACTCATTCGAAGGCGGCAAGACAAAAATACAACCTAGAGGGGCCGAGTGAACCCTTTTTTGGGGGGCCGGGTATCCTAAAACGGGACGGGAAAGGATTTTGGGTTTGATTAGGCGGACCACTACCACGGATCCCCCTAATCAAACCCTAAACCCTTTCCCTTGCTTCTCATTCGAAGGTGGCAAGACAAAAAGACACCCTAGAGGGGCCGAGTAAACCCTTTTTTGTGGGGGCCGGGTACCCTAAAACGGGATGGGAAAGGGTTAAGGGTTTGATTAGGCGGACCGCTATCGTGGATCCCCCTAATCAAACCCTAAACCCTTTTCCTTGCTTCTCATTCGAAGGTGGCAAGACAAAAAGATACCCTAGAGGGGCCGAGTAAACCCTTTTTGGGGGGGGCTGGGTATCCTAAAACGGGACGGGAAAGGGTTTAGGGTTTGATTCGGCGGACCGCTACCGCGGATCCCCCTAATCAAACCCTAAGCCCTTTCCCTTGCTTCTCATTCGAAGGTGGCAAGACAAAAAGACACCCTAGAGGGGCCGAGTGAACCCTTTTTTGGGAAGCCGGGTATCCTAAAACGGGACGCGAAAGGGTTTAGGGTTTGATTAGGCGGACTTCTACCGCGGATCCACCTAATCAAACCCTAAACCCTTTTCCTTGCTACTCATTCGAAGGCGGCAAGACAAAAATACACCCTAGAGGGGCCGAGTGAACCCTGTTTTTGGGGGCGGGTATCCTAAACGGGACGGGAAAGGGTTTTGGGTTTGATTAGGCGGACCACTACCACGGATCCCCCTAATCAAACCCTAAACCCTTTCCCTTGCTTCTCATTCGAAGGCGGCAAGACAAAAAGACACCCTAGAGGGGCTGAGTAAACCCTTTTTTGGGGGGCCGGGTATCCTAAAACGGGACGGGAAAGGGTTTAGGGTTTGATTAGGCGGACTTCTACCGCGGATCCCTCTAATCAAACCCTAAACCCTTTCCCTTGCTTTTCATTCGAAGGCGGCAAGACAAAAATACACCCTAGAGGGGCCGAGTGAACCCTTTTTTGGGGGGCCGGGTATCCTAAAACGGGACGGGAAAGGGTTTAGGGTTTGATTTGGCGGACCGCTACCGCGGATCCCCCTAATCAAACCCTAAACCCTTTCCCTTGCTTCTCATTCGAAGGCGGCAAGACAAAAAGACACCCTAGAGGGGCCGAGTGAACTCTTTTTTGGGGGGCCGGGTATCCTAAAACGGGACGCGAAAGGGTTTAGGGTTTGATTAGGCGGACTTCTACCGCGAATCCCCCTAATCAAACCCTAAACCCTTTCCCTTGCTTATCATTCGAAGGCGGCAAGACAAAAAGACACCCTAGAGGGGCCGAGTAAACCCTTTTTTTGTGGGGGCCGGGTATCCTAAAACGGGATGGGAAAGGGTTTTGGGTTTGATTAGGCGGACCACTACCACGGATCCCCCTAATCAAACCCTAAACCCTTTCCCTTGCTTCTCATTCGAAGGTGGCAAGACAAAAAGACACCCTAGAGGGGCCGAGTAAACCCTTTTTTGTGGGGGCCGGGTACCCTAAAACGGGATGGGAAAGGGTTAAGGGTTTGATTAGGCGGACCGCTATCGTGGATCCCCCTAATCAAACCCTAAACCCTTTTCCTTGCTTCTCATTCGAAGGTGGCAAGACAAAAAGATACCCTAGAGGGGCCGAGTAAACCCTTTTTGGGGGGGCTGGGTATCCTAAAACGGGACGGGAAAGGGTTTAGGGTTTGATTCGGCGGACCGCTACCGCGGATCCCCCTAATCAAACCCTAAACCCTTTCCCTTGCTTCTCATTCGAAGGTGGCAAGACAAAAAGACACCCTAGAGGGGCCGAGTGAACCCTTTTTTGGGAAGCCGGGTATCCTAAAACGGGACGCGAAAGGGTTTAGGGTTTGATTAGGCGGACTTCTACCGCGGATCAACCTAATCAAACCCTAAACCCTTTTCCTTGCTACTCATTCGAAGGCGGCAAGACAAAAATACACCCTAGAGGGGCCGAGTGAACCCTGTTTTGGGGGGCCGGGTATCCTAAAACGGGACGGGAAAGGGTTTAGGGTTTGAGTAGGCGGACCACTACCACGGATCCCCCTAATCAAACCCTAAACCCTTTCCCTTGCTTCTCATTCGAAGGCGGCAAGACAAAAAGACACCCTAGAGGGGCTGAGTAAACCCTTTTTTGGGGGGCCGGGTATCCTAAAACGGGACGGGAAAGGGTTTAGGGTTTGATTAGGCGAACTTCTACCGCGGATCCCTCTAATCAAACCCTAAACCCTTTCCCTTGCTTTTCATTCGAAGGCGGCAAGACAAAAATACACCCTAAAGGGGCCGAGTGAACCCTTTTTTGGGGGGCCGGGTATCCTAAAACGGGACGGGAAAGGGTTTAGGGTTTGATTTGGCGGACCGCTACCGTGGATCCCCCTAATCAAACCCTAAACCCTTTCCCTTGCTTCTCATTCGAAGGCGGCAAGACAAAAAGACACCCTAGAGGGGCCGAGTGAACTCTTTTTTGGGGGGCCGGGTATCCTAAAACGGGACGCGAAAGGGTTTAGGGTTTGATTAGGCAGACTTCTACCGCGAATCCCCCTAATCAAACCCTAAACCCTTTCCCTTGCTTATCATTCGAAGGCGGCAAGACAAAAAGACACCCTAGAGGGGCCGAGTAAACCCTTTTTTTGTGGGGGCCGGGTATCCTAAAACGGGATGGGAAAGGGTTAAGGGTTTGATTAGGCGGATCGCTATCGTGGATCCCCCTAATCAAACCCTAAACCCTTTCCCTTGCTTCTCATTCGAAGGTGGCAAGACAAAAAGATACCCTAGAGGGGCCGAGTAAACCCTTTTTTGGGGGGCAGGGTATCCTAAAACGGGACGGGAAAGGGTTTAGGGTTTGATTAGGCGGACCGCTACCACGGATCCCCCTAATCAAACCCTAAACCCTTTCCCTTGCTTCTCATTCGAAGGTGCCAAGACAAAAAGACACCCTAGAGGGGCCGAGTGAATCCTTTTTTGGGGGGCCGGGTATCCTAAAACGGGACGCGAAAGGGTTTAGGGTTTGATTAGGCAGACTTCTACCGCGGACCCCCCTAATCAAACCCTAAACCCTTTCCCTTGCTACTGATTCGAAGGCGGCAAGACAAAAAGACACCCTAGAGGGGCCGAGTGAACCCTTTTTGTGGGGGCCGGGTATCCTAAAACGGGACACGAAAGGGTTTAGGGTTTGATTAGGCGGACTTCTACCGCGGATCCCCCTAATCAAACCCTAAACCCTTTCCCTAGCTACTCATTTGAAGGCGGCAAGACAAAAATACACCCTAGAGGGGCCGAGTGAACCCTTTTTTGGGGGGCCGGGTATCCTAAAACGGGACGGGAAAGGGTGTTGGGTTTGATTAGGCGGACCACTACCACAGATCCCCCTAATCAAACCCTAAACCCTTTCCCATGCTTCTCATTCGAAGGCGGCAAGACAAAAAGACACCCTAGAGGAGCCGAGTAAACCCTTTTTTGTGGGGGCCGGGTATCCTAAAACGGGACGGGAAAGGGTTAAGGGTTTGATTAGGCAGACCGCTATCGTGGATCCCCCTAATCAAACCCTATACCCTTTCCCTTGCTTCTCATTCGAAGGCGGCAAGACAAAAAGATACCCTAGAGGGGCTGAGTAAACCCTTTTTGGGGGGGCTGGGTATCCTAAAATGGGACGGGAAAGCGTTTAGGGTTTGATTAGGCGGACCACTACCGCGGATCCCCCTAATCTAACCCTAAACCCTTTCCCTTGCTTCTCATTCGAAGGCGGCAAGAAAAAAATACACCCTAGAGGGGCCGAGTGAACCCTTTTTTGGGGGGCCGGGTATCCTAAAACGGGACGGGAAAGGGTTTAGGGTTTGATTTAACGGACCGCTACCGCGGATCCCCCAAATCAACCCCTAAACCCTTTCCCTTGCTTCTCATTCGAAGGCGGCAAGGCAAAAAGACACCCTAGAGGGGCCGAGTGAACCCTTTTTTGGGGGGCCGGGTATCCTAAAACGGGACGGGAAAGGATTTTGGGTTTGATTAGGCGGACCACTACCACGGATCCCCCTAATCAAACCCTAAACCCTTTCCCTTGCTTCTCATTCGAAGGCGGCAAGACAAAAAGATACCCTAGAGGGGCCGAGTGAACCCTTTTTTGGGGGGCCGGGTATCCTAAAACGAGACGCGAAAGGGTTTAGGGTTTGATTAGGCGGACTTCTACCGCGGATCCCCCTAATCAAACCCTAAACCCTTTCCCTTGCTACTCATTCGAAGGCGGCAAGACAAAAATACACCCTAGAGGGGCCGAGTGAACCCTTTTTTGGGGGGCCGGGTATCCTAAAACGGGACGGGAAAGGGTTTTGGGTTTGATTAGGCGGACCACTACCACGGATCCCCCTAATCAAACCCTAAACCCTTTCCCTTGCTTCTCATTAGAAGGCGGCAAGACAAAAAGACACCCTAGAGGGGCCGAGTAAACCCTTTTTTGTGGGGGCCGGGTATCTTAAAACGGGATGGGAAAGGGTTAAGGGTTTGATTAGGCGGACTGCTATCGTGGATCCCCCTAATCAAACCCTAAACCCTTTTCCTTGCTTCTCATTCGAAGGTGGCAAGACAAAAAGATACCCTAGAGGGGCCGAGTAAACCCTTTTTGGGGGGGCTGGGTATCCTAAAACGGGACGGGAAAGGGTTTAGGTTTTGATTAGGCGGACCGCTACCGCGGATCCCCCAAATCAACCCCTAAACCCTTTCCCTTGCTTCTCATTCGAAGGTGGCAAGACAAAAAGACACCCTAGAGGGGCCTAGTGAACCCTTTTTTGGGGGGCCGGGTATCCTAAAACGGGACGCGAAAGGGTTTAGGGTTTGATTAGGCGGACTTCTACCGCGGATCCCCCTAATCAAACCCTGAACCCTTTCCCTTGCTACTCATTCGAAGGCGGCAAGACAAAAATACACCCTAGAGGGGCCGAGTGAACCCTTTTTTGGGGGGCCGGGTATCCTAAAACGGGACGGGAAAGGATGTTGGGTTTGATTAGGCGGACCACTACCACGGATCCCCCTAATCAAACCCTAAACCCTTTCCCTTGCTTCTCATTCGAAGGCGGCAAGACAAAAAGACACCCTAGAGGGGCCGAGTAAACCCTTTTTTGTGGGGGCCGGGTATCCTAAAACGGGATGGGAAAGGGTTAAGGGTTTGATTAGGCGGACCGCTATCGTGGATCCCCCTAATCAAACCCTAAACCCTTTTCCTTGCTTCTCATTCGAAGGTGGCAAGACAAAAAGATACCCTAGAGGGGCCGAGTAAACCCTTTTTGGGGGGGCTGGGTATCCTAAAACGGGACGGGAAAGGGTTTAGGGTTTGATTAGGCGGACCGCTACCGCGGATCCCCCTAATCAAACCCTAAACCCTTTCCCTTGCTTCTCATTCGAAGGTGGCAAGACAAAAAGACACCCTAGAGGGGCCTAGTGAACCCTTTTTTGGGGGGCCGGGTATCCTAAAACGGGACGCGAAAGGGGTTTAGGGTTTGATTAGGCGGACTTCTACCGCGGATCCCCCTAATCAAACCCTAAACCCTTTCCCTTGCTACTCATTCGAAGGCGGCAAGACAAAAATACACCCTAGAGGTGCCGAGTGAACCCTTTTTTGGGGGGCCGGGTATCCTAAAACGGGACGGGAAAGGATGTTCGGTTTGATTAGGCGGACCACTACCACGGATCCCCCTAATCAAACCCTAAACCCTTTCCCTTGCTTCTCATTCGAAAGCGGCAAGACAAAAAGACACCCTAGAGGGGCCGAGTAAACCCTTTTTGGGGGGGCCGGGTATCCTAAAACGGGACGGGAAAGGGTTAAGGGTTTGATTAGGCGGACCGCTATCGTGGATCCCCCTAATCAAACCCTAAACCCTTTTCCTTGCTTCTCATTCCAAGGTGGCAAGACATAAAGATACCCTAGAGGGGCCGAGTAAACCCTTTTGGGGGTGGGTATCCTAAAACGGGACGGGGAAAGGGTTTAGGGTTTGATTAGGCGGACCGCTACCGCGGATCCCCCTAATCAAACCCTAAACCCTTTCCCTTGCTTCTCATTCGAAGGTGGCAAGACAAAAAGACACCCTAGAGGGGCCGAGTGAACCCTTTTTTGGGGGGCCGGGTATCCTAAAACGGGACGCGAAAGGGTTTAGGGTTTGATTAGGCGGACTTCTATCGCGGATCTCCCTAATCAAACCCTAAACCCTTTTCCTTGCTACTCATTCGAAGGCGGCAAGACAAAAATACACCCTAGAGGGGCCGAGTGAACCCTGTTTTGGGGGGCCGGGTATCCTAAAACGGGACGGGAAAGGGTTTTGGGTTTGATTAGGCGGACCACTACCACGGATCCCCCTAATCAAACCCTAAACCCTTTCCCTTGCTTCTCATTCGAAGGTGGCAAGACAAAAAGACACCCTAGAGGGGCCTAGTGAACCCTTTTTTGGGGGGCCGGGTATCCTAAAACGGGACGCGAAAGGGGTTTAGGGTTTGATTAGGCGGACTTCTACCGCGGATCCCCCTAAACAAACCCTAAACCCTTTCCCTTGCTACTCATTAGAAGGCGGCAAGACAAAAATACACCCTAGAGGGGCCGAGTGAACCCTTTTTTGGGGGGCCGGGTATCCTAAAACGGGACGGGAAAGGATGTTGGGTTTGATTAGGCGGACCACTACCACGGATCCCCCTAATCAAACCCTAAACCCTTTCCCTTGCTTCTCATTCGAAGGCGGCAAGACAAAAAGACACCCTAGAGGGGCCGAGTAAACCCTTTTTTGTGGGGGCCGGGTATCCTAAAACGGGATGGGAAAGGGTTAAGGGTTTGATTAGGCGGACCGCTATCGTGGATCCCCCTAATCAAACCCTAAACCCTTTTCCTTGCTTCTCATTCGAAGGTGGCAAGACAAAAAGATACCCTAGAGGGGCCGAGTAAACCCTTTTTGGGGGGGCTGGGTATCCTAAAACGGGACGGGAAAGGGTTTAGGGTTTGATTAGGCGGACCGCTACCGCGGATCCCCCTAATCAAACCCTAAACCCTTTCCCTTGCTTCTCATTCGAAGGTGGCAAGACAAAAAGACACCCTAGAGGGGCCGAGTGAACCCTTTTGGGGGGCCGGGTATCCTAAAACGGGACGCGAAAGGGTTTAGGGTTTGATTAGGCGGACTTCTACCGCGGATCCCCCTAATCAAACCCTAAACCCTTTTCCTTGCTACTCATTCGAAGGCGGCAAGACAAAAATACACCCTAGAGGGGCCGAGTGAACCCTGTTTTGGGGGGCTGGGTATCCTAAAACGGGACGGGAAAGGGTTTTGGGTTTGATTAGGCGGACCACTACCACGGATCCCCCTAATCAAACCCTAAACCCTTTCCCTTGCTTCTCATTCGAAGGCGGCAAGACAAAAAGACAGCCCTAGAGGGGCCGAGTAAACCTTTTTTGGGGGCGGGTATCCTAAACGGGACGGGAAAGGGTTTAGGGTTTGATTAGGCGGACTTCTACCGCGGATCCCCCTAATCAAACCCTAAACCCTTTCCCTTGCTTTTCATTCGAAGGCGGCAAGACAAAAATACACCCTAGAGGGGCCGAGTGAACCCTTTTTTGGGGGGCCGAGTATCCTAAAACGGGACGGGAAAGGGTTTAGGGTTTGATTTGGTGGACCGCTACCGCGGATCCCCCTAATCAAACCCTAAACCCTTTCCCTTGCTTCTCATTCGAAGGCGGCAAGACAAAAAGACACCCTAGAGGGGCCGAGTGAACCCTTTTTTGGGGGGCCGGGTATCCTAAAACGGGACGCGAAAGGGTTTAGGGTTTGATTAGGCGGACTTCTACCGCGAATCCCCCTAATCAAACCCTACACCCTTTCCCTTGCTTATCATTCGAAGGCGGCAAGACAAAAAGACACCCTAGAGGGGCCGAGTAAACCCTTTTTTGTGGGGGCCGGGTATCCTAAAACGGGATGGGAAAGGGTTAAGGGTTTGATTAGGCGGACCGCTATCGTGGATCCCCCTAATCAAACCCTAAACCCTTTTCCTTGCTTCTCATTCCAAGGTGGCAAGACATAAAGATACCCTAGAGGGGCCGAGTAAACCCTTTTTGGGGGGGCTGGGTATCCTAAAACGGGACGGGAAAGGGTTTAGGGTTTGATTAGGCGGACCGCTACCGCGGATCCCCCTAATCAAACCCTAAACCCTTTCCCTTGCTTCTCATTCGAAGGTGGCAAGACAAAAAGACACCCTAGAGGGGCCGAGTGAACCCTTTTTTGGGGGGCCGGGTATCCTAAAACGGGACGCGAAAGGGTTTAGGGTTTGATTAGGCGGACTTCTATCGCGGATCCCCCTAATCAAACCCTAAACCCTTTTCCTTGCTACTCATTCGAAGGCGACAAGACAAAAATACACCCTAGAGGGGCCGAGTGAACCCCTGTTTTGGGGGCGGGTATCCTAAACGGGACGGGAAAGGGTTTTGGGTTTGATTAGGCGGACCACTACCACGGATCCCCCTAATCAAACCCTAAACCCTTTCCCTTGCTTCTCATTCGAAGGTGGCAAGACAAAAGGACACCCTAGAGGGGCCTAGTGAACCCTTTGGGGGGCGGGTATCCTAAAACGGGACGCGAAAGGGGTTTAGGGTTTGATTAGGCGGACTTCTACCGCGGATCCCCCTAATCAAACCCTAAACCCTTTCCCTTGCTACTCATTAGAAGGCGGCAAGACAAAAATACACCCTAGAGGGGCCGAGTGAACCCTTTTTTGGGGGGCCGGGTATCCTAAAACGGGACGGGAAAGGGTTTTGGGTTTGATTAGGCGGACCACTACCACGGATCCCCCTAATCAAACCCTAAACCCTTTCCCTTGCTTCTCATTCGAAGGCGGCAAGACAAAAAGACACCCTAGAGGGGCCGAGTAAACCCTTTTTTGTGGGGGCCGGGTATCCTAAAACGGGATGGGAAAGGGTTAAGGGTTTGATTAGGCGGACCGCTACCACGGATCCCCCTAATCAAACCCTAAACCCTTTCCCTTGCTTCTCATTCGAAGGCGGCAAGACAAAAATACACCCTAGAGGGGCCGAGTGAACCCTGTTTTGGGGGGCCGGGTATCCTAAAACGGGACGGGAAAGGGTTTTGGGTTTGATTAGGCGGACCACTACCACGGATCCCCCTAATCAAACCCTAAACCCTTTCCCTTGCTTCTCATTCGAAGGCGGCAAGACAAAAAGACAGCCCTAGAGGGGCTGAGTAAACCCTTTTTTGGGGGGCCGGGTATCCTAAAACGGGACGGGAAAGGGTTTAGGGTTTGATTAGGCGGACTTCTACCGCGGATCCCCCTAATCAAACCCTAAACCCTTTCCCTTGCTATTCATTCGAAGGCGGCAAGACAAAAATACACCCTAGAGGGGCCGAGTGAACCCTTTTTTGGGGGGCCGAGTATCCTAAAACGGGACGGGAAAGGGTTTAGGGTTTGATTTGGTGGACCGCTACCGCGGATCCCCCTAATCAAACCCTAAACCCTTTCCCTTGCTTCTCATTCGAAGGCGGCAAGACAAAAAGACACCCTAGAGGGGCCGAGTGAACCCTTTTTTGGGGGGCCGGGTATCCTAAAACGGGACGCGAAAGGGTTTAGGGTTTGATTAGGCGGACTTCTACCGCGAATCCCCCTAATCAAACCCTAAACCCTTTCCCTTGCTACTCATTCGAAGGCGGCAAGACAAAAATACACCCTAGAGGGGCCGAGTGAACCATTTTTTGGGGGGCCGGGTATCCTAAAACGGGACGGGAAAGGGTTTGATTAGGCGGACCACTACCACGGATCCCCCTAATCAAACCCTAAACCCTTTCCCTTGCCTATCATTCGAAGGCGGCAAGACAAAAAGACACCCTAGAGGGGCCGAGTAAACCCTTTTTTGTGGGGGCCGGGTATCCTAAAACGGGATGGGAAAGGGTTAAGGGTTTGATTAGGCGGACCGCTATCGTGGATCCCCCTAATCAAACCCTAAACCCTTTCCCTTGCTTCTCATTCGTAGGTGGCAAGACAACAAGATACCCAAGAGGGGCCGAGTAAACCCTTTTTGGGGGGGCAGGGTATCCTAAAACGGGACGGGAAAGGGTTTAGGGTTTGATTAGGCGGACCGCTACCGCGGATCCCCCTAATAAAACCCTAAACCCTTTCCCTTGCTTCTCATTCGAAGGTGCCAAGACAAAAAGACACCCTAGAGGGGCCGAGTGAATCCTTTTTTGGGGGGCCGGGTATCCTAAAACGGGACGCGAAAGGGTTTAGGGTTTGATTAGGCAGACTTCTACCGCGGATCCCCCTAATCAAACCCTAAACCCTTTCCCTTGCTACTCATTCGAAGGAGGCAAGACAAAAATACACCCTAGAGGGGCCGAGTGAACCCTGTTTTGGGGGGCCGGGTATCCTAAAACGGGATGGGAAAGGATTTTGGGTTTGATTAGGCGGACCACTACCACGGATCCCCCTAATCAAACCCTAAACTCTTTCCCTTGCTTCTCATTCGAAGGCGGCAAGACAAAAAGACACCCTAGAGGGGCCGAGTGAACCCTTTTTTGGGGGGCCGGGTATCCTAAAACGGGACGCGAAAGGGTTTAGGGTTTGATTAGGCGGACTTCTACCGCGGATCCCCCTAATCAAACCCTAAACCCTTTCCCTTGCTACTCATTCGAAGGCGGCAAGACAAAAATACACCCTAGAGGGGCCGAGTGAACCCTTTTTTGGGGGGCCGGGTATCCTAAAACGGGACGGGAAAGGATTTTGGGTTTGATTAGGCGGACCACTACCACGGATCCCCCTAATCAAACCCTAAACCCTTTCCCTTGCTTCTCATTAGAAGGCGGCAAGACAAAAAGACACCCTAGAGGGGCCGAGTAAACCCTTTTTAGTGGGGGCCGGGTATCTTAAAACGGGATGGGAAAGGGTTAAGGGTTTGATTAGGCGGACCGCTATCGTGGATCCCCCTAATCAAACCCTAAACCCTCTTCCTTGCTTCTCATTCGAAGGTGGCAAGACAAAAAGATACCCTAGAGGGGCCGAGTAAACCCTTTTTGGGGGGGCTGGGTATCCTAAAACGGGACGGGAAAGGGTTTAGGTTTTGATTAGGCGGACCGCTACCGCGGATCCCCCTAATCAAACCCTAAACCCTTTCCCTTGCTTCTCATTCGAAGGTGGCAAGACAAAAAGACACCCTAGAGGGGCCTAGTGAACCCTTTTTTGGGGGGCCGGGTATCCTAAAACGGGACGCGAAAGGGTTTAGGGTTTGATTAGGCGGACTTCTACCGCGGATCCCCCTAATCAAACCCTAAACCCTTTTCCTTGCTACTCATTCGAAGGCGGCAAGACAAAAATACACCCTAGAGGGGCCGAGTGAACCCTGTTTTGGGGGGCCGGGTATCCTAAAACGGGACGGGAAAGGGTTTTGGGTTTGATTAGGCGGACCACTACCACGGATCCCCCTAATCAAACCCTAAACCCTTTCCCTTGCTTCTCATTCGAAGGCGGCAAGACAAAAAGACAGCCCTAGAGGGGCTGAGTAAACCCTTTTTTGGGGGGCCGGGTATCCTAAAACGGGACGGGAAAGGGTTTAGGGTTTGATTAGGCGGACTTCTACCGCGGATCCCCCTAATCAAACCCTAAACCCTTTCCCTTGCTTTTCATTCGAAGGCGGCAAGACAAAAATACACCCTAGAGGGGCCGAGTGAACCCTTTTTTGGGGGGCCGGGTATCCTAAAACGGGACGGGAAAGGGTTTAGGGTTTGATTTGGTGGACCGCTACCGCGGATCCCCCTAATCAAACCCTAAACCCTTTCCCTTGCTTCTCATTCGAAGGTGGCAAGACAAAAAGACACCCTAGAGGGGCCGAGTGAACCCTTTTTTGGGGGGCCGGGTATCCTAAAACGGGACGCGAAAGGGTTTAGGGTTTGATTAGGCGGACTTCTACCGCGAATCCCCCTAATCAAACACTAAACCCTTTCCCTTGCTACTCATTCGAAGGCGGCAAGACAAAAATACACCCTAGAGGGGCCGAGTGAACCCTGTTTTGGGGGGCCGGGTATCCTAAAACGGGACGGGAAAAGGGTTTGATTAGGCGGACCACTACCACGGATCCCCCTAATCAAACCCTAAACTCTTTCCCTTGCTTCTCATTCGAAGGCGGCAAGACAAAAAGACACCCTAGAGGGGCCGAGTGAACCCTTTTTTGGGGGGCCGGGTATCCTAAAACGGGACGCGAAAGGGTTTAGGGTTTGATTAGGCGGACTTCTACCGCGGATCCCCCTAATCAAACCCTAAACCCTTTCCCTTGCTACTCATTCGAAGGCGGCAAGACAAAAATACACCCTAGAGGGGCCGAGTGAACCCTTTTTTGGGGGGACGGGTATCCTAAAACGGGACGGGAAAGGATTTTGGGTTTGATTAGGCGGACCACTACCACGGATCCCCCTAATCAAACCCTAAACCCTTTCCCTTGCTTCTCATTAGAAGGCGGCAAGACAAAAAGACACCCTAGAGGGGCCGAGTAAACCCTTTTTTGTGGGGGCCGGGTATCTTAAAACGGGATGGGAAAGGGTTAAGGGTTTGATTAGGCGGACCGCTATCGTGGATCCCCCTAATCAAACCCTAAACCCTTTTCCTTGCTTCTCATTCGAAGGTGGCAAGACAAAAAGATACCCTAGAGGGGCCGAGTAAACCCTTTTTGGGGGGGCTGGGTATCCTAAACGGGACGGGAAAGGGTTTAGGTTTTGATTAGGCGGACCGCTACCTCGGATCCCCCTAATCAAACCCTAAACCCTTTCCCTTGCTTCTCATTCGAAGGTGGCAAGACAAAAAGACACCCTAGAGGGGCCTAGTGAACCCTTTTTTGGGGGGCCGGGTATCCTAAAACGGGACGCGAAAGGGTTTAGGGTTTGATTAGGCGGACTTCTACCGCGGATCCCCCTAATCAAACCCTAAACCCTTTTCCTTGCTACTCATTCGAAGGCGGCAAGACAAAAATACACCCTAGAGGGGCCGAGTGAACCCTGTTTTGGGGGCCGGGTATCCTAAAAACAGACGGGAAAGGGTTTTGGGTTTGATTAGGCGGACCACTACCACGGATCCCCCTAATCAAACCCTAAACCCTTTCCCTTGCTTCTCATTCGAAGGCGGCAAGACAAAAAAGACAGTCCTAGAGGGGCCGAGTAAACCCTTTTTTGGGGGGCCGGGTATCCTAAAACGGGACGGGAAAGGGTTTAGGATTTGATTAGGCGGACTTCTACCGCAGATCCCCCTAATCAAACCCTAAACCCTTTCCCTTGCTTTTCATTCGAAGGCGGCAAGACAAAAATACACCCTAGAGGGGCCGAGTGAACCCTTTTTTGGGGGGCCGAGTATCCTAAAACGGGACGGGAAAGGGTTTAGGGTTTGATTTGGTGGACCGCTACCGCGGATCCCCCTAATCAAACCCTAAACCCTTTCCCTTGCTTCTCATTCGAAGGCGGCAAGACAAAAAGACACCCTAGAGGGGCCGAGTGAACCCTTTTTTGGGGGGCCGGGTATCCTAAAACGGGACGGGAAAGGGTTTAGGGTTTGATTAGGCGGACATCTATCGCGAATCCCCCTAATCAAACCCTAAACCCTTTCCCTTGCTACTCATTCGAAGGCGGCAAGACAAAAATACACCCTAGAGGGGCCGAGTGAACCATTTTTTGGGGGGCCGGGTATCCTAAAACGGGACGGGAAAGGGTTTGATTAGGCGGACCACTACCACAGATCCCCCTAATCAAACCCTAAACCCTTTCCCTTGCTTATCATTCGAAGGCGGCAAGATAAAAAGACACCCTAGAGGGGCCGAGTAAACCCTTTTTGGGGGGGCTGGGTATCCTAAAACGGGACGGGAAAGGGTTTAGGGTTTGATTAGGCGGACCGCTACCGCGGATCCCCCTAATCAAACCCTAAACCCTTTCCCTTGCTTCTCATTTGAAGGTGGCAAGACAAAAAGACACCCTAGAGGGGCCGAGTGAACCCTTTTTTGGGGGGCCGGGTATCCTAAAACGGGACGCGAAAGGGTTTAGGGTTTGATTAGGCGGACTTCTACCGCGGATCCCCCTAATCAAACCCTAAACCCTTTTCCTTGCTACTCATTCGAAGGCGGCAAGACAAAAATACACCCTAGAGGGGCCGAGTGAACCCTGTTTTGGGGGCCGGGTATCCTAAACGGGACGGGAAAGGGTTTTGGGTTTGATTAGGCGGACCACTACCACGGATCCCCCTAATCAAACCCTAAACCCTTTCCCTTGCTTCTCATTCGAAGGCGGCAAGACAAAAAGACAGCCCTAGAGAGGGGCCGAGTAAACCCTTTTTTGGGGGGCCGGGTATCCTAAAACGGGACGGGAAAGGGTTTAGGGTTTGATTAGGCGGACTTCTACCGCGGATCCCCCTAATCAAACCCTAAACCCTTTCCCTTGCTTTTCATTCGAAGGCGGCAAGACAAACATACACCCTAGAGGGGCCGAGTGAACCCTTTTTTGGGGGGCCGAGTATCCTAAAACGGGACGGGAAAGGGTTTAGGGTTTGATTTGGTGGACCGCTACCGCGGATCCCCCTAATCAAACCCTAAACCCTTTCCCTTGCTTCTCATTCGAAGGCGGCAAGACAAAAAGACACCCTAGAGGGGCCGAGTGAACCCTTTTTTGTGGGGGCCGGGTATCCTAAAACGGGACGGGAAAGGGTTTAGGGTTTGATTAGGCGGACCGCTATCGTGGATCCCCCTAATCAAACCCTAAACCCTTTTCCTTGCTTCTCATTCGAAGGTGGCAAGACAAAAAGATACCCTAGAGGGGCCGAGTAAACCCTTTTTGGGGGGGCTGGGTATCCTAAAACGGGACGGGAAAGGGTTTAGGGTTTGATTAGGCGGACCGCTACCGCGGATCCCCCTAATCAAACCCTAAACCCTTTCCCTTGCTTCTCATTCGAAGGTGGCAAGACAAAAAGACACCCTAGAGGGGCCTAGTGAACCCTTTTTTGGGGGGCCGGGTATCCTAAAACGGGACGCGAAAGGGTTTAGGGTTTGATTAGGCGGACTTCTACCGCGAATCCCCCTAATCAAACACTAAACCCTTTCCCTTGCTACTCATTCGAAGGCGGCAAGACAAAAATACACCCTAGAGGGGCCGAGTGAACCCCTGTTTTGGGGGCGGGTATCCTAAAACGGGACGGGAAAAGGGTTTGATTAGGCGGACCACTACCACGGATCCCCCTAATCAAACCCTAAACTCTTTCCCTTGCTTCTCATTCGAAGGCGGCAAGACAAAAAGACACCCTAGAGGGGCCGAGTGAACCCTTTTTGGGGGCCGGGTATCCTAAAACGGGACGCGAAAGGGTTTAGGGTTTGATTAGGCGGACTTCTACCGCGGATCCCCCTAATCAAACCCTAAACCCTTTCCCTTGCTACTCATTCGAAGGCGGCAAGACAAAAATACACCCTAGAGGGGCCGAGTGAACCCTTTTTTGGGGGGACGGGTATCCTAAAACGGGACGGGAAAGGATTTTGGGTTTGATTAGGCGGACCACTACCACGGATCCCCCTAATCAAACCCTAAACCCTTTCCCTTGCTTCTCATTAGAAGGCGGCAAGACAAAAAGACACCCTAGAGGGGCCGAGTAAACCCTTTTTTGTGGGGGCCGGGTATCTTAAAACGGGATGGGAAAGGGTTAAGGGTTTGATTAGGCGGACCGCTATCGTGGATCCCCCTAATCAAACCCTAAACCCTTTTCCTTGCTTCTCATTCGAAGGTGGCAAGACAAAAAGATACCCTAGAGGGGCCGAGTAAACCCTTTTTGGGGGGGCTGGGTATCCTAAAACGGGACGGGAAAGGGTTTAGGTTTTGATTAGGCGGACCGCTACCTCGGATCCCCCTAATCAAACCCTAAACCCTTTCCCTTGCTTCTCATTCGAAGGTGGCAAGACAAAAAGACACCCTAGAGGGGCCTAGTGAACCCTTTTTTGGGGGGCCGGGTATCCTAAAACGGGACGCGAAAGGGTTTAGGGTTTGATTAGGCGGACTTCTACCGCGGATCCCCCTAATCAAACCCTAAACCCTTTTCCTTGCTACTCATTCGAAGGCGGCAAGACAAAAATACACCCTAGAGGGGCCGAGTGAACCCTGTTTTGGGGGGCCGGGTATCCTAAAACAGGACGGGAAAGGGTTTTGGGTTTGATTAGGCGGACCACTACCACGGATCCCCCTAATCAAACCCTAAACCCTTTCCCTTGCTTCTCATTCGAAGGCGGCAAGACAAAAAGACAGTCCTAGAGGGGCTGAGTAAACCCTTTTTTGGGGGGCCGGGTATCCTAAAACGGGACGGGAAAGGGTTTAGGATTTGATTAGGCGGACTTCTACCGCAGATCCCCCTAATCAAACCCTAAACCCTTTCCCTTGCTTTTCATTCGAAGGCGGCAAGACAAAAATACACCCTAGAGGGGCCGAGTGAACCCTTTTTTGGGGGGCCGAGTATCCTAAAACGGGACGGGAAAGGGTTTAGGGTTTGATTTGGTGGACCGCTACCGCGGATCCCCCTAATCAAACCCTAAACCCTTTCCCTTGCTTCTCATTCGAAGGCGGCAAGACAAAAAGACACCCTAGAGGGGCCGAGTGAACCCTTTTTTGGGGGGCCGGGTATCCTAAAACGGGACGCGAAAGGGTTTAGGGTTTGATTAGGCGGACATCTATCGCGAATCCCCCTAATCAAACCCTAAACCCTTTCCCTTGCTACTCATTCGAAGGCGGCAAGACAAAAATACACCCTAGAGGGGCCGAGTGAACCATTTTTTGGGGGGCCGGGTATCCTAAAACGGGACGGGAAAGGGTTTGATTAGGCGGACCACTACCACAGATCCCCCTAATCAAACCCTAAACCCTTTCCCTTGCTTATCATTCGAAGGCGGCAAGATAAAAAGACACCCTAGAGGGGCCGAGTAAACCCTTTTGGGGGGTGGGTATCCTAAAACGGGACGGGGAAAGGGTTTAGGGTTTGATTAGGCGGACCGCTACCGCGGATCCCCCTAATCAAACCCTAAACCCTTTCCCTTGCTTCTCATTTGAAGGTGGCAAGACAAAAAGACACCCTAGAGGGGCCGAGTGAACCCTTTTTTGGGGGGCCGGGTATCCTAAAACGGGACGCGAAAGGGTTTAGGGTTTGATTAGGCGGACTTCTACCGCGGATCCCCCTAATCAAACCCTAAACCCTTTTCCTTGCTACTCATTCGAAGGCGGCAAGACAAAAATACACCCTAGAGGGGCCGAGTGAACCCTGTTTTGGGGGGCCGGGTATCCTAAAACGGGACGGGAAAGGGTTTTGGGTTTGATTAGGCGGACCACTACCACGGATCCCCCTAATCAAACCCTAAACCCTTTCCCTTGCTTCTCATTCGAAGGCGGCAAGACAAAAAAGACACCCTAGAGGGGCCGAGTGAACCCTTTTTGGGGGCCGGGTATCCTAAAACGGGACGGGAAAGGGTTTAGGGTTTGATTAGGCGGACTTCTACCGCGGATCCCCCTAATCAAACCCTAAACCCTTTCCCTTGCTTTTCATTCGAAGGCGGCAAGACAAACATACACCCTAGAGGGGCCGAGTGAACCCTTTTTTGGGGGGCCGAGTATCCTAAAACGGGACGGGAAAGGGTTTAGGGTTTGATTTGGTGGACCGCTACCGCGGATCCCCTAATCAAACCCTAAACCCTTTCCCTTGCTTCTCATTCGAAGGCGGCAAGACAAAAAGACACCCTAGAGGGGCCGAGTGAACCCTTTTTTGGGGGCGGGTATCCTAAAACGGGATGGGAAAGGGTTAAGGGTTTGATTAGGCGGACCGCTATCGTGGATCCCCCTAATCAAACCCTAAACCCTTTTCCTTGCTTCTCATTCGAAGGTGGCAAGACAAAAAGATACCCTAGAGGGGCCGAGTAAACCCTTTTGGGGGGGTGGGTATCCTAAACGGGACGGGAAAGGGTTTAGGGTTTGATTAGGCGGACCGCTACCGCGGATCCCCCTAATCAAACCCTAAACCCTTTCCCTTGCTTCTCATTCGAAGGTGGCAAGACAAAAAGACACCCTAGAGGGGCCGAGTGAACCCTTTTTTGGGGGGCCGGGTATCCTAAAACGGGACGCGAAAGGGGTTTAGGGTTTGATTAGGCGGACTTCTACCGCGGATCCCCCTAATCAAACCCCAAACCCTTTCCCTTGCTACTCATTCGAAGGCGGCAAGCCAAAAATACACCCTAGAGGGGCCGAGTGAACCCTTTTTTGGGGGGCCGGGTATCCTAAAACGGGACGGGAAAGGATGTTGGGTTTGATTAGGCGGACCACTACCACGGATCCCCCTAATCAAACCCTAAACCCTTTCCCTTGCTTCTCATTCGAAAGCGGCAAGACAAAAAGACACCCTAGAGGGGCCGAGTAAACCCTTTTTTGTGGGGGCCGGGTATCCTAAAACGGGATGGGAAAGGGTTAAGGGTTTGATTAGGCGGACCGCTATCGTGGATCCCCCTAATCAAACCCTAAACCCTTTTCCTTGCTTCTCATTCGAAGGTGGCAAGACATAAAGATACCCTAGAGGGGCCGAGTAAACCCT
Source organism: Silene latifolia (assembly GCF_048544455.1). NCBI lineage: Eukaryota > Viridiplantae > Streptophyta > Magnoliopsida > Caryophyllales > Caryophyllaceae > Silene > Silene latifolia. Next base: position 57,505,170 of record NC_133535.1, on the reverse strand, counting down.
TTTTGGGGGGGCTGGGTATCCTAAAACGGGTCGGGAAAGGGTTTAGGGTTTGATTAGGCGGACCGCTACCGCGGATCCCCCTAATCAAACCCTAAACCCTTTCCCTTGCTTCTCATTCGAAGGTGGCAAGACAAAAAGACACCCTAGAGGGGCCGAGTGAACCCTTTTTTGGGGGGCCGGGTATCCTAAAACGGGACGCGAAAGGGTTTAGGGTTTGATTAGGCGGACTTCTATCGCGGATCCCCCTAATAAAACCCTAAACCCTTTTCCTTGCTACTCATTCGAAGGCGGCAAGACAAAAATACACCCTAGAGGGGCCGAGTGAACCCTGTTTTGGGGGGCCGGGTATCCTAAAACGGGACGGGAAAGGGTTTTGGGTTTGATTAGGCGGACCACTACCACGGATCCCCCTAATCAAACCCTAAACCCTTTCCCTTGCTTCTCATTCGAAGGTGGCAAGACAAAAATACACCCTAGAGGGGCCTAGTGAACCCTTTTTTGGGGGGCCGGGTATCCTAAAACGGGAGGCGAAAGGGGTTTAGGGTTTGATTAGGCGGACTTCTACCGTGTATCCCCCTAATCAAACCCTAAACCCTTTCCCTTGCTACTCATTCGAAGGCGGCAAGACAAAAATACACCCTAGAGGGGCCGAGTGAACCCTTTTTTGGGGGGCCGGGTATCCTAAAACGGGACGGGAAAGGATGTTGGGTTTGATTAGGCGGACCACTACCACGGATCCCCCTAATCAAACCCTAAACCCTTTCCCTTGCTTCTCATTCGAAGGCGGCAAGACAAAAAGACACCCTAGAGGGGCCGAGTAAACCCTTTTTTGTGGGGGCCGGGTATCCTACAACGGGATGGGAAAGGGTTAAGGGTTTGATTAGGCGGACCGCTATCGTGGATCCCCCTAATCAAACCCTAAACCCTTTTCTTGCTTCTCTCATTCGAAGGTGGCAAGACAAAAAGATACCCTAGAGGGGCCGAGTAAACCCTTTTTGGGGGGGCGGGTATCCTAAAACGGGACGGGAAAGGGTTTAGGGTTTGATTAGGCGGACCGCTACCGCGGATCCCCTAATCAAACCCTAAACCCTTTCCCTTGCTTCTCATTCGAAGGTGGCAAGACAAAAAGACACCCTAGAGGGGCCGAGTGAACCCTTTTTTGGGGGGCCGGGTATCCTAAAACGGGACGCGAAAGGGTTTAGGGTTTGATTAGGCGGACTTCTACCGCGGATCCCCCTAATCAAACCCTAAACCCTTTTCCTTGCTACTCATTCGAAGGCGGCAAGACAAAAATACACCCTAGAGGGGCCGAGTGAACCCTGTTTTGGGGGGCCGGGTATACTAAAACGGGACGGGAAAGGGTTTTGGGTTTGATTAGGCGGACCACTACCACGGATCCCCCTAATCAAACCCTAAACCCTTTCCCTTGCTTCTCATTCGAAGGCGGCAAGACAAAAAGACAGCCCTAGAGGGGCTGAGTAAAACCCTTTTTTGGGGGCGGGTATCCTAAAACGGGACGGGAAAGGGTTTAGGGTTTGATTAGGCGGACTTCTACCGCGGATCCCCCTAATCAAACCCTAAACCCTTTCCCTTGCTTTTCATTCGAAGGCGGCATGACAAAAATACACCCTAGAGGGGCCGAGTGAACCCTTTTTGGGGGGCCGAGTATCCTAAAACGGGACGGGAAAGGGTTTAGGGTTTGATTAGGTGGACCGCTACCGCGGATCCCCTAATCAAACCCTAAACCCTTTCCCTTGCTTCTCATTCGAGGCGGCAAGACAAAAAGACACCCTAGAGGGGCCGAGTGAACCCTTTTTGGGGGGCGGGTATCCTAAAACGGGACGCGAAAGGGTTTAGGGTTTGATTAGGCGGACTTCTACCGCGAATCCCCCTAATCAAACCCTAAACCCTTTCCCTTGCTATTCATTCGAAGGCGGCAAGACAAAAATACACCCTAGAGGGGCCGAGTGAACCATTTTTGGGGCGGGTATCCTAAAACGGACGGGAAAGGGTTTGATTAGGCGGACCACTACCACAGATCCCCCTAATCAAACCCTAAACCCTTTCCCTTGCTTATCATTCGAAGGCCGCAAGATAAAAAGACACCCTAGAGGGGCCGAGTAAACCCTTTTTGGGGGGGCTGGGTATCCTAAAACGGGACGGGAAAGGGTTTAGGGTTTGATTAGGCGGACCGCTACCGCGGATCCCCCTAATCAAACCCTAAACCCTTTCCCTTGCTTCTCATTCGAAGGTGGCAAGACAAAAAGACACCCTAGAGGGGCCGAGTGAACCCTTTTTTGGGAGGCCGGGTATCCTAAAACGGGACGCGAAAGGGTTTAGGGTTTGATTAGGCGGACTTCTACCGCGGATCTCCCTAATCAAACCCTAAACCCTTTTCCTTGCTACTCATTCGAAGGCGGCAAGACAAAAATACACCCTAGAGGGGCCGAGTGAACCCTGTTTTGGGGGGCCGGGTATCCTAAAACGGGACGGGAAAGGGTTTTGGGTTTGATTAGGCGGACCACTACCACGGATCCCCCTAATCAAACCCTAAACCCTTTCCCTCGCTTCTCATTCAAGGCGGCAAGACAAAAAGACAGCCCTAGAAGGGCCGAGTAAACCCTTTTTGGGGGCGGGTATCCTAAAACGGGACGGGAAAGGGTTTAGGGTTTGATTAGGCGGACTTCTACCGCGGATCCCCCTAATCAAACCCTAAACCCTTTCCCTTGCTTTTCATTCGAAGGCGGCAAGACAAAAATACACCCTAGAGGGGCCGAGTGAACCCTTTTTTGGGGGGCCGAGTATCCTAAAACGGGACGGGAAAGGGTTTAGGGTTTGATTTGGTGGACCGCTACCGCGGATCCCACTAATCAAACCCTAAACCCTTTCCCTTGCTTATCATTCGAAGGCGGCAAGACAAAAAGACACCCTAGAGGGGCCGAGTAAACCCTTTTTTGTGGGGGCCGGGTATCCTAAAACGGGATGGGAAAGGGTTAAGGGTTTGATTAGGCGGACCGCTATCGTGGATCCCCCTAATCAAACCCTAAACCCTTTCCCTTGCTTCTCATTCGAAGGTGGCAAGACAACAAGATACCCTAGAGGGGCCGAGTAAACCCTTTTTGGGGGGGCAGGGTATCCTAAAACGGGACGGAAAAGGGTTTAGGGTTTGATTAGGCGGACCGCTACCGCGGATCCCCCTAATAAAACCCTAAACCCTTTCCCTTGCTTCTCATTCGAAGGTGCCAAGACAAAAAGACACCCTAGAGGGGCCGAGTGAATCCTTTTTTGGGGGGCCGGGTATCCTAAAACGGGACGCGAAAGGGTTTAGGGTTTGATTAGGCAGACTTCTACCGCGGATCCCCCTAATCAAACCCTAAACCCTTTCCCTTGCTACTCATTCGAAGGCGGCAAGACAAAAATACACCCTAGAGGGGCCGAGTGAACCCTGTTTTGGGGGGCCGGGTATCCTAAAACGGGACGGGAAAGGGTTTTGGATTTGATTAGGCGGACCACTACCACGGATCCCCCTAATCAAACCCTAAACCCTTTCCCTTGCTTCTCATTCGAAGGCGGCAAGACAAAAAGACACCCTAGAGGGGCCGAGTAAAGCCTTTTTTGTGGGGGCCGGGTATCCTAAAACGGGATGGGAAAGGGTTAAAGGTTTGATTAGGCGGACCGCTATCGTGGATCCCCCTAATCAAACCCTAAACCCTTTCCCTTGCTTCTCATTCGAAGGCGGCAAGACAAAAAGATACCCTAGAGGGGCCGAGTAAACCCTTTTTGGGGGGGCTGGGTATCCTAAAACGGGACGGGAAAGGAATTAGGGTTTGATTAGGCGGACCGCTACCGCGGATCCCCCTAATCAAACCCTAACCCCTTACCCTTGCTTCTCATTTGAAGGCGGCAAGACAAAAAGACACCCTAGAGGAGACGAGTGAACCCTTTTTTGGGGGGCCGGGTATCCTAAAACGGGACGGGAAAGGGTTTAGGGTTTGATTAGGCGGACCACTACCACGGATCTCCCTAATCAAACCCTAAACCCTTTCCCTTGCTTCTCATTCGAAGGTGGCAAGACAAAAAGACACCCTAGAGGGGCTGCGTAAACCCTTTTTTGGTGGGCCGGGTATCCTAAAACGGGACGGGAAAGGGTTTAGGGTTTGATTAGGCGGACTTCTACCGCGGATCCCCCTAATCAAACCCTAAACCCTTTCCCTTGCTTCTCATTCGAAGGTGCCAAGACAAAAAGACACCCTAGAGGGGCCGAGAGAATCCTTTTTTGGGGGGCCGGGTATCCTAAAACGGGACGGGAAAGGGTTTAGGGTTTGATTAGGCGGACCGCTACCGCGGATCCCCCTAATCAAACCCTAAACCCTTTCCCTTGCTTCTCATTCGAAGGCGGCAAGACAAAAAGACACCCTAGAGGGGCCGAGTGAACCCTTTTTTGGGGGGCCGAGTATCCTAAAATGGGACGCGAAAGGGTTTAGGGTTTGATTAGGCGGACTTCTACCGCGAATCACCCTAATCAAACCCTAAACCCTTTCCCTTGCTACTCATTCGAAGGCGGCAAGACAAAAATACACCATAGAGGGGCCGAGTGAACCCTTTTTTGGGGGGCCGGGTATCCTAAAACGGGACGCGAAAGGGTTTAGGGTTTGATTAGGCGGACTTCTACCGCGAATCCCCCTAATCAAACCCTAAACCCTTTCCCTTGCTACTCATTCGAAGGCAGCAAGACAAAAATACACCCTAGAGGGGCCGAGTGAACCCTTTTTTGGGGGGCCGGGTATCCTAAAACGGGACGGGAAAGGGTTTGATTAGGCGGACCACTACCACGGATCCCCCTAATCAAACCCTAAATCCTTTCCTTTGCTTCTCATTCGAAGGCGGCAAGGCAAAAATACACCCTAGAGGGGCCGAGTGAACCCTTTTTTGGGGGGCCGGATATCCTAAAACGGGACGGGAAAGGGTTTTCGGTTTGATTAGGCGGACCACTACAACGTATCCCCCTAATCAAACCCTAAACCCTTTCCCTTGCTTCTCATTCGAAGGCGGCAAGACAAAAAGACACCCTAGAGGGGCCGAGTAAACCCTTTTTTGAGGGGCCGGGTATCCTAAACGGGACGGGAAAGGGTTAAGGGTTTCATTAGGTGGACCGCTATCGTGGATCCCCCTAATCAAACCCTAAACCCTTTCCCTTACTTCACATTCGAAAGCGGCAAGACAAAAAGACACACTAGAGGGGCCAAGTAAACCCTTTTTGAGGGGGCTGGGTATCCTAAAATGGGTCGGGAAAGGGTTTAGGGTTTGATTAGGCGGACCGCTACCGCGAATCCCCCTAATCAAACCCTGAACCCTTACCCTTGCTTCTCATTTGAAGGCGGCAAGACAAAAAGACACCCTAGAGGGGCCGAGTGAACCCTTTTTTGGGGGGCCGGTAATCCTAAAACGTGACGCGAAAGGGTTTAGGGTTTGATTAGGCGGACTTCTACCGCGGATCCCCCTAATCAAACCCTAAACCCTTACCCTTGCATCTCATTTGAAGGCGGCAAGACAAAAAGACACCGTAGAGGGGCCGAGTGAACCCTTTTTTGGGGGGCCGGGTATCCTAAAACGGGACGGGATAGGGTTTAGGGTATGATTAGGCGGACCACTACCACGGATCCCCCTAATCAAACCCAAAACTCTTTCCCTTGCTTCTCATTCGAAGGCGGCAAGACAAAAAGACACCCTAGAGGGGCCGAGTAAATCCTTTTTGGGGGGGCTGGGTATCCTAAAACGGGACGGGAAAGGGTTTAGGGTTTGATTAGGCGGACCGCTACCGCAGATCCCCCTAATCAAACCCTAATCCCTTTCCCTTGCTTCTCATTTGAAGGCGGCAAGACAAAAAGACACCCTAGAGGGGCTAAGTAAACCCTTTTTTGGCGGGGCGGGTATCCTAAAACGGGACGGGAAAGAGTTAAGGGTTTGATTAGGCGGACCGCTATCGTGGATTCCCCTAATCAAACCCTAAACCCTTTCCCTTGCTTCTCATTCGAATGCGGCAAGACAAAAAGACACTCTAGAGGGGCCGAGTAAACCCTTTTGGGGGAGCCGGGTATCCTAAACGGGACGGGAAAGGGTTTAGGGTTTGATTAGGCGGACCGCTACCGCGGATCCCCCTAATCAAACCCTAATCCCCTTTCCCTTGCTTCTCATTTGAAGGCGGCAAGACAAAAAGACTCCCTAGAGGGGCCGAGTGAACCCTTTTGGGGGGGGTCGGGTATCCTAAAACGGGACGGGGAAAGGGTTTAGGGTTTGATTAGGCGGAACGCTACCGCGGACCCCTAATCAAACCCTAAACCCTTTCCCTTGCTTCTCATTCGAAGGCGGCAAGACAAAAAGACACCCTAGAGGGGCTGAGTAAACCCTTTTTTGGGGGCCGGGTATCCTAAAACAGGACGGGAATGGGTTAAGGGTATGATTAGGCGGACCGCTATCGTGGATCCCCCTAATCAAACCCTAAACCCTTTCCCTTGCTTCTCATTCGAAGGCGGCAAGAAAAAAGACACCCTAGAGGGGCCGAGTAAACCCTTTTTGGGGGTGGGTATCCTAAAACGGGACGGGAAAGGGTTTTGGGTTTGATTAGGCGGACCACTACCACGGATCCCCCTAATCAAACCCTAAACCATTTCCCTTGCTTCTCATTCGAAGGCGGCAAGACAAAAAGACACCCTAGAGGGGCCGAGTAAATCCTTTTTGGGGGGCTGGGTATCCTAAAACGGGACGGGAAAGGGTTTAGGGTTTGATTAGGCGGACCGCTACCGCGGATCCCCCTAATCAAACCCTAAACCCTTTCCCTTGCTTCTCATTCGAAGGCGGCAAGACAAAAAGACACCCTAGAGGGGCCGAGTGAACCCTTTTTTGGGGGGCCGAGTATCCTAAAACGGGACGGGAAAGGGTTTAGGGTTTGATTAGGCGGACTTCTACCGCGAATCACCCTAATCAAACCCTAAACCCTTTCCCTTGCTACTCATTCGAAGGCGGCAAGACAAAAATACACCATAGAGGGGCCGAGTGAACCCTTTTTTGGGGGGCCGGGTATCCTAAAACGGGACGCGAAAGGGTTTAGGGTTTGATTAGGCGGACTTCTACCGCGAATCCCCCTAATCAAACCCTAAACCCTTTCCCTTGCTACTCATTCGAAGGCAGCAAGACAAAAATACACCCTAGAGGGGCCGAGTGAACCCTTTTTTGGGGGGCCGGGTATCCTAAAACGGGACGGAAAGGGTTTGATTAGGCGGACCACTACCACGGATCCCCCTAATCAAACCCTAAATCCTTTCCTTTGCTTCTCATTCGAAGGCGGCAAGGCAAAAATACACCCTAGAGGGGCCGAGTGAACCCTTTTTTGGGGGGCCGGATATCCTAAAACGGGACGGGAAACGGTTTTCGGTTTGATTAGGCGGACCACTACAACGTATCCCCCTAATCAAACCCTAAAACCTTTCCCTTGCTTCTCATTCGAAGGCGGCAAGACAAAAAGACACCCTAGAGGGGCCGAGTAAACCCTTTTTGAGGGGCGGGTATCCTAACGGGACGGGAAAGGGTTAAGGGTTTCATTAGGTGGACCGCTATCGTGGATCCCCCTAATCAAACCCTAAACCCTTTCCCTTACTTCACATTCGAAAGCGGCAAGACAAAAAGACACACTAGAGGGGCCAAGTAAACCCTTTTTGAGGGGGCTGGGTATCCTAAAATGGGTCGGGAAAGGGTTTAGGGTTTGATTAGGCGGACCGCTACCGCGAATCCCCCTAATCAAACCCTGAACCCTTACCCTTGCTTCTCATTTGAAGGCGGCAAGACAAAAGGACACCCTAGAGGGGCCGAGTGAACCCTTTTTTGGGGGGCCGGGAATCCTAAAACGTGACGCGAAAGGGTTTAGGGTTTGATTAGGCGGACTTCTACCGCGGATCCCCCTAATCAAACCCTAAACCCTTACCCTTGCATCTCATTTGAAGGCGGCAAGACAAAAAGACACCGTAGAGGGGCCGAGTGAACCCTTTTTTGGGGGGCCGGGTATCCTAAAACGGGACGGGATAGGGTTTAGGGTATGATTAGGCGGACCACTACCACGGATCCCCCTAATCAAACCCAAAACTCTTTCCCTTGCTTCTCATTCGAAGGCGGCAAGACAAAAAGACACCCTAGAGGGGCCGAGTAAATCCTTTTTGGGGGGGCTGGGTATCCTAAAACGGGACGGGAAAGGGTTTAGGGTTTGATTAGGCGGACCGCTACCGCAGATCCCCCTAATCAAACCCTAAACCCTTTCCCTTGCTTCTCATTTGAAGGCGGCAAGACAAAAAGACACCCTAGAGGGGCTAAGTAAACCCTTTTTTGGGGGGCCGGGTATCCTAAAACGGGACGGGAAAGGGTTAAGGGTTTGATTAGGCGGACCGCTATCGTGGATTCCCCTAATCAAACCCTAAACCCTTTCCCTTGCTTCTCATTCGAATGCGGCAAGACAAAAAGACACTCTAGAGGGGCTGAGTAAACCCTTTTTGGGGGAGCTGGGTATCCTAAAACGGGACGGGAAAGGGTTTAGGGTTTGATTAGGCGGACCGCTACCGCGGATCCCCCTAATCAAACCCTAATCCCCTTTCCCTTGCTTCTCATTTGAAGGCGGCAAGACAAAAAGACTCCCTAGAGGGGCCGAGTGAACCCTTTTTGGGGGGGGGGGGGGGGGGCTGGGTATCCTAAACGGGACGGGAAAGGGTTTAGGGTTTTATTAGGCGGAACGCTACCGCGGACCCCCTAATCAAACCCTAAACCCTTTCCCTTGCTTCTCATTCGAAGGCGGCAAGACAAAAAGACACCCTAGAGGGGCCGAGTGAACCCTTTTTTGGGGGGCCGGGAATCCTAAAACGTGACGCGAAAGGGTTTAGGGTTTGATTAGGCGGACTTCTACCGCGGATCCCCCTAATCAAACCCTAAACCCTTACCCTTGCATCTCATTTGAAGGCGGCAAGACAAAAAGACACCGTAGAGGGGCCGAGTGAACCCTTTTTTGGGGGGCCGGGTATCCTAAAACGGGACGGGATAGGGTTTAGGGTATGATTAGGCGGACCACTACCACGGATCCCCCTAATCAAACCCAAAACTCTTTCCCTTGCTTCTCATTCGAAGGCGGCAAGACAAAAAGACACCCTAGAGGGGCCGAGTAAATCCTTTTTGGGGGGGCTGGGTATCCTAAAACGGGACGGGAAAGGGTTTAGGGTTTGATTAGGCGGACCGCTACCGCAGATCCCCCTAATCAAACCCTAATCCCTTTCCCTTGCTTCTCATTTGAAGGCGGCAAGACAAAAAGACACCCTAGAGGGGCTAAGTAAACCCTTTTTTGGGGGGGCGGGTATCCTAAAACGGGACGGGAAAGAGTTAAGGGTTTGATTAGGCGGACCGCTATCGTGGATTCCCCTAATCAAACCCTAAACCCTTTCCCTTGCTTCTCATTCGAATGCGGCAAGACAAAAAGACACTCTAGAGGGGCTGAGTAAACCCTTTTTGGGGGAGCTGGGTATCCTAAAACGGGACGGGAAAGGGTTTAGGGTTTGATTAGGCGGACCGCTACCGCGGATCCCCCTAATCAAACCCTAATCCCCTTTCCCTTGCTTCTCATTTGAAGGCGGCAAGACAAAAAGACTCCCTAGAGGGGCCGAGTGAACCCTTTTTTGGGGGGCCGGGTATCCTAAAACGGGACGGGAAAGGGTTTAGGGTTTGATTAGGCGGAACGCTACCGCGGACCCCCTAATCAAACCCTAAACCCTTTCCCTTGCTTCTCATTCGAAGGCGGCAAGACAAAAAGACACCCTAGAGGGGCTGAGTAAACCCTTTTTTTGGGGGCCGGGTATCCTAAAACAGGACGGGAATGGGTTTAGGGTTTGATTAGGCGGACCGCTATCGTGGATCCCCCTAATCAAACCCTAAACCCTTTCCCTTGCTTCTCATTCGAAGGCGGCAAGAAAAAAAGACACCCTAGAGGGGCCGAGTAAACCCTTTTTTGGGGGGCTGGGTATCCTAAAACGGGACGGGAAAGGGTTTTGGGTTTGATTAGGCGGACCACTACCACGGATCCCCCTAATCAAACCCTAAACCATTTCCCTTGCTTCTCATTCGAAGGCGGCAATACAAAAAGACACCCTAGAGGGGCCGAGTAAATCCTTTTTGGGGGGGCTGGGTATCCTAAAACGGGACGGGGAAAGGGTTTAGGGTTTGATTAGGCGGACCGCTACCGCGGATCCCCTAATCAAACCCTAAACCCTTTCCCTTGCTTCTCATTTGAAGGCGGCAAGACAAAAAGACACCCTAGAGGGGCTAAGTAAACCCTTTTTTGGGGGCGGGTATCCTAAACGGGACGGGAAAGAGTTAAGGGTTTGATTAGGCGGACCGCTATCGTGGATCCCCCTAATCAAACCCTAAACCCTTTCCCTTGCTTCTCATTCGAATGCGGCAGGACAAAAAGACACCCTAGAGGGGTGAGTAAACCCTTTTGGGGGAGCGGGTATCCTAAAGCGGGACGGGAAAGGGTTTAGGGTTTGATTAGGCGGACCGCTACCGCGGATCCCCTAATCAAACCCTAATCCCCTTTCCCTTGCTTCTCATTTGAAGGCGGCAAGACAAAAAGACTCCCTAGAGGGGCCGAGTGAACCCTTTTTGGGGGGTGGGTATCCTAAACGGGCGGGACGGGAAAGGGTTTAGGGTTTGATTAGGCGGAACGCTACCGCGGACCCCCTAATCAAACCCTAAACCCTTTCCCTTGCTTCTCATTCGAAGGCGGCAAGACAAAAAGACACCCTAGAGGGGCTGAGTAAACCCTTTTTTGGGGGCGGGTATCCTAAAACAGGACGGGAATGGGTTAAGGGTATGATTAGGCGGACGCTATCGTGGATCCCCTAATCAAACCCTAAACCCTTTCCCTTGCTTCTCATTCGAAGGCGGCAAGAAAAAAAGACACCCTAGAGGGGCCGAGTAAACCCTTTTTTGGGGGGCTGGGTATCCTAAAACGGGACGGGAAAGGGTTTTGGGTTTGATTAGGCGGACCACTACCACGGATCCCCCTAATCAAACCCTAAACCATTTCCCTTGCTTCTCATTCGAAGGCGGCAAGACAAAAAGACACCCTAGAGGGGCCGAGTAAATCCTTTTTGGGGGGATGGGTATCCTAAAACGGGACGGGAAAGGGTTTAGGGTTTGATTAGGCGGACCGCTACCGCAGATCCCCCTAATCAAACCCTAATCCCTTTCCCTTGCTTCTCATTTGAAGGCGGCAAGACAAAAAGACACCCTAGAGGGGCTAAGTAAACCCTTTTTTGGGGGGGCGGGTATCCTAAAACGGGACGGGAAAGAGTTAAGGGTTTGATTAGGTGGACCGCTATCGTGGATCCCCCTAATCAAACCCTAAACCCTTTCCCTTGCTTCTCATTCGAATGCGGCTGGACAAAAAGACACCCTAGAGGGGCTGAGTAAACCCTTTTTGGGGGAGCTGGGTATCCTAAAACGGGACGGGAAAGGGTTTAGGGTTTGATTAGGCGGACCGCTACCGCGGATCCCCCTAATCAAACCCTAATCCCCTTTCCCTTGCTTCTCATTTGAAGGCGGTAAGACAAAAAGACTCCCTAGAGGGGCCGAGTGAACCCTTTTTTTTTTTTTGGGGGGGCTGGGTATCCTAAAACGGGACGGGAAAGGGTTTAGGGTTTGATTAGGCGGAACGCTACCGCGGACCCCCTAATCAAACCCTAAACCCTTTCCCTTGCTTCTCATTCGAAGGCGGCAAGACAAAAAGACACCTTAGAGGGGCTGAGTAAACCCTTTTTTTGGGGGCCGGGTATCCTAAAACAGGACGGGAATGGGTTAAGGGTATGATTAGGCGGACCGCTATCGTGGATCCCCCTAATCAAACCCTAAACCCTTTCCCTTGCTTCTCATTCGAAGGCGGCAAGAAAAAAAGACACCCTAGAGGGGCCGAGTAAACCCTTTTTTGGGGGGCTGGGTATCCTAAAACGGGACGGGAAAGGGTTTTGGGTTTGATTAGGCGGACCACTACCACGGATCCCCCTAATCAAACCCTAAACCATTTCCCTTGCTTCTCATTCGAAGGCGGCAAGACAAAAGAACACCCTAGAGGGGCCGAGTGAACCCTTTTTGGGGGGGCCGGGTATCCTAAAACGGGATGGGAAAGGGTTAAGGGTTTGATTAGGCGGGTCGCTATCGTGGATCCCCCTAATCAAACCCTAAACCCTTTCCCTTGCTTCTCATTCGAAGGCGGCAAGACAAAAAGATACCCTAGAGGGGCCGAGTAAACCCTTTTTGGGGGGGCTGGGTATCCTAAAACGGGACGGGAAAGGGTTTAGGGTTTGATTAGGCGGACCGCTACCGCGGATCCCCCTAATCAAACCCTAAACACTTACCCTTGCTTCTCATTTGAAGGCGGTAAGTCAAAAAGACAACCTAGAGGGGCCGAGTGAACCCTTTTTTGGGGGGCCGGGTATCCTAAAACGGGACGGGAAAGGGTTTAGGGTTTGATTAGGCGGACCACTACCACGGATCTCCCTAATCAAACCCTAAACCCTTTCCCTTGCTTCTCATTCGAAGGCGGCAAGACAAAAAGACAACCTAGAGGGGCTGAGTAAACCCTTTTTGGGGGCGGGTATCCTAAAACGGGACGGGGAAAGGGTTTAGGGTTTGATTAGGCGGACTTCTACCGCGGATCCCACTAATCAAACCCTAAACCCTTTCCCTTGCTTCTCATTCGAAGGCGGCAAGACAAAAATACACAATAGAGGGGCCGAGTGAACCCTTTTTTGGGGGGACGGGAAAGGGTTTAGGGTTTGATTTGGCGGACCGCTACCGTGAATCCCCCTAATCCAACTCTAAACCCTTTCCCTTGCTTCTCATTCGAATGCGGCAAGAAGAAAAGACACCCTAGAGGGGCCGAGTGAACCCTTTTTTGGGGGGCCGGGTACCTAAAACGGGACGGGAAAGGGTTTAGATTTTGATTAGGCGGACCGCTACCGTGGATCCCCCTAATCAAACCCTAAACCCTTTCCCTTGCTTCTCATTTGAAGGCGGCAAGACAAAAAGACACCCTAGAGGGGCTAAGTAAACCCTTTTTTGGGGGCGGGTATCCTAAACGGGACGGGGAAAGAGTTAAGGGTTTGATTAGGCGGACCGCTATCGTGGATTCCCTAATCAAACCCTAAACCCTTTCCCTTGCTTCTCATTCGAATGCGGCAAGACAAAAAGACACTCTAGAGGGGCCGAGTAAACCCTTTTGGGGAGTGGGTATCCTAAAGCGGGACGGGAAAGGGTTTAGGGTTTGATTAGGCGGACCGCTACCGCGGATCCCCTAATCAAACCCTAATCCCCTTTCCCTTGCTTCTCATTTGAAGGCGGCAAGACAAAAAGACTCCCTAGAGGGGCCGAGTGAACCCTTTTTTTTTGGGGGGGGTGGGTATCCTAAAGCGGGACGGGAAAGGGTTTAGGGTTTGATTAGGCGGAACGCTACCGCGGACCCCCTAATCAAACCCTAAACCCTTTCCCTTGCTTCTCATTCGAAGGCGGCAAGACAAAAAGACACCCTAGAGGGGTGAGTGAACCCTTTTTTGGTGGGCCGGGTATCCTAAAACGGGACGGGAATGGGTTAAGGGTATGATTAGGCGGACCGCTATCGTGGATCCCCCTAATCAAACCCTAAACCCTTTCCCTTGCTTCTCATTCGAAGGCGGCAAGAAAAAAGACACCCTAGAGGGGCCGAGTGAACCCTTTTTTGGGGGGCTGGGTATCCTAAAACGGGACGGGAAAGGGTTTTGGGTTTGATTAGGCGGACCACTACCACGGATCCCCCTAATCAAACCCTAAACCATTTCCCTTGCTTCTCATTCGAAGGCGGCAAGACAAAAAGACACCCTAGAGGGGCCGAGTAAATCCTTTTTGGGGGGCTGGGTATCCTAAAACGGGACGGGAAAGGGTTTAGGGTTTGATTAGGCGGACCGCTACCGCAGATCCCCCTAATCAAACCCTAATCCCTTTCCCTTGCTTCTCATTTGAAGGCGGCAAGACAAAAAGACACCCTAGAGGGGCTAAGTAAACCCTTTTTTGGGGGGGCGGGTATCCTAAAACGGGACGGGAAAGAGTTAAGGGTTTGATTAAGCGGACCGCTATCGTGGATCCCCCTAATCAAACCCTAAACCCTTTCCCTTGCTTCTCATTCGAATGCGGCAAGACAAAAAGACACCCTAGAGGGGCTGAGTAAACCCTTTTTGGGGGAGCTGGGTATCCTAAAACGGGACGGGAAAGGGTTTAGGGTTTGATTAGGCGGACCGCTACCGCGGATCCCCCTAATCAAACCCTAATCCCCTTTCCCTTGCTTCTCATTTGAAGGCGGCAAGACAAAAAGACTCCCTAGAGGGGCCGAGTGAACCCTTTTTTGGGGGGGGGGGCTGGGTATCCTAAAACGGGACGGGAAAGGGTTTAGGTTTGATTAGGCGGAACGCTACCGCGGACCCCCTAATCAAACCCTAAACCCTTTCCCTTGCTTCTCATTCGAAGGCGGCAAGACAAAAAGACACCCTAGAGGGGCTGAGTAAACCCTTTTTTAAGGGGCCGGGTATCCTAAAACAGGACGGGAATGGGTTAAGGGTATGATTAGGCGGACCGCTATCGTGGATCCCCCTAATAAAACCCTAAATCCTTTCCCTTGCTTCTCATTCGAAGGCGGCAAGAAAAAAAGACACCCTAGAGGGGCCGAGTAAACCCTTTTTTGGGGGGCTGGGTATCCTAAAACGCGACGGGAAAGGGTTTTGGGTTTGATTAGGCGGACCACTACCACGGATCCCCCTAATCAAACCCTAAACCATTTCCCTTGCTTCTCATTCGAAGGCGGCAAGACAAAAAGACACCCTAGAGGGGCCGAGTAAATCCTTTTTGGGGGGGCTGGGTATCCTAAAACGGGACGGGAAAGGGTTTAGGGTTTGATTAGGCGGACCGCTACCGCAGATCCCCCTAATCAAACCCTAATCCCTTTCCCTTGCTTCTCATTTGAAGGCGGCAAGACAAAAAGACACCCTAGAGGGGCTAAGTAAACCCTTTTTTGGGGGACCGGGTATCCTAAAACGGGACGGGAAAGAGTTAAGGGTTTGATTAGGCGGACCGCTATCGTGGATCCCCCTAATCAAACCCTAAACCCTTTCCCTTGCTTCTCATTCGAAGGCGGCAAGACAAAAAGACACCCTAGAGGGGCTGAGTAAACCCTTTTTTTGGGGGCCGGGTATCCTAAAACAGGACGGGAATGGGTTAAGGGTATGATTAGGCGGACCGCTATCGTGGATCCCCCTAATCAAACCCTAAACCCTTTCCCTTGCTTCTCATTCGAAGGCGGCAAGAAAAAAAGACACCCTAGAGGGGCCGAGTAAACCCTTTTTGGGGGGGCTGGGTATCCTAAAACGGGACGGGAAAGGGTTTTGGGTTTGATTAGGCGGACCACTACCACGGATCCCCCTAATCAAACCCTAAACCATTTCCCTTGCTTCTCATTCGAAGGCGGCAAGACAAAAAGACACCCTAGAGGGGCCGAGTAAATCCTTTTGGGGGTGGGTATCCTAAAAACGGGACGGGAAAGGGTTTAGGGTTTGATTAGGCGGACCGCTACCGCGGATCCCCCTAATCAAACCCTAATCCCTTTCCCTTGCTTCTCATTTGAAGGCGGCAAGACAAAAAGACACCCTAGAGGGGCTAAGTAAACCCTTTTTTGGGGGGGCGGGTATCCTAAAACGGGACGGGAAAGAGTTAAGGGTTTGATTAAGCGGACCGCTATCGTGGATCCCCCTAATCAAACCCTAAACCCTTTCCCTTGCTTCTCATTCGAATGCGGCAAGACAAAAAGACACCCTAGAGGGGCTGAGTAAACCCTTTTGGGGGAGTGGGTATCCTAAAACGGGACGGGAAAGGGTTTAGGGTTTGATTAGGCGGACCGCTACCGCGGATCCCCTAATCAAACCCTAATCCCCTTTCCTTGCTTCTCATTTGAAGGCGGCAAGACAAAAAGACTCCCTAGAGGGGCCGAGTGAACCCTTTTTGGGGGGGGGGGGGGGCTGGGTATCCTAAAACGGGACGGGAAAGGGTTTAGGTTTGATTAGGCGGAACGCTACCGCGGACCCCCTAATCAAACCCTAAACCCTTTCCCTTGCTTCTCATTCGAAGGCGGCAAGACAAAAAGACACCCTAGAGGGGCTGAGTAAACCCTTTTTTAAGGGGCCGGGTATCCTAAAACAGGACGGGAATGGGTTAAGGGTATGATTAGGCGGACCGCTATCGTGGATCCCCCTAATAAAACCCTAAACCCTTTCCCTTGCTTCTCATTCGAAGGCGGCAAGAAAAAAAGACACCCTAGAGGGGCCGAGTAAACCCTTTTTTGGGGGTCGGGTATCCTAAAACGGGACGGGAAAGGGTTTTGGGTTTGATTAGGCGGACCACTACCACGGATCCCCCTAATCAAACCCTAAACCATTTCCCTTGCTTCTCATTCGAAGGCGGCAAGACAAAAAGACACCCTAGAGGGGCCGAGTAAATCCTTTTTGGGGGGATGGGTATCCTAAAACGGGACGGGAAAGGGTTTAGGGTTTGATTAGGCGGACCGCTACCGCAGATCCCCCTAATCAAACCCTAATCCCTTTCCCTTGCTTCTCATTTGAAGGCGGCAAGACAAAAAGACACCCTAGAGGGGCTAAGTAAACCCTTTTTTGGGGGGCCGGGTATCCTAAAACGGGACGGGAAAGGGTTAAGGGTTTGATTAGGCGGACCGCTATCGTGGATCCCCCTAATCAAACCCTAAACCCTTTCCCTTGCTTCTCATTCGAATGCGGCAGGACAAAAAGACACCCTAGAGGGGCTGAGTAAACCCTTTTGGGGAGCCGGGTATCCTAAAACGGGACGGGAAAGGGTTTAGGGTTTGATTAGGCGGACCGCTACCGCGGATCCCCCTAATCAAACCCTAATCCCCTTTCCCTTGCTTCTCATTTGAAGGCGGCAAGACAAAAAGACTCCCTAGAGGGGCCGAGTGAACCCTTTTTTTGGGGGGGGGGGGGGGTGGGTATCCTAAAACGGGACGGGAAAGGGTTTAGGGTTTGATTAGGCGGAACGCTACCGCGGACCCCCTAATCAAACCCTAAACCCTTTCCCTTGCTTCTCATTCGAAGGCGGCAAGACAAAAAGACACCTTAGAGGGGCTGAGTAAACCCTTTTTTTGGGGGCCGGGTATCCTAAAACAGGACGGGAATGGGTTAAGGGTATGATTAGGCGGACCGCTATCGTGGATCCCCCTAATCAAACCCTAAACCCTTTCCCTTGCTTCTCATTCGAAGGCGGCAAGAAAAAAAGACACCCTAGAGGGGCCGAGTAAACCCTTTTTGGGGGGCTGGGTATCCTAAAACGGGACGGGAAAGGGTTTAGGGTTTGATTAGGCGGACCACTACCACGGATCCCCCTAATCAAACCCTAAACCATTTCCCTTGCTTCTCATTCGAAGGCGGCAAGACAAAAAGACACCCTAGAGGGGCCGAGTAAACCCTTTTTTGTGGGGGCCGGGTATCCTAAAACGGGATGGGAAAGGGTTAAGGGTTTGATTAGGCGGGTCGCTATCGTGGATCCCCCTAATCAAACCCTAAACCCTTTCCCTTGCTTCTCATTCGAAGGCGGCAAGACAAAAAGATACCCTAGAGGGGCCGAGTAAACCCTTTTTGGGGGGGCTGGGTATCCTAAAACGGGACGGGAAAGGGTTTAGGGTTTGATTAGGCGGACCGCTACCGCGGATCCCCCTAATCAAACCCTAAACACTTACCCTTGCTTCTCATTTGAAGGCGGTAAGTCAAAAAGACAACCTAGAGGGGCCGAGTGAACCCTTTTTTGGGGGGCCGGGTATCCTAAAACGGGACGGGAAAGGGTTTAGGGTTTGATTAGGCGGACCACTACCACGGATCTCCCTAATCAAACCCTAAACCCTTTCCCTTGCTTCTCATTCGAAGGCGGCAAGACAAAAAGACAACCTAGAGGGGCTGAGTAAACCCTTTTTTGGGGGGCCGGGTATCCTAAAACGGGACGGGAAAGGGTTTAGGGTTTGATTAGGCGGACTTCTACCGCGGATCCCACTAATCAAACCCTAAACCCTTTCCCTTGCTTCTCATTCGAAGGCGGCAAGACAAAAATACACAATAGAGGGGCCGAGTGAACCCTTTTTTGGGGGGACGGGAAAGGGTTTAGGGTTTGATTTGGCGGACCGCTACCGTGAATCCCCCTAATCCAACTCTAAACCCTTTCCCTTGCTTCTCATTCGAATGCGGCAAGAAGAAAAGACACCCTAGAGGGGCCGAGTGAACCCTTTTTTGGGGGGCCGGGTACCTAAAACGGGACGGGAAAGGGTTTTGGGTTTGATTAGGCGGACCACTACCACGGATCCCCCTAATCAAACCCTAAACCATTTCCCTTGCTTCTCATTCGAAGGCGGCAAGACAAAAAGACACCCTAGAGGGGCCGAGTAAATCCTTTTTGGGGGGCTGGGTATCCTAAAACGGGACGGGAAAGGGTTTAGGGTTTGATTAGGCGGACCGCTACCGCAGATCCCCCTAATCAAACCCTAAACCCTTTCCTTTGCTTCTCATTCGAAGGCGGCAAGACAAAAATACACCCTAGAGGGGCCGAGTGAACCCTTTTTTGGGGGGCCGGATATCCTAAAACGGGACGGGAAAGAGTTAAGGGTTTGATTAGGCGGACCGCTATCGTGGATCCCCCTAATCAAACCCTAAACCCTTTCCCTTGCTTCTCATTCGAAGGCGGCAAGACAAAAAGACACACTAGAGGGGCCGAGTAAACCCTTTTTGGGGGTTGCTGGGTATCCTAAAACGGAACGGGAAAGGGTTTAGGGTTTGATTAAGCGGACCGCTACCGCGGATCCCCCTAATCAAACCCTAAACCCTTACCCTTGCTTCTCATTTGAAGGCGGCAAGACAAAAAGACACCCTAGAGGGGCCGAGTGAACCCTTTTTTGGGGGGCCGGGTATCCTAAAACGGGACGGGAAAGGGTTTAGGGTTTGATTAGACGGACCACTACCACGGATCCCCCTAATCAAACCCTAAACCCTTTCCCTTGCTTCTCATTCGAAAGCGGCAAGACAAAAAGACACCCAAGAGGGGCTGAGTAAACCCTTTTTTTCGGGGCCGGGTATCCTAAAACGGGACGGGAAAGGGTTAAGGGTCTGATTAGGCGGACCGCTATCGTGGATCCCCCTAATCAAACCCAAAACCCTTTCCCTTGCTTCTCATTCGAAGGCGGCAAGACAAAAAGACACCCTAGAGGGGCCGAGTAAATCCTTTTTGGAGGGGGCTGGGTATCCTAAAACGGGACGGGAAAGAGTTTAGGGTTTGATTAGGCGGACCGCTACCGCGGATCCTCCTAATCAAACCCTAATCCCTTTCCCTTGCTTCTCATTTGAAGGCGGCAAGACAAAAAGACACCCTAGAGGGGCTAAGTAAACCCTTTTTTGAGGGGTCGGGTATCCTAAAACGGGACGGGAAAGGGTTAAGGGTTTGATTAGGCGGACCGCTATCGTGGATCCCCCTAATCAAACCCTAAACCCTTTCCCTTGCTTCTCATTCGAATGCGGAAAGACAAAAAGACAACCTAGGGGGGCCGAGTGAACCCTTTTTTGGGGGCCGGGTATCCTAAAACGGGACGCGAAAGGGTTTAGGGTTTGATTAGGCGGTCTTCTACCGCGGATCCCCCTAATCAAACACTAAACCCTTTCCCTTGATTCTCATTCGAAGGCGGCAAGACAAAAAGACACCCTAGAGGCGCGGAGTGAACCCTTTTTGGGGGGACCGGGTATCCTAAAGAGGGACGGGAAAGGGTTTAGGGTTTGATTAGGCGGACCACTACCACGGATCCCCCTAATCAAACCCTAAACCCTTTCCCTTGCTTCTCATTCGAAGGCGGCAAGACAAAAAGACACCCTAGAGGGGCCGAGTAAACCCTTTTTTTAGGGGCCGGGTATCCTAAACGGGATGGGAAAGGGTTAAGGGTTTGATTAGGCGGACCGCTATCGTGGATCCCCCTAATCAAACCCAAAACCCTTTCCCTTGCTTCTCATTCGAAGGCGGCAAGACAAAAAGACACCCTAGAGGGGCCGAGTAAATCCTTTTTGGGGGGGGGCTGGGTATCCTAAAACGGAACGGGAAAGGGTTTAGGGTTTGATTAAGCGGACCGCTACCGCGGATCCCCCTAATCAAACCCTAAACCCTTACCCTTGCTTCTCATTTGAAGGCGGCAAGACAAAAAGACACCCAAGAGGGGCCGAGTGAACCCTTTTTTAGGGGGCCGGGTATCCTAAAACGGGACGGGAAAGGGTTTAGGGTTTGATTAGGCGGACCAATACCACGGATCCCCCTAATCAAACCCTAAACCCTTTCCCTTGCTTCTCATTCGAAGGCGGCAAGACAAAAAGACACCCTAGAGGGGCCGAGTAAATCCTTTTTGGGGGGGGGGGGGGGGCTGGGTATCCTAAAACGGGACGGGAAAGGGTTTAGGGTTTGATTAGGCGGACCGCTACCGCGGATCCCCCTAATCAAACCCTAATCCCTATCCCTTGCTTCTCATTTGAAGGCGGCAAGACAAAAAGACACCCTAGAGGGGCTAAGTAAACCTTTTTTGGGGGGGCCGGGTATCCTAAAACGGGACGGGAAAGGGTTAAGGGTTTGATTAGGCGGACCGCTATCGTGGATCCCCCTAATCATACCCTAATCCCTTTCCCTTGCTTCTCATTTGAAGGCGGCAAGACAAAAAGACACCCTAAAGGGGCTAAGTAAACCCTTTTTTGGGGGGCCGGGTATCCTAAAACGGGACGGGAAAGGGTTAAGGGTTTGATTAGGCGGACCGCTATCGTGGATCCCCCTAATCAAACCCTAAACCCTTTTCCTTGCTTCTCATTCGAAGGCGGCAAGACAAAAAGACACCCTAGAGGGGCCGAGTGAACCCTTTTTTGGGGGGCCGGGAATCCTAAAACGTGACGCGAAAGGGTTTTGGGTTTGATTAGGCGGACTTCTACCGCGGATCCCCCTAATCAAACCCTAAACCCTTTCCTTTGCTTCTCATTCGAAGGCGGCAAGACAAAAATACACCCTAGAGGGGCCGAGTGAACCCTTTTTTGGGGGGCCGGATATCCTAAAATGGGACGGGAAAGGGTTTTCGGTTTGATTAGGCGGACCACTACCACGGATCCCCCTAATCAAACCCTAAACCCTTTCCCTTGCTTCTCATTCGAAGGCGGCAAGACAAAAGACACCCTAGAGGGGCCGAGTAAACCCTTTTTTTAGGGGCCGGGTATCCTAAACGGGACGGGAAAGGGTTAAGGGTTTCATTAGGCGGACCGCTATCGTGGATCCCCCTAATCAAACCCTAAACCCTTTCCCTTACTTCTCATTCGAAGGCGGCAAGACAAAAAGACACACTAGAGGGGCCGAGTAAACCCTTTTTGGGGGGGCTGGGTATCCTAAAACGGAACGGGAAAGGGTTTAGGGTTTGATTAAGCGGACCGCTACCGCGGATCCCCCTAATCAAACCCTAAACCCTTACCCTTGCTTCTCATTTGAAGGCGGCAAGACAAAAAGACACCCAAGAGGGGCCGAGTGAACCCTTTTTTAGGGGGCCGGGTATCCTAAAACGGGACGGGAAAGGGTTTAGGGTTTGATTAGGCGGACCACTACCACGGATCCCCCTAATCAAACCCTAAACCCTTTCCCTTGCTTCTCATTT
Source organism: Silene latifolia (assembly GCF_048544455.1). Taxonomy (NCBI): domain Eukaryota; kingdom Viridiplantae; phylum Streptophyta; class Magnoliopsida; order Caryophyllales; family Caryophyllaceae; genus Silene; species Silene latifolia. Next base: position 57,483,341 of record NC_133535.1, on the reverse strand, counting down.
GAAGGCGGAAAGACAAAAAGACAACCTAGGGGGGCCGATTGAACCCTTTTTTGGGGGCCGGGTATCCTAAAACGGGACGCGAAAGGGTTTAGGGTTTGATTAGGCGGTCTTCTACCGCGGATCCCCCTAATCAAACCCTAAACCCTTTCCCTTGCTTCTCATTCGAAGGCGGCAAGACAAAAAGACACCCTAGAGGGGCTGAGTAAACCCTTTTTTGGGGGGCCGGGTATCCTAAAACAGGACAGGAATGGGTTAAGGGTATGATTAGGCGGACCGCTATCATGGATCCCCCTAATCAAACCCTAAACCCTTTCCCTTGCTTCTCATTCGAAGGCGGCAAGAAAAAAAGACACCCTAGAGGGGCCGAGTAAACCCTTTTTGGGGGGCCGGGTATCCTAAAACGGGACGGGAATGGGTTTAGGGTTTTATTAGGTGGACCGCTACCGCGGATCCCCCTAATCAAACCCTAAACCCTTTCCCTTACTTCTCATTCGAAGGCGGCAAGACAAAAAGACACCCTAGAGGGGCCGAGTAAACCCTTTTTTTAGGGGCCGGGTATCCTAAACGGGACGGGAAAGGGTTAAGGGTTTCATTAGGCGGACCGCTATCGTGGATCCCCCTAATCAAACCCTAAACCCTTTCCCTTACTTCTCATTCGAAGGCGGCAAGACAAAAAGACACACTAGAGGGGCCGAATAAACCCTTTTTTGGGGGGCTGGGTATCCTAAAACGGAACGGGAAAGGGTTTAGGGTTTGATTAAGCGGACCGCTACCGCGGATCCCCCTAATCAAACCCTAAACCCTTACCCTTGCTTCTCATTTGAAGGCGGCAAGACAAAAAGACACCCTAGAGGGGCCGAGTGAACACTTTTTTGGGGGGCCGGGTATCCTAAAACGGGACGGGAAAGGGTTTAGGGTTTGATTAGGCGGACCACTACCACGGATCCCCCTAATCAAACCATAAACCCTTTCCCTTGCTTCTCATTCGAAAGCGGCAAGACAAAAAGACACCCAAGAGGGGCTGAGTAAACCCTTTTTTTGGGGGCGGGGTATCCTAAAACGGGACGGGAAAGGGTTAAGGGTTTGATTAGGCGGACCGCTATCGTGGATCCCCCTAATCAAACCCAAAACCCTTTCCCTTACTTCTCATTCGAAAGCAGCAAGACAAAAAGACACCCTAGAGGGACCGAGTAAATCCTTTTTGGGGGGGGGGAGGCTGGGTATCCTAAAAGGGGACGGGAAAGGGTTTAGGGTTTGATTAGGCGGACCGCTACCGCGGATCCCCCTAATCAAACCCTAATCCCTTTCCCTTGCTTCTCATTTGAAGGCGGCAAGACAAAAAGACACCCTAGAGGGGCTAAGTAAACCCTTTTTTGGGGGGCCGGGTATCCTAAAACGGGACGGGAAAGGGTTAAGGGTTTGATTAGTCGGACCGCTATCATGGATCCCCCTAATCAAACCCTAAACCATTTCCCTTGCTTCTCATTCGAAGGCGGAAAGACAAAAAGACAACTTAGGGGGGCCGAGTGAACCCTTTTTTGGGGGCCGGGTATCCTAAAACGGGACGCGAAAGGGTTTAGGGTTTGATTAGGCAGTCTTCTACCGCGGATCCCCCTAATCCAACCCTAAACCCTTTCCCTTGCTTCTCATTCGAAGGCGGCAAGACAAAAAGACACCCTAGAGGGGCTGAGTAAACCCTTTTTTGGGGTGCCGGGTATCCTAAAACAGGACAGGAATGGGTTAAGGGTATGATTAGGCGGACCGCTATCGTGGATCCCCCCAATCAAACCCTAAACCCTTTCCCTTGCTTCTCATTCGAAGGCGGCAAGAAAAAAAGACACCCTAGAGGGGACGAGTAAACCCTTTTTGGGGGGCCGGGTATCCTAAAACGGGACAGGAAAGGGTTTAGGGTTTTATTAGGTGGACCGCTACCGCGGATCCCCCTAATCAAACCGTAATCCCTTTCCCTTGCTTCTCATTTGAAGGCGGCAAGACAAAAAGACACCCTAGAGGGGTCGAGTGAACCCTTTTTTGGGGGGCCGGGTATCCTAAAACGGGACGGGAAAAGGGTTTAGGGTTTGATTAGGCGGACCACTACCACGGATCCCCCTAATCAAACCCTAAACCCTTTCCCTTGCTTCTCATTCGAAAGCGGCAAGAAAAAAAGACAACCAAGAGGGGCTGAGTAAACCCTTTTTTTGGGGGCCGGGTATCCTAAAACGGGACGGGAAAGGGTTAAGGGTTTGATTAGGCGGACCGCTATCGTGGATCCCCCTAATCAAACCCAAAACCCTTTCCCTTGCTTCTCATTCGAAGGCGGCAAGACAAAAAGACACCCTAGAGGGGCCGAGTAAATCCTTTTTGGGGGGGGGCTGGGTATCCTAAAACGGGACGGGAAAGGGTTTAGGGTTTGATTAGGCGGACCGCTACCGCGGATCCCCCTAATCAAACCCTAATCCCTTTCCCTTGCTTCTCATTTGAAGGCGGCAAGACAAAAAGACTCCCTAGAGGGGCTAAGTAAACCCTTTTTTGGGGGGCCGCGTATCCTAAAACGGGACGGGAAAGGGTTAAGGGTTTGATTAGGCGGACCGCTATCGTGGATCCCCCTAATCAAACCCTAAACCCTTTCCCTTGCTTCTCATTCGAATGCGGCAAGACAAAAAGACACCCTAGAGGGGCTGAGTAAACCCTTTTTGGGGGAGCTGGGTATCCTAAAACGGGACGGGAAAGGGTTTAGGGTTTGATTAGGCGGACCGCTACCGCGGATCCCCCTAATAAAACCCTAATCCCTTTCCCTTGCTTCTCATTTGAAGGCGGCAAGACAAAAAGACACCCTAGAGGGGCTAAGTAAACCCTTTTTTGGGGGGCCGGGTATCCTAAAACGGGACGGGAAAGGGTTAAGGGTTTGATTAGTCGGACCGCTATCATGGATCCCCCTAATCAAACCCTAAACCATTTCCCTTGCTTCTCATTCGAAGGCGGAAAGACAAAAAGACAACTTAGGGGGGCCGAGTGAACCCTTTTTTGGGGGCCGGGTATCCTAAAACGGGACGCGAAAGGGTTTAGGGTTTGATTAGGCGAGTCTTTCTACCGCGGATCCCCTAATCAAACCCTAAACCCTTTCCCTTGTTTCTCATTCGAAGGCGGCAAGACAAAAAGACACCCTAGAGGGGCCGAGTGAGTAAACCCTTTTTGGGGGTGCGGGTATCCTAAAACAGACGGGGAATGGGTTAAGGGTATGATTAGGCGGACCGCTATCGTGGATCCCCCCAATCAAACCCTAAACCCTTTCCCTTGCTTCTCATTCGAAGGCGGCAAGAAAAAAAGACACCCTAGAGAGGACGAGTAAACCCTTTTTGGGGGGCCGGGTATCCTAAAACGGGACAGGAAAGGATTTAGGGTTTTATTAGGTGGACCGCTACCGCGGATCCCCCTAATCAAACCGTAATCCCTTTCCCTTGCTTCTCATTTGAAGGCGGCAAGACAAAAAGACACCCTAGAGGGGCCGAGTGAACCCTTTTTTTGGGGGCCGGGTATCCTAAAACGGGACGGGAAAGGGTTAAGGGTTTGATTAGGCGGACCGCTATCGTGGATCCCCTTAATCAAACCGAAAACCCTTTCCCTTGCTTCTCATTCGAAGGCGGCAAGACAAAAAGACACCCTAGAGGGGCCGAGTAAATCCTTTTTTGGGTGGGTATCCTAAAACGGGACGGGAAAGGGTTTAGGGTCGATTAGGCGGACCGCTACCGCGGATCCCCTAATCAAACCCTAATCCCTTTCCTTGCTTCTCATTTGAAGGCGGCAAGACAAAAAGACTCCCTAGAGGGGCTAAGTAAACCCTTTTTTGGGGGGCGGGTATCCTAAACGGGACGGGAAAGGGTTAAGGGTTTGATTAGGCGGACCGCTATCGTGGATCCCCCTAATCAAACCCTAAACCCTTTCCCTTGCTTCTCATTCGAATGCGGCAAGACAAAAAGACACCCTAGAGGGGCTGAGTAAACCCTTTTTGGGGGGAGCTGGGTATCCTAAAACGGGACGGGAAAGGGTTTAGGGTTTGATTAGGCGGACCGCTACCGCGGATCCCCTAATCAAACCCTAAACCCCTTCCCTTGCTTCTCATTTGAAGGCGGCAAGACAAAAAGACACCCTAGAGGGGCCGAGTGAACCCTTTTTTTTTTTTTGGGGGGGGGGGGTGGGTATCCTAAAGCGGGACGGGAAAGGGTTTAGCGTTTGATTAGGCGGAACGCTACCGCGGACCCCCCTAATCAAACCCTAAACCCTTTCCCTTGTTTCTCATTCGAAGGCGGCAAGACAAAAAGACACCCTAGAGGGGCCGAGTAAATCCTTTTTGGGGGGGGTTGGGTATCCTAAAACGGGACGGGGAAAGGGTTTAGGGTTTCATTAGGCGGACCGCTACCGCGGATCCCCCTAATCAAACCCTAATCCCTTTCCCTTGCTTCTCATTTGAAGGCGGCAAGACAAAAAGACACCCTAGAGGGGCTAAGTAAACCCTTTTTGGGGGACCCGGGTATCCTAAAACGGGACGGGAAAGGGTTAAGGGTTTGATTAGGCGGACCGCTATCGTGGATCCCCCTAATCAAACCCTAAACCCTTTCCCTTGCTTCTCACTCGAATGCGGCAAGACAAAAAGACACCTTAGAGGGGCTGAGTAAACCCTTTTTGGAGGAGCTGGGTATCCTAAAACGGGACGGGAAAGGGTTTAGGGTTTGATTAGGCGGACCGCTACCGCGGATCACCCTAATCAAACCCTAATCCCCTTTCCCTTGCTTCTCATTTGAAGGCTGCAAGACAAAAAGACTCCCTAGAGGGGCCGAGTGAACCCTTTTTGGGGGGGCTGGGTATCCTAAAACGGGACGGGAAAGGGTTTAGGGTTTGATTAGGCGGAACGCTACCGCGGACCCCCCTAATCAAACCCTAAACCCTTTCCTTGCTTCTCATTTGAAGGCGGCAAGACAAAAAGACACCCTAGAGGGGCCGAGTGAACCCTTTTTTGGGGGGTCGGGTATCCTAAAACGGAGCGGGAAAGGGTTTAGGGTTTGATTAGGCGGACCACTACCACGGATACCCCTAACCAAACCTTAAACCATTTCCCTTGCTTCTCATTCGAAGGCGGAAAGACAAAAAGACAACCTAGGGGGGCCGAGTGAACCCTTTTTTGGGGGCCGGGTATCCTAAAACGGGACGCGAAAGGGTTTAGGGTTTGATTAGGCGGTCTTCTACCACGGATCCCCCTAATCAAACCCTAAACCCTTTCCCTTGCTTCTCATTCGAAGGCGGCAAGACAAAAAGACACCCTAGAGGGGCTGAGTAAACCCTTTTTTGGGGGGCCGGGTATCCTAAAACAGGACAGGAATGGGTTAAGGGTATGATTAGGCGGACCGCTATCGTGGATCCTCCTAATCAAACCCTAAACCCTTTCCCTTGCTTCTCATTCGAAGGCGGCAAGACAAAAAGACACCCTAGAGGGGCCGAGTAAACCCTTTTTTGTGGGGCCGGGTATCCTAAAACGGGACGGGAATGGGTTTAGGGTTTTATTAGGTGGACCGCTACCGCGGATCCCCCTAATCAAACCGTAATCCCTTTCCCTTGCTTCTCATTTGAAGGCGGCAAGACAAAAAGACTCCCTAGAGGGGCCGAGTGAACCCTTTTTTGGGGGGCTGGGTATCCTAAAACGGGACGGGAAAGGGTTTAGGGTTAGATTAGGCAGACGCTACCGCGAATCCCCCTAATCAAACCCTAATACCTTTCCCTTGCTTCTCATTCGAAGGCGGCAAGACAAAAAGATACCCTCGAGGGGCCGAGTGAACCCTTTTTTGGGGCGCCAGGTATCCTAAAACGGGACGCGAAAGGGTTTAGGGTTTGATTAGGTGGACTTCTACCGCGGATCCCTCTAATCAAACCCTAAACCCTTTCCCTTGCTATGCATTCGAAGGCGGCAAGACAAAAATACACCCTAGAGGGGCCGAGTGAACCCTTTTTTGGGGGCCGGGTATCCTAAAACGGGACGGTAAAGGGTTTTGGGTTTGATTAGGCGGACACTTACCGCGGATCCCCCTAATCAAACCCTAATCCCCTTTCCCTTGCTTCTCATTTGAAGGCTGCAAGACAAAAAGACTCCCTAGAGGGGCCGAGTGAACCCTTTTTGGGGGGCTGGGTATCCTAAAACGGGACGGGAAAGGGTTTAGCGTTTGATTAGGCGGAACGCTACCGCGGACCCCCCTAATCAAACCCTAAACCCTTTCCCTTGTTTCTCATTCGAAGGCGGCAAGACAAAAAGACACCCTAGAGGGGCCGAGTAAATCCTTTTTGGGGGGGGGGGGGGTTGGGTATCCTAAAACGGGACGGGAAAGGGTTTAGGGTTTCATTAGGCGGACCGCTACCGCGGATCCCCCTAATCAAACCCTAATCCCTTTCCCTTGCTTCTCATTTGAAGGCGGCAAGACAAAAAGACACCCTAGAGGGGCTAAGTAAACCCTTTTTTGGGGGACCGGGTATCCTAAAACGGGACGGGAAAGGGTTAAGGGTTTGATTAGGCGGACCGCTATCGTGGATCCCCCTAATCAAACCCTAAACCCTTTCCCTTGCTTCTCACTCGAATGCGGCAAGACAAAAAAACACCCTAGAGGGGCTGAGTAAACCCTTTTTGGAGGAGCTGGGTATCCTAAAACGGGACGGGAAAGGGTTTAGGGTTTGATTAGGCGGACCGCTACCGCGGATCACCCTAATCAAACCCTAATCCCCTTTCCCTTGCTTCTCATTTGAAGGCTGCAAGACAAAAAGACTCCCTAGAGGGGCCGAGTGAACCCTTTTTGGGGGGGCTGGGTATCCTAAAACGGGACGGGAAAGGGTTTAGGGTTTGATTAGGCGGAACGCTACCGCGGACCCCCCTAATCAAACCCTAAACCCTTTCCCTTGCTTCTCATTTGAAGGCGGCAAGACAAAAAGACACCCTAGAGGGGCCGAGTGAACCCTTTTTTGGGGGGTCGGGTATCCTAAAACGGAGCGGGAAAGGGTTTAGGGTTTGATTAGGCGGACCACTACCACGGATACCCCTAACCAAACCTTAAACCATTTCCCTTGCTTCTCATTCGAAGGCGGAAAGACAAAAAGACAACCTAGGGGGGCCGAGTGAACCCTTTTTTGGGGGCCGGGTATCCTAAAACGGGACGCGAAAGGGTTTAGGGTTTGATTAGGCGGTCTTCTACCGCGGATCCCCCTAATCAAACCCTAAACCCTTTCCCTTGCTTCTCATTCGAAGGCGGCAAGACAAAAAGACACCCTAGAGGGGCTGAGTAAACCCTTTTTGGGGGCGGGTATCCTAAAACAGACGGGGAATGGGTTAAGGGTATGATTAGGCGGACCGCTATCGTGGATCCTCCTAATCAAACCCTAAACCCTTTCCCTTGCTTCTCATTCGAAGGCGGCAAGACAAAAAGACACCCTAGAGGGGCCGAGTAAACCCTTTTTTGTGGGGCCGGGTATCCTAAAACGGGACGGGAATGGGTTTAGGGTTTTATTAGGTGGACCGCTACCGCGGATCCCCCTAATCAAACCGTAATCCCTTTCCCTTGCTTCTCATTTGAAGGCGGCAAGACAAAAAGACTCCCTAGAGGGGCCGAGTGAACCCTTTTTTGGGGGGCTGGGTATCCTAAAACGGGACGGGAAAGGGTTTAGGGTTAGATTAGGCAGACGCTACCGCGATTCCCCCTAATCAAACCCTAATACCTTTCCCTTGCTTCTCATTCGAAGGCGGCAAGACAAAAAGATACCCTCGAGGGGCCGAGTGAACCCTTTTTTGGGGCGCCAGGTATCCTAAAACGGGACGCGAAAGGGTTTAGGGTTTGATTAGGTGGACTTCTACCGCGGATCCCTCTAATCAAACCCTAAACCCTTTCCCTTGCTACGCATTCGAAGGCGGCAAGACAAAAATACACCCTAGAGGGGCCGAGTGAACCCTTTTTTGGGGGCCGGGTATCCTAAAACGGGACGGTAAAGGGTTTTGGGTTTGATTAGGCGGACACTTACCATGGATCCCCCGAATCAAACCCTAAATGCTTTCCCTTGCTTCTCATTCGAAGGCGGCAAGACAAAAAGACACCCTTGAGGGGCCGAGTGAACCCTTTTTTGGGGGGCCGGGTATCCTAAAACGGGACATGAAAGGGTTTAGGGTTTTATTAGGCGGACCGCTACCGCGGATCCCCCTAATCAAACCCTAAACCCTTTCCCTTGCTTTTCATTCGAAGGCGGCAAGACAAAAAGACACCCTATAGGGGCCAAGTGAACCCTTTTTGGTGGGCGGGTATCCTAAACGGGACGGGAAAGGGTTTAGGGTTTGATTAGGCGGACAGCTACCGCGGATCCCCCTAGTCAAATCCTAAATGCTTTCCCTTGCTTCTCATTTGAAGGCGGCAAGACAAAAAGACACCCTAGAAGGGCCGAGTGAAACCTTTTTGGGGGGACTAGGTATCCTAAAACGGGACGGTTAAGTGTTTAGGGTTTGATTAGGCGGACCGCTACCGCGGATCCCCCTAATCAAACCCTAATCTCTTTCCCTTGCTTCTCATTTGAAGGCGGCAAGACAAAAAGACACCCTAGAGGGGCCGCGTGAACCCTTTTTGGGGGGACCGGGTATCCTAAAACGGGACGGGAAAGGGTTTAGCGTTTGATTAGGCGGAACGCTACCGCGGACCCCCCTAATCAAACCCTAAACCCTTTCCCTTGTTTCTCATTCGAAGGCGGCAAGACAAAAAGACACCCTAAAGGGGCCGAGTAAATCCTTTTTTTTTTTGGGGGGGGGTGGGTATCCTAAAACGGGACGGGAAAGGGTTTAGGGTTTCATTAGGCGGACCGCTACCGCGGATCCCCCTAATCAAACCCTAATCCCTTTCCCTTGCTTCTCATTTGAAGGCGGCAAGACAAAAAGACACCCTAGAGGGGCTAAGTAAACCCTTTTTTGGGGGACCGGGTATCCTAAAACGGGACGGGAAAGGGTTAAGGGTTTGATTAGGCGGACCGCTATCGTGGATCCCCCTAATCAAACCCTAAACCCTTTCCCTTGCTTCTCACTCGAATGCGGCAAGACAAAAAGACACCCTAGAGGGGTTGAGTAAACCCTTTTTGGAGGAGCTGGGTATCCTAAAACGGGACGGGAAAGGGTTTAGGGTTTGATTAGGCGGACCGCTACCGCGGATCACCCTAATCAAACCCTAATCCCCTTTCCTTGCTTCTCATTTGAAGGTGCAAGACAAAAAGACTCCCTAGAGGGGCCGAGTGAACCCTTTTGGGGGGGGGTATCCTAAAACGGGACGGGAAAGGGTTTAGGGTTTGATTAGGCGGAACGCTACCGCGGACCCCCCTAATCAAACCCTAAACCCTTTCCCTTGCTTCTCATTTGAAGGCGGCAAGACAAAAAGACACCCTAGAGGGGCCGAGTGAACCCTTTTTTGGGGGGTCGGGTATCCTAAAACGGAACGGGAAAGGGTTTAGGGTTTGATTAGGCGGACCACTACCACGGATACCCCTAACCAAACCTTAAACCATTTCCCTTGCTTCTCATTCGAAGGCGGAAAGACAAAAAGACAACCTAGGGGGGCCGAGTGAACCCTTTTTGGGGGTAGGGTATCCTAAAACGGGACGCGAAAGGGTTTAGGGTTTGATTAGGCGGTATTCTACCGCGGATCCCCCTAATCAAACCCTAAACCCTTTCCCTTGCTTCTCATTCGAAGGCGGCAAGACAAAAAGACACCCTAGAGGGGCTGAGTAAACCCTTTTTTGGGGGGCCGGGTATCCTAAAACAGGACAGGAATGGGTTAAGGGTATGATTAGGCGGACCGCTATCGTGGATCCCCCTAATCAAACCCTAAACCCTTTTCCTTGCTTCTCATTCGAAGGCGGCAAGACAAAAAGACACCCTAGAGGGGCCGAGTAAACCCTTTTTTGTGGGGCCGGGTATCCTAAAACGGGACGGGAATGGGTTTAGGGTTGTATTAGGTGGACCGCTACCGCGGATCCCCCTAATCAAACCGTAATCCCTTTCCCTTGCTTCTCATTTGAAGGCGGCAAGACAAAAAGACTCCCTAGAGGGGCCGAGTGAACCCTTTTTTGGGGGGCTGGGTATCCTAAAACGGGACGGGAAAGGGTTTATGGTTAGATTAGGCAGACGCTACCGCGAATCCCCCTAATCAAACCCTAATACCTTTCCCTTGCTTCTCATTCGAAGGCGGCAAGACAAAAAGATACCCTCGAGGGGCCGAGTGAACCCTTTTTTGGGGCGCCAGGTATCCTAAAACGGGACGCGAAAGGGTTTAGGGTTTGATTAGGTGGACTTCTACCGCGGATCCCTCTAATCAAACCCTAAACCCTTTCCCTTGCTACGCATTCGAAGGCGGCAAGACAAAAATACACCCTAGAGGGGCCGAGTGAACCCTTTTTTGGGGGCCGGGTATCCTAAAACGGGATGGTAAAGGGTTTTGGGTTTGATTAGGCGGACACTTACCATGGATCCCCCGAATCAAACCCTAAATGCTTTCCCTTGCTTCTCATTCGAAGGCGGCAAGACAAAAAGACACCCTTGAGGGGCCGAGTGAACCCTTTTTTGGGGGGCCGGGTATCCTAAAACGGGACATGAAAGGGTTTAGGGTTTTATTAGGCGGACCGCTACCGCGGATCCCCCTAATCAAACCCTAAACCCTTTCCCTTGCTTTTCATTCGAAGGCGGCAAGACAAAAAGACACCCTATAGGGGCCAAGTGAACCCTTTTTTGGTGGGCCGGGTATCCTAAAATGGGACGGGAAAGGGTTTAGGGTTTGATTAGGCGGACAGCTACCGCGGATCCCCCTAGTCAAATCCTAAATGCTTTCCCTTGCTTCTCATTTGAAGGCGGCAAGACAAAAAGACACCCTAGAAGGGCCGAGTGAAACCTTTTTGGGGGGACTAGGTATCCTAAAACGGGACGGTTAAGTGTTTAGGGTTTGATTAGGCGGACCGCTACCGCGGATCCCCCTAATCAAACCCTAATCTCTTTCCCTTGCTTCTCATTTGAAGGCGGCAAGACAAAAAGACACCCTAGAGGGGCCGCGTGAACCCTTTTTGGGGGGACCGGGTATCCTAAAACGGGACGGGAAAGGGTTTAGGGTTTGATTAGGCGGACCGCTACCACGGATCCCCCTAATCAAACCCTAAACCCTTTCCCTTACTTCTCAATCGAAGGCGGAAAGACAAAAGGACACCCTAGAGGGGCCGAGTGAACCCTTTTTTGGGGGACCGGGAATACTAAGACGGGACGGGAAAGGGATTAGGGTTTGATTAGGCGGACCGCTACTGCGGATTCCCCTAATCCAACCCTAAACCCTTTCCCTTGCTTGTCATTCGAAGGCGGCAAGACAAAAAGACACCCTAGAGGGGCCGAGTGAACCCTTTCTTGGGGGGCCGGGTATCCTAAAATGGGATGGGAAAGGGTTTAGGGTTTGATTAGGCAGACCGCTACCGCGGATCCTGCTAATCAAACCCTAAACCCCTTCCCTTGCTTGTCATTCGAATGCGGCAAGAAAAAAAGACACCCTAGAGGGGCCGAGTGAACCCTTTTTTGGGGGGCCGAGTATCTTAAAATGGGATGGGAAAGGGTTTAGGGTTTGATTAGGCGGACCGCTACCACGGATCCCCCTAGTCAAACCCAAAACCCTTTCCCTTACTTCTCAATCGAAGGCGGCAAGACAAAATGACACCCTAGAGGGGTCGAGTGAACCCTTTTTTGGGGGACCGAGAATCCTAAAACGGGACGGGAAAGGGATTAGGGTTTGATTAGGCGGACCGCCACTGCGGATCCCCCTAATCCAACCCTAAACCCTTTCCCTTGCTTCTCATTCGAAGGCGGCAAGACAAAAAGACACCCTAGAGGGGCCGAATGAACCCTTTTTTGGGGGCCGGGTATCCTAAAATGGGACGGGAATGGGTTTAGGGTTTTATTAGGCGGACTGCTACCGCGCATCCCCCTAATCAAACCATAAACCCTTTCCCTTGCTTTTCATTCGAAGGCGGCAAGAAAAAAAGACACCCTATAGGGGCCGAGTGAACCCTTTTTTGGTGGGCCGGGTATCCTAAAACGGGACGGGAAAGGGTTTAGGGTTTGATTAGGTGGACAGCTACCGCGGATCCCCCTAATCAAAACCTAAATGCTTTCCCTTGCTTCTCATTCGAAGGCGGCAAGACAAAAAGACACCCTAGAGGGGCCGAGTGAACCCTTTTTTGGGGGCCGGGTATCCTAAAACGGGACGGGAATGGGTTTAGGGTTTTATTAGGAGGACCGCTACCGTGGATCCCCCTAATCAAACCCTAAACCCTTTCACTTGCTTTTCATTCGAAGACGGCAAGACAAAAAGACACCCTATAGGGGCCGAGTGAACCTTTTTTTGGTGGGCCGGGTATCCTAAAACGGGACGGGAAAGGGTTTAGGGTTTGATTAGGCGGACAGCTACCGTGGATCCCCCTAATCAAACCCTAAATGCTTTCCCTTGCTTCTCATTTGAAGGCGGCAAGACAAAAAGACACCCTAGAGGGGCCGAGTGAAACCTTTTTGGGGGGACTAGGTATCCTAAAACGGGACGGTTAAGTGTTTAGGGTTTGATTAGGCGGACCGCTACCGCAGATCCCCCTAGTCAAACCCTAATCCCTTTCCCTTGCTTCTCATTTGAAGGCGGCAAGACAAAAAGACACCCTAGAGGGGCCGCGTGAACCCTTTTTGGTGGGCGGGTATCCTAAAACGGGACGGGAAAGGGTTTAGGGTTTGATTAGGTGGATGACTACGCGCGGAACCCCTAATCAAACCCTAAATGCTTTCCTTGCTTCTCATTCGAAGGCGGCAAGATAAAAAGACACCCTAGAGGGGCCGAGTGAACCCTTTTTTGGGGGCCGGGTATCCTAAAACGGGACGGGAATGGGTTTAGGGTTTTATTAGGCGGACCGCTACCGTGGATCCCCCTAATCAAACCCTAAACCCTTTCCCTTGCGTTTCATTCGAAGACGGCAAGACAAAAAGACACCCTATAGGGGCCGAGTGAACCCTTTTTTGGTGGGCCGGGTATCCTAAAACGGGTCGGGAAAGGGTTTAGGGTTTGATTAGGAGGGGCGGACTACCGTGGATCCCCCCTAATCAAACCCTAAATGCTTTCCTTGCTTCTCATTTGAAGGCGGCAAGACAAAAAGACACCCTAGAGGGGCCGAGTGAAACCTTTTTGGGGGACTAGGTATCCTAAAACGGGACGGTTAAGTGTTTAGGGTTTGATTAGGCGGACCGCTACCGCAGATCCCCCTAGTCAAACCCTAATCCCTTTCCCTTGCTTCTCATTTGAAGGCGGCAAGACAAAAAGACACCCTAGAGGGGCCGCGTGAACCCTTTTTGAGGGGACCGGGTATCCTAAAACGGGACGGGAAAGGGTTTAGGGTTTGATTAGGCGGACCGCTACCACGGATCCCCCTAATCAAACCCTAAACCCTTTCCCTTACTTCTCAATCGAAGGCGGCAAGACAAAAGGACACCCTATAGGGGCCGAGTGAACCCTTTTTTGGGGGACCGGGAATACAAAAACGGGACGGGAAAGGGATTAGGGTTTGATTAGGCGGACCGCTACTGCGGATCCCCCTAATCCAACCCTAAACCCTTTCCCTTGCTTGTCATTCGAAGGCGGCAAGACAAAAAGACACCCTAGAGGGGCCGAGTGAACCCTTTTTTGGGGGGCCGGGTATCCTAAAATGGGATGGGAAAGGGTTTAGGGTTTGATTAGGCAGACCGCTACCGCGGATCCCCCTAATAAAACCCCAAACCCCTTCCCTTGCTTGTCATTCGAATGCGGCAAGACAAAAAGACACCCTAGAGGGGCCGAGTGAACCCTTTTTTGGGGGGCCGAGTATCTTAAAATGGGATGGGAAAGGTTTTAGGGTTTGATTAGGCGGACCGCTACCACGGATCCCCCTAGTCAAACCCAAAACCCTTTCCCTTACTTCTCAATCGAAGGCGGCATGACAAAACGACACCCTAGAGGGGCCGAGTGAACCCTTTTTTAGGGGACCGGGAATCCTAAAACAGGACGGGAAAGGGATTAGGGTTTGATTAGGCGGACCGCTACTGCGGATCCCCCTAATCCAACCCTAAACCCTTTCCCTTGCTTCTCATTCGAAGGCGGCAAGACAAAAAGACACCCTAGAGGGGCCGAATGAACCCTTTTTTGGGGGCCGGGAATCCTAAAACGGAACGGGAATGGGTTTAGGGTTTTATTAGGCGGACTGCTACCGTGGATCCCCCAAATCAAACCTTAAACCCTTTCCCTTGCTTTTCATTCGAAGGCGGCAAGACAAAAAGACACCCTATAGGGGCCGAGTGAACCCTTTTTTGGTGGGCCGGGTATCCTAAAACGGGACGGGAATGGGTTTAGGGTTTTATTAGGCGGACCGCTACCGCGGATCCACCTAATCAAACCCTAAATGCTTTCCCTTGCTTCTCATTCGAAGGCGGCAAGACAAAAAGACACCCTAGAGGGGCCGAGTGAACCCTTTTTTGGGGGCCGGGTATCCTAAAACGGGACGGGAATGGGTTTAGGGTTTTATTAGGCGGACCGCTACCGTGGATCCCCCTAATCAAACCCTAAACCCTTTCCGTTGCGTTTCATTCGAAGACGGCAAGACAAAAAGACACCCTATAGGGGCCGAGTGAACCCTTTTTTGGTGGGCCGGGTATCCTAAAACGGGTCGGGAAAGGGTTTAGGGTTTGATTAGGCGGACAGCTACCGTGGATCCCCCTAATCAAACCCTAAATGCTTTCCCTTGCTTCTCATTTGAAGGCGGCAAGACAAAAAGACACCCTAGAGGGGCCGAGTGAAACCTTTTTGGGGGGACTAGGTATCCTAAAACGGGACGGTTAAGTGTTTGGGGTTTGATTAGGCGGACCGCTACCGCAGATCCCCCTAGTCAAACCCTAATCCCTTTCCCTTGCTTCTCATTTGAAGGCGGCAAGACAAAAAGACACCCTAGAGGGGCCGCGTGAACCCTTTTTGGGGGGACCGGGTATCCTAAAACGGGACGGGAAAGGGTTTAGGGTTTGATAGGCGGACCGCTACCACGGATCCCCCTAATCAAACCCTAAACCCTTTCCCTTACTTCTCAATCGAAGGCGGCAAGACAAAAGGACACCCTATAGGGGCCGAGTGAACCCTTTTTTGGGGGACCGGGAATACAAAAATGGGACGGGAAAGGGATTAGGGTTTGATTAGGCGGACCGCTACTGCGGATCCCCCTAATCCAACCCTAAACCCTTTCCCTTGCTTGTCATTCGAAGGCGGCAAGACAAAAAGACACCCTAGAGGGGCCGAGTGAACCCTTTTTTGGGGGGCCGGGTATCCTAAAATGGGATGGGAAAGGGTTTAGGGTTTGATTAGGCAGACCGCTACCGCGGATCCCCCTAATAAAACCCCAAACCCCTTCCCTTGCTTGTCATTCGAATGCGGCAAGACAAAAAGACACCCTAGAGGGGCCGAGTGAACCCTTTTTTGGGGAGCCGAGTATCTTAAAATGGGATGGGAAAGGGTTTAGGGTTTGATTAGGCGGACCGCTACCACGGATCCCCCTAGTCAAACCCAAAACCCTTTCCCTTACTTCTCAATCGAAGGCGGCATGACAAAACGACACCCTAGAGGGGCCGAGTGAACCCTTTTTTAGGGGACCGGGAATCCTAAAACAGGACGGGAAAGGGATTAGGGTTTGATTAGGCGGACCGCTACTGCGGATCCCCCTAATCCAACCCTAAACCCTTTCCCTTGCTTCTCATTCGAAGGCGGCAAGACAAAAAGACACCCTAGAGGGGCCGAATGAACCCTTTTTGGGGGCGGGAATCCTAAAACGGAACAGGGAATGGGTTTAGGGTTTTATTAGGCGGACTGCTACCGTGGATCCCCCAAATCAAACCTTAAACCCTTTCCCTTGCTTTTCATTCGAAGGCGGCAAGACAAAAAGACACCCTATAGGGGCCGAGTGAACCCTTTTTTGGTGGGCCGGGTATCCTAAAACGGGACGGGAAAGGGTTTAGGGTTTGATTAGGCGGTGACGACTACCGCGTATCCCCTAATCAAACCCTAAATGCTTTCCCTTGCTTCTCATTCGAAGGCGGCAAGACAAAAAGACACCCTAGAGGGGCCGAGTGAACCCTTTTTTGGGGGCCGGGTATCCTAAAACGGGACGGGAATGGGTTTAGGGTTTTATTAGGCGGACCGCTACCGCGAATCCACCTAATCAAACCCTAAACCCTTTCCCTTGCTTTTCATTCGAAGACGGCAAGACAAAAAGACACTCTATAAGGGCCGAGTGAACCCTTTTTTGGTGGGCCGGGTATCCTAAAACGGGACGGGAAAGGGTTTAAGGTTTGATTAGGCGGACAGCTACCGTGGATCCCCCTAATCAAACCCTAAATGCTTTCCCTTGCTTCTCATTTGAAGGCGACAAGACAAAAAGACACCCTAGAGGGGCCGAGTGAAACCTTTTTGGGGGGACTAGGTATCCTAAAACGGGACGGTTAAGTGTTTAGGGTTTGATTAGGCGGACCGCTACTGCGGCTCCCCCTAATCAAACCCTAATCCCTTTCCCTTGCTTCTCATTTGAAGGCGGCAAGACAAAAAAGCACCCTAGAGGGGCCGAGTGTACCCTTTTTGGGGGGGACCGGGTTTCCTAAAACGGGACGGGAAAGGGTTTAGGGTTTGATTAGGCGGACCGCTACTGCGGATCCCCCTAATCCAACCCTAAACCCTTTCCCTTGCTTCTCATTCGAAGGCGGCAAGACAAAAAGACACCCTAGAGGGGCCGAATGAACCCTTTTTTGGGGGCCGGGTATCCTAAAATGGGACGGGAATGGGTTTAGGGTTTTATTAGGCGGACTGCTACCGCGGATCCCCCTAATCAAACCATAAACCCTTTCCCTTGCTTTTCATTCGAAGGCGGCAAGACAAAAAGACACCCTATAGGGGCCGAGTGAACCCTTTTTTGGGGGCCGGGTATCCTAAAATGGGACGGGAATGGGTTTATGGTTTTATTAGGCGGACTGCTACCGCGGATCCCCCTAATCAAACCATAAACCCTTTCCCTTGCTTTTCATTCGAAGGCGACAAGACAAAAAGACACCCTATAGGGGCCGAGTGAACCCTTTTTTGGTGGGCAGGGTATCCTAAAACGGGACGGGAAAGGGTTTAGGGTTTGATTAGGTGGACAGCTACCGCGGATCCCCCTAATCAAACCATAAATGCTTTCCCTTGCTTCTCATTCGAAGGCGGCAAGACAAAGAGACACCCTAGAGGGGCCGAGTGAACCCTTTTTTGGGGGCCGGGTATCCTAAAACGGGACGGGAATGGGTTTAGGGTTTTATTAGGCGGACCGCTACCGTGGATCCCCCTAATCAAACCCTAAACCCTTTCCCTTGCGTTTCATTCGAAGACGGCAAGACAAAAAGACACCCTATAGGGGCCGAGTGAACCCTTTTTTGGTGGGCCGGGTATCCTAAAACGGGACGGGAAAGGGTTTAGGGTTTGATTAGGCGGACAGCTACCGTGGATCCCCCTAATCAAACCCTAAATGCTTTCCCTTGCTTCTCATTTGAAGGCGGCAAGAGAAAAAGACACCCTAGAGGGGCCGAGTGAAACCTTTTTGGGTGGACTAGGTATCCTAAAACGGGACGGTTAAGTGTTTAGGGTTTGATTAGGCGGACCGCTACCGCAGATCCCCCTAGTCAAAACCTAATCCCTTTCCCTTGCTTCTCATTTGAAGGCGGCAAGACAAAAAGACACCCTAGAGGGGCCGCGTGAACCCTTTTTTGGTGGGCCGGGTATCCTAAAACGGGACGGGAAAGGGTTTAGGGTTTGATTAGGTGGACAGCTACCGCGGAACCCCCTAATCAAACCCTAAATGCTTTCCCTTGCTTCTCATTCGAAGGCGGCAAGACAAAAAGACACCCTAGAGGGGCCGAGTGAACCCTTTTTTGGGGGCCGGGTATCCTAAAACGGGACGGGAATGGGTTTAGGGTTTTATTAGGCGGACCGCTACCGTGGATCCCCCTAATCAAACCCTAAACCCTTTCTCTTGCGTTTCATTCGAAGACGGCAAGACAAAAAGACACCCTATAGGGGCCGAGGGAACCCTTTTTTGGTGGGCCGGGTATCCTAAAACGGGACGGGAAAGGGTTTAGGGTTTGATTAGGCGGACAGCTACCGTGGATCCCCCTAATCAAACCCTAAATGCTTTCCCTTGCTTCTCATTTGAAGGCGGCAAGACAAAAAGACACCCTAGAGGGGCCGAGTGAAACCTTTTTGGGGGGACTAGGTATCCTAAAACGGGACGGTTAAGTGTTTAGGGTTTGATTAGGCGGACCGCTACCGCAGATCCCCCTAGTCAAACCCTAATCCCTTTCCCTTGCTTCTCATTTGAAGGCGGCAAGACAAAAAGACACCCTAGAGGGGCCGCGTGAACCCTTTTTTGGTGGGCCGGGTATCCTAAAACGGGACGGGAAAGGGTTTAGGGTTTGATTAGGCGGACCGCTACTGCGGATCCCCCTAATCCAACCCTAAACCCTTTCCCTTGCTTCTCATTCGAAGGCGGCAAGACAAAAAGACACCCTAGAGGGGCCGAGTGAACCCTTTTTGGGGGCCGGGTATCCTAAAACGGGACGGGAATGGGTTTAGGGTTTTATTAGGCGGACTGCTACCGCGGATCCCCCTAATCAAACCATAAACCCTTTCCCTTGCTTTTCATTCGAAGGCGGCAAGACAAAAAGACACCCTATAGGGGCCGAGTGAACCCTTTTTTGGGGGCCGGGTATCCTAAAATGGGACGGGAATGGGTTTATGGTTTTATTAGGCGGATCGCTACCGCGGATCCCCTAATCAAACCATAAACCCTTTCCCTTGCTTTTCATTCGAAGGCGACAAGACAAAAAGACACCCTATAGGGGCCGAGTGAACCCTTTTTTGGTGGGCAGGGTATCCTAAAACGGGACGGGAAAGGGTTTAGGGTTTGATTAGGTGGACAGCTACCGCGGATCCCCCTAATCAAACCCTAAATGCTTTCCCTTGCTTCTCATTCGAAGGCGGCAAGACAAAAAGACACCCTAGAGGGGCCGAGTGAACCCTTTTTTGGGGGCCGGGTATCCTAAAACGGGACGGGAATGGGTTTAGGGTTTTATTAGGCGGACCGCTACCGTGGATCCCCCTAATCAAACCCTAAACCCTTTCCCTTGCGTTTCATTCGAAGACGGCAAGACAAAAAGACACCCTATAGGGGCCGAGTGAACCCTTTTTTGGTGGGCCGGGTATCCTAAAACGGGACGGGAAAGGGTTTAGGGTTTGATTAGGCGGACGGACTACCGTGGATCCCCCTAATCAAACCCTAAATGCTTTCCCTTGCTTCTCATTTGAAGGCGGCAAGACAAAAAGACACCCTAGAGGGGCCGAGTGAAACCTTTTTGGGTGGACTAGGTATCCTAAAACGGGACGGTTAAGTGTTTAGGGTTTGATTAGGCGGACCGCTACCGCAGATCCCCCTAGTCAAAACCTAATCCCTTTCCCTTGCTTCTCATTTGAAGGCGGCAAGACAAAAAGACACCCTAGAGGGGCCGCGTGAACCCTTTTTTGGTGGGCCGGGTATCCTAAAACGGGACGGGAAAGGGTTTAGGGTTTGATTAGGTGGACAGCTACCGCGGAACCCCCTAATCAAACCCTAAATGCTTTCCCTTGCTTCTCATTCGAAGGCGGCAAGACAAAAAGACACCCTAGAGGGGCCGAGTGAACCCTTTTTTGGGGGCCGGGTATCCTAAAACGGGACGGGAATGGGTTTAGGGTTTTATTAGGCGGACCGCTACCGTGGATCCCCCTAATCAAACCCTAAACCCTTTCTCTTGCGTTTCATTCGAAGACGGCAAGACAAAAAGACACCCTATAGGGGCCGAGGGAACCCTTTTTGGTGGGCGGGTATCCTAAAACGGGACGGGAAAGGGTTTAGGGTTTGATTAGGCGGACAGCTACCGTGGATCCCCCTAATCAAACCCTAAATGCTTTCCCTTGCTTCTCATTTGAAGGCGGCAAGACAAAAAGACACCCTAGAGGGGCCGAGTGAAACCTTTTTGGGGGGACTAGGTATCCTAAAACGGGACGGTTAAGTGTTTAGGGTTTGATTAGGCGGACCGCTACCGCAGATCCCCCTAGTCAAACCCTAATCCCTTTCCCTTGCTTCTCATTTGAAGGCGGAAATACAAAAAGACACCCTAGAGGGGCCGCGTGAACCCTTCTTTGGTGGGCCGGGTATCCTAAAACGGGACGGGAAAGGGTTTAGGGTTTGATTAGGTGGACAGCTACCGCGGAACCCCCTAATCAAACTCTAAATGCTTTCCCTTACTTCTCATTCGAAGGCGGCAAGACAAAAAGACACCCTAGAGGGGCCGAGTGAACCCTTTTTTGGGGGCCGGGTATCCTAAAACGGGACGGGAATGGGTTTAGGGTTTTATTAGGCGGACCGCTACCGTGGATCCCCCTAATCAAACCCTAAACCCTTTCCCTTGCGTTTCATTCGAAGACGGCAAGACAAAAAGACACCCTATAGGGGCCGAGTGAACCCTTTTTTGGTGGGCCGGGTATCCTAAAACGGGACGGGAAAGGGTTTAGGGTTTGATTAGGCGGACAGCTACCGTGGATCCCCCTAATCAAACCCTAAATGCTTTCCCTTGCTTCTCATTTGAAGGCGGCAAGACAAAAAGACACCCTAGAGGGGCCGAGTGAAACCTTTTTGGGGGGACTAGGTATCCTAAAACGGGACGGTTAAGTGTTTAGGGTTTGATTAGGCGGACCGCTACCGCAGATCCCCCTAGTCAAACCCTAATCCCTTTCCCTTGCTTCTCATTTGAAGGCGGCAAGACAAAAAGACACCCTAGAGGGGCCGCGTGAACCCTTTTTGGGGGGACCGGGTATTCTAAAACGGGACGGGAAAGGGTTTAGGGTTTGATTAGGCGGACCGCTACCACGGATCCCCGTAATCAAACCCTAAACCCTTTCCCTTACTTCTCAATCGAAGGCGGCAAGACAAAAGGACACCCTATAGGGGCCGAGTGAACCCTTTTTTGGGGGACCGGGAATACAAAAACGGGACGGGAAAGGGATTAGGGTTTGATTAGGCGGACCGCTACTGCGGATCCCCCTAATCCAACCCTAAACCCTTTCCCTTGCTTGTCATTCGAAGGCGGCAAGACAAAAAGACACCCTAGAGGGGCCGAGTGAACCCTTTTTTGGGGGGCCGGGTATCCTAAAATGGGATGGGAAAGGGTTTAGGGTTTGATTAGGCAGACCGCTACCGCGGATCCCCCTAATAAAACCCCAAACCCCTTCCCTTGCTTGTCATTCGAATGCGGCAAGACAAAAAGACACCCTAGAGGGGCCGAGTGAACCCTTTTTTGGGGGGCCGAGTATCTTAAAATGGGATGGGAAAGGGTTTAGGGTTTGATTAGGCGGACCGCTACCACGGATCCCCCTAGTCAAACCCAAAACCCTTTCCCTTACTTCTCAATCGAAGGCGGCAAGACAAAACGACACCCTAGAGGGGCCGAGTGAACCCTTTTTTAGGGGACCGGGAATCCTAAAACAGGACGGGAAAGGGATTAGGGTTTGATTAGGCGGACCGCTACTGCGGATCCCCCTAATCCAACCCTAAACCCTTTCCCTTGCTTCTCATTCGAAGGCGGCAAGACAAAAAGACACCCTAGAGGGGCCGAATGAACCCTTTTTTGGGGGCCGGGAATCCTAAAACGGAACGGGAATGGGTTAAGGGTTTTATTAGGCGGACTGCTACCGCGGATCCCCCAAATCAAACCTTAAACCCTTTCCCTTGCTTTTCATTCGAAGGCGGCAAGACAAAAAGACACCCTATAGGGGCCGAGTGAACCCTTTTTTGGTGGGCCGGGTATCCTAAAACGGGACGGGAAAGGGATTAGGGTTTGATTAGGCGGACCGCTACCGCGTATCCCCCTAATCAAACCCTAAATGCTTTCCCTTGCTTCTCATTCGAAGGCGGCAAGACAAAAAGACACCCTAGAGGGGCCGAGTGAACCCTTTTTTGGGGGCCGGGTATCCTAAAACGGGACGGGAATGGGTTTAGGGTTTTATTAGGCGGACCGCTACCGCGGATCCACCTAATCAAACCCTAAACCCTTTCCCTTGCTTTTCATTCGATGACGGCAAGACAAAAAGACACTCTATAAGGGCCGAGTGAACCCTTTTTTGGTGGGCCGGGTATCCTAAAACGCTACTGCGTATCCCCCTAATCCAACCCTAAACCCTTTCCCTTGCATGTCATTCGAAGGCGGCTAGACAAAAAGACACCCTAGAGGGGCCGAGTGAACCCTTTTTTGGGGGGCCGTGTATCCTAAAATGGGATGGGAAAGGGTTTAGGGTTTGATTAGGCAGACCGCTACCGCGGATCCCCCTAATCAAACCCTAAACCCCTTCCCTTGCTTGTCATTCGAATGCGGCAAGACAAAAAGACACCCTAGAGGGGCCGAGTGAACCCTTTTTTGGGGGCCGGGTATCCTAAAACGGGACGGTAATGGCTTTAGGGTTTTATTAGGCGGACCGCTACCGCGGATCCCCCTAATCAAACCCTAAACCCTTTCCCTTGCTTTTCATTCGAAGACGGCAAGACAAAAAGACACCCTATAAGGGCCGAGTGAACCCTTTTTTGGTGGGCCGGGTATCCTAAAACGGGACGGGAAAGGGTTTAGGGTTTGATTAGGCGGACAGCTACCATGGATCCCCCTAATCAAACCCTAAATGCTTTCCCTTGCTTCTCATTTGAAGGCGACAAGACAAAAAGACACCCTAGAGGGGCCGAGTGAACCCTTTCTTGGGGGGCCGGGTATCCTAAAATGGGATGGGAAAGGGTTTAGGGTTTGATTAGGCATACCGCTACCGCGGATCCACCTAATCAAACCCTAAACCTCTTCCCTTGCTTGTCATTCGAATGCGGCAAGACAAAAAGACACCCTAGAGGGGCCGAGTGAACCCTTTTTTGGGAGGCCGAGTATCTTAAAATGGGAAGGGAAAGGGTTTAGGGTCTGATTAGGCGGACCACTACCACGGATCCCCCTAGTCAAACCCTAAACCCTTTCCCTTGCTTTTCATTCGAAGGCGGCAAGACAAAAAGACACCCTAGAGGGGCCGAGTGAACCCTTTTTTGGGGCGCCGGGTATCCTAAAACGGGACGCGAAAGGGTTTAGGGTTTGATTAGGTGGACTTCTACCGCGGATCCCTCTAATCAAACCCTAAACCCTTTCCCTTGCTAAGCATTCGAAGGCGGCAAGACAAAAATACACCCTAGAGGGGCCGAGTGAACCCTTTTTTTGGGGGCCGGGTATCCTAAAACGGGACGGTAAAGGGTTTTGGGTTTGATTAGGCGGACCACTACCACGGATCCCCCTAATCAAACCCTAAATGCTTTCCCTTGCTTCTCATTCGAAGGCGGCAAGACAAAAAGACACCCTAGAGGGGCTGAGTAAACCCTTTTTTCGGGGGCCGGGTATCCTAAAACAGGACAGGAATGGGTTAAGGGTATGATTAGGCGGACCGCTATCGTGGATCCCCCTAATCAAACCCTAAACCCTTTCCCTTGCTTCTCATTCGAAGGCGGCAAGAAAAAAAGACACCCTTAGAGGGGCCGAGTAAACCCTTTTTGGGGGGCCGGGTATCCTAAAACGGGACGGGAATGGGTTTAGGGTTTTATTAGGTGGACCGCTACCGCGGATCCCCCTAATCAAACCGTAATCCCTTTCCCTTGCTTCTCATTTGAAGGCGGCAAGACAAAAACACTCCCTAGAGGGGCCGAGTGAACCCTTTTTGGGGGGGCTGGGTATCCTAAAACGGGACGGGAAAGGGTTTAGGGTTTGATTCGGCAGACGCTACCGCGGATCCCCCTAATCAAACCCTAATACCTTTCCCCTGCTTCTCATTTGAAGGCGGCAAGACAAAAAGACACCCTAGAGGGGCCGAGTGAACCCTTTTTGGGGCGACCGGGTATCCTAAAACGGGACGGGAAAGGGTTTAGGGTTTGATTAGGTGGACTTCTACCGCGGATCCCTCTAATCAAACCCTAAACCCTTTCCCTTGCTACGCATTCGAAGGCGGCAAGACAAAAATACACCCTAGAGGGGCCGAGTGAACCCTTTTTTGGGTGGCCGGGTATCCTAAAACGGGACGGTAAAGGGTTTTTTTGTTTGATTAGGCGGACCACTACCACGGATCCCCCTAATCAAACCCTAAATGCTTTCCCTTGCTTCTCATTCGAAGGCAGCAAGACAAAAAGACACCCTAGAGGGGCCGAGTGAACCCTTTTTTGGGGGGCCGGGTATCCTAAAACGGGACGGGAAAGGGTTTAGGGTTTTATTAGGCGGACCGCTACCGCGGATCCCCCTAATCAAACCCTAAACCCTTTCCCTTTCTTTTCATTCGAAGGCGGCAAGACAAAAAGACACCCTATAGGGGCCAAGTGAACCCTTTTTTGGTGGGCCGGGTATCCTAAAACGGAACAGGAAAGGGTTTAGGGTTTGATTAGGCGGACAGCTACCGCGGATCCCCCTAGTCATTTCCTAAATGCTTTCCCTTGCTTCTCATTTGAAGGCGGCAAGACAAAAAGACACCCTAGAAGGGGCCGCGTGAACCCTTTTTGGGGGGACCGGGTATCCTAAAACGGGACGGGAAAGGGTTTAGGGTTTGATTAGGCGAACCGCTACCACGGATCCCCCTAATCAAACCCTAAACCCTTTCCCTTACTTCTCAATCGAAGGCGGAAAGACAAAAGGACACCCTAGAGGGGCCGAGTGAACCCTTTTTTGGGGGACCGGGAATACTAAAACGGGACGGGAAAGGGATTAGGGTTTGATTAGGCGGACCGCTACTGCGGATTCCCCTAATCCAACCCTAAACCCTTTCCCTTGCTTGTCATTCGAAGGCGGCAAGACAAAACGACACCCTAGAGGGGCCGAGTGAACCCTTTCTTGGGGGGCCGGGTATCCTAAAATGGGATGGGAAAGGGTTTAGGGTTTGATTAGGCAGACCGCTACCGCGGATCCTGCTAATCAAACCCTAAACCCCTTCCCTTGCTTGTCATTCGAATGCGGCAAGACAAAAAGACACCCTAGAGGGGCCGAGTGAACCCTTTTTTGGGGGGCCAGTATCTTAAAATGGGATGGGAAAGGGTTTAGGGTTTGATTAGGCGGACCGCTACCACGGATCCCCCTAGTCAAACCCAAAACCCTTTCCCTTACTTCTCATTTGAAGGCGGCAAGACAAAAACACTCCCTAGAGGGGCCGAGTGAACCCTTTTTGGGGGGGCTGGGTATCCTAAAACGGGACGGGAAAGGGTTTAGGGTTTGATTAGGCAGACGCTACCGCGGATCCCCCTAATCAAATCCTAATACCTTTCCCTTGCTTCTCATTCGAAGGCGGCAAGACAAAAAGACACCCTAGAGGGGCCGAGTGAACCCTTTTTTGGGGCGCCGGGTATCCTAAAACGGGACGCGAAAGGGTTTAGGGTTTGATTAGGTGGACTTCTACCGCGGATCCCTCTAATCAAACCCTAAACCCTTTCCCTTGCTAAGCATTCGAAGGCGGCAAGACAAAAATACACCCTAGAGGGGCCGAGTGAACCCTTTTTTGGGGGGCCGGGTATCCTAAAACGGGACGGTAAAGGGTTTTGGGTTTGATTAGGCGGACCACTACCACGGATCCCCCTAATCAAACCCTAAATGCTTTCCCTTGCTTCTCATTCGAAGGCGGCAAGACAAAAAGACACCCTAGAGGGGCTGAGTAAACCCTTTTTCGGGGTAGGGTATCCTAAAACAGACAGAATGGGTTAAGGGTATGATTAGGCGGACCGCTATCGTGGATCCCCCTAATCAAACCCTAAACCCTTTCCCTTGCTTCTCATTCGAAGGCGGCAAGAAAAAAGACACCCTTAGAGGGGCCGAGTAAACCCTTTTTGGGGGGCCGGGTATCCTAAAACGGGACGGGAATGGGTTTAGGGTTTTATTAGGTGGACCGCTACCGCGGATCCCCCTAATCAAACCGTAATCCCTTTCCCTTGCTTCTCATTTGAAGGCGGCAAGACAAAAACACTCCCAAGAGGGGCCGAGTGAACCCTTTTGGAAATTTGGGTATCCTAAAACGGGACGGGAAAGGGTTTAGGGTTTGATTAGGCAGACGCTACCGCGGATCCCCCTAATCAAACCCTAATACCTTTCCCTTGCTTCTCATTTGAAGGCGGCAAGACAAAAAGACACCCTAGAGGGGCCGAGTGAACCCTTTTTTGGGGCGCCGGGTATCCTAAAACGGGACGCGAAAGGGTTTAGGGTTTGATTAGGTGGACTTCTACCGCGGATCCCTCTAATCAAACCCTAAACCCTTTCCCTTGCTACGCATTCGAAGGCGGCAAGACAAAAATACACCCTAGAGGGGCCGAGTGAACCCTTTTTTGGGGGGCCGGGTATCCTAAAACGGGACGGTAAAGGGTTTTTTTGTTTGATTAGGCGGACCACTACCACGGATCCCCCTAATCAAACCCTAAATGCTTTCCCTTGCTTCTCATTCGAAGGCGGCAAGAAAAAAAGACACCCAAGAGGGGCCGAGTGAACCCTTTTTTGGGGGGCCGGGTATCCTAAAACGGGACGGGAAAGGGTTTAGGGTTTTATTAGGCGGACCGCTACCGCAGATCCCCCTAATCAAACCCTAAACCCTTTCCCTTTCTTTTCATTCGAAGGCGGCAAGACAAAAAGACACCCTATAGGGGCCAAGTGAACCCTTTTTTGGTGGGCCGGGTATCCTAAAACGGAACAGGAAAGGGTTTAGGGTTTGATTAGGCGGACAGCTACCGCGGATCCCCCTAGTCATTTCCTAAATGCTTTCCCTTGCTTCTCATTTGAAGGCGGCAAGACAAAAAGACACCCTAGAAGGGGCCGCGTGAACCCTTTTTGGGGGGACCGGGTATCCTAAAACGGGACGGGAAAGGGTTTAGGGTTTGATTAGGCGAACCGCTACCACGGATCCCCCTAATCAAACCCTAAACCCTTTCCCTTTCTTCTCAATCGAAGGCGGAAAGACAAAAGGACACCCTAGAGGGGCCGAGTGACACCCTTTTTTGGGGGACCGGGAATACTAAAACGGGACGGGAAAGGGATTAGGGTTTGATTAGGCGGACCGCTACTGCGGATTCCCCTAATCCAACCCTAAACCCTTTCCCTTGCTTGTCATTCGAAGGCGGCAAGACAAAAAGACACCCTAGAGGGGCCGAGTGAACCCTTTCTTGGGGGGCCGGGTATCCTAAAATGGGATGGGAAATGGTTTAGGGTTTGATTAGGCAGACCGCTACCGCGGATCCTGCTAATCAAACCCTAAACCCCTTCCCTTGCTTGTCATTCGAATGCGGCAAGACAAAAAGACACCCTAGAGGGGCCGAGTGAACCCTTTTTTGGGGGGCCGAGTATCTTCAAATGGGATGGGAAAGGGTTTAGGGTTTGATTAGGCGGACCGCTACCACGGATCCCCCTAGTCAAACCCAAAACCCTTTCCCTTACTTCTCATTTGAAGGCGGCAAGACAAAAACACTCCCTAGAGGGGCCGAGTGAACCCTTTTTGGGGGGGCTGGGTATCCTAAAACGGGACGGGAAAGGGTTTAGGGTTTGATTAGGCAGACGCTACCGCAGATCCCCCTAATCAAACCCTAATACCTTTCCCTTGCTTCTCATTCGAAGGCGGCAAGACAAAAAGACACCCTAGAGGGGCCGAGTGAACCCTTTTTTGGGGGGCCGGGTATCCTAAAACGGGACGCGAAAGGGTTTAGGGTTTGATTAGGTGGACTTCTACCCGGATCCCTCTAATAAAACCCTAAACCCTTTCCCTTGCTACGCATTCGAAGGCGGCAAGACAAAAATACACCCTAGAGGGGCCGAATGAACCCTTTTTTGGGGGGCCGGGTATCCTAAAACGGGACGGTAAAGGGTTTTGGGTTTGATTAGGCGGACCACTACCACGGATCCCCCTAATCAAACCCTAAATGCTTTCCCTTGCTTCTCATTCGAAGGCGGCAAGACAAAAAGACACCCTAGAGGGGCCGAGTGAACCCTTTTTTGGGGGGCCGGGTATCCTAAAACGGGACGGGAAAGGGTTTAGGGTTTTATTAGGTGGACCGCTACCGCGGATCCCCCTAATCAAACCCTAAACCCTTTCCCTTTCTTTTCATTCGAAGGCGGCAAGACAAAAAGACACCCTATAGGGGCCAAGTGAACCCTTTTTTGGTGGGCCGGGTATCCTAAAACGGAACAGGAAAGGGTTTAGGGTTTGATTAGGCGGACAGCTACCGCGGATCCCCCTAGTCATTTCCTAAATGCTTTCCCTTGCTTCTCATTTGAAGGCGGCAAGACAAAAAGACACCCTAGAAGGGCCGAGTGAAACCTTTTTGGGGGGACTAGGTATCCTAAAACGGGACGGTTAAGTGTTTAGGGTTTGATTAGGCGGACCGCTACCGCGGATCCCCCTAATCAAACCCTAATCTCTTTCCCTTTCTTCTCATTTGAAGGCGGCAAGACAAAAAGACACCCTAGAGGGGCCGCGTGAACCCTTTTTTGGGGCGCCGGGTATCCTAAAACGGGACGCGAAAGGGTTTAGGGTTTGATTAGGTGGACTTCTACCGCGGATCCCTCTAATCAAACCCTAAACCCTTTCCCTTGCTAAGCATTCGAAGGCGGCAAGACAAAAATACACCCTAGAGGGGCCGAGTGAACCCTTTTTTGGGGGGCCGGGTATCCTAAAACGGGACGGTAAAGGGTTTTGGGTTTGATTAGGCGGACCACTACCACGGATCCCCCTAATCAAACCCTAAATGCTTTCCCTTGCTTCTCATTCGAAGGCGGCAAGACAAAAAGACACCCTAGAGGGGCTGAGTAAACACTTTTTTCGGGGGCCGGGTATCCTAAAACAGGACAGGAATGGGTTAAGGGTATGATTAGGCGGACCGCTATCGTGGATCCCCCTAATCAAACCCTAAACCCTTTCCCTTGCTTCTCATTCGAAGGCGGCAAGAAAAAAAGACACCCTTAGAGGGGCCGAGTAAACCCTTTTGGGGGCGGGTATCCTAAAACGGGACGGGAATGGGTTTAGGGTTTTATTAGGTGGACCGCCACCGCGGATCCCCTAATCAAACCGTAATCCCTTTCCCTTGCTTCTCATTTGAAGGCGGCAAGACAAAAACACTCCCTAGAGGGGCCGAGTGAACCCTTTTTGGGGGGGCTGGGTATCCTAAAACGGGACGGGAAAGGGTTTAGGGTTTGATTAGGCAGACGCTACCGCGGATCCCCCTAATCAAACACTAATACCTTTCCCTTGCTTCTCATTTGAAGGCGGCAAGACAAAAAGACACCCTAGAGGGGCCGAGTGAACCCTTTTTTGGGGCGCCGGGTATCCTAAAACGGGACGCGAAAGGGTTTAGGGTTTGATTAGGTGGACTTCTACCGCGGATCCCTCTAATCAAACCCTAAACCCTTTCCCTTGCTACGCATTCGAAGGCGGCAAGACAAAAAGACACCCTAGAGGGGCCGAGTGAACCCTTTTTTGGGGGGCCGGGTATCCTAAAACGGGACGGGAAAGGGTTTAGGGTTTTATTAGGCGGACCGCTACCGCGGATCCCCCTAATCAAACCCTAAACCCTTTCCCTTTCTTTTCATTCGAAGGCGGCAAGACAAAAAGACACCCTATAGGGGCCAAGTGAACCCTTTTTTGGTGGGCCGGGTATCCTAAAACGGAACAGGAAAGGGTTTAGGGTTTGATTAGGCGGACAGCTACCGCGGATCCCCCTAGTCATTTCCTAAATGCTTTCCCTTGCTTCTCATTTGAAGGCGGCAAGACAAAAAGACACCCTAGAAGGGGCCGCGTGAACCCTTTTTGGGGGGACCGGGTATCCTTAAACGGGACGGGAAAGGGTTTAGGGTTTGATTAGGCGAACCGCTACCACGGATCCCCCTAATCAAACCCTAAACCCTTTCCCTTACTTCTCAATCGAAGGCGGAAAGACAAAAGGACACCCTAGAGGGGCCGAGTGAACCCTTTTTTGGGGGACCGGGAATACTAAAACGGGACGGGAAAGGGATTAGGGTTTTATTAGGCGGACCGCTACTGCGGATTCCCCTAATCCAACCCTAAACCCTTTCCCTTGCTTGTCATTCGAAGGCGGCAAGACAAAAAGACACCCTAGAGGGGCCGAGTGAACCCTTTCTTGGGGGGCCGGGTATCCTAAAATGGGATGGGAAAGGGTTTAGGGTTTGATTAGGCAGGGCCGCACCGCGGATCTCGCTAATCAAACCCTAAACCCCTTCCCTGCTTGTCATTCGAATGCGGCAAGACAAAAAGACACCCTAGAGGGGCCGAGTGAACCCTTTTTTGGGGGGCCGAGTATCTTAAAATGTGATGGGAAAGGGTTTAGGGTTTGATTAGGCGGACCGCTACCACGGATCCCCCTAGTCAAACCCAAAACCCTTTCCCTTACTTCTCATTTGAAGGCGGCAAGACAAAAACACTCCCTAGAGGGGCCGAGTGAACCCTTTTTGGGGGGCTGGGTATCCTAAAACGGGACGGGAAAGGGTTTAGGGTTTGATTAGGCAGACGCTACCGCGGATCCCCCTAATCAAACCCTAATTCCTTTCCCTTGCTTCTCATTCGAAGGCGGCAAGACAAAAAGACACCCTAGAGGGGCCGAGTGAACCCTTTTTGGGGGGACCGGGTATCCTAAAACGGGACGCGAAAGGGTTTAGGGTTTGATTAGGTGGACTTCTACCCGGATCCCTCTAATCAAACCCTAAACCCTTTCCCTTGCTACGCATTCGAAGGCGGCAAGACAAAAATACACCCTAGAGGGGCCGAGTGAACCCTTTTTTGGGGGGCCGGGTATCCTAAAACGGGACGGTAAAGGGTTTTGGGTTTGATTAGGCGGACCACTACCACGGATCCCCCTAATCAAACCCTAAATGCTTTCCCTTGCTTCTCATTCGAAGGCGGCAAGACAAAAAGACACCCTAGAGGGGCCGAGTGAACCCTTTTTTGGGGGGCCGGGTATCCTAAAACGGGACGGTAAAGGGTTTAGGGTTTGATTAGGCGGACCGCTACCGCGGATCCCCCTAATCAAACCCTAAACCCTTTCCCTTTCTTTTCATTCGAAGGCGGCAAGACAAAAAGACACCCTATAGGGGCCAAGTGAACCCTTTTTTGGTGGGCCGGGTATCCTAAAACGGAACAGGAAAGGGTTTAGGGTTTGATTAGACGGACAGCTACCGCGGATCCCCCTAGTCATTTCCTAAATGCTTTCCCTTGCTTCTCATTTGAAGGCGGCAAGACAAAAAGACACCCTAGAAGGGGCCGCGTGAACCCTTTTTGGGGGGACCGGGTATCCTTAAACGGGACGGGAAAGGGTTTAGGGTTTGATTAGGCGAACCGCTACCACGGATCCCCCTAATCAAACCCTAAACCCTTTCCCTTACTTCTCAATCGAAGGCGGAAAGACAAAAGGACACCCTAGAGGGGCCGAGTGAACCCTTTTTTGGGGGACCGGGAATACTAAAACGGGACGGGAAAGGGATTAGGGTTTGATTAGGCGGACCGCTACTGCGGATTCCCCTAATCCAACCCTAAACCCTTTCCCTTGCTTGTCATTCGAAGGCGGCAAGACAAAAAGACACCCTAGAGGGGCCGAGTGAACCCTTTCTTGGGGGGCCGGGTATCCTAAAATGGGATGGGAAAGGGT
This sequence comes from Silene latifolia, assembly GCF_048544455.1. Classification (NCBI taxonomy): domain Eukaryota; kingdom Viridiplantae; phylum Streptophyta; class Magnoliopsida; order Caryophyllales; family Caryophyllaceae; genus Silene; species Silene latifolia. The sequence goes on along the minus strand of NC_133535.1, from coordinate 57,451,478 downwards.
TTAGGGTTTGATTAGGCGGGGCCGCTACCGCGGATCCTGCTAATCAAACCCTAAACCCCTTCCCTTGCTTGTCATTCGAATGCGGCAAGACAAAAAGACACCCTAGAGGGGCCGAGTGAACCCTTTTTTGGGGGGCCGAGTATCTTAAAATGTGATGGGAAAGGGTTTAGGGTTTGATTAGGCGGACCGCTACCACGGATCCCCCTAGTCAAACCCAAAACCCTTTCCCTTACTTCTCATTTGAAGGCGGCAAGACAAAAACACTCCCTAGAGGGGCCGAGTGAACCCTTTTTGGGGGGGCTGGGTATCCTAAAACGGGACGGGAAAGGGTTTAGGGTTTGATTAGGCAGACGCTACCGCGGATCCCCCTAATCAAACCCTAATACCTTTCCCTTGCTTCTCATTCGAAGGCGGCAAGACAAAAAGACACCCTAGAGGGGCCGAGTGAACCCTTTTTTGGGGCGCCGGGTATCCTAAAACGGGACGCGAAAGGGTTTAGGGTTTGATTAGGTGGACTTCTACCCGGATCCCTCTAATCAAACCCTAAACCCTTTCCCTTGCTACGCATTCGAAGGCGGCAAGACAAAAATACACCCTAGAGGGGCCGAGTGAACCCTTTTTTGGGGGGCCGGGTATCCTAAAACGGGACGGTAAAGGGTTTTGGGTTTGATTAGGCGGACCACTACCACGGATCCCCCTAATCAAACCCTAAATGCTTTCCCTTGCTTCTCATTCGAAGGCGGCAAGACAAAAAGACACCCTAGAGGGGCCGAGTGAACCCTTTTTTGGGGGGCCGGGTATCCTAAAACGGGACGGGAAAGGGTTTAGGGTTTTATTAGGCGGACCGCTACCGCGGATCCCCCTAATCAAACCCTAAACCCTTTCCCTTTCTTTTCATTCGAAGGCGGCAAGACAAAAAGACACCCTATAGGGGCCAAGTGAACCCTTTTTTGGTGGGCCGGGTATCCTAAAACGGAACAGGAAAGGGTTTAGGGTTTGATTAGACGGACAGCTACCGCGGATCCCCCTAGTCATTTCCTAAATGCTTTCCCTTGCTTCTCATTTGAAGGCGGCAAGACAAAAAGACACCCTAGAAGGGCCGAGTGAAACCTTTTTGGGGGGGACTAGGTATCCTAAAACGGGACGGTTAAGTGTTTAGGGTTTGATTAGGCGGACCGCTACCGCGGATCCCCCTAATCAAACCCTAATCTCTTTCCCTTGCTTCTCATTTGAAGGCGGCAAGACAAAAAGACACCCTAGAGGGGCCGCGTGAACCCTTTTTGGGGGGACCGGGTATCCTAAAATGGGACGGGAAAGGGTTTAGGGTTTGATTAGGCGAACCGCTACCACGGATCCCCCTAATCAAACCCTAAACCCTTTCCCTTACTTCTCAATCGAAGGCGGAAAGACAAAAGGACACCCTAGAGGGGCCGAGTGAACCCTTTTTTGGGGGACCGGGAATACTAAAACGCGACGGGAAAGGGATTAGGGTTTGATTAGGCGGACCGCTACTGCGGATTCCCCTAATCCAACCCTAAACCCTTTCCCTTGCTTGTCATTCGAAGGCGGCAAGACAAAAAGACACCCTAGAGGGGCCGAGTGAACCCTTTCTTGGGGGGCCGGGTATCCTAAAATTGGATGGGAAAGGGTTTAGGGTTTGATTAGGCAGACCGCTACCGCGTATCCTGCTAATCAAACCCTAAATGCTTTCCCTTGCTTCTCATTCGAAGGCGGCAAGACAAAAAGACACCCCAGAGGGGCCGAGTGAACCCTTTTTGGGGGCCGGGTATCCTAAAACGGGACGGGAATGGGTTTAGGGTTTGATTAGGCGGACTGCTACCACGGATCCCCCTAATCAAACCCTAAACCCTTTCCCTTTCTTTTCATTCGAAGGCGGCAAGACAAAAAGAAACCCTATAGGGGCCAAGTGAACCCTTTTTTGGTGGGCCGGGTATCCTAAAACGGAACGGGAAAGGTTTTAGGGTTTGATTAGGCGGACAGCTACCGTGGATCCCCCTAATCAAATCCTAAATGCTTTCCCTTGCTTCTCATTTGAATGCGGCAAGACAAAAAGACACCCTAGAGGGGCCGAGTGAAACCTTTTTGGGGGGACTAGGTATCCTAAAACGGGACGGTTAAGTGTTTAGGGTTTGATTAGGCGGACCGCTACCGCGGATCCCCCTAATCAAACCCTAATCCCTTTCCCTTGCTTCTCATTTGAAGGCGGCAAGACAAAAAGACACCCTAGAGGGGCCGAGTGAACCCTTTTTTGGGGGACCGGGAATACTAAAACGGGACGGGAAAGGGATTAGGGTTTGATTAGGCGGACCGCTACTGCGGATTCCCCTAATCCAACCCTAAACCCTTTCCCTTGCTTGTCATTCGAAGGCGGCAAGACAAAAAGACACCCTAGAGGGGCCGAGTGAACCCTTTCTTGGGGGGCCGGGTATCCTAAAACGGGACGGGAAAGGGATTAGGGTTTGATTAGGCGGACCGCTACTGCGGATTCCCCTAATCCAACCCTAAACCCTTTCCCTTGCTTGTCATTCGAAGGCGGCAAGACAAAAAGACACCCTAGAGGGGCCGAGTGAACCCTTTCTTGGGGGGCCGGGTATCCTAAAATGGGATGGGAAAGGGTTTAGGGTTTGATTAGGCGGACCGCTACCGCAGATCCCCTAATCAAACCCTAAACCCCTTCCCTTGCTTGTCATTCGAATGCGGCAAGACAAAAAGACACCCTAGAGGGGCCGAGTGAACCCTTTTTTGGGGGACCGAGTATCTTAAAATGGGATGGGAAAGGGTTTAGGGTTTGATTAGGCGGACCGCTACCACGGATCCCCCTAGTCAAACCCAAAACCCTTTCCCTTACTTCTCAATCGAAGGCGGCAAGACAAAATGACACCCTAGAGGGGCCGAGTGAACCCTTTTTGGGGGACCGAGAATCCTAAAACGGGACGGGAAAGGGATTAGGGTTTGATTAGGCGGACCGCTACTGCGGATTCCCCTAATCCAACCCTAAACCCTTTCCCTTGCTTGTCATTCGAAGGCGGCAAGACAAAAAGACACCCTAGAGGGGCCGAGTGAACCCTTTCTTGGGGGGCCGGGTATCCTAAAATGGGATGGGAAAGGGTTTAGGGTTTGATTAGGCAGACCGCTACCGCAGATCCTGCTAATCAAACCCTAAACCCCTTCCCTTGCTTGTCATTCGAATGCGGCAAGACAAAAAGACACCCTAGAGGGGCCGAGTGAACCCTTTTTTGGGGGACCGAGTATCTTAAAATGGGATGGGAAAGGGTTTAGGGTTTGATTAGGCGGACCGCTACCACGGATCCCCCTAGTCAAACCCAAAACCCTTTCCCTTACTTCTCAATCGAAGGCGGCAAGACAAAATGACACCCTAGAGGGGCCGAGTGAACCCTTTTTGGGGGACCGAGAATCCTAAAACGGGACGGGAAAGGGATTAGGGTTTGATTAGGCGGACCGCTACTGCGGATCCCCCTAATCCAACCCTAAACCCTTTCCCTTGCTTCTCATTCGAAGGCGGCAAGACAAAAAGACACCCTAGAGGGGCCGAATGAACCCTTTTTTGGGGGCCGGGTATCCTAAAATGGGACGGGAATGGGTTTAGGGTTTTATTAGGCGGACTGCTACCGCAGATCCCCCTAATCAAACCATAAACCCTTTCCCTTGCTTTTCATTCGAAGGCGGCAAGACAAAAAGACACCCTATAGGGGCCTAGTGAACCCTTTTTTGGTGGGCCGGGTATCCTAAAACGGGACGGTAAAGGGTTTAGGGTTTGATTAGGTGGACAGCTACCGCGGATCCCCTTAATCAAACCCTAAATGCTTTCCCTTGCTTCTCATTCGCGGCAAGATAAAAAGACACCCTAGAGGTGCCGAGTGAACCCTTTTTTGGGGGCCGGGTATCCTAAAACTGGACGGGAATGGGTTTAGGGTTTTATTAGGCGGACCGCTACCGTGGATCCCCCTAATCAAACCCTAAACCCTTTCCCTTGCTTTTCATTCGAAGACGGCAAGACAAAAAGAGACCCTATAGGGGCCGAGTGAACCCTTTTTTGGTGGGCCTGGTATCCTAAAACGGGACGGGAAAGGGTTTAGGGTTTGATTAGGCGGACTGCTACCGTGGATCCCCCTAATCAATCCCTAAATGCTTTCCCTTGCTTCTCATTTGAAGGCGGCAAGACAAAAAGACACCCTAGAGGGGCCGAGTGAAACCTTTTTGGGGGGACTAGGTATCCTAAAACGGGATGGTTAAGTGTTTAGGGTTTGATTAGGCGAACCGCTACCACGGATCCCCCTAATCAAACCCTAAACCCTTTCCCTTACTTCTCAATCGAAGGCGGAAAGACAAAAGGACACCCTAGAGGGGCCGAGTGAACCCTTTTTTGGGGGACCGGGAATACTAAAACGGGACGGGAAAGGGATTAGGGTTTGATTAGGCGGACCGCTACTGCGGATTCCCCTAATCCAACCCTAAACCCTTTCCCTTGCTTGTCATTTGAAGGCGGCAAGACAAAAAGACACCCTAAAGGGGCCGAGTGAACCCTTTTTTGGGGGGCCGGGTATCCTAAAACGGGACGGGAAAGGGTTTAGGGTTTTATTAGGCGGACCGCTACCGTGGATCCCCCTAATCAAACCCTAAACCCTTTCCCTTGCTTTTCATTCGAAGACGGCAAGACAAAAAGACACCCTATAGGGGCCGAGTGAACCCTTTTTTGGTGGGCCTGGTATCCTAAAACGGGACGGGAAAGGGTTTAGGGTTTGATTAGGCGGACAGCTACCGTGGATCCCCCTAATCAATCCCTAAATGCTTTCCCTTGCTTCTCATTTGAAGGCGGCAAGACAAAAAGACACCCTAGAGGGGCCGAGTGAAACCTTTTTGGGGGGACTAGGTATCCTAAAACGGGATGGTTAAGTGTTTAGGGTTTGATTAGGCGAACCGCTACCACGGATCCCCCTAATCAAACCCTAAACCCTTTCCCTTACTTCTCAATCGAAGGCGGAAAGACAAAAGGACACCCTAGAGGGGCCGAGTGAACCCTTTTTTGGGGGGCCGAGTATCTTAAAATGGGATGGGAAAGGGTTTAGGGTTTGATTAGGCGGACCGCTACCACGGATCCCCCTAGTCAAACCCAAAACCCTTTCCCTTACTTCTCAATCGAAGGCGGCAAGACAAAACGACACCCTAGAGGGGCCGAGTGAACCCTTTTTTGGGGGACCGGGAATCCTAAAACGGGACGGGAAAAAGATTAGGGTTTGATTAGGCGGACCGTTACTGCGGATCCCCCTAATCCAACCCTAAACCCTTTCCCTTTCTTCTCATTCGAAGGCGGAAAGACAAAAAGACACCCTAGAGGGGCCGAATGAACCCTTTTTTGGGGGCCGGGTATCCTAAAACGGAACGGGAATGGGTTTAGGGTTTTATTAGGCGGACTGCTACCGCGGATCCCCCAAATCAAACCTTAAACCCTTTCCCTTGCTTTTCATTCGAAGGCGGCAAGACAAAAAGACACCCTATAGGGGCCGAGTGAACCCTTTTTTGGTGGGCCGGGTATCCTAAAACGGGACGGGAAAGGGTTTAGGGTTTGATTAGGCGGACAGCTACCGCGGATCCCCCTAATCAAACCCTAAATGCTTTCCCTTGCTTCTCATTCGAAGGCGGCAAGACAAAAAGACACCCTAGAGGGGCCGAGTGAACCCTTTTTTGGGGGCCGAGTATCCTAAAACGGGACGGGAATGGGTTTAGGGTTTTATTAGGCGGACCGCTAACGCGGATCCACCTAATCAAACCCTAAACCCTTTCCCTTGCTTTTCATTCGAAGACGGCAAGACAAAAAGACACCCTATAAGGGCCGAGTGAACCCTTTTTTAGTGGGCCGGGTATCCTAAAACGGGACGGGAAAGGGTTTAGGGTTTGATTAGGCGGACAGCTACCGTGGATCCCCCTAATCAAACCCTAAATGCTTTCCCTTGCTTCTCATTTGAAGGCGACAAGACAAAAAGACACCCTAGAGGGGCCGAGTGAAACCTTTTTGGGGGGACTAGGTATCCTAAAACGGGACGGTTAAGTGTTTAGGGTTTGATTAGGCGGACCGCTACCGCGGATCCCCCTAATCAAACCCTAATCCCTTTCCCTTGCTTCTCATTTGAAGGCGGCAAGACAAAAAGACACCCTAGAGGGGCCGAGTGAACCCTTTTTGGGGGGACAGGGTATCCTAAAACGGGACGAGAAAGGGTTTAGGGTTTGATTAGGCGGACTGCTACCACGGATCCCCCTAACCAAACCCTAAACCCTTTCCCTTGCTTTTCATTCGAAGGCGGCAAGACAAAAAGACACCCTATAGGGGCCGAGTGAACCCTTTTTTGGTGGGCCGGGTATCCTAAAACGGGACGGGAAAGGGTTTAGGGTTTGATTAGGTGGATAGCTACCGCGGATCCCCCTAATCAAACCCTAAATGCTTTCCCTTGCTTCTCATTCGAAGGCGGCAAGACAAAAAGACACCCTAGAGGGGCCGAGTGAACCCTTTTTTTGGGGGCGGGGTATCCTAAAACGGGACGGGAATGGGTTTAGGGTTTTATTAGGCGGACCGCTACCGTGGATCCCCCTAATCAAACCCTAAACCCTTTCCCTTGCTTTTCATTCGAAGACGGCAAGATAAGAAGACACCCTATAGGGGCCGAGTGAACCCTTTTTTGGTGGGCCGGGTATCCTAAAACGGGACGGGAAAGGGTTTAGGGTTTGATTAGGCGGACAGCTACCGTGGATCCCCCTAATCAAACCCTAAATGCTTTCCCTTGCTTCTCATTTGAAGGCGGCAAGACAAAAAGACACCCTAGAGGGGCCGAGTGAAACCTTTTTGGGGGGACTTGGTATCCTAAAACGGGACGGTTAAGTGTTTAGGGTTTGATTAGGCGGACCGCTACCGCGGATCCCCCTAGTCAAACCCTAATCCATTTCCCTTGCTTCTCATTTGAAGGCGGCAAGACAAAAAGACACCCTAGAGGGGCCGCGTGAACCCTTTTTGGGGGGACCGGGTATCCTAAAACGGGACGGGAAAGGGTTTAGGGTTTGATTAGGCGGACCGCTACCACAGATCCCCCTAATCAAACCCTAAACCCTTTCCCTTACTTCTCAATCGAAGGCGGCAAGACAAAAGGACACCCTAGAGGGGCCGAGTGAACCCTTTTTTGGGGGACCGGGAATACAAAAACGGGACGGGAAAGGGATTAGGGTTTGATTAGGCGGACCGCTACTGCGGATCCCCCTAATCCAACCCTAAACCCTTTCCCTTGCTTGTCATTCGAAGGCGGCAAGACAAAAAGACACCCTAGAGGGGCCGAGTGAACCCTTTTTTGGGGGGCCGGGTATCTAAAAATGGGATGGGAAAGGGTTTAGGGTTTGATTAGGCAGACCGCTACCGCGGATCCCCCTAATCAAACCCCAAACCCCTTCCCTTGCTTGTCATTTGAATGCGGCAAGACAAAAAGACACCCTAGAGGGGCCGAGTGAACCCTTTTTTGGGGGGCCGAGTATCTTAAAATGGGATGGGAAAGGGTTTAGGGTTTGATTAGGCGGACCGCTACCACGGATCCCCCTAGTCAAACCCAAAACCCTTTCCCTTACTTCTCAATCGAAGGCGGCAAGACAAAACGACACCCTAGAGGGGCCGAGTGAACCCTTTTTTGGGGGACCGGGAATCCTAAAACGGGACGGGAAAAAGATTAGGGTTTGATTAGGCGGACCGTTACTGCGGATCCCCCTAATCCAACCCTAAACCCTTTCCCTTTCTTCTCATTCGAAGGCGGCAAGACAAAAAGACACCCTAGAGGGGCCGAATGAACCCTTTTTTGGGGGCCGGGTATCCTAAAACGGAACGGGAATGGGTTTAGGGTTTTATTAGGCGGACTACTACCGCGGATCCCCCAAATCAAACCTTAAACCCTTTCCCTTGCTTTTCATTCGAAGGCGGCAAGACAAAAAGACACCCTATAGGGGCCGAGTGAACCCTTTTTTGGTGGGCCGGGTATCCTAAAACGGGACGGGAAAGGGTTTAGGGTTTGATTAGGCGGACAGCTACCGCGGATCCCCCTAATCAAACCCTAAATGCTTTCCCTTGCTTCTCATTCGAAGGCGGCAAGACAAAAAGACACCCTAGAGGGGCCGAGTGAACCCTTTTTTGGGGGCCGAGTATCCTAAAACGGGACGGGAATGGGTTTAGGGTTTTATTAGGCGGACGCTAACGCGGATCCACCTAATCAAACCCTAAACCCTTTCCTTGCTTTTCATTCGAAGACGGCAAGACAAAAAGACACCCTATAAGGGCCGAGTGAACCCTTTTTTGGTGGGCCGGGTATCCTAAAACGGGACGGGAAAGGGTTTAGGGTTTGATTAGGCGGACAGCCTACCGTGGATCCCCTAATCAAACCCTAAATGCTTTCCTTGCTTCTCATTTGAAGGCGACAAGACAAAAAGACACCCTAGAGGGGCCGAGTGAAACCTTTTTGGGGGGACTAGGTATCCTAAAACGGGACGGTTAAGTGTTTAGGGTTTGATTAGGCGGACCGCTACCGCGGATCCCCATAATCAAACCCTAATCCCTTTCCCTTGCTTCTCATTTGAAGGCGGCAAGACAAAAAGACACCCTAGAGGGGCCGAGTGAACCCTTTTTGGGGGGACCGGGTATCCTAAAACGGGACGAGAAAGGGTTTAGGGTTTGATTAGGCGGACCGCTACCACGGATCCCCCTAATCAAACCCTAAACCCTTTCCCTTGCTTTTCATTCGAAGACGGCAAGACAAAAAGACACCCTATAAGGGCCGAGTGAACCCTTTTTGGTGGGCGGGTATCCTAAACGGGACGGGAAAGGGTTTAGGGTTTGATTAGGCGGACAGCTACCGTGGATCCCCCTAATCAAACCCTAAATGCTTTCCCTTGCTTCTCATTTGAAGGCGACAAGACAAAAAGACACCCTAGAGGGGCCGAGTGAAACCTTTTTGGGGGGACTAGGTATCCTAAAACGGGACGGTTAAGTGTTTAGGGTTTGATTAGGCGGACCGCTACCGCGGATCCCCCTAATCAAACCCTAATCCCTTTCCCTTGCTTCTCATTTGAAGGCGGCAAGACAAAAAGACACCCTAGAGGGGCCGAGTGAACCCTTTTTGGGGGGACAAGGTATCCTAAAACGGGACGGGAAAGGGTTTAGGGTTTGATTAGGCGGACTGCTACCACGGATCCCCCTAACCAAACCCTAAACCCTTTCCCTTGCTTTTCATTCGAATACGGCAAGACAAAAAGACACCCTATAAGGGCCGAGTGAACCCTTTTTGGTGGGGGGTACCCTAAAAACGGGACGGGAAAGGGTTTAGGGTTTGATTAGGCGGGACTACCGTGGATCCCCTAATCAAACCCTAAATGCTTTCCCTTGCTTCTCATTTGAAGGCGGCAAGACAAAAAGACACCCTAGAGGGGCCGCGTGAACCCTTTTTGGGGGGACCGGGTATCCTAAAACGGGACGGGAAAGGGTTTAGGGTTTGATTAGGCGGACCGCTACCACAGATCCCCCTAATCAAACCCTAAACCCTTTCCCTTACTTCTCAATCGAAGGCGGCAAGACAAAAGGACACCCTAGAGGGGCCGAGTGAACCCTTTTTTGGGGGACCGGGAATACAAAAACGGGACGGGAAAGGGATTAGGGTTTGATTAGGCGGACCGCTACTGCGGATCCCCCTAATCCAACCCTAAACCCTTTCCCTTGCTTGTCATTCGAAGACGGCAAGACAAAAAGACACCCTAGAGGGGCCGAGTGAACCCTTTTTTGGGGGGCCGGGTATCCTAAAATGGGATGGGAAAGGGTTTAGGGTTTGATTAGGCAGACCGCTACCGCGGATCCCCCTAATCAAACCCCAAACCCCTTCCCTTGCTTGTCATTTGAATGCGGCAAGACAAAAAGACACCCTAGAGGGGCCGAGTGAACCCTTTTTTGGGGGGCCGAGTATCTTAAAATGGGATGGGAAAGGGTTTAGGGTTTGATTAGGCGGACCGTGACACGTCTGTCGCGTACCTGTCAAAAATAAAACCTAACGGTCTCAACTAAAAATGTAGTAGAGGCAGTCGAGTATCGAATCCTCAGGGAGGTAATGCAACTACAGCTATCTATTTCTAATCCTATGGTAACAATGGGGGTTGATTGAATTTTTGGTTCTAAACTACGGAGTAAAAGGAAGAGAAATAAAGCGAGATAGCAAAGATAAAGGCAACAAAACGATTTAAAACTATCAATAAGAGAGGAACATGTCGGGAATTCGGTTCACTACGGTAGTTCAACAACTTAGCGATAAATGACTCGGATTTAACTAATGTGAGACGGATATTAGAAGGTCCTTTCGGTCCACTTCCCACCCTAAAATACCACTAACTTAACTTTCGTCCTCATTAGGGTAGTCTACTGTTTATAGCAGGCCTATTTAGTCCAATCTTTTGATCCAGGATTAATTGTAGCCAGATTAATGGGTGACATAGAAGCGTGCACTCAACTAGGTCGAGAATTACGGTTATATTGCTATAGTGATGGGTCTCTTAGTCAATTCGTCTAATTCATTCACTACGTCGTCATTTCTCTACCGCAGATCCCCTAATCCCAACATGAAGGGGTTTAGCTACTCATATTCGTAATTAATCTAACAGCAGACAAGATTCAAAGTGAGAAGACATAATGGAATAATAATAAAGCGCAATAATAATAAAACTAGGCGAGAAGAATAAATAAGAGCGACAAGAAATTAATGCAACGAAAGGTTAATTATTATTAAGGGAAGAGAGAATTACAATCCAAGCAAATTCCGGCGTAAAGAACTCGTAATCCGAGTGAAGCAAATCCGAAAACGAAAGTAGCAGTAGGTTTCTAATGACCAACTTAGAGAGTAAAAGAGATAGTAAAAAGAATAAGTGAAGAGATGCCTAATTAACCTAGTAAACATAGGTTAAATAGGAAACAAACAATGTTTAGCGAAAATTAAACACACGGACTGAAGCAAAGCCCATGCCCGTGAAAAACCCCTCGATCGAGTGGATTAAACCACTCGATCGACCATCATCTCAGCAGGAGTCCCTCGATCGACCAGCAGGGCACTCGATCGAGGACTCGGTCATGTGCATCCTACTCGATCGAGGAAGGAGCCTCTCGATCGAGCCTCAGGGAGCCTAGGAACCCTTCGATCGTCCTCCAAACAGCTCGATGGACCACTTGGATCTTCAATTCAGCTTACGTCTTCACTCAAATACCTCGTAATGCGTGCAACGACACTTCCAAGTGCAACATCTCACTCTGGGACAATCCCGTCTCCACTAAATGCATGCAAAAAGGACGAAAAGGAGCATGGTTTCACCACTTTCGCGATCATTCCTATAAGAAGGACAAAATATACCGAAGTAGCCAATTCGGGGCAAAATACTATAAAAATAGTAGAGAAATGCATAGAAATACGTGCTGAAATAGGCCAAGAAGACTATACATTAGGCACGTATCAAATCTCCCCAAACCAAACCTTTACTCGCCCTCGAGTAAACTCAAAACTAAACTAATGGAACGGAAATGATAACTCAGAGCTAGCTTAACTTGTCTACTTGAACCAATTAAATGCAACAAAAATCAACAGTTGAGCCAAGCAGTCAATACGCAAACGAATTATAAGCTGTCCATAAATAAAGCTGACCTATCGACCTTGCAAGACCAACAAAACTGGACTCTCACGTGGTCACTCTTTTCTCATGAAGCAAAGGGCAAATGTTATATGTAAAAGGGAGAAGAAAAGACAGTCACTCACCTAACTGCGACCTACATAGCATGCATGCAACAAAAATGAAAGACAATTCAAGTACTAATGCACACACCCCAACCAATAATGTCCGTCACAGCCGAGGGTTTGCAAATAATATGGGAATAGTGAGGTTCAGGTGAGAAAAGGCAAAACAAGTTATGGTAATGTGGAGGTAAAAGCGTCAAGCTAGTTCCTAACAGGACCATAATAAACCATCCGGATCTCAAACTGACTGAAAGACTAAGTACGGGTGCCCTTCACTTGGCACAAAACTCACTAGACTCAAACACAATCTCCTCAAAAAAATATTGGAATAAGAGCGGAGGAGTCAGACGGTCACAAAGTTCCCTTTTTTAAACGCATCGTCAAAAAACAAACTAATCGAAACAACCAACCCTCTTGTCGATTGTACATCTTCGAACATCTTCTCAACTCTGACAAGAGGGGACAACATCTTACACAATCTCTATTTCTTTCTTTTGCTTATCAGCTCTTTTTCTATTTTTTCCATGTTTTTCATTTTTCATTCATTTTTTTTTTCTTTTCTTTTTTTTTTTCTACTTCACGTTTTTCTTTTTATTTTTTTTATTTTTTTTACTTCTTTTTTCTTTCTTCCTCCTTCCTCAACACAAACACCAACTCCAAACAGGAATTACAGACCAAACTGCAATGGAAAACATACCACAAAAGGACAGACTAACTAGCTTGACTAGGCAGGCTCAGTTTGGAATGTAGCTAATGGGTCAAAAGAGCAAGTTTTGGTCAATGTGGAGCTAAATGGGTGAAAGATGTAAAGAAAGGGAAATTGCAAGACCCTCCCTGCATGTGACACCAACCACAAACCCGAATATGTGCATTTGACGAGAAATTGAATGTCATAAATGTGCAAAAGAGACAAACATGCTATGCAAGGAGTACTACTCTCAAAATTCCTAATGAATTGGTCATGAATGTCACCGATTATGGCTCTAAAACTCGAATTTTTAAGTAGTTTGCCGGTTTATTAGGTCAAGTCTAAAACGAGTCGGCTATTATTTGAACGAAATTCGTAGATTATGCGTATGACAAGGCTAAAACTATCAATACAAGTGCAAGGCTCAAGTAAAATGACAAGCTATAGTGCAATTTCATCACGGGAATCTACCGTTCGACTCAACCTATATATAAAATAAACGTGAAATTTTTGAATTTTTCTAAATTAAATTTTGTTTTTTTTGGATTTTTGATTTTTTGAAAATAAACAACAAATGCAAACTGAAAAATTAAACGTGAATGCAAGACAAATGCAGATGCAGACTCAAAAGGATGCAATACCCTCCCCAAACCAAAACGGACAACGCCCTCGTTGTCCTCAAAGATACACCAATGAGAAAAATGGGGGATGGGAGTATACAACCAATAAAATAAAAATAAAGGAGACGAAATAAAAAGAGTGAGAGAACATACAAAACACGAACTTCCCCAAACCAGCCGTAAAATCGGGGAAGTGAGTAGACCGATAGCTACTCGTCGTCGGCACCGCCGTCTCTCGAGTACTCGACTCAACAAAACAGTCTCCCCAAACCAAAGAACAAACAAGGGGGAGACTCGGTCGTCATCTCCGGCTGATCCTCCGGACCGGGTGTGAACGGAGGGTCACTCTCCTCCTCTCTGGAAGCTCGTCGGGCCGCCGCTCGGCTCGCAACCGCACCTCTCGTGCTCTCGTCATTGTCTCCTCCACCTCCTCCTCCGAGTCGAAGAAAGTGGAGGGTACCCGTCCGCCGGGTATCGGTAGAAGGAAGGATGCGGCCACCCCTCCGGAATCGGTCGCCGGGCTCGGATATGGAACTCGTAGAGCGGGAATACGGACTAAAGCCATATCCCGTCTCATCTCAGTAATGTACCTGCACATATCCGAAAGCACGGCATCACGACGCCCTTGGTCCATGACCTCGGGCGCCTCTAAAGCAGGAGGGCAGACGAAATTGGCCGGAAAAACCGAACCAGAAGGAGGGTCAAGTGGGGGTAGAGTGAGTGAGGGTGTAGGCTGAGGCGTGGGGGTCGGTCCAGCCTGGGCCTGAGTCGGGGCCGGAGTCTGAGAGCTAGAAGATGCTCTGGCTTCCCGCTTCCTCTTCCTAGAAGAAGAAGGAGCGGTGAAGGTGAGGTGGTAGGTAGGTGGAGGTGGCCTCGCTCCCTCAGCAGCAGTAGAGAGCGGTAAAAGTGGCGGAAGGGTAAAGCACGGCAAGGTAACAGACGTGGAACCACAGATCTTCCACGTCCTCGCACTCCCCTTCGCCTTTGGGAACCAGGTCAAGTCAGCCATGGCATCCAGGTCAAGGTGAGAAGAATCCCTATCGGGTGCAGCAAGTGAAGGGTCAGTGGGGTAAAGGTCGCGGGCGATCCTAGTCACTAGCCCGCCGCAGACAATAGCGGTCTTGACCCGAGTCCCAATCCCGTTCCAATCCGAGCTACCGGATAGGCAATGTTTAGAACAAACGGGTACCGTAGTCAATGTTGAGGTACCTGCGAGAATCGCTAGCTCGGTGTTGGTCACGTTGTTGGACTCGGGCGCCCAAAAATGGTCTCTCCTAGCAGACGCAAGTAGTAACGGGCGCGGGTAAGTGAACATGAGCTCCCTTCCGTGAGTGGAAGGGAGTGTGAGTAAGCGCAGACCCAAAGTGGTGAAGGAGGTCTCTAGGTGGGGCGGTGGGACCGTCACTAACTAGGCCTAAAACTTGGCCAAACTTGGCCAAAGTCCAGTGGTGCGACTCATTGCGGAGTCGAAAGTAGATGCAGGAACTGGAGTGGTCAGCCTGGTAGGAGTCGGTGTCAAAGGAGTAGGAGCTAAAGAACGCGTAAGTAAGGGTACGAATAATAGCCTCCTGCATGGTAATCAGACCCGACATACCCGTCCCGTTCAACAAACTACAGACCTCCTCGTAAATGCCTAAGGTCTCTAGGTCAATCCGCGCAAGGAAACGGGTGGAGGAGAGGGGGCAACGAAGTAAGGCGGCTAACCGTTTCCGGTGAGCATCTGAAGTGAAACGTACCGTGGGCATCTTCGGTAGAGGTGTGAGAGCGCCCTCCCTCGTAACAAATGACCTCGAAGGGTGGAAGTGATGGCTAATCGGCTAGCTCTTTGGTGTGGTCTCGGTGGCAGATACAGGCTCTGGAAACGGGGCTCGAATCCGCATCCCCAGCAGAGAGAAGGGCCTAGGAGTAGTGGTCGGGAAGTCTCGAACCGAGCTCCATTGAGCCGGGCTGCGGCGTACACTGTCCCTGCAGCACTGAGACAAGTAGAACTGGTCTTTGCGCAGTGGTGACCAAGGCAGAGCTAGTGGCAACAATGGGGCCACCGACTCGCTCACCGACGAGCCGGAGGACGATCTTGGTAGAAGGCAAAGAACTCGCGTCCATCCCTGCAAAGTATCAAAGGGCACGAATAAGAGAGGATCTGCTAACCGTGGCTAAAACAACCGCTAACCAACATGTGACAGCAAAAAGGATGGCCCTATTGGTCGAAACAATCGACGTACAGCAATCAAACAAAACAATTCCTCAAAAATTTCGAAAAAGCAGCAAGTGGGTGGTGATAATATGATAAAGCAGGATCGCAAAAGGGCTAATCAAACATGAAAACCAGAAATGGGGCATGTATGACTGCGGGCGATCGAGAATAACCACTCACAACCGAGATTCTTAATAATTCACAAAGACATATAAAGGCGATAGGGGACGGTAACGGCAATTAACAACAAGCGTTAAGTAAGCATGGATGAAGTTAAGCAAGCAAGGCCACAGAAAACCGTCTGACAGTCGACACATTCGACTTACAGGAACCCTAATCGCGGAAATCGCGCAAAATTCGAATTAAACATGTAGACATAGCGAGGAATTGCGAAAAGATCATCAACAAGCAAATTAAGGGCATATAAACACAATCAAATCGAAACAATTCGACTAGACATGGAATTTTCGAGCCCTAATTCAAAATCACCTCAAAAATTCGAATTAAATCAAGAGAAATTGCAAAGAGTGTGATAGAAACACTTACTTGATGATGATTATCCTAAAACAAGCAATTAAACTTCAAAAACAAGCAAGCAAGGCGGATTTTTAATCGAAAACCCGCGGAACCCTAATCCCTCTTAAAAACCGTGAAAACGAACACAAAATAAGGGGAAAACAAGGGGCTATTGAAGAATTAGGTGCTAGTAGTAGAATGTAGGTGGTGGATTTGATAATTTTGGGCAAAAATTGGGGATTTGGGGAGAAATGGGGATCGCAATTAGGGAGAGTTTAGGGGAAATTAGGGAGTTAAAACAAATAGAAATGAAAAACTGGAAAAGGAGTTAAGTATAGAAAAACTCCCGTCCACTGTTCATTTCACTCGATCGAGTGATTTTAAGTCACTCGATCGAGGATTTTCGCTGTTCCCTTTGCTCGATCGAATAAGGGACCTCTCGATCGACCATTTCTCTGTGGCCTTCCTCGATCGAGTAACCAGCAAGCTCGATCGAACCATTTTTCACTCGATCGAGTACAAAAAGTACTCGATCGAGGACTTCCTCGTGTAGACTTCTTCGAATTTCCGTCTTTTCTTCCTTGATTTGCGTGCATCTTCCCCAAACCTGCGTAAAACATATCCAAACATATCCCAAAATACCAAAAACGCAGAAAAACACAGTCTATAGTCTTAGTCTAAGCTAAAGAAATGTCTAAACTAATTGTCCTAATAAAAATGTAAATAAAAGAAATTCAAAGGAAATTCAACCAAATATCTATTACACTTTGTTACACGGGGCATTTCCCCGTTTAATTCCCATTAGCTTTCAGTAGCCCCTTCGTGGGCTTCTGACTGGAGGACGTCACTTCAGCGATACTGACCGTCCTCTTTGATTTCCATGAGCTTGAATTACTGTTTGTGTGATAGGAGGAATGTAGTTCCCATCTATGTAGGTGCGAACTGTCTTCGTTCTCGCCCCTCGTCGCCTTCTTTGGCATCCTTGGGTCCAGCTTGATTGATAATGGTTGCACCTGTCCCTTGACAGCTCCTTTCTTGCCTTCATCCGCACTGCTGCAGTAAGGAAAACAGACGAAATTGCCTCCTTCTTGCTCTCAACCGAGGCGGAGGGTTGACAATAATAGCAATATTCTCCAAATTTTCACCTGGAGTGTCAATAATAGGGTCAACAAAAGAGAGGGCATTGCAAGGCTGAGCTTGCATGGGAGCCCTCCGGAACTTGGACTGATGAAAATCGTTCCTCATCCCCTACCGAGAAATGTTAAAGTCTTCCCCCGACATCTATCTGCGCGGGCAAAGTGGACAAAAATGGTCTCCCTAAAATGATAGGGGTGTGCACATCTTGGGGATATCTAAGACGACAAAATCGACGGGAATAAAGAACTTCCCGATCCGAGCAGTACGTCTTCCGCTACACCTAGTGGCCGTGATAAACTACGGTCGGCCATCCGGATACGATCATGTTGGTGCAACTCGGTTTTGTCACACCAAGTCTCTTAGCTAGAGACAATGGTAAAACACTTACGCTAGCGCCTAAATCGCATAGCGCATTATCAATCAACTGCATTCCTATGTGACAAGGGATCGAAAAACTACCCGGGTCTGATTGCTTAAGAGGTAGCTTATTTTGAGATAGGGGTGACCCCATCTCGATCAAGGCTACGGTCTCATTATCATTAATGGTCCTCTTACGCGCTAAAATCTCTTTCATAAATCGTAAATAAGAGGGTACCTTAGTCGACAATTCAGTGAACGGCACGGAAACTTCTAAACTCTTCAAAAGCTCAACAAATTTGCTAAACTGTTGATTGATCTTGGTATTCTGCAGCCGCCTCGGGAAGGGAAACAAGAATTGGAATCTCGAGTCCCTTGTTTCTTGCCTCCAAAGTGTCTTCCGGAGCGAGTTCAGTATCCTTCGGACGCTTCTTGCCTCTCGAACGAGGCCTTTACGGTAATTCATCGCTTATACGAGCACTAGCGAGCTCTCGAATAAGCTTCCCGTCATCAATATCACTCGATCGAGCAATGTGGTCACTCGATCGAACACCTTCTTCAAGCAACTTGATCGATCGAGCAACATTCCCACTCGATCGACCATCTTCGACTTCAGTTCACTCGATCGAGCGGGAAGGACTACTCGATCGAGGGCTTTCCTCACCAATTCCACTCGATCGACCATCAGGTTTCAGTCGATCGAGTAACTGCTTCGTCGTGAGCCCCTTTTTCTTAACAGAACACTGTTCATCATCGATTCTGACTATTTCGTGTGTCGATTTCTTCCTTTCGGTCCTTCATAAGAAAGACCGCTTCTCAACTCTATCGGATGCACCGTCTCATTTGGGTTCTTGTCATTTTGAGTTGGCAAATGACCGGGCTTCCTCGAAGATTGATTTTCAGCCAGTTGAGCAACTTGAGTCTCAAGTGCCTTGAATGCCGTGTCCTTCTGTTGTAATTGCTTTGCAATGGACTGCATCATGGACTTTAACTCACCTATCTCACTCACCCCACTAGATGACGAAGCACCTTGGTTAGGAGGGTTGAAAGACGGAGGCTTCGATAGCCTTGTTGCTTCGGTGTGGAGGGATATAGGGCTGCTGCTGCCGCGATTTGGAGGAGCGGTGGGATTGAGTATGTTGTTCGATTACTCCACCTCAAATTGGGGTGGATATTCGGCTCGTAATGAGTGTTGTTTTGCCTGTAATGTTGAAAGGCAACACATTGCTCATAAGGACTAGGACAATAATCAGAGACATGTCCATCTACCCCACATCTCATGAGACGAAAGGACCGTCTGTCATGGCATTAACCTGGTACATCCCTGGTTTGAGAGCTCCCCCTAGTTCATACTTGTCGAACCTAGCAGTAAGGGCTTCTAATGCGCTCATCGAAGAGGATTCGGCAGCTCTCCTTTGGTTTCCCCTTGAATTCCCGTATTCAGCCCTATGAGTGGCTAAATCATCTATGATTTTCCATCCCTTCGTCGGCCCCAAGTTGTCAGAAAATCGACCGTTGGCTGCTGCATCTAATATAGCCCTCTGATCATCATATAAACCATTGTAAAAATGGTTGCACAGACTCCATCTTTCGAAACCGTGGTGCGGTATGGTTCGCACTAGTTTCTTAAATCGAAGCCATGCCTCGTGGAAGTTCTCGTCGGGCCCCTGTTTGAAACTTGTTATCTGAGCTCTGATGGCGATGGTTCTCGAGGCGAGAAATACTTCTTATAAAACGCCAATGCTAGCGAATTCAATCTGTTATGCCGTGAGCGACTTTGTCTAAATCCTGTACCACTCCCTTGCAAAGCATCGCGGAGTGAGAAGATGAACATAGTTTCTTTGATCGATCGGTCATCACGCCCGGGGGGGGAGGTATGGAGCAGCGATAATCAATGAAAGTCTCCATATCTTTGAGCTGCGTCTTGATTTGCAGCTCCCGAACCGATTCTTCTCGACCATATTGATGTATGCGAGGCTTGGGCTCGAACTTCCTAGCATCTCCGGCAGTTCGAACCCTTTATAAAGATTGTCGTGATGGGCTCGGAGTGACTAGCAATGGTAGCTTCCTCGGCCATTTCGGGAAAATCTGGGAAAGTGATAGATTCAACGGATGAATTGGAAAGCGGAGAAGACGGTGGATTGTCTTGAAAAGCTCGTTCTCGTAAAAGTTACCACGAACCGGGCTCTTCCTCTACTGTTGCTCTTAAAATAGTCTCCTTTTTACGCAGAGATCTCTCAATCTCGGGATCAAAAGGTAGTAGTGGACCACCCTGCGACCTGCGCATAAGACGAAACTAAAGACAAGATATGAGAATAGTTTAAGGAACGATGTTCCTTAAACTAAAAGGAGAATTAAAAATAAAACAGCTAGTAAATTGAACAATTGCCTCCCCGGCAACGGCGCCAAAATTTGACACGTCTGTCGCGTACCTGTCAAAAATAAAACCTAACGGTCTCAACTAAAAATGTAGTAGAGGCAGTCGAGTATCGAATCCTCGGGAGGTAATGCAACTACGACTATCTATTTCTAATCCTATGGTAACAATGGGGGTTGATTGAATTTTTGGTTCTAAACTACGGAGTAAAAGGAAGAGAAATAAAGCAAGATAGCGTTAAAGGTGACACGTGTCCGCGTACTGTCAAAAATAACCAAACTGGCCAACTAACTAATATAGCTAGGGAAGTCGGGTCGAATCCACGAGAGAGGTAGGAATTTGTCGGCTAAACTCAAGTTCGTCTAAGTAACCAAAGTGGGGTTTATAATTTGTGATTTCTAAACTAAAGAGAGCAAAGCAAAGAGAAATAAAGGAAAAGGGATTTAACAGATAAAAGGGAATAGCTAAGACAAGCGGTTCACCACAATCGTCCGGTCGAGTAATCTAGGTCCCTGTGTTAATGCAATACGATCCAAGGGGTAGCGAACGTCACCTTTCGGTCCTTAATTCACCCTAAAGTGTAAACAGTTTAACTTTCGTCCTCTTTGCAATACTCTATTGTTCGCTACTAGTCTCCCCTTCCAACCTTTCGGTCCAGGTCAAGGTCCACTAAGAATAAGGGTCTAATTGCGTCGACTCAATTAGGCAATTACAATTATATGTAGCATTTTAACAACATGGGCGATACTAGCATTAACCTTGATGAATTCGATTACTCTCCCTTCAAATCATGGATCCCCTATAGTCTTAGCATGGGAAATTAGCTACTCATAATTATGGGGGTAACAATCATAACAACTGAACAATTAAAACTACACATGATGAAAAATCTAAAGAGATGATTGAACAAATATAAATCAAGAGGGGAAAGGAAATAAGAACAATAAGAACAGTAAAAACGATTAAGAAATAAATTGATAATACCGAATTGAATAATAAGTAGAGTGAAGAATCCAAAGGATAGTGATAAAAGTGGCAGTAGTAACGTTCGTAGTAAATGAGATGGGAGTAACGTAATGTTCTCCTCAGTCTTATACTGTAAAAACATCTTAAACCTAACCCATGGACTGATTATGAAAGGCCCACAAAAGATTAGGCGGAATTAAACTAAAAACACACGAGAAACCCCTCGATCGAGTAGAGAGACTACTCGATCGAACACCAAGTCACTCGATCGAGCTAGTGCATCCACTCGATCGAGCACTGCTGTGTGAACTTCCTCGATCGACTCCTCCAACCAGTTGATCGACCAGCATGGGTGCATGAAGCATTCGATCGAGCAGAGAGGCCACTCGATCGAGCTATATAAGTGCATCAGGACTCGTGTTTCTCCCTTGCTCAGCTCATGCGCACTCCAGGTGTGAAATTCCTAAGCTCCAGCTCCATATTTCCCATGAATGCATACAATTGGGACAATTAAGGCTCATTTTAGCTCCTCCTCGGTCAATTCCTGCAAAATACAATAACCGGACCAAAGTAGAATACTCGGGGGTATTTGTAGCCAGATGCTACATAAAAAGCACAGAAATGCGTGTAAAAATGAGGTAAAAACCTTATATAAAAGACACGCATCAAATCTCCCCAAACCAAACCCTTGCTTGTCCCCAAGCAAATATGAATGCAACTAAGGGTGAACAATAGAACGGGACCAACGCATCAGCTACAAATCATCCATCAGAACCAATTTAATGCAACAAAATGACAAAGTGGCAGCCGAAAAGTGCAACCGAGTTAAATTAATATTTCAAGCTTACTGAACCGTCGACCTTGCAAGATTCAAAGATGTCGGACTCTCACGGGTCGCTCGTCACTCAAATTCAGGTACAGGGTGAGTATATATGTGAAAGATAGGAAGAAGCAAGACACTCACCTAACTCGACCTATAAGAACATGCATGCAATTAACGTGAATAAAGTCTCTACAACCGTACATAAGCATTCCAACCATACTAATGACCAAGACACGTGCCGAGGACTTACATTTGGGTTAGTGAGGTAATGGGTAAGAAGGGGCTAAAATGAATTTGGATATGTGGGGTTAATAGCTAGGCTAGCAACAACGGATCCAAATATAGACTGCATCCCAACTTCGTACTCATTACAACAAGATTAAACGGTGCAAAACTATGCACTAAACCTCACAAAATACCAAAACTCGTCAACTCCCCATAGGATATAAATAAGTCATGGGAGTGTGAAACAATGCACAATTCTCAATTTTTTTTCATTTGAATTTTCCTTCTTTTCTTTTGAATTTTCTGTCTCTTTTTTTTTTCTTTTTCTTTCCCTTCAATCTTTCCACCTTCTCTTGAAATCAGCTGAAATAACCATATTGCAATAAAAACATTCCAAAGACTACTCGTTACTAGCTCAGCTAGGGTAGGAAGTATTATAGACAGTAGTTGACAGGACAAAAAGGCAATTTGGCTTTGTGAGGCTCATGGGTAGAATGAAATAAGGGGGACTGCCTCTCCTAACACGTGTCACCATCCACAGACCGAATGCATACAGGTATTAAGAAGACTAGACTCATGCTTATGCAAATTGATGTTACATGTCCTAAAGAGAGTACTACTCACATTCTAAATGAAACCGGTCATGAATGTCACCAGTTTAATAAGCTCTAACCTCAGAATGTAATGTAGCTTGCCGACATAAAGAATCAAGTCTATTCGTTCAGATAAGAGAGAAATAAAAACTCGTGGATTATGCATACAAACATGCCAGCTAAATGTCACGAATATGCCAGGCGCCAATAAGGATTCAAAGTAGCGTCAGTGTTCAAACGTTCCGACTCAATTTAAAATATGAAAATATGGAAATTTTTTTGAATTTTATGATTTTTTGGAATTAATAAAAAAACAATGCATGCGGAAATAAATAAACGTGCAAGCAGAAATGCAAGAAACATGCAGACACAGAGATGGATGCATACCTCCCCAAACCAAACCGTACAATGCCCTCATTGTACCAAAAATAGGGAAAGAAATGCAAACTGAAAGGAAAACGAGAAGTGGAGTCGGGAACTTACAGAACGTCATTAGCGGGACCTCCCCAAACCGACCATGAAAATGGGAGGTCCAAGAAAGTCAAACAGCGGTTGTGTGGACGTAAAACAGCAGCTGGGGGTCACAATTGCTCGATCGAGCCCCTGGAACAGCTCGATCGAGTGAGCCTATGCATTAGAAGAGCTCGATCGTCTACCAACCCACTCGATCGAGCGGGCACTAGTAAGGATCTGGTCGATCGAGGACATCATCCCTCGATCGAGTAGCAGCCGCGTCAGAAAGTGCTCGATCGAGCACAAAGTCCTTCGATCGAGTACTTTTAATCTGCCAAAAACGCATAAAAGCAAGGAAAAACACAAAAATTGTTCCGTCTAAAGTTTAACGTAAAGCTTAAAGAAAAACAAATAGTTCAACAAAAGTTCAAAATAAAACTGTCCGGGCTGCCTCCCGGAGAGCGCTGGTTTAAGAGGTCCCGCACGACCTTTCTGGTATCAAATCGGCGCGTCGAGCTCGTCGAAGTGCAAAACTTCAACAGGCTTGTCCGCTTCACTCGCCTCATAGTAATGCTTCACATATTGGCCATTCACCTTGAATCTATGGCCCTCGGAATCTTCAAGCTCTACGGATCCAAATTTGGTAACACCCGTCACCGTGTATGGACCAGTCCACCTGGACTTCAGCTTGCCAGGAAATAGTCTCAACCGGGCATTGAACAGCAACACCTTTTGCCCCACATGGAACTCCCGAGGTAAGATTCTCTTGTCGTGCCATCTCTTCGTCTTTTCCTTGTAGATGCGCGAACTGTCATAGGCATTGAGCCTAAATTCTTCTAATTCATCTAGCTGTAAAAGACGATTCGACCACACGTTTAGGATCATAATTAAGCTCACAAATTGCCCAGCAGCCTTACATTCGATTCAACGGGTAAGTGACACGATTTCCCATAAACTAACCTATAAGGTGATGCACCAATTGGTGTCTTAAAGGCAGTTCTATAAGCCCATAACGTGTCATCTAGCTTAAGACTCCAGTCTTTCCGTGATTTAGAAACTACTTTAGACAAGATCTCTTTCAGTTCACGATTAGAGACCTCTACCCGACCACTAGTTTGGGGGTGATACCCCAAACCACGCCGGTGTTGGACACCAACTCTAGACAATATGGAAGTGAGTTTCTTTTCTTTAAAATGCATTCCCCATCACTAATGACGACCCTAGGGACACCAAATCGGGGGAATATGATCTTTTTGAACATTTTTATCACGGTCTTACCGTCACAATGGGGTGAAGCAATTGCCTCAACCTATTTCGACACATAGTCTACTGACTACTAAGATGTACTGTTACCTTTATCTTGGATGGGAACGGTCCTTGGAAATCAATGCCCCGGACATCGAAAACCTCAACCTCTAGGATGCCGTTTTGTGGCATCTCATGTCTCTTCGAAATGTTCCCGGATCGTTGGCAAGCATCACAAGTGAAACAAAAGACTTGGCGTCAACAAACAAGGAAGGCCAAGTAAAAACCAGATGAAGTACCTTAGCCACGGTGCGCGATGGACCGTGGTGACCACCATATGAAGAGGAGTGACAGACTTCCAGGACTATTTTGGTCTCCCACTGCGGAATACACCGTCTGTAGAGACCGTCCGCACATTCCTTAAACAAGTAAGGGTCGTCCTGTATATCTTTTAGCGTTATAAAGAAAACGCTTCTTTTTCGATGAGAAAGGTCGGGCGCGGCTTGCCACCGACAACGAAGTTAGCTATATCGCATACCAAGGTTCCTGGTCAACAATAGACGACAAAAGCAATTAGACTATCGTCGGGAAAAGAATCATCAATGGGTAAAGAATCTTCCCCTTCTTGTCGCATCACCGCGACAAGTGATCGCCTACAACGTTCTCCGCTCCTTTCTTATCTTTGATCTCGCAAATCAAACTCCTGGAGGAGGAGTATCCACCTCGAGTAGCCGTGGTTTTGCCTCCTTCTTAGCAAGGAGGTGCCTCGAGCTGCATGGTCGGTAAAAACGGTAACTTCCGACCCAACTAAATAAGTACGAAACTTTTCTAAGGCATAAACTACAATGCCTAACGGCTCCTTCTCGATGGTAGTGTACTTCACTTGAGCCTCATCCGAGTTCGGCTCGCATAGTAAATAGCACTCAAGGCCTTGTCTTTCCTCCGGCCAAGCACCGCTCCTAGTGCGTAGTCACTCGCGTCACACATGATTTCAAACGGCAAGTCCCGGTTGGGAATTTGTATGATCGGCGCAGAGACTAAGGCCTGCTTTAACTGTTAAAGCGAGAAAGACAAGCATCGAGTGAACACAAAAGGGGCATCTTTAAGCAACATTTGTGTAAGTGGTTTAGCAATTTTGGAGAAATCCTTGATGAACCGGCGATAAAAACCGGCGTGACCAAGGAAGCTTCTCACCCCTTAACATTAACGGGAGGTGGTAATTCTTTGAATCACTTCCACCTTTGCTTTGTCAACTTCTATTCCCCTATCGAAACCAAGTGCCCTAAGACAACTCCCTCGTTGACCATGAAGTGGCACTTCTCCCGATTCAAAGCACAAGGTTAACCTCAATACAATACTGCAACACTTTCTCAAGGTTAGACAGACAATCGAAAAATCGCTTCCGTATACATCGAAGTCATCCATAAAAACTTCCATGATAGACTCAATATACTCGAAAATATCCCCATCATACACCTTTGGAAGGTGGCGGGGGCATTGCACAAACCAAAAGGCATTCTCGTGTACGCAAAAACGCCCTTAGGACGGGTAAATGTAGTCTTGGCTCGATCATCTCGGGTGGATAGGGATCCGAAAGAACCACGAATACCCGTCTAAATAGCGAGAAAAATTTGTGGGAAGCTAACCTTTCTACCATTTGATCAATAAAAGGAAGGGGAAAGTGATCTTTCTTGGTGGCGGCATTTAGCATCGTAATCTATGCACATCCGCCAACCGCATTACTATTCGAGTAGGTATTAATTCATTCTTCTCATTCTTAACTACGGTTGTCCCTCCTTTTTCGGGACCACCTGTCTTGGACTTACCCATTTAGAATTACCGACAGAATAAATAATACCGCATCCAGCAGCCTTCATTACCTCACCCGTCACAACATCCTCCATCTTCTGGTTCACCCGACGCTGACCCTGCCGCAAGGTTTGTGATCTTCCTCCAGCTCTATCCTGTGCATACAAATATCGGGACTAATCCCCGTGATATCATCCAGTGAATAGCCCATTGCTTTCCTGTTTTTCTTAAGTACTGACTAACAAAGAAGTGGTGATCATCACTAAGCTTGGCACTAACAATAACTGGATCTGCTCGTATCGTCAAGAAAAGCATATTTAAGATGAGATGGGAGAGGCTTACGTTCCGGTACCTTTACCTCAATGGAGCAAAGAGTGCTGATCATTTGTTCCACCTGCTCTCCCTCACGCTCATCTAAATCGTCAACAAGCAAATCCAATGCAGCGTCATCGTCCTCTGGGCTATCTGCACACTCATCAAAAAGCATGAGAGCTTCCAGTGGGTCCTTCATAAAAGAACCCGACCAGAAGTCATAAATAGACTCATCAATGATATCGACCGAATAACAAGTGTCCTCTATCATTGGGTGGGCTAAAGTATTAGGCAAACTAAAGGTGATAGCGTCATCCCCTACCGCAAGAGTCGACGCCCTTGTCTAACATCAATAACGGCCCAATTTTGTACAAAGGAACAGTCTTCCTAAAATAATGCGGGTTAAGGGTGTCCTCGGCTATATCCAAAACAATGAAATCTCTTTGGGATGTAAAGCTTGCCTATTTTCACAGGCACATCCTCCAAGACACCTAAGGGTCTCCTAACGAGATCTATCACCATCCGTAGGGTAATGTTAGTCACTTTGAAGTGACTCGGTTTCAATTTCTTGCAGAGACGGAGGAAGGGGCATGACACTAACACCGGCACCTAAATCGCAAAGGGCCTTATCAATAATCAAATCACCTATGACACAGGTAATAGAAAAGCTGCCCGGGTCTTTCATTTTTGGAGGGGCCTTATTTAACAGTAGGTTACTAGACTCTTCCATAAATGAAATCGTCTCAAATTCGCTCAAGTTCCTCTTACGCGTCACAATATCCTTCATAAACTTAGCGTAAGTAGGAACTTGAGTGACAAGGTCGAAGAAAGGGACGATTACGAAGGTTCTTCACGATGTCCACGAACTTACCGTATCGTTGTTGCTCGATCCTTGCGTCCTTCGGACGACTCGGAAAAGGTACCCTGGTAGCGATGAGTGGTCCTGCGACCTTTCCTTTACCCTTATCAATTCGTGACGTCTCCACAGCAGGGGGAGATGACACGTGTATGTATTAATTAACAAATTGGGATTCCCGCCATTTACAAAGATCGATCGAACGTCTTCACCGGTCGATCGACCGATTTTCTTCCTCAAATTCATTCGATCGACCAATCTGTCACTCGATCGAGTGCCTTCTTCACCTCTTCACTCGATCGACCAACCTGGGGCTCTGTGATTCTCGATCGTCAATGTCACTCGATCGAGTGATGGGTGATTAGAACCACTCGATCGAGTGGATGTGTTGCTCGATCGAGTGGTTTCGCACACGCAGCAAGCATTTCTGCAGGAACTCATCTAAATCGTCTTCTTCATCACCGTCGACACCTCATTTTCTTCATGATTAAAGTCACTTTGGAAGTTCATTGCAGACCGACGGCATCGCGAATTGGAGGAGTCTTGGCTTGGTCCGCGCGAGTGTTAGTGCGCGACTTGCTCTCTCAATTCCGATATAACGAGAATCCGATTGCAACATGATGGATTTCGGTTCGGCAATTGCTTCTCTTGAAGAAGGAGAGCATTTGTGATGTTGGCGTAGAAGGGGTAGAAACGCTCTTTATCTCCTCATATAAGCGGGAGAAAGGAACTCCCCGCTTGAACTTCTTGTATGCAATGGCACGCTCTACACACACCGTGCACTCATAAAGGTCATGCCCTTCCTCGCCGCATCTACCACATGGCTCGTATGTTCCGTAATCGTAGGCATCTTTGACAAATAAACCGCTATCCTGCAAAACTAATCAAAGCTTCGCGAAAATGAGATCGAGTCTCAAGGAATGAATCCCTTGAGACGAAAGACAAACTTAATTAAAGCAACAAGTATGCGCCACCTCCCCAAGCAACGGCGCCAAAATTTGACACGTCCGTCGCGCACTGTCAAAAATAACCAACTGGCCAACTAACTAATATAGCTAGGGAAGTCGGGTCGAATCCACAGAGAGGTAGGAATTTGTCGGCTAAACTCAAGTTCGTCTAAGTAACCAAAGTGGGGTTTATAATTTGTGATTTCTAAACTAAAGAGAGCAAAGCAAAGAGAAATAAAGGAAAAGGGATTTAACAGATAAAAGGGAATAGCTAAGACAAGCGGTTCACCACAATCGTCCGGTCGAGTAATCTAGGTCCCAGGTTAATGCAATACAGTCCAAGGGGTAGCGAACGTCACCTTTCGGTCCTTAATTCACCCTAAAGTGTAAACAGTTTAACTTTCGTCCTCGCTGCAATACTCTATTGTTCGCTACTAGTCTCCCCCTTCCAACCTTTCGGTCCAGGTCAAGGTCCACTAAGAATAAGGGTCTAATTGCGTCGACTCAATTAGGCAATTACAATTATATGTAGCATTTTAACAACATGGGCGATACTAGCATTAACCCAGTAATTCGATTACTCTCCCTTCAAATCATGGATCCCCTATAGTCTTAGCATGGGAAATTAGCTACTCATAATTATGGGGGTAACAATCATAACAACTGAACAATTAAAACTACACATGATGAAAAATCTAAAGAGATGATTGAACAAATATAAATCAAGAGGGGAAAGGAAATAAGAACAATAAGAACAGTAAAAACGATTAAGAAATAAATTGATAATACCGAATTGAATAATAAGTAGAGTGAAGAATCCAAAGGATAGTGATAAAAGTGGCAGTAGTAACGTTCGTAGTAAATGAGATGGGAGTAACGTAATGTTCTCCTCAGTCTTATACTGTAAAAACATCTTAAACCTAACCCATGGACTGATTATGAAAGGCCCACAAAAGATTAGGCGGAATTAAACTAAAAACACACGAGAAACCCCTCGATCGAGTAGAGAGACTACTCGATCGAACACCAAGTCACTCGATCGAGCTAGTGCATCCACTCGATCGAGCACTGCTGTGTGAACTTCCTCGATCGACTCCTCCAACCAGTTGATCGACCAGCATGGGTGCATGAAGCATTCGATCGAGCAGAGAGGCCACTCGATCGAGCTATATAAGTGCATCAGGACTCGTGTTTCTCCCTTGCTCAGCTCATGCGCACTCCAGGTGTGAAATTCCTAAGCTCCAGCTCCATATTTCCCATGAATGCATACAATTGGGACAATTAAGGCTCATTTTAGCTCCTCCTCGGTCAATTCCTGCAAAATACAATAACCGGACCAAAGTAGAATACTCGGGGGTATTTGTAGCCAGATGCTACATAAAAAGCACAGAAATGCGTGTAAAAATGAGGTAAAAACCTTATATAAAAGACACGCATCAAAAGGCAATAAAACGATTTAAAACTATCAATAAGAGAGGAACATGTCGGGAATTCGGTTCACTACGGTAGTTCAACAACTTAGCAGTAAATGACTCAGACGAACTAATGTGAGACGGATATTAGAAGGTCCTTTCGGTCCACTTCCCACCCTAAAATACCACTAACTTAACTTTCGTCCTCATTAGGGTAGTCTACTGTTTATAGCAGGCCTATTTAGTCCAATCTTTCGATCCAGGATTAATTGTAGCCAGATTAATGGGTGACATAGAAGCGTGCACTCAACTAGGTCGAGAATTACAGTTATATTGCTATAGTGACAGGGTCTCTTAGTCAATTCGTCTAATTCATTCACTACGTCGTCATTTCTCTACCGCAGATCCCCTAATCCCAACATGAAGGGGTTTAGCTACTCATATTCGTAATTAATCTAACAGCAGACAAGATTCCAGCAGAAGACATAATGGAATAATAATAAAGCGCAATAATAATAAAACTAGGGCAGAAGAATAAATAAGAGCGACAAGAAATTAATGCAACGAAAGGTTAATTATTATTAAGGGAAGAGAGAATTACAATCCAAGCAAATTCCGGCGTAAAGAACTCGTAATCCGAGTGAAGCAAATCCGAAAACGAAAGTAGCAGTAGGTTTCTAATGACCAACTTAGAGAGTAAAAGAGATAGTAAAAAGAATAAGTGAAGAGATGCCTAATTAACCTAGTAAACATAGGTTAAATAGGAAACAAACAATGTTTAGCGAAAATTAAACACACAGACTGAAGCAAAGCCCATGCCCGTGAAAAACCCCTCGATCGAGTGGATTAAACAACTCGATCGACCATCATCTCAGCAGGAGTCCCTCGATCGACCAGCAGGGCACTCGATCGAGGACTCGGTCATGTGCATCCTACTCGATCGAGGAAGGAGCCTCTCGATCGAGCCTCAGGGAGCCTAGGAACCCTTCGATCGTCCTCCAAACAGCTCGATGGACCACTTGGATCTTCAATTCAGCTTACGTCTTCACTCAAATACCTCGTAATGCGTGCAACGACACTTCCAAGTGCAACATCTCACTCTGGGACAATCCCGTCTCCTCTAAATGCATGCAAAAAGGACGAAAAGGAGCATGGTTTCACCACTTTCGCGATCATTCCTATAAGAAGGACAAAATATACCGAAGTAGCCAATTCGGGGCAAAATACTATAAAAATAGTAGAGAAATGCATAGAAATACGTGCTGAGATAGGCCAAAAAGACTATACATTAGGCACGTATCAGACCGCTACCACGGATCCCCCTAGTCAAACCCAAAACCCTTTCCCTTACTTCTCAATCGAAGGCGGCAAGACAAAACGACACCCTAGAGGGGCCGAGTGAACCCTTTTTTAGGGGACCGGGAATCCTAAAACGGGACGGGAAAAAGATTAGGGTTTGATTAGGCGGACCGTTACTGCGGATCCCCCTAATCCAACCCTAAACCCTTTCCCTTTCTTCTCATTCGAAGGCGGCAAGACAAAAAGACACCCTAGAGGGGCCGAATGAACCCTTTTTGGGGGGACCGGGTATCCTAAAAAACGGAACAGGGAATGGGTTTAGGGTTTTATTAGGCGGACTGCTACCGCAGATCCCCCAAATCAAACCTTAAACCCTTTCCCTTGCTTTTCATTCGAAGGCGGCAAGACAAAAAGACACCCTATAGGGGCCGAGTGAACCCTTTTTTGGTGGGCCGGGTATCCTAAAACGGGACGGGAAAGGGTTTAGGGTTTGATTAGGCGGACAGCTACCGCGGATCCCCCTAATCAAACCCTAAATGCTTTCCCTTGCTTCTCATTCGAAGGCGGCAAGACAAAAAGACACCCTAGAGAGGCCGAGTGAACCCTTTTTTGGGGGCCGAGTATCCTAAAACGGGACGGGAATGGGTTTAGGGTTTTATTAGGCGGACCGCTACCGCGGATCCACCTAATCAAACCCTAAACCCTTTCCCTTGCTTTTCATTCGAAGACGGCAAGACAAAAAGACACCCTATAAGGGCCGAGTGAACCCTTTTTTGGTGGGCCGGGTATCCTAAAACGGGACGGGAAAGGGTTTAGGGTTTGATTAGGCGGACAGCTACCGTGGATCCCCCTAATCAAACCCTAAATGCTTTCCCTTGCTTCTCATTTGAAGGCGACAAGACAAAAAGACACCCTAGAGGGGCCGAGTGAAACCTTTTTGGGGGGACTAGGTATCCTAAAACGGGACGGTTAAGTGTTTTGGGTTTGATTAGGCGGACCGCTACCGCGGATCCCCATAATCAAACCCTAATCCCTTTCCCTTGCTTCTCATTTGAAGGCGGCAAGACAAAAAGACACCCTAGAGGGGCCGAGTGAACCCTTTTTGGGGGGACAGGGTATCCTAAAACGGGACGGGAAAGGGTTTAGGGTTTGATTAGGCGGACTGCTACCACGGATCCCCCTAACCAAACCCTAAACCCTTTCCCTTGCTTTTCATTCGAATACGGCAAGACAAAAAGACACCCTATAAG
Source organism: Silene latifolia (assembly GCF_048544455.1). Classification (NCBI taxonomy): domain Eukaryota; kingdom Viridiplantae; phylum Streptophyta; class Magnoliopsida; order Caryophyllales; family Caryophyllaceae; genus Silene; species Silene latifolia. The sequence goes on along the minus strand of NC_133535.1, from coordinate 57,419,577 downwards.
GGCCGAGTGAACCCTTTTTTGGTGGGCCGGGTATCCTAAAACGGGACGGGAAAGGGTTTAGGGTTTGATTAGGCGGACAGCTACCGTGGATCCCCCTAATCAAACCCTAAATGCTTTCCCTTGCTTCTCATTTGAAGGCGACAAGACAAAAAGACACCCTAGAGGGGCCGAGTGAAACCTTTTTGGGGGGACTAGGTATCCTAAAACGGGACGGTTAAGTGTTTAGGGTTTGATTAGGCGGACCGCTACTGCGGATCCCCCTAATCAAACCCTAATCCCTTTCCCTTGCTTCTCATTTGAAGGCGGCAAGACAAAAAGACACCCTGGAGGGGCCGAGTGTACCCTTTTTTGGTGGGCCGGGTATCCTAAAATGGGACGGGAAAGGGTTTAGGGTTTGATTAGGCGGACAGCTACCGCGGATCCCCCTAATCAAACCCTAAATGCTTTCCCTTGCTTCTCATTCGAAGGCGGCAAGACAAAAAGACACCCTAGAGGGGCCGAGTGAACCCTTTTTTGGGGGCCGAGTATCCTAAAACGGGACAGTAATGGGTTTAGGGTTTTATTAGGCGGACCGCTACCGCGGATCCCCCTAATCAAACCCTAAACCCTTTCCCTTGCTTTTCATTCGAAGACGGCAAGACAAAAAGACACCCTATAAGGGCCGAGTGACCCCTTTTTTGGTGGGCCGGGTATCCTAAAACGGGACGGGAAAGGGTTTAGGGTTTTATTAGGCGGACAGCTACCATGGATCCCCCTAATCAAACCCTAAATGCTTTCCCTTGCTTCTCATTTGAAGGCGACAAGACAAAAAGACACCCTAGAGGGGCCGAGTGAACCCTTTTTTGGGGGACCGGGAATCCTAAAATGGGACGGGAAAGGGATTAGGGTTTGATTAGGCGGACCGCTACTGCGGATCCCCCTAATCCAACCCTAAACCCTTTCCCTTGCTTGTCATTCGAAGGCGGCAAGATAAAAAGACACCCTAGAGGGGCCGAGTGAACTCTTTCTTGGGGGGCCGGGTATCCTAAAATGGGATGGGAAAGGGTTTAGGGTTTGATTAGGCATACCGCTACCGCGGATCCCCCTAATCAAACCCTAAACCCCTTCCCTTGCTTGTCATTCGAATGCGGCAAGACAAAAAGACACCCTAGAGGGGCCGAGTGAACCCTTTTTTGGGGGGCCGAGTATCTTAAAATGGGAAGGGAAAGGGTTTAGGGTTTGATTAGGCGGACCGCTACCACGGATCCCCCTAGTCAAACCCTAAACCCTTTCCCTTGCTTTTCATTCGAAGGCGGCAAGACAAAAAGACACCCTAGAGGGGCCGATTGAACCCTTTTTTGGGGGGGCCGGGTATCCTAAAATGGGATGGGAAAGGGTTTAGGGTTTTATTAGGCAGACCGCTACCGCGGATCCCCCTAATCAAACCCTAAACCCCTTCCCTTGCTTGTCATTCGAATGCGGCAAGACAAAAAGACACCCTAGAGGGGCCGAGTGAACCCTTTTTTGGGGGGCCGAGTATCTTAAAATGGGATGGGAAAGGGTTTAGGGTTTGATTAGGCGGACCGCTACCACGGATCCCCCTAGTCAAACCCAAAACCCTTTCCCTTACTTCTCAATCGAAGGCGGCAAGACAAAAGGACACCCTAGAGGGCGGAGTGTACCCTTTTTTGGGGGACGGGGAATCCTAAAACGGGACGGGAAAGGGATTAGGGTTTGATTAGGCGGAACGCTACTGCGGATCCCCCTAATCCAACCCTAAACCCTTTCCCTTGCTTCTCATTCGAAGGCGGCAAGAGAAAAAGACACCCTAGAGGGGCCGAATGAACCCTTTTTTGGGGGCCGGGTATCCTAAAACGGGACGGGAATGGGTTTAGGGTTTTATTAGGCGGACTGCTACCGCGGATCCCCGTAATCAAACCTTAAACCCTTTCCCTTGTATTTCATTCGAAGGCGGCAAGACAAAAAGACACCCTATAGGGGCCGAGTGAACCCTTTTTTGGTAGGCCGGGTATTCTAAAACGGGACGGGAAAGGGTTTAGGGTTTGATTAGGCGGACAGCTACCGCGGATCCCCCTAATCAAACCCTAAATGCTTTCCCTTGCTTCTCATTCGAAGGCGGCAAGACAAAAAGACACCCTATTGTGGCCGAGTGAACCCTTTTTTGGGGGCCGGGTATCCTAAAATGGGACGGGAAAGGGTTTAGGGTTTGATTAGGCGGACAGCTACCGTGGATCCCCCTAATCAAACCCTAAATGCTTTCCCTTGCTTCTCATTTGAAGGCGACAAGACAAAAAGACACCCTAGAGGGGCCGAGTGAAACCTTTTTGGGGGGACTAGGTATCCTAAAACGGGACGGTTAAGTGTTTAGGGTTTGATTAGGCGGACCGCTACCGCGGATCCCCATAATCAAACCCTAATCCCTTTCCCTTGCTTCTCATTTGAAGGCGGCAAGACAAAAAGACACCCTAGAGGGGCCGAGTGAACCCTTTTTGGGGGGACAGGGTATCCTAAAACGGGACGGGAAAGGGTTTAGGGTTTGATTAGGCGGACTGCTACCACGGATCCCCCTAACCAAACCCTAAACCCTTTCCCTTGCTTTTCATTCGAATACGGCAAGACAAAAAGACACCCTATAAGGGCCGAGTGAACCCTTTTTTGGTGGGCCGGGTATCCTAAAACGGGACGGGAAAGGGTTTAGGGTTTGATTAGGCGGACAGCTACCGTGGATCCCCCTAATCAAACCCTAAATGCTTTCCCTTGCTTCTCATTTGAAGGCGACAAGACAAAAAGACACCCTAGAGGGGCCGAGTGAAACCTTTTTGGGGGGACTAGGTATCCTAAAACGGGACGGTTAAGTGTTTAGGGTTTGATTAGGCGGACCGCTACTGCGGATCCCCCTAATCAAACCCTAATCCCTTTCCCTTGCTTCTCATTTGAAGGCGGCAAGACAAAAAGACACCCTAGAGGGGCCGAGTGTACCCTTTTTTGGTGGGCCGGGTATCCTAAAACGGGACGGGAAAGGGTTTAGGGTTTGATTAGGCGGACAGCTACCGCGGATCCCCCTAATCAAACCCTAAATGCTTTCCCTTGCTTCTCATTCGAAGGCGGCAAGACAAAAAGACACCCTAGAGGGGCCGAGTGAACCCTTTTTTAGGGGCCGGGTATCCTAAAACGGGACAGTAATGGGTTTAGGGTTTTATTAGGCGGACCGCTACCGCGGATCCCCCTAATCAAACCCTAAACCCTTTCCCTTGCTTTTCATTCGAAGACGGCAAGACAAAAAGACACCCTATAAGGGCCGAGTGAACCCTTTTTTGGTGGGCCGGGTATCCTAAAACGGGACGGGAAAGGGTTTAGGGTTTGATTAGGCAGACAGCTACCATGGATCCCCCTAATCAAACCCTAAATGCTTTCCCTTGCTTCTCATTTGAAGGCGACAAGACAAAAAGACACCCTAGAGGGGCCGAGTGAACCCTTTTTTGGGGGACCGGGAATCCTAAAATGGGACGGGAAAGGGATTAGGGTTTGATTAGGCGGACCGCTACTGCGGATCCCCCTAATCCAACCCTAAACCCTTTCCCTTGCTTGTCATTCGAAGGCGGCAAGATAAAAAGACACCCTAGAGGGGCCGAGTGAACTCTTTCATGGGGGGCCGGGTATCCTAAAATGGGATGGGAAAGGGTTTAGGGTTTGATTAGGCATACCGCTACCGCGGATCCCCCTAATCAAACCCTAAACCCCTTCCCTTGCTTTTCATTCGAATGCGGCAAGACAAAAAGACACCCTAGAGGGGCCGAGTGAACCCTTTTTTGGGGGGCCGAGTATCTTAAAATGGGAAGGGAAAGGGTTTAGGGTTTGATTAGGCGGACCGCTACCACGGATCCCCCTAGTCAAACCCTAAACCCTTTCCCTTGCTTTTCATTCGAAGGCGGCAAGACAAAAAGACACCCTAGAGGGGCCGATTGAACCCTTTTTTGGGGGGCCGGGTATCCTAAAATGGGATGGGAAAGGGTTTAGGGTTTGATTAGGCAGACCGCTACCGCGGATCCCCCTAATCAAACCCTAAACCCCTTCCCTTGCTTGTCATTCGAATGCGGCAAGACAAAAAGACACCCTAGAGGGGCCGAGTGAACCCTTTTTTGGGGGGCCGAGTATCTTAAAATGGGATGGGAAAGGGTTTAGGGTTTGATTAGGCGGACCGCTACCACGGATCCCCCTAGTCAAACCCAAAACCCTTTCCCTTACTTCTCAATCGAAGGCGGCAAGACAAAAGGACACCCTAGAGGGGCCGAGTGTACCCTTTTTTGGGGGACCAGGAATCCTAAAACGGGACGGGAAAGGGATTAGTGTTTGATTAGGCGGAACGCTACTGCGGATCCCACTAATCCAACCCTAAACCCTTTCCCTTGCTTCTCATTCGAAGGCGGCAAGACAAAAAGACACCCTAGAGGGGCCGAATGAACCCTTTTTTGGGGGCCGGGTATCCTAAAACGGGACGGGAATGGGTTTAGGGTTTTATTAGGCGGACTGCTACCGCGGATCCCCGTAATCAAACCTTAAACCCTTTCCCTTGCTTTTCATTCGAAGGCGGCAAGACAAAAAGACACCCTATAGGGGCCGAGTGAACCCTTTTTTGGTGGGCCGGGTATTCTAAAACGGGACGGGAAAGGGTTTAGGGTTTGATTAGGCGGACAGCTACCGCGGATCCCCTAATCAAACCCTAAATGCTTTCCCTTGCTTCTCATTCGAAGGCGGCAAGACAAAAAGACACCCTATTGTGGCCGAGTGAACCCTTTTTTGGGGGCCGGGTATCCTAAAACGGGACGGGAATGGGTTTAGGGTTTTATTAGGCGGACCGCTACCGCGGATCCCCCTAATCAAACCCGAAACCATTTCCCTTGCTTTTCATTCGAAGACGGCAAGACAAAAAGACACCCTATAGGGTCGAGTGAACCCTTTTTTGGTGGGCCAGGTATCCTAAAACGGGAAGGGAAAGGGTTTAGGGTTTGATTAGACGCACAGCTACCGTGGATCCCCCTAATCAAACCCTAAATGCTTTCCCTTGCTTCTCATTTGAAGGTGGCAAGACAAAAAGACACCCTAGAGGGGCAGAGTGAAACCTTTTTGGGGGGACTAGGTATCCTAAAACGGGACGGTTATGTGTTTAGGGTTTTATTAGGCGGACCGCTACCGCGGATCCCCCTAATCAAACCCTAATCCCTTTCCCTTGCTTCTCATTTGAAGGCGGCAAGACAAAAAGACACCCTAGAGGGGCCGAGTGAACCCTTTTTGGGGGGACCGGGTATCCTAAAACGGGACGGAAAAGGGTTTAGGGTTTGATTAGGCGGACCGCTACCACGGATCCCCTAATCAAACCCTAAACCCTTTCCCTTACTTCTCAATCGAAGGCGGCAAGACAAAAGGACACCCTAGAGGGGCCGAGTGAACCCTTTTTGGGGGGCCGGGTATCCTAAAACGGGATGGGAAAGGGTTTAGGGTTTGATTAGGAGACGCCACCGCGGATCCCCTAATCAAACCCTAAACCCCTTCCCTTGCTTGTCATTCGAATCCGGCAAGACAAAAAGACACCCTAGAGGGGCCGAGTGAACCCTTTTTTGGGGGGGGCGAGTATCTTAAAATGGGATGGGAAAGGGTTTAGGGTTTGATTAGGCGGACCGCTACCACGGATCCCTCTAGTCAAACCCAAAACCCTTTCCCTTACTTCTCAATCGAAGGCGGCAAGACAAAAGGACACCCTAGAGGGGCCGAGTGTACCCTTTTTGGGGGACCGGGGAATCCTAAAACGGGACGGGAAAGGGATTAGGGTTTGATTAGGCGGAACGCATCTGCGGATCCCACTAATCCAACCCTAAACCCTTTCCTTGCTTCTCATTCGAAGGCGGCAAGACAAAAGACACCCTAGAGGGGCCGAGTGAACCCTTTTTTGGGGGGCTGGGTATCCTAAAACGGGACGGGAAAGGGTTTAGGGTTTTATTAGGCGGATCGCTACCGCGGATCCCCGTAATCAAACCTTAAACCCTTTCCCTTGCTTTTCATTCGAAGGCGGCAAGACAAAAAGACACCCTATAGGGGCCGAGTGAACCCTTTTTTGGTGGGCCGGGTATTCTAAAACGGGACGGAAAAGGGTTTAGGGTTTGATTAGGCGGCGGACACTACCGCCGATCCCCCTAATCAAACCCTAAATGCTTTCCCTTGCTTCTCATTCGAAGGCGGCAAGACAAAAAGACACCCTATTGTGGCCGAGTGAACCCTTTTTGGGGGCGGGTATCCTAAAACGGGACGGGAATGGGTTTAGGGTTTTATTAGGCGGACCGCTACCGCGGATCCCCTAATCAAACCCGAAACCATTTCCCTTGCTTTTCATTCGAAGACGGCAAGACAAAAAGACACCCTATAGGGTCGAGTGAACCCTTTTTTGGTGGGCCAGGTATCCTAAAACGGGAAGGGAAAGGGTTTAGGGTTTGATTAGACGCACAGCTACCGTGGATCCCCCTAATCAAACCCTAAATGCTTTCCCTTGCTTCTCATTTGAAGGCGGCAAGACAAAAAGACACCCTAGAGGGGCAGAGTGAAACCTTTTTGGGGGGACTAGGTATCCTAAAACGGGACGGTTATGTGTTTAGGGTTTGATTAGGCGCACCGCTACCGCGGATCCCCCTAATCAAACCCTAATCCCTTTCCCTTGCTTCTCATTTGAAGGCGGCAAGACAAAAAGACACCCTAGAGGGGCCGAGTGAACCCTTTTTGGGGGGACCGGGTATCCTAAAACGGGACGGGAAAGGGTTTAGGGTTTGATTAGGCCGACCGCTACCACGGATCCCCCTAATCAAACCCTAAACCCTTTCCCTTACTTCTCAATCGAAGGCGGCAAGACAAAAGGACACCCTAGAGGGGCCGAGTGAACCCTTTTTGGGGGGCCGGGTATCCTAAAATGGGATGGGAAAGGGTTTAGGGTTTGATTAGGGAGACCGCTACCGCGGATCCCCCTAATCAAACCCTAAACCCCTTCCCTTGCTTGTCATTCGAATCCGGCAAGACAAAAAGACACCCTAGAGGGGCCGAGTGAACCCTTTTTTGGGGGGGCGAGTATCTTAAAATGGGATGGGAAAGGGTTTAGGGTTTGATTAGGCGGACCGCTACCACGGATCCCTCTAGTCAAACCCAAAACCCTTTCCCTTACTTCTCAATCGAAGGCGGCAAGACAAAAGGACACCCTAGAGGGGCATAGTGTACCCTTTTTTGGGGGACTGGGAATCCTAAAACGGGACGGGAAAGGGATTAGGGTTTCATTAGGCGGACCGCTACTGCGGATCCCCCTAATCCAACCCTAAACCCTTTCCCTTGCTTCTCATTCGAAGGCGGCAAGACAAAAAGACACCCTAGAGGGGCCGAATGAACCCTTTTTTGGGGGCCGGGTATCCTAAAACGGGACGGGAAAGGGTTTAGGGTTTGATTAGGCGGACAGCTACCGCGGATCCCCCTAATCAAACCCTAAATGCTTTCCCTTGCTTCTCATTCGAAGGCGGCAAGACAAAAAGACACCCCAGAGGGGCCGAGTGAACCCTTTTTTGGGGGCCGGGTATCCTAAAACGGGACAGTAATGGGTTTAGGGTTTTATTAGGCGGACCGCTACCGCGGATCCCCCTAATCAAACCCTAAACCCTTTCCCTTGCTTTTCATTCGAAGACGGCAAGACAAAAAGACACCCTATAAGGGCCGAGTGAACCCTTTTTTGGTGGGCCGGGTATCCTAAAACGGGACGGGAAAGGGTTTAGGGTTTGATTAGGCAGACAGCTACCATGGATCCCCCTAATCAAACCCTAAATGCTTTCCCTTGCTTCTCATTTGAAGGCGACAAGACAAAAAGACACCCTAGAGGGGCCGAGTGAACCCTTTTTTGGGGGACCGGGAATCCTAAAATGGGACGGGAAAGGGATTAGGGTTTGATTAGGCGGACCGCTACTGCGGATCCCCCTAATCCAACCCTAAACCCTTTCCCTTGCTTGTCATTCGAAGGCGGCAAGATAAAAAGACACCCTAGAGGGGCCGAGTGAACTCTTTCATGGGGGGCCGGGTATCCTAAAATGGGATGGGAAAGGGTTTAGGGTTTGATTAGGCATACCGCTACCGCAGATCCCCCTAATCAAACCCTAAACCCCTTCCCTTGCTTTTCATTCGAATGCGGCAAGACAAAAAGACACCCTAGAGGGGCCGAGTGAACCCTTTTTTGGGGGCCGAGTATCTTAAAATGGGAAGGAAAGGGTTTAGGGTTTGATTAGGCGGACCGCTACCACGGATCCCCTAGTCAAACCCTAAACCCTTTCCCTTGCTTTTCATTCGAAGGCGGCAAGACAAAAAGACAACCTAGAGGGGCCGATTAAACCCTTTTTGGGGGGCGGGTATCCTAAAATGGGATGGGAAAGGGTTTAGGGTTTGATTAGGCAGACCGCTACCGCGGATCCCCTAATCAAACCCTAAACCCCTTCCCTTGCTTGTCATTCGAATGCGGCAAGACAAAAAGACACCCTAGAGGGGCCGAGTGAACCCTTTTTTGGGGGCCGAGTATCTTAAAATGGGATGGGAAAGGGTTTAGGGTTTGATTAGGCGGACCGCTACCACGGATCCCCCTAGTCAAACCCAAAACCCTTTCCCTTACTTCTCAATCGAAGGCGGCAAGACAAAAGGACACCCTAGAGGGGCCGAGTGTACCCTTTTTGGGGACCGGGAATCCTAAAACGGGACGGGAAAGGGATTAGGGTTTGATTAGGCGGAACGCTACTGCGGATCCCACTAATCCAACCCTAAACCCTTTCCCTTGCTTCTCATTCGAAGGCGGCAAGACAAAAAGACACCCTAGAGGGGCCGAATGAACCCTTTTTGGGGGCGGGTATCCTAAACGGGACGGGAATGGGTTTAGGGTTTTATTAGGCGGATCGCTACCGCGGATCCCCGTAATCAAACCTTAAACCCTTTCCCTTGCTTTTCATTCGAAGGCGGCAAGACAAAAAGACACCCTATAGGGGCCGAGTGAACCCTTTTTTGGTGGGCCGGGTATTCTAAAACGGGACGGGAAAGGGTTTAGGGTTTGATTACGCGGACAGCTACCGCGGATCCCCCTAATCAAACCCTAAATGCTTTCCCTTGCTTCTCATTCGAAGGCGGCAAGACAAAAAGACACCCTATTGTGGCCGAGTGAACCCTTTTTTGGGGGCCGGGTATCCTAAAACGGGACGGGAATGGGTTTAGGGTTTTATTAGGCGGACCGCTACCGCGGATCCCCCTAATCAAACCCGAAACCATTTCCCTTGCTTTTCATTCGAAGACGGCAAGACAAAAAGACACCCTATAGGGTCGAGTGAACCCTTTTTTGGTGGGCCAGGTATCCTAAAACGGGAAGGGAAAGGGTTTAGGGTTTGATTAGACGCACAGCTACCGTGGATCCCCCTAATCAAACCCTAAATGCTTTCCCTTGCTTCTCATTTGAAGGCGGCAAGACAAAAAGACACCCTAGAGGGGCAGAGTGAAACCTTTTTGGGGGGACTAGGTATCCTAAAACGGGACGGTTATGTGTTTAGGGTTTGATTAGGCGGACCGCTACCGCGGATCCCCCTAATCAAACCCTAATCCCTTTCCCTTGCTTCTCATTTGAAGGCGGCAAGACAAAAAGACACCCTAGAGGGGCCGAGTGAACCCTTTTTTGGGGGACCGGGAATCCTAAAATGGGACGGGAAAGGGATTAGGGTTTGATTAGGCGGACCGCTACTGCGGATCCCCCTAATCCAACCCTAAACCCTTTCCCTTGCTTGTCATTCGAAGGCGGCAAGATAAAAAGACACCCTAGAGGGGCCGAGTGAACTCTTTCATGGGGGGCCGGGTATCCTAAAATGGGATGGGAAAGGGTTTAGGGTTTGATTAGGCATACCGCTACCGCAGATCCCCCTAATCAAACCCTAAACCCCTTCCCTTGCTTTTCATTCGAATGCGGCAAGACAAAAAAACACCCTAGAGGGGCCGAGTGAACCCTTTTTTGGGGGGCCGAGTATCTTAAAATGGGAAGGGAAAGGGTTTAGGGTTTGATTAGGCGGACCGCTACCACGGATCCCCCTAGTCAAACCCTAAACCCTTTCCCTTGCTTTTCATTCGAAGGCGGCAAGACAAAAAGACAACCTAGAGGGGCCGATTAAACCCTTTTTTGGGGGGGCCGGGTATCCTAAAATGGGATGGGAAAGGGTTTAGGGTTTGATTAGGCAGACCGCTACCGCGGATCCCCCTAATCAAACCCTAAACCCCTTCCCTTGCTTGTCATTCGAATGCGGCAAGACAAAAAGACACCCTAGAGGGGCCGAGTGAACCCTTTTTTGGGGGGCCGAGTATCTTAAAATGGGATGGGAAAGGGTTTAGGGTTTGATTAGGCGGACCGCTACCACGGATCCCCCTAGTCAAACCCAAAACCCTTTCCCTTACTTCTCAATCGAAGGCGGCAAGACAAAAGGACACCCTAGAGGGGCCGAGTGTACCCTTTTTTGGGGGACCAGGAATCCTAAAACGGGACGGGAAAGGGATTAGGGTTTGATTAGGCGGAACGCTACTGCGGATCCCACTAATCCAACCCTAAACCCTTTCCCTTGCTTCTCATTCGAAGGCGGCAAGACAAAAAGACACCCTAGAGGGGCCGAATGAACCCTTTTTTGGGGGCCGGGTATCCTAAAACGGGACGGGAATGGGTTTAGGGTTTTATTAGGCGGACCGCTACCGCGGATCCCCCTAATCAAACCCTAAACCCTTTCCCTTGCTTTTCATTCGAAGGCGGCAAGACAAAAAGACACCCTATAGGGGCCGAGTGAACCCTTTTTTGGTGGGCCGGGTATTCTAAAACGGGACGGGAAAGGGTTTAGGGTTTGATTAGGCGGACAGCTACCGCGGATCCCCCTAATCAAACCCTAAATGCTTTCCCTTGCTTCTCATTCGAAGGCGGCAAGACAAAAAGACACCCTATTGTGGCCGAGTGAACCCTTTTTTGGGGGCCGGGTATCCTAAAACGGGACGGGAATGGGTTTAGGGTTTTATTAGGCGGACCGCTACCGCGGATCCCCCTAATCAAACCCGAAACCATTTCCCTTGCTTTTCATTCGAAGACGGCAAGACAAAAAGACACCCTATAGGGTCGAGTGAACCCTTTTTTGGTGGGCCAGGTATCCTAAAACGGGAAGGGAAAGGGTTTAGGGTTTGATTAGACGCACAGCTACCGTGGATCCCCCTAATCAAACCCTAAATGCTTTCCCTTGCTTCTCATTTGAAGGCGGCAAGACAAAAAGACACCCTAGAGGGGCGAGTGAAACCTTTTGGGGGACTAGGTATCCTAAAACGGGACGGTTATGTGTTTAGGGTTTGATTAGGCGGACCGCTACCGCGAATCCCCCTAATCAAACCCTAATCCCTTTCCCTTGCTTCTCATTTGAAGGCGGCAAGACAAAAAGACACCCTAGAGGGGCCGAGTGAACCCTTTTTTGGGGGACCGGGAATCCTAAAATGGGACGGGAAAGGGATTAGGGTTTGATTAGGCGGACGCCATCTGCGGATCCCCCTAATCCAACCCTAAACCCTTTCCCCTGCTTGTCATTCGAAGGCGGCAAGATAAAAAGACACCCTAGAGGGGCCGAGTGAACTCTTTCATGGGGGGCCGGGTATCCTAAAATGGGATGGGAAAGGGTTTAGGGTTTGATTAGGCATACCGCTACCGCAGATCCCCCTAATCAAACCCTAAACCCCTTCCCTTGCTTTTCATTCGAATGCGGCAAGACAAAAAGACACCCTAGAGGGGCCGAGTGAACCCTTTTTTGGGGGGCCGAGTATCTTAAAATGGGAAGGGAAAGGGTTTAGGGTTTGATTAGGCGGACCGCTACCACGGATCCCCCTAGTCAAACCCTAAACCCTTTCCCTTGCTTTTCATTCGAAGGCGGCAAGACAAAAAGACAACCTAGAGGGGCCGATTAAACCCTTTTTGGGGGGCGGGTATCCTAAAATGGGATGGGAAAGGGTTTAGGGTTTGATTAGGGACCGCTACCGCGGATCCCCTAATCAAACCCTAAACCCCTTCCCTTGCTTGTCATTCGAATGCGGCAAGACAAAAAGACACCCTAGAGGGGCCGAGTGAACCCTTTTTTGGGGGGCCGAGTATCTTAAAATGGGATGGGAAAGGGTTTAGGGTTTGATTAGGCGGACCGCTACCACGGATCCCCCTAGTCAAACCCAAAACCCTTTCCCTTACTTCTCAATCGAAGGCGGCAAGACAAAAGGACACCCTAGAGGGGCCGAGTGTACCCTTTTTTGGGGGACCAGGAATCCTAAAACGGGACGGGAAAGGGATTAGGGTTTGATTAGGCGGAACGCTACTGCGGATCCCACTAATCCAACCCTAAACCCTTTCCCTTGCTTCTCATTCGAAGGCGGCAAGACAAAAAGACACCCTAGAGGGGCCGAATGAACCCTTTTTTGGGGGCCGGGTATCCTAAAACGGGACGGGAATGGGTTTAGGGTTTTATTAGGCGGACTGCTACCGCGGATCCCCGTAATCAAACCTTAAACCCTTTCCCTTGCTTTTCATTCGAAGGCGGCAAGACAAAAAGACACCCTATAGGGGCCGAGTGAACCCTTTTTTGGTGGGCCGGGTATTCTAAAACGGGACGGGAAAGGGTTTAGGGTTTGATTAGGCGGACAGCTACCGCGGATCCCCCTAATCAAACCCTAAATGCTTTCCCTTGCTTCTCATTCGAAGGCGGCAAGACAAAAAGACACCCTATTGTGGCCGAGTGAACCCTTTTTTGGGGGCCGGGTATCCTAAAACGGGACGGGAATGGGTTTAGGGTTTTATTAGGCGGACCGCTACCGCGGATCCCCCTAATCAAACCCGAAACCATTTCCCTTGCTTTTCATTCGAAGACGGCAAGACAAAAAGACACCCTATAGGGTCGAGTGAACCCTTTTTTGGTGGGCCAGGTATCCTAAAACGGGAAGGGAAAGGGTTTAGGGTTTGATTAGACGCACAGCCTACCGTGGATCCCCCTAATCAAACCCTAAATGCTTTCCTTGCTTCTCATTTGAAGGCGGCAAGACAAAAAGACACCCTAGAGGGGCAGAGTGAAACCTTTTTGGGGGGACTAGGTATCCTAAAACGGGACGGTTATGTGTTTAGGGTTTGATTAGGCGGACCGCTACCGCGGATCCCCCTAATCAAACCCTAATCCCTTTCCCTTGCTTCTCATTTGAAGGCGGCAAGACAAAAAGACACCCTAGAGGGGCCGAGTGAACCCTTTTTGAGGGGACCGGGTATCCTAAAACGGGACGGGAAAGGGTTTAGGGTTTGATTAGGCCGACCGCTACCACGGATCCCCCTAATCAAACCCTAAACCCTTTCCCTTACTTCTCAATCGAAGGCGGCAAGACAAAAGGACACCCTAGAGGGGCCGAGTGAACCCTTTTTTGGGGGGCCGGGTATCCTAAAATGGGATGGGAAAGGGTTTAGGGTTTGATTAGGGAGACCGCTACCGCGGATCCCCCTAATCAAACCCTAAACCCCTTCCCTTGCTTGTCATTCGAATCCGGCAAGACAAAAAGACACCCTAGAGGGGCCGAGTGAACCCTTTTTGGGGGGGCGAGTATCTTAAAATGGGATGGGAAAGGGTTTAGGGTTTGATTAGGCGGACCGCTACCACGGATCCCTCTAGTCAAACCCAAAACCCTTTCCCTTACTTCTCAATCGAAGGCGGCAAGACAAAAGGACACCCTAGAGGGGCCGAGTGTACCCTTTTTTGGGGGACTGGGAATCCTAAAACGGGACGGGAAAGGGATTAGGGTTTCATTAGGCGGACCGCTACTGCGGATCCCCCTAATCCAACCCTAAACCCTTTCCCTTGCTTCTCATTCGAAGGCGGCAAGACAAAAAGACACCCTAGAGGGGCCGAATGAACCCTTTTTTGGGGGCCGGGTATCCTAAAACGGGACGGGAAAGGGTTTAGGGTTTGATTAGGCGGACAGCTACCGCGGATCCCCCTAATCAAACCCTAAATGCTTTCCCTTGCTTCTCATTCGAAGGCGGCAAGACAAAAAGACACCCCAGAGGGGCCGAGTGAACCCTTTTTTGGGGGCCGGGTATCCTAAAACGGGACGGGAATAGGTTTAGGGTTTTATTAGGTGGACCGCTACCGCGGATCCCCCTAATCAAACCCTAAACCCTTTCCCTTGCTTTTCATTCGAAGACGGCAAGACAAAAAGACACCCTATAGGGTCGAGTGAACCCTTTTTTGGTGGGCCGGGTATCCTAATACGGGACGGGAAAGGGTTTAGGGTTTGATTAGACGGATGACTACCGTGGATCCCCTAATCAAACCCTAAATGCTTTCCTTGCTTCTCATTTGAAGGCGGCAAGACAAAAAGACACCCTAGAGGGGCCGAGTGAAACCTTTTTGGGGGGACTAGGTATCCTAAAACGGGACGGGAAAGGGTTTAGGGTTTGATTAGGCGGACAGCTACCGCGGATCCCCCTAATCAAACCCTAAATGCTTTCCCTTGCTTCTCATTCGAAGGCGGTAAGACAAAAAGACACCCTAGAGGGGCCGAGTGAACCCTTTTTTGGGGGCCGGGTATCCTAAAACGGGAAGGGAATGGGTTTAGGGTTTTATTAGGTGGACCGCTACCGCGGATCACCCTAATCAAACCCTAAACCCTTTCCCTTGCTTTTCATTCGAAGACGTCAAGACAAAAAGACACCCTATAGGGTCGAGTGAACCCTTTTTTGGTGGGTCGGGTATCCTAAAACGGGACGGGAAAGGGTTTAGGGTTTGATTAGACGGACAGCTACCGTGGATCCCCCTAATCAAACCCTAAATGCTTTCCCTTGCTTCTCATTTGAAGGCGGCAAGACAAAAAGACACCCTAGAGGGACCGAGTGAAACCTTTTTGGGGGGACTAGGTATCCTAAAACGGGACGGGAAAGGGTTTAGGGTTTGATTAGGCGGACAGCTACCGCGGATCCCCCTAATCAAACCCTAAATGCTTTCCCTTGCTTCTCATTCGAAGGCGGCAAGACAAAAAGACACCCTAGAGGGGCCGAGTGAACCCTTTTTTGGGGGCCGGGTATCCTAAAACGGGACGGGAAAGGGTTTAGAGTTTGATTAGACGGACAACTACCGTGGATCCCCCTAATCAAACCCTAAATGCTTTCCCTTGCTTCTCATTTGAAGGCGGCAAGACAAAAAGACACCCTAGAGGGGCCGAGTGAAACCTTTTTGGGGGGACTAGGTATCCTAAAACGGGACGGTTAAGTGTTTAGGGTTTGATTAGGCGGACCGCTACCACGGATCCCCCTAATCAAACCCTAATCCCTTTCCCTTGCTTCTCATTTGAAGGCAGCAAGACAAAAGGACACCCTAGAGGGGCCGAGTGAACCCTTTTTTGGGGGATCGGGAATCCTAAAATGGGACGGGAAAGGAATTAGGGTTTGATTAGGCGGACCGCTATTGCGGATCTCCCTAATCCAACCCTAAACCCTTTCCCTTGCTTGTCATTCGAAGGCGGCAAGACAAAAAGACACCCTAGAGGGGCCGAGTGAACCCTTTCTTGGGGGGCCGGGTATCCTAAAATGGGATGGGAAAGGGTTTAGGGTTTGATTAGGCAGACCGCTATCGCGGATCCCCCTAATCAAACCCTAAACCCCTTCCCTTGCTTGTCATTCGAATGCGGCAAGACAGAAAGACACCCTAGAGGGGCCGAGTGAACCCTTTTTTGGGGGGCCGAGTATCTTAAAATGGGATGGGAAAGGGTTTAGTGTTTGATTAGGCGGACTGCTACCACGGATCCCCCTAGTCAAACCCTAAACCCTTTCCCTTACTTCTCAATCGAAGGCGGCAAGACAAAAGGACACCCCAGAGGGGCCGAGTGAACCCTTTTTTGGGGGACCGGAAATCCTAAAACGGGATGGGAAAGGGATTAAGGTTTGATTAGGCGGACCGCTACTGCGGATCCCCCTAATCCAACCCTAAACCCTTTCCCTTGCTTCTCATTCGAAGGCGGCAAGACAAAAAGACACCCTAGAGGAGCCGAGTGAACCCTTTTTTGGGGGCCGGGTATCCTAAAACGGGACGGGAATGGGTTTAGGGTTTTATTAGGCGGACTGCTACCGCAGATCCCCCTTATCAAACCCTAAACCCTTTCCCTTGATTTTCATTCGAAGGCGGCAAGACAAAAAGACACCCTATAGGGGCCGAGTGAACCCTTTTTTGGTGGGCCGAGTATCCTAAAACGGGACGGGAAAGGGTTTAGGGTTTTATTAGGCGGATAGCTACCGCGGATCCCCCTAATCAAACCCTACATGCTTTCCCTTGCTTCTCATTCGAAGGCGGCAAGATAAAAAGACACCCTAGAGGGGCCGAGTGAACCCTTTTTGGGGGGACTAGGTATCCTAAAACGGGACGGTTATGTGTTTAGGGTTTGATTAGGCGGACCGCTACCGCGGATCCCCCTAATCAAACCCTAATCCCTTCCCCTTACTTCTCAATCGAAGGCGGCAAGACAAAAGGACACCCTAGAGGGGCCGAGTGAACCCTTTTTTGGAGGGCCGGGTATCCTAAAATGGGATGGGAAAGGGTTTAGGGTTTGATTAGGCAGACCGCTACCGTGGATCCCCCTAATCAAACCCTAAACCCCTTCCCTTGCTTGTCATTCGAATCCGGCAAGACAAAAAGACACCCTAGAGGGGCCGAGTGAACCCTTTTTTGGGGGGGCGAGTATCTTAAAATGGGATGGGAAAGGGTTTAGGGTTTGATTAGGCGGACCGCTACCACGGATCCCTCTAGTCAAACCCAAAACCCTTTCCCTTACTTCTCAATCGAAGGCGGCAAGACAAAAGGATACCCTAGAGGGGCCGAGTGTACCCTTTTTTGGGGGACTGGGAATCCTAAAACGGGACGGGAAAGGGATTAGGGTTTCATTAGGCGGACCGCTACTGCGGATCCCCCTAATCCAACCCTAAACCCTTTCCCTTGCTTCTCATTCGAAGGCGGCAAGACAAAAAGACACCCTAGAGGGGCCGAATGAACCCTTTTTTGGGGGCCGGGTATCCTAAAACGGGACGGGAAAGGGTTTAGGGTTTGATTAGGCGGACAGCTACCGCAGATCCCCCTAATCAAACCCTAAATGCTTTCCCTTGCTTCTCATTCGAAGGCGGCAAGACAAAAAGACACCCTAGAGGGGCCGAGTGAACCCTTTTTTGGGGGCCGGGTATCCTAAAACGGGACGGGAATAGGTTTAGGGTTTTATTAGGTGGACCGCTACCGCGGATCCCCCTAATCAAACCCTAAACCCTTTCCCTTGCTTTTCATTCGAAGACGGAAAGACAAAAAGACACCCTATAGGGTCGAGTGAACCCTTTTTTGGTGGGCCGGGTATCCTAAAACGGGACGGGAAAGGGTTTAGGGTTTGATTAGACGGACAGCTACCGTGGATCCCCCTAATCAAACCCTAAATGCTTTCCCTTGCTTCTCATTTGAAGGCGGCAAGACAAAAAGACACCCTAGAGGGGCCGAGTGAAACCTTTTTGGGGGGACTAGGTATCCTAAAACGGGACGGGAAAGGGTTTAGGGTTTGATTAGGCGGACAGCTACCGCGGATCCCCCTAATCAAACACTAAATGCTTTCCCTTGCTTCTCATTCGAAGGCGGCAAGACAAAAAGACACCCTAGAAGGGCCGAGTGAACCCTTTTTTGGGGGCCGGGTATCCTAAAACGCGACGGGAATGGGTTTAGGGTTTTATTAGGTGGACCGCTACCGCGGATCCCCCTAATCAAACCCTAAACACTTTCCCTTGCTATTCATTCGAAGACGGCAAGACAAAAAGACACCCTATAGGGTCGAGTGAACCCTTTTTTGGTGGGCCGAGTATCCTAAAACGGGACGGGAAAGGGTTTAGGGTTTGATTAGACGGACAGCTACCGTGGATCCCCCTAATCAAACCCTAAATGCTTTCCCTTGCTTCTCATTTGAAGGCGGCAAGACAAAAAGACACCCTAGAGGGGCCGAGTGAAACCTTTTTGGGGGGACTAGGTATCCTAAAACGGGACGGGAAAGGGTTTAGGGTTTGATTAGGCGGACAGCTACCGCGGATCCCCCTAATCAAACCCTAAATGCTTTCCCTTGCTTCTCATTCGAAGGCGGCAAGACAAAAAGACACCCTAGAGGGGCCGAGTGAACTCTTTTTTGGGGGCCGGGTATCCTAAAACGGGACGGGAAAGGGTTTAGGGGTTGATTAGACGGACAACTACCGTGGATCCCCCTAATCAAACCCTAAATGCTTTCCCTTGCTTCTCATTTGAAGGCGGCAAGACAAAAAGACACCCTAGAGGGGCCGAGTGAAACCTTTTTGGGGGGACTAGGTATCCTAAAACGGGACGGTTAAGTGTTTAGGGTTTGATTAGGCGGACCGCTACCACGGATCCCCCTAATCAAACCCTAAATGCTTTCCCTTGCTTCTCATTTGAAGGCGGCAAGACAAAAAGACACCCTAGAGGGGCCGAGTGAAACCTTTTTGGGGGGACTAGGTATCCTAAAACGGGACGGGAAAGGGTTTAGGGTTTGATTAGGCGGACAGCTACCGCGGATCCCCCTAATCAAACCCTAAATGCTTTCCCTTGCTTCTCATTCGAAGGCGGCAAGACAAAAAGACACCCTAGAGGGGCCGAGTGAACCCTTTTTTGGGGGCCGGGTATCCTAAAACGAGACGGGAAAGGGTTTAGGGTTTTATTAGACGGACAACTACCGTGGATCCCCCTAATCAAACCCTAAATGCTTTCCCTTGCTTCTCATTTGAAGGCGGCAAGACAAAAAGACACCCTAGAGGGGCCGAGTGAAACCTTTTTGGGGGGACTAGGTATCCTAAAACGGGACGGTTAAGTGTTTAGGGTTTAATTAGGCGGACCGCTACCACGGATCCCCCTAATCAAACCCTAATCCCTTTCCCTTGCTTCTCATTTGAAGGCGGCAAGACAAAAAGACACCCTAGAGGGGCCGAGTGAACCCTTTTTGGGGGGACCGGGTATCCTAAAACGGGACGGGAAAGGGTTTAGGGTTTGATTAGGCGGACCGCTACCACGGATCCCCCTAATCAAACCCTAAACCCTTTCCCTTACTTCTCAATCGAAGGCGGCAAGACAAAAGGACACCCTAGAGGGGCAGAGTGAACCCTTTTTTGGGGGATCGGGAATCCTAAAATGGGACGGGAAAGGAATTAGGGTTTGATTAGGCGGACCGCTACTGCGGATCTCCCTAATCCAACCCTAAACCCTTTCCCTTGCTTGTCATTCGAAGGCGGCAAGACAAAAAGACACCCTAGAGGGGCCGAGTGAACCCTTTCTTGGGGGGCCGGGTATCCTAAAATGGGATGGGAAAGGGTTTAGGGTTTGATTAGGCAGACCGCTACCGCGGATCCCCCTAATCAAATCCTAAACCCCTTCCCTTGCTTGTCATTCGAATGCGGCAAGACAGAAAGACACCCTAGAGGGGCCGAGTGAACCCTTTTTTGGGGGGCCGAGTATCTTAAAATGGGATGGGAAAGGGTTTAGTGTTTGATTAGGCGGACCGCTACCACGGATCCCCCTAGTCAAACCCTAAACCCTTTCCCTTACTTCTCAATTGAAGGCGGCAAGACAAAAGGACACCCCAGAGGGGCCGAGTGAACCCTTTTTTGGGGGACCGGGAATCCTAAAACGGGACGGGAAAGGGTTTAGGGTTTGATTAGACGGACAACTTGAGGGTTAATATCCGTATACTACCCTTTAAATTTAGGACTATAACGTAAATTTAACATGCGAATATCGTCATAAAACATAAATACAATATAGCAACGATAAGGAATTAGAATCAACCTCGGATCCTTATAGTGCGGCGTAAAGAACAGAAATCAAATGAGATTCCCTCCTAATTGTTGCACCCAAGACCTTGTCCGAGATATGCCCTTGTGCTAGAACGTGTTCTCCGATTGCCTTGCAATATTGGGAGAACTGATGTGAGTTTGCTTGAGATGTGAGATCTCGGTTTCTACAGAGAAGAATGCTCTTTTTCGAAACCCTAATTTTGTTTCAAATGATGATTAGGTTACAAAGAGGAGGGACTCCCTCTTTGTATCATTCGGCCAAACCGAGTGAGTAAGAGAGAAATGGGCTTTCCATTTCCTCTTCACTTAAACTCGTGATCCGGTCCATAGCTCGCTAAGTGTATACGACGCGGTTTAATTATAAACTGTTATCGGTTATCGGAAATTAAGGCATCAGCTAAAAATACGGGCTAGCTGAATTATTAATTCGTGTCCGAGCAAAAAAAAAGTATTGTATAATTATATTCAATATACATTAATTAAATATGAATCGTTTATATTTAATTTTACGAATTAACTGGTTAATTCGCCTTAGCCCATGATATTTAATCCGTATTAAATATAATATCTCAACATCACATATTCGACTAATTACTAGTCAAATAACTCGGACTAACTGGTTAGTCAAATTTGGCATCTACATGACAGTATTTTCATACCGTCACATCTCTCGAACGTATCCTATAGGTGTGACTTTTAGGGACCAGTTGATCACCGCCATCTGTATGACAATAACGTCAAACTTATCTAGCAAGCCAACCGTTATTGATAAACGTGGATCAACTGATAATAATACCAAAGTATGCCCTTTGATCCTTTTAGAGGTTTGTAAGTCCTTGCACTAACTGTTAAGGACACCAACCCCAACAAGCTCCCACTTGTCCGTACAAGTGCATGTGCAATGACGTTATCCGCACTAACTGGAGGACACAAGCTCCAACAAACTCCCACTTGTCCGTACAAGTGTATGTGCGATAACCGATTCTCATATTCATTTAAAATTTCTCCCACTCAATGTAAAACAATTTGCAGATCCGGATCCGCAAAGGTCGTATTTTACGATCGATCGTGTCAAGAGTGGTTTCCCGACTAGAGAGTAACTTAAGCGATAAAACGAATCCGTATCCGAGCATGGCCATGCATTTCGATTCTGACTCCTCGAGTGGCCCCGAGAAATATCGAGTACCGATAAAGGCTGAATATTTCCTTCAACTCGAACTCCTTCCGATCTAAGCACGGCATGAAATGACCCAGAAAAAATCTACTTGGCCCCTGTTACGGATGACCGTGAGAAAGAAACCAAAGTCACCCAAAATCTGCCTTAGTCTCAAGAGACAGTCGATAGTCAAAAGAATCGACTCTTAGGATCACCATGGAAGTCCTATCCACGACCGGGCAACGAATGTTATAAAACATTTAGGACTCCACGTCGATGTCACAAGTGTGTCCTACGAAATATCCGTATAA
The DNA here is from genome assembly GCF_048544455.1 of Silene latifolia. NCBI lineage: Eukaryota > Viridiplantae > Streptophyta > Magnoliopsida > Caryophyllales > Caryophyllaceae > Silene > Silene latifolia. The sequence continues at coordinate 57,398,168 of NC_133535.1, read as the reverse complement.
ATCGCCTCTGTGATTGGTCAGTCAACCAGTTGACTTATGGCTCGTTGAACCCACCATCAACCAACGTCACAAAATAATTGCCAGAGTTATCAGCTCATGTGGGCAATTAAGGACTGAAAAGATATAATGTTCGTTCAGTTCACTTTGTGGTGTTCAAAATTTGTCGTACAAATCCACATGAAAAACAAAATATATATATAAAATATCAAAACGATGATGTCGTATAGAGTACAAGAGAGGATGAATCTGATCCATAAAAGAGTACTACAACTTAGGAACACGTTTAATTCCCATGGAATTAACATGCCCTTCATGCTTATCTTGTCGTAATGCTTTAGTGAGAGGATCTGCTATGTTATCATCTCTAGCAATCTTTTCTATCACTCTTGTCTTTTGCTCCACGTAATCCGGATTAGATGAGCTTTCCGTTGTACATGTCTAGACTTGTTGCTAGACTTTGGCTCCTTAGCTTGGAAGATGGCACCACTATTGTCGCAATAGATGGTGATCGGGTCATTCGAACTAGGCACTACTGAGAGCCCATGTAAGAATTGACGCATCCATATCGCTTCCTTTGTAGCTTCAGACGCGGCATAGTACTCGGACTCGATCGTAGAATCTCTTTGTAACAGATTTGTTTGAACTCTTCGGTGATGCAGCGCCATTAAGAGTAAAAACGAATCGACCGAGATTTCGAGTCATCTCGATCCGTTTGGAAGCTAGCATCTGCGAATCAGGTTGCGCATAGCTTTTGATCGCCTCCATAAGTCAATGCCCAATCTTTAGTCCTCGGTAGGTACTTAAGAATGTTCTTGACACCAACCAATGTGGTTCACCTGGTTCTTTGTTGGAATCGACTTGTCATACTCAATGCATATGCCACGCCGGACGTGTGCATATCATGGCATACATGATTGATCCTATAGCCGAAGCATAAGGAATCCGTGTCATGCGCTCTTTCTCTTCCGGTGTCTCGGTGCACGAGACTTGCTCAAATGCACCCCTGGAGCCATAGGAAGGAACCCCTTCTTGGAGTTAGTCATCTTTGAATCTCTCTAGGACTTTGTCTATGTAAGACTCTGGCGAGAGATAACATCCGACGTGATCTATCTCGATAGATACGGATGCCCGAGAATTCTTTGCGCCTCTCCCGGATCTTTCATCCGGAAATGGTTTTTCAACCATACTTTCACCGAAGTTAAGAGAGGTATGTCATTCCCAATCGGGAGTATGTCGTCAACATACAATATTAGGAAGACAATCTTGCTCCCACTCGACTTGATATATAGACATGGTTCCTCGACGGATCGAGTAAATCCATTTTCTTTTATCACTTGGTCGAAGCGATGATTCCAACTCCTTGATGCTTGCTTAAGTCCATAAATGGAACGCTTAAGTTTGCATACTTTCTTAGGATGTCCTGGATCGATGAAGCCTTCGGGTTGTACCATGTACAAATCTTCCTCCAAAAAGCCGTTTAAGAAGGCGGTTTTCACGTCCATTTGCCAAATTTCATAATCATGAAAAGCGGCAATCGCTAAGATAATCCGAATGGAACGCAGCATGACTACGGGTGCAAAAATCTCATCGTAGTGCAAACCTGGCACTTGGGTGAAACCTTTAGCAACTAGTCGTGCTTTGTAGATATCTTGTTGACCTTCCACATAATGCTTTATCTTGTAAAGCCATTTGCATTGAAGGGGACGAACCTTAGCGAGTAAGTCAACAAGATCCCATACGTTGTTCTCATACATAGAGTCCATCTCGGATTTCATGGCCTCAAGCCATAGTTTCGAGTCGAATGGTCACGGCACCTTTATAGGTTGCGGGTTCACTACTCGTTAAGAGTAGAACGTCATCTATGTCATGTTCCTCGACCATACCAATGTATCTGTCCGGAGGAATAGAGACTCTTCCCGACCTCCTAGGTTCCTCGGGAATATTTACATGTAGGGATTGAAGGAATAGGTTCCTCCAATGGTTGCTCGGTGTTTGGTTCTGGAATCTCCGACAGGTCGAAGGTTCTATCACTCTTTGCATTCTCGAGAAATTCCTTCTCTAAGAATGTCGCACTAGCCGCAACAAAAACACGTTGTTCGGTTGGCGAATAGAAGTAATGACCACGTGATCCTTTAGGATAACCTATAAAGTATGTCTTGACCGATCGCGGGCGAGCTTATCTTGGTCTCCACTTGACATAAGCCTCGCAGCCCCAAACCCGTATAAAGGACAAGTTAGGGACCGTTCCCTTCCATAGTTCATATGGAGTCTTGTCATGACTTTAGACGGACTTGGTTAAGTATTAGAGCGGTGACAATAGAGCATAACCCCATAATGAATCGGGTAAAACCGTGTGACTCATCATGGATCGAACCATATCAAGTAGTGTTCGATTTCTCCGTTCGGACACACCATTCAATTGAGGTGTTCCGGTGGAGTTAAGCGTAGGGCAATCCCACGAGTCCTTTAGGTGTTGATCAAACTCGTGAGAAAGATACTCGCCACCACGATCCGAACGCAGTGTTTTTATCTTTCTACCCAATAGGTTTGTACCCTATTCGGTATTCCTTGAATTTCTCAAAGGATTCACTTTTGTGCTTCATTAAGTAGACATAGCCATATCTACTCAAATCGTCCGTGAAAGTGATGAAATACCTATAGCCTTCTCGTGCGGTGATTGACATAGGACCACATACATCCGTGTGTATGAGTCCTAATAGGTCAGCAGCGCGCATTCCAACACCTTTGAAGGAAATACGAGTCATCTTACCGATGAGACATGATTCACACGTGCCAAATGATTGAAAATCAAAGGCCGAGATAGCTCCATGTTTGATGAGCTGTTTTACGCGTTTCTCATTGATGTGTCCCATACGGCAGTGCCATAGATACGTTTGATCTTTGTCACCAACCTTTAACTTTTTATTCATTACGTGTAATATTTCCGTGGTCTGATCTAAAACATAAATTCCGTTCATGGAGACGCCTTGTCAGTAAATCATATCGTGTAATGAGAAAATGCAAGAATTATTTTCTATTACAAATGAAAAACCAAGTTTATCAAGTGCAGAAACTGAAATAATGTTTTTCGAAAGACTAGGAACATAATAACAGTCATATAATGACAACTCGAATCCGCTAGGAAGCTGGATCACATATGTCCCCTTGGAGATGGCAGCTACTCTTGCTCCATTCCCAACACGCAGGTCCACCTCACCCTTTACGAGGGGTTCGATGTTTCGGAGCCCCTGCACATGATTACACAGATGAGAACCACAACCAGTATCAAGTACCCAAGTTCCGTAACTTGCGTGGTTAATCTCAATCATATGAATAAAAGTGGAAGAAGAGGAAGACATACCAACAGGTTTAACACGACCTGCCTTTAAGTCCTCATGATAAACAGGACATGTGCGTCTCCAATGCCCAGTCTTGTGGCAATGATGGCATTCCATGTTTTCATTCTTGCTCTTTGTCACGCTTGATGAGGTGCTCGACTCACCAGGCCCACTCTTACCTGAACCCGACTTCTTGAACTTCGCCTTACCTCTTTGCTAGGTTTGCACGAGCTTTGCCCTTACCCTTCCCTTTATTCGACACAACGAGAACATCTGTTTCATGCTCCCACTTTGGACTTCATGTCCTTCTCGGTCTTTACGAGAAGGGAGTGCGATTCATGGGGAGTTTTCTTCAAATCATTCATATAGTAATTCGCTCTAAATTGCGAATAACCATCGTAGAGTGAGTGAAGTATGCGGTCGATAACAATGTTCTCGCTGATGTTACGATTAAAGGTCTCGTTTCTCGACATTCTCAATCATGCGAGAATGTGTGGGCTAACCGGTTGGCCCTTTCGAGTCTCGCATCAAAGAAGCGAGTGGTATGCTCATAGGTCACGATTCTCGGTGCTTTCGAGAATTCCTTGGTGAGCGTGGTGAAAATCTTGTTTGCACCATGGGCTATGAAGCGTTTCTGCAAATTGGGTTCCATTGCAAAAATGAGTACGTTTTTAATCGCACCCGCTTCCATACAGAAATCATTAAACTTGGTGACTTGAGACTCTAGCCGTGGGACCTGGGTTTGCCGGGATGGGCTCAAGAGATATTTGAGCTTCCCGTCGGCAGCGGCAACATTCCGTAATCCGCCTCCCGGTCCGCGAAGTTGGATCCATCATTCTTGATCGAGTAGGCGATTCATCCGATTCATGAAGATCCTAAGCCAGGACTCACGGTCCAATGTGGCACTTGGCATTGGGTTATCACTTGAACCAGACCATTTGTTGTTTAGCGATTTAAAATCGTGATCTACACTGAAAAAGAAAGAAAAACAAAACGAAATAAGCAACTCATCGAGGTGATTTAAGTCTATTTTAAAATTCATTTTAAACATGTAGACTCTCGCACTTGCATAATTGATCTCCCTCAAGAAAGATACAAGTGATCCCAAGACTCAATTTCTATAAATTGATAAGCCAACTGTTTAGCTAATTCTTCCGGAAGAACTCTTGGTCGATAGATTTCCGTAAATCCTATCTATAGTCCACCATGATCACAGGATCGTACGAGTGACCACAGTGTTGAGATAAAATAGGTCAATCGGTTCCAACTTACCCGACGTAGAAGGGGTCATATTATGCCTACCGACGAAGAAGGGAGTCATTGGAGTTTGACCTATAAAGACCGTTCTCAATTTTGGTTTATACGAGGAAGATCCCATCAACAAAATTATAATTCATTTTAAGTGAACGAATAACTAGCGTTTGTCGTGAATGAATTTATTCGGATGATGGCTTAAAAAACGTGTGACATACGAATGTCAAGGAAAACTAACTCGTGACCTCTATATGTGTCAGTTTTCATGCAATTATTAGGTGGTTTGGTTTTTAGGCGGAATATGATGCAAATTATCGTTGCGAAAAATAAATAAAAGAATGCAATACGTAAATAAATTCCTAGTGTGGCCTATCCTAATAAAAAGAACAAAATACAACTTTGGAATCCACCGTTGGACCCAAGAAGCTTGTCTTGTTGTTCCATCTTGATCCATGTAGCGGGAGTGAGCATCTGGTCTCCGTCTTTGGTCTTCTCAAAAATTACAATTAAAATTACAAAATATAAACCTAATTACATTCTAATAAAAACTGTAATTACAAGTGAAAAATCCAAAACGGAGATACGAGATCTCAAAATACAACCAAGACCGTGTTCCATCATTACGGTAACACGTTCTACTAAGGCCACACTAAGTTACAACTGATTGCAAAATTAAATACGTAATAAAAGGGCATTCAAGGCATTCAAAATTAACGATAAATAAAATGCATCAACTAAAAACAAATTCATTCGTGACATAATTCCGTAATTATGTTAAAATTATCCAAACCACCTTTTAATGATCAAAATTCATGTGATAAAACCGCTTCTATCATTTAATTTTAATCCATTATAATCCGTTACTTTAAAAACGCTTTAAAATAACTTAATGGTACGTGTGTGAACCGTTTCACAATCATAGCGAGTGTACTATATCCGTATAAAGTACATATTGAAGCCAAAAGAAAATTTAAATCAAAAGAAACAAATTTTCAAAGCTGTCAAAGACGAAATCCCTCGATCCAGGGACATAAGTGCTCGATCGAGGGACAGAGGGCTCGATCGATGAACGCAAGTCGATCGAGAGGTATGCTAATCAGAGGTACTCGATCAGCGGGGACTGGTGGTCGATCGAGGACTTATATCAGCAATACTGCTCGATCGAGTACGAGGACTCCTCGATCGAGCAGTGGGGTTTTAAAAGCAAGTCGATCGAGTACAACAAGGACTCGATCGAGCAAAAACTTGTCAGAAAAACCACTCGATCGATTATAAACATGGTCGATCGAGTGCAAAAACCTCTGAAAACTTCAAAACCCTCGTGAAACAGTTTTGGCGAGACAAAACAAATGCTATTTTGATCAAAACTGATAGAAAACAAATCTACAAAATGCTGGACATTAACATATTGTTATAATGATCGGGTAAAATAACAATATGCATAATATCAAAACGAAAATAACCCGTGTAAAACATGTCACGGTACGGTTTTCGAGACAAAACAACAACAAGAGCAATCGTGTAAACATGACACGGTTCCCAATGCAACAAAACCGCAGCAATAACAGAGAAAAAAATTTCTGCCGAGAGAATAACTCGCTGCCGCACGGATTTTTAGACAAAACAAAAATCGTTTCAAGATAGTTTTATGAAAAACACATGGAAAAATTCACGTGGCCTCGCTCTGATACCACTTGAGGGTTAATATCCGTATACTACCCTTTAAATTTAGGACTATAACGTAAATTTAACATGCGAATATCGTCATAAAACATAAATACAATATAGAAACGATAAGGAATTAGAATCAACCTCGGGTCCTTATAGTGCGGCGTAAAGAACAGAAATCAAATGAGATTCCCTCCTAATTGTTGCACCCAAGACCTTGTCCGAGATATGCCCTTGTGCTAGAACGTGTTCTCCGATTGCCTTGCAATATTGGGAGAACTGATGTGAGTTTGCTTGAGATGTGAGATCTCGGTTTCTACAGAGAAGAATGCTCTTCGAAATCCTAATTTTTGTTTCAAATGATGATTAGGTTACAAAGAGGAGGGACTCCTCTTTGTATCATTCGCCAAACCGAGTGAGTAAGAGAGAAATGGGCTTTCCATTTCCTCTTCACTTAAACTCGTGATCCGGTCCATAGCTCGCTAAGTGTATACGACGCGGTTTAATTATAAACTGTTATCGGTTATCGGAAATTAAGGCATCAGCTAAAAATACGGGCTAGCTGAATTATTAATTCGTGTCCGACAAAACAGTATTGTATAATTATATTCAATATACATTAATTAAATATAAATCGTTTATATTTAATTTCTGAATTAATCGGTTAATTCGCCTTTAGCCCATGATATTTAATCCGTATTAAATATAATATCTCAACATCACATATTCGACTAATTACTAGTCAAATAACTCGGACTAACTGGTTAGTCAAATTTGGCATCTACATGACAGTATTTTCATACCGTCACATCTCTCGAACGTATCCTATAGGTGTGACTTTTAGAGACCAGTTGATCACCGCCATCTGTATGACAATAACGTCAAACTTATCTAGCAAGCCAACCGTTATTGATAAACGTGGATCAACTGATAATAATACCAAAGTATGCCCTTTGATCCTTTTAGAGGTTTGTAAGTCCTTGCACTAACTGTTAAGGACACCAACCCCAACAAGCTCCCACTTGTCCGTACAAGTGCATGTGCAATGACGTTATCCGCACTAACTGGAGGACACAAGCTCCAACACAACTACCGTGGATCCCCCTAATCAAACCCTAAATGCTTTCCCTTGCTTCTCATTTGAAGGCGGCAAGACAAAAAGACACCCTAGAGGGGCCGAGTGAAACCTTTTTGGGGGGACTAGGTATCCTAAAACGGGACGGTTAAGTGTTTAGGGTTTGATTACGCGGACCGCTACCACGGATCCCCCTAATCAAACCTTAATCCCTTTCCCTTGCTTCTCATTTGAAGGCGGCAAGACAAAAAGACACCCTAGAGGGGCCGAGTGAACCCTTTTTGGGGGGACCGGGTATCCTAAAACGGGACGGGAAAGGGTTTAGGGTTTGATTAGGCGGACCGCTACCACGGATCCCCCTAATCAAACCCTAAACCCTTTCCCTTACTTCTCAATCGAAGGCGGCAAGACAAAAGGACACCCTAGAGGGGCCGAGTGAATCCTTTTTTGTGGGATCGGGAATCCTAAAATGGGACGGGAAAGGAATTAGGGTTTGATTAGGCGGACCGCTACTGCGGATCTCCCTAATCCAACCCTAAACCCTTTCCCTTGCTTGTCATTCGAAGGCGGCAAGACAAAAAGACACCCTAGAGGGGCCGAGTGAACCCTTTCTTGGGGGGCCGGGTATCCTAAAATGGGATGGGAAAGGGTTTAGGGTTTGATTAGGCAGACCGCTACCGCGGATCCCCCTAATCAAACCCTAAACCCCTTCCCTTGCTTGTCATTCGAATGCGGCAAGACAGAAAGACACCCTAGAGGGGCCGAGTGAACCCTTTTTTGGGGGGCCGAGTATCTTAAAATGGGATGGGAAAGGGTTTAGTGTTTGATTAGGCGGACCGCTACCACGGATCCCCCTAGTCAAACCCTAAACCTTTTCCCTTACTTCTCAATCGAAGGCGGCAAGACAAAAGGACACCCCAGAGGGGCCGAGTGAACCCTTTTTTGGGGGACCGGGAATCCTAAAACGGGATGGGAAAGGGATTAAGGTTTGATTAGGCGGACCGCTACTGCGGATCCCCCTAATCCAACCCTAAACCCTTTCCCTTGCTTCTCATTCGAAGGCGGCAAGACAAAAAGATACCCTAGAGGAGCCGAGTGAACCCTTTTTTGGGGGCCGGGTATCCTAAAACGGGACGGGAATGGGTTTAGGGTTTTATTAGGCGGACTGCTACCGCAGATCCCCTTATCAAACCCTAAACCCTTTCCCTTGATTTTCATTCGAAGGCGGCAAGACAAAAAGACACCCTATAGGGGCCGAGTGAACCCTTTTTTGGTGGGCCGAGTATCCTAAAACGGGACGGGAAAGGGTTTAGGGTTTGATTAGGCGGATAGCTACCGCGGATCCCCCTAATCAAACCCTACATGCTTTCCCTTGCTTCTCATTCGAAGGCGGCAAGACAAAAAGACACCCTAGAGGGGCCGAGTGAACCCTTTTTTGGGGGTCGGTATCCTAAAACGGGACGGGAATGGGTTTAGGGTTTTATTAGGCGGACCGCTACCGCGGATCCCCCTAATTAAACCCAAAACCCTTTCCCTTGCTTTTCATTCGAAGGCGGCAAGACAAAAAGACACCCTATAGGGGCCGAGTGAACCCTTTTTTGGTGGGCCGGGTATCCTAAAACGGGACGGGAAAGGGTTTAGGGTTTGATTAGGCGGACAGCTACCGCGTATCCCCCTAATCAAACCCTAAATGCTTTCCCTTGCTTCTCATTTAAAGGCGGCAAGACAAAAAGACACCCTAGAGGGGCCGAGTGAACCCTTTTTTGGGGGGCCGGGTATCCTAAAATGGGATGGGAAAGGGTTTAGGGTTTGATTAGGCAGACCGCTACCGCGGATCCCCCTAATCAAACCCTAAACCCTTTCCCTTTCTTGTCATTCGAATGCGGCAAGACAAAAAGACACCCTAGAGGGGCCGAGTGAACCCTTTTTTGGGGGGCCGAGTATCTTAAAATGGGATGGGAAAGGGTTTAGGGTTTGATTAGACAGACCGCTACCGCGGATCCGGCTAATCCAACCCTAAACCCTTTCCCTTGCTTCTCATTCGAAGGCGGCAAGACAAAAAGACACCCTAGGGGGACTGAGTGAACCCTTTTGGATGACGGATTAAAACTAGGGGGCTGAGTATCCTAAAACGAGACGGGGAAGGATTTATGGTTTGATTAGGCAGACCGCGGTCTGCCTATTCCAACCTTAAACCCATTCCCTTATTTTAAGAGGATAATCTTTGAAAGTAATACGGGTTTAAAGCTTTGGTACATTGTTACATAGTAATATGGACATTTGTAAAATGTTGAAGGTACATTATAGTTGATCACTCTTGTAACTGGCTTTAAATTAGAAAGGGTCAATTCTAAACAGTTAAAGCTTAGGTAGATGATAATAATTTAGATTGAAATAAACATTCATAATAAACTGCAAATATGTTCTGACAATAATATTTAATGAAAACGCATATGTTTCTAAACTTAACCGCATATTATAATTCTACATAAATTAACATCAAAGTTCTTAACCCTTTCTAGGTTTACTGCAAACAGAAGGATGAACACTGCTCTGGCCCTCCAGCAAGTCCTCCCTTAGATGTTTCTTATAACCGTCTATTAATTCCATAGCCTTCACGACTGCTGGCCAAGGTATATTATTTTCACCATCAAGAAGAACATATGATTCTCGTACAGCTGTGACACCGGTGAGAAACTGACGGTCCATGTCAGCCTCTGTGTACTATTTTTGTCTATTAGCTTTAAGTTGTCAGGGCTATGCTGTCTCTTTCAGCCGTGATAAACTTCATCTGCGCTTCAGCAATGTCCAGCCTCTGTTGTAGTGACTTTGCATTCACTTCAGCTATGTCCAGTTTCTCGTACAACCCTTCCTGATGTTCTTCTAATACTTCATTTTTACCAAGCACCTCAATAAGATATTGATCCAGTGAATCTCTTTCGCGTTTCATTTCAGCGAGATCATACTCAACTTCAGCGAGTTTTTGCTCGATATCCGACATTATTTCCACATTGGTAACGGAACTCATATTCTGGTTCAGGCAAAAAATAAACGTATTTTAAAAAGAATGACAATAAACTTAAGGCATTATGGGAAGTACCAACTTCAACCATATTTAAGGTCATACTATAGGGTAAAACAAATCAACGTGGGCTTTCACATTGTATAATCATGCAAAGAGCAAACAATGTTATTGTGTAAACAGATTACAGCAAAAGGTAAAATAATCTTCTCCTGCAAATATTGAGCACATTGCCAGATTGAAATATCTACTATACTTAATTTTGGCAAAACGTTCGAGCCACAAATGCAGTTTGATTTTCAGACCTGAAACAACTTTTAACTCGTCTGGGGACTAAAGTATATATTTCTTTTCACAAGATAAAAAAACATACTGATTAATCAAATAATACTTGTAAATGAAATAATCTGAATGCTATATAGGCTACTATCTACATAAAGATATGCATTTCTTTTTCAGGGATAAAATAATAAGAAAAAAAAACAGAAACCAGAGCACCTTTTCAAGGGAGTGAAGACGTTTTCTATATGATTATTCCATAGACTTTGTAATTAGCACACTAGTTTAGACAAGTATTTATAGTGACTTTTATATTTAAACTGATTTTGAAACAGTCTTGAATGGCTTTTGTAAGTATTTCTAATATTAATTATATAGTATTATGTCGTTTACTGTCATTAACATTCAATACATTTTTTTATATATGCTATATCAAAATGCACAACCATATTTCCTATGAACATTATCAATAAAATAAATGCTCCTTTAAAGGCATGACAATGGACATTGGCAGGAATACATTATATATGAACCTTTATTTGTATGAAATAATTTACCAGAGCATATTAGAATTCCATTACTGCATTATTCTTGCAATAATATTCAATATACTTATTTACATGAAGATATGCATTTCTTTTGCAGGGAAAAAATAATAAGAACAAAAAAAAACGAGAAATTAGAGTACCTCTTTAAGGGAGTGAAGACGGTTTGTATGATTATTCCTTAGATTTTGTAATTAGCACACTAGTTTAGATAAGTATTTATAGTGAGTTTTATATTAAACTGCTTTGGATAAGAATAGGAGAAGTTACAATTTATGAGTGTAGTATTATTTGTCTTTTCACATGCATTAGTTTACAACTGCCATTTGACACATGTCTCATTTAATCAAATAATCATGAATAGTGGTGTCTTTTCACCTGAATTATTTTACAACTTGCATCTGAGAGTGTAATTATTAGATGCATTAATTTATATTATTTAATTTAAATGGTACATTGTTAATGCACATAATGGACATTGTAAATACAGTGATGGGACAATTCTTTTCATGATGTATCGAAAATCCAAAAATTACAAAAGGTACTACGTCAATATAATGAAATATCATTAAAAAAATAAGAGAATGTACTTATATTCTTATATTCTGAATGGACATTGAAAATCAACAGTAGGTACAAGGGGTATGAGGTAAATATAAAACTTATACTCAAATGTACCTCAGCTGTTTATATATAGTATTACTCGGTTTGATTTAATACAATAAAAGCAAGTTCGACCGCTGGTCGGGAAATTGATGTTGGGATAGAGTCAAAATCTTCTTCTTCACTGTCTACAACAACAAGATTTCCTAACTCGGGTGCCAAATGATATTGAAACAGGTGCAATGTCCTCCTTATTAAGAGATTGTCTGTCAAGTAACAAAGACACCTTCGGAAAACCACTACATTATCCCTGGTAGTCGTTCTAACCCCAAATGAAATGCTTTTCTTTAATCTTCTTTCATATTCTTATCTTAAACGGGCTTCCTCATTATGTAAGATAAACATCTTAGCCCAACACTTGCATACTGCTTCCATGTTATGTTTGTCAGCTTGATTAAATTTTTGAAAGATTTGTAGCACGTAGGTTTCATCTTGTAGTACTGTGTTTTTTGCATAGTTGTCATCCACCCCTGCAATTATGGAGTCCTTCCCATTAAATAGCCATCCTAGCATTGTCTTCTTTGCGTCAAGATGATGTTCAATGAATTATTTTCTGTCTTCCTCTTCAGAATTTGTTAGCAATCCCAAGCAAAATAATGACATAATTTCCTCTGTAGACAGATTAAGAATGGTTATTCCAAAAATCATTGAACGATAGCATTTAGAACATCATACTGTAAGCTTTAAAAACACTATTAATTGAACGATGAACACTGTGAGCAATATTCGAAATTGAGTAAATTGTACAATTAGTATTTTAATTTACCTATTACTCCGATTGCATATGTTGTACACAATTTTCCTACTTGCCCTAATTACCCCAACACACGTAAAATCTCATACAATTGTAATCAATAAATAACATCCCATTAAACTTGACATGAACATCCAAATAAACTGAAAACGACGAAAATGTAACCAACAAAAGAGTCGTGATTTTCAGTTGATTTTGTCAATGATTTAAATCAACCAAGTATAATTACCTAAGAAATACACCAAAAGAATGGACGAAATTCAGGACAAGTTAGTAAATGAACGTGATTACCTGGAAATGAAGAAGTATTGAAAACGAAGGTGGAGTATAACCAAAATTTATTGAGAAGTTACCTAATACTCCGTAGTTGAAAGAAGTATTTTCTTTGGAAAGATTGTTTGAAAGAAGTATTCCTTTTATCTAGTTTAGATTTACACCTAATTGTGTGTTTTATAATTGAACATAAATTGGCTATACTTCCATAATAGGTATTATTAGGTCCACCCTAGATTTACGTGTGTTGGGGTTATTTAGGGAAGTAGGAAAATTGTGTGCAACATATGACATAGAAGTAATAGTTAAATTAAAATACTAATTGTACATATTTACTCAATTTCGAATATTGCTATTTCCCTTCTCTTTTATACCCTCTTCTCATATGATTTATTTAAATATTAGTGTATACGGAGTATATTTTTTTTGTTTTCCTTAAAATGAACATTCTCATATTAAAATGACCACGCACGATATAAATTAATTGTATCAATTGTGAGATCCTAAAGCAAGAAAGTTACACAGGATGTAAATTTGTTTTCCTTAAAATGAACATTCTCGTATTAAAGCGGGAACATCATTGATTTTGGTGAACATTTGTTTTCCTTAAAATGGACAATTGATCATTATAGAATGTACATTATAACAAGTAGCTTGAGATGACTGCCCATCCAGTACAACTTTGGTGTACATACGCCAAAGATCAAAAGTACATTATCAATACAGCAAACCCAATAGACATCAACTAACGCCAGATATGTCGACAGCACAAAAGAAAACTAATAAATCATATTCAGGAACTATTTGTGAATGTCGTGACACGCTAATGTATGTCTAATAATGTTGTTACGATGTTTGTTGTGCTCAAATGTTAGTAGCGTGCATATGTACTTGAATCTCAGCATTGTTAACGATGTCATCTGAAAAAAAAAAATGAAATTAGAATTTAATAACCAACAAGATAATATTGATTTGTTCTAAATAAGTTACAATTAGAATGTAAAACTCACATCAATTTTGGACAGTCCACTGTCCCAAGTGGCTACTCCCATAAATGTTTCCATGTGCCTCATGGTGTAAATACCATAGTCAAAAATATTTCTGTTATTTCTTCATGGAAGCATTGCTATTGTAGGATCCATGCCCATTACTATATTACTTTTCTCCATAGTTGATTGATTTTCACCCAAAAACCGTGCAAAAGCATCACCCTGTAACACAATAATAAAAATTAGACGAGATGAACCATAATGTACATGAATTTACCAATGCAAGTGAACGATAATAATTCATAGTTGAGGAGAATGTAAATTTACCACTTCAAGTACACTATCACCATACTCTTCTAAGACACTCCCCCTTCTAATGCGATTGTCAAGAATCATGAGACATTTCCTTGGCAGGTCGAAAACGTACAACACAAAATGATTCTCAAGTGCAATAGGGAAGAAGAACTAGCATCAAGGAAAGAAACAATTGTAAGGTCACTGACAGGTAAAGGTTAATTTCATGTTAAGTAATAGTACATTTTGAAAACTTTGACAGTACATTCACTGACTTCTATTCAAATAGACTACTACAGTAATACTGAATTTAATTTCAATTACTAAATGAAGTGAGGGACTCACTAGTTCAATGGATGGAAGATCAATCCACTCAAACTCATTTAATTCTACTTCGATGCGACGCTTGAAAGGTTTGTTACGATGATCATCAATAGAAGCACATGTGTTCTTCATTAATAACAACTGCACAATGAAGAGAAAATTTTAGTATTGTGAAAATGTTGGAAATAGTAAACTGAAATACATGAAAACAATGACCAAACTTACATATGTAAGTGTACTAAAATAGAATCGTGTGGGATTGGTTGGATTCCCATCCTTTTCTTTGTAGTTTAGATATGCCGACCAAGAATCTATGACAAAGCTTGAGATATAGTGATACGGTTTTAATGACAACAGTTGATCCCAACCAAGGACATTATTTTTGAACTCAAATAACGTATTACTGCACAAAAAACAGTAATAGCATTATGATTAGCAGCAGATATGTAAAGATGAACTATGTAAATAAATATAAAATATTAAATCTTCTGTATGTAAATACCAACTGTTATCCACAGAGCCCTGGCCAGTGAACACATAATTTGAAATCTGATATTGCATTGATGTCAAAGGTATGAAGGGATTTGTGTCGTCAATAGAATCAAGGAGAGGTTCACAAGAAGGACTCCTACTAAAATGATATTGATTCCCTGTTTTCGGATATAAAGGTGGACGATCAGCAGACAGTTTCTTTCTTTTTTTACCCCGCTCTGGTGCTGCATAAACAGAAGAGTCCTCGTCTTATGGGAACACACCTAAACTGAATGACATAGCAGCGTTTGTAGGCGCATCCTTATTCCTCTCAGCAATTAATTTTCTCACTTTACGAAGAGCCGCTATGCGTTTGCTAGCAGAAGTGGGTTCTTTGTTGAAAACCTGGCCTGTTTGATATAACGTTTGAATAGGTGTTTCAGTTAAATGAGAAAGAATTTATATCGGTGGCACTTCTGGACAGCTTGTTCCTAAGGTGGCCCTAACAATGTCATGTTTGTCCCTCACAATCTGTTTAATGCGTGGCCAATTACAAGATGGATCAACAATCCCATCTTCAATGGGGCTGTCAGGAACATCAATCAACAAAGGATAAGAGGAGTTTTTTAAGATGCTACACGAAGTGCGGCGAACTCTAGGACAATTAACAATCTCTTCTATTGTAGGGCTGTCGGGAACATCAATTATCGCAACAGAAGAAGGGTTTTTGTCAACTGTTTGTAAAGTATGACAAATGGTAGGATGATGTAATACTCCTATTATATCCTATTGTAGGACTTTCAGAAACTTCAATTATCTCAGCAGAAGAAGAGTCTGTGGTGAATCTTGATGGAGGTTGACAAACAGTAGATGAATCAGGACTGATTTGCACAACCATAGTGGCATCTGCGTTCTTCAGTTTTAAATGTTGTTTTTTTTTAAAAAAAAAAAAGAAAAAAAAAACATATAAAACAGAAACATAAAGCCATTAAAAATACAGATATCCAGAAAGGACATGCTAAACATTAAGAAAGTACATGAAGAAAATACATCCTAAATATTAAGTCATAGCAAAGAACATCAAAATTATTAGGAAATAATGCGTACAAATTCCAACATATTGATATGAAGCACATGTATCCAGAAAGTAAATGCTAAACATTAACAAACTACATCAAAATCATTAGCAAATAATGCGTATAAATTCCAACATATTGATATGAAGGACACGTATCCAGAAAGTAAATGCTAAACATTTAAAAAGTACATGAAGAAAATACATCCAACATTTAAAAATATTAAGCCATAGCAAAGTACATTAAAATCATTAGGAAAAAATGCGTATAAATTCCGATATATTGATGCACCTGATAAATAATATTAGGGCTGATTTATAATGAACGTCTTTGAACATTAATAGCTAAGGAAACTATGTAAAATTCGAAGCAGATGAAAAGTAAACACAGTTGTTTTTAGCAAATAATTAAAGGCAAAGAGTATAACCTTCATTCTGATAGAGAGCGATAAGAGTAAGTGAACGATCTGAGAATGAGAAAACGTGCATGTACAATTTAATTGACAGGTTTATCAAAAAGTAGTAAGATGTTAAAGAGAAGAAGTTTAAAGTGGCGGTATTTTTTTTAAAAAATTGGGTCATACTATAATGCCATAAGTCCATTCTTTTTCTTTTTTTTTCCTTTTTTTGTTTATTCCAACTACTAGAACCGTTTGAACCTCTACTTTTATATACCCATTTTATACTTAAAAATTTCAGATTAGGTCAAATCAGGATATATGGCCATTTAACACAATGGTAATGTTATAATTTGTCAATGTATTTTCTAAAAGTTTTAAATGTACTTTTTCGACATTATTAGCTCAAGTTGTTGGATTACGAAGGACCACAAGATCGAAAGACACCCTAGAGGGGGCGAGTGAACGCTTTTTGGGGACGGGATTAAAACTAGGGGCCAAGTATCCTAAAACGGTATGGCAAAGGGTTTAAGGTTGGATTATGAACGGCCGCAAGACCAAAAGACACCCTAAAGGGGGCTACTGAACCCTTTTTGGGGACGGGATTAAAACTAGGGGGTCGTGTATCCTAAAATGGGACGGGAAAGCATTTAGGGTTGCATTAGGCAGACCGCTACCACGAATCCACCTAATCCAACTCTAAACTCTTTCCCTTATGTGTGGTTTGTATAGCCGCAAGACCAAAAGACACCCAATAAGGGGCGAGTGAACCCATTTTTTGGGAAAGGATTAAAGATAGATCTTTGACAGTTTATTAAACAGGTTTTCCTGTTTACACTGTATATATTATGTAATTTATGTAAACAGTTTAATTAAAATGTCCATTATCTATATTCATAATGTGCATGTTCTGATAATTAGGTGCAACTAAAATATCATTAAGCACTGTTTGGAAAATGTACATTATATTATATTTAAAGGTACATTAAATTATTTTAAAAAGAACATGAAACATTAATTAAATCGTAATGCATGTGATCCTTTAATAAGATATAAAACTTCAAAAGTTCATTCATATACTTAGATTAGGATGTCGCTATGGATAGATCTTTGATGTGATTTTAGACCTATTTTCCTGTTTTCAATGTATAATAGAAATAAATGTGCTTTCAATTTAATTCAAATGTCCATTATGTATGTTCATAATGTGCATGTATTGTTTTACAAAAGAGATTTAAAAGCAGACCTGAAATATACATTATATTATTTTGCTAATTCAGTACATCATAAGTCGCTATTCAAGGAGATAATAACGTTCAAGTAAATAGTACGCCAAAAATAGATAAAGAAGTACTTTAATTAAGTGCAACTAAACATTGGTTCACAAATTCAACATTTTGCTTATGCAATTACAAATCATTACACATACTAACGTACATTAGAATTTAAAACATCATACTACATGAACAGGGATGTCATCAGACAAATTCTAATGTACTGCGTAGATAATATTTGAACATTAAATGTAATCACTAGCTTTATAGAAATGACCCTTCTTCGCATGATCAACGAAAGTTTCATGGCAATCGTTGTGGTCGAACATAAGTAATGTGCATAGATATTTGTATCGTAACACTTTAAGCACGCTCTGCTGCAAAACAGAAGCCAAAAATTAACAAGATAGGCAAAATACAATGAACATGAATTTCTTTAAAATAAGAACCAACACTCACATCATTTTTCATCAGGCCACATTTCCAAGAGATTAATCCCATAAATGTTTTCATGTGTCTCATTGTGTATATACCACCGTCATCAACATTCTAGTTATTTCTCTAACTAAGCTTTGCAACAATGGGATCCATAGCCAACACAACGTTGCTAGAGTCTGAAGTTTTTGGGTTCTCACCCAAAAACCTTCCAAGAGCATCAATCTATGACAAAACATTTTAAACCAGTGTTAAGCGCGACTAATAGTCAAAATTCAATAGAACAACAAGAATGTGTCAAATTCAAATATACTGTTAATAGTGGAGATACACCATATTTCTTGATGGCATCTTCATCTGAGAGTGAGTTGTCAAGAATGACGAAACGCTTCCTCACCAGGCCAACCACGTATAAGAAAAAGTGTTTTTCGTGTACAATTGGGAAAAAAAAACTGAAATTACAAAACAAATGACGTACAACCATAAGTACAGTCAAACTCTTCAAAGGGTACATTTTAAGTAATCGTGAGGCACATGTAAAAAATGAGAACGGTACATTGCAATATAAAGTGACCTCATTTAATACAAACGCAAAGAAAATTCCCTTTGACACAAGCAGTTGAAATAAAACAAAAGCAGAATGCAGACATGGAATGTTAGTATGACTCATGGTCTATGTTCCCAACGTGTGCATATAGTTGCAACTGCTCATGCATATTACATATTTCTACATTGAGAAATTACAACATTAACATGGTAAATGTTTAAAAAGTACATTTAGTACGTTTAGAAAGTACATTGAGATATTATAGCATTAACATTGTGTTAAATGGCCATTTATCCTAATTTGGCCTAATCTGAACTTTTTTTAATATAAAATGGGTATATACAAGTTGAGGTTCAAATGAGTTAATAGTTGGAATTAAACAAAAAAAAGAAAGGACTTATGCGATAATAGTATATCTCAATTTTTTAAAAATGCAATAGAACAATGGCAAAGAAAATTGCAAATTATTTCAAGCAAACAATAACAATTTACGAGTGCGATTGAAGTTATGTCTATTCCCGGGAAAAGCTGCAACTCCATTTTTACACGAGCCTCGAATAATTCATAAATTTTTTCATCACTTAAACCTGGGCTGGGTTTTGCTAATACAGACTGCATGGGAAAGTAACGAAAGAGGGAAGTACAATATTTCAAAATACATATTACACACAGCATTTAAGAGTGTATGTAAATTTACTTACATGGACAAGCGTGGTAAAAAAGAACAGTTTCGGAGTACCAAGATTATTTTCTTCCTCTTTACAATTCAAATATGATGACCAACAATCAATTACAACACTCGAAACATGTTCAGACGGCTTTAATGACCACAAATGCATTCGCATTACAAAATAGATCTTGTTTTAATATAAATGCTCACTAGAGCAAAAAATATAACAAATTACTTGTCAGGTGTGAAACAATGAAAATGACATACACAAAATGGTAATTTAGCAAGTACACATTTTAGATTACCTGGAACGACGATTGTTAGTGCCCCGGTCACTGAAAACATAATCAGTCACTTGAAGGTGCACCGCAGTAAGAGGTGTTAACACATTGGTGTCATCTTCGATAGCAGAAAATAGCGGATCAAAACGAGATGACTGTTGCTTGTTGCTGGATAGAGGTATATAAGAAGGACTTGCCATGAAATGAACCATTTTGGTAGCTGAAGAAGATTCACCAGTGATAGGGCGATCCCGTTTAAGCCCTTTAGTTGCGGCTAACTTTGCCTCACTCTCAGCAAAGTCTTTCTCCAACCCTAAATCGAACGAAAATTCACCAGTGACAGGTACGGATGAATTTATCCACTTAGCACATTGTTCTCTGTGTTTAGCACGAGCAAGTTTCAATTTGTACGCTTTCTCAGCTGCATTTGCTATAGCAATAAACTGTTCATCCTCATCTAGTGTGCTGGATTCCCACGGCGGTGCACACGACACATCTTCGGTACCACCACCATATGGCAAATATACAAATTCAGTTGCTGAATGGGCCTGTTTGACACACTCTTCACCTGGGAATCATTGCAAACCAACCGCGTATTTCTCATCTAACACAACCATATCTTTCATGACTCTCTTTGCTGAAGCAGTGTAGTCATCTGCAAACTCCTGGACAAGGCTCAGTATGAAGGTACATCTTTAGTACTATGGAGGTACAAAGAAAATATTTCAAAGTGAATCTTGAAAAGGAATAGTGAATACTCCGAGAATCAATGGATATACCTCCGGAGACGAGTACAAAATTGGAGATTTTGTATCAGTACTAACATCCCTCGACACTCTCCGCACTTTTTCAACCACTTGTCTACATGGATTAGAAAATCTAATTCTTTCCATCGGTCGACCTTTTACACGACCAAGACCAAACTGACCAGCTTTCATCTCCTGCTTTTCCCTTGAGAAAAGTGCAGCAGATGTCCAATTCAAAAGAGTATAGTAATCTCTTTCTACGAATCGTTTTTCATGGACAACACGGTCATCATAAACATGCTGCAAGTAAAAACGGGATTATGACTAGAAAATGGCAGGTTTGAAACCATAATAACTAACAATAAATGTAACCCAGAAGATTTGTACCATTAGAAACATGAGAGGTCCACCAAAGTGATTTTTCTTCCCCTTCTTGACCCAATCCTTTGTGTTATACCGCAAACTCTCCATGACAAATTGACACCAATCAAGCTGACTAATGGCAGACACACTCCTCAGCGATTTTAGTACATGGTGATTGACGAACGGCTTATGATTGTTGCGCATTAACAAAGACACATCAAGCACCACAAAATTAATCTTAAATTGATCACTGTAATCCTCATGACAAATAATATGCTCTGTAAGGGTCTTGATATCCACTTGACCAACAACATGAAATTAAGCTTTCCCATGCTCGTAAAACGCATCACATTCTGCATCTTCGTCACTACAACATGAAAGTAAAACATGTTTTCCTCCAATTGGGAGGCCAACAGCATCATGAATACAAGAAGCAGAAACACGAAAGCGCTGTTTATCAGGTAGAATGATGAAATCCGAATACGGGTTGTAGTTCTCAATTAACCAATAACCAAGACGTAAAGGAAGCCTTGTAACCCTTAGCCAGAACAATGAAGAAGAACCAATCTCTTCCAGAGCACACCATTGATTGTAATCAGGGTGTCGAAGGACATCAACAAAACTTTTAGGTGACATCCGGGTTGTAATACGGGAGAACGTTGGAGTAGGATCATCAACAGTAGGACTGAGGTTGTTCAACCTCGGAGAAATACGGCGTGTAACAGTTCGAGGACCGCCTTTGCGCTTCAATAACTGAAAGTAGTTTTGCATGTAATATTAATGAGTTGTGTTGTGTTGTACACGTTTCAC